>NC_064626.1:11286481-12578981 GCF_023864275.1 Schistocerca cancellata
TATCATCTGCCATGCACCTCACAGTGGTTTGCAGAGTGCAGATATAGATGTAGACTTATGCACAAAGTAGTTAAGCCTCTATTTAATAAAGGCACCAACAAACATATTTGAAAAGGTAGTCACAATACCAGTTCCAAATTTCATAGAAAAATTTAAATTAATCTCCAAAAATCAGTATGAATTTCAAATAGGTAAAACCACAGATCTGCTATAAACCATTTTGTAGATAAAATTAGCTCCTCTCTAGACAACTCAGTGCATACTCTATAAACTGCTGGAAAAGCATGGAATTAGGTGCACAGTATTAGAATGGTTTAAGTCCTACCTAACCAACCAAAGACAGTGATAATATTATCAGAAAGAGGAACTTGTACTTCAAAATGGAAAACCATTTAACAAGGAGTACACGAAGGTTCTGTATTAGGCCCCAGTTTGTTTCTGTTTTACATAAATGATCTACTACTTAATACTGAGCGTCACTCAAGAGTCATTTGCAGACGACACACATGTAATCACTGAAAGTAATAGTATTGACCAAATTCCCCAAACTGTGTTAAATATTTTAGAAAAATTAAGTAGCTTGTTTGATTTAAACAGCTTAAAATTAAGCTTGGGAAAGACTCAGTTAATGTAGTTTAAAATAAAATACGCAAAACTACATGATATTCAGATTTATCGCAAAAACTGGGATTTGCTATGTGAAATTCCTGGGAATGCAACTAAATAAAAATCTGTCATGGGCCTCTCACTTATAGTACCTCACAAACAAATTAAATAGCCTAGCATTTGCAATGAGGATATTGTACAATGTTACCAGCATGGACATAAGAAAAATTACTTTGAATCAGTAATAAGGTACGGAATTGTATTTTGGAGCAGCTCCAACCAAATGTGCTGAATATTAAAACTTAGGAAAACCATCATTAGAATTATGCACAATGCAGGACAAAGAAAATCATGGCACCCCCTTCTAAAAAATGTAAGTATATTAAGTGTTTCCTCACTGTACATCTGTGAGCTGATTATCTTTGTACACAGTAACCTTGATTTATTTGTAGAAAATCATTTTCAACGTGATTACAACACCAGGAATCAAAATAATTTTATGCTGCCCACCCATTTAAAATTTTATACTCAGACTTCACAGTATATGGGTACGAAAGTTTATTAGAAAGTGAAAGGAAGAGAGCTACTCAGTATAAATTTTGAAACACTGATAAAGTTTTATATGAGAAACTAGAGCAGAAATGTTACTATTCAGTAGAAGAATTTATGGAGGAAAACCTGAAAATTCGAGCAAGAGAGAGCAAGCACTTAGCAAGTTTGTTGCTTTTTAAGAAAAATTATTAACCCCTCCCCCCCCTGTTCACACCATTTTTGTTTTTTCTCTCACATGGTCGCATGTTGAAACCCACCCTTCCAGTTCATTTACGAACATTTGAGAACTTTGCATCAAAATTTTCTATTTTCTTCCTTTTCAAGATGTTTTTTTATGCATTACAAGTGATGCGAACACTTTAGTGATGATCCAGCAATCAGGTCTCTGTTTTGCCATTCCCTCCCACCCCTTCACAGCCCCCTATCTTTCCGTGTGTGTGTGTGTGTGTGTGTGTGTGTGTGTGTGTGTGTGTGTGTGTGTGTAGAAGAGGAGGGGTTGGGGGGGGTATGTGTCTCCTTGTAGGCAGCACCATGAGAAGAGTAATCAAACAGAGTTCAATATTTCATGATAGGACACACCAATATTGGTTTATTTATTGTTTTAGCTTGGTTTTTATTTTATAAAATTTACTAAAAGTGACTGCTGTTGACAAATTTAATCTTAAATACAAATTATTGTTTTGTCATTTATCACACACACAATTGCTGTAACATGACTGGTAAATTTACATTATAAAACGCCCCTTCATTCAGTCATTCGGAAATAACTTCAGCTTTTTTTTAAACAGCCTTACTTTCTTTACCAACTTGATGTTGTTCACAAGGTGATGTGTAATTGTCTTCCACTGTGAGAGTTACTTTTCAGATAGGCAGATGTTCTGGCCTAGGAGAAATGAATGTTAATGCAACTTCTTGTTCTGTTATTCAGCACAAAGCTTTTTGCTGATATGTTTTGGAGATTCCTAAGTATTCTTAGAGAAAGACTATCCTTTTTTGTGTATATACAGGTGTGCAGCATTCAGTATGTTTGGTGTAGGGAAGAGAGAATTATGTGAATCTTGACTCTTTACATTCCATATGGTTCTGTTTACTTTTTTTGAGCTTTGAATACAGTTCAGCTATGGGATGAATTCCCTCCGAATATTATCCCGTATCTGATTGTGCACTGGAAATGTGAATCGCGTGCCTGTACTACTGTCGCTCTGTTACAGCTTGTGTCCAGAATCTGTAGCGTATGAAAGATTGATGATAGTTTAGCTGTAAGAACTTGAATATGTGTATTCCATCTTAGATCTTGATTGCTGTGCAGATATATTCCTAGTAATCCTAGGAATGTTACATCAAACCCAAATTCAACTTTTGTTATTTATAGAATGAGATTTTCACTCTGCAGCGGAGTGTGCGCTGATATGAAACTTCCTGGCAGATTAAAACTGTGTGCCCGACCGAGACTCGAACTCGGGACCTTTGCCTTTCGCGGGCAAGTGCTCTACCAACTGAGCTACCGAAGCACGACTCACGCCCGGTACTCACAGCTTTACTTCCGCCAGTACCTCGTCTCCTGGCGGAAGTAAAGCTGTGAGTATCGGGCGTGAGTCGTGCTTCGGTAGCTCAGTTGGTAGAGCACTTGCCCGCGAAAGGCAAAGGTCCCGAGTTCGAGTCTCGGTCGGGCACACAGTTTTAATCTGCCAGGAAGTTTCACTTTGTTATTTATGTTCAACGTGTGGTCATTTTATTTCTTCCGGTAGGATATATGAAAGTTCCTTTTTTTTTTTTTTTTTTTTTTTAAAAAAGTGTAATTTTGTGTTCTTCATCCCAGTGTGTTAGTTCCATCGATGGTGTGTCTGCTGATATTTGAAGCTCTGGAATTTTCTGTTTGGCCTGAACAGATAATAGACTCTTGCCTGGAAATGTGCCATTTAGATATAAAATTAGTTTGAAGATCGAATCGCTTTCAAATACTCTACTTTATTGTTTGCACACAAACTGAGAAGAGGGTTCCATCGTCAGTCCCTGTAGTAATTATGACATCTCCGACCATTTTGTCAAACTACAACAACAGCAAAAAACTTAAATGTTCACAACTAGGAAGATTGGCTGTGGTGTTACATGAGCAAGCCACACTCTCAACTTTCAAGAGGATGTCCATTGTCATGCAGAAGAGAATCCAGTGATGAGTACTCCAGACACTGCCTGTGCCATGGGCTCCTGTAGACCACACAGGTCAGAGCTCATTGTCTCTGCTGTGGGTGTCCTGTGAAGCGAGAGATTCAAAAGTGGTCCAGTCTTCGAACTTTTTTTACATTCGGATGATTCGTCAATCAAAACTGTAGGTACAAAGTCTCCTCTGCAACCCCTAGAAACCTGTAATGGAAATTGTGAAACACCCTGTATACAAGAAAAAGAGGATTTTGGATCTAATGTTTATCTTTGTGGCACACCATATTTGATTACAGTTTCTTCTGATGAGTATGTTGCTGCTTTTCTTTTTTTTTCTTTTTTCCCTTAATATTTCCAGTGTTTATGCCTTGCTTAAGACATTCATTTGGTATACCTCTAATTTACTTTCTTTCCAACATGTAGTAGAGTAGCACAATTTGTAACATCAACCTCTTTGGACAGGAATTGCCTCCTTGAAATTACTGGAATGCAGTTTTAGTCGGAAAAAACTATAGAAAAAAGAGCTGTACACCTTGTAACCACAAGTCACACTAAAATTTGTTTTGTTGGTGGAGGGTTAAATAATAGTTAAATGAATGTATTTATGTGCATAAAATTTTACTCTGTTACGGTAAGCTTGCATATACCAGTTACTACCAAGTCTTACTCTAAGCAACACAGAATCTGTAAAGTCCACACGAACACATCATTCACAACTGTAGCCAGTAGATGCTAATTATTAGTTATTCTTGACAGAAAGTTTACAATAGTTCGCTCAAATGTTACTTTAATCAATCCCATGTAACAAAACCTCCCATGAACCATGGACCTTGCCGTTGGTGGGGAGGCTTGCGTGCCTCAGCGATACAGATAGCCGTACTGTAGGTGCAACCACAACGGAGGGGTATCTGTTGAGAGGCCAGACAAACGTGTGGTTCCTGAAGAGGGGCAAGAGATTTTTCAGTAGTTGTAGGGGCAACAGTCTGGATGATTGACTGACCTGGCCTTGTAACACTAACGAAAACAGCCTTGCTGTGCTGGTACTGTGAATGGCTGAAAGCAAGGGGAAACTACAGCCGTAATTTTTTCCGAGAGCATGCAGCTTTACTGTATGATTAAATGATGATATCGTCCTCTTGGGTAAAATATTCCGGAGGTAAAATAGTCCCCCATTCGGATCTCCGGGCGGGGACTACTCAAGAAAGAAAACTGGCATTCTACGGATCGGAGTGTGGAATGTCAGATCCCTTAATCGGGCAGGTAGGTTAGAAAATTTAAAAAGGGAAATGGATAGGTTAAAGTTAGATATAGTGGGAATTAGCAAAGTTCGGTGGCAGGAGGAACAAGACTTCTGGTCAGGTGACTACAAGGTTATAAACACAAAGTCAAATAGGGGTAATGCAGGAGTAGGTTTGATAATGAATAGGAAAATAGGAATGCGGGTAAGCTACTACAAACAGCATAGAGTGAATGCATTATTGTGGCCAAGATAGATACGAAGCCCACACCTACTACAGTAGTACAAGTTTATATGCCAACTAGCTCTGCAGATGACAAAGAAATTGAAGAAATGTATGATGAAATAAAATAAATTATTCAGATAGTGAATGGAGACGAAAATTTAATAGTCATGGGTGACTGGAATCGAGTGTAGGAAAAGGGAGAGAAGGAAACGTAGTAGGTGAATATGGATTGGGGCTAAGAAATGAAAGAGGAAGCCACCTGGTAGAATTTTGCACAGAGCACAACTTAATCATAGCTAACACTTGGTTTAAGAATTATGATAGAAGGTTGTATACATGGAAGAACCCTGGAGATACTAAAAGGTATCAGATGGATTATATAATGGTAAGACAGAGATTTAGGAACCAGGTTTTAAATTGTAAGACATTTCCAGGGGCAGATGTGGACTCTGACCACACTCTATTGGTTATGACCTGTAGATTAAAACTGAAGAAACTGCAAAAAGGTGGGAATTTAAGGAGATGGGACCTGGATAAACTGAAAGAACCAGAGGTTCTACAGAGTATCAGGGAGAGCATAAGAGAACAATTGACAGGAATGGGGGAAAGAAATACAGTAGAAGATGAATGGGTAGCTTTGAGGGATGAAGTAGTGAAGGCAGCAGAGGATCAAGTAGGTAAAAAGATGAGGGCTAGTAGAAATCCTTGGGTAACAGAAGAGGTACTGAATTTAATTGATGAAAGGAGAAAATATAAAAATGCAGTAAATGAAGCAGGCAAAAAGGAATACAAACGTCTCAAAAATGAGATCGACAGGAAGTGCAAAATGGCTAATCAGGGATGGCTAGAGGACAAATGTAAGGATGTAGAGGCTTATCTCACTAGGGGTAAGATAGATACTGCCTACAGGAAAATTAAAGAGACCTTTGGAGATAAGAGAAACACTTATATGGACATCAAGAGCTCAGATGGAAACCCAGTTCTAAGCAAAGAAGGGAAAGCAGAAAGGTGGAAGGAGTATATAGAGGTTCTATACAAGGGTGATGTACTTGAGGACAATATTATGGAAATGGAAGAGGATGTAGATGAAGATGAAATGGGAGATACGATACTGCGTGAAGAGTTTGACAGAGCACTGAAAGACCTGAGTCGAAACAAGGCCCCCGGAGTAGACAACATTCCATCGGAACTACTGACGGCCTTGGGAGAGCCAGTCCTGACAAAACTCTACCATCTGGTGGGCAAGATGTGTGAAACAGGCGAAATACCCTCAGACTTCAAGAAGAATATAATAATTCCAATCCCAAAGAAAGCAGGTGTTGACAGATGTGAAAATTACCAAACAATCAGTTTAATAAGCCACAGCTGCAAAATACTAACACGAATTCTTTACAGACGAATGGAAAAACTGGTAGAAGCCGACCTCGGGGAAGATCAGTTTGGATTCCGTAGAAATACTGGAACACGTGAGGCAATACTGACCTTACGACTTATCTTAGAAGAAAGATTAAGGAAAGGCAAACCTACGTTTCTAGCATTTGTAGACTTAGAGAAAGCTTTTGACAATGTTGACTGGAATACTCTCTTTCAAATTCTAAATGTGGCAGGGGTAAAATACAGGGAGCGAAAGGCTATTTACAATTTGTACAGAAACCAAATGGCAGTTATAAGAGTCGAGGGACATGAAAGGGAAGCATTGGTGGGGAAGGGAGTAAGACAGGGTTGTAGCCTCTCCCCAATGTTATTCAATCTGTATATTGAGCAAGCAATAAAGGAAATAAAAAAAAAAAGTCGGAGTAGGTATTAAAATCCATGGTGAAGAAATAAAAACTTTGAGGTTTGCCGATGACATTGTAATTCTGTCAGAGACAGCAAAGGACTTGGAAGAGCAGTTGAACGGAATGGATGGTGTCTTGAAGGGAGGATATAAGATGAACATCAACAAAAGCAAAATGAGGATAATGGAATGTAGTCGAATTAAGTCGGGTGATGTTGAGGGTATTAGATTAGGAAATGAGACACTTAAAGTAGTAAAGGAGGTTTGCTATTTGGGGAGCAAAATAACTGATGATGGTCAAAGTAGAGAGGATATAAAATGTAGACTGGCAATGGCAAGGAAAGCGTTTCTGAAGAAGAGAAATTTGTTAACATCGAGTATAGATTTAAGTGTCAGGAAGTCATTTCTGAAAGTATTTGTATGGAGTGTAGCCATGTATGGAAGTGAAACATGGACGGTAAATAGTTTGGACAAGAAGAAAATAGAAGCTTTTGAAATGTGGTGCTACAGAAGAATGCTGAAGATTAGATGGGTAGATCACATAACTAATGAGGAAGTATTGAATAGGATTGGGGAGAAGTTTGTGGCACAACTTGACCAGAAGAAGGGATCAGTTGGTAGGACATGTTCTGAGGCATCAAGGGATCACCAATTTAGTATTGGAGGGCAGCATGGAGGGCAAAAATCGTAGGGGGAGACCAAGAGATGAATACACTAAGCAGATTCAGAAGGATGTAGGTTGCAGTAGGTACTGGGAGATGAAGAGGCTTACACAGGATAGAGTAGCATGGAGAGCTGCATCAAACCAGTCTCAGGACTGAAGACCACAACAACAACATATAACAAAATGTTCATGTTCGCGAGTAAGCAACACACTACTTGGAAATTAGTTATTTAAAATGTCACAAAAAGTTCTGCATTTCACATCACCCATTAAAACGATCTCCCTACCACACTTTATGGCACTTCTCAAACATTTTGGTACCTAAGTATCACAATATTAATAATTTTCAACAGAGTACCTATCAATAGGTCTGATAACTATGAGATCCAAGCCCTGACTCCACTCACCTCTCTACACAAAAGAAATTTCTAGTTCCCAAAATATCCCTGAATAGTAATTTTTGACAGGCAGAAAGCAGCATCAAACACACTCAATCCCATACATATACACAGAACCAAATTTTATCACTGAATCAGAACAGTAAGTTAACATAAATAAATTTTGAAAACCCACAAATAACTCCCTCTTCACAAAACTACCTTGCTGAAATCAATCTCATTTTCCCAGTATCATAAACTGATGAAATAGTTTATAACAAATTCCACAGTATGAATGAATAATACATACATCATTCTTGAACATTCCTCATGAGACCAATATTATTTCACATTCACACCTTCATTCACTTTATTAGCTAAGCACACTTATAATAGTAATTAATAAATGATTAGAAAATTAAACAAACAGAACTGCAAATAAAAATTACACTATTTTGACTGCAGCTCAAGCAGTGTCTGTCAGCAAGTGACCTGTACTGGATCGCATAGAAACTGCATACGCTTGGGCGTCTGATGCCACTTGTCCTGCGTGTGACTCATACTGCATGGTTGTTCACCAGTGTTATGTCCAGTCTTAACAGGCATGATGTAAGGTGCTACACTGCAGTGTACTCTTGGGTGGCATGAGTGGTTGCAGATAATTACATTTATTGTCATTGGTTTACAAAAAATTATCGATTCTGTGTTCAGATTTCTCATTCGAAATTTTTAAATCCAAAAAACTGGTGCTCCTTCCATAGGGAAATTAATTTTTTGATGTAAACTGTTGACTTGTGAATGCATGACATTACTCTCTTCTACTGTGCCATCAAACAGGATTAAAATGTCATCGGCATGTGTATAGTAATAAAGGATTTTTTTCAGCTGTTTGAGTGAATTTGCTAAAATTTTTTTCTTCAGAAGTGTTGAAAAAAGTATCAACTAATGCACGTCTAGGCATGAACCATTGCTATCCCATCATCTTGGAGAAACATTTTGTTCTGGAATGAGAAGTAAGTGTAGGTAGTGATTAAGTACGGATCCACACAGGTCATTGTATGGGGAGTTGCTACTTTGTTTGGGCTCAACTGTTTTTTTTTTTATTTTCCTTTGTTAGCATAAAAATATTATTTCCCACCACCAGTAATGATACATGATAGGAATGGTCAATGTTGTTCACAAGCCAATTGATGATGAGCAAGCAGAGATGCACATATGGCCACCCACTGATTTTTGTCTTAGAGCATGTGGTACCCATAAATGCAATTTTTGAGCCTCCTGCATTGCATGCAGATGTCACACGATGGTGGAATGATCACAGTTCATCACATCTGCCATTTCTGGGGTACAATGATGTGGATAATTGTGGAGTAATGCGTTTAAACAATCTTCATCAAGCTCCAAAGGTCTTCCTGAACATGGAGAGTCACTAATGTCAAAACAATCCTCCTTAAAATGAGAAAACCATTTTCTTACCATGCTCTGTCTAAAAGCATTATCCCCATACACAGTGAAAATGTTTCTGGCTGCCTCTACTGCTGTCATCCCTCAAACAGAAGAATATATTAGAAATGTTCTGACTTCTCCACTTGGCACTATGACAAAATAACAATAGGTAAACTCAAATAGCAACAGTGAACTACAAATGAACAATGAAAATCAATAAACAAACCCATGGCAACTGGAACACCAATACGCAAATTATAAGCACAAGAGACTTATACACCAACCTAATATTTCCGTTACATGTGTGCCTGGACCTGTAATTCGTTAACACTTGCTGCGTGTTGACATGCGCACACTATTTCTTCACTGTGTGCATCAATCACCCTGACCATGTAATTCATCAGTAACAATATTAGGAATTCTGGTGCTATATGTTGATCGGTTCGGTCTTTCAATGCATCATACAGCTGCTGTCATCCATTGCTAAGGCAACCAGCTGTAGTAGCACATGCAACTAATCAGTCAAGAGTGCAACTGTGTAACTCATATCTCTGAGCTAACATTACTTCAGTGTCAAAAGTCATGTACTTTTTCACTTTTCAAAATTCTAGATCACTTGAAGTGCATTATTAGCCCTTCAGAATTGATTGTGGATGTTACTACTGCCTTCAGCACCCAAAGGTACTTCACCAAAAATCACTGGTCAAATCACTGGTCCCGAAGGGAGTTCATTTCCCTTTTTCTAAACTTCACTCAATGATTCAGTTTCTGTATGTTCTGGCTAAGATTTAACATGATGAGCATCTTGCATTAACACTCTTGCAACAAATTACTTTTCATCACAGGTTTTAAATTTCCATTAGTAACTTCTTCTGTTCCATTTTTATTTGTTCTTCATAATAGATATGCATGATCAATGCAATAACAGAGACTCTGATTGCTCATATGTATGAGTGTGACTTAACTCTTTGAAGGCAACCAAGCAGCAACTGATACAAGAATTAAGATCATACAAAGCTTTTTTCCCCAGTTTCTTGGGGATAAACAGAATATGCTCTGAAGCACATGAAAGGTAGAAAGGTGTTGTAGTAGATAAGCTGACAGCAGATCTAATTACAGTAGCAGGAATTTTAGTGACACAATGGTTTCATCGGATGCTGGGGATGATGTGGAAAGAAAGTGCCGGATAATTGGAAAAGGGAATTATACCATTGTTTAAGAAAGTAAAGGGAGTGCGACAGCTTCTGAGGAAGAACAAGGCTATTACTTTGGCTTAAGATAATGGAAAATATTGTAGACAAGAGACTGAGGAAAATTCCAGAACATCAAGTTGAGGAATGATACAATGGATTCAGAAGTAACAGAGGAATGATAGACCTCATTTTCCTCTGTCAGTCGATGGAGAACAAATGGGGAGAAGATGGAAAGGACATGACAGTAGCACTCCTGGATTTTGAAAAGCATATGACAGTGTACTATGGGGTTAAATATGGGAATGCTTGAGAAAACAATGTTGCAGACTCATTAATTAAAAATCAGACACTGTATGAAGGTTGTGAAAGCAGTTGACAAGCAGGAGGTGAGAGATCAGAATGGTTTAAGACAAAGAGAGGTGTTCAGCAAGGCAGTTCACTTTTCCCCTTACCCTTCATTACAATTAAGGACACAATCATGAAAGATAACAAGGAAGGAGAAAATGAAGATCTCAATGTTTTTGCTTTTGCTATTTGGGAAGAGATGAATATGAAGTTTCAGATGACACTAGATTACTGTGATAAAAAATTTAAGGGATTCTAGTTGACTGTGAGTAACAGCAAGACAGGGACAACGTAAATGAGTAGGATACCCACACCTTGTAACATCATGCTGGAGGGAGAGAAGGTTGAATGTCAAAAAGTTTGTTATCTGGGTAGTTTCATAACAAGTGAGGGAAGTGCCAAACCAGGAGTTTTAAACAGAGTATCAAAAGGATCCAGCATCTTCCACCAAGTACAACACCTAACCTGGGACAAAGGGTCCCTTTAAGACCTAAACAGACCTTGTATAAAACCTATCTCCTGCCAATTATGACATATACCTGTGTCATAAATAAGGAAGTGAAATGTGTGAAATGAAATTCCTTGGGGCAGCTCTATAAAAAAAACAAAAAACCCTACGTGAGACAGTCAGGAATGAATATGTAATGAGAGATCTGTTGGTGACCTTGACCATGGAGGAATGAATGAGTGCTGGTGAGATTGAAGTAAAGTACTCATGTAAAGTGAGTGCACCTGACTTGAATTCCATATCAGTATTTGGAGATGGAGCTCCCAGGAATAAAACCAACTAGGCAGCCTAGAAAGAGATGGGTGGACAGGTTAATGAAATTCTCAAGAGGAGAGGAGTAATATGGGATGCAATAAGACAGGGACAACGTAAATGAGTAGGATACCCACACCTTGTAACATCATGCTGGAGGGAGGGAAGGTTGAATGTCACTGGGTAGTGCCATAACAAGTGAGGCAAATGCCAAACCAGGAGTGAAAAGATATACCAGTAAACAAGTCAATAGAGGCATATCATTCCCGAAGTTGATACCTGGCTTGCTGGAAGGGAATCCTGGTGATCATGAACAGATTTGTCAAATTGCTGAAACTCTTTGAAAATGGAAGACTCTTACTAAGGGTAGTTGCTACTCACCAAAGAGCGGAGATGCTGAGTTGCAGATAGCCACAATAGAAAGACTGTCAGAAAGTGAACTTTTGGCCAACAAGACCTTCATCAAAAATACACAAAAAAAAAAAACACACACACACACACACACACACACACACACACACACACACACACACAAGCGTGCACGCGCAAATGCAGTCTCCGGCAGCTGAAGCCAGACTGTGAGCAGAGACAGCGGGGACGATGTGAAGAGATGTAAGGCAACCATGTGCAGTCAGGAGGTTAGGAGGAGGGCTGAGGAAGGGGGGGGGGGTTGTAGAAAAGGAGAGAAGTAGAAAGACTGGGTGTGTTGGTGGAATAGAGGGCTGTGTAGTGCTGGAATGGGAACAGGGAAGGGGCTAGATGAGTAAAGACAATGACTGATGGAGGATGAGGCCAGGAGGGTTATGGGAATGGAGGATATACTGTAGGGAGATATCCCACCTGAGAAATTCAGAGAAGCTGGTATTAGTGGAAAGCATCCATACAACACAGACTGTGAACAGTAATTTAAATGAAGAACATCATGTCGAGTGGTGTGCTCAACAACAGGGGGCGACAGTTTGTCGGTGGCCATTCGTGCGGACAGACAGCTTGTTAGTTGTCGTGCAGACATAGAATGCAGCGCAATGGTTGCAGCTGAACATGTAGATCACATTTCAGGTTTCACAGGTTGCCCTCCTGTTGATGGAAAATGTGATGTTTGTCACTGGACTGGAGAAGGTGGTGATGGGAGGATGTATGGCACAGGTCTCGCATCTAGGTCTATTAAAGAGATATGAGCCATGAGGCAAGGGTTTGGGAGCAGGAGTTGTGTAGGGATGGACAAGGAATTGTGTAGGTTCGGTGGGTGGCAGAATACCATTGCAGGAGAGATGTGAAGTCTAGTAGTAGGACATTTCTCATTTCAGGGCGTGATGAGAGCTAGTCGAAAACCCCAACTGAGAATGTAATTCAGCTGCTCCAGTCCTGAGTCATGAGGGGAATGCTCCTCTGTGGCCAGAAGGTGGTGCTTTGGAAGGTGGTGGGTAACTGGAAAGATAAGGCACAGGAGATCAGTTTTTGTATAAGGTTGGGAGGGTAATTATAGACTGCGAAGGCCTCAGTGAGACTCCCAGTATATTTCGAGAGGGACTGCTCATCACTACAGATGTGACAGCCACGGGTGGCTGGTGGCTGGGCTGTATCGAAGGGACTTCTTAGCGTGGAATGGGCGACAGCTGTTGAAGTGGAGGTATTGCTGACGGTTAGTAGGTTTGATACAGACAGAGGTACCGATGTAGCCATCTTCGAGGTGGAGGTCGACATCGAGGAATGTGGCTTGTCGGGTCGAGTAAGGCCAGGTGAAGCAAATGAGCTAGAAGGTGTTGAGGTTCTGGAGGAATGTGGGTAAGGTGTCCTCACCCTCGATCCAGATCACGAAGGTGTCGTCAGTGAATCTGGAGCAGGCAAGGGGCTCGGGATTCTGGATGCTTAGAAAGGATTCCTCTAGATGGCCCACGAGTAGGGTTAGCGTAGGATGACACCGTGCGGGTGCCCGTAGCTGTATCCTGGATTTGTTTATAGGTAATAACTTCAAAGTAGAAGTAATTGTGGGTGAGGATACAGTCGGTCCTGCCGACTAGGAAGGAGGTCGTAGGTTTGGAATCTGTCGGGCGTCGGGAAACGTAGTGTTCGACAGCATTAGGCCTTGGACATTAGGGGTGCTAGTGTCAAGGGAGGTAGCATCAATAGTGACGAGCAGGGCACTGAGTGGTAAGGGGACAGGAACTGTGGAGTGTCAGTGGAGAGCAAGCGCTGCACTTCAGCTCAGCTCTGTATTTATACTCAGCCACTGACTACTTCTTCGACTCGTGCACTCTAGCAGGCAGTGCCCTGTGAGGAGCTGGCAATGATTTGTTCTTGTGAAACATTCCAATATGGACTAGCCTGCCTGAAAGAATAGTGCCCATTAGGTCACCATATAGATGCTTTGCAGGGTCATCTGAACCCTGCATAGCTAAGGTGTATCATTTTAACAGTGACACTGACGGGTCAATCTCTTTTGTCCTACCAGCTTAACACAACCTGATCTGCAGTTGAGTGACACTGCAAAGAATCTCATGTGTATCATCAGCGTGAACGCTCAAAGAGCAAAAGCTAGAATAAAACACAACAAAAGTACCAGTTTTTGAATACTATCACCGGATCCACCTCTACCTCCACAGTATACAAGACACGCGTAAGTGTTTCTGGTGAAGATGGATCGATGCTATTTACAATTATACTAAAAGCAGGCTGGCAGAGAGGGGGAGAGGGAAGGGGGGGGGGGAAGAAGGTGGTGGGTACTTTTAACCTCATACAAATTAGCCAGACAGAAGGCAAATTTTTCATCAAACACTGATGAATATTCCCCCTTTAGTTTGCATTATGAAGCAAGTATAGTGAGTAATGTATCTGGACTCCAGTTAGACTAACAAGGAATCACTGTCCCTTCTCCTTAGGAGACTTATATACTCATTAGTTATTATTGCTACCTTGTAAGTAGTTTCTGGTACTGTGTTGTGAACCTAAACATATTTAGTATAGCATCTAAACATAACATCCATACATCCGTAGGGACTATTTTCATTCTTTTTAAGTAATTCAGTCTGAGGTAAATTGTGCTGGTTAGTAATAAGAAGCATGGGTTCCTGTACTGAAACTGAGAAAAGTTTCAACATATTGAAATGAGTTTCAGTGTTGCTCCAATGAGTAGTCTGGGGAAGACATTGGAATGAATAGGGCACCTCTATATTGGCTTCTCCAATAAGTCTTTTGTTGTTGTTGTTATTGTTGTTGTTGTTGTGGTCGTGGTCTTCAGTCCAAAGACTGATTTGATGCAGCTCTCCATGCTACTCTATCATGTGCAAGCCTGTTCATCTCTGAGTAACTACTGCAACCTACATCCCTCTGAATCTGCCTACTGTGTTCATCTCTTCGTCTCCCTCTATGATTTTTACACCCAACGTTCCCTCCAGTACTAAACTGCTGATCTCCTTGATGCCTCAGAATGTGTCCTACCGGCTGATCCCTTCTCTTAGTCAGGTTGTGCTACAAATTTCTCGTCTCCCCAACTCTATTCAGTACCTCCTCATTAGTTATGTGATCTACCCATCTGATCTTCCAAGAGCTTCTATTCCCTTTTTGTCTAAACTGTTTATTGTCCATGTTTCACAGACATAATGGCTACCCTCCAAGTAAATACTTTCAGAAAAGACTTCCAGATACTTAACTCTATACTTGATGCTATCAAATTTCTCTTCTTCAGAAACGTTTTTCTTGCCATTGCCAATCTACCTTTTATATCCTCTCTACTTTGACCATCATCAGTTATTTTGTCACCCAAAATAACAGAACTCATGTACTACTTTAAAGTGTCTGTTTTCCTACTCTAATCCCCTCAGCATTGCCTGTTTCAATTAGACTACATTCCATTATCCTTGTTTTGCTTTTGTTGATGTTCATCTTATACCCTCCTTTCAAGGCACTGTCCATTACATTCAATTGCTCTTCCAATTGCTGCCTCTGACAGAATTACAATGTCATCAGCAAACCTCAAAATTTTTATTTCTTCTCCCTGAAATCTAATTTCTACTCCAAATTTTTCTTTTGTTTCCTTTACTGCTTGCACAATGTACAGATTGAATAACACTGGGGATAGGCTGCAATCCTGTCTCACTCCCTTTTCAATCACTGTTTCCCTTTCCTGACCCTCGAATCTGTAACTGCCATCTCGTTTCTGAACAAATTGCAAATAGTCTTTAATTCCCTGTATTTTACCCCTGTTGCCTTCAGAATGTGAAAGAGAGTATTCCAGTCAATATAGTAAAAAATGCTATAAACGCAGGTTTGTCTTTCCTTATCCTATCTCCTATGAGAAGTCGTAGGGAGAGTATTGCCTCACGTGTTTCTACATTCCTCCAGAATCCAAACAGATCCTCCCTGAGGTCAGCTTATCTCAGTTTCTCCATTCTTCTGTAAAGAATTCGTGTTAGTATTTTGCAGCTGTGACTTATTAAACTGATAGTTCAGTAATTTTCAAACCTGTCAGCACCTGATTTCTTTGAAATTGGGATTATTATATTCTGCATTAAGTGTGAGGGTATTTCGCCTGTCTCATAAATCTTGCTTACCAGATGGAAGAGTTTCGTAATGGCTGGCTCTCCAAAGGCTATAAGTATTTTTAACAGAATGTTGTCTACTCCTGGGGTCTTTCTGTGCTCTGTTAAATTCTTCATGCAGTATCATATTTCCCATCTCATCTTCATCTGTGACTTCTTCCTGTTCCACAATGTTGCCCTCAAGTACATTTCTCCTGTATAAACACTCTATATACTCCTTTCGACCTTTTGCTTTCCCTTCTTTGCTTAGGACTGGTTTTCCAACTGAGATCTCGATATTTATACAAGTGGTTCTCTTTTCTCTGAAGGTCTCTTTAAATTTTTCTGTAGGCTGCATCTACCTTACCTCTAGTGATATATGCTTCCACATCCTTACATTTGCCCTCTAGTCATTCCTTCTTAGCCCTTTTGCCCTTCCTGTCAATCTCCTTTTTTAGACGGTTGTATTCCCTTTCGCCTGCTTCATTTATTGCACTTCTATATTTTCTCCTTTCATTAATTAAATTCAATATCTATTCTGTTATCCTTGTCTTTTTACCTACTTGATCCTCCGCTGCCTTCACTATTCCATCTCTCAAAGCTACGCATTCTTCTTCTACTCTATTCCTTTCCCCTGTTCTTGTCAATTGTTCACTTATGCTCCCTCTGAAACTAATGATTGCACACGATATCACAATCGTCAGAGACTGAAGTTAAAGTGGTATGAACAACTTCTTCAGCTATGCTGCAACATGCACATACCAACATAAATTGGCAAGACGTGTATTCCTGTCCCATTTTGGTCATGTCAGACTTGCACCATTCTGGTCTAATCATCCACTAACATAGTTCTTGCACGTAGAGTGCATCTTCCAAGAAAAACAAAGCACACACCAACAATGATAACTACATAATTGTTGTTGCATAATCAGGAGCAGTGACAGAAGTAATTGAGAAGACATTCTACTGTGACATAGAGATTTGCTGTTTCAGGCATTGGCAGAGAATAATTATGCTGAAGTCAGTGTGATGTGTAATGGTCCCCTGAACATTACAAAAGGAGGGGCACGGTTCTTAATAGGGCGTATGACCACCACGGACAGCAGCACGTGCCCTGCAATGTGCTTCCATGCTGGCAGCGAGGCTGCTAAGGAGTCCTTTGGGTAGAACATTCCATCCCCCCATCAGCACAGTCAACAACTGGTGGATGGCCATTAGTGCATGTGGACATGCTGCACCACATGTCACCAATGCATCCCACACGTTTTCAGTGGGATTTCAGTGAGGGCAGCAGGCAGGTCAGTCCATTCCAGAATATCCCCTCATTCCAAGAGCTCCTCAAACTATGCTGTTCCTTGTGGTCACACAATGTCATCCATAAAAATGAAGTCAGGGCCAAATGCATATCAGAAAAAATGCACTTGGGAAGGTGTACACATGTGTGTTATGTTGACTGGTGAGTGTACAATGTTTGAATATTTGTAAACATCCGTGCAACATTATGCAACCTCACTCTATAACACATGGGCCACATAAAGGATCATGTTTGACAGTGATCCTGTGTGCTTTATGCATTACCACCTCTTGCTGTATGAGGGGATCTCCAGAATCACTATTTAGGCTGACCAGAATCACTATTTAGGCTGAATCAGCTCCCATCTGAGAAGAGCACACAACCCGACTCCTCACTGGTCGTGCTCCTATGCCCTTGGCACTGTCACAAACTGTGCTACTTATGTTCTGCTGTCAATGAAACCCGACATACGAGTCTTCAGGCAGAGAGACCACCCCGTGCTGTCACAGTGTCACTGCGGAGCACGAGATTGCACGCCTTGTGGTTCTGTTAAATGTTCTCGCAATTTTGCTCGTCGACTGACGTGGGCCCCTTCTGTCTGTTGCAAAGTGTAGCAGTCATCTGCCGATGTAGTTGACTGTGGTAGACTCTTCCCTCTCCTTCAGGCAGCAGTGCCTGTGGTTCGGAATGCTCTGTGAAACAATGCTGTGAGCAACATCAAACTGCTGGACTGTCCTGATCACACTTCATCCTCCTTCCAGTTTCCCGTGTGAAAATGTTTCCCGGTCATGCTACAATGAGGAGCACCACCACAGTGCACTGTAACTGCTCGCTGATTAACAGACACTGTCTTTTCTGATTCTTTTAAATTGCCTCGTGATGCAGGGCCAACAATATTTGACACTATAGTCATGCTGACATAGTGTTGTGTGACGTCTGGGTTTCTATGCACAACTGGAACACCTCTGCTCCACACTTTCATTCGTTTCTACTCAATATTTAATAGATCTTGCTTGGTCTATCTTGTCCTTAAGTTTTGCAGAGCAGTATAGATGCATGTATTGCAGGAATGACAGGCTGATAAAGTGTGAGACTATTAAATTTTAGATAGAGACACAAAAATTAAAAATACCTCTACACAACACAACAGGCAGTGAAGTAAATTTATTTAACTGAAAGCTGTGTAATTAGAAAGTGGCAAAATAATAGGTACTAAGTTACTGGAGGGAAGTTTGAATGTGCACAGGGATTCCCAAAGTTTGCCAAGGAGTTCTAGACAGTTTGTTAATCGTTTCAATTAGAAAATTGCACTAACATGTTATTTTGGTAAAGTATACATTTTTCAAACCTTAAAAATCAGGGCTAGTAAACTGTAACACTAGATTTTGGGAGAAACTACAGTTTAAGATTAGAACATACCAAAACATGAAAGTCTTGAATACAAAACAGCTTTTCAAATAATAAGTTTTCAGACAATGCAAAATTATTCAAGCATAGAGGGGAGTGAGGACTCTGAAATAAGTATCTCTGTCTTACTACAAACTGTTATTAGCAGTGCTGAATTTCGATGTGCCCTGTTTGCAGGTATTCTAAATTATGAACATATCTTTAAATAAAGAGCTTCCACATGAACCATTTATACTTTTGTCATCAGCAGACTCTGAATTATACTGTGAATAATAAAATATAGTGAATTACTGCACGACTAAAAACTTGGCAATTTTATGTAGCCAACACATGGTATATGCATTATAAATGAGTAGAATGGAAAAGAAAATATATTTAAGCAGTACAATTGGAGCAAGTAGCACTACCCTATGGTATGAGACTAGATTCGTGATTCACTGTGACAGTTTGTGATAGCTGACAGGAAGTTATTTAAACTGAAGTTACATCGGGAGTTTCACAGCAAAATGTTACAGGATCTTCTCGATCTAGGAACAGTCGGAGAGGCTCTCTTAGATTGTTTGCAGATGATGCTGTCATTTGGCACCTTTGTCTTCGAGAAATGAAAATCAGCTACAAAATGATTTTGATAAGGTATCTGCATGGTACAAAATGTGGCAAATGTCTTTGGACAATAAAACTGCAAGATCCCCAACATGAGTACTAAAATGTTCCTTTAAGTTTTACTTGCACAATAAACCACAATTACAAACAAGTTAATTGGGTACTGTCACATAGAAAATATTGGGTGAAGGTAAACCAAAGGCTGCATTTCATTTGTAGATCTACTAAAAGAGTACACTTGTCTGTCTTCTTCTAGGGCACAGCTGCATTGTATGGGATCCATACCAGATAGGACTGATGGATACATCAAAAAAGTTGAAAGGAGGACAGCTCATTTACTTTGCAAAAGAGTGTCAATAATTTGATGAATGGGGTGGCAATGATTTTAAAAATGGGGTGGCAATGATTTTAAAAAAGGCATATTACATTGTGGCAAGATTTTTCGAAATTACAATCACCAAGCTTTTGTTTTAGTGTGGCAGAAAATGTTAACAAACTGTTTCTGTAATTGAGACTGTGTCTTGTTAAGGAAGAGACAGTTTTGTTACACATATGGATTTGCAACACTTTTTGAAGAAAATATCATCTGTCTGGACAACTCAAAACAATATAAATAAATATTTCATTTTGAATTTGTGCATGCTTTTACTGTAGCTCCCACTTTGTCAAAATATCGTGTAATATGCAAAGAATGCCAGTACATGTAAGATTATCCTGTGCCCCCACCCTCCCACTTTACCTCAGATCTGAGTTGCCTTCCTCACCTTTGTGCCCTTCCCTAACTTCTCCATCTCTGATACCTGAGGAAGAAACTATTAGTTTCAAAAACTAGGAAATGAATCACTTTTACTTTTACACATGTGTCTATTGACAGTACCACAGTGTTCAGCTCAAAGGTAAATATTGGCCAGCTATTCTGTCTCTCAGTTTATCAATTTTCTTGACTGAATTTTCTTCTGATATATTGAGCCAAATTAAATTTGCTCAATACAGTGGTCGAGAGGAGGGAAGTTACAAAACCTGCTTTAAAGTTGTCTACTCCTATCAGATATCTATATTTTCATGGAAAGTAGAAGAAGACAAAATCGACTTGTTTAACTAATACATTAAAATTACCAGAGGATGCTATAGTGTCCAATCTGGAATTAGTTTCTGACACATTAACAAGACATTTCAAAAGTTAGATGTACAAAGAATTTTATAATTTTCATTTTAGTAACCAATACATTGCTTTTTGCATAAATCACTACTGCTTGTCTGTCCTATGAGTATTTTCCCAGACATCCCACTGTATGGGGCTGTTGTTCAATACAAGTATTTTTAAGTGTGTGCAATTCCTTTCACTCCTTAATTACTTAGTTTTCTTTTAATGGCAGAGCTTGAAAACAAAATTATACTCTGCGTTTTGAGGCTGCTATATTTCATGTGGACGTTGTTGGAAGAATAACAATACTGACACTGGTAGAGCAAAGGCTTTATTTGGTTT
Source organism: Schistocerca cancellata (assembly GCF_023864275.1). Lineage (NCBI taxonomy): Eukaryota > Metazoa > Arthropoda > Insecta > Orthoptera > Acrididae > Schistocerca > Schistocerca cancellata. Next base: position 11,307,132 of record NC_064626.1, read on the forward strand.
TGCAGTGCAAGGGGTTTCCCTCCACTATTCAGCTGATGCATCAGCTGCAGGTGCAGCCCCAGCCACCCTAATAACGGGCTCCCCGTCCAGCTTCTTAAGATTAGGTAATCTTCGTGTTGCCTCAGCTCTCCACTGAGCCTCTTCTAATGCATCATACAGTGGATTCCCTGAAGAAGAAAAGTTCAATATGCACATACAAAAGTTACTGACAAAGTTAAGGTGATGAAAACCATATTCAACTAAAAAAAAGCAAAGTCTGTTACCTCTGTAAGTTATAAATACAAATACTTTATGTATCTTCATGCACAATTAAAATCACCAAAAGAAAAAAATGTAAAAAAGTATAAAGATAAATGCACTAAACTTAGGCAAATGACATAGGCAATTAATAAACAGGTAAATGACAATAAGTACAAGGCAGTAATAACATAGCTACATGATGTGACATATATGGCTGTAAAATAAAGTCTGTTGTTTATTTATTGTTCACTCTCATAAGAAATGTCTGTCATTTGCCACAGACTTGAGGAACTCTTGAAAAGTGCAAACTCCTTTATTTTTCATCCATTTTACAATACTAGTTTTAAATTTATTTACCTGTGTTTTATAGGCATTTTCAGCTAATTTGTTGAAGTAGATAAGACCAAGATATTTTTAGCTGCTATGGATCTATGCCAGCCTGGCATATGACACATTTATTGCATGTCCACTTCTTGTGCCATGGTCATAAACAGCCCTACTTGCATCAAACTTATGTAGGTTTTTTTTAAACAAATAAAAAGCAGTTGTAAATTCACAAGCTATGTACTATCATTGTGTCCAGTTGTTTGAAATAGTTTCTTCATGATTCTTAGAGACGGACTCTAAGCATTCAGAGTTATCCCACTGGATAATTCCAAAACTCAGCTGGGAGTGGAAGAAAGCAAAATATGCACATATACAAGTTCATTACTGCCAATGCTCCTAAGCTTGCATAGCAGTTAGATGACTCATTTTAGTGACCCACACAATTTCCCTGTTTTTATATCACAGCTGACTTTTTAGTCTCTGTGAAATCGTAATACTTTGACTGCTTTATTATCATGACTTGGAGCATTTAGACTGAATGAAACATATTTTTCTACAGTACATTTGTCTCAAACCACATAATACATTTTTCCATCACTACCACCACGTTGCATTGCACATTTGAAGGTTGATGCCTCACATGATGAGTGTTGTCATCTTGTAATGATTCACGTTGAATGTTCTTACGTTTCATTTTGTTAATTAGAAGCATTGATTTTTCATGCTAACATCTCTGCAGTCTCTAGTTATTTATTTCTAAGAACTTATTACTTCAATTTCTTGATTAGTTACTTTGAGGGAGAAGTTCAGCGCCACATAGCCCCCCATCCCTTCCCCCACAGTACGGAGAACTCTTGAGAGGCGGGTGGGGAGGGGGGGGGGGTGTGACTATGGCATCGGCAGGAGTGGGCCACGGCAGCCGGACCACGGTCAGCTTGACAGTGTCGCGTCAGGGAGCTGTGTGGGCAGGTGTCGTGAAGGAAGATACAGCCACCGAACCTGGAAGTCACTGAAACAAGCCGGGCGTCATGCTGGTCGTGTGGCGACAGGTAGGCTGGTGGTTTGCAGGTGGAACGGAGCGACGGCGCCGATGTCTCCGGTGGGCATGGCGAATACACGAAGTATGTCCAGGTCGACGTCGGGTGGGAGGGAAACACATTTCACCAGGTGGCAGGGAATGGCGGAGGTTGTGTCATGAGCACTGGATGAAGAGAAACACACGACGAACAGTGTATAATCGCGCAGTATTATTGAGATGTCGTGGATTATGTCTGGGGGCACAGGCACAAACACCTCGAGCAAGGGCACGTTCAAGATGGGGGGGGGGGGGGGGGGGGCGTGAGAAACCTCGCCAGAGCGAGGCAGGCGAAAGTGGAGAGGTCGAAGGAACCGGCGAAGGGCCCGGCGGTGAGGGCGTGATAGTAGGTAAGCTCGACGTGGGGAGCATGTGGTCACTCGATGGAGTGTGAGAGACCGGAGTAGAGAGCGAGGTCAGAGGAGAGCTCGAAGACTGGAGCTGGAAGTCACTCGACCGAGTGTGTAAGTCCGATGTGGAGGGAGTGGTCGGAGCGTCGTGAGCCACAACAGTGAGTGGCGTGGTCGTGACCTGAAGGGGGGTAGAAGAAGGCTCAACATGAGCAGGCTTAAGTCTGTTGACAGAGACTGTAACAGCTGAATCTTTCATCTGGATGTCATAGGTGTTGGCTGAGCGCCGGAGAACTCGGTACTGGCCGGTATATGGAGGTTGGAGGGAAGCACGGACAGTGTCATCTCTGAGCATGACATACTCGCAATTGTCCAGAGATTTTGGGACGTGAACCATAGGGCAGGAATTGCTGGCAGGAGGAGGGATGTGGAGGTTGATGAAGTGGCGTCTGACGCAGTCCACAAAGGAAGGTAAGTCAGACTGAGGGAGAGAAGCGGAAGCTCACAAGTTCGCCAGTGAGAACAATGTTCTGGCTGTATACGAACTCGGCTATTGTGCCTTTGAGGTCTTCCTTATAGATTGCACAAATGCCGAGTAGCACAGGGGGAAGGGCCTCCGTCCATAGAGAGTCGTGGCATCGAAAAGCTGCCTTGAAAGTGTGGTGCCAGCGCTCGACTAGCTCGTTACTTTGCGGGTGATATGGTGTGGTATGGATGCGCTGGATGCCGCAAATGTTACAAATCTCGTTGAACAGGGCCGACTCAAATTGTCTGCCCTGGTCAGTCATGATGATAGCTGGGCTTTGGAAACACGATACCCATGACTCGACGAAAGCTCGAGCAACAGTTTCTGCCGTAATATTGTGGAGGGGGACAGCCTCGACCCAGCGAGTTGTTCGGTCAATAGACGAAAGCCATTATGGGGGGAGAGGGCCAACAATGTCAATATGAATTTGCTGGAAGCGCCCAGGAGGGATTGAAAGGCGCCGGGGGGGGGGGGGGGGGTGAAGTGTGCTTGTGTACTTTGCAGCATTGGCACGCGACGCAGGAGCATGCCCATTGCTGGCAGCCCTTGTTGACATTTCTCCACACAAAGCACTCTGCTACGAGGTGGGCGGACGCACGAACACCGGGGTGGGCTAAATTATGCAATGTGTTGAAGACAGCTCGACGGAGCATGGTTGGGATGAGGGGGCATAATGTGCCCGTACTGTCGTCGCACCAGATCTCACCAGAAATGCCAGGGAAGGTGGTGTGGACGAAGTGTAGTGAAGAGGCAGAGTCTGAAATCAGGTTTTGTGTTTCCTCGTCGGCGGGTTGGAGGTTAAGCAGTTCAGAGAGGTCTAACAGCGAATAGACGGCAGTTGACTCATGAAAGGAAATGAGCAACTATATTGTCAGCATCCTTTATGTGTCTGACATCAGTGGTGAGATATGAAGTCCATGTATCTGAATCGGCGAGGAAGCGGGTCAGCTGGCGGGTTTGTAATGGCCACAGCCAGGGGTTTATGGTCCGTTAAAACATAGAAAGGGCATCCCTCGACATCAGTCTTAAAATGCTTGATCGCTCCATAGACCGCGAGCAACTCCTGTCAAACGGGGAATATTTCCGTTATGCATTGGTGAGCTTGCACGAGAAGAACTGCAGAGGCGAAGTGTGGCCGTCAATTGTCTGGCTAAGGACAGCGCCGATGGCAGTATCGCTCACATCTGTGGTGATGAAAATTTGTGCATTGGGATGAGGATGCGCGATGGTGCAGGCAACGGCAAGAAGATTTTTGAGGGCAGTGAAAGAGTCAGTCATAGCAGTGGTCCATGGAACGGGCCAAGATCCAGAAGTGTCGGTGCCTGCTAAGGCGTCCGTCAGTGGAGCCTGAATCTCCGCAGCCCAAGGTAGATGTTGGCGATAATAATTAACCGACCCCAGAAAGTGCCGGAGCTCTTTGAATGATGAAGGTCTGGGTAGATTTAGTATTGTTTGTACTTTCTCAGGGGGCGGTGAAATGCCGTCGGCAGAGACCCGAAAACCAAGAAAAGTGACAGTGGGTTGATGTAGCTGTAATTTGTCCTGGTTGGTCTCGATGCCTGCTGCTGCAAGAGTATTCATAACAGTTTGCACATGTTGAATGTTGTCCTCGACGGAGGAGCTGAACACAAGGATATCATCGAGATATGCCAAGCAGAATTTTAGATCGAATAGCACTTTGTCGATGAAACGTTGTCAGGTCTGGGTTGCGTTTTTCAGACTGAAGGGCATGAATCGAAACTGAAATAACCCGATTAGGGTGGTGCTTGCCGTCTTCTCGATGTCTTCAGGTGCCATGGGGATCTGGTGGTAGACCCATTTGCAATCAATGACAGAGAACGTGGTCACACCTGCGAGGGAACTGGTAAAGTCAGCAATGTTGGGTATGGGGTACGTGTCCATAATTGTTCATGCATTTAGTTGACAGTAGTCTTCGCACATGCAGCAGGACCCGTCTTTCTTGGGTGTCATATGTATGGGCATAGACCAGCTACTGGCAGAGTGTTCAATGACTCCGGAGCTTAGTAGTTCAGAAATCTGATTTTTAAGGTCGGAGAGGCGCTCGGGACAAAGTCGACGTGGTTTACTGGAGAGTTGGGGGAACTGGCATGAGGCGAAGCTTGTGAACTGTGCCGTTGGTGATGACGGAAATGTTGCCGGCGGCACAGGAGGCAGTTTGTTTACAATGTGTTGCGGGCGTGGCAGGCGAGGTGTGGTCGTGGTGTTCAGAGCCACTTGTCTGAGCCACTTGTCTGATCCGACGGGAGCTGAGGCAGCAGAGTGCCCCAGGAGTCGATGCGACAAGATGGCCGCCGGCCCGAAGCAGTGGCACCGTGGGCGGGTGAGCTCGGTAGAGCTCGTGAGCCATTAGTGAGTCCATTGTCCGAGGGCGCGGCCTGTGGCAGCACGGTCGTGGGTGAAACACTTGGCGCGAGTGCACTGTTTGTGTTGTCAGTGGCAGTCACACGGTGGTGCGCAGGAGCTGAAGTTGCATAGTTTGAGATGCTGTCCACGAGGGGTGGGGTAGGAGCCATCAGTTCGGGAACACGTGACGTTCGTCGCGCATGCGCACTTGTGTCCGGCCGAGTGTCAAACGCTGCCGTGTTAGGAGGGTGAGGCCCTGCAGAGCTGTCTGTACATGTTATGGAGGTCTTGATAACACAGTTGCGAGGGGTAGCGGGAGGTAAACACACGGAGGCTCGATTGCCGGGACTGCAAGCACGTTCGACACACTTACTGACCTTGTTTTGTCCTTGCTGTAGTGTCTGTAATTCCTTTGCTGCATCGGAGAGCTGGGGCTGAGTTTCGTGGAGCCGGAGGGAGAGCTCGAAGTTTTCCTTGCATAGGAGAGCGACGTTTTCCAGCTCGACAAGCCACTTGTGCATTGTTTCTTGTAACATCGTCGACAGAGACGAGCATGTACGGATGAGATGAGCCCGGACCGATGTGTCACAGGGCGGTTTGCTCGACGGAGCACAGGAGAAGTGAGTCATTGACAGGTGATGAAACACAGTGTTTTGCACTAGGTCTGGTGAAAGTTTGTGGTGTCGCAAGAAGTCACTGCCTAGTATAGGTTCGTCAATTTCGCACACTAAAAGAGTCCACTCGAGTTTGCGGAGAGTGAGACGACGTGGAAAGTTGAACCTGAGCATTGTAGTTTAGTTGAATTCACGGCCTGCAGTGAAGTATGATGAGGGCAGATGTTTGACGATGCTAAGGACATAGGCAGCAGCGAAACATCGGCACCTTTGTCCAGTAGGAAAAGGTGCCCCAACGAAATGTCTTTAATGTAAAGTCGTCCGCATTTATCCAGTTGTTCCCGGACAGAATGGAGCACTGGGGGGTGCCTGTCATGTTGTGCACAGGAGGCAGCACCCGGACCTACCTGCAATTGGCATTTGGGAAGTAGCAGGGTGGCCTGCAGTTCCATGCCGCCTCACCAAACCGTGTGTGGAAGTAACAGTACGGTTCGTGCAGTTGCAATTTCCTGCGGAATATTCATTGCCAGAGGCAATGGCCGAGGTTTGGTGGCCACAGCAGGCCCGGTTGCAGGAGGGGCGTGACCGAGGGCAGAGCCAGTGATGTCCCAGTAGCTTGTTTACTGCTTCCCGGAGCGAGCGGAACGGTCAGCACAGAGCGGCCACGGCCGCAGGACGATTAGCCTGAACCTGAAACTTGTCAGGTATGCAATGGCTGGCGAAATAGAGCAGTGATGCATCGTGTAGCTTGTCAGCAGTTGTCATTCTTTTCTCGACAGTTTCAGGAGACCTCTATGCCAGGGCAAAGGGAATGTGAGGAGATAGTTTATCTGACCAGATGGCGAGGAGAGCTGCGTCAGAGAGTAGGTCAGCGCTGACCAGGGCACATAGCCGTCTCCAGAGCTGGGAAGGTTTGTCGTTGCCTAGTTGCTCGACGTGTAGCACTTGCTGTATTGCTGCCTCAGTTGAGCATGCAAGCCGTCGTAGAACTGTCTTTTTGGCTAGAGTGTACCGGGTAGACGAGTCCGGGGTGTCGACCAGGTCAGCAATCAAGTCCTCCTGGTCGTACAGGTGGGTGATGATGCACAGAAATCTGGTTGACTCATCGAGTTTGTAATGGTCGAACACTTCGTCCGCAATTTTGAACCAGGTTGTAGCTCTGTCAGGATTAAACGCCGGCAGCATCAATAAGCGTTGTAGAATGTTCGGAAGAACAGGTCGAGTTGAGTTCATCAGGACACTGCCTGAAACGAGCTATTGTTGCTGTAGTATTCCAGGAGAGTGCGCCTCCAGGGGATGTGGCAATGATGGCTGTTCGGGTGGCAGCGTGAAGATGACATGCTGTGGTTGAGTGTGACCCGTCGTGACGCGGAAGGCCGAAGCAAATGAGACACGGTAATGTGTCGAATGCGGTTGCGGAAGCTCAACACGTTGCGGGTGTGTTCTGATTGACGCATCGCAGAAGACCGACACGGATGAGGCACGTAGATGTGCCGAGAATGGTAGCGGAAGCTCGACTGGAGCCGGCGCGGGGGCGACAGGTGAGAGAAAGTTCAAAGTTTGAGAACGCATGTTAGTCTGCGGAAAGCTCGACGTATTATTAGAGCTGGGGCCACCTGTGTTGCAGGGAGGCTGCAGAGGGGCGGGCTGTCCAGAAGCACAGTGTGGGAAATGATGTCGAACGTGGGATGGAATGTGTGAATGTTCACTGTTCAGAGTCACTCCACTCAAAACGGTGTGCGGATAAGGTAAATGTCGTGGCACAAAACACTGAGGCGTAGCAGTGGGACGGAGGTGGAGGTCAGGCACAGATAACAAGTTATTGTTCCTGTTGCAGGCCGAGGTATCGAAGTAGGAAGGCATGTGATGATGCTGAACCAAGGCAGACATGGGCATGGTCAGATGCTGAGGTCGTTGAGCTGTGAACGAAGCAGTTCCGGCCACGTGGCAAGTATCCGCGTGGTACTGCACGGATTGCGACGTGGCAAATCATTGTCCTAGCGGTGGTAGGTCGTTGAACGAAGCATTTGCAGAAATTGACATTGGTCCCGCACTGCACGGAGATCTGTAAGAGGTAAGTGCACAGTCAATGAGGGAGGGCACATGTGGTGGGAACAAAGGCGTTTGATAGCTGGAGTCATGCACACTCCTAACCTCACTTGTTGTTGCAGACTCGAAAACATCTGGCGTAATCGTAGAGTGAGAGGCATCGTGTTGCAGTCCTGGCAGGTGTACATAGCCCGCAACACGATGCGTGTCAATCACAAAATCTGGCGTTAGGCGCTGGGACGAAGTCATTGTTCAAATGCTGTGTCGACGTAATACACGCGAAAATAACCAACATGGAGGTCGCGGACACAGTAAAATGGCGAAAACGGAAGACGTTACAACTTGAGGTCACCAGTGAGGGAGAAGTTCGGGTTAGTTACACCAAACAACCCCCATTTAGCAGTAGTTCATTTAAAACTTCCTGGCAGATTAAAACTGTGTGCCGGACCGAGACTCGAACTCGGGACCTTTGCCTTTCGTGGGCAAGTGCTCTACCATTTGAGCTACCCAAGCACGACTCACAGCCTGTCCTCACAGCTTTACGTCTGCCAGTATCTCGCCTTCTACCTTCCAAATTTTGCAGAAGCTTTCCTGCAAACCTTGCAGAACTAGCACTCCTGAAAGAAAGGATACTGGATGTTTCCAGAATGAGATTTTCACTCTGCAGCCAAGTGTGCACTGATATGAAACTTCCTGGCAGATTAAAACTGTGTACCGTACTGAGACTCGAACTCAAGACCTTTGCCTTTCGCGGGCAAGTGCTCTACCATCTGAGCTACCCAAGCACGACTCATGCCCCGTCCTCACAGCTTTACTTCTGCCAGTAGTTCATTTATTCACCACTCTACACAAGCAAGGCTCACAAAGAACTGAACATGGTGGAAGAGACCAAAGATAATCTTAGCTTAATTAAAAGATGGATGCATCGATGTTGGTGTCGATTTCATGAGCGCCACAACTTAATTTAGTATATGTACATAATTTTATAAATGACAACAATCCACTGATAATTACGACAAAGCACGTCCTTCTAGAACATTCCACATGCCTTCACAATGAATATAAAGTTTTTTATTAAATAGGACAGAATAATATATGTATAGACACACATACAAGGCCTTAGGAAGCACTGAATTGTCTGATAAGTATCTGAATACATATAAAAAAAACCTGGTATCAAACATTTCATATGAGTCCTTGGGGAGGCTGTACCGTTATAATCTCTATATAGCATTGCATCATGTCACACAACCTTGTGTAAATTGTGTATATAAATAATGAAAAGGAAGGGTGCAGGAACAGATCAATGAGTTATAACCTTTACATCTGGAAGAAAGTCTAACTTTTGATTATTTATTGTAACTGTGTTTTACTGTCCAAGTAAGACTGATGTAGGAAGATGTCTGCCAGTTTACTGTTATTTCTAGCACTAGTGTCTCTGTCTTACTAACATCCTTCACAGTATAGTCATCTGAGTGAGGTTACACAAAATTTGCATATAGAGTGTTAGTTGGAATTGGTGTCTGGTGTACATCACTATCTATTCCTGTTTTAATGACTTCCCATGAAACTTTGTATTTACCCTCTGAGCTGAGAATACATGGATCATTTCCTTTGCACTTTACTGCCTTGATTCCGGACTTGTAAACCTTTTTCACTTTCCACATTAGTATGCTTTGCCCTATCATAAGAACTACATGCTTCAAAATTTTCATTTAAGAGGTCTAATAATTTATTGGTCAATTCATTAGCATCTGCACTATCTATTATTTTATTTCATTTTATTGAATTCAGCTTACTTGTCAAAGGTTTAGCTTTGAGTTATTAATTAGTATTATAATTCTTCTATGTTCAGTGCTGTTATGAGTGCATCTCATCCACTGTCCCACATGATCATAAATACATACATAGTCTAACCATGTCAAATTCTGTTTTATTTAGTGGAAATTACATATTATATCATCTGGGCATATTGCCTGCCTTTTGAATTTATCTATTTACACAACAGAAGTTAAGAGGTTGTTGATATCATGAAATATTAAGATTTTTTAATGTTTTTGCTTGAGTAGCAAGAGAATCAGTTTATCCAGTCATCTCCATGATTCAGGGGGATACTGGTGCAACCATAATTTCATGTTTTGGCAATATTATGACTTTTTCAAGGGCCATATGTGTGTAAGTTACGAATTTGTGAAGGTGTGCATGTTTTGTTTCACCTACATGTGACGAAGAACCTAGTCTGATAGACAATAATACCTGGCAGCATTTCTTCAGTGTGCCTGTCAGCCATTCAGGGCCTCCTCTGTGTGATGAGTAGCAATCTGCCCTACCAAATTTTTGTTTTTTCATCCCAGATTTTCTATTGTTTAATTGAAAAATAATATATATTTGATTCTTTAAGTGTTCTGTGAGAAAAGATGCACAAGACTATAGCTGTGAATATTTGTAGTAAGTGTACTTCACCCTGTACATTCAAATATCTTCAAATACCATTTAAATATGAAAGTTTCATATCAGCGCACACTCCACTGCAGAGTGAAAATCTCATTCTGGAAACCATTTAAATATTTTTGAAAAGTAGTAATTTAAGAATATTTTTGGAATAGGCACAGAAATGAACAAAATTCAATGTAGGAGTCACCGTGATTGCAAGTAGCACTTCAATATGAATTCACAAGACTTCAAAACACATTGTGCACTATCAAAGAAAGAAACTAAATTAATCCTGCCACTCCTCTCCCAGCTATCCCTCTTTCTCGTTTGTACTTTTATGTTTGTCTGTTGACAGTTTTTAACATTTTGTCTCCTTAAGGAAAGTACAATCCACATGTTCTGTTTCCTTGTAATCTCCACATATACACACTTGCACGCTAAATCATCCACATGTAAAAAGACTCACAAATGCTGTCTGCATTCTGATAGTACTTTACCAACAAATAGTAGATCCTCCAAATGTGGAATCTCCTGTAGTCTGTTAAATTCACTCCAGTCTTTAACGACATTATTTGACATATACAGCACCCGCAGCTTCTTGAAAAAGGAAACACTTTTAATCTTTTCTATGAAATTGTATGATATCCATAGCTCTTCTAATGTGTCACCAATACCTTCCTGTAAAAGATATTCATAAGTCACCCAAATATTGATGAGAAATTTATTAGTAACTGAGTGGCATCTACTTGCCAGCTATCAAAAACTAAACAGCTATAATATGAATAATAAAATAACAAATTTAATAATACAGTTGAATCTTAAACTTCAGAAAATTTCTAACATTCTTGTATTACAATGGAAATGCACGAAAAGGATAGGGTATTGCAAGCATACTAGCAAGTTAGGAGAGCCAATCTAAACTTGGATTTATTACCACATTCGGGCACAGGGAACAACCAGGAATAATATACCATATTTTACTTCTACAGTGTTAACAAAATGTTGCAGGTGTGCAGTGAGCCGCAAATAATAGCTTAATTGAAAGGAAATAAATAAGGAAAAAACTACACTAGGAAGTCCACACATGCACTGTTAATGGTTTGGCAGCATATGAGCAAATATAATGGGTTTGACCCAAGGAGAAATAAAATCCTTTAAAATAATAAAAAGTATTCCTCTAATTATGCAATATCATACTGTACTGGGAAGTGATAATTAGCTTCTACTTTAAAAATATGATACTTGCCTTAAAATGAGATCAGAACTACCTAAAATCCTTTCCACATGACCTAGATCAAACATTTGTAATATACTTCTTGTATCCTCATTCTTATTGAGGTCTGTTCAGAAAATTCCGAAACTTTGTTCACAAAATTTTTCTACACTTACCTATTACCTATTGTGCATAGTCTCCTCTGAAATACCCTCCTCCACAATTGATGCACCTCTCTTAATGCCGTTTCCACTTCTGAAAGCAGTCTTGGTACACTTCTTCCTGAATTGCGTGAAGTGCTGTCAACGAATTTTCTTTTATCTCCTTTAGTGTTGCAAAACTTCATCCTTTCAATGGGGTTTTCAACTTTGGAAATAAAAAAAGGCCTACACAGACCAGGTTTGGAGAGTATGGAGGATGAGGCAGCAGAGTGGTTTCAGTTTCTGTGCAACAGTGATGCACCAAGAGAGATGAATGTGTGGGTGCATTATTGTGATGCAAGAGCCATAAATTGTCTAATGTCAGGCCATTTCCTTCTCACATTTTCTTGAATGCATTGCAACACATCCCAATAGACCATATATTAACAGTTTGTTCCTATGGCATGAATTCATGATCCTTCAAAGTCAAAGATAACCATTAGTATGGCTTTGACATTTTATGCAACCTGACTAGCTTTTTTTTTGTCTCGGAGAACCTTTCCTGTCCCATTGTCACGATGGAACCCTTGTCTCAATTTTACAACTGTAGACCCATGTCTCGTCACCAGTTATGATCCTTTCATTCCAAGAAGGTGTGTCAGGATTTCATGACATGATCCAACTGAAATTTTACATTCTTCTGCAGTCTCTCAGACAGTCAGTCTTCGATTGATAGGCACAATTTGGTGACATTTTTGCCACGAGCTTCATCAGTAGTTGTCAAATTGTGTCCTGAACAAAGGACAACTTTAACTTCCCTTCCGCCATTTTTAAACCATGTGAACTATTTGTAACACTGAGTACAGCCAAAGCACTCATCACCGTAGGCTTCCTGCATCATTTGGTTTGTGTCTGTACAAGTTTTCTTGAGTTTCACATAAAACACACCACTGGCGCAAAATTATGGATGTCCCGGAATTTTTTGAACAGATCCCTTATATAGAGTTTCACCATTCAAAAGCCTGCCTGAGTGATTCTGTGAGTACCACATCTATCAGCCCCACTAACAACATACGAGGGGCATTTGAAAAGTCCATGCAAAAATAAAAACTACTTACGTGTTTGGGGTAAACCTTTTTTATTTTTCAACATAGTCTCCTTTTAGACTTATACACTTCGTCCAACACCATTCTAACTAGTTGATCTCTTCCGAATAATAGGAATTGTCCAAGTCTGCAAAATAGCTATTAGTTGCTGCAATCACCTCCTTGTTTGAATAAAATCTTCATCCCGCCAGCCATTTCTTCAAATTGGGGAACAAATAGTAGTCCGAGGGAGCCGAGTCTGGAGAATAGGGGGGAGGTGAAATCAGTTGGAATCCTGTTTCCATTAATTTTGTGACCACAATGCTGAGGTGTGTGCTGCTGCATCATTGTGATGGGAAAGGACTTTTTTGCGGTCCAATTGCCAGTGTTTTTCTTGCAGCTCGATTTTCAAACAGTCCAATAATGATGAATAATATGCACCTGTAATAGTTTCATGCTTTTCCAGATAGTCGATTAGGATTATCCCTTGTGAATCCCAAAAGTCAGTCACCATAACCTTTCCAGCGTTTTTTGGTGCAGATTCTCCCTTGGTAAACCCTTGTTTAGATTGTTCTTTGGTCTCAGGAGTATAGTAATGTATCCATGTTTCATCCACAGTGACGAAACAATGCCTCAAGTCCTGTGGATTCTTCCTGAACAGCTGCAAACCATCCTTGCAACACTTCACACAATTCCGTTTTTGGTCAAGCATGAGCAATCACGGAACCCATCTTGCGGATAGCTTTCTCATGTCCAAATGTTTATGAAAATATTATGTACCCATTCATTCAAGATGCCCACAGCAGTAGCATTCTCATGCACCTTAACTCTTCTGTCATCCATCGCCATACCATGGATTTTATCAATGATTTCTGGAGTTACAACCTCCACAGGGCATCCAGAAAGTTCAGCATCATTTGTGCCCATATGGCCACTCCGAAAATTTTGAAACCACTTACAAACTGTTCTGATAGAAGGTGCAGAGTCACTGTAATGTTTATCAAGCTTTTCTTTAGTCTCCTGAGGCGCTTTGCCTTTCATAAAGTACTGTTTAATCACCGCACAAAACTCTTTTTCGTCCATCTTTTGACAATCACTCAACTTCCTTGATTCACACGAATGCCAAACAGAAAGAAATAGACCAATATGGCTGAAACTTGGTGTGCGTTCTTTCCAATGTTGCTACTAACTAAACATGACCTCTGTACATGCCAGTGATGCCATCTCTCGGACTTTGTGCGGACTTTTGAAACACCCCTCGTATGACAACATGTTAAACTTGAGGGCCTGGGTTCAAAGCCAGACTGTTGGTTGCTTTTCATAGGCAGTGCACTATCTGACTGACTACTTACTGGCCACCACAGCTCACAGCCTGCTGCAGTGAGTGAATACAATATGTCGTCATGGGAACAACATGACCTTCAGCAGTTTGTATTGGCATGGGCGTTATCTAGCTATCAATAAAAATTAGTCACCATTGGTATAACCTCTACATGAGCATCCTGTCGCTGAGTGTAGTGTGGAATATAACATCAGATGCTCAAGCATCATTGTCACCTTATAGGTCATCTGAATTCTTCCTCACATCAGTGGTTTCAAACTCTGGAGATGAGAACTGACTCTTCAACTGAGGTCTTATCATCTCCCTATGTCATCATTTATGCTAATCCATTTTTTGATGAGTTCTCTTAAACAGGCTTTTTCATTCCCATTTCCTAATTACATTCTGCATTTATATTTATGTTTGTCACATTATATCATTTATTTATCATGTTCTGTTCATTCTCCTTATCTCTCTTACCTTTTTAGTACTTCCTTATTTCTTTACATTTGTATGTGACTTCTTCCCCTTATTTTGCAACCACGCTCTTCTAGTCTTCATTTTTATGTCTTTTCTGTTTACCATGTATTTATTTCCTGAGTAAAACTCTGATCATTCATATAGCACCCATCTGCAGCAAATAATCAGTACTTCATCATTTTAATCTATTATTTCATAGTTATTTTGTATTATATTTCTGTAGTATGTATCATCATAGGGTTTGTTGCAGTTTTCCTGTATTTTGGCTCTGGTGTATATTCACTGTTATCACTATGAAGTTTTAAAAATAGGAATAAACTGTTATCTCAAATTTGTTTCTCTTCTACTCTCCTTAGTAGATTTCAAAGTCTTTTTGCACTCAGTAAGGACCCAGAAGTTCCCTCCAGACCTTGGAGGGTATAAAAGCTTATCAGAGGTTCCCTGTCCTCTCTTGATTACTATGAAGTTATTACGGTCAACTAGTTCCCTCTTATCTTTTTGATACTGTTTGTTGGTCATGTGCAAGTACTGGCTGATGGTACACTCTTCCAGATAGAAGTAGTTCTGTTAGATTTAGCTCCATAGCAACCCCATTAACATCTACAGAAATAAATATTAACTCAGGCACAGACCCTCTTACCAGAGCAGTCCTCATACAAATGAAGTGTGGCAGGTATCCCAGACAGTGTTTGCTAGTGTCCATTTTCTCCAACAGCAATTCACCATACCAGCATGTAGTACACCTTGAGGTTTAAGGTTAAAACAAATAGATATTGGTAACTTCATTGTGACCTAGGCAGATAAGCTGAGATCTCCAGCCTCCAAAACACACAACATTCCATTGTCAAGCATAACTGTAGTCAGTGAATTGTGCTCAGAGCTTAAAACAGAACAACACCGATGGTGTCGACTGGCCCCAGCTTGTGGACGATGAGTTCGCCGTGCTTGTACCCGACTGTCAGAGGCTGAACTCCCTAGGCAGCTCAGTCCCACCTTCTGTATGGTGTGGGATGTTCTTAATCAGGTCTCTCTGCCAAGGCTGGTCCATCTCAAGTGGCCGTACCGGTAGCTACACTACTGCCCACACAACCCTGAGCTTCACTGAGGAATGAAAAACTAACAGCGAGCACTATAAGAGTACATGATGAGTGCTGGTTGTATTGCAAATAAGCTCTGCTGTTAGCACTATAAGTAGTAATTTCCTTTCAAAAATATCAAAGTAATCAACTAAATATTACGCTGGAAACAGGAGATCAGTGACAGCTATATAATAAAACTGACAGGCAGCAAGTTAGGTTTTTTTCTTTTTTTCTATTTCTCACAAAATTTACTAGATTAAATTTAGATAGGATAAGTGTGCACAGCATTAAGTAGTATAGTGATAGGTAAATGTTATTTATAGTACAGAACATGAGGACGGAATCTGCTGCCAAGCTGGGGTAAATCACTATAGCCAGTTTTATTAGGAACATACATCATGTCAGGCAACATGGATGTCAGTTTACAGAGGGGAACTTTAAAAGTCTCACTTTTCATATTCAATAGCATTTAGAAGGGATTGCACAAATGTTAAAATTTGCTAAGTGGTTGAGCAATGGGACACTGTTGGCTCATTCTTTGCCATCGACCTCTCTTTTTGCTCTCCATCCCTCGTGGACTCTGCTCGGTAGGAAGTCATTGCCAAGTTTCATCCCACTGACCACTTCCCACTCCTTATTCACCTGCCGGATGGAGCTCTCCCCAAAAGAATGCAGCTACAATGGATTACCGGTGCAGAGTCGACCGGACGCTTTTCGGCCAGCTGGCCGTGTCGGAATGCCGAGACAGTGTGCGGGAGTGTGGGTGCACCACATCACACAGTCGATCCACCGTGAGCCGACTTCTCCATCCCGAAGGCCTCAGGTCATCTTAGGAAGCAAACACAAAAGGGTAGGGATCTATTAATTGTCAGCAGTCCAAACATATGGCAAAGTACACCGAGTGCACTCAGTATGTCTGTGTGTGTGTGTGTGTGTGTGTGGGGTGGGGGGGGTGGGGGGGGGGGGGGGACTCGGTGTCGGTATCGGACACTCGTCTGCCCCAACACTGAGCCTCCGTCCACTACAGGTTCCACTCCCCGCAGAAAGACGGGGTGAAAGTGCAACCCCCTCGATAAGTGGCTCCCGTACTACAGTGGAACATTAATGGGTTCGTGATATGTGAGGAGGAATTGCAACTCCGACACAGAAATTCTCCATGTGGTCGTGTTTGTAGGATGTGCATTTTAAATCATCTGATGCCCCTGTACTATGGGGCTATACATTCATTGCAAGAACAACACGATTGGGGGAAGAGCCGAGGGAGGGGTTGCTGTGTTTGTCAATAACACACACCACTCGTCTGCTCTCTCCTCGGTTACTGACCTACAACCGATTACAACAGAAGTTCGTGTGGGTCAGAGGATCACAGTTTGCTTACTATATCTACCTCCACAAGATGCAACTGACTCTGAGGCTCTTAACGTATCTTATAATACAACACCCTGACCATTTCTGCTACTGGAAGACTTCAATGCCTTACATGTACTGTGGAGCTCAACCTCTATTTGCCCTCAGCGTCACGGTTTGGAGAGCCTCGTGATGTCTCGTTAGCTGTGCACCTTCAATACAGGCATTCCCACTCCATTCTATGCTGCTACCGGCTCATTCTTTGCCATCGACCTCTCTTTTTGCTCTCCATCCCTCGTGGACTCTGCTCGGTAGGAAGTCATTGCCAAGTTTCATCCCACTGACCACTTCCCACTCCTTATTCACCTGCCGGATGGAGCTCTCCCCAAAAGAATGCAGCTACAATGGATTACCGGTGCAGAGTCGACCGGACGCTTTTCGGCCAGCTGGCCGTGTCGGAATGCCGAGACAGTGTGCGGGAGTGTGGGTGCACCACATCACACAGTCGATCCACCGTGAGCCGACTTCTCCATCCCGAAGGCCTCAGGTCATCTTAGGAAGCAAACACAAAAGGGTAGGGATCTATTAATTGTCAGCAGTCCAAACATATGGCAAAGTACACCAAGTGCACTCAGTATGTCTGTGTGGGGGGGGGGGCGCTCATTCGACATGTCGGAGAGGCTATTCCGGCAGCCACTGAGGGAAGAGGGTGCAAACAACTGCTGATTGTGGCACACGTTGGAACAAATGATGCCTGTCATCTGGACCCAAAGGTCATTCCAGCAACTGGTAGAGAAGGTTGAGAAGACCAGCCTTGCACATGGAGTTTTAACAAAGCTCATCATCATTGCCCCACAGCTGATCAGGGCACTTTGGTTCAGAGTTGAGTGGAAGGACTGAACCATAGACCTCAAAGCTTCTGTGACTTCCTGGACTTGTGTCATAGGGTCAAGAACTCTGTGATCCACCTAAATGGGTCACATGTGTACTACAAACCAGAGGCTGCTACTCAGGTAGCTTACTGTGTGTGGGCTACACACAAGGTTTTTTTTTAGATTAGGCTGAAGTATCAGTGTAAGATTGAAAGAAATGCCACGTGAAGGTGAGAGTATTCGAGTCCTAATGCTAAAATGCCGAAGCATTTGCAACAAAGTGCCACAGTCTGAAGTGCTCACAAAAAGCACAGGAGGTCACATAAGGCGCAGAAAGCTGGTTGAAACCCAAAGTTGATAACAGTGTGATTCTTGGGGAAAATTTAAGTATATATCAAAACAATAGGATGATGGATATCAAAATGATGGACATGGAGGTAGTGTATTTGTGCAGTACATCTACATCTACACGATTACTCTGCAATTCACATTTAAGTGCTCGGCAGAGGGTTCATCGAACCACAATCGTACTATCTCCCTACCGTTCCACTCCCGAACAGTGCATGGGAAAAACGGACACCTAAACCTTTCTGTTTGAGCTCTGATTTCTCTTATTTTATTTTGATGATCATTCCTACCTATGTAGGTTCGGCTCAACAAAATAGTTTTGCATTTGGAAGAGAAAGTTGGTGACTGCAATTTCGTAAATGGATCTCGCTACGACAAAAAACGTCTTTGCTTTAATGACTTCCATCCCAACTCGCGTATCATATCAGCCACACTCTCTCCCCTATTATGTGATAATACAAAACGAGCTGCCCTTTTTTTTGCACCCTTTCGATGTCCTCTGTCAATCCCACCTGTTAAGGATCCCACACCGCACAGCAATATTCTAACAGACGACGAACGAGTGTAGTGTAAGCTGTCTCTTTAGTGGACTTGTTGCATCTTCTAAGTGTCCTGCCAATGAAACACAACCTTTGGCTCACCTTCCCCACAATATTATCTGTGTGGTCTTTCCAACTGAAGTTGTTTGTAATTTTAACACCCAGGTACTTAGTTGAATTGACAGCCTCGACAATTGTACTATTTATCGAGTAATCGAATTCCAACGGATTTCTTTTGGAACTCGTGTGGATCACCTCACACTTTTCGTTATTTAGCGTCAACTGCCACCTGCCACACCATACAGAAATCTCTTCTAAATCGCTTTGCAACTGATACTGGTCTTCAGATGACCTTACTAGATGGTAAATTACAGCATCATCTGCGAACAACCTAAGAGAACTGCTCAGATTGTCACCCATGTCATTTATATAGATCAGGAACAGCAGAGGTCCCAGGACGCTTCCCTGGGGAACACCTGATATCACTTCAGTTTTACTCGATGATTTGCCGTCTATTACTATGAACTGCGACCTTCCTGACAGGAAATCGCAAATCCAGTCGCACAACTGAGATGATACCCCATAGGCCCGCAGCTTGATTAGAAGTCGCTTGTGAGGAACAGTGTCAAAAGCTTTCCAGAAATCTAGAAATACGGAATCAACTTGAGATCCCCTGTCGATAGCGGCCATTACTTCGTGCGAATAAAGAGCTAGCTGCGTTTCACAAGAACGATGTTTCCTGAAACCATGCTGATTACGTATCAATAAATCATTCCCCTCGAGGTGATTCATTATGTTTGAATACAGTATATGCTCCAAAACCCTACTGCAAACCGACGTCAATGATATAGGTCTGTAGTTCGATGGATTACTCCTACTGTCCTTCTTAAACACTGGTGCGACCTGCGCAATTTTCCAATCTGTAGGTACAGATCTATCGGTGAGCGAGCGGTTGTATATGATTGCTAAGTAGGGAGCTATTGTATCAGTGTAATCTGAAAGGAACCTAATCGGTATACAATCTGGACCTGAAGACTTGCCCGTATCAAGCGATTTGAGTTCCTTCGCAACCCCTAAGGTATCTACTTCTAAGAAACTCAGGCTAGCAGCTGTTCGTGTTTCAAATTCTGGAATATTCCATTCGTCTTCCCTGGTGAAGTAATTTCGGAAAACTGCGTTCAATAACTCCGTTTTAGCGGCACAATTGTCGGTAACAGTACCATCGGCACTGCGCAGCGAAGGTATTGACTGCGTCTTGCCGCTTGTGTACTTTACATACGACCAGAATTTATTTGGATTTTCTACCAAATTTCAAGACAATGTTTGGTTGTGGAACCTATTAAAGGCATCTCACATTGAAGTCCATGCCAAATTTCGCGCGTCTGTAAATTTTAGCCAATCTTCGGGATTTCGCATTCTTCTGAACTTTGCATGCTTTTTCTGTTGCCTCTGCAACAGCGTTCGAACATGTTTTGTGAACCACAGGGGATCAGTTCCATCTCTTACCAATTTATGAGGTATAAATCTCTCAATTGCTGTTGCTACTATATCTTTGAATTTGAGCCACATCTCGTCTACATTTGCATAGTCAGTTCGGAAGGAATGGAGATTCTCTCTTAGGAAAGCATCTAGTGACACTTTATCCGCTTTTTTAAATAAAATTATTTTGCGTTTGTTTCTGGTGGATTTGGAAGAAATGGTATTGAGCCTAGCTACAACGACCTTGTAATCACTAATCCCTGTATCAGTCATGATGCTCTCTATTAGCTCTGGATTGTTTGTGGCTAAGAGGTCAAGTGTGTTTTCACAATCATTTACAATTCACGTGGGTTCATGGACTAACTGCTCGAAATAATTTTCGGAAAAAGCATTTAGGACAATCTCGGAAGATGTTTTCTGCCTACCACCGGTTTTGAACAAGTATTTTTGCCAACATATCGAGGGAAGGTTGAACTCCCCACCAACTATAATCATATGAGTGGGGTATTTATTTGTTACGAGACTCAAATTTTCTCTGAACTGTTCAGCAACTATATCATCAGAGTCTGGGGGTCGGTAGAAGGAGCCAATTACTAACTTAGTTCGGCTGTTAAGTATAACTTCCACCCATACCAATTCACACGGAGTATCTACTTCGACTTCACTACAAGATAAACCACTACTGACAGACACAAACACTGCCTAATCTATCTTTCCTGAACACCGTCTGAGACTTCATAAAAATTTGTGCAGAACTTATTTCAGGTTTTATAGTAGACTATAAACTGAAATTCACTGAGACAGAAATTGAAGGTGCATGTGAGATTGACTGGGCAAGACCTAGTATCAAGGGTGGGCACAAAATAATTGGATCCTTCTGTCGCCCACAAGTTTCATCTCCTGATGTAACCGAAAACTTTACAGAAAACTTCAAAGATAACCTCAGTTCACTGGTGCATCAGTTCCTCAATCATACTGTAATCACTGGTGGAGACTTTAATCATCCAACTATCAACTGGGAAAATTATAGTTTTGTTACTAGTAGACATGATAAGACATCCTGTGAAATATTACTAAATGCCTTCTCTGAAAACTAGAACAGTTGGTTAGGAACCCCACTCATGGTGGAAATATACTAGATCTAATGGCAAGAAATGCATTTGACCTCTTTGAGGCTGTCCACGTTGACCATGATGAGGTTGTGGCAACAATGATAACCAAAGTATAAAAGATAACTAAAACAAGCAAAAAGATAGAATTATACGTTCAGCAAACTACATAGAGAATCAGGAGTGTAATACTTCAATGAGGAAGCTGAAACTTTCAGCAAAGGGCAGGAGCATGTGGAAGAACTCTGGTTTAATTTTAAAAGAATAGTTGATCATGCACTGGACAGATATGTACCCAGCAGAACAGTTCATAGAGTACAGTCAGAAATTTCTAAAGAAACAGAGGTTACTGCATAACACATGTAAAACAAAGTGTGGGGCTACAGATAGAGATATGCTAATGAAATGCATTTGGCTGGCAATAGATCACTGCACGATGCCTTCAATGACTAGCATAACAGAATATTGTCAGATGTTATTTCACAAAACCCAAAGAAATTCTGGTCATATGTAATGACTGTCAGTCATACCAAAGTTAATGTCTAGAATGATACAGGAACTGAAATGGAGGGTAGCCAAGCAAAAGCTGAAATGCTTAATTCCACTTTCAAATGTTCCTTTAAAAGGGAAAGCAATGGGAATTTCCCCAGTTTAATCCTTGTAACACTGAAAAGATGAGTGAATAACTATTCATGTTGGTGGTGTTGAGAAACTGCTGAAATCGTTAAAACTGAACAAACCTCCAGGGCCCAATGGAATCCCTGTGATTCTATATTGACTTTGTGGCTGAGTTAGCCCCTGTTCTAAATAGAATCTGTCATGGATCGAGTGAACAAAAATTCATGCCCAGTTCTTGTAAAAAAGCACAGGTAGCAAGGTAGTAGAAGTGATCCACAAAACTACTATCCAATGTCTTGTTGTAGAGTCTTAGAACACATTCTGATCTTAAACATTATGAGGGATATTGAACAGAGCGACCTCCTCAATGCCAACGGGCATGGATTCCAAACACATAAATCATGTGAAGCCCATCTCTCACTTTTCTTGCATGACATACCAAAAGCTTCAGATCAAGGCAGTCAGGTAGATGCAATATTTCTTAATTTCCAAAAAGGATTTGACTTGGCACCACACCTACACTTATTGTCAAAAGTACAATTGTGTGGTATCAAGGGGAACTTGTAACTTGATGGAGGACTTTTTGGTAGAGAGGATGCAGCATGTTATTTTGGATGGAGAGTCATTATTGGATGTAGAAGTAACTTCAGGTGTGCCCTATGGAAGTGTGTTGGGACCCTTGCCATTCATGTTGTATATAAATGAACTTGTGGAAAATATTATGGTAACCTCGGACTTTTTGCAGATGTTGCAGCTATCTATAATGAAGTACTCTATGAAAGAAGCTGCATAAATGTTTAGTCAGATCTTGATAAAATTTCAAAGTCATGCAAAGGTTGGCAACATACTTTAAATGTTCAGAAATGCAAAATTGTGCTCTTCACAAAATTAAAGAATATAGTATCCAATGAGTATAATATTAGTGAGTCACTTTTTGAAATAGCCAACTCATGAAATTTCCTGTGGTATCACTAGTAGTAACATGAAATGGAATAATCACATAGCTGATTCTGGGTAAAACTGGTGCTAGGCTTCAGTTTATTGCTGGAATACTGGGAAAGTGACATCAGTCTACAAAGAAGATTGCTCTTGTGTCAGACATGTTTCAAGTAGTAGCATTGTGTCGATCGTGTATTGTGGAGGAAGTAGAAAGTTTGATTATCGAGCGTACTGATTCGTGACTATCAGGTATACTGTAAATTGAAATGTATACAATGTGATTGTAAAATGTGGAAAGGTTAGGTTACATACTGGAGCATTTCATTTAGCCATTTTCAATCCAACAGCAAGTGGTACTCAACATTGCAAATTTTTAATTTTTGAAAACATATCTCCTGGAGTACAGTGGTACATGTGTTATTTAAAACTGAATATAAACTGTCACAACCCCAATAAATTTTTATATATATATAAGGTTACTGGTTTCAGTCTGTTTAAGACCCACGCCATGATGGCAGATGGTGCTCCATCTCCACGAATGCTAACTGCTTGAAGAGGATTGCCCACTCTGTTCACAGCCACCATATACCATCATAGTATGGGTCTGAAAATGGCCTCAAACATACAAAAACCAGTAATCTTATATAAAAAAAGTTTATTGCAGTTGTGACTCGTTATATTCAATTTTAAATTGCAGATTTTGTTTTCCAGTCTGATGTCAAGTTCATTCGAAATGATTTTTGCAGCTCTCACATGCTCCATTCTTAAATCTAACACTACTAGGTATCAATGATGCATACTATTGCCATCTATGGAAACCTGAGTTAGAGTCTGTGCAGGATACGGTAGCCAAAGTGCAGTGACCAGTTTTCGTATGAAGCACTTGGGGAATTCATTCATTTGTACAGAAGGTGAGGCCAATGTTTGCCTGTGCAGCACACTGCTACAACAGAATCGAGTTGCATACACTGTGCAATCTTCCTCAAACAATTTTGCAGAAAATAATTGGTAACAAACTTTTATTTTTGCATTAGTTAATAGCTTTATATACCAGCTTCACAATGACATGCCAATCATTTCATTGATAATCATAGTTACTGCGATATTTGCAATTAAGACATAGCACAGAACTTTTAAAAAATTTCAGTGAAAAATAAGGGTTGCTATGATTTTGCATTTGGTGCATATTACATATTACGCTGCTACATATGGAATTTAGCTAGCACATTGAATTTTTCTGTAAACTTGAATGGAGATCTCTGTCTGTCACCAGTTAAGAAAATCAAGAAAATCCAACTTATGTACCACACTCATTTGAGGTCACTAGCGCCACCAATAAAGCCAAAATGAAATATCCACAACATTCCTTATATTTCATGAATGGTATGAGGTATCAAAATGAGACTTTGGTAAATGATAGCACACAAAGAGGAGAGTATTTTGCCGTATATTTTTATGTGAAACTTCATTAGATCAAACAATGGAAAATCCATGATGGAATGTAACAGTATTATGAGAAGGAAAGTTGTTACCGTATAGCAGAGATGCTCAGTCACAGATAGGCACAACAAAAATATTTTCACTCTTAAAGCTTTCAGCCAATGGCATTTGTCAACAATAGACTCACATATGCAACTCACACACATGACTGCAGTCTCAGGTAACTGAAACCACACTGCGAGCACCAGCACCGGTCCATGGTGGGAGTGTTGACTGGATGGGGGAATCTCTGCTATATGGTGAGTAATAAACTTCATTATATATTGTGCTAATCAGCTAAGTACAGATTTTTTTAATGAAAGAATGTAATTTTTAAGGGCCATCATTGGTGAAAGAAGAAATGCTGTAGGTTTTGGAACAACATGAGTAAAGACATTACACATTTATTTTTGTACCTAGAAGGTGCTTTTTCATAACCTATTGAGATTCTTTGTTCTGTTCTTCACTTAATAAACTTGATAAACCACTTTTTCAGAATTCTTTCACAGCTGCCTCTGCACAACATGTTAGTGAGGTGACATTGTGTAAACTCCACTGTGTTTTGGCAAAAACAAGCAAATTTTAAATTCCAGAAAATGAAATGTAGGTTTTAATCAAAATTCACAACGCATGACACTTCTCTGAAATTTTTTGGATTGTGTGTGTGTGTGTGTGTGTGTGTGTGTGTGTGTGTGTGTGTGTGAGAGAGAGAGAGAGAGAGAGAGAGAGAGAGAGAGAGAGAGAGAGTGAGTTTAGAAAGGGCATTTCCACTACAGAGTGTTGACTGCCTGCTGACAACCCCCAACACTAACGTTCTCTCCATGCTTGCCCTACCAACTGCACATCTGTGAACCACATTATTCTGAACACCCTCTAAATTAGTGTCAAGCTGCAGCAGTTGTCCTAAGAGAGAGTTTGTAATTATAATGTTCAAGTCAGTAGGTGTGAAATGGCTAGTTCTTCACATATGGGTCTTTCTAAGGAACAGACTGAGAGCTTTTGTTGGAATCTCTAAGTGAAAATGAGAACGATCATGATTTTGATGATAATAGTGATTCATTTGTAACAATTAAAGTGAAATGATGATGAAAAGAGTCCACCCTGAAGAGAGTTTGAAAATGTTGTCACAGACTGAACAGTTTTGTATTACAATGCTTATGTAAATATTGTCACAGAAGAAACCGAATAGAGCAGTCGCCGTAGTCTAGTGGTTATGACACTAGATTTGTTGCATGGTCATGAGTTTGAAACCCACCTGGACTGAAAAATTTTAATTTCTATATTCGATTTGAGTACATTCTAGAAGTATCCACAAATGTCAAGAAGCACTGTACTGGAATGTTCTGTAGCTGTATATATACGAGTATGTGTTCTGGCTAGAGGCAGTTTTTCCCCACTCTTGTATGTGCAAGTGCTGAATAAACCTTCATTAAGTGAAGTTAGTGTTCATCATTCATCTACTTACACCTTCCTGTACGTGACATTATTCTGGTTGAGGTGGCGGGTATTGGAACTTGTGATAGCGGACATTATCGATGACACAGTGGCTCCCACCAGGCCACGAGAGAGCCACTGTTTATGTGGTGAGAAACCCAAGTTTGAGCCATATTCAACAGATAGTAATCTACCAGAGACAGAAGAAGAAGAGGACGTTACGATGACAGCAACTGTGTGCCACCATATGAGACATCCCTCCGCGTTTTCTGGTAACAATGTCCAAGATCCAAACAAGTAGCTCAAGGTATATTAGCGTATAGCCAAATTTAATAAATGGGATGACACCGTGTGTTTGGCTAACGTGTTTTTCTACTTGGAAGGCACTGGCAAGCAATGTTATGAGAGCAACGTGGAGAAGTTCACAAGCTGGGAAGTATTCCAGGCGGAACTGCGCAAGTATTTCGGCGACACACAACGACTGAAGTGCAAGGCTGAAGATAAATTAAAGTGCAGGGCACAGCGTCCAGGAGAAACTACAGCATCCTATATTCAAGATGACTTGGAGGTGTGTAAAATAGTGGATCCTAGAATGAAGGAGGAAGATAAGGTTGCACATCACATGAAGGGTTTTGCTGAGCACATGTATCAAGCCCTACTCTTGAAGGAGGTTTCGACAGCAGGTGACTTCATAAAATGGTGTCAGTATTTCGAGACAATGCATCACAAAAGAATTACACGCAAGAAGTTTGATCGGCTTCCAAACGTCGTATCGATGTCTGTGATGAGGAAAAAACTCATTTCACAAGTGTTCTTCGTCAGATAGTGAGAGAGGAAGTTCAGAAGGCACTTGGATTGCACGGCGAGCAAAAAACCAAGACGCTTCAAGAGGCCATAAGGGAGGAAGTGGAACAGACATTGAACCCAATCTCTCGTCCTTCATTTCCCTTTAAAATGGTGACAAAGTCGAGACCCAGGCGGAGTTATGTTCCTACAATGCCGCATGAGGAACCTGTTTGTGCAACAGACTGACGGTCTGGAGGACCCAGGATAACCAACCAGTATGTTTCCTCTGTGGATGACCAGGACATGTGGTGCACTATTGTTGAAAAAGGCAGCGGATATTTGATGACACCCATGCCAGTAGACAGCAGACCAATCTTAGCCGACGTCAACTCAAAGAAGACAAAGATGAACAAGAAGATGTGGGTGGAGGATGACGTAGGTCACCATCGCAGCTGGAGAGGACACTCCCCAACACGTCGATCAAGGTCTCCATGGCCGTTTAGAAGCTCCAGCTGATTACCTAGCTGCCACAACCTGGAAAACTAAAGGGTGTTACCTTTCTTGGAGGTGGGGCCGCTGAAAAGAAAAATCCTCCACCATCGATCACTACAAAGATGAGAGGAAACTACGTTGATATCCTCATGGATGGCCAACCAGCCCAAGCTCTTATGGACGCTGTAGCATCATATTCAGTCATTTTGGAGAAGTAACGTCGTCAGTTGCAGAAAACCGTATTCGTTGACAGCAAATCATCTCTGCTTAAGGTGGCTAATGGGAAACATGTAAAACCTACAGGAAGATGTACCATTCGTGTCGATATAAGTGGCCATACACAGCCCTTAGAATTCATCGTCTTACAAGAGTGTAATCACGACGTCATTCTCGGACGGGACTTTTTGAAAGCTTCTCAGGAAATTATAGAGTGTGGTCACTCGAAGATTACGCCAGACGAGATAGTGTGGATAGGAAGATGCGCATCCGAGTGTGTGGAGACTATGTGTGCTGGATGAAGCGATCATTCCTGCAGTCAGTCAGTGCTAGAAAGATAGCTGTGATGTGTCATGCCATGCATCAACCCATGGATCTTGTAGTTGAATGTAAGAGAAGCATACCACTTGGTCATCCCAGCCTCTGTCATCTCGTTTAAGAACGGATTTGGTGAACTGTGGACAGTTAACTGTTGCCGAGAACCGCAGATTCTTCGAAGATGCATATGCACAGCAAATGTTGAGCCATTAGTTGCAGAACAGCTGAGCATCATAGAAACCTCCCATGCTGAGTCTGTGGGCAAAATTAGCGCTACCACTACAAGACAAGATCTTCAAGCTCGACTATCACCAGATCTCACTAAGGAACTACAAAGAAACTACTTGCCATTCTTCAAAGGTTCTCTGAATGCTTCAACCCACAGGTGAAAAGCAAATTAAACAAATTGATGGTGAAGCACCGGATTAGCACTGGAGACAATCAACCAATAAGCCAGAGAGCATACCGTGTGTCAGCAACAGAACGTTGAATATTTCACAACGAGGTAAAGAAAATGATGAAGAATGACATCATTCAGCCTTCACAGAGCCCATGGTCATCACCAGTGGTTCTCGCAGGAAGAAAGATGGCAGTTGGCGCTTTTGTGTTGATTACAGGAAGCTTAATAAGGTAATTAAAAAGGACATTTACCCTCTGCCACGAATTGGCGATACACTAGATTGTCTAAAGGGGGCTAAGTTTTTCTCCACCATGGACATGTACTTGGGATACTGGCAAATCGAAGCAGATGAGGCTGATCGTGAGGGTCTGTATGAGCTTAAGGTAATGCCATTTGGCTTGCGTAATGCACCAGCAACTTTTGAAAGAATGATGGATAATCTTCTAAGGCACCTATAGTGGACGATGTGTCTTTGTTATTTAGATGACATTATAGTGTTCTCAGAGACATTTGATGAACACATAAAAAGACTGAGGGCCTTTCTTAAGTGTCTCTAACAAGCCGGACTGAAACTTAATCCAAGAAAGTGTCTCTTTGGAGCAAAAGAAATTAATTAAAATACTTGGGCACCTTGTGTCAAATGAAGGTGTGCGGCCAGACCCAGAAAAGGTGGAGCTATAACAGAATTTCCTAAAAGTATTATTGAGACGTGAAGCTTCCTCGGATTGTGTTCTTATTACTGCCGTTTTATCATGGGGTGGTGCTGAACTTTCGATGTGCTGCAAAAAGCTCTGATGACTGACCCTGTACTTGGTCTGTATGATGAGAGAGCACCTACAGAACTACACACAGATGCCAGTTGGTATGGATCAGTGCTGTTCTGGTGCAGATTTCGGATGGAAAAGAGGATATAGCCTATGCTTCTAGGACACTTACAAAAGCCGAGAGAAGCTACGCAACTACAGAAAGAGAATGTCTTGCTGTGATGTGGGCCATGTGCAAATTTCGACAGTATCTCTATGGAAGGCTGTACACAGTTGTTACAGACCATCATTCACTTTGTTGGTTGACAGGTCTGAAGAATCTAACAGGACGACTCGTCAGTTGGGCCCTACGTCTTCAACAGTATAACATTACCATAGTGTACAAAAGTGGAAGAAAACACCAAGATGCCGATTGTCTCTCAAGAAACCCTGTGCAAGACTTTGATGAAGATAGTGACTGTCTCGCTGCACTCCAGGATGTCTCAGCTGAGCAGAAGAAAGACGCCGAGATATCTCAAATTATGCTTGCCTTAAATCTGTCAGAGGATGTAAAAGGACAATTTAAGAAGGCAGTTAATGGATTACTTTGCAAGAAAAACTTTGATCCATTTGGAAAGAGGTGGTTACCAGTGATTCCTAAACACATGCACTTAGATGTTCTACAGAAGTTCCATGAAACACCTGAGGCTGGACATTTAATATTTATTAAGACATACGATAGGATCTGCAAGAGATTTTTCTGGCCAAGTTTATTTAAGAGTGTATGTCACTATGTGTCGCACTGTCGAGAGCGCCAGAGGAGGAAAGCAGTTCCTTTAGAGACCACCTGGCCGACTCTACCAATTCCACCAACCGAAACACCTTTGCAACATGTTGGGATTGACCTCCTCAGACGATTTCCATCTGCTAGTGGCAATAGATGGATTATTGTTTGCATTGATTATCTAACATGCTATGACATTACAAAGGCCAAGAAAACAGCTGAAGCATTTGAGGTAGCCAAATTCAGTGTACAAGACATTGTATTAAAACACAGTGCCCCAAGGTTGTTAATTACGGATCGAGGGAAAGTTTTTCAATCGAATCTTGTGACAGAGATGAACCGTCACTGCAAGATTATCACATGATGACTGCCTACCGTCTGCAAACTAATGGGCTTACTGAACACCTTAATAAGACCTTGGCCAACATGCTATCAATGTTCGTCAATGTTGAGCAGAGCAACTGGGAGGAGGTGCTTCCTTTCGTGAAATTTGCCTACAACACCGCCAAACAAGACACCACAGGATTTACGCCATTTTTCCTGGTGCATGGGCATGAGGCAATGACAATGATGGACACTGTGTTTCCGTTACATCCAGATGACGTGGGTGGCGCCTACATCGGCCAGGTGTTAACCGGAACTGAGGAAGCTCGACAGTTAGCTCGACTCCGTATGCTGCAAGCTCAAGAAGACGATCACCACAGATATGATGCAAGCCACCGCCGTGTTGTCTACCAGCCTGGTGACCTTGTCTGGATTTTCACTTCTGTTTGGAAGGCTGGCCTCTCTGAGAAGCTCCTCAGGCACTACTTTGGACCTTATAAGGTTGTAAGACAGTTGTCTGATATTACTTATGAAGTTGCAGATTTCAACCCCGACACAAGACGATGAAAGATCAGAGATATCGTCCATGTCATTCGAATGAAGCCCTGTAAGGATCCTGCAACAACCCAGGGTAAATTCGAAGCTCCAGTGATAGGCAACAAGCGGAAAGGTAACGAAGAAGGGAAGTTCTAAGAAGATCACCACCAGGGCAAACATCAGTCATCAGGAGTTGGAGAATGTAGGACCAGTGACTTGTTCCCACACTAGGAGGATGTAACACTGAGACGCTGTTCTCTTAAGGAGGGAGCAACGTCGTAGTAGTAGTAGTAGTAATAGTAGTAGTAGAAGGGTTTTGTGGGCGCACGACAGCAAGGTCTTCAGCGCCCGTTCAGTATCATAGTGAGACGGGGGTCAAGAAAGAAACTCAGAACATTTACATCAAACGGAACATAAAACACGGGGAACAATCATGGAAAAATATGTGCTCACCCACACCGAAGCGTGGGATGAAGCAGGGCGTCAGCAGTAAAACATAGACAACACAGGAAGAAAAAGGTAGAGGGAGCTAAAACAATGGAGCAGATGGAAGTGGCTGGCTGACCGCAAGGAAAAAAGGGAGGAGTCAGCCACTCTGCAATACACTAAAACCACCAGCCTAAGAGCAACGTCGCAGAAGAAGCCGAGTAGTGCAGTCGCTGTAGTCAAGTTGTTATGACACTACAGTGTTGCATGGTCGTGAGTTTGAATCTCAGCTGGACTGAAAAATTTTAATTTCTATATTCAGTTCGAGTACATTCTAGAAGTATCCACAAGTGGCAAGAAGCTTTGTACTGGAATTTTCTGTCACTGTATATATACCATATGTGTTCTGGCCAGAGGCAGTTCGCTCCGCACTCTTGTATGTGCAAGTGCTGAATAAAATTTCATTAGGTGAAGTTAGTGTTTGTCGTTCATCTACTTACACCTTCCTCCTCTACGTGACAATATATTTGTTTTAATGTATACCCTAATTGATAGTCAGTGGCCTCATTGTATCCGCAAAGATACTCACACAGTTCGGTGTGTGTGTGTGTGTGTGTGTGTGTGTGTGTGTGTGTGTGTTGTGTGTGTGTGTGTGTGTGTGTGTGTGTGTGTTTAGAAAGGCATTTCCCCTCCCATGCTCAACATTTCCACTACAGCGTGTTGACTGCCTGCTGAGAATCCCCAACAGTACCACTACCCAGAAAGTGGCAATTTAAATGAGAGGCCACAGATACGCAATGTGGCTGCATTACAGAGTGTGAAGGCTTAAACAGGCCAGCCAATATTCGTGAAGAGTCCATATACCTGTACATAAATTTGCAAGCAGGTATTTCATACACTTTTACTGTTTCTACCAGTAGTGATAGTACATAGTGTTACATGCCGAGGATGGCACAGGGCGAGGCTAGCCTACTGGGCACACTTCAGCGACAGCCGTGACACATCACCATCTCCAAATACACATTCCCTCAGTCTCATTTGGGCGCCACTCTGTGAACACACCCACCAGTCTCTTCTTCCTCTCCTCTACTCCTCTTTTTTTCCAATCGCCCAGTCACCACCCTTCTCCCTCCCCCCCCCCCTCCCCATCCCACAGCCCTCCACCACTGCACCTGGCAACCTTATCCTGCCACCGAGCAGCACTGACTACTCTCCCAGTTATCCTGCCCCTTCCCCACCCCACTCTGGATTGCTGCTTTAACTCGATGCAACACAGTTTATTCTGGCTAGAGTGGTCGGAGATAGTGGTCATGTGTGTGTGTGTGTGTGTGTGTGTGTGTGTGTGTGTGTGTGTACCTTTTCCTTTCTGAAGAATGCTTTGGCTGAAAGCTCAATGTGTAACAATCTTTTTGTTGTGCTTGTCAGAAGCAGCAACCAGTGAGACATTTATGTTTCAAATGGGCATTGTATGTAAACATGGGTAAATATAAGGACATGACATAGTGGCAGAAAGGAGCAATTGTGTTTGGTCTTGTCCATGACCATATGGTATGTGAAGCTGCTGGATTTGTTGTTTCACAGTGGACTGTTCAACATGTCTACAAGCAGTGGCATAAAAAGATCGTGACTGAGAGGGCTGGATATGCATTTCACTGCCTGTGAATCAAAACTGCTTCCAGACCCAACAGGAATTGCTGCAGACACCTCAATGAAGGTCCATCCCATTCCTTTAGCGAGATAACGTGGGAACTGCACGTAATGAACATTTGTAGTCAGTCGTGTTGCAAGAGGCTAGTGCTCACACAGCTACATAAAGCTGTGTGTCTTCAGTGGGCTAGAAATCGTTGAACACGGACAGTAGCTGACAGGAGAATGTAATAGGATCTGCAGAGACGTCACACGGCTTGCAGACAAAATGCAGTTCTGTGTTTGCTGGTGTGTCTTATGGCATATACACAGAGACACGTGTTGTTGTTGTTGTCCGGTGTGTACACAGAGCGGCATGTTGTTGTTGATGTGGAGCCACAGTTTGTAAGCACAGAGAGTGTACTGTGGGAATTGAAATTACCCACGTGTAAGGCTTTGATAGAGGACACCTACCGTTATGGCAACCCACTGGAGACAGATATTCCGTAGCGGTATTTGGCCAGGCAAATAGCCTTAAGGTACATCCCCTTTCCCTTCTTATAAAGAGATGCTGAAGCCATCGGATGCAGATTGCTGGAGGGAAGAGGGAGATGCACAGGAGAGCATAGCAAGTAGCCTGGACTGTGGGTGAGATGCAGGTGCCGAAAGACTGGGTACGAGCACACGAGGAGACGAAGGGTGTAGAAGAGACATTTGTGGTGTGAGGCGCCAGAGACAGGAAGCCGTCAGAGGCTGTGTTGTCAATGATGCAAAAGAAAGAAATAGATTGGAATCCGTGAAGAAAAATCTCTGAAGGAAGAGGAAAACCTCTCCGTGAAGAAGGCACAGGAGAAAACACGTGCATCAATGAGGCACGGAAGGAAAACAGAAAACCCCTCCCGAAAGTTGGTGTCGGACCAGGGAAAAAGGTGGAGCAATTCTACGCAGAGAGGTGTGGACTCGAGACTGGTTGCAGAAGTAGCAGCATATGCAGAAAGCTGTGGTGTGGGTGTGAAAGCAGCCAACAGAAGGCTACTCGAGGATGCAGCAGGGACCCAGCATACTGCTACGTGTAGAGCACCAGCCACAGTTGCAGCATTGTGGTGAAGTTGGGACACGGAAGCAGCATCAGTTGTGGCGGAAGGGACGGAGAGGAGGGCCTCGGCGGTGTGTGCCACTCTCGGAAGGGGCGCCATCCACAGCTGCGTATCCTCGTGGTGAAGGGATACGAGGGTGGAAGCAGTGTTCGGCTCACACACGGAGCGATTGGGGGTGGGTGAGGCCAGGTGGTGGGTGCCCGAGAGAGTCTGACGGATGCCTCGTCACCAGCACCCAGGGGTGTGGAGCCACCCTAGAAAGAAGGGCTGACCACAGCTACATTGTCCAGGTGAAGTGGCACAGCAGAGCTGGGCTCAGCCAGTGGTGGGCAGCTGCCGGAGGTAGCAGTGATGTGGACGAGGCAAGAAGTGGACCTGGAAAGCGAGACATACGCGACAGAGTCACCGTCAAGAAATGGCAACCGGGCCACCAAAGCTGGCGTCGTCAGGCACGGCTGGGCCTCGTCAGATTACTTCCGAGACCGGAGGACGGGAGATGGAGGGAACGCGATGAAAGACGACAGGAGCAGCGACTAGGTCGGGGCAGCACCGGGCAGGTCGATACTGAAAGCGGAATGCACATCACGGAGGTGCCTGTCGAAGAAAGTGAGGTACGGGATGGTGAGGTGTGCACTGAGAACAGTGAAAGCCGGAGGAGGAAATGAGGGCACCGGAGGCAGGCAGTAAGTGACAGTCACAGGAGTAAAGGAATGTGATCAGCACAAGCGGAAGAAAGCAGAGTGACAGACAGAGAAGGGGAGGTCACGAAAAGGACAGAAGGTGAAGCCACAGGAACCGTAATGGCATAGCTGACGGAGGATGGTGTCGATTGGTCCAGAGATGAGGCAGCTAGTTGTGCCGGAACCAGAAAAGGCGTTTGGGCTGTCAGCGAGATGCCGGCAGCAGACGAGCTGGAGGCACCAGAGCAGGTAGCACCACAATAAGACGCGTGTGGCACCGGAGCAGGTGACACCTGCAGGAACTGGTGGGAGCTGTGGTGCAGGGACTGCTGGGACCTGTGGTGCAGGAACTGGTAGGTCCCTAGGCACAGGAAATGGGTTGGGGCATGGAGCAGGAACCAGTGCAGAGGCAGCTTCTGAGATGGTGCAAGTGGCAGAGCATGAGGAGGCAGGAAATCCAGAGAGGCTGATGGAGCTGAAGGATGTGTCAGAACTAGAGTGGGAACAAGAGTGTGAGGATGCATTAAACAGGGTGTATATGCCCCGGGACATCCGGGGAATTTGGAAAAAACTGGGGAGTTTTTGATTCGGGAAAAAACGGGGAAAACCCAGGAATTTTTCGTTGTCATAGACTAAAGTAAAATTTGGGTAATTTTGACTGGTAAGAACTGATAAACAGCAAAAAGTGTCAAAGACTTCAGGACTAAGACTACAGAATACTTCGTAACAATAAACTGCTGCCGAGTGTGATGTCACAACTGTTTACATTAAGTTTGTCTGAGCTTGCATGCGCAGTTGAGTTGCGTGTGGGCCATACCTTCTTCCGCTTCCAGCTACTTGAAGTGTGGTTGTTAGCTCTCAGCAATAGCAACAAGCAGCCAGATACTACTTGGAAAATTTTTTCTGGCACAACCAAGCTGCCAATTGCCGCATGCGCGTAGCAGTCTGGGTGTAGTGGGGAACGGGTTAGTCTCCACGTGAGCCGTGTTTACGTTTAGTGATTTTACTGCTTCCCCTTTGTTTACACTTCTCACATCAAATGAAAACAAACAGATTTCTGTGGTTGGGAGCTGTCAAGTTAAAATACATTCACGTAATTACGGAAGGCTAAAATGTTATTAGTTCGTTTTCTGATTTGATTTTATTTCCACGATTTTGGCAGTCAATCGCCTTGTGTAACAATGAAGTTATTTTTGTCAGTTTGCTAAATAAATGTGGCTTTTATTAATCTTGTCCCCAGAGGCAGCCAGTCTATTACAAACAAAGTGTTCCATTCTTCTCTATTAGCTAGTTTCAACTGTTCACTGAATTTCGAGTGCTCATTTCCATCTTCTGGCATATGGCATTATGCCATAATAGAGAACCAAACATAAGATAGTACAGTACTGGTACTCCAAGAAAATTTGTGTCCCAATAACAGCACTGAAATATTAATATCAGGTTGGGGCCTACTTCACTGTGAATCTCGACATATGAATGTGCACTTTAAGCTGAATTATGCATTTTAGTATGGTGTACAAAATTCCGATGCTCTTGGAGTATCCTATTTCTTTAATGACGTCATGTAAGATCTCTTAATACTATATATGTACGAACATATGGGCTTCCTATGTGATCGTAGCTGCCCACGCAGAGTAACACTTGTTTTTAATACCTGTTTTCTGACCCTCTCTGGCAAATGCTGAAACAAAGCAAATTCTAACAGATCACGGGAAAATATTGTGAAAGGTGCTTTGAAAGGCGTTAGTTTCAAAGTAAATTTCCTTTTATGCAAGATGAATTATGTTACGTGTGCGAATGTGCAATGAATTTCTTGAATCACAGAGCATTTGACTCTCATTTAAAACTTACCACAAAATGGCTCTGAGCACTATGTGAGCACTATGAGGTTATCAGTTGCCTAGAACTTAGAACTAATTAAACCTAACTAAGTAAGGACACCACACACATCCATGCATGAAGCAGGATTCAAACCTGCGAC
Organism: Schistocerca cancellata; assembly: GCF_023864275.1. Lineage (NCBI taxonomy): Eukaryota > Metazoa > Arthropoda > Insecta > Orthoptera > Acrididae > Schistocerca > Schistocerca cancellata. Next base: position 11,343,002 of record NC_064626.1, read on the forward strand.
CGTAGCGGTCGCTCAGCTCCAGACTGTAGCGCCTAGAACCGCACGGCCACTCCGGCCGGCAAACTTACCACATTGAGGACCAGCCACTTAGAAGAATTTCAAGCCCAGAAGAACAGACATTAATGTGGTGTCACCACCAGACACCACACTTGCTAGGTGGTAGCCCTTAAATCGGCCGCAGTCCGTTAGTATAAGTCGGACCCGCGTGTTGCCACTATCAGTGATTGCAGACCGAGCGCCGCCACACGGCAGGTCTAGAGAGACTTCCTAGCACTCGCCCGAGTTGTACAGCCGACTTTGCTAGCGATAGTTCACTGACAAATTACGCTCTCATTTGCTGAGACAATAGTTAGCATAGCCTTCAGCTACGTCATTTGCTACGACCTAGCAAGCTAGCAAGGCGCCATTACCAGTTACTATTGATGCTGTAAAACATGTACCGTCAAGAGCGATGTTCACCAATTATGGATTAAAGTTAAGTATTCCAGTAGATACGTATGTTCTTTGCTACTATAAATTCCATGTCCTGTTCCAGACCTCACGCCAGCCTGCGTGAGCTTAAACGCATGCCTTTCGGCTTCCTGTCATAGTGGGTTGGCTGTCTTGCCAAACCACAACAGTTGGCGACGAGACCAAATCGCTTTCGTAACTATACTGCCCTGATTTACTTGTGTAATGGCTTTGCCACACTCTCCAGATGTACTGTCCGAATTTTATCGCTTACAGAATCAGCAGATGCAGGCCTTACTGGATGCCCTTGGACAGCTCGTCCAGGGTCAACGTGCAATGCAAAACGATGGGGCAGCCACCGTTCCACCATTCACGCAGCCACAACACGCAGTTGCACCAACTTATCGTCCTTTTGATGCTGCACTGGAAAGCTGGACGGAGTGGTCGCGCCAATTTGGATTCCATCTCGCCGCCTACAGAATTCAAGGTAACGAGCGGCAGCCTTTTTTGTTAGCATCTGTCGGCGTCCAAACGTACCGTGTGATAGTCAAATTATTTCCCCGACGCGACGTGGCAACTCTGTCCTACGACGAAATTTTGTCTGCATTAGATGCATATTTCAAAGAATCAATCAATGTAGTTGCCAAATGGTATACCTTCTTTCGTACAAAACGTACGGAAGGTCAGACTAATAGGGAGTGGGTTGCAACCTTGCAAGGCCTTACTAGGGATTGTGCTTTTGAGTGTCAATGTGGGCTCCCTTATTCAGATACTATGGTACGTGATGCAATTGCACAGAACGTTTCTGATGTTCGTATAAGGGAACAGATTTTGAAACTAGTCAATCCCTCCCTTCAACAAGTGATGGACATATTGGATCGGCAGGACACACTTGACTTTGCTCAGGAATCATTTGAAACTTCACCACCCGTGTGTCAGGTTAACCAGCCTGCCGGGCGAGCTGCTCTGAACAGTAAACAGTCTTCGCGCCCGGCCACGCCAAAGCCGCCTGGCTCTCAGCCACGTGTACCGTGACAGCAAGCAAATGCAGTGAAATCATGCCCGCGGTGTGCTACTAGACATTTGTGTGAGAATTGCCCATCATGCCAAGCTATTTGCTTTTTCTGTAATAAAAAAGGCCATGTTCAAAGTGTTTGCCAGAAAAAGCTCCGATCGGACGCTCAAAAATATTCCAGGCCCTTTGCTTCGTGCCGGAATCGGAATCGAACCAAGGATACTCAGGCTCGCAACGCTTCGCCCATGGAAATTCATATAGTTCATGCCACTCCGCCCAGTGCCACTCTCTCTAACAGTGACTGTGTTTGTCCCACAAATAGTGTGCGTCGACATCGTCGGAAATCCCGTCAAGTCGCAAGTGATTCTGTACCAGTGTCAGTTCACGTTGCACGAGACAGTCACTCTTGTCATCAGCAGGACAATAAACTTTTTGTAGATTTGGCCATTAACGGCAAAGTGATACCGTTCCAGCTCGATACCGGAGCTGCAGTTTCACTGATCAATCACGACATGTACAAACAGCTGGGCACACCTCCGTTGCGCGCCGCAAATGTTAAGTTAAGTAGTTATTCAGGACAAGCGATCCCTGTGTTAGGACAGTGCAGCCTTCTTGCAACATACAAAGGACAAACAAAACTTGTGTCATTTTACGTCCTTCATTCTTCTTCTGCAGTGAACTTGTTTGGTTTCGATTATTTCAGTTGTTTAACTTGTCTATAGCCAATCAGGTCCTATCAGTGAACCAGACTGTGCCTTCAGACAGTGTTTCTCGTCTATGTGACGAATTTGCAGACATTTTTGCACCGGGCCTCGGTTGCGCTAAGAACTATAAAGCACATTTGGAACTGAAAGTAAACGCGCAACCGAAATTTTTCAGAGCGCGCAGTGTTCCCCACGCATTGCGTGATGAGGTCGCAGAAACATTACACAATTTGGAATCACAAGGTGTAATTGAACGTGTGCAGGCTTCTCTCTGGGCATCACCCTTAGTAATTTTGCCAAAACCTTCCGGAAAATTGAGACTTTGTGTGGACTTCAAGGCAACAGTGAATCCACAACTAGTGACTGCAACTTTTCCTTTACCCCGCCCAGAAGATCTTTTTGACAAACTGTGCCCGGGTAAATATTTTTCGAAGTGGACCTAGCAGATTCGTACTTGCAAATACCGGTGGACGAAGACTCCCAGCGCGTTTTGGTGGTTAACACGCATCTTGGTTTGTACCGATTCAAACAACTGCCATTCGGGTGTGCATCCGCCCCTACATTGTTTCAGCAATATCTACAAACTGTTTGTGCGTTGGTCCCTACTGCAGCAAACTATCTGGATGATATTGTGATCTCCAGAAAGACGGAAGAAGAACATTTAGCCAATCTCAGAACATTATTTCACGTCTTCCGACAAAATGGTCTTCGCTTGCGGAAGGACAAATGTGTGTTTTTTGCTCGTGACTTACCCTACCTGGGACATGTACTCAATGCCCAAGGCATACATCCCAGTCCAGAGCACCTCCGTGCCATACAAGACTTGCCTTTGCCGCAGAATTTGAAGCAGCTACAGAGTGTGCTGGGAAAAATTAATTATTATCATCGCTATGTGCGCCACGCCTCTTCCATTTCAGCTCCGCTCCGTTCGTCTGGACGATGGAATGCAAACGCGCCTTTCACCAGTTGAAATCAGCGTTGCTTTCCAATACTTGCCTTACGCCATTCGATCCCCGGAAGCCCCTTTTGTTGATGGTGGATGCATCGGATTTCGGGATCGGTGCTGTGCTTGCGCACAAAGATGGTTCGCACGATCGCCCTATTGCCTTTGCGTCCAAATTGCTCTCGTCTGCGCAAAGAAATTATTCACGGATAGAGAAAGAAGCATTGGCTCTCGTATTTGGTGTTACAAAGTTTCATGATTTCTTGTACGGTCGTCACTTTACCATCATCACAGACCACAAACCTTTGACATCGCTTTTTCATCCGACCAAGCCTGTCCCTCCATGTACAGCCCAGAAATTCATTCGCTGGTCTATTTTCCTCTCGCAGTACCGCTACGATATCTTGTATCGGTCCACTGCTAAGCACAGAAACACCAATGCATTGCCCCGTTTGCCTGTTGCTGAGGATAGAGCATTCGATTCTTCCGAAGTTGCTTGCATGTTCATTGACGCGGAAACCGATGACGTGGTCGAATTGTTTCCGATTGATTTTCGTCGTGTAGCTACAGCCACAGCTGCTGACCCTGTCCTTGCTACCGTTCTGCGTTTTGTTGCTACGCAATGGCCCTTGTCAAAGTCATGGATCGGGGATCCGTTGGTTCGCCGATTTTTTGCTCACAAGGAGAGACTTTTTGTACGACGTGGTGTTTTGGTGTTGTTCTGATAATGATCAGTCCAGGGTCGTGGTCCCACGTTCGTTACAGTCCTCTGTCTTACAGCTTCTCCACCAAGGACATTGGGGTATAGTGAGAACGAAACAACTTGCTCGTCAGCACTGTACTTGGTTCGGAATCGATGCCGCGATTACAAATATGTGCTCTTCTTGCATGGTGTGTGCTGAACAACAATCAGCACCACCACGGAAATTCTTTGCATGGCCAAAAGCCACTTCCCCATGGCAATGCTTACACATCGATTTTGCTGGTCCCTTCAGGAATGCTCGATGGTTGGTTCTGGTCGATTCATTCAGTAATTTTCCTTTTCTTGTCCGGATGTCTTCCACGACGTCATCTGCCACGATCCAAGCATTATCCACAATCTTTTGCATTGAAGGTCTTCCACAGACTATTGTTTCCGACAATGGCCCACAATTCATGCTTGCAGAATTTCAGTCATTTTGCAAGGCCAATGGTATTCAACGTCTGACGTCCGTGCCGTTTTCGCCACAGTCAAACGGTGCCGCTGAACGTTTGGTCAGGACTTTGAAGTCACAGATGTTGAAGTTGAAAGAGTCGCATTCTCAGGACGACGCGTTATTGCTCTTTTTGTCCTCGTATCGCTCTCAGCCCCAAGATGGTCGCTCGCTAACTGAGTTGTTGCACGGTCGCCCTCATCGCACCTTGATGTCTTTGCGACATCCGCCACATCAGGTTCCTGTGCAGCGGCAGACACCTGCTTTTGCTCCAGGCGACGTTGTCTACTACCACAACTATCGAGGTTCACGGCGTTGGCTCGCAGGGCGCATTCTTCGCTGCCTCGGCCGCGCTATGTATCTGGTTTTGGGGGCCTCTGGTGAGGTGCGTCGGCATCTCAATCAGCTGTGCCTCTGTCATCGCACGGGATCTGCTGCTCCCCGTCTGCTTTCAGTGACGTCCGGTCAGTGCCCTGGGGACCCATCTACTGGCTCGGCTCAGCCCCAGGTGTTACCGACGCTGCCTTCCATTCTGCCCCATGGCGACGCGCCGCCGCCGTCGCCTGTTCTCCCGCCGGCGACGCCCGCAGTGGACGCGTCGCTGCAACCGCTGGGCGCCTCCCTGGGGCACGCGCCGCCGATCGCTTCCTGTGACCAGTTGTCCTCCGCCATGGAACTCTTGCCCGCTCCGGACCATAAGTTGTCTTCGCCCGTCGGGTGCCCGGCCCGATGGAGGTCGACCCTTCGGCCCCTCCTGTCTCTCTGCGGGCGCATACAACGCATGTTGACATGCACCCTGAAGCTGGTATTCAGGCGTTTCCTAGCTCCCCTCGGTCCGAATGGCAGGGTGCGGGTGGCACAGCCTCGCCTGTTGTTAGGCTCCCCACCTCATCGCATACGTCAACATGGGGTCCTCCCCACGGCGGGCGGAAGCCTTATGCCACAACCGTCTGCCGATTTGCGGGGGAGGAATGTGGTGTCACCGCCAGACACCACACTTGCTAGGTGGTAGCCTTTAAATCGGCCGCGGTCCGTTAGTATACGTCGGACCCGCGTGTGGCCACTATCAGTGATTGCAGACCAAGCGCCGCCACACGGTAGGTCTAGAGAGACTTCCTAGCACTCGCCCAAGTTGTACAGCCGACTTTGCTAGTGATTGTTCACTGACAAATTACGCTCTCATTTGCCGAGACGATAGTTAGCATAGCCTTCAGCTACGTCATTTGCTACGATCTAGCAAGGCGCCATTACCAGTTACTATTGATGCTGTAAAACATGTACCGTCAAGAGCGATGTTCACCAATTATGGATTAAAGTTAAGTATTCCAGCAGTTACATACGTTCTTTGCTACTATAAATTCCATGTCCTGTTCCAGACCTCACGCCAGCCTGCGTGAGCTTAAACGCGTGCCTTTCGGCTTCCTGTCATAGTGGGTTGGCTGTCTTGCCAATCCACAACAATTAATGTCATTATTTAAAATTATACTGAGACATTTGTCTGATTTGTAACACACGCAAAAAAGGGCAATATAATATGTGAAAGCTTAACTTTTCTTGTAGCTACACTAAGTACATAAATTTAAAATTTTAACTTTTCCTATTTGTATGTTCACACTGCTTAACAGTGGTGTTGCTATTGGCTGACTATGTCACGTGTCCCATACTCTGAATATCTGCTGCCATTGGCTGGCGAGATCACGTGACGTGAGCTATGACTGGTTTACAAAAGCGCATTTCAATCTTAATTTCAATGGTACAAAAATTATCGTGCTGCTTCGAATCTATACTTTCTTAATACGAATACAAAAATATGCAGCGTATTGCAATATGAAAGTGCGCAGCATAAATGTTGCTGCACATCACAGATTTTTCCAAAAAATTTTTTACCGCGTTTTTTCATTCTCTGAAGTTCCATGTTGGTGTATAAAGCCTTTACCATTCAAGGGACTGATATTTTTATAACTCCAAGGAAAAGTATACTGCCACTTATCAGGAAAAAAGTGTATTATTCATCTTGGAAGAAATGCGTTTTTAACCGGGAAATCCATTTTTTTTCTTTCTTTTTTTTTTCTTGTCCGTGTGTACACCCTGATTATAGCAGGAGAGGGAATCGTGAGTCTGAGGATGTAGCAGAATGTGTGAGGTATTCAGAATCTGAAGAAACAGTACTGGAGATACTGGTGCCGGAGGCAGAGGAGCCGAAGGCAGACAGGAGAGAAACATCGGGAAGCATGTAAATGTGAAAGAGGTGGCCCAAAGCAGTAAGGAAGAGCGTCAAACTACGGAGGAAGCAGCATTACAGGCAGATGTGTGGAGGCCGGAGCAGGAGGAGGTGCCGGGACAGTCGAAGCACTGTAGAAGGAGCTCAGATGCAGGAAGTGCAGAAGCTGTGATGTCCTGTCTGTACTCTAGGCATTGTCACCCAACATTGTTGAGTCAAGAGAGTGAGTCAGATGGTGAAACTGCTGACTCTGTAACTGAAAAAGCTAATGGAACAATACTTCTGACAGAGAGATGCAGTCACTGTGTGGAGGAATAATCCTCATCACCATTCTTACATCTCGATCTTTACGGGGTGGCAAGGACAGCGTGTACTATTATTGGTCCACACAGGGTGCAATGAAAGGAACGCTTTATTAGAAAACACACAAATGAATAGTTCACAGTTCTGACAGGAAACAATATCCATTTCTGGCAGAATGATAACATCTCTCAGTGCAGATAAAACCTCTCAGTTATCCACGGCTGGTGTCTGGTCGGTGCTACACATTGCAGTTCTTACGTTTCGATTCTAGATTGTTGTCGTTACTTAAACTCTTCATTTATGCTGTGCATATCAATGAATTCTGCGTTATATCTTTTTATACACACATACTATGTTTTCTTCCGTACGAACAATCACTCATTGATTTTTAAATCCAATTTTCATTTTGAGTTTTCATTAAAATCTTCACATTTTCTTATACCTTGGTCCTTACAAGGTGACAAGGACAGCACATAATAATGTTGGTCCAGAGCTTGCAATGAAACAAACACTTTATTAGTAAACACAAAAATGAACAGTTCACAGAGTGGTGGGAAACAGGAAATAATATCCATTTGCGGCAGAATCGTAATGTCTTTCACTGTAGATGATAAACTCTCTCACAACTGTCCGACTCGACGTGCTCGGTCGGTGTCGGATCAGTGTCAGGTTGGCATCCGGTTGATGTCCTAGACTGCAGTCTGGCTGGGATCAGAGTTGGCATCCAGCTCGGACGGGTGTAGGCCGGTCGGTTTGTCGGAGTACTGGGTGACACAGGGTCGACATCCGGTCAGTGATTTGGGTGATACTGAAGACACTACTGACAGATAAGTTGCAGGGGACAGGTGACTTTGCACCCAGAGTGTGGTTGCTGTTGGCAAGTTGTTGTGTAGCATCTTAAGTAATCTGGTGGAGAGGATTCCCTGCAGTGTCATGTGACACAGTGAAGCACGTCACAGGGTGTGCAGATGAAATGTAGCGTCACGTTTGCAGTGCCGCAGCTGGTTGTGTGGGGTGCTTAGTAGGTGCCTCTCGTAGTGCCTGTTGGAGTCTGAAGTCAGGCATGTACACAGTGTGATGTGTTGCTGTTGACATTTGCCACAGTTTATAAGCACACAGTGTATGTGGCCAGAATTTGAATTGCCATGTGTGCCTGACTTCAGCAGAGGAGGCCTAGGGGTACAACAACCTGCCAGCAATGAATGTGTACCATCGTGGTATTTTGACAGCTGAGTGGCCAGATACTACATGTGTCAATACCTTATTCTGTTATTTACTAACCAGTAAGCCCCCCATCACTCGTACTTAATTCATTAAAGAATCAAACTTCCAAGTATGAAATATCTGCAAATGTCTGATCACTAAACAAATGAGTTTGTGAGAAAGATTACCCACAATTAAATAAGAACTGGGTTATCACAAAACACCTCATTTATATCAGAACAAATTTTTTGCTCTGCAGCACAGTGCGTGCCAATATGGTCCCGAGTTTGAGTCTTGATCTGGCATACAGTTTTAATCTGCTGGGAAGTTTCACTTTATTATATTATTGATAACACTCATATAATACACTAAAAGCGTACACATTAAGTAAGTACAAAAAAACAAAGCAGGAAAAGGAAGGTACTCCAAAGTAAGTATACCACTCAAAGGAAAGACATTCCACACATTTTGTCTTAATGATTGACTATTTGTGTCACTACACAGCTCCCCTCCCACTGTACAGCAGAACTCCCAGAATGAAATGATATTTGTGCCACACGGTTCTTCTATCCCTGACAAGTATTTCACAAGAAGGTCTTGTGATACACTGGTTGTAACAGAAAGGCAAGGCCATGCTCTCAGCAAACATCCCTCATGCATAGAGGAATAAAATGTATTATATGGACATTGATTTGAACAGACTGTGCTTCCATGTTGGAGCTTATTTTGTCTGTCCCTTCATAATTACGTTAATCGTGGAAAAAACATAAAATATACCAGCATTAAATGAAAAGTTTTCTTATGTGATATGTTCAAAATATCCTCTTGGTTATGTTTGCCTAGAATGTACGGAAAATTGTAATTATTAGATTCACTGCCAGTGTTTGTTGTTAAAATGGAACAAAGGTGATGCTGACATGTGACTAACTTCATTGGCATCAAGCACACAGCATCAACTGTGTAGTGTTCATCATGGACTGTGAAAGTATGTAGTATCAAATGTTTAGTGTTCCCTATAGATTTGGTTCCCAGTACAGTGCAGAGGAAGTGTACTCAACTGTGGAATTGGCAGATGCCCGTTTTCTGTACAGACTAGCAGATTTTAATGACTGTGGCGCCCAATGTTTGTATCCAGAGAAATTTATAGTTTGATGCTGCCCTGAAAGGAGGACGTTTGAAGCAATTGATCATCACCTCAGGAGGGAGCATGGGATCTTTAAGCCTACTGCTTGCAACTGGCGATGATCTAGGATGAGGACACCTCAAGTGGAAGCTTCTTTATGCAGTTGACAATAGCCTTATTGTAAGTGTAAGACAATTATCTGCAATAAGTAATGTTGATCACCTGACTGTCTAGTGAGTGCTGCCAGGGAACTTGCTCTATCCACCTGTACCATGTACAATGTAACTAAGAGGATACAGATAAATCTTGTTATATGTGATAGTTATGTTTCACAGAATCACCATACATACCAGATTCACGTAAACAGAGAGTAATTTTATATGTAAATTATGGGGTTAGGTTCTCGTTTTCTCGTGTATTAAGTTTAATGTAACAGAGTTTTTTAGTATTTTTATCCAAAATAATCATTATCATCTTTCTGAAACGCATTTTAATGCAAAACTTATATACTTAAATTTTTAACTCTGATACGCAATAATATACTAAAATTATTATTCCATATCCAGTAAAATGCCAGCCTTGTCTTGTCACAATACTTTAGGACCCTATGATTTTGAATAAAACTGTATGCAACATATCCTCTGAAAAGAAGGGAGTGCACTCCTAGGCAGCATTAAATGCAGGTTCTGTTTCTTCTGCAGTAGAAATCAACATACAGGTAGGCATTTGTTTTAAAAAAAAAGTACGTTTTGTCAAGGGTGTCACTTTAATTTCATGAAAACCAAAATGATGCTAGAAGCTTCGATCCTGAGCTGATTGAGAAAAGTGTTGGATCACCTCTTCTTTCACTAAATCTGTTTACAAGCTCTCTGTTTTTGCTCGATGCGATATGCACATATTCGTATGGCAGTAGTATTGCAAACACAAAATATAAAAGGGTAGTACATTGGCAGAGCTATCATTTGTACTCAGATGATTTGTGTGAAACAGTATGTTCCGAGATCAACAGTGATGAGAGTGAACTGAGAAAACCAAATTTCAGGCATTATCTCCCACAATAGGCTTCCCTTAAAAACCTAGAGCAGCGGTGTTTGCATAGTGTTGTCATTGCTAACAGACAAGCAATTCTGCATGAAATAACCACAGAAATCAATGTGGGACTTATGATGAACGAATTTGTTTGGACAGTGCAGATGACAAATGTGAGTGCTTTTGCTAACAGCATGACATCGCCTGCAGTGCCTCTCTTGGGCTCGTGACCGTATCGGCTGGATCCTGGATGACTGGAAGGCCACGGCCTAGTCAGATGAATCCCAATTCCAGTTGGTAGGGCCCGAGTGTGGCGCAGAACCTGCGAAGCAGTGGACACAAACTGTCAACGTGGCACTGTGCAATCTGATGGTGACTCCATAATGCTGTGCATGGATGGTCTGGGTCCTCTGTCCAACTGAACCAATTGTTGACTGGAAATAGTTATGCTAAACTGTTTGGAGGTCATTTGCAGCCATTCATGGACTACATGTTTCCAAACAACAAAATTGAATTTTTACGGACAACAATGCACCGTGTCACTGGACCACAGTTGTTCACGATTGATTCATTCTGGGCAGTTTTAGAAAATGATTTGGGCACCCAGATCATCCAACATTAATCCCACTGGACATTTATTGGATATAATTGAGAGGTCAGTTCGTGCGTAAAATCCTGTAATGGCCATCTCTTTTGCTGTTATGGATGGCTGAGGCAGCATGGCTTCCAAAAACTTATTGAGCCTGTTCAACAATGAATTGCAGCACTACACAGGCAAAAATAGGTCTGACACGCGATATTAGGAAATATTGAATGACTTCTGTCGACTCAGTGTATACGCGGTTGGTTGTGGAGCTCAGTCCAGTGGCTTAGCATTTTTTCCATTCTTTCCATCACATTCAAGTGAGATTTGGCCACTCCAGTCAGACTTAAGTCGGTTGAGCAATGAGCAGTTTTTCAAATTGATTCCACATTGTCACAAATGCTTCTCACAGTGGATTCACTAAGTTCCACAGAATGCTGTATTTCAACAATAAGCTAACCTTTCTCATAGTGATCCGAAACTTCTAACTTTGTTTCTAATGAATACAGCCTTTGTACATGCTTTTGCACTTGATAGGTACATTTTCTTTCCTTTTACCCAACATTTTTTTTCAAACAGAGATGCTGTCATTTGTAACTTCAAAGTTCTACTGATGTCAACTGATGATTCGTGTCTTGACAAACACTGTAGAAGGTGCATGTGGAGATATGCTAATACATTACAACTTCCAAGGCACTGGACAGATGGCAGCATTGGACTTAAAATAAAAACAGTGTATATGTGAAAATACAGATAACAAATCCATGTATAATGGTATCCACCCATATTCTGAACATTTCATGCAATGCTGGCACTTCCGTTCCTGTGTGCTTCCCATGAACAGTGTCACTATGAAGAGACAAAAGGCCTCCTTCTGAATTAGGTAACAAACACATTCATTCTTGCAAATGCAACTCTTACATACATGAGCACTGTCTCTGGCTGCTGAGGCCAGCCAAATACAGCGGCCGTGTGTGTGTGTGTGTGTGTGTGTGTGTGTGTGTGTGTGTGTGTGTGTGTGTGTGTGTGTGTGTGTGTGTGTGTGTGTGTGTCTCAATCAGAAGAAGGCCATGTTTAGCAGCTTTTTGTTGGGCCTCTCTGTGACTTAGTGTCTCCACTATATGGTGAGTAGCAATCTACATTTTTCATAATATTGTCATTATTCCATCCTGAATTTTCCATTGTTTGATTATGAAGATGAGTAGAAAATAAGCTCTAACATGGAAATAGAGCCTTTCTGTCCACACAACATATTTTTGTCCTCTACATGCGAGGAATGTTTCCTGATAGTTTGACCAAACCCTATATTTGAACTGTGAATACAAATATGCTGTTTTATTTCAACTTCTTATATCATATTCTTACATTTTTTGTCAGGCTTTATCTGATACTACCTACTTTGAGTATCATTAGGTATGGGCTGTCACTTAAAAAGTTTAACTCATTATGTACCTGCTACTGTTCTTAATGTGTCTACCATACCTAGCTCTGTCAATTTTGAATTATGTTTCTACTATTAATAACATCTGTATTTAATATTATGTCATATTTTTATCAGTTGTTATTGATTGCATATTATGAATCGTTTTTACACTTTACTATGCTTAGTCCACTTATGGAAATTGTGGACAAGAATTAACTTCATGCAAATATATACAATTGCTGTATTAGGATTCTATGAATTATTTACTTTATCTACAAGTAATAAGTGAATTTATATGTTTTTCCTTGATAATACTAGCAAACTGCCTGATGAAGGCACTTGGAGGTTGTTTGTTCTTACATTAATAATCATTAATCGTCAAATATATAGGGCTACTTTAATGTTCTTCTAAGATTTATAATGTACTGGTTTGATGCATAAGTTTTTATCATTTTTCCATACATTTAATAAACAAAACAGATACACATAACAGTGACTTTAGCCATAAATATTATATTCCACTTCACTGTACACAACAGTTCATGAATGTTGGTGTAACTTTTCAATCCTGTGATTGTGGAAATCACATGGTTTTTAGGTGAAGAACATGTTGAACCATGTTCAGAGCACATTTTTATCTGGAAACAAAGTTCTCTGAAAGTTGTTCGACAGAGAGCATGAAAGGTGAAAATCTGATGGCACAAGATCAGGTGAATAAGGTGGGTGTGGAACAGCTTCCCAAACCAACTCCTGTGTAGTGTTTTTTGACAGTCTAGTGGAATGTGGGTCGGTGTTGTCACGGAGAGCATCACTTCGTGCAGCCTTCCTGCTTTGAGTGGTAGTTACACCTGTAGCAAAGGCGTTTTTATGTACACCACACCATCACTGTTCCACTGGATGCATAACACTATCTTTTGTGGATGTGTGCAGGTCTTTGTATGGGGAGTTGCTGCTTTGTTTGGGTTCAAATGTTCCTTTGTTTTCCTTATGTTAGCATAAAGACATTAGACATTATATCTCACTACCACATCATTTCTCCCACGAATGGTTGATGTTGTTCATGTGCCAATTGCTGATGAGCAAGCAGAGATGCAAGTACGGCTACCCACTGTTTTGTGCGATTTTGGCTTAGAGCATGTGTTACCCATACACTCATTTTCCCTACTGGTGTGCATACAAATGTTGCACAATTGTGATATGATCAAAGTTCATCACATTTGCCAGTTCTTGAATACATTGACATGAATAATTGTGGATTAATGCATTCAAATGATCTTCTGGAAACTCTGATGGTCTTCCTGAATGTGGAGAGTCACTAATGTCAAAATGATCCTAATTAAAACTAGAAAACAATTTTTTCCATGCTCTATCCAATGGCATTATCCCTGTATGCAGCACAAATGTTTCTTACTGCCTCTGCTGCTGTCACCTCTGTATTGAACTCAAACAGAAGAATATGTGGGAAATATTCCAATTTCTCCACTTGGCACTTCATTTTCTAATGTCCACAGCTCCACTCAATACCTCCAGATGATGAAGTAGCAATATGTAAACTCAAATAGCAACAGTGAATTACAAATAGAAAATGACAACTCACAAATAAACTCTTAGAACTAATATACCAACATGCAAAACAAAAACACTACAAACTTATGCACCAACCTAATAGTTGGAAGTGAAATCAATTGTGCTTGGAAAGTAGACTGTAAGTTACACAGAAAGTTACAGATGAAAAAATCACATTTACTTTTCATTACACATTATTAGGTAGTTGGGGAAATTTTATACTAACTACATAAACTTGTCAATGAAAAGGAAAAAAAACTGTTGTTGTGAAAAAGGAGATGCTGTCTCACCATGGAAATAGATAACATGGAATAGTGGGCATTTGATTGCTGAATAATTGATGATGGATTGTAGTCTTCAAGTCTGTGTAAAGACATTTTATTTGTGCTTTATGCAACATTGTTTTCTGGTTGTGTACTGATACGATAGTAATGAGTAATGTATAGATGGATTTAAAATTCTTGGGCACTAAACAGCACGGCCATCAACACTCTTTCACAGGACCATGGTATTAGTGAATGAGTAGTACTCTTGTACAAAAAGCAAAGACCATATAACAACAGCCACAGTAATAAAAAATTCCACATTCAATCTCCTGCAGAGCATTGTTGCATGTTGCAAAAACTTCTAAACATGTATGTCAGAATGAAAGCTGGTTGATCGTAGAACTGATCAGTAATGGGGTGGTATTGTTGAAGCTTATGTTGGTGATGATATATAGCATTTGTAAGGGTGATGACATTTTGATTGATGGTACTGATGATGATGGAGTGAGAAGCATGATTGAGTTTAAAGGAAAGAAAATCTTGATAGTTATGAAAGGGTTCTATATCTGTATGGTTTGAGAATGGATAGTAATGCTGAAAGTAAGTAAAAGTTGAGAGGAAATGTAAAAAAAGTAAAGTCTATGACAATAACCTTGTAGTAACTGTAATAATATCTCTAAGTTTATACTGTAAAGTTCAGTGAATGTGTACAAGACTATTTGAACAAACAATGGAAACTTCAGATATACAAAAAGACAGATTGCTACTTACTGTAAAGAAGACACATTAAGTTGCAGACAGGCACAATTAAAAGAAGGAATTATGTAAGTGTCTTTTAATTGTGCTTGTTTGCAGCTTAACACTATTTGAACAGTTACGAAGCACGCACACAGTTAAACAGTCATTGGAGTTGTATCTGCCATTGCAAAGTCTTGGTGTAATGTACACCCATGTAAGGACATCCATACAATAGTTTGAAAGGGGAGGTTTGTAGAGTACTTTTAATGTTTTGTAAGATGAATGCCAACTAGTAAGTAGCCATAAAACAGTTCCAGTTCTGACTGTGTTAAGGACCTTTTATATCATTTTCTTGAAATTAAAAACACCTGACTAATTCTGTATTTTTTCATTTTCCACAGAGTGAAGAGGAAGGGGGGGGGGGGGGTGCAGCTGCCTCCTGTGCACTTGGGTATGTAATATGTAATTTTCAGTAATATGCTGTAACTCTGTATGATTGACACTGTCTTTTGTACCTTTGTAGAAGATGTCCTGTCAAACATTACTAAATATCTTCGCTGAAGACTACCTGGAATGGGTAGTTCAGGACTCTACACATGACAGAGCTGACCATCTTTGAGGACATCCACACTGAAACTGATATCAGTGACCATGACATAGTTGTGATGACAATGATTACCAAAATACAAAGGACAATTAAAACAAGCAGCAAGACGTTTGGTGAACTATGTGGTAGATATTATTTTGGCTTAGCCATAGAGCATATGTTATTTAATAAGTATCGGAACACTGTGCAGGGCAAAGACGCAATGTAAGCATGTCCACAAAGATGCAGCGTAAACATGTCCACACCAAAAATAGAGATGTATGAAAGGAAAAACAAACATATATCTATATTCTAATGTTTCATTAATCTTATATCAAATTTTTCACTATTCAACTGTCTGTCTCTTCCTGTCCATGATTCTGGGTGGACATGTTGCACACGTCAAACAGCTATGTGTATGTCATGCACTGAACTGATATGTACCCAGTATGTCGCCAGTACTTATATGACCAGTGTTACTAGAGAAAAAAATTAGTACTGTAATATCTCAATGAGGAACTTCAATTTTCAACACAGTGCAGGAGCAAGTAGTGGAATTGTGGCTCAAGTTTAAAAGAATAATTGGTCATGCACTGAACTGATATGTACCCAGTATGACAGTTCACAATGGAAGGGAACCTCCATCATATACAGTCAATGTAAAGAAATTTCTAAACAAACAGGGATTATTGCATAATAGGTGTAAAACAAAGTATTGGACTATAGGTGGAGAGATGCTGAATGAAGTACATTTGGCTGTCATGAAAGCAATGCGTGATGCCTTCCATGACTACCATAGCAGTATAGTGTGAAATGATCTTTCACGAAATCCTAAGAAATTCTGGTCATGTTTAAAAGCTGTTAGTGGCACCAAAGGTAGTGTCCAGTTTCTAGCAAATTAGACATGAACTGAAATCTAGAGTGCCAAAGCAAAAGCTGAAATGCTTAACTCCATTTTCAAATGTTCCTTCACAAAGGAAAAACCAGGAGAACCACCCCAATTAAATCCTCATACTACTGAAAAGATGGGTGAAATAAGCATGAGTCGTAGTGGTAATGAGGACCAACTAAAGTCATTAAAACTGAACAAAGCTCCAGGGCCCAATGGAATCACTATAAAATTCTATACTGAATTTGTGGCTGAATTAGCCTCTCTTCCAACTATAATCCATCATAGATCCCTCGAGCAAATGACCGTGCTTATTAGCTGGAAGAAAGCACAGGTCACACCCATATAAAGAAAGGGTAGTCGAGAACTATCATGCAATACCCTTGACATCAGTTTGTTGTAGAATCTTAGAACATATTATGAACTCAAACATATTGAGATATCTTCGATAGAATAACCTCCTCCATGCCAAACAGCATGGATTCTGAAAACATCAATAATGTGAAACTTAAATTGCACTTTTCTCACAAGGTGTAGTGAAAGCTTTGGATCAAGCTATGTAGGTAGATGCAATATTCCTTGATTTCTAAAATGCATTTGACTTAGTATCACACATACACTTAATGACAAAAGTGTGATAATATGGAGTATCAAGTGATATCTGTGACTGGACGGAGGACATTTTCGAAGGGAGGATGCGGCATTTCATCTTGATTGGAAAGTCATTATCAAGTCTAGAAGTAACTTAGGGTGCACCCCAGGGAAGTGTGATGGAATGCTTGCTGTCCATGTGGTATGTTAATGACCTTGTGGACAATATCAATAGTAACCTCAGACTTTTTGCAGATGATGTAGTTATCTATAATGAAGTACTGTCTTTAAGAAGCTGCATAAATATTCAGTGAGATATTGATAAGATTACAAAGAGGTGCAAAGATTGGAAAATTGCTTTAAATCTACAAAAATATAAAATTGTCTGCTTCACAAAATGAAAAAAACATAGTATCCTATGACCACAATATCAACGAGACACTTTTGGAATCGGCCAACTAATACAAATAACTGGGTGTATGTGGAATTTTAGAATCTATGCCTCCCTGGTGTGTGAATATCTTTTGGATTGCTATGGGCAACTACGGACACTATGATTTATTTTGTGGCATTGATAGGTTGTATCGACCACAATTAACACCATCTTTGGACTCTTATTGCTCTGCCAAGCCTCCACGTTAGCTTTTGGTTCTATTCTGTATCTCAAGCTGTGTACACATTTATGACTAACTATGAAATATATCTCTATGTGGAATTTAATGGGGATCGTTATTGTATTCGACCGATAATCACATCCCGTTCCCATACTAGTGACCCCAAAGTTTCTACATCTTCCGCGACTTCCGCGCCGGGTGTTGTTAATCAGCAGGTTATGCGCACGATGCCACGGCTACCTCACACAACGATTTGTTCGAAGATTTGGAGGCTCAACTATGACAACCAGGTCACTCCAATCCGCCAATGGCCGGCTCTCCACTAATCGACAGTGATTCGCGACCTCCAATCAAGTTAACCTCAAATTTTGTTGTTCTACAATGGTAGAGTGCTACATCATTAACCTAAACAATGGACTCAGGTTTCATGTTGCCGGCCTGTGCTCACCGACATTTGAAATGTAAAGTGGATAATTTTCAGAACTGTGTAACTACTGATCGATCATGTAATGTTCAAAGTGATCTACATTTGCACACTTACTTTGACTCTCAATGGGTCGCAACGTATGTTACACTCGTGCTTTGTGCAACGCTGCCATTTGTACAAAATGCACACGCTATCAACCGCTATCAACCTATTACGAGTTTGCCTCACTTACAAACTAACGACGGACGTTTTGATGCACCAAATTCCCCTTGGTCACCCACCAGACCTGTTGCTCAGTTTCCCGACCACGTGGGCTCGAGCACATATTACTGCGCTTTGCCTTCCAGGAACGTTTTACCGCAACGATGTGGTCTTCAGCAAGTTTCCGACCACATGGGTGTGTTCCGGATGTGCACAGAAAACTCATACTGTTGTCGCATGAAGTATCAACACCCCCCCCCCCCCCCCCCTCCACAAACAGGCTGGCCCTGATTCTGACCATTCAGCCACTCGGCTCTCCCTCAGTTCTGCCTACGTCTGCCGCACCGGCCTTCCACGTCATTTCCGAGGTAGACAATTTCAAATCTGTACCTCTAACCTCCAGTCCAGTTTACGAGACTGCCGCACGTTTGTTGCACAACCGCTCATTCCCACAGTACTGACTGTGCCAGCCACGTCATGTTTTCGCTACATATCGAGGTCAATGCAAGCCACTGTTGCTTCGGACGTGCTCGCCAATAACACACGTACGCCTACGGTGCCGGGCTGCAGTACGGCCCCTCCTACCACGGACCAGCAGACCTTCCAAGATACACTGAAGCCGCCTTTGCCCCCCCCCCCCCCCCCCAGTCTCCCCCCCCCCCCACCCCCACCCCCGGCTGTCTGCTGAAGCTGCCCCTTTATACGAGGACAACCCCGTATCATAGGTTGTGCTTGGGGAGCATCTGTTCAAGTTACATCATGTGTCCAACGACAATTCTAAATTGCTATGTCTCGTCATGCACCTCCACAATCACTCGGACTTAATTTGTGATCTACTCCTCTCGCCACCATTTCCACCAAAGTACGAGTTCGCAAAGAAAACAATATTGGACCGACTCGCCTGCTCACCACAAGAATTAAACGTGAAGATCTTGTACAAGGAGCACCTGGGGGACCGAACTCCATCACAACTCTTCCCGGCGGGGTCAGGGATTTTCACCTGCCTCGAGATGACTGGGTGTTTGTGTTGTCCTCATCATTTCATCATCATCCAGGAAAGTGGCGAAATTGGACTGAGCAATGATTGGGTAATTGTACGGGCGCTGATAACCACGCCGTTGAGCGCCCCACAAACCAAACATCATCATCATCCATCACAACTCTGGCACTGCCTTCGATTACTTGTGAGTGAACATACGATGCTAGACGTTACTCTGTGGGTGGTACAGTCCACCGAGTTACCTATCGACCTATAGATTCACCTGCTACTGCACTCCTTCGAGTCAATCGGCTCTCGTCTTCGAATCGCAGTCCAGCTGTATGCACTGCCACGATGACACCAACCGACACGCCACTCACCACTGGTTGGCACAACTGCTCCGGTTTACCAGCCGTCTGCAGGCAGAGGCAGAGCTCGCTCCACCTCCACGCCGTCTACCCTGCCTTGCAGTATCCACTTTCTCTCTTCTCTGTCCGAGCACTCGAGAATCGCCCGCGCACCGTACGTGCCAGTATACGTCCCGGAACAAATCAGTCAGGACGAGCCTCCTCTGCTGCCACAGTTGCCGCCACCACCACATCTGACTCATCCGTATTGTCGGTACCACAAGATTTTCGGCGATGGTGCCAAGAAGTGTCGATTACCTTGCCAGCACCCAAACGCCCACTCCAGGATCTAGAAGACGCCGAGTCCTGCGGGGAACCTCACAGGCGTCCTCCCACATTGCACTCTGTCCACTCGTCCACCTGGGCAAGCAGTCATTTATACGTGACCGACATTTCGTCACGGCTCGTCTTTCTAGTCGACACAGGTGCTGACGTGTCTATCGTACCCACACCGTTGGCTCTTCCCGCCTTTTCACCGACGAAGTCACTTCTACGAGCTGTCGACGCATCGACGTTACGAACCTCAGGCTCTGTCAAAGTTACGGTGCACCTATCTCCTTCTCTGTGTTTTCCGTGGACTTTCTACATTGCCGACATCGGTGAACCAATTCTCGGTATGGATCTTTTGCCACATTACAAACTCTCTCCGAATGCGGTTCAGGGCTCAGTCCTACATCATCCCACTAACACTTAGATACTGTGCTCCTTCACTTGTGTTCCACATTCTGTTTCTCTTGTGACATGTTAATTAGTATGTGAGTGCTCCACCCTCGCGGGTGACATTGTGACACGTGTCACTAACCTACTGTCAGAATATGACTCAGTGGCACAACTCCGCCGGGAAAACGATGAGCTGAAACAATGAATAGCACACACTTACAACAAGCTCGTTGCAAAACTCCTATCTTGCTACTGAAACTGCAGTACACAGTGCCACCACCTAATCGTGTTTCTCCAGCAGACACCAGCTCGAACACTCAGCAGTTTACTCCAAAAACATTAATTGTGTGTGACGATTCACATTCGGTAGACACTGCACCCCGACGCGCTCGCCACATTCGGTGACATGTGTTTCAAACGGTGCTTCTAATGATAGTCACGTACGCGATACAACCACGCCCACCGCACAGGCAGCCGCCCTGCTTGTTGATAAACATTCCCCCCTCTCGCGCACCAGCCACGTGACTCGGCGGCCATTGCTGTTCCTGCGCGACACCAACGCCTCTCTCACTCGTGCCAGTTACCCGAGACAAGGCTGGCAATAGACAGTCGCTGCGTGTCCCGACCCACTCTGCACTGCACGCGCAGCCGACCTCTCCAAACAAGCACATGCCGTGCTGATGTATAGGAAAGTGACTTTCGTGCTGTCTTTTCCCACTCACCCCACCCATCCAAAAACTTCACCTCAGGACGTTGCTCAGTCTCATGTGTAGTTCTCTTACCACAGCCAGCGCTCCTATTAGGCACAAGGCTAGACGCTACAACCCCATTAAGTTGAGCATGGCCCGGCAGCAAATTAACGAACTTTTGGAGGCAGGTATTCTACAACTTCACCAATTCACCTTGTCACCAAACACGACGGTTCTTTCCGAATGTGCAGTGGCTACAGATGCTTAAACGCTCGTACTGTCATGGACAATTACCCAGTGCCGAACATAAACGATTTCACTCATATGTTATCAGGTGCCCCAATCTTTGGTGTTATTGACTGTAAACGTGCCTATCACCAGATTTCTGTAGCACCATAAGACATTCCAAAGACAGCTATTATCACGCCGCTCGGTTTGTTCCAATACAATTTCATGCTGTTCGGCCTGAAAAACACAGCACAAACATGGCAACATTTCATTGACTCAATCTTACGACAGTTCGAGTTTTGCTTTACGTATCTGGATGACTTACTCATTTTCAGCAACTCAGCTGAGAAACACGAAAATCATTTATCCAAGGTCCTCCAGACCTTGAACTCCAATGGGATCGACATCAACAAGGACAAATTCCAATTGCGCCAGTCTTCTGTCACGTTTTTGGGTTACACCGTCTCCACAGATGGAATAAGCCTCCCAAATCCCGTGTGCAGGCCATCACGTCACTGCCACCTCTGGCTACTTACAAAGAACTCTGGCGCTTCTTGGATACAATAAATTACTACCGTCAGCATCTGCCTTCTACCACCACCGTGCAGGCCCCGCTGACAGACTTGCTGTTGTGCAAGCAGACTTCAGGCCTTAAACCAGTTTGCTGGACTGAAACTATACTGGATGCCTTCAAGGCTCTAAAAACTTCCTTAGCTCATGTCGTGACACTCGCCCATCCCGACCCGTCGGCCGAGTTGTTCATCACTACAGACACCAGCAACATCACGTTGGAGGCAGTACTACAGCAACGCAAAGGCGACATGGTTTCTCCCCTTCATTTCTTCTCTAAAATTCCACTTTTGATAGGGAACTTTAGGCAGTCTATGAAGCCGTCAAACACTTTCACCCCGACATCAAGAGCTGTTCTTTCTTCATCCTTACTGATCACAAACCACTAGCGGACACTTTTTGAAACCCTCCCGAGGACCCACCCCCTTGGCATTTCCGGCACTTTGATTTAGTCTCTCAATTCACAACAGACATTCGCTACATTGAAGGCACAGAAAACATTCTCGCTGATTTTATCTCGTGGATCAATACTGTCTCACACATCATCAACTTATCCAACCTGGCCACTCTCCAGGCCTCTGTCGAGGAATCTCTAGCTCTCCTTACAGATCCTCAAACATCTCTTGTATTTACCAAAGCCGAGTTCCCCAGTGTTTTGGACAAGGTGTGGTGTGATTCTTCTACCGGCACCCTGTGGCCGTAGCTCACACCCACATTGCGCAAGTCTTCGACACCTCGCATAAAACCTTTCTCACCCAGGCATCCATGCCACCACGTGGCTCGTGTCTGAGCATTTTGTTTGGTAAAATATTAAATGGAGCGTCAGACCTGGACACACAGTTGTGACTCCTGTCAATGCAACAAAATTGGCCACCACTAGGCAAGTTTGACATTCCGCAAGAAAGATTTTGTCACGTACATATCGACCTTACCGGTCCACTACCACTGTCAGAGGGCTACAGGTATATTCTCCCCAATTGACTGCAAGTCTCGCTGGGTGGAAGCTGTTCCTTTACCCAGTATCACTGCTGAAACTGTGGCCAAGGGTTTCGTCTCCTCACGGATTGCCAGGTTCGGTTGCCCGACCACCATCACCACCGACCAAGGTCGGCAGTTTGAGTCTGCCCTGTTCATCATTTTATGTAACATCTTCAAAAAAAGGCATACAACAGCCTACCACCTGCAAAGCCACGGGTTAGTTGAATGGTGGCACTGCACCCTCAAAACTGCCCTCAAGTGCTGTGACTGCCTCTGGTCTGAGGCCCTTCCATGGGTGTTACTCGGTCTCCGTTCGACCTTTAAACCAGACTTACAGGGAACCATCTCTGAATTCGTTTTTGGGGAGAACCCAGTCCTACCAGGGGAAGTTATCCTGCCTCGAGCACCCGAGGGTTTTCCCCCCTCCCCAGATTTTATTAGTGGCTTGCGCACTAACTTCAAACGTGCACGGCTACACCCCCCTATCAGTTATTCCCCACCGAACACTTATGTGCCGACCGCACTCGACACTTGCTCCCACGTTATGCTCAGGGATGATTCCGTTAGACAACCCCTGCAGTCACCCTACCTCGGCCCCTTTGAAGTACTCTGGTGGGGTGAGACAACATTCGACATTACGGTTAAAGATCATCCTCAAACTGTTTCATTGCCCAGGCTCAAACCCGCTTTCGTGAACTCCAAAGCTCCTCTGCCATCTCAGCCGGAGGACGACTTTTTCGCGGTGGAGCCTGAAAATACTTTGTCTCGTCCCACGGCACTGTTTTCTCCGACCCACGATTTGTCGCACCATTCTCAGGTTTTCCGGGCACATTTCCATCCACCCCACGTGTGGGTTTTGCCGCCACTTCACCGACTGCGGAGACTCGCTCTCACACATTCAACCTGTGCTGCAACGTTGCCACCAAACCGCGTGGATGACGTGTCAATCGACACCTTCGATGACCGTGTGCTCGTGCTCCTAACAGACACCGCAGTCTCTCTCTCCGACGGGCAGTTAAATGTCAGTGTAGTGCGTAGGCTGTCCCTCCCCTGTGAGTGCAACCCATCAGAAATTCGCATGTTCATCTCCTCAGATGGCTCGATCTACATTCAGTGGAGGCACGCCCGCACCATGCCGCAGACCATTCCACACACCTGCTCTCGGGCCAGCCGACATGACGTCTGCCCCCACTGGTCGACTGCCTACACGGTGGACCTGCTGCCGATCACTCTGCCTCTGCACTCCGCCTTGACCGAGATGGAAATTCCGGTCGTGTGCCGCCTTGCATGACTACTACCAACACAGACAGCCATGTGAGCTCTGCTCAAGCCTCACAGGTGGTACTCCATACTGGGGGGGGGGGGGGGGGGTGCTATGTGGGGTCAATAGGTTGTATTGACCACGATTAACACCATCTTTGGACTCTTATTGCTCTGCCAAGCCTCCATGTTAGTTTTTAGTTCTGTTTTGTATCTCAAGACGTGTACACGTTTATGACTAACTATGAAATATATCTCTATGTGGAATTTAATGGGGATAGTTTTGTATTCAACCAATAATCACATCCTGTTCCCATAATTTTATTCTGTGTATTGAGCTTTATATATGTAATTCATGTAGCTTGCTTAATGTATTAATAAATTGTTCCAATCATAAACTGCCCATAAATTACTCTGTTAACAGGTTATGAGGCAGACTTATAAATTGGTGTAATATTTTTTATTAAAAAAAATTATGACATCACTGGCTTGGGAAAATTAGCATCAGCGCGCGGTATTTTGGGAGGTCGTAATCTCTAAAATCGTGGTGCCAGTAAATACCAAGTCACTGCCTACGATCAAAAAACTGATGGAAAGGAAAAACTACACTACCTGGCAGTTCGCTATGCAAACATATTTAGGACACGAACAATTGTGTGGATGCGTCAGTGGCGAAGGACAGGATACAACTAAAGTTTGTACACCGAGAGCCAAACTTATACTCTCTGTCCATCCGTTGATATATGTTCACTTGCAAGATACAGTCACAGCAAAAGAAGCGTGGGACAAGCTAAAGCAAGTCTATGAAGATTCTGGTCTCTTCAGAAGGATAGGGTTATTAAAAATGTTACTGTCAATCAGATTGAAGAATTGTTCATCAGTAGAAAAATGTGTGTCAAAGATAATTTTCACGTCAAAAAAATTAAATGGCTTGAATTTTGAAGTTAAAGAAGAATGGGTTGGGTGTATTCTGCTTGCAGTATTATCAGACGAATATAAGCATATGGTTATGAGCTTAGAAAAATCAAATGTGCCAATCACAGGTGACTCCATAAAAAATAAATTACTGCAAGAAATAAACAATGAAGTTTGTAATATACAATTGATTAATGATGCTGCTCTGCGAGTCAACAAGAAAAAGAGTGATGTAATATTCAAAAAAGGGTCCCAGGTGCTATAACTGCAACAAGTATGGGCATCTGGCTAAAAACTGTAGCAGCAAGAAGAAAAACTACGAAAAAACTTTGGCCAAGACAGCCAGCTACCAGACGTTTCTCACAACAGCAGTCTCCACTGCGAAGATTCAAAAGCATACAGACTTTTTGAACCTAACTGTCAGAGAATCATAAAAACGAGAAATGTGATTTTTAACTAAGATACTTCAGAACAGTGTAAAGAGGGAACTGAGTCAAAGGAACCAAGATGACTGTTTCTCCCACTGACAGAGAAGAAGCAAGATGAAGTAACTACAACTGAATTAGAAGAAATTGAACCTGAACCTGAGAGTGTAACATCAAGCAGTAGTTCAATGAATACTAGCAGCACTGACGAAACAAGTCCAGACGATCCAATTAATGATAATGAGCAGCTGCAGCAAATACGAAGGTTATCGAGAATTCCAGAGCCAAAGAAACTCCATGACTTTGTAACTTATCAATCTAAACAGTCAACTGACTCCAATCCTCTGACATTAGAAGAAGCGATGATATCAGACAAAGCTGAAAACTGGCTGAAGGCAATACAAGACGAGTTACAATCTCACAAAGAGAACCACACGTGGGAGTCTGCTGGTTTACCTTCAGATAAAAAGCCTTTAAAAGCAAAATGAGTATTTAAAAGAAAGAAAGATATGAAAGGTCTCATTGTACGCTATAAAGCACAGCTGGTGATAAAAGGTTGTACTCAGAAGCAAGGCCTGGACTATGATGAAACATAAGCACCAGTCATAAGATATAACTCATTAAGGTATTTATTTGCTACGGCTGTTAAATATGGTCTTGACATTGATCACTTACATGTTGTCACAGATTTCTTATCAAGGTGACTTACAAGAGATTTATGTGAAAGTTCCAGAAGTAGATCCAGTTACAAAGACAGTGAAAGATACTGGTGTAAAAAACTGAAAAAGGCAGTATATGGATTGAAGCAAGTTAGTCACTGCTCACAATGGACAGAATCGTACATAGACTCAGACGCATCAGTGCACATGTCTAACTATCCTTGTAATGAAAGGAGTGTTGGAGCATTGACAGGCTAGCAAAGTAGTGTTGAAGCATTGACTCACCCATAAAAGGTATAGGATCTTCATTTGTAGATGTTCTCATTTAAGGTAAGATGGCGCCAATAGAAGAGTGTTTTGACACATATCAGTCCTCAAAAAAGGTTAAATTAAATAGTTCATCGTGTAGGGAATGTTCAAAACGCATCATGAAAGGCATCTTTTGTGTGAAGTGTAACTACTGGTTTCATGAAAAATGTGAGAAAGTGAATTTAAAACTCATAAAAGACGAGTTTCCATGGTCGTGTCCACATTGTTTGCGTATTGAGACGGCTGAACTCGTAAGTACCGTGAACTCAAAAGAAGAAACTATTAAATTGCTTCAAAGTGACATTGAAGTGCTGAAGGCGGAAATTTTAGCATTGAAACAAGAAAATTCTGGTCTGGTTATCGAAAGAAAATCCTGCGTGTGTAGAAATCAACCCATTACTGAACAAAGTGGCAAACATACAGAGAACTCTGTCAGTGAAACAAGTGATAAGTATAAATGGAAAACAGTTTCCTATAATAAGAAGGACAAACGTAAAAGTGCAACAAACAAAGAAAATGACAAAAACGATTTTCTGTTAATAGGTGATTCTATGTTAAAAAATGTTATTGTGCCGGACTGCAAGGTCGATGTTCGACCTGGAATTCGATCGCATCGACTCAACAAACATTTTAAGAATGTATTGTCCACGAAAAGAAACACGGGCGAAACTGGTAACAAAACTTTAAGTACCGACGATTACAGAGGTGTCTTAATCCACGTGGGCACAAACTCCATCCTTAGTAACAGTGAGGAAGAAATCGTCAATGACACACGGAATCTGATTAGATCAGCAAAAACTGTATGCCCAACATCCAGGCTGGTAATTAGTGGAATTATGCATCGAAGATCGGTAAGGGATACTTACATCAACAGGATAAATACCGGCATTAGAGAACAGTGCAACAGACTCGGTGCAGTATTCATTGACCAAAACAAATTCTTAAACTGCAAGTGTCTGGGAAAAGACAGCCTGCACTTGAATAGATTAGGCTCTGTGAACCTTAGTAAAATGTTCATAGACGTGTGTAAAGTCCTAAGAAGCAAGGGAAACTAATTCATTGTGATAGAGGTGAACAAAGGATGCACGTGAAATAACTAAAAGCAAAAATGATCTACTGCTCTGGAATATAAATGGCTTAGGGTCAGAACTACCAAATCGTAAATTCTCAAAAATCGCCGAACTAAAAATTCTGCTTTCAGAATCCGTAAGTATTAAAATAATCTGCCTAAATGAACACTGGTTCACAGAAGATAGTATAAAAGTACTAAATAGTATTAATAATTTTAAGGTAGCTGCTAGCTTTTGTAGAATAAGCAAATCTCGTGGAGGCACCTGCATTCTTGTCAATTCTTCTGTAAGTTATACAGTAAGAGATAGTTTTAATTATTTAAATGAAGAGAGCGTGTTTGAAAGTTGCTCTGTAGAACTAAGTGATCTGAATACACTGGTTATAGCAATCTACAGAATTCCTGGATGTGCGGTAACAAAAGTGTTTTTAGCCAAATTCGAATGCCTCTTGGAAAAACTCCAGAAAGAAAGTAAGAAAAAAGTTGTTATAGCAGCAGACTTCATCTACATCTACATCTACATCCATACTCCGCAAGCCACCTGACGGTGTGTGGCAGAGGGTACCTTCAGTACCTCTATCGGTTCTCCCTTCTATTCCAGTCTCGTATTGTTCGTGGAAAGAAGGATTGTCGGTATGCCTCTGTGTGGGCTCTAATCTCTCTGGTTTTATCCTCATGGTCTCTTCGCGAGATATACGTAGGAGGGAGCAATATACTGCTTGACTCTTCGGTGAAGGTATGTTCTCGAAACTTTGACAAAAGCCCGTACCGAGCTACTGAGCGTCTCTCCTGCAGAGTCTTCCACTGGAGTTTATCTATCATCTCCGTAATGCTTTCGCGATTACTAAATGATCCTGTAACGAAGCGCGCTGCTCTCCGTTGGATCTTCTCTCTGTCTTGTATCAACCCTATCTGGTACGGATCCCACACTGCTGAGCAGTATTCAAGCAGTGGGCGAACAAGCGTACTGTAACCTACTTCCTTTGTTTTCGGATTGCATTTCCTTAAAGATCTTAGTTGAAAGCAATGATTCCACAAAATTTCGTGACTTAATTCAGAAATCTGGTTTCAAGCTAAATTTTTCTGAAGGCACTAGGGAAAACAGCAGATCAGTGACCTGCATTGATAATATTATTACTAACTACAAATTTGACAGTGGAAATAAGCACAAATACTGCTTAGACTTGGGTATTTCAGATCACTCAGCTCTGTTTATTGAGTTCCCAAAAGGAAATAACTTAAAGCCTCAGAAGAGTGTATAAAAAGGGATTTCAGTAAAAGTAAAATGGATTTATTCCGGAGTAAATTAAGTATAATAAGCTGGCCTGTAGACTACAATAGTTCAAGCTTGATAAACTATGACAAATTCTTAAATTGTTTCTTAGAGGTATTTAATGAATCATTTCATTGTAGATATAAGCAAAAGAAAGTTAATGGTAAACTCAAATGGATTACAACAGGGATAAAAATGTCTAGTGCCAGAAAGAGAGAGCTCCACAATGAGTTAAAATCAAACAGAAATCCAGATTTTGTTATTTATGTTAAACAGTATAAAGCTGTATTTAGGAAAGTTGTAGTGGCATCTAAAAAAATGGCAAATAATAAATTCATACGAGAACACAGAAATAAGACAAAAGCAGTGTGGTCAGTTGTTCAGTCTGAACTAGGAGCCAAAGTAAAAATTCATGAGATTTTGAAAATTAGACATGAAAATGAAATTATAGTAAACCCTGTTCAGATGTCAAGTTGTTTCAATGAATTCTTCCTAAATGTAGTAAGATTGGATGTGGATATGACATTCTATCAGGGCATCACAAATTTGGAAAACAGCCAGAACACATCTTTTAAACAATTTGAAAAAATCACCCAAAGGGATGTGGAAAAGGAAATATTGTCTCTAAAAAACAAAACCTCATATGGGTGGGATGAAATAACAACATCTGTAATCAAGTGTGTGCACGATATTATTTCCCAACCCTATTATAAATCAATCTTTTGAACGGGGATGCTTTCCAGAGGTATTGAAATATGGTGAGATCAGACCTCTATTCAAGAAAGGATCGACAGAAGATATCGGGAATTACCGCCCTATCTCTCTCTTGCCGGTCTTCTCTAAAGTGTTTGAAAAAATTGCAGCAAAACAAATTAATAACTTTCTTACTGTAAATGACATAATTTTTAAAAACCAGTTCGGATTCCAACAGGGTAAAAGCACTGTGAATGCTATAAATGAGTTTATCCAAAAAATATGCTCCACGTTAGATAAAGGTAGAAAGGTCACAGGTATATTCTGTGATCTGACTAAAGCTTTTGATTCAGTGAACCGTGCATTACTCCTCCACAAATTACAGATGTATGGAATCAGAGACACTGCTTTAAAATGGTTTAGCTCTTACCTGTCAGGTAGGAAACAAAGAGTAATTTTAACTTCAAATGGAACCAATTATTCATCAGACTGGAAAACAGTTCCCCAAGGAGTCCCACAAGGTTCGATATTGGGTCCCTATCTGTTTCTTTTTTATGTAAATGACCTACCACTAGCTATTGATGTTCATTCAGTCTTATTTGCTGATGATACATCAGTTCTAATTGAAAATGAGGTATCCGAAAATATTCCAGAAAAAGCCAAAAATACTTTAGAAAAACTTGGATCTTGGTTCTATCAAAATGGACTAAAACTAAATGTAACTAAAACCAAAATGATGCAATTTGAAGCTAAATCAGTAGAAAGGAGTGAAATAAAGATAACTTGCAATGATCAGGATATCACAGAAGGAAACTACGTGAAGTTCTTAGGCCTAAATCTTGACAAAAATTTAAATTGGAAGGTACACATAGATTACTTAGCAAATAAACTGAACAACTTAGCATTTGCAATGTGTATTTTGTCAGGTGCCACAAACATGGATACCAGAAAGATAGTTTATCTCTGCTACTTTGAGTTAGTTATTCGTTATGGCATAATCCTTCTGGGGAAATTCAGCAAATGTCACTAGGCTCCTAGTATTACAAAAGAAAGTAATTAGAAACGTGTGTTGCAAAAAAAATGGGAATCCTGTCGACCACTGTTAAAACATTTAAAAATACTATCTATCCCCTCACTTTACATATGTGAGATGGTGGTGTTCCTATATAGAAATCAACATACACTAGACACTTTCCGTTTTGACCACAACTACAGCACTCGCCACAGAGATAACTTCAAACTTCCAGCACATTGTTTAAAACTTTATGCTCAAATGCCAGAATATATGGGGTTAAAAATTTTCAATAAAATAAAAGGCAGTAACATATTTAAAATGGAGATTGGTTCCCTGAAAAGATTGCTCTTTACTCTTCTGGTGGAAAAGTGTTATTATTCTGTCGATGAATTCATTGAGGACAGCTTCACAATCTGAACACAGGGATTGTATTACATTTATTATTTTATGTACATGTGTAGCTGTAACTTAGAAATGTAAAATATAATGTAAACTTTTGTATTTCTCTTAAAAAAGTGAAAAAAGTGTCTTTTGTAAACCTTGACATGTCTCCGTACATCAAATCAAATGATTTGAAAATTGTATTTAATGAGATGAATAAACCACATATCACATAGCTAGAATCAAAGTAGGGAATATTCTGTATATGCCTCAGCTAAGTTCAAATCTACTGTCTGTTAGTAAAATAGTAGAAAAAGGTCATTCAATTTTATTTGACAAACAAGGTTGTATTTACCAACGCATGCAAAAATATGGCTGCTAGTGCATCATTAGCAAACGGAATGTACCGACTAGACCAACCATATGATCGAAATTTTGAAGCAAAATCCATATTGCAGGCAAATAGTGCAGACTTGTGGCATAAAAGACTAGGTCATCTGCATTCTGAAGCTATGGATGCACTTTTTAAATACCTGGCTAGTGGAATTTCATATAAGGGAACAATAAATACTCCCTGTGCAATTTGCTTAGAGGGGAAACCAACAAGACTTCCTTTTCCACGATCTAGCTCAAGAGCCGCAGAAATTCTTGAACTAGTTCACTCAGGTTTGTGTGAGGAGCCAAATACTTCCTCCTTACTCTAATTGATGACTATTCCAGGAAAGTATTTGTATATTTCCTCGGAAATAAAAATCAAGTAGCACAACTGATAAGAGACTTCAAAAATCTAGTAGAAGGCAAACTGGAAAAAGCATCAATACTCTATGCACTGATAATGGGACAGAATATATGAATGATAATCTGATAACATTTTTCAGAAAAGAAGGAATCCGACATCAGACTACACCAGAACAAAATGGAATGGCTGAGCATAGCAACCGAACAATAGAAGAAAAAGCAAGATGCATGCTCTTTGAAGCAAATTTGCCAAATAAATTCTAGGTAGAAGCAGTCTCCACTGCAGTTTATTTAATTAACAGGTCCCTGACTAATGCACTAAAGAACAAGACCCCAGCAGAAGCTTGGACAAACAAAAAGCCGAATCTTAACCTTCTTAGAATGCATATGCTCACATTCCAAGAGCCAACAGTCAAAAATGGGACAAAAAAGGCGTTGAGTGTATTTTGGTAGGATACTGAAGCAATAGATAGTTTAATGTATTTTCAATTAGGAACAAGGCCAGAGAGAGTGTATTTTCAATTAGGAACAAGGCCAGAGCTAGCCTTTCCGATAGGAATTGTTAGCCGTTTTTGTATTAATCCAGGCATACCGCAGTGGCAAGCAGTCAAAAGAATCTTCAGATATCTGTAAGGTACTAAGGATATGAAAGTTTTGTTTTCTTAATCAGAGGACTGCCACATTGTAGGTTACTGTGATGCAGATTGGGCTGGAGATTCTGAAGACAGAAAGCCAACAACTGGATATCTCTTTAAATCTCAAGGAGCAGTGATATCTTGGCCGCGTAAGAAACGGCCAACAGTGGCCTTATCTACAAATGAGTCTGAATATATGGCTCTGGCCTCAGCATGTCAGGAGGCTTTATGATTTCAAAGGCTACGCAATGAAATATCACCAAACCCCAAAAAAGACCCTGTCAAACTATTGTATGACAACAAGGTGACCTGTCTAAGACTAGTGGCTATAAGAGTCGAACCAAACATAAAGATTCAAGACACCACTTCATAAGGGAAAAATAGAGTCAGCACAAATTACTGTGGAGCACATACCTTCTGACAAAATGCTGGCAGATATGATGACAAAATCTCTGATGAAGGCACACCATCATCTGGTACTGCAAGATTTTGGACTGAGAAAGTAGTTTTTTGTTGTGTGTGTGGGCACACACACACACACACACACACACACACACACACACACACACACTCACTCACAAACCAACACACACTCTCTCTCTCTCTCTCTCTCTCTCTCTCTCTCTCTCTCTCTCTCTATCTCTGTCCTGAGAGAGTCTACTAACAAAGTTCCAAGAACCAGCTATAAATGATGACTCTAGGAATATACCCAAACCTCCTACATATTACTCGCATAGGGATTGTGAGAATAAGATTAGAATAGTTACTGCACACACAGAGGCATTCAAACAGTCATTCTACCCATGCTCCTTATGAGAATGGAACGGGAAGAAAATCTCGTAACAGGTACAATAGGACATACCCTCTGCCTTGCACTTCATGGTGATTTGGAGAGTACAAGGGGGGACCCAAAAGTAACTGGAATCGTAATGCTGCACATCGTGTACTTGTAGTTGCAGGTTGCACTGCCAGAGGGTTGTAGTAGGAGCTCTGCTGAGTCATACAGCCATGCTGCCTCACCCAACAGTGAGAAGTGTGGTTTCTTTGGCAGTTCATTGAGTGTGCATACAGTGCAGACATGACACGAGGAAATGGCTAGTTATTACGAACAACGTGCGGCAGTGAAGTTTTGTTTCTTGCTCGTCAAGAACACAGCAGAAACTGTTGCGGTGATTCAGACAGCCTACAAAGACCATGCTCTTAGTAAAATGCAAGTGTATGAATGGTTTTCTTGGTTTAAAAAGGGAGAAATGGTGGTTGAAGATTAGCCCCGTTCCGGTCGACCTTCAACTGCTCGATGCAAAGACAACATCGACAAAATCAATGCTCAAACCAGTGAAGATCGATGCAGGACAATCGACTAACTCGAGAACTTGTCTGGGTTGTCCTGGAGCTCAATTCAGCGCATCTTGACTGTCGATTTGGGGCTGTGAAGAATGGCAGCAAAATCCGTGCTGAAGCTTCTTACCGGAGATCAAAGGGATCATCGCCGTTCAAGCCTGTCTCAAAATGAAGGACATGTTCAAAGATGATCCACATTTTTTCAACAAAGTCATTACAGGTGATGAGTCATGGTGCTATGAGTATGATCCAGAAAGTACACAACAGTCATCACAATGGAAGTCACCTGGCTCATCTCGACCAAAAAAAGCTCGACAAGTGAAATCGAATGTGAAAACGATGTTGATCTGTTTTTTTGACATCGAAGGGATTGTACACTCTGAATTAGTCCCTGAAAACCAGACAGTAAACCAACAATTCTATTTGAAGGTTATGAAATGGCTTTGCAGAAGTTTGTCGTGAAAACGTCTGGCTTTGTGGGTTTCTGGCGTGATGATACTGCATCACGACAACGCTCCCGCACACACGGCTCTCAGCGTTTGCCAGTTTTTGGCCTCAACGAAGACAATTACCTTGACCCACGCACCCTATTTGCCGGATTTAGCACCCTCAGACTTCTTCCTATTCCCGAGGATGAAAAAAGACTTGAGAGGGAAGCGTTTTGCAGATGTGGAAGACGTAAAACGCAAAGTCATGAAAGTGCTAGCAGGTATCAAAGACAGCGAATTTTAAAGAGGCTTCGAACACTGGAATGAACTGTTGGACAAGTGTATTAATGCTAATGGAGAGTACTTCAAAGAAGATTAAGGTTGTATTTGAAAACAATAAAGTATATGCTTTCTAGAAAGAAATTACAGTTATTTTTGGGTCCCCCCTCGTATATATATATAGCCGTAGAAGTGGTTATTATCTACCTACGTGAATGATTTTTACACTTGAATTCATGAAATGATTGGGATATAATGCATGTGCTTTGATTTTATGATACATTGTATTTTTTCTTTTAATATACTTACTTCCTTTACTTGAAATAACATATATGCTCAGAAACCTGTAAAAATTCTACTTCAAGTTCAATTAAATAATATCACATGTAGAAACGTACATCCTGTATTTCTGATCACTGCTGTGAAAACTGATTTCATGACATTTTTTGTTGTGTAGGTTGAAAGATTGATATAAATGAGAATAAATGATATGGCAGTCCCCAATGCATCTGACGACGGACAAGAAACTAGACTGAGATGGTGAAATGAGTGCCATTGATATTTGAGGTGTGGGAGAAAATTTGTCCAATGATGGACTGTCACCTTGCCCCAATCATGATGCACGCATAACCTTTGGCATACATGGGCTGTTTTCAACTCAGGCACCAACAGTGTCATCCTTTCATGGTCAGGGAACTACCACCATGCATGTATTTGATGACACCCGCCCCCTCCCCACTCCTCCCCCACAATTGGATGTATGGCAACTGTGCTGGGTTTTGGGCATACTACCTTTTTGTAAAGGAAGGGTGCAAAGGTGGAAAGGGTCATATGTCATGTATCAGGTCCAAGTGGTGTCTGCTACAGGAAGACCGTCCAATGGAAAAGCAGAGAGGGAAAAAGACAGTTGAAGTATAGGCTTACAGCACAGTAATGGAAGTTGTGCTGCAAAGGCTGGGGCCCCATGGTAGTCAAGCATGTAGTCACAGAAGAGCTGTGAGCCTTGTGGGTGCGGGTGGGGGTGGGGGGGGGGGGGGGGGGAAGAGAGCTTGGACAGTATTTTGAAGTAGTATTGTGCAAGCTGTTGCTGGAGTGCTAGGGTTTCAATCCGGAATATCGAATTTAGGAATTTGGGATTGCAGAGCAAGAGAATTTCACAGCTGGAGGCCTGAGAGAGTTAACTGGTTTTGCAGGACTAACTTTGTGAGGCAGACAGAACTTGAACAGATAGAGGCCATTGTGGTAGGATGGGTTGTGACCAGAAATGTTAATGTGATAGTCAGACCATGTGTGGGGATTCAGTAACACAGGCAACAAACAAAGAAATAGCACATGGAAGTGATTTCTGGCTGAGGATAGGGAAGTTTCTTTATTGACACGGATAGGAGGCGTGAGGATACATAGTGGAGGATAAAAAGAACATGTAAAAATACATGGTGACAACACTTCCACAGCAGCTGTTATAATCAAATATAACTCGTTTTTCCATCTTAAGCTTACTGCAATGGGAGAGATTTTTCACAGACACATTTTTCTTTTCTTTTCCACACACCTATAAAGCATCTATAACGAATGACCACAGAACATGTTTTATCAACAAAAGCAAAGGGTTTCTCATGAAATGAAGTATAGTGGTTAGGGAGAGAAACGATATGGATTGTACAGTGCTGGTGTAGTTATGCTAATGCACATTTAGCCACATCTGAAATTGTTAAGTACAGAAATTCATGCAAGTATGGACATGTGTGGGTTAAGAAATGTTGTGACAGTTCGTGGAACATTATATGAAGGGCTCATTTCACTAGTGGTACAAATCCACTTTTCAAAAAAATGGAGTTTTCCTCAAGCATGTACTCACACAAGTTGTTTTTAATTTATTTGCATAGTGGTACAGCTCCAGCTTTGTCATGCTGCCGACGGAATGCACCTCAATGCTGACACATTAGAGAAAGCAAGCAGGAATTTATTTCAGTAGTGGTACAAGCCCATATGCTTTTGTGCATTGCAGTGTGTTGCTATTTCTTGCGAAGATGATTGATTCAGGAGCATTATCAAGTGACTGTGATACAACCATGATCCACATTTTCAAACGATTGCAGTTCAAAAGAGTTTACTTACTTTTCTCTCATCATTATAGACATTTTGTTCCAAACAAGGAATTTGCAAGAATGAATGTTATGTTGACAATAACAGTGGAAAATGAAGGTGTCCATCTTAATGTATTTCATATATACATATGTTTTCAATCGTCTGGTGCTGTATAAATCATAACTTGTGTTACTCTCTATCTAGATACCAGTACTGATGACGATGAAACTTCCAATGAAAGTGCAAAAAATGATGAAACAGGAGACACTGAATCCTGTGTGAATGGTGCAGCCACAAATATGCGAACAAAAAGGAAGTGTACTCGAAGCAAGAAGGGTGCAAGGAAAACGAGCACATATGAAAAGCATATTTGAAAGAAAAAAAGGAACACTGGGGAGTTATATGTCACAGCAACTGTAAAATAATTCCTCCAAAAACATTTCGCAATGTGGACTACAGGTGTGCACATAAATGTTTCAATAAAATTTTAGAGGATGAGAGGAAGATGTTATTTGACAATTTCTGGGCTATGGGTGATATTATTCGCCAAAATAGTTATCTGAATGGTTTATGCACATAACATTCAGTTAACCACTGATGACCAAGAGATGACTCCGATTCTCAGAAAAGCTGTATTTATGAATATCAATTACAAGTGAACAGAAACTGTGCAATGGTATGCAAGAAGTTTTTCTTGAATACTTTTAACAAAAAGTAAGGAAGAAAGTACACCTCGCCTTGATGGAAGGGGCAAACATCAGAACAAATTCTCTGCACCAGAAGGTCTGATCAATGATGTAAAGGAACACATGAAAAGCTTTCCAGTTTCTGAGAGCCATTATGCAAGGAAGGATAATCCCCACAAAAGGTGAGCTTTGTGTGACCACAATGTACAATTTGTATTAAGATGAATGCATATCTCAGAATAAAGAAATTGTGGGGGAGCACATCTATCGAAAAATCTTTAATGAAGACTTCAACCTGTCATTTCAGCCTCCACATAAAGACACTTGCTCTTTTTGTGACACGAATGGACGCTGCTACCAATGCAGAAGAAAAACAAAATCTTGAAACTGAAAAGGAGCTTCAGCTCCAGAGGGCTGAAGCTGCAAGAACAGCAATGGCTACAGACACAGCATGTAGTAAAGAGGCAGATTCCCAGATGTTCGTTTACCTTTGACCTGCAAAAACCACTTGTACTTCCTAAACTGACAACATTGATATCATACTATACAAGAAACATGTACGTGTATAATTTTGGGTGCCACAATTTAACTGACGGCAAAACCCATATGTATTTTTGGGATGAAACATCTGGACCAAAGGTTCCACAGTTAATTGGTACCTGTTTATTGAAACATATTGAAAAGTGTGTCACTTCTCAAAAACAGGTAGTTGCATACAATAACACATATTGTGGTTAAAACAGGAACATAAACATTGCCCTGGCATTAAGGAAAGTGACATAATCTCGTCAATTTCATGTCAACATTATTGGTTTAAAGTTCCTGCTCTCAAGTCACTCATACCTGCCAATTAAATAAGAAAGAGTTTCTGTTTTCCCTAGATGATATTTTTGAAACAATTAGGAAAACAAGGCAGAAAAAAATAAAGAAATGAAGCGTTCTGCATTTTTAGCACTGAAACAGTTACAAAATGCAGTGGTAAGAAGGAAGCAAAATGAGGAGTATGTTCAATGTAATTGGCTGAAAATAAAATGGATGCATTTTGAGAGGCAGAAGCCACACAAAATGCTCTGCAAGGAAACACTGAATGAATACATTAGCTTCCATGTCCTAAACTTTCCTCCCAAAAATGGTAGAGGAGGACCACAGACATATGGTACTATTGCAGTTTCACAACTTTACCCACACATGAGAAAAGTGCTGAAAAAGAAAAAGCAGGATATGCTTGATTTGCTCCCTAATATTCCAGCTATCAAATAGTTATTTCCTTCCTCTACAAACAGATGACAGAGATCTGGAACATGAAGAAGAAGAAGCAGAAGAAGAAAAAGTATGTAATCCTTAGTTTTACAGAAACCAATTGACATGAAACATATCTGACTATGTAGTTCAATTATACATGTGAATTTAATAAGAAGGTGTACATTAAAACTGTAATAAAAATTATTTGCAATAAAAGAATTAACAGGTTTATGCACAATGTTCAGTTTATTTTATTTCAATAATGGTACAGCTCCATTACCTCCACTTTTATGCCTATAATGCTGCTGAAATTAATGATCCAAACAAATAGAAAGAAAAGGTTCATCTCTAACACCAAGCCATATACTTGAATATTTCTGGTATCACAAGTGCAGATTTTTCAATGTTCATTTAACTTTAGGACTATTTATCTCAAAATGAACAAAAATGGACTTGTACCACTATTGAAATAAGCCCTTCATATGAAGATTAGTTCCTTTGAGTTTAGGTGTATGGCTTGATATTGTGTAATACCTAAACAACTTATATTAATGTTTTCTTTTCCTCATCAGTAATAAGAAATTTGTACATTGGCGCAGAAGATGGCAAAGATATGCTTTTAAAATTATCTTTGTAACAAAAGAGCAGTATTCGGGGAATATTCCATTTTTTAACAACTTTTGTTTCAGTTTTGCTTGAGAGTACTTAGGTTTAACATCTCACACAAAAAGGATGTGTAATTTTTACTCATGTGTTAACAATGTGTGTAGTAAATGCTTTGTGTGATAAAAATGCAAGAAAAATATATATTAGGAATTATCATAGAAGCAAGAATATTTTTATTTATTATGCCAATGTTTGTTTGCAAGCATGACTTTTGCCTGCAATCATAAGAAGAGGCAGTAATTTCTTCCACCCTGCAAGACATCTAAAAACATATATGTGCTAATCATAAAGATTTAGTGGATGGACTGTATGATTGGCAACCACAGAAAATTAGAGGTAAGTTAATGATGTCAGCATAACTTAACAGTGACTTCGATGGAACAATTGACACTTTGTTAATCACCAAGTTTGCTGCAAAATACGGTTTGTATGACTTCAGTATTGGTACATTGCTTTGTATTTTTCTTACACTGCGAGGAAAAGTGTTCATGGCACCAATTTAACTACAACAAGAATTCATGATTTAATTCCAGTACTGCAAGTAGTAATTATCTGTCATTACGTAAATTTCATGCCGATTCATACTCTTTGTGTTAGCTGTTGGGCTGGTTCCCAGCATGGTTATTCCAAAATCGACCAACAGATCTAACACAATTGGTGACCGATTTTCCATGACAATGTCATAGCTAAACATGAACAGACTTTTAGTAGAAAATGTTAAATAAACATATGACAAAATTTTGTCATTAATGTGTAAAAGAAAACTATTTTTTTCCTATTTTTGTATTGCATGGATACAAATGCAACAAAAGCCATTTATATGGAAACAAAGAGCAGAGAATTAAAAGGACCAATTTATCCACTAACGGGAGATGTAAGTGGGCTGCTTGACTATGCAGAGAAGGTAGGAAATTTGCACACTAGCTTGCATGATTATGCTCAGTAGCACCTCTGTTGTTGTATTTAGCTTGCTTTCTTTTCTGTTTCCTCACTGTTTCCCTAGTAGAAAATTTATTAATTGAAAGGACTCAAAAATCATACCAAACTTTGATTCATCAGTATAGTGTAAATTATTAGGAAAATTTCAATCATTAGCATCATAATACTTTTCGACAAATAGACAGGAATTTATCAAAATGCAATTTCACAGGGAATTTCTGGTTTCAGGTGCAAGATTTATTGGCATAAAATTTTTTCTATTGATTTTTAGTAATTTTTTGGTAATTGATAGCATGATCAAAATGGCTGATCAAAAATTATCCGTTGTTGATCATAATACAGAATGTGCAATCGGCCAAGATGGCGGTTAAATGAAAATGAACTGTCAAACATGTGGCTAGCAGAAAGCTGACAAAATTAGAGATACGTATAAAAAAGGTACCAAACGACAGCACAGATAGACAGACAAACTATGACAATACCATGATGACTATTGATGAGACTACATCACACATCTCCCGAAGCGATACATTGCTGCTGAACGAAACAGAGGAACATGAAACAGCAATGTATTTTGACAACATAGGACAGACACTGATTATCGGTAATGCGAATATTAACATGCAAAGTATGATAATAGTATCACCATTGTGCTGTTACAGCTATTACTGACAACTATGAACATGAAGTTCAATACACTTACACAACAGCTTAGTAACTTAACCACCAAATGTAGCGATTTGTCACAAGGTTTTCCAGACTTCAAAACAGAACAAAAGAGGTGTTGGAAGATTTCCAAAACAGTGTCGCACAAAAATGCAATGATCTGACGGAAAATCTACACGTGGAGATATCTGAAAATTTAAAACAAGTGAAAAATCAATCAAAACAAGAGGTTATTTATGATGTTAAAGAAAGTATTGATGTTTTGAACAAAAAGGTAGATTCAATTAGTAACAATCAAGAACACTTAGCAAGTGAATTAAAGAAAATCACGGACACAAATAAAAGTATAAGAGCAATTCGAAACCAAATGTGTAATACCGTAAAGAAAATGACCACTGCTGTCAACAAGCTACATAAGGACTATGAAGGCCTACCATTGGCAGTAGAGGAGCTAACATAAGGGAAGAAAGCTTGGAATTAAAGTCTGAATGTGCCAAAAGAGAAAGAACTCAGATAAGGAAAAGTTTAGATGATATAACCAAAAGAGCAGAAGCAGTTACCTTAGATCAATGTAGTAAATTAGTGCAGAAGGTATTATCTGAATGCAAAGTATATGTAGACATGGTAGAAGAGGCCATGAAGAAAAGGGAAACCGGGTCATCAAATGAAGTAGGTCAGGTTGCTAATATTCAGTTACCTGCGTAATAGTTATCCACATCTTGTCACATGCTCGATAGTGGGCACAAGTGAAGATTGTTGAATTCGTAATTTACCTACAGCAGTACCTACAACACATGAGCAATTGCCACACACTTGTAGCAACACACCAATGTCTGATAATGCCACATGTTTAACATACACCTTCGCTGATGAAGGGTTACTTAGGCAGTTTCCCACATATTCAACAGATGGAAAGTGAATGCGTTCCACAATGTATTTCTGTGTAACTGGACAGAGGCTCAAAAGATAACATTTGTTGTCAGTTACACCCAAGGTGATGTTCTTTTGTGGGCCACTGAAATGGCTGAACATTGTCAGAGTTACGAGCAATTTGAACATACTTTCTTAGACAAGCACTGGTCGGAAGCCAATCGAGACAGATTGAGACGTGAAGCCTTTAATCCGGCTCCATTTAATAGCAAGCATGGAAGGATGTAGAGTTATTTTGAAAAGTGTTTAAATATCAGATATTGGACTAATCCTGTATCACAGGTGGATGTATTGAAGATATTAAAGAGCTGACTTCCGCCACACAGAAAGCAAAAATTATTAACCACACCAGAACATGACACTGAGTACATTTTTCCAGTTTCCATTGATCTGATTTATGAAGAGACACCATGGTAACACAAAGCACCAGATAAACAAACACCTCAACCCATCCTTGAAAACCAGCCTGTAAATAATAATGTTACTACACAACAAGCATGGCAACCATATCCGACACAGTACATATAAAAAGGGAATGGATATGGTAAAGGAAATGGGAAAAACAAAAGATTTTAGTGAGGTTATCAGAACAGTGGGAACAGCTACAACAGACAAGCGAACTATGGTCCGCCAGTATGAGGCTGTCTTGACGCCCATGAGTGATAACAGCCAGCTGATGCGGTGGCAAGCAGTCGGCAACAATCAAATGCCGCACGCTGTGCTGCAGCCAACCTTGGAAAACATAGAAGCGCGAACTATAATTTCACAACTAACAACAAGAATTTGCACGAAGTTGAGATGTTCGCAGCCAGTGACACGAATTGGCATAACACAACACACACTGTACAGCTCATTGAAAT
The DNA here is from genome assembly GCF_023864275.1 of Schistocerca cancellata. Taxonomy (NCBI): domain Eukaryota; kingdom Metazoa; phylum Arthropoda; class Insecta; order Orthoptera; family Acrididae; genus Schistocerca; species Schistocerca cancellata. The sequence continues at coordinate 11,385,078 of NC_064626.1, forward strand.
TTCTCCGGTCACTGAGGTCAATGCTATTGCACTGGCGGAAAACTCCAACTGGTCGCAGTGAGCTCCACACTGCTGACCAGGCACAGAGTGGGGGCAATACACTTATAAACACATGTTCTCTGAGATATGACAAAAAAGGTGACAAGAAAGATTATTTATATGGACATGTGGAGGAAGTTCAAGAAAACTTGTATGAAGAACAGGTACAGGCAGTTATAAAGACAATGATATTTGACATGGGAGTACACTTAGTTCTTGACACATGTGCAATGACTAATGTCAACTGAATTATTCCAAGAGTTAAAGAACAGACATAAAATTTGCACATTCCCAGTGCAGAAGTGTAGAATACAGACTACCACTGGAAACAAATCAAAAGAAGTGAAGTTACAAGCACATATTCCATTTAAAATAGGACACTAAACTGTCAAGTGTAATTTTTTCATCACTCATCATTAATAGTGAATTGTCTGATTGGAATGGACACATTTAGAACGTATAAGATGCAGATTCACATAGGAAGTGGTAAATGCTCCTCCAGTGTAAAGGAACAGGTATTTTCTGTCGATTTAATAAAAATGTCGGACAAGAAAGTCGAGCAGAAGGAGTAGTCTGATGTGACAGTTCAATTTGTATTTCCTACTGTGTTATTTGCACACACTCACTATAATGAACAAGAGCCAGAATCAGATGTAAACTATGAAATGGTAGATCAAAAAGTAAGTGAGTGCAGCACCTTAAATGAAAAGGAGCAACAGGAACTTACAGATCTGTTATTCAAGTATATACGTGTATTTGGAAAAAAACCCGGAGTTATCAAGGATTACTAGTACAAAATGGCTGTTTACCCACATGAAACTTTTTGTGTATCATCGTATCCCATTCCTTGCACAAAAAAGAGGCATTAGTTAATACAAATATGTCTAGTCACACCAATATGGAGAAGGACTTCTGTCTGTGCACAGACACCTCCTCACCGGGTCTGGGAGTATGGCTGTTGCAGATGAGAGAGAAAATGAGTGTACATAATGTACTTAATAGTAGTTTAATTTCTGTTTTGCTTTGAATACTAGCGTCAAGGAAATATGTTTAATAATAGAGTTTTTGTTGTATTTTGACATATAAAGTAGCAGGTAAGTGAGATTGAGAGGGATATTAAATGATGCGAAGAACGGGCAAAGCAGAACAGAACTTGCGATGCACACTGTGGTTTAATTACAACAATGAGCTATGTCACCAGACGAGGTGAAAGCAATGACTCAAGCACATGCACATGTAAACAAAGCTGCAGGAGCTTTAATTATTAGACAGCTGACATGATAAATGACCACTAGCTAATGCAATCAAACCAGTTGCCTGAGACTGCGGTCATGTGTGTGAGTTATGTTTGCGTGAGTGTATGTTTGTGTATGTGTGTGTCTATTATTGATGAAGGCTTTAATGGCCGAAAGCTATAATTGTGAGAACTTTTTTGTTGTGCCTATGTGCGACTGAGCATCTCTGCTATATGGTGAGTAGCAACTTTCCTTCTCATAATATTGTTAAAGTCCAAGAATAATTATATCAACCAGAAGAATGTGGGGCACAGGGCATTATATATGCAGTATGCATAGGTGTGTGCTGCTGTGTTGTAAAGTAAGCATATGAGATTGTTGCTACAGTGCGGCATATAAGTCAGATTATCACTCCATAGTTGCCGACTGTCTAACAGTCTACTTCTAATTGTGCCTGTCCGCTGTTCAACATGTCCTCTATGTGGTATGTAGACAATGTTATTCTCTGGCAGTTATCAGTGTAGTTATGTAATCATGAAGCAATCTGCTGCCGAGTAGAACATAAGAAAGTATCAGCTTTTAAGGGTTAAGTAGTACATGTAAGCTGGAACCAGTGAAGTGAGTGCCCTCAGTTTCTCCAATATTTGAGATTCTCATGTATTGCCGATGGCATTAAGGATCGAAATCTGCCACATAACATCCCAATAGTTAGGTTGCCAGCTGCCCAGAAAAATACGTGAAGGACACGAATATGTAAGGGACGTTCAAAACGAAACAAGCCAGAGGCATAATTACAGAAACCAGTACCTGTGTGTTAGAAGTATTGATCCTGGCAGTTGAGACACATGTCCCACTGTGACACAAGGCAGTGAATGGCTGTCTCATGAAATTCTCAGGGCTGCGATGTTAAACAGTTCCACACGTACAGCTGGACGTCGTTGTCCGAGGTGAATCGTTTGCCCCTCAGAGCCTTTTTAAGGGGACTTTGGCTTTCACTGTCACGTGGCAGTCCTGGGTAATGAGTGCATCCATCAGCTGGATGATGTCATCGGTAATGCAGTGTGGTGCTCCAGATCAAGCATCATCGGCTAATGACACCCATCCTTCCCTGAAGTGCTTTTGCCACACCTTGACCCTTGCAAGGGTCATGCAGTGTTCACCGTATACTTGTGATATTCATCGATGAATGTCCGTTCCTCCTACTCCTTCCGCCGTCATAAAATGAACAACACCTCTTTGCTCTTCTTTTGACGCCTCCATGTCACTGTTTGCAATGTGACTGGCAGTGTTGGACAATTGATGTGTGCTGCTGCTAGCTCTGTATAGTCACGTGACATGCACACATGCCCTCTAGCGACAGGCTGTAAACTTCCACGCTCTGGTCGGAACCACTCCTCATTACACACGCCATGATATTATCATCCTGTCACCGGTTTGCACATGCCAGTTTGAGTCCCTGTTATAGTAGTCTAGTCTTTCTTGGCTGTAGTATAGAAAAGTTTGCAACTATTTGTGTTAGGGCAATGGGCACACAAGTAATGAGCTGGCATAATGTTATACACTTTCTGTAAAAGTTTTACAAAGCATTGGCATTGTACTCACATGTAACTGCTCATAAAGACCCAATGGCTATGTATAATTGGTAACCATTGCATAATGTCTTTAGCAAAGATGCCATTACAGCCCCCACCCCCAAAAGCAATTTTCCTGTTAATGCTACATTCATTTATACTCACTGAACCGCAAATAAACCAAACACTATTAATTCCTGGAAGCTATTTATGTCAGGAACACTGTAACTAATTACATAACTGCACAGTTATGTGAGCTAGGGAATATGAAGTGTGAATGAATATGTGGGTTTGGTTTTATATATAAAAAATCAGGTAATTCTGTGAGGATATTGTCTCCAGGTGGAGACCATGATGTTCAGATCACGGATTTCCTTTTAGCTTTGTACACTTTTAGCAGTCTGTTAGGACTCATAATGTGCAAGTAGTAAGTCATAGTACTTACACAATTTCATGAAAGTGATGAGAGATGTTTCACATCAGTGATGTACTGGTATTTTGAGCCATGAGTGCAAGCTGTGTGTGGTCCGCTGGTCATGTGGTTAGTGTTCAAGCTGTGTAATCATTGGATCACTGGATCGAGTTCCACTCAAGTATCTTTCTTTCTTTCTTTTTTCTTTTTTTGTCCTCAACACTAGGCATATTATGTCATACATACTACATTTGAAAGGTACTGTGATGAAAACACGTGTATTTGCATGAACAATTACTGTGACGTTTGTGTGTTTGCAAATTTTTACTCCCTCAAAAAATATTATATTCATGATTATCAGCAAACAAATGACTGAATGCATAGTTGTCCTGAAAATGTATGCTTCTCATGATTTCTAAAATCCCTTGGGTAAGGTACAGGGTATCCAGAAAAGGACTCCCTGATTTCAAAATTAAATATCTCGAAAACAAAGGTCGATAGAGGAATGCAGTAAATGGTATGTTTATTGTGAAAGCTGTAAGAAGTTTATACAGCAGTTTGAACTAATAGTTACAAAAGCTGCTAACAGATGGCGCTGTACGCTGTACAGCTCATATCAGCATACATAAGTGAAATAATCGTATGAAAACAATCTTTGCAAACAATCACATCACAGTGTTTTCAAAATGTTCACCATTGGCACTACAGAGGTGGTGCAAACGAAGAATGAAATTCGCCATCACATTTCGTAGTGTATCAACTGAAATGGATTCACATGCCACAGAGATCGCCGATTCAAACTCTTCCAGCGTGGCGGGATGCTTCGGGTAGACCATGTCTTTCACTGTGCCCCAAAAAAAAAAGTCACAGGTAGTCAAATCCGGCGAATATGGAGGCCAATCCATGCCTGCACCACTAAATTTGGGATATTCCAAAGCAATGACTTGATTCCCGAAGTATTCCTCAAGAAAGCGAAACACTTGTTCAGTCCGATGTGGTCGGGCTCCATTCAGTACCTGGTCAATCCTCTAACGCTTGCTGTGTGGTGACAAATTGTTCCAAAATTGCAATGTAAGGTGCACCAGTGACTGTTTCTCAGATGAAAAAAGGACCAATAATGCCTCTGCTGCATACTGCAGCCCACGAGTTTCGCTTCACACCAATATGGCTTTTCGGAACCCCAAAATCGCCAGTTCTGCTTATTCACATATCCATTCAGGTGGAATTGTGCTTCATCTGCAAACCAGATGCAGCCAACATCAAATCCTTCACTATCAGTCATTGTGAGCATCTGATTAGCAAAGGCAACCTTTTGTTGCACAGCTCATACGGGTATGGCCTGCGTTTGAATTTTGAATGGAAACACGGGTAGGCTCTTTCTCAATATTTTCTGCATGCTGAAATGCTTCAAACCACTCTCAGATGCAATTCTATGGATGGATGACATTGGATTTCGCTGAATAATTCCAGAAACTGTGGCGATATTTTCAGGCGTAACTGCGGTTTGCTTGCAGCCAACATGCCCCACTAGATCATCAGTTACGCTGCCTATTCGTTGAAATTTTGCGAAGAGTGTACGAATGGTTTTTGCATTGGGTCCTTTTGGAACATTAAATCGTACTTGAAAACTTCGCCTTGTTGCCTTAGGACTCTCTGCTAACCTGTGGTACTGTAGCACCAGAAAAACGTGTTGTTCAATGGAGTACATGGTTTTAATCTCTTCCTTCGGTATGCTAACCTCCTTTCATGTTGCAATAGTGAAACTGATCGCTCTGGGCTTTGGATCACTATTTATACTAGGCATTACGTATGGCGATTACAGCGCCATCTGTTAGCAGCTTTTGTAACTATTATTTCAAACTGCTGTGTAAACTTCTTACAGCTTTCACAATAAACATACCGTTTACTGCATTCGTCTATCGATCTTTGTTTTCGAGATATTTAATTTTGAAATCAGGGAGTCCTTTTCTGGACACCCTGTACCAAATACCTTTATTCAACAATACAATGCATTGCAATATACCAGAATATGACAGTAATGGAAGATTAATCATTGGATCTGATTTTGACATTACAGGTTGCAGGATGAAATTTTTCAATGCAATTTCCTTGCATGCACTAGGAATTTTCTGCCTTTCTAAAGAAAAACAAAGGTCATTGACATTTTGAAAGTTTTCTCTTTCTTCTGATAATTTAGATGCAAACTTTGCATAATGCAGCCTTTTCATAAATATTGGTGCTGAAAATTGGCAATGTATGACTGAATGCATGTTAATAGCATCTTCATAAGTACATTCTTGTTTCCAAAATGAAATTTTCATTCTGAAGTGCAGTATGTGCTGACGTGCAACACCCTGGCAGATTAAAACTGTGTGCGGGAGTGAGACTCGAACTCCTGAGTTCAAGTCTTGGTCCAGCACACAGTTTTAATCTGCCAGGAAGTTTTACTTTCTTGTTCGTTGAGAATCAAATATGAAAAAGCTATAGAAATAAAAGTCACTTAATACTTGATGTAATAATAAAAATTAGTAAACTGCCAAATGTTGTTGTTGTTCTTGTTGTTGTGGTCTTCAGTCCAGAGACTTGTTTGATGCAGCTCTCCATGCTACTCTATACTGTGCAAGGTTCTTCATCTCCCAGTACCTACTGCAACCTATATCCTTCTGAATCTGTTTAGTGTATTCATCTCTTGGTCTCCCTCTACAATTTTTACCCTCCACACTGCCCTTCAATACTAAATTGGTCATCCCTTGATGCCTCAGAATATGCCCTACCAACCGATCCCTTCTTCTAGTCATGTTGTGCCACAAATTTCTCTTCTCTCCAGTTCTATTCAATCCTCTTCATTACTTATGTGATCTACCCATCTAATCTTTAGCATTCTCCTGTAGCATCACATTTTGAAAGTTTCTATACTTTCTTGTCTAAACTATTTATCGTCCACGTATCACATCCATACATGGCTACACTCCATACAAATACTTTCAGAAATGACTTCCTGACACTTAAATCTATACTCGATGTTAACAAACTTCTCTTCTTCAGAAACGATTTCCTTGCCAATGGCAATCTATGTTTTATATGCTCTGTACTTCGACCATCATCAGTTAGTTTGCTCCCCAAATAGCAAAACTCCTTTACTACTTTAAGTGCCTCATTTCCTAATCTGGTTCCCTCAGCATCATCTGACTTAATTCGACTAAATTTCATTATCCTCATTTTGCTTTTGTTGATGTTCATCTTATATCCTCCTTTCAAGACACCGTCCATTCCATTCAACTGTTCTTCCAAGTCCTTTGCTGTCTCTGACAGAATTACAATGTCATCGGCAAACCTCAAAGTTTTTATTTCTTCTCCATGGATTTTAATACCTACTCCGAATTTTTCTTTTGTTTCCTTTACTGCTTGCTCAATATACAGATTGAATAACATCAGGGTGAGGCTGCAACCCTGTCTCACTCCCTTCCCAACCACTGCTTCCCTTTCATACCCCTTGACTCTTATAACCGCTATCTGGTTTCTGTACAAATTGTAAATAGCCTTTCGCTCCCTGTATTTTACCCCTGCTACCTTTAGAATTTGAAAGAGAGTATTCCAGTCAACATTGTCAAAAGCTTTCTCTAAGTCTACAAATGCTAGAAACGTAGGTTTGCCTTTCCTTACTCTAGCTTCTAAGATAAGTCGTATGGTCAGTATTGCCTCACGTGTTCCTGTATTTCTACGGAATCCAAACTGATCTTCCCCGAGGTAGGCTTCTACCAGTTTTTCCATTCATCTGTAAAGAATTTGCGTTAGTATTTTGCAGCCATGACTTATTAAACTGATAATACAGTAATTTTCACATCTGTCAATACCTGCTTTCTTTGGGATTGGAATTATTATATTCTTCTTGAAGTCTGAGGGAATTTTGCCTGTCTCATACATCTTGCTCACTAGATGGTAGAGTTTTTTAGACCTGGCTCTCCCAAGGCTGTCAGTAGTTCTAATGGAATGTGGTCTACTCCCGAGGCCTTGTTTCGCCTGAGGTTGTTCAGTGCTCTGTCAAACTCTTCATGCAGTATCATATCTCCCATTTCATCTTCATCTGCATTCTCTTCCATTTCTATAATACTGTCCTCAAGACCACCGCCCTTGTATTGACTCTCTACATACTCCTTCCACCTTTCTGGGTTCCCTTCTTTGCTTATTACTGGGTTTCCATCTGAGCTCTTGATGGTCATGCAAGTGGTTCCCTTTTCTCCAAAGGTCTCTTTAATTTTCCTGTAGGCAGTATCTATCTTACCCCTAGTGATATGCGCCTCTACATCCTTACATTTGTCCTCTAGCCATCCCTACTTAGCAATTTTGCACTTCCTGTCGATCTTATTTTTGAGACGTTTGTATTGCTTTTTGCCTGCTTCATTTACTGCATTGTTATATTTTCTCCTTTCATCAATTAAATTCAATATCTCTTCTGTTACTCAAGATTTTCTGTTGGCCCTCATCTTTTTATGTACGTGGCACTTTGCTGCCTTCACTATTTCATCTCTCAACGCTACCCATTCTTCTTCTACTGTATTTCTTTCCCCCATTCTTGTCATTCCCTAATGCACTCCCTGACACTCTCTACAACCTCTGGTTTAGTCAGTTTATCCAGGTCCCATCTCCCCAAATTCCCACCTTTTTGCAGTTTCTTCTGTTTTAATCTACAATTCATAACCAATAAATTGTGGTCAGAGTCCACATTTGCCCCTAGAAATGTCTCACAATTTAAAACCTGGTTCCTGAATCTCTGTCTTACCATTATATAATCTACTGAAACCTTCTAGTATCTCCGGGCATCTTCCATGTATACAAGCTTCTTTTATGATTCTTGAACCAAGTGTTAGCTATGATTAAGTTATGCTCTGTGCAAAATTCTACCAAGTGGCTTCCTCTTTCATTCCTTAGTCCAATTCCATATTCACGTACTACATTTCCTTCTCTTCCTTTTCCTATTATAAAGTTCCAGGCACCCATGACTATTAAATTTTCGTTTCCCTTCACTATCTGAATAATTTCTTTCATCTCATCATGCATTGCATCCATCTCTTCGTCATCTGCGGAGCTAGGTCAAATATAAACTTGTACTACTGTGGCAGGCATGGGCCTCGTATCTATCTTGGCCACAATAATGAGTTCACTATGCTGTTTGTAGTAGTTTGCCCGCATTCCTATTTTCCTATTCATTATTAAACCTACTCCTCCATTACCCCTATTTGATTTTGTATTTATAACCCTCTATTCACCTGACCAGAAGTCTTGTTCCTCCTGCCTCCAAACTTCACCAATTCTCACTATATCTAACTTTAACCTATCCATTTCCCTTTTTAAATTTTCTAACCTACCTGCCCGATTAAGGGATCTGACATTCCACACTCCGATCCGTAGAATGCTAGTTTTGTTTCTCCTGATAACAACATCCTCTTGAGTAGTCCCCGTCCGGAGATCTGAATGAGGGACTATTTTACCTCCGGAATATTTTACCCAAGAGGATGCCATCATCATTTATACATACATTAAAGCTGCATGCCCTCAGGAAAAATTACAGCTGTAGTTTCCCCTCGCTTTCAGCCATTCGCAGTACCAGCACAGCTAGGCCACTTTTGGTTAGTGTTACAAGGCCAGATCAGTCAATCATCCAGACTGTTGCCCCTGCAACTACTGAAAAGGCTGCTGCCCCTCTTCAGGAACCACATGTTTGTCTGGCCTCTCAACAGATACCCCTCCGTTGTGGTCGCACCTACGGTATGGCTATCTGTATCGCTGAGGCGTGCAAGCCTCCCCACCAACGGCAAGGTCCATGGTTCATGCCAAATACACTCCTGGAAATTGAAATAAGAACACCATGAATTCATTGTCCCAGGAAGGGGAAACTTTATTGACACATTCCTGGGGTCAGATACATCACATGATCACACTGACAGAACCACAGGCACATAGACACAGGCAACAGAGCATGCACAATGTCGGCACTAGTACAGTGTATATCCACCTTTCGCAGCAATGCAGGCTGCTATTCTCCCATGGAGACGATCGTAGAGATGCTGGATGTAGTCCTGTGGAACGGCTTGCCATGCCATTTCCACCTGGCGCCTCAGTTGGACCAGCGTTCGTGCTGGACGTGCAGACCGCGTGAGACGACGCTTCATCCAGTCCCAAACATGCTCAATGGGGGACAGATCCGGAGATCTTGCTGGCCAGGGTAGTTGACTTACACCTTCTAGAGCACGTTGGGTGGCACGGGATACATGCAGACGTGCATTGTCCTGTTGGAACAGCAAGTTCCCTTGCCGGTCTAGGAATGGTAGAACGATGGGTTCGATGACGGTTTGGATGTACCGTGCACTATTCAGTGTCCCCTCGACGATCACCAGTGGTGTACGGCCAGTGTAGGAGATCGCTCCCCACACCATGATGCCGGGTGTTGGCCGTGTGTGCCTCGGTCGTATGCAGTCCTGATTGTGGCGCTCACCTGCACGGCGCCAAACACGCATACGACCATCATTGGCACCAAGGCAGAAGCGACTCTCATCGATGAAGACGACACGTCTCCATTCGTCCCTTTATTCACGCCTGTCGCGACACCACTGGAGGCGGGCTGCACGATGTTGGGGCGTGAGCGGAAGATGGCCTAATGTTGTGCGGGACCGTAGCCCAGCTTCATGGAGACGGTTGCGAATGGTCCTCGCCGATACCCCAGGAGCAACAGTGTCCCTAATTTGCTGGGAAGTGGCGGTGTGGTCTCCTACGGCACTGCGTAGGATCCTACGGTCTTGGCGTGCATCCGTGCGTCGCTGCGGTCCGGTCCCAGGTCGACGGGCACGTGCACCTTCCACCGACCACTGGCGACAACATCGATGTACTGTGGAGACCTCACGCCCTACGTGTTGAGCAATTCGGCGGTACATCCACCCGGCCTCCCGCATGCCCACTATACGCCCTCGCTCAAAGTCCGTCAACTGCACATACGGTTCACGTCCACGCTGTCGCGGCATGCTACCAGTGTTAAAGACTGCGATGGAGCTCCGTATGCCACGGCAAACTGGCTGACACTGACGGCGGTGGTGCACAAATGCTGCGCAGCTAGTGCCATTCGACGGCCAACACCGCGGTTCCTGGTGTGTCCGCTGTGCCGTGCGTGTGATCATTGCTTGTACAGCCCTCTCGCAGTGTCCGGAGCAAGTATGGTGGGTCTGACACACCGGTGTCACTGTGTTCTTTTTTCCATTTCCAGGAATGTAAAATTAGAAATTCAATAAAATTCATGCAAATATGCATGTCTTTTCATCATATTACCTCCTAAATGTAATATGTATGAAATAATATGGTAGTGAGAGAGAGAGAGAGAGAGTGGGACTTGATCCACCGATTGCAGAGCTTGAATGCTACCCAAATGACTGCCACCAGCTCATGCTCAAAGTCGTAATGTACTGGTCACTGACCCATAAAACTTCTCCAATGGTTTTCTCAAAATCAACTAAGTAGTGCAACCTACCACATTCTGTTGTGCTAATGCATTACAAATGTGTACAAAGTCTGAGGTAAATCCATGATCTGAACATCACGGCGTCCCCTTGTCATCAGAATAATGCATTAGAAATACTCAACATTAGTGATATCAAACAATCAATGCCATTGTCAAAAACAGATGATGCGCACACACACACACACACACACACACACACACACACACATACACACAGTCTCTGGCAACTGAAGCCACACTCTGACTTCAGTATCCTCAGGATAGCAAACAATTCTGCATAACAAACTGAAAACTGCTCTGGGAGCCACATATCCCGAGAACAATGTTAGAGAAGATGATGGAGCAGCCAGTAAAATCCCACTGCTGAGATCCATCCATGTAAACACAAATAAAATCCTGGTGTCTACTTAAAACTTCATTACCTTTAATTTTAATCTTATAATCTGAGGGTAGAATTCTTCCCATGTGCAGTCTATTTGAACATTACCTTGGGCATCTTTTGTAACCAGAGGGACCCCCTCCTCCACCATATGTTTGGACCTCAATACCCTCCACTTATAGCTCCCCCTCGCATGAATGTCAGACTGTCACATTGTCTGCAGATGGTTACAGAACAACTGTTCCAGAGGCAGCTGTGCAACAGAGGTGGATGCTGGCGATTTAGGAATGGACAGAGCCCTGTAAGCTTGGCATACCGTGAGAAGAAGATGTCAAATAAACAATGGGGGCTGACCAGCAATAGCATGAAAGTTAGAAGCTGGAGTTGTGTTGTAACCCCTGTTGACAGCTTAATAGCTACATGGTGGACTGTGTCCAGCATTTTGAGGTACAAAAGCCTTGCCGATCCAAAAATTTGGCACCATATTTGAGCTGGGGCTGCACAAAGGCTTTACAGATTTGGAACAGACGTGACGTGTCGGCTCCCCGAGACCTACAGCTAAAGCATTTAAGGATATTCAAAGCCACAAGGCATCTTATCTTCAGTTCTTTATGGTGTGGCAGCCACATTAGTCCCTCATCACAAGTAAGACCCAGATATTTCTTATTTTCCTCGATAACAGTACCCGCAATTTTAAAACGTGAGTTAAAAGAAGATGAGGAGCAACTAAAATCAACACACACAGCTTTCTGCAAAGAGAATTTAAAACCTGTGGTGTTTTGCCAGCCATGTGATCATCAATGCCGTTGTTGAGTAGTCATTACAAGGTTGGAGGATGCAAAGAAAGTGGAGAAGTCTCCCAAAAAGGAATGTTGTATGGGCTGCTCTACTGTGGATGTAACACTGTTGATCTCAATGGCAAATCTAGTCACATGTAAAACACTCCCTTGAGGAATGCCATTCTCCTGCTTAAAATGGTGGGAAAGGATGTTTCTGGCCCCATACTGAAAATACCTTTCTCATAGTAAGAACTGTTTTAATGTGGGGAGATATCAACAAAACCCCATTCATAGAGCTGAAACAAAATATTATGCTACCAGATAGTATTGTAGACCTTTTCAAAATTGAAGAATACACTGACAAGGTGTTCCTTGTTTAGGAGAGCTTATTGAATCACTGCTTCAAGCACAGTCAAGCTACTGAGTGTGGTGTGATACCTTCTGAACCTGCACTGGGAGCGACGTAGTTTCAAGAACCCACACTAGGTGCCAGTCAACCAACCCTTCCAGTGCCCTTTTGACATGGCTTATGAGACTGATGTACTGACAGCTACCAGAGTTAGTCCGATCCTTCCCCGGTTTTAAAAACGGGCTGAAAACAGATTCTTTCCACCAGCTGGGAAAGTCTCCCATCGTCCAAATTATGTTAAAGAGCTGAAGGAGAAACTCCTCCCACTGTGGGTTAAACTGTGTCAACGTGCTGTCCTTTGTCTGGTCATGAACAGGTGCACTGAAAATAGCTATTGACAGTGCAGAATCCAACTCTCAAAAAAAGGAAGACTGACAGTATTCCTCCATGATGGTGGAAGAGAAATCAAACCCAACCCTCTCCTGTGCCTCCCAAAAATGGTGGAAAGCTCACTTCTGGCTAGAGTTCAGCATATCATCTTATAAGATTCAGCCATTCTCTGAGCAACGTGTCTCAGTGACGTTAGCAGGTTACCTGCGCTCATACAGCTGCTGTTGGTGGTCATCAGTTCCACCTGGAAATCCTCCTTATGGCTTCCCATATTTTGCTTGCAGGTATGGATGTATTGATGGAGTTTAGGAACTCTTGCCAAGACTTCTGCTTTCAACCCTGAATTATTCTCTTCACCCTCACCATCACTGTGCAAAATGTTGCAAGACTCACATCTGTAGGGCACTGGATGAATCTTCGCATAGCTGCCCTACTATCTCTACTTGCAAAACAACGTGCATCATCCCACCAAAGGCCAAGGCTCCCTCCTAGGACTCCCCGATTACCTCGGCGGGGGTGCACCGGCAGCTCGGTGAATCACAGCAATGTTGTGATCCACTCGGCCCTGCTCACTTTCACACTGCTCAGCTAACTGCCTGTAAAGCATCAAGTTAGTCTTGCTGAACTACCATCTCAGCAACTTCTTTTCACAATCTACTCCATCAGGCAGATGGGTACAGATTGCGTAGGGGTCACTGTTGTGAAGGTCATCATCCACTCCCCATTGTGGAGAGCCTGCAAGGGCCAGTCAGCAGCAGGAAAGGTCTATCTATGACTGTAGATGCTCCTGTAGTGGAGCTGAAATGTGTATTTTCACTTTGTGTGAGGTTCTCAAGTATCTGACATCTGAGGCATGTAGCATTGCATCCCCATAGTGCACTGTGTGCATTAGAGTCTCCTAAAAGGAGAAAGGGACGGGGCAATTCTGATAAGTTGAGTTGGAATCTTCCTTTTAGTGGGCTCAAAGGATGGTAGGTACACAGAACACACATTAACATAGCCCATTATCCTAACACTTGTGTGGTTTGGTTAAGGGCACAGGTAAGGAGAGGAAAATGTCCTCGACGAACACTGTTATCCCACCTTTCGCCCCGTCGCCAGTAAGGTCATCTTTCCCGTGTAGGCGACAGCTTCAGCTTCAAAGCATGTCTGCAACTCTGTTTCAAATGAGTCTCTTGGAGACATAGGCAGATGGGTTTGCCCTGTATGAGGAGTCTCAATTCCTCTAGATGTGTCATGTTCATAGTGCAACTGGAGTATGGGAGCCATTTCAGTGGTGAGGTTTTGATTTACCCTTACCAGGATAGTGAGGCACTGGTAGAGCAAGGGGGGGGGGGGGGGGGTGGAGGGACTGTCAGGGTCTGATGATGACACTTCAATCCGTGATTATGTCCTCCTCGTATGTCAGCAGTGCCATAATGACATCTGCTGACACCTGGGATAGTTCTATACCCAAACGTCATGACTATTGAAACTTCCTGGCAGATTAAAACTGTGTGCCAGACTAAGACTTGAACTTGGGACTTTTGCCTCCTCCGTGCAAGTGCTCTACCGACTGAGCTACCCGAGTGCGACTCACGACCCATCCTCACAACTTTAATTCTGCCAATACCTCATCCCCTACATTCTGAACTTCACAGATTTTCACTCTGCAGGGGAGTGCGTGCTGATATGAAACTTCATCGTAGATTAAAACTGTGTGCTGGACCAAAACCCGAACTCAGGACCTGAGTTTGAGTCTCAGTCCAGCACACAGTTTTAATCAGCAAAGAAGTTTCATATCAGTGCACACTCTGCTGCAGAGTGAACATTTCATTCTGTCATGACTCTTTTCCTGTCCTTCTTCCCTTTGAGGCTATTGTGGAAAGGGGAAGATGAGAGGGACTCTGCTGTTTTGGTGCCTTCTCCATGCTCACTGTGAAGGTTTTGCCTTTCTCTTATTTCATGACTGTCTGGATCACTATATCTTCACACTCTTTGCCTGTCTGTTGAAGGACTATTCGAAGCATCTGCCTTGGTTACCCGCACTCAGAAACTTATAGTTGCAACAGTTTACTGACCGCCACCTTCTGGTGAGGAGATATTCACAGAAACACTCTCTGAATTAATCTTACTGACTACCAAATATAATCAGTATAAAACATTTATCACAGGAGACATTAATATAGATGTAAGAGTAAAGAGAAAAACTGTGGTATACATCCTAAATATCCTAAGATCAATGAATTACTACTGCTTAAATGAAAAACCGACCAGACTGGAGGCATGCCTTAACAATATAATTAGCAATGTGTGTAGGAATCAAGTAGAATGGGGTACCATCAAATCTGGACTATCTGACCACGATGGCATATGGCTCAAAATTGGAAATCTGACACTTGATGATACCAGGATGCTAACTACATATAGAGCTCTCAAGGAAGAGAACACTGAAGTAATGAGAAATGAACTGAGTAGAATAGAATGGGCTAGAATACTAACCATTGACAAAGATACAAATGAAAGCTTTTCTGCATTCATATCCAATATAAAAAATACATTAGACAGTAACTGCCCTCTTATTACTAAGAGATGTAACCATAGCAATATGCATAAACCACAACACACAAAAAAGTGGTACACCCTGCACCTCAATAAAATTAGAACCCTTCTACTCATGCTGAAGGACAAAATTGAAGGCAATCAATAAAACAAGAATAGATATATAAAATTAAGAAAAATACACTAATCTGAAAAAAAGAAAGCAAATGAGGAGTATATTTTAAATTCTAAGAGCAAATGTAAAGCTGCCAGGAACATAGTTAAGAGTGAGATAAACATGGGGAAAGAAGATATCAGTAACCCAATTAATTGCAACACTGTCAACAGACACTTCATAAATTCAGTAAATGCCCATGTACCAAAAAGTGATGATTTAACTGATGCAGAAGCTTTTCTTTCGCAATCACAGAATAAAACAGATAAAAGATTTAACTGGAGTAGATTAACTGCTACAGATATAAATAACTTTGTAAACAAGTTGAACAACTCTGGAACAGAAGATTACTAAGGCTTCAGTAACTTTGTAATAAAGGCTATAATTAAGGAAATTAGAACTCCTCTACTCTACCTTGCAAATAAAATCCTTGATGAAGGCATTATCCCTGATTGCCTTAAAATTTCAGTTACACTCCCCATATACAAAAAGGGTGGCAGAGAAATGTCAGATAACTATAGACCAATATCAGTTGCCCCTATACTCACCAAAATCATAGAGAGCTGCTCACGCACACAGATTTACGTGTATTTTGAGAGCAATAAATTATTTGATGACAGCCAGTTTGGATTTAGAACTACTCAGTCAACCATAAAAGCTATTGAAAACCTGATACCTGAAATCCGCAATGCTTTTAAAAGGAAACAGACCACCTCTGAAACACTAATAGACTTAGCAAAGCATTTGATTCAACATCACATGAGATAACTGTTAAAAAAAATTAGAATATTATGTTATTGCAGACAAATCACTTAATTTGATTAAGTCATACCTAAATAACAGGCAACAGTCAGTGTATGTGAACAATGATAGGTCAGATGTAATGAAAATTAAGAGAGGAATTCCACAGGGCTCCATTCTTGGACCCTTCCTCTTTATTATCTATGTTAATGACTTCTCAAACTATATAGCCAGCAAAAATGTTTTATGTGTAGATGATATGACCACAATCTTCACAGATGAGAGTATGCAAGAGGTGGTAAATAAAATAATGAACTTTCTGAAAAATGTAGTGAGTGGTGTATTGCTAAGAAGTTATGTATAAAAAACACAAAAACAAAGGAAATTTATTTTAATCTGAAGGTACGGAAAGCAGATAATCATAGTGTCAAACTATTGGGACTAAAAATAGACCAAAGGCTCTCATGGGATGACCATATAAGCTATCTGACAGGCAAACTTGCACGCATAATATTCCTACTGTATAAACTAAGAAATTCTGTCAATAAAAGTTTATTTATGCTTCGCTACTATGCATTCTTTCAGTCACAGCTACAATATGGGCCTCTGTTATGGGGTAATTCACCAGGAACAAAGTGAGTATTCAAATGGCAAAACAAGCAATTAGATGTTTACAAGGATTGGGTCCAAGAGAAAGCTGTAAGGAGCACTTCAGTATATTAAACATACTGACACTCCCAAGTCTCTATATGTATAACTGCTTGATATACGTAAAAGAAAATATAGAGCAATTTACACAGAGAAAGAATTTACATTTGCAGAGCACTTGAAACAACTGTATGCTTGATATACCATATTGTAAGCTGTCACTGACACACAACAGTCACAAACACCTAAGTCTAGAGTTAAATAATAAACTGCCACAATCCATCAAAACCCTCGCCCACTTTAAATTTAAGGAGGTATTAGACACATGGCTCAAAAATCAAGCATATTACTCCATTGAGGAATATCTTGGAAGTAATTTGAAGGGAATGTATAAACAATGAAATAATGTAACTATCATTAACTAAATGTGTAAAACCATATAATTAATTCTTGAATGTAAACTGTATAATGACTATTGCTGAAATTGTCTGATTAGTGAGAAGTTTATGTATTTATATGTATTTATGTATATGTAAAACGATGATTTGAGTAAAATTTACAAATAACTAACTACTAAAAAGCTGTATGTGTATGTATGCATAATGTATAATGTAAAAATTAGTAACAACTATACTTACATGAAATATGTAAAATGTATTTGGATGAAGCCAATGCGTGGTAAACATGCTGAACAGCTAATAAACAAACATATGAAACATATGGCATGTACAGTTGCAAGAACAGGTGCTGGTGGCAGATAATGGTTCACTGGACATTTTCTGCATCTAAGTGTCAGCCTTGGGGATAGATGTCTTCACCAAGGAAGCAAAAGAAATGGCAAAGACAGGGGGTTTCATCACCTTAAATTCTTTTTTTGGCTTCTTCTGCACAGGGGATCTGCTGTGTTACTTTTATTTCCTGAATTTTTCTTCCCTGTGAAAAAATTGGACAAACTTGGCTCCGGACTAGATGTCTCCCAGGGCACTTCATGCATATTGCTGTAGATGAATCGTCAGTGCCAGATTCTTGGGATGGCTTTCCAGATTACCAACAAGTGGGCTTCACCACTGCAATGCAGCACTGTGTGTGTGACCACACAGGTGGAATTTGAGGCAACTCACAGCATTCAATATAAAGGACTCTATGTCTGAGGAACCCTGCCATGACTTGTTCAGGTAGTGATGGAGAAGTGGAGATCATAATGAAATATTCAGCCTTCTCGATCTCTACATTATTCCTTCGCATCCTTTGTTTCACATCGACTATCCCCTGCGATAACCATTCTCATTTAAGTTCTGCGATGTCTGTCCATGTGATGTCATGTCGTGTGACCACACCCTTGGTCGAGTTAAGTGAGTCGCACATCTCAACATCTAGGTTAATAGCCAACCAATTTTTGAACTTCCTAAGAAGTTCCATTGGCTTTGACTGACTTAGACCAGTTAGTTTAGCCAACAAGGAATCATTCTGCAGTCGTGAAACAGAGTTTCAGGTACTAGCAAGTCCTTCTAATGCATTATGAATACAGAAAGAAACACTTTCAAACATACTTTCCTTTTTCTTGATGACCAGAAAAACATTCTGATTCATTACTCCTTGAGACCTGTTACCAAAGACTGATTGTCAGGAGGACTAGCCTCCCTCATTCGTTTAGGTGAGTGCATGTGAGCAGTCACAGTTGGTACACCCTTTGCATTGGGAGCAGCGTTATCGATTTGATTTGCCACGGTGGTCCCACGAGTACCTAGGACACATACATCGAGCCAGACACAGCACGAATAAGCCTTTAAAACTCTGGTGTGGCAGGTTCCCCAGAATTTGTCTACTAACAACTGTTTCACCTCAATAGCCGTACCTCTAATCAGCACACCTTGAAAATGAAGTTTTTTTTAATACAAGTTTGCGCCATTCTTACAATCTAGACAGTTATGCCGAGATCCCCATTCCGTGTGGCATACAGTGTTCCACCGTTGCACACTGCGCCGCACGATGTTTGCCGAAGCGTGTCTGGAGGGTACGGTCACAGAAAATTAGTGACACTTATCGGTCTACAGCTCTGGAAATCTGTGGTTGCCAAGTCCACACCCAACAAACAACAAATGCTGAGGCGCTCGCCTTTTAGCAGTACCCAGGGGGACGTGTGGCTTATCGAATGCTGTGGATGCATGAGCAGTACCCCCAAAAGACCTACATTCAAGACATGCCCCATATATCCCCTCCTACCTCCTACCTTCAGTGCTTTCACAGACTTCTGATACCTTATCAAAGGTGGGTACTCCTGTGACAGTCTGCCAGCTTAGTCGCAACTACTGTGTGGCATTCTACAATGGCACCACACCAACAATCTG
This sequence comes from Schistocerca cancellata, assembly GCF_023864275.1. NCBI lineage: Eukaryota > Metazoa > Arthropoda > Insecta > Orthoptera > Acrididae > Schistocerca > Schistocerca cancellata. Next base: position 11,404,171 of record NC_064626.1, read on the forward strand.
TCTGTCTACGTGAATGGCCACCACCATACTGCAGCCGAACGACAGCTCGACCTCCTAGTTTCTGAGCATACTTCTCGACATGATGTGCTTGACTTCATCAATTACTTCGTGGCCTGGAAAATTTGGATTCTTCCTACCAACATCATCATTTCTGAACAAAGTACATAGGAACTCTCTGTGCAACGTATCCTTCATTCCCACAACCCACTGCAGCAATCTCTGCCAGTTCCTGCCCTTCCTTTTCTGGATTCACTTTGCTGCTACCACTTAAGCCTCACAGATGTGCCCCCAGCACACTTGCACAGTTCTTCCCCGTTCTCTGCATCTCCGATCTCCCTTCGTGCCCCCTCCCCCTCTCCTCCCACTTCAGCGTCCCAATGCTGCACGTAGCAGCCCACCGTCTCGTCTCCACTACGTTCCTGCGTACTCTGACAGCCATTTTGTGCCCCTGCTGCCCGGCTATCCCTCCTCCCCTGTCCCTCACCACCGTGCCACACGTGGACCCCGACAACCCACCCCAGCAGAGATTGCCGCTCACCACAAGTCACTGTTGTAGCTCGGGACTCGAGAGACATTATTGGCCGTGTGTGTGTGTGTGTGTGTGTGTGTGAGTTCTGTATGTGTGTGTATTTTGTCTACCTATGACAAAGGACTTAGTCCAATAGCTGATAATATTGAGTAGTCTTCTTTTAATGTGTCCATTTCCCACTCCACGCCTCCTCTACGCAGTGAGAAGTAATCTGTCCTGTCTGATAGTGTTGTATTATAACTCAGATATTTATTTGTTTAACAAATCAGTCTCCTATTTTTAAAACTATAAGAGAGGTGTGTGTGCTTGTTTAAAAGTTCTGCAAGGCAACAACATAATTTTAAGTGGGCCTGATCTAAATGAGAGTTAGTTTTTAGAATCCTTATAGTTCACCTTATCACTAACGCTGCAATATTATGAAAAGGAAAGTTGCTACTCCCAATACAGTGGAGATGCTTAGTCTGCACTGTTAGGAAGCTCAGTGTGTGGAAGTGAGAAATAATAGGCTGTGTTCTGTGAAAACTTCAGTGTCACCGTGGCTTACCTCCTCCTTACCTCCAGCTGAAGAAGTATCACTTACAACGCTTAGTGTGGAACATTGCCCACTTTCTCTTATGATGCAAGGAGACCCCAGTGTGTCACAGATGTGGTGCACAGATGTTGGTACAACATATTTTAATTGAGTGTGTTTTATTTGATGACCTGAGGGCAGATCTGGGACCCACCAGCTCTCCCCTCTATCATAACTGATAATTAGATGAGTGTGGTTCATGTCTTAAGATTCTGTGTGGTGGCACACTTTTCCCAAAATACTGGGTGTCAGATTTTAACGTGTCACAGAGTAGCTCGGTCACCCGCTACTTCTGAGTAGTCACCCACTCACAGACATCAGTCATCTCTTTAAATATGTTCATGCTCAAAATTTAGCCTTGATTTTTTATCTAGTTATTCAGCTGTTTTGTCTGGTTTTTATGGTTGGTCTTTTATAAACCTAAAAATGTCAGGGTTGTGTTTTCAATACTTGTGTATGGATTCAACCTGGTTTCAATATTTATTTTAAATTTTTGATAGATTTTTCACTAACTTCATCTGTATTTATATCAAGTGAGGGCTCTGACGAACTCGCCATTTAGCGCTCTAACCCACTAAATGTTGTCGTAGCGTAGATCTTTTGCAGCAACGTGATTCGAGAGGCGAGGGGTTTGGAGCAGGGGTGGAATGTGGAAGGATGAGGATATTATGTAGGTTGGGTGGGCAGAGGAATAATCTTGCAGAGGGTTGTGGAGGATAGTGTAGACTATTAGTCATTTCTGAACATAACAAAAGTTAGTTGAAACCCTAGTGGAGAATGTGATTTGCTTCATTCCTGGGCAGTACCAGATCATGAGGGGGGGGGGGGGGGGGGTCATTCTGTTGAGGCCACTCAGTTGCTACATGGGAAATGGTAGGTGACTGGGAGGACAGAGAACACAAGATCTGTTTGTAGAGAAGGTGAGGAGGGTAATTTCAGTCTACAAAGGTCTCAGGCCATTGGCATATTTGGAGAGGTACTTAGCGACTGCAGGTGGCTAGACTTTATGGAAGGGACTTCTTGTGAAATGGGTGTCAGTTGGAGGTATTGTTGATGGTTGCTAGGTTTGACGTCAGATGGAAGTACTGATATGGACATCTCTGAGATTAGATGAAGGTCAACATTGGGGAAGGTTGCTTGCTGGGCTGAGAAAGACCAGGTTAAGTGAATGTGTGGAAAGGTTTTCAGGTTCTGGAGGAACGTGGTAAGGGAGCCCTCAGTCAAGATCATAAATACGGACCAGATAAGGGGTCTGGGAGTGAGTGATTCCCACAAACAGGTAGGCACAGGATGATGCCTTACTGGCGCCCATGACTGTATTGCAGATTTGTTTTTTAGGTGACGTGTTCTCAAAGAAGAATTATTTATAGACGAGGATATATTTGGTCACAGTGACTAAAAAGTTTCCAGGTTTGGTGTCAATCAGATGGTGGGAAAACTTGTGTTCAGTGGTGGCAAGGCTGAGGGCATTGGAGGTGTTAGTGTAGAGGGATGTGGCATCTATAGATATGAGCTGAGTGATGGATGGTATAGCAACAGGAGCTATGGGAACACTGCCAGAAATGTATCCTTTTTCTCATAACCACATGGCCTCACTCTTTACTTGTCCCTGTCCTCCACCTGCCTCTATCCGCTTCCCTGCTACCACTCTGGCCTCATACCCATGCTTCCTAACTGTCTACCACAACTGCATAGTCCTCTCCTATTTTACCCTAACAGCACAACCTCCTGATGCTCCACCATGCAGCCCACATTCTGACCCCAACATGTACCTGCACACTCCCACTGGCATCTCCCCCCCCCCTCCTTCCTCCTTCCTCCTCCTCCGCGACCCATTCCCGCTCCTGACCGCAGTTGGAGTCACAGTCAGGCCTTAATGCCAGTGGGCTTGCTAGAGAGAGAGAGAGAGTTGTCTACATATGAGAAAGGATTTAGCCCAACAGCTGATAATATCAAGCAGTCTTCTTTCAATGTAACAGCCTGCCACTCACAGTGCCTCCTGTATGTGGTGAGTAGCAACCTCCCCTATTTCATATTGTTGTTAGAGTAATATATTAAATATTGTAAAGTTATATATCCTTATGTATTACCAGTCCTGAGAAAGCCTTAATGTAGTTTCTTCCCAGAGAAAGAATTTTTAAATTTTTCAGTGTGCTCACACCTGCAATCTTCTCTATCATGTTTGTAGACAGTGAAAGTTTCCTGGAACAAATTGGAGCACTAGTTTTTTTTTTTTTTTAATTTTATTTACACATCAAGTTCCATAAGACCAAATTGAGGAGCAAATCTCCAAGGTCATGGAACGTGTCAGTACATGAAATTACAACACTTAAGTAATAACTGATAAAAGTAAAATACAGGGTGGCGCAGGGAAACGGGAAATTTCGAAATAACATCATTTCCATGAATAAATTCATAAAACCAGTAATTTATTAACGAAAGTGAATGCATTCAGTATGCCATTATTCAGTATGTCTTTACAATCAAAATGTCCAAAAGTGTCTACTTTTTAAAGATGACATCGGAAAGATGTGCTCCCATTCGGCGTTTACACTCTAACAGCCTGTTATGAAAACTCTGGAATGCGCGGTGTAGCAACTCTTGGCGAATGGCAGTGATTTCGTTTTCAGTGTTCTCCCTCAGTTCATGGATTGTTGCAGGATGTGTATGGTACACCTTGCCTTTAAGATATCCCCACAGGAAGAAGTTGCACAAACTAAGATCAGGGGATCTCGCAGGCCGTGCAATATCACCGTTACGTGAAATAATGCGTCTTCCAAACAACTGACGAACTGCTGCCATCGATTGTCGAGCAGTGTGTGACGTGGCTCCATCCTGCTGAAACCACATGTTTTCGACCTTAAGATTAAGCTCGTACAGTCTCGGTGTAAAGAATGTTTGAAGCATTTCAACATATTGAGCGGATGTTACTGTCACTGCACTACCATCCTCACGTTAAAAAAAATAAGGGCCTAACACCATGATATGGTGCACACCATATTGTGACCTTGGCACTATGTAGTGGTCGCTGGTGAAACTCACAAGGATTGTCCTGTGCCCAGTAACGAAAATTCTGTTTGTTCGCGAATCCGCTCAGGTGGAAATGGGCTTCGTCTGATATCCATAAGTTACCAAGGAAATTCACGTCCTCATTGATTTTAGCCAATATCTAGCTACTAAACTCCATACGTGACGCTGGGTCTCGTTCATGTAAGTGTTGCACAATCTGCAACTTATAGGGATGGAAGTCTAGTTCGTGCAGTATTCTTTGTAAGCTTTGTCGCTTAATCCCTAGCGAAGATGCATGCTGTCAAACAGAGCGGTGAGGACTTCTCTCGATTGCAGCTCTAGCAGCTGTAATGTTCTCTGGGGTACGTACCGTTGGATTGCCACCTGGAGGTTTCTTTTCCAACGCATATCCTGTTTCTTCAAAATTACGCACCCACATTCTAATCGCATGCACAGATGGGACAGATCCATGACGTCCAAGCTGGTAATGCTGTCGAAATGTTCTCTGCGCGGCAGTCACACTATCACCATTTTTGTAAAACGCTCTCACAGCTACTGCACATTCTGCACCAGTCCAATTCTCCATGATTACTAAGTGGCAATGCTTTCACATCAATTGTGCAAAGTTTCGAACATCTGCCAGTGCTACAGTGCTGTTAACTGTAACGTTCAAAATTTCCCGTTCCCCTGCGCCACTCTGTATTTATGAACCCAAAAAAAGAAAATATTTATGAACCCAAAAAAAGTAAAGCCATAAATAAATGCAATCAACAGCTCAATAAGAATCAGCTTAATTTTTCAAGGAACTCCTCAACAGAAGAGAAGGGGTGACCCATGAGGAAACTCTTCAGTTCAGTTTTAAAGCACGTGGATTACTACTAAGACTTTTGAATTCGAGTGTAGCTTATTGAAAATGGATGCAGCAGTATACTGCACACTTTCATGCACAAGAGTTAAGGAAGTGCAATCCAAATGCAGGTTTGATTTCTGCCGAGTATTAACTGAGTGAAAGCTGCTTATTCTTGGGAATAAGATACTATTGTTAACAAGAAATTACAGTAAGAAATACATATATTGAGATGCCAATGTCAAAATACCCAGACTCGTGAACAGAGGTTCATGAACTTACACCACTTATTGCCCAAACCGCCCATTTCTGAGCCAAAAATATCCTTTTAGAATGGGAAGAGTTACCCTCAAAATATAATACCATACGACATGAGCAAATGAAAATAAGCAAAGCAGACTAATTTTTGTGTTGAACAATCACTCACTTTAGATATCATTAGTAAAAATGGCAGCATTAAGTCTTTGAACAATATGGTGAATGTGGGCTTTCCATGACAGCTTACCATCTATCTGAACACCTAGAAATTTGAACTGTTCAGTTTCACTAATCATATGCCCATTCTGTGAAATTAAAACGTCAGGTTTTGTAGAATTGTGTGTTAGAAACTGTAACAAATGAGTCCTTTTGTGATTTAGGATTAGTTTATTTCCTACAAGCCATGAACTTATGTCATGAACTGCAGTATTTGAAACCAAGCCAATGTTGCATACAGCCATCCTTTACTACCAAGCTAGTGTCATCAACAAACCATCCTCCAACACTGTCACAGAATCACATACCTTATAAATAAAAGTTCAGATAGCTCTTATATATAAGTAGCTCCTTGCATTTCTTTGTAGATCTCAGTACTTTTCAGTATTTTTTTCTCCTGGAGATCTTTTTACAAATCTTGACAAAACTTTTGAGATTTGGATGACAAGACTGTCCTACTATTAGCCTAGTGCAAGAATAGATCCAAGTATTGAAACACAGCTTATAATGAGTTTTTCTAAGAGTATTTTGTACTTGTTTATAATCCCCTTAGGTTTCAATGGCAGACAAAAGTGGTTATTAAACTTTGGAAAGTTTAAATCCCAGTACAGAAATATTTGCAATGAAACTCATAAATGTGAAATATTTAACAACTTCAAAACTGTATCACAATTGCATAGATATGTAAACAGTAGTCATGCTCTTATTAATAAATGTATTAATAAATGTTAAATGTTTTGTTACAGTTAGAACTTTATTATTACACCTGCATATGAACATTTCTGAAATATAGCTGCAAATTCCAAACTTCATTATTCTTCTCTGATTTATTCAAAAGACAAACCATTATGATGTACTAAAATCGTCATCATGATCATCATTTATTGCTCCATTCTGATCCATTACATATAAGGGGTGTTCAAAAAGAAATGAGCCGGAGGCATAATTATGGAACCAGTACCTGTATGTTAGAAGTATTGACCCTGGCTGTCTCATAAAATTCCTGGGGCTGCGATGTTAACCAGTTCCGCATGTACAGCTGGATGTCGTCATCCACATGAGCGCAGGAAAGGTTATGCTGACATTCTTGTTTGACCAAGATGCCCCCTTCTGATTCACTTCCTGCAGCATGGCACAACAGTGAATGCCCAGCATCACTCGCAAACCTTGACCACCTTTTGCCAAGCGATCAAATCAAAATGACCAGGCAATCACCTGTGGGGTCATTCTGCTCCACAACAATGCAAAGCCTCATATGGTCCACACAGTCGCGGCACTTCTGCACAAATTCAAATGGGAGGTTCCCGGCCACCCTCCATACAGTCTGGACCTCTCTCCCTGTGATTACACCATTTTTTGTCCCCTTAAAAAGGCTCTGAGGGGCAAATGATTCACCTCGGATGACAACGTCCAGTTGTATGTGCAGAACTGCGTAACATCACAACCCCTGGAATTTTATGAGACAGCCATTCACCACCTTGGGTCACAGTGGGACAAGTGTCTCAACAACCAGGATAAATACTTCTAACATACAGGTACTGGTTTCTGTAATAATGCCTCTGGCTCATTTCTTTTTGAACGCACCTTATACTTAAGTAGTGAATGGAATATAAGACAATTAAGTGATTAGGAAGATTTCGGCTGTAAATAGCCATCTTCAGTACTTTTTCATTATGGTGAAATGTAATGAAAATGAACTGAAGATGGGTATTTATAGCCAAAATCTAACTCTGCAAGAATAATAAAAGCTAATGGTATTGCGACTGACTACTTTGTGCCTCTCCTTCCTTATAGTCTATGGTTGCTGTGCACAATGATTCCTGATGGAATCAAAGTTGGTTAGTTTAGTGATTGTTTGTGACCATATGATGTTGCATAAATATTACTATTACTGTTATTATTGTTATTATTATTATTATTATTATTATTATTATTATTATTATTATTATTATTATTACTAATATTACTACTACTACTACTACTACTACTACTACTACTACTATTACTATTAGTGGGGGTAGTAACATGAAAAACAAAACACAGTCTACTATGTCCATGCTATGGGCCTCGCGTTCAGTCAGTTTTAACATGCTTTTAAAGTAAATGTTCCTTTTTATACATTATTTAAGCAGCATGGAAGGCATACAAGTTTTTCTTCCTGACAAATTGAAACAAACACAATAGTTCCATGTGAGATGCCTCACTGTTTCAGTGTCAGTTCTTCACCCAGTGAATGGCTGTTAACAGGCAATCTACCTCTTACAGTACTAGCTGTAACAGAAATGTAGTATTGCACAAATGAATATCACTAACTAGAAAGAATCCTTCAGATCTTCCAAACTTTGAATAAGTTGCAAGGATAGTGATAGCAGTGTGTGGGGTCATCAGGGTCGGGCAATTAGGTGATCACTACTCATAGCCACGGACCAGTTACTCTATTCATAACACAATACACACATACACTCTAACAGTCAATGCCTCGGTGGCCTACAGAAACCAATGTTGACACAGACAAGCTGTGAATGATGTCAACCAAACCATCAGCTGTCAGAAAAGTCTCATTTTTATTCTGCACAGTTTATTCACAGCTGACAACCCATGCGTGTGGATTCAGTGGATGATGGAATGTGCATACAGTGGTGGAGGGTGAATGTTCATTTCCTTAATTTTTGTATTGTTATCCATCTCAATATTCTGATTATTTTTGGAGCTACCCTTGTGGTATTAAAAACAACGTTCCTATTTTTGTAGTGGTAATTACATCCCTGTTCACCAAGACAGTTGGTCATTAGCTAACAATAAATTATATCATCATCATCTGTAGCAAAAGCAGAATACATTTGACATTCACTGCTGTTGAAAAGAATCCTCCAGTTGTCTTTTATCTTTCATTATAGTATTTAACTATATAAATACAATAGCTGCTGCAACCCTCTATTACATTAACTTCTCAGACTCTTCTTATCTCTTGGAATGTATCAAAGAACTTCCTTTGGACCACTTACCCTCCATTTGCATTGCCACATTATCTACCAATATTCATTTCATAATTAAGTCTCCTGTCCCAAAGGAGAGACTATCAGTATTACAGTATTAATTCTAGCCTTATCCCTGGTCCACTGAGTTGTTTTCCTGTACCTCCAACCAATTCCCAACAAGGATCTCTCTGCTGCTCACTGAATTACTCTCTGTTTTTGAAAGATTTTTGCATTACTGCCATAAATCAAAACTGGTAATGCACACTGATTGTAATTTTCTGTTTCAGTCACATTGGAAGTTTAGTACTTGAAACATTACTAAATTTTTGGAAAATTCTTCTTCTTCTTCTTCTTCTTCTGTTTATATCTTTTTCTTTCCATCATGTTGTTTTCTTCAACTACCATAGATAATTAAAAAAAACATAAACTTGTCCTATGACCTAACTGTTAATTCGTACAGTTTATGTTCAATTATAAGGGTAATACAATATTTTAACCTTATAACAAATGATTTTCACACAAACTTTCAAACTTTCTCTTTTAAATCCTTCCACTCATTGTTAATGTTTGTCTGCACCAAAGGCAGACTGTACCTGAATCCAACAGCCCACTTCAAGGTCAGAAATAATGTTTCAGATGATATCATAATTCTAAAAGGTATTGAGCAACAAGAATGTATATTACTTCCAACACTCTTCAACTTATATTCTGAGGCTACTTTTTGAAAAACATTGACAAAGCACTTGAGAATGTTGGTGCAAATTTAAAGAACATACATTATGCAGATCTGACTAGGATACTCACTGCTAACATAGGAGACCTTCAACTTCTTATAAGCAGAATTATTAGTGTCTGAAAATGTCTGCAAATTTTTCTGTAATTCTACACTGTCTTGCTCTTCCAGTAATCCAGACAAATGCTTACACTCAAGATAAAGGAAAGACAATTGACAATGGAAGTACATCATTGTTAAAAATGAATTGTATGTGTAAAGTGTGCACAATTTCTTTCTGGGGGGTATAAGACTCACACCTGTCAGTTAAACAGTTAAAGAGTCACAGGTGTGAGTCTCCAAACCCCCCTCTCCCCCCCAACACCACCACCACCACCAATGAGACTGCACAGTTACTGTTGCGCACTCGTGGTGCTTTGCACTGGTACACAAAACTTCACCCAGATAATTTATATAAGGTACACCACCATTCAGTAATGCTGGAAAAAATACATCTAAAAACGAAGATGATGTAACTTACCAAACGAAAGTGCTGGCATGTTGATAGACACACAAACATACACACAAAATTCAAGCTTTCACAACCAATGGTTGCTTCATCAGGAAAGAGGGAAAGACGAAAGGATGTGGGTTTTAAGGGAGAGGGTAAGGAGACTTACCTTAGGGGGAAAAAAGGACAGGTATACACTCGCGCACACACACACACACATATCCATCGGCACATACACAGACACAAGCAGACATTTGTAAAGGCAAAGAGTTTGGGCAGAGATGTCAGTCGAGGCGGAAGTACAGAGGCAAAGATGTTGTTGAATGAAAGGTGAGGTACGAATGGCGGCAACTTGAACTTAGCGGAGGTTGAGGCCTGGTGGGTAACGGGAAGAGAGGATACACTGAAGGGCAAGTTCCCATCTCCGGAGTTCTGACAGGTTGGTGTTAGTGGAAGTATCCAGATAACCCGGACGGTGTAACACTGTGCCAAGGTGTGCTGGCCGTGCACCGAGGTATGTTTAGCCACAGGGTGATCCTCATTACCAACAAACACTGTCTGCCTGTGTCCATTCATGCGAATGGACAGTTTGTTGCTGGTCATTCCCACATAGAAAGCTTCACAGTGTAGGCAGGTCAGTTGGTAAATCACGTGGGTGCTTTCGCACGTGGCTCTGCCTTTGATCGTGTACACCTTCTGGGTTAAGGAAATAAAATGGTTGAAGAAATTGTGCACACTGTACACAAAAGAACTGTAAGTTCAAACACTTAGTAATTATATAGTTATGAGCAGTCTATGTTTCCAAGGAACAACACAGATTTTTAAAATCAGTCATATATAAGGGGTGACAAGTTGTCTTGCTTCAGAACAACCAATATACTTGACAGCATTGTCTGCTATTGACAACCATTACTTCTCTGCTGCAGCTGTGATAGGTAGTCCTTCGACCTCGGTTTCTACTTACGCTGCTTCCACTGCTGGATAAGCTCCTATCTCTAGAACCTGGATGGTGGCTCTGAAACAAACCTTGTTATGATGTTGTCATTGAGGTTTCACCAATAAGAAGGTCATCTGGAGTAATGAATGAGAACTCATCCCCGCATAATTGATTGAGAATTCAAGCGTGCTTCAATTTGAGTTAGAAGTGTGTATAATTTTTCAAATGTCAAAACAGTTTTCCTGACTTTCTTCAAGTGTTTCTTGATATATCTGATATATCAAAAATATTGAAACTTGGGAGTTCGAGTCTCGGTCCAGCAAACAGTTTTAATCTGCCAGGAAGTTTCATATCAGTACACACTCCGCTGCAGAGTGAAAATCTCATTCTGGATGAAGTATATTGTTGGTCTATTTAACTCACAATACAGGTAGCAGCAATTTAAAAACATATCTATCTAATGTTTCAGCTACTTCATATACAGGGTTATTACAAATGATTGAAGCAATTTCACAGCTCTACAGTAACTTTATTATTTGAGATATTTTCACAATGCTTTGCACACACATACAAAAACTCAAAAAGTTTTTTTAGGCATTCAAAAATGTTCGATATGTGCCCCTTTAGTGATTCGGCAGACATCAAGCCGATAATCAAGTTCCTCCCACTCTCGGCGCAGCATGTCCCCATCAATGAGTTCGATAGCATCGTTGATGCGAGCTCGCAGTTCTGGCACGTTTCTTGGTAGAGGAGGTTTAAGCACTGAATCTTTCACATAACCCCACAGAAAGAAATCACATGGGGTTAAGTCGGGAGAGCGTGGAGGCCATGACATGAATTGCTGATCATGATCTCCACCACGACCGATCCATCGGTTTTCCAAACTCCTGTTTAAGAAATAACAAACTGGCATTCTGCTTTAGCCTTTTCTGTAAGATTTTCCAAACCGTCGGCTGTGGTACGTTTAGCTCCCTGCTTGCTTTATTCGTCGACTTCCGCGGGCTACACGTGAAACTTGCCCGCACGCGTTCAACCGTTTCTTCGCTCACTGCAGGCCGACCCGTTGATTTCCCCTTACAGAGGCATCCAGAAGCTTTAAACTGTGCATACCATCGCCGAATGGAGCTAGCAGTTGGTGGATCTTTGTTGAACTTCGTCCTGAAGTGTCATTGCACTGTTATGACTGACTGATGTGAGTGCATTTCAAGCACGACATACGCTTTCTCGGCTCCTGTCGCCATTTTGTCTCACTGCGCTCTCGAGCACTCTGGCGGCAGAAACCTGAAGTGCGGCTTCAGCCGAACAAAACTTTATGAGTTTTTCTACGTATCTGTAGTGTGTCGTGACTATATGTCAATGAATGGGGCTACAGTGAATTTATGAAATCGCTTCAATCATTTGTAATAGCCCTGTACATAGTTTATAGTCCTAACAGGTCGGTAGAGCCAGCAATGAGCTGTTCACCGCAGCTAACTGTGTCCAGGATACTGCAGTTTAATGCCTTTTGAAATGATGTCATTCATAGAGCCTATGTGATTCCAGTCTTCTACTACAGGGAGCTGGTGGATTTCAGAGACACAATTTCCAACAGTTTTCCGCAACTCTGGTTTTTTCACCAACCGTAATAAAGAATCTGTTCAAATGGAAGTTTGGACACTATTTAAATGAAACCAAGGTATTGTCTCCATCAATCTAGCCAAGAGTAAGACCACATAAAGTCTTTCAGTGATATCTTCTTGACTGGCACAACTCTAGACTTTGAACTTATATGCTCAACTGAGAAAGAATTTTCTCGAGAAATACCTGAACGATAAATGCAGGTGCATACACTGACTCAAAAGCATCTGAGGATCCTTGTAGCCTTGCTTACTTTACTCCACTGCTGATCACTCTTTGTTCAATATGAATAACATTCAATGGCAGGAGATGACTACTCACCTGTTCCCACCTTCAGGTCATCTGGTAACAGCTGATCCCATTATATCTGCCAAAGGTGTTGCAGGAATATCTTGCTATACACCACTGGTCCCATCAGCACCAACAGATCAAATATGGAAGCAGTCTCAGAAAGTACATGCTGTTGAGTCCAGCTCGCAGTACTGTTCTCTGCATCAGTGAGCAAGAACTGGAAGGTATTGTTATGAGGAAACAGACCAAAAGTTTTGACTGTTTCTTGCTGTTCATTGCCCAGACTATAGTATTTGCACTTTACTGTGTTCAGGTGCAACGTTTTCCACCAATCTCATATCGTTAACACCCCCTTTATGAAGGGTAAATCCTCCACTCTAATCTAATCAGCTCTTCCTGCAGACTGAGTGCCTCCTCTGTATGTCTGCGGTGTTCAGAATACTGTATACATAAAAAATATCTTTGTAATATATTCACAGCCTTTGGATACTTCATTCTCTCATCTTCTACAAATTGTAAGACATATTTCAGCTGAAATGGGAACAGTTGCTGTACTATAAGTGACTGTTGTCAAATGGTAGGCCTCGATCAGTTCATTGGGACACATACGTCATAGAATCTTTTTAATATCTTGAGCTATCTTTCATACCTCAAGCTGCTTGTACATTTTTGTAATATCAGCTGTGAAAACACGTATGTGCCTTTGGAAAGACAGGACAATAAAATACAATGACAGAAAAAATTGCAACATAAAAAAATAATTAATGTAGACTAATGAAATTTTGGGAATACATTTGTCTAGATAACATATTTACACGATTAACATTCCAAGCTCACAAGTTGATGTAAGTGCGAGATTAGCCACTGCAAATGCGAGATGCTGGTACATTAGTAACTGATGTAAATGCCACAATGTTGAATGCAAGCATGCAAATGTGCACGCATTGTGTTGTACAGGTGACATATGTCACTTTGTGGGATGGAGTTCCATGTCTGTTGCACTTAGCTGGTCAATACAGGGACAGGTAATGCTGTTTTGTGCACGGCACTGGAATTCTCATCCAATGATACCCCATATGTGTTCGATTGGAGACCGATTTAGTGACTGAGCAGGACAAGGTGACATGTCAACACTCTGTAGAGCACGGTGGATTACAACAGTGTCGGAAAATGACCCCTGGCATGCTGTCCACGAATGGCAGTTCAACAGGTCAAATCACCAGAATGACATACTGTTTTACAGTCACAGTGTGTGGGATAACCACGAGAGTGCTCCTGTTGCCATATGAAATCGCACACCAGATCATAACTCCAGTGTGTGTAGGATGCAGATAGGTTGGCTGCAGGGATAGGTTTAGGCCCTCAACTGGCCTTCTCCTAACCTATTTATTTATTTATTTATTGTTCCGTGGGACCAAATTAAGGAGAAGTCTCCATGGTCATGGAACGAGTCAATACATGAAATTATAACACGATATTAGAAACAGATAAAATGAAATATAAAAAAAAACATATTCAGGTGACAAGTCGTAAGTTAAATAAAGAAAATCAACAACGTAACACTGGAATTTGCTTAATTTTTTAGCTCTTCCAGGAGCTCCTCGATAGAATAGAAGGAGTGAGCCACGAGGAAACTCTTCAGTTTGGACTTAAAAGAGTTTGGGCTACTGCTAAGATTTTTGAGTTCTTGTGGTAGCTTATTGAAAATGGATGCAGCAGAATACTGCACTCCTTTCTGCACAAGAGTCAAGGAAGTGCATTCCACATGCAGATTGAATTTCTGCCTAGTATTAACCGAGTGAAAGCTGCTAACTCTTGGGAATAGGCTAATATTGCTAACAACAAACGACATCAAAGAAAATATATACTGTCAGGGCAATGTCAGAATTGCCAGACTATCGAATAGGGGTCGACAGAGGTTCTCGAACTTACACCACATATAGCTCGAACAGCCCGTTTTTGATCCAAAAATACCCTTTTCGAATCAGGAGAATTACCCCAAAAAATAATACCATACGACATAAGCGTATGAAAATATGCAAAGTAGACTACTTTTCGTGTTGAAGTGTGACTTATTTCAGATACTGTTCTAATGGTAAATAAAGCAGCATTTAGTTTCTGAACAAGATCCTGGACACGGGCTTTCCACAACAGCTTAATATCTATCCGAACGCCTAGGAACTCGAACTGTTCCGTCTCGCTTATAATATGCCCATTCTGTCTGATCAAAATATCGGTTCTTGTTGAATTGTGAGTTAGAAACTGTAAAAACTGAGTCTTACTGTGATTTAGCATCAAATTATTTTCTACAAGCCACGAACTTATTTCATGAACTACATTATTTGATACTGTTTCAATATTACACACAGCATCCTTCACTATCAAGCTGGTGTCATCAGTAAACAAAAATATTTTTGAATCGCCTGTAACACTAGAAGGCATATCATTTATATAAATAATACCTATGCACAATCATCACTGGCACCGAGGCAGGACCAGATTTCATCAGAAAACACAACAGGCTTCCAACCTACCCTCCCATGAGATCTTGCCTGACACCACTGAAGTTGCAAATTTTGATTGTTTTGGGCCAACGGAATGCTCAGAATGGTCATTGAAGTAACCAATTTGTAGCAGTTCATTGTGTCACTATGGTGTCATCTGCCACTCAAATTGCTGCTGCAGACAAATTATGATGCACCAAAGCTGTGCGCTGAACACAGGTCTGCCCTCCCGGTAGTGCCGTGTGGCTGTTCGGAGCCTAGTCTTCTCTCGAGTACTGCTGCCGACAATCGTGTACGGTGGCTACATTCCTTTCGAGTCTTTCTGCAATACCCCAGAGGAAACACCCAGGACTGATGACCGTAGCTGTCAAGTCCCACAGTGCTCAGAGCCATTAAAAAAAGAAACACCCAGACTCTCGTACCCCTATTATAATACCTTGTTCGACGTCAGTGAAGTGTTGCCTTAAAGGCATTCTCGACTATTACCATCTCACCACATCCAATCTCAAAGGTAATGAATACTCATTATTGTTTCAATAAGTATTGAAAGCAAACCTGATTTGTATCCTCATAGTGGCACTACTAGTGCCACTGTTATGCGACTGGTGCAAAATTTGAATACACGTAATCTTCCAGATGTAGAGACACGCCTACCAACTTTTGTTTATGTCGCACAACTCCTTCTCGGTGTTATGATTTTGTTTTCCTTCAGTGTATAAGTCATCTTGCATTCACAGTGGGCCACCATTATGACTGGTACATGTTTATTCAAACATTAAGCAATTAACTTTAATTTAGCTGGAATGACATATGTTTTTCACTTCATCATCTTGTACTCTTCAAGGACTGCATGTTCCCTTTACGATCTGAGCTACAGTACTGAAGTTAATGGTTTATGTAAACAATGAGATAAAAATCTGAGCTAAAACTTACTGATTACCTGAAGGTGCCTTTCTTCAAGATTGTGCTCACAAATAGACTTGTGTAACAATGTGAAAAACAGTGCTAATGTACATGGTGGTTATAATTAAACTTTCACTACTTGAACCAATGTAGACAGAAAACTACTTATCATGTGGGTACCCAACTTTGTAAGAATGACTGTGCACTACAGGATTTGCATTATTGGTCATTTTTAGTGCCATGACTTTCCATAAGGCACCGGTAATGGTATGGCGATGTAGGGTTGAAACACAAGCATAAGTGTACATTACAGCTGCAGACAGTCAACGTGGGTCTGCACGAGGTGAGCTGTACCAGTATCGGTGCATTAAAGGGGTACAGGGAGGTCCTCTATCTGCATTGAAACTGAAGAAGTTGATTCAGAAGTTCAAATTAACTAGTGATTTGGGAATTGCTCCTGGAAGAGGCCAATGGCCAATTCTCCCACAACTGACGAAGAAGTTACTGGTTGCCTTGGCTGGTAATGCTGGATGCCATTTGCGATCTTCGAGCAGTGGATGAATTGTGTCGTGACAATTCAACATTCCGTGGCCCACCACTTGGAAAATGCTGCAAATATTTGTGAAATGGTATCTCTAGCACAGTTCCAGGTTATGATGGATGCAGATGGTTATCACACTGAACATCATTTGTAACCCAGAGTGTAAGCATGGTACACAATTAATAAATGTTACTCACATATGTGGAAATTAAAATATTTTCTTTCAATGGTTTATTCACTACTTATCTTTCACATATCCTCACAATTGCCTGCACAAAGTTTCACTATCCTATGATCACGCTTTTTTCATGGGGGGCCCTCTCAAGTAGTGAAAGTTTATTTGCATTCACCCTGTGTGATAAATATTGAGAATATACATCACTGTTGAAGTGGAGAACATAATGGAACATGTGATAATTGTAATATGAGACAAACAATGTTACACCACTGTAGTTGAACTCTTAAAAGCAAAGTTTAAAGAGTGGTCATAAAACTTCTAAAAATAATTTAGAAGAATTTGGTCAAGGTGTGGAAAAAATTGAAATACTGCACTAATCACATAATTACTTACACTGCATAAGAGAGGAAATGATTTTCTGAAATGATAGTATTGCCAAAGTTTGCAGCATATTAAACAGCTGTAGCTCACAAGGGACAGTGAGCTACGTTTGAGACAACTCTGCTAAATGACCAAAATTCCCAAAATATATCTTGTATCATCAAAATAAAAAATGAAGTTACACACAGTTGTTTTTTAATGAGATTTTCATTGCTACAAATTTCTGATAATTCAGGTTAAATAGCCAGTAAGTACAAATTTTGTGGATCACTTGTAAATGTTCAAAACTATGAAATATTTTTGTGATACATAGAACAGTCCAATATTATGATCTTTAATTGTGAATTCTCTGCCCCAGGCACCACGGCCTTGATAAGGTGGTGTGGCTTAAATGCTTCTATAATAAAGACATCTGTACCACAGGTGCAACCACAGTGGAAAGGTGTCTGTGGAGAGGCCAGTTAGCGTTTGGTTCCTGAAGAGTGGCAGCAAGTTTAATAATGAACAAGAAAATATGACTGCTGGTATCTAGGAACAGCGCAGTGAACACATTATCATAGCTGAGACAAACACAAAGCTCACAGCCAGTACAACAGTAGAAGTTTATATGTTATCTCCACAGACAGTGATGAGATTGAAGGGAAGTATGATGAGATAAAAGGTATTATGCAGAAGGTCAAGGTAAATAAAAATTTATTGGGTATGGGACATAAAGTCAATAGTATTAAAAGTAACAGAAGGTGAAATAGTAGGAGTACATGGACTGCAGGAAAGGAATGACAGAACACGTTAACTGGAAGAATTTTTCACAGAACATAATTAATCACTGCTAATACTCCATTTAAATATCTTAAAAGGAAATTAATGTCAAACAGTGGAAATTCCACATAGGAATATCAACAATGCAGGAAAGCATAGATTGCTGCTTACTGTAAAGAAGACACATTATGTTGTAGACAGACACCATTAAAAGACACTTACATAAAGGTTTTGCCCACAGCCTTCATCAGCAGAAGAGAAGAGAGACACACACCATTCAAACACACAAGCAAGCACACCTCATGCACACATGACCACCAACTCCAACAGCTTGGATCAGACTGCAGTTACCATGTGGGACTCCAGCAGCAATCTGGAGAGGGTGGAGACAGTAGTGTATTGGTGCGGGGAGACAAATGCTGTCTGGGGTGTGTGTGCAGGGACTAGAATGCCAACAGGCAGTGTCAGGAGGTTGTGGAGGAGAGAGGTGGGGGAAGAAGGGAGTGAAGAAGGAGAAGAGAGGGGAAAGATGGACAGGTGTGTTGGCAGAGGGCAGCAAACAAAGAGTGTGGGAGATGATAATGAGGAGATGATAGGACAGAGGGGGTGGATACTATTGGTTGGAGGATGTGGAGACAGTATGTTACCATAGGCTGAGGCTAGGATAAATACAGGAGCAGTGAATATATGTAAGGATAACTCCCATCTGTGCAGTTCAAAAAAACAGGTTGTGGAGGGGAGGATCCAGATGACTAGACGACTCAGGTAGTGGAGCAGCCATTGACATCAAGCATGTTATTTTCAGTTGCATTTGTGCCACCAGGCAGTGGCCATTCATCCTGGTGAATAGCTGGTTGATAGTCATGCCTATATAAAAAGCTGTGCAAAGATTGCAGCAGAGCTGGTAAATGACATGGCTGCTTTCACAGGTGGCTTGCCCATGATGGGGTAAGAAAAACGCATTCAAGTTCTAAGGCCTCCGATTTTTTTTCTCCAGACTGGAAAGAGATAGAAACATTCACATTGTTTTAAAATGAGGCCACGGTCATTGTCAATACGTCCCAGAGATGGCAGCACTGTATGGCAGATGGAATTTTACTGCCAGCGGCGAGAATGAGAACTGTTTTAAATACTTAAAATGGCGACGTTTTCCTTACTTGAACAGCATGCAACCATTCGTTTTCTGAATTTGTGTGGTGTGAAACCAATTGAAATTCATCAACAGTTGAAGGAGACATGTGGTGATGGAGTTATGGATGTGTCGAAAGTGCGTTCATGGGTGCGACAGTTTAATGAAGGCAAAACATAGTGTGACAACAAACCGAAACAACCTCGGGCTCGCACAAGCCGGTCTGACGACATGATCGAGAAAGTGGAGAGAATTGTTTTGGGGGATCGCCGAATGACTGTTGAACAGATCGCCTCCAGAGTTGGCATTTCTGTGGGTTCTGTGCACACAATCTTGCATGACGACCTGAAAATGCGAAAAGTGTCATCCAGGTGGGTGCCACGAATGCTGACGGACGACCACACAGCTGCCCGTGTGGCATGTTGCCAACCAATGCTGACGCACAACGACAGCATGAATGGGACTTTCTTTTCGTCGGTTGTGACAATGGACGAGACGTGGATGCCATTTTTCAATCCAGAAACAAATCACCAGTCAGCTCAATGGAAGCACACAGATTCACCGCCACCAAAAAAATTTCGGGTAACCGCCAGTGCTGAAAAAATGATGGTGTCCATGTTCTGGGACAGCGAGGGCGTAATCCTTACCCACTGCATTCCAAAGGGGACTACGGTAACAGGTGCATCCTACGAAAATGTTTTGAAGAACAAATTCCTTCCTGCACTGCAACAAAAACGTCCGGGAAGGGCTGCACTCATGCTGTTTCACCAAGACAACGCACCCGCACATCGAGCTAATGTTACGCAACAGTTTCTTCATGATAACAACTTTGAAGTGATTCATCATGCTCCCTACTCACCTGACCTGGCTCCTAGTGACTTTTGGCTTTTTCCAACAATGAAAGACACTCTCCGTGGCCGCACATTCACCAGCCGTGCTGCTATTGCCTCAGCGATTTTCCAGTGGTCAAAACAGACTCCTAAAGAAGCCTTCGCCGCTGCCATGGAATCATGGTGTCAGCATTGTGAAAAATGTGTACGTCTGCAGGGCCATTACATCGAGAAGTAACGCCAGTTTCATCAATTTCGGGTGAGTAGTTAATTAGAAAAAAAATTGGAGGCCTTAGAACTTGAATGCACCTCGTATAAGGAAGTGCTGGATGAGTGAATTGGACATGTTTTGCACCCCCTCATCTTCCACAGGGATATGATCCTTGTTGCAAGGGGTTGGCGCTGAGAATAGCATAGGGATGGACTAGGATGTTGTGGAGATTGAGTGGGTGACAGAACACAACTTTAGGAGGAGTGAAAAGGATCATGGGTAGGATACCCATCATTTCAGGCCATGACGGTAGATAATCAAAGCCCTGCTGAAAGATGTGGTTCAATTGATCCAGTCTGTGGTGGTACTGGGTGACACAGGGAGCGCTCCTTTGTGGCTAGTTATTGGGGGTGGTCGGAGGATTGCGGGCATGAGGGGAATTGGCATGGGAGTCTGTCTGTGAAGGCCTTGACGAGGCCCTCAGAGCTCTTGTCGCTGCAGATACGCTGTCCCGGGGTGACAAGGCTGTATACGAGCAAGTTTTTGGTGTGAAAGAGATGACAGGTGTTGAAAAGCAGGTACTGTTGGTGGTTGGGGATCTGATGGGAGTAGAGGTGAGGATGGAGTCATCAGAGAGGAGGAGGTCAATGTTTTAGGAGGGTGACATGCTGGGTTGAGAGCATGGATGGGAGAGAAGGTGTTGAGGTGGTGAAGGAATGAAGATGGACGTCTTGGCCCTGAATCGAGATCATGACGGTATCCTCAATGTACCTGAAACAGGCTAGGGCTTTGGCGTTTTGGGAGACTAGGAAGGTCTCTTCTAGATGGCCCATAAACAGATTGGCATACGAAGGTATCATGCAGGTGCCCATGGCTATGCTTCAGATTTTTTTGTACACCTTCCCTTCAAATGAGAAGTAGTTGTGGGTTAGGATAAAATTAGTAAGGTGTATGAGGAATGAAGTAGATCATCTGTTGACTGATGGATGTTGGAAAGGTAGCATTCAATAGCAGTAAGATCATGAGCATGAGAGATTTTGGTGTATAGGGAAGTGGCATCAACAGTGATGAGTATGGATTCAGCAGGTAAATGAGGATGGTGGAGACTCATTGAAGGAGGTGGTTGGTGTCTTTCACACAGGAGACAATATTACGGGCAATTGGTTGGAGGTATTTGTCAACGAGGGCCGAAATTCTTTCAGTGGGCCACAATAATCAGCTACCATGGGGCATCCAGGATTGTTGGGTTTGTGGATTTTGTGGAGTGTGTAGAAGGTGGGTGCATGGGGTGTGATAGGGGTGAGGAGAGAAATGGATTCAAGGGAGAGATCCTGAGAAGGACCTAAGGATTTAAGCAGGGATTGGAGGTTTTGTTGGACTTCTGAGATTGGATTACTCTGGCAGAGTTTATTGGTAGAGGATTCAGATAATTGGTGGAGGCCTTATGCCAGATAGTCACTGTGATTCATAACAACTTTGTCTGCAGGTAGGTTGATTAGGTTAGGATTTGTTTTGAGACTGTGTATGGCTATTCTTTCTTTTACTGAAAGGTTGGTGTATGGAGGAAGTAACCTGGGGATGGATGGTGAGGCTGAGTTGGAGGTAAGGAATTGGTGGTTAGGGGTGGAAGGGGGGGGGGGGGGAGGGAGAGGAGGGGAGGATCACAGTTGGATCACTGGAAGAGGCAGGGTTTAATGTTAGAATTATGTTGATATTCGTTGGAAGGATTGGTTGCAAAAATTTCTTCCACTGCAGGAACTGGGAAAAGGAGAGAAGGTCTTTGACAAGTTGAGCATGGTAAATTTGGGTGATACCTTTAGATAGGACTGAAACTTCTGTGGAGCTGATAGTTTTGATGGAAAGGTTAACAACACTGTTACGGGAATATTTTGGCTCTGGATTTGGTGGAGAGTAGGTAGCAAGCTATGGGGAATGTGGCATGTTGAAAAGGTCAGTGAGGCAGGGCTTAGGTGCTATGAGGAGTGTACAAGGAGGAACACTATGGGTAGAACAGAGGTTTGATAGTGGTGCCCCCAGGTGACACGAGACTGTCAGTAGGCTGGATAATGTATGGAGGTGATATCAGGAATGTTCCTTCAGGCGATGGAGAACAAGGCATTCAATTTCAGAGGTGCGATGTATGGAGTAGGGATTGCACACAGGAAGAATGCAGATACAGGAACCATTGGTATAACAATTGTAAATTGTCATAGCTGTGTTGTGAAAGTACCAGAGCTCCAAGCGATAATAGAAAGCACTGATGCTCAAATTTTTACAGGGCACTGAAAGCTGGCTAAAGCCAGACATAATCTCAGCTGAAATTTTTGCGAAGAACCTAATGGTGTTCCAAAAGGATAGGCTAAACACGGTTGGCAGTAGCGTCTTTGTTTCTGTTAGACATAGTTTATCTTGCCGCGAAATTGAAGTAGATAGTTCCTGTGAGTTAGTGTGGGCTGTCATTGTTGGCAACTGGAATGTAATAATAACTGGGTCCGTTTACCAACCTCCCAATTCAGATGATACAGTTGCTGAAAGGTTCCAAGAAAACTTGAGTTGCATTTCAAACACGTACCCGACTCATACGATTATAGTTGGTGGTTACTTTAATTTACCCTCGATATGTTGGTGAAAATACATGTTTAATTCCAGAGGTATGCATAAAACATCATCCAAAAATCTCTGAAAATTATTTCAAAGGTTGGGGAGGGGGGTTGTTTGGGGGAGGAGACCAGACAGCAAGGTCGTCGGTCTCATCGGATTAGGGAACGATGAAGTTGGCTGTGCCCTTTCAAAGGAACCATCCCAGCATTTGCCTGGAGCAATTTAGGTATATCACAGAAAACCTAAATCAGGATGGCTGGATGCAAGATTCAAACCTTGTCCTCCCAAATGCAAGTCCAGTGTGGTAACCACTGCACCAGCTTGCTCGGTAATTATTTCAAGCAGTTAGTTCATGAGCCCATGCGAATAGTAAACAGTTGTGAAAACACACTTGACCTCTTAGCAACAAATAATCCTGAGTTAATAATATTGTAACTCCCAAATCCTCCAAAAATTCAAAAAATTAGATAAAAATTCACTTGACAATCTCCACTCCTTCCAAATTAATAATATAAGTGTAGACCAGATGAGGCTTGAATTCAAAGAAATAGTATCTGCAGCAACTGAGAGATTTATACCAAATAAATCAACAAACGATGGAGCTGATCCTCCTTGGTACATAGAACGGGTTAGAATACTGTTGCAGAAACAACAAAACAAACATGCTAAATTTAAACAGACACAAAATCTTCAAGATTGGCGATGTTTTACAGACGCTTGAAATTTTGCGCGAACAGCAATGCAATATGCTTAAAATAGTTTCCACAATGAAACTTTGTCTCAAAACCTGGCAGAAAATCCAAAGATATTCTGGTCATATGTGAAGTATGTTACTGGCGAGAAACAGTCAATGCTTCCCTGCACAATGCCAATGGAGATACTATCAAAGACAGTGCTGCCAAAGCAGACTTACTAAACACAGCCTTCCGAAATGGCTTCACAAAAGAAAACAAAGTAAATATTCCATAATTTGAATCAAGAATTGCTGCCAACATGAGTAACGTAGAAGTAGATAACTTGGAGTAATGAAGCAACTTAAATCACTTAATAAAAGCAAGACTTCTGGTCCAGGCGGTATTCCAATTAGATTTATTTCAGAGTATGCTGATGCAACAGCTCCATACTTAACAATCATATACAACCATTCGCTCGACGAAACATCCGTAACCAAAGACTGGAAAGTTGCACAGGTCACATCAGTATTCAAGAAACGTAGTAGGAGTAATCCACTAAATTATAGGCCCATATCGTTAACATTGATATGTAGCAGGATTTTAGAACATATATTGTGTTCGAACATTATGAACTACCTCAAAGAAAACTGTGTATTGACACACAGTCAACATGGGTATAGAAAAGATCGTTCCTGTGAAACACAACTAGCTCTTTATTCACATGAAGTGTTGAGTGCTATTAACAAGGAATTTCAGATTGATTCCATATTTCTGGAAGGCTTTTGACACTGTACCACACAAGTAGCTCGTATTGAAATTGCGTACTTATGGAATATCGTCTCAGTTATATGGCTAGATTTGTTATTTCCTGTCAGAGAGGTAGTTCATAGCAATTGACGGAAAGTCATTGAGTAAAACAGAAGTGATTTCCGGTGTTCCCCAAGGTAGTGTTATAGGCCCTTTGCTGTTCCTTATCTATATAAACGATCTGGGAGACAATCTGAGCAGCTGTCTTTGTTTGCAGATGACACTGGCGTTTATTGACTAATAAAGTCATCAGAAGGTCAAAACAAACTGCAAAATGGTTTAGAAAACATATCTGAATGGTGTGAAAATTGGCAGCTGATCCTAAATAATGAAAAGTGTGAGGTCATCCACATGAATGCTAAAAGGAATTTGTTAAACTTTGGTTACATGATAAATCAATCCACATGAATGCTAAAAGGAATTTGTTAAACTTTGGTTACATGATAAATCAGTCAAATCTAAAGGCCGTAAATTCAACTAAATACCTAGGAATTAAAATTACAAACAACTTAAATTGGAAGGAACACAGAAAATGTTGTGGGAAAAGCTAACCAAAGACTGTGTTTCATTGGCAGGACACTTAGTAAATGTAACAGATCTACTAAGAAGTATGCCTACACTACACTTGTCTGTCATCTTTTAGAATACTGCTGCACAGTCAGGGATCCTTACCAGATAGGATTGACTGAGTACATCGAAAAAGTTCAAAGAAGGGCAGCACGTTTTGTATTTTTGCGCAATATGGGAGAGAGTGTCACTGAAATGAAACAGGATTTGGGCTGGACACCATTAAAACAAAGGCATTTTTCATTTCGATGGGATCTTTTCACGAAATTCCAATCACCAACTTTCTCCTCTGAAAGCGAAAATATTTTGTTGACACTGACGTACTTAGGGAAATAAAATAAGGGAAATCAGAGCTTGTACGGAAAGATATAGGTGTTTGTTTTTTCCACGCACTGTACGAGATTGGAATAATTGAGAATTGTGAAGGTGGTTCGATGAACCCTCTGCGAGGCACTTAAATGTGATTTGCAGAGTATCCATGTAGATGTGGATGCACAGTAGTAATATCTTGTGGAGGGAGTAGAGGTGGTTCTGGGATGCCTGTGGTATGGAGATTTGTCCTTGCGGTACCAGGTTTGTGAGGCCCACGGATTGGCAGAATCCGAAAAGGTGTAGATCATTGTGAAAGAAGGGGTGGGATCCAGCCGAAGGAATCTTTATGGTTGGGCCATTTGGGGGGATTCCCTAATTTAGAAAAATAGGATGTCTGACTCTGTTTTAGCCGGGAAAGAACACTTTTCTGAACTGGTGCAGAAAGATGGAGCAGGGGTCCTTTGTCGCAGGAATGGTGTATGGAAGATGGAATGATGGCTAAATGGGCAAAATAGATGTTGATGGTTGTGAGATGTACAGGAGTGTGTGTGTGCTGCAATAAGGGAAGAGAGGGGCAGGGGGGTGGTTGAGTCATATATCACAAGTTCATGTAACATGGACAGGGATGGAAAACAACATGCTAAAGTATGTCATGATGACAAATTAAGTGGGATCATTAGGAATAAATATAACTATCATAGGAAACAATGTGGGGTGTCAGGTGCTGCGTCAACCATCTGCACTGTCACGAAGCCTATATTGTGCGCAGGCAGTCGTCGATATAGTGCGGTTCGGAAATAGATGCAGTTTGGAAGGTAGCAAATAAACACAGTTAAGAAGAGAAAGAA
This sequence comes from Schistocerca cancellata, assembly GCF_023864275.1. NCBI lineage: Eukaryota > Metazoa > Arthropoda > Insecta > Orthoptera > Acrididae > Schistocerca > Schistocerca cancellata. The sequence continues at coordinate 11,429,892 of NC_064626.1, forward strand.
CAGACACTGAGAGGAGTAATGCAGTAGCAAAGAGAGAAAAGAGTAGCAAAGGGAAGCGTGACAGGTTGTAGGCTGAAAGAAAAGTCGTTTGGCAAAATCAAACCATAGAAACTCCAGGTAGGAATATCAACAATGCAGGACAGCATAGATTGCTACTTACCCTAACAAAGCCTCATTAAGTTGCAAATAGGCACAGTTAGAAGTCACTTACACAAAGCTATCAGCCACAGTCTTCATCAGCAAAAGATACACACACGCACACACCATTCCTACACACAAACAAGCACACCTCATGCACACGTGGTCACCAACTCCAGCAGTTTGGACCAGAATGTAACTATCACATGGGATCCAAGCAGCAGTCTGGAGGGACAGGAAAGGGGAAGGGATACTGTATAGGTGGGGGCAGAGACGAACACTGCCTGGTGGAGAGAGCAGGGACTAGAATGCTAACAGGCACAGCATCCAAAACTCCCTACCAACTCGCCACCAAATCCAGAGCCAAAACATTCTCGTAACAGTGTTTTTAACCTTTCCCCCAAAACCCTCAGTCCTATCTGAAGGCCTCACCTTCAGCCCAACACCCAAATTTACCATGCTGGACTTGTCAAAGACCTACTCTCCTCCTCCCGATCCCTGCAATGGAAGCACTTGTTTGCCTCCAATCCCTCCAACCAAAACCAACATAATTCCAACACTGAACGCTGCCACAGTTCGTAGCACCATCCGACTATGATTCTCCCCCTCCCACCTAACCACCCACTGGTTACTTTCTAGGAACTCCTTACCTCCATCCTTTCCCAGATCCCTTCCTCATAACAACAACCTTTCAGTAGAATAGCCATACACAACCTTGAAATAAATCCTGACTAATCATTCTAACTGCAGACAAGGTGCTATCAATGTTGTTATGAATTGCAGTGACTACTTGACAGAAGGGCTCCACCAGTCACCTGACTCCTCCACTTATAAACTCTGCCAGAATTACCCCATCTCAAAAATCCAACAAAACCTCCAATCCCTGCTTATAGACCGAGCAAGATGGCAGGGTGATTAGCACACTGGACTCGCATTCGGGAGGACGACGGTTCAGTTCCGCGTCCGGTCGTCTCGGTTTAGGTTTTCCGTAAGAATTGCTCTGGGCAAATGCCAGGAGGGTTCCTTTGAAAGGGCACGGCTGACTTCCTTCCCTAATCCGATGAGACTGATGACCTCACTGTTTGGTCTCCTCCCCCAAACAACCCAACCCACCCCCCTGCTTAAAGCCTTAGGCCCTTCCAAGAATCTCTCCTATGAGCCCATTTCCCTCATCACCCATATGGCACCTCACACGTCTCCCTTCTACGTGCTCCTCAAAATCCAGAACCCCAATTATCTTGGACACCCCATTATTGCCTGTTATTGTGACCCCACTAAAGAATTTCGGTTCTCATTGACCTACATCTCCAACCAATTGCTCATAATCTAGCATCCCATGTGAAAGACACCAATTACCTCCTTCACTGACTCTCCACCATCCCCACCTCTTTATCTCTTGGATCCCTACTCATCACAGTTGATACCATCTCTCTATACACAAACATCTCTCATGCCCATAGTCTTACCTCTATTGAACACTACCTTCCCCAACATCCTTGAAACTTCAAACCAATTACCTTGTTCCTCATACAATTTACTTACTTTCTCCTATCAAACAACTACTTCTCCTTTGCAGGGAAGGAATACCAACAAATCTGCAGCAGAGCCGTGGTCCCCTGCATGGCATCCTCCTATGCCAACCTGGTTATGGTCTATTTAGAAGAGACCTTCCTAGTCTCCCGAAACACCGAATCCTTGGGCTGGTTCAGGTTCACTGATGATATCTTCATGCTCTCGACTCAGGGCCAAGACATTCTATCTTCATTCCTTCACAGCCTCAACACTTTCTCTCCCATCCCTTTCACTTGTTCCTCCTCAACCCAGCGTGCCATCTTCCATTATGTTGACCTCCTCTTCTCTAATGGCTCCACCCTCACGTCGGTCCACATTAAACCCACCAACAGTACCTGCAATTTGACAGCTGTCATCCCTTTCACACCAAAAAGTCCCTCCCGTACAGCCTGGCCACCCAGGGACAGTGTATCTGCACTGACAAGAACTCCCTTGCTCAGTGTACTGAGGGACTCATCAAGGCCTTCACGGCAGATACTATCCCCCAGACTTTGTCCACAAACAGATCTCCTGTGTCATTTCCCCTCACATCTCCAATGCTCACATCATACCCTAGAACTAGCCATAAAGGAGTGCCCCTTTGTCACCCAGTACCACCCCAGACTGGAAAAAATGAACCACATCCTTCACCATAGCTTTGATTACATATCATCTTGCCCTGAAATGAGGGACAACCTACCCGTGATCTTTCCCACCCCACCCCTCAACTGGTGTTCCATTGCCTACTCAACCTCCACAACATCTTAGTGCAGCCCTATGCCACTACAAATACCAACCCCTTGCCACAAGGACCATATCTGTGTGAAAGACTCAGGTGCAAAACCTTCCCAATCCACCATTCTAGCATTACGTGTTCCAGTCCTGTCGTAGGTTTATCCTACACTATCAGGGTCTACGCCACCTGTGCAAGCATCCATGTCATTTACCAGCTCTGTTGCATTCTTTGCACAGCTTTTTATATTGGTATGACTATCAACCAGCTGTCCACCAGGATTATTGTGACCAAGATCCATCTGAATCCACCCCTCCAGCACGAGCTTTTCTGAACAGCACAGATGGGTGTTATACCCACAAAACATTCACTGCTCCCGTAAGAGTCCTGGCCTGAACCTACAACAACATACTGTCCCCACACTCTCCGCCCAACAGTTCCCCCCCCCCCCCTCCCCCTGTCTGTCCTATCACCTCTCACCCTCTTTGTTTGCCACCCTATCCCAGTGCACCTGTCCATCTTTCCCCTCTCATCACCTCTTTGGCTCCTTTTTCCACCACCTCCCTGCCCCACAACCTCCTGATGCTGAGGCTGTTGGAATTCTAGTCCCTGCATACTCTGCCACAAAACATTTGTCTCTCTCCTCACTTCTATTCCCTCCCCCCCCCCCCCCCCCCCCCCCCTCCCCAGATTGCTATTTCCATCTCACATGATAGCTGCATTCTGGCCCGCGATAGTGGAGCTGGTGGTCATGTGTGTAAGAGGTGTGCTTGCTCGTTTGTACGAATAGTGTGTGTTTCTATTTTGCTAATGGAGGTAGTGGACGTAAGATCTGTGTAAGTGTCTTTTAATTGTGCCTTTCTGCAACTTAATGTGTCTTCTTTATCGGAAGTAGCAATCGATCTATTCCTACTTTGTAAAAGGAAATTTTATACGGAGAAGAGATCTGGAGACACAGGAAGGTTTCAGACTGATTCTTAATGATAAGAGAGAAGTTTCATAACTAGACTGTAAACTGCAAAACATTTTCCATGGGCAGGGTTGAATTCTGACCATAATTTACTGATTACTAACTGCAAATTAAAGTGAATAAATTGCAGAATGGTAGAAAATTAACTACATGAAAACTGGACAAGTAGACAGAAGCAGATTTTGTCGAGTGTTTCATATGGAGCACTTGGCAACAGCTGACTGAAGTAGTGATAAGGAACACAACAGAAGATGAAGGGTAGCTTTGAGAGATGAAGTAATGGAGACAGCAGAGGTATCCTGGGCTAACGCACACATGTCTGAATGTAAATTATGAAAGGAGCACAATATAAAAATGCAAGAAGTGAAGCAGGTAAAATGCAAAACACACATCTAAAATGAGATTGACAGGAAGTGGAAAACAGCATTGCAGGAATGGCTGGATGAAAAAAGCAAGGATGAAGAAGCATGCATAATTAGGGGAAGACAGATACTGCCCACAGGAAAATTGGAGAGAACTTTGGAGAAAAATGAAGCACTTGCATGAACATCAAGAGATGAGATAGCAAGTCAGAACTAAGCAAAAAGGGAAAGCTGAAATGTGGGAAAAAAGTTTTACATCAACCCGGTTCACAGAACTCCTGAAGATAGACATTGACTGTGGATATTGTATCACAGACACAGTTCCTTTGACTGTTCAGAGATGTCACTAAACTGGCCCAAAGATGTAAACAACCATGCATGAGAACGCCTGTTAGATGGAGTGGGTCCGACAGCCAATCAGTTCCAGTCATTCCACCAGGAAGGAGGTACACAGCTCATGTTGTCTGTAGTCCAACTATGCCTAGATGGTCAATACCGTGGTTTGATTGCCTCTGCATTGTTACTTTGTGCCAGGAAGGGCTCTCAACAAGGGAAATGTCCAGACATCTCGGAGCGAACCAAAGTGATGTTCAGACATTGAGGAAATACAGAGAGAGAGGAACTGTTGATGACATGCCTCGCTCAGGCCGCCCAAGGGCTACTACTGCAGTGGATGACCCCTACCTACAGATTATGGCTGAGGAACCCTGACAGCAACGCCACCATGTTGAATAATGCTTTTTGTGCAGCCACAAGATGTCATGTTATGACTCAAACTGTGTGCAATAGGTTGCATGATGCTCAACTTCACTCCCGACGTCCATGGCAAGGTCCATCTTAGCAACCACGACACCATGCAGTGTGGTACAGATGGGGCCAACAACATGTCGAATGGACTGCTCAGGATTGGCTTCAACTCTCTTCACCAATGAGTGTCGCATATGCCTTCAACCAGACGATCGTTGGAGGCATGTTTGGAGGCAACTTGGTCAGGCTGAATGCCTTAGACACACTGTCCAGTGAGTGCAGAAAGCTGGAGGTTTCCTGCTGTTTTGGGGTGGCATTATGTGGGACCAACATACATCGCTGGTAGTCACGAAAGGCGCCGTAATGGCTGTACGATACATGAATGTCGTCCTCCAACTGATAATGCAACCATATCGGCAGCATATTGGCAAGGCAATCGTCTTCACGGACAACAATTTGTGCTCCCATCGTGCACATCTTGTGAATGACTTCCTTCAGGATAACAACATTGCTCGACTAGAGTGGCAGCATGTTCTCCAGACGTGAACCCTATCAAACATGCCTGGGAGAGATTGAAAAGGGCTGTCTAAGTATGACGTGACCCACCAACCACTGTGAGGGATGTATGCCAAATCGCCATTGAGGAGTGGGACAATCTGGACCAGCAGTGCCTTGATGAACTTGTGTATAGTATGCCACAACAAATACATGAATGCATCAATGCAAGAGGATGTGCTATTGGGTATTAGAGAAATCTGGACCACCACCTCTGAAGGTCTCACTCTATGGTTGTACCACATGCAATGTTTGGTTTTCATGAGCAATAAAAAGGGCAGAAATGATGTTTATGTTGATCTCTATTCCAATTTTCTGTACAGGTTCCAGAACTCTTGGGACGAAGGTGATGCAAAACTTTTTTGATGCGTGTATTGTAAGACTATAGAACAAAAATGAATTTGATGTCAATATAATAAAAAAGGAAAAGGAAGTAAGCGAAGATCAGAAGGTAGATATTATAGTGCAAGAAGGGCACTGAAAAACAAGCAAACCAGAGAAGGAATGTTTCTACTCACCATATAGCGGAGATGCTGAGTCACAATAGGCACAACAAAAAGATTCACACAATTGTAGCTTTCAGCCATTAAGGCTTTTGTCAGCAGTACACACACACACACACACACACACACACACACACACACACACAGGTCTTCAGTCTCAGAGAACTGAAACCAGAAGGTGTTGAAGATATGGTAGGTTGATACAAGGTGACCTTGACAAAATTTGTGGCTGGTGAGATGAATGGCAGCTGGCTCTTAATGTAGAGAAATGTAAGTTAATACGAATAAGTAAGAAAAACAAAACTGTAATGTTCAGATACAGCATTAATAGTGTCCTGCCTGACACAGTCACACTGTTTAAATCTGGGTGTAACATTTCGAAGTTATATGAAATGGAACAGCATTTGGGGATTGCAGTAGGGAAGGCAAATGGTCGACTTCAATTTTATGGGAGACTTTTAGGAAAGTATGGTTCACCTATAAAGGAGACTACATAGAACACTAGTGTGACCTATTCTCGAGTACTGCTCGAGAGTTTGGTATCCGCAACAGGTCGAGTTAAAAGAAGACATCGAAGCATTTGGTACCGGTAGGTTCAATAAGCGTGTAAGTGTTACAGATATGCTTCAGGAGCTCAATTGGGAATCCCTGGAAGGAAAAAGAGATTCATTTTGAGGAACACTTCTCAGAAATTTTAGAGAATTGGCATTTGAAGCTGACTACAGAACAATCATACTGCTCCCAACATACATTTCACATAGAGACCACAAAGATAAGATACGAGAAACTAGGGCTCATATGGAGGTACATAGACATTCATTATTCCCTCACTCTATCTGCAAGTAGAATATGAAAGGAAATGGCTAGTTGTGGTAAAGGGTACCCTCCACCACACCCCATATGGTGGCCTGCAGAGTATGTATGTAGATGTAGGAATATGGGACAATCCTACACCTACAGTTTATATTGGAAGATGGGTTAAAGATATGCAAACCTATGTTTATATTATTTGTAGAGTTAGAGAAAGCATTTGACCCTGTTAAGAGGAACACACTTTTTGGATTTCTGAAACTAGCAGGAATAAAATACAGGGAGCAGGAGTTTATTTACAACTTGTACAGAAACAAGGCTTTAGTTATAAGAGCTGAAAAACATGAAAGGGAGGCAGTGTATGAGAAGGTAGTGAGACAAAGTTGTAGCCTACCCCTATTTTTGTCCATTCTGTACATTAGGCAAGCACAAAAGGAAATGAGGGACAAAGTTGGAAAGTTCCGGGAGAAGAAAAAGCTTTGAGGTCTGCCAATGACATTGACTTCTGTCAGAAAAAGCAAAGAACTTGGAAGAGCAATTGAATGGAATGGACAGTGTCTTTAAAAGAAGTCATAAGATAAACAGCAACAAAAGTAAATCTAGGGAAACTGAGTGGAAGCAAATTAAATCAGGTGATGCTGAAAGAATTGGATTATGAAATGAGTCACTAAAAGTAATAGATTAATTTTGCTCTTTGGGCAGCAACATGACTTTGGTGGCTAAAGTTGAGCGGATTCAAAATACACACTTATGATAGCATAAAAAGCATTTATGAAAAAGATAATTTGTTAAAATTTAAGATAAATTTAAGTGATAAAAAGCCTTTTCTGAAGGTATTTATATGGAGTGTAGCCTTGTTAGGAAATGAAATGTGAACAATACGCAGTTCAGAGATGGAGAGAACAGAAGCGTTTGAAATGTCCTGCTAAGAAAAATTATGAAAATTCAGTGAATAGGTCAAGTGACCAGTAGTGAGGTTGTTACAATATGAGTAATCATCTAATGGAGCAGAAGCTGGCGGATGGGGCACTAACAGTCAGTTCAGCAGCAGGGCAGGGCTGTCCCACACCAAACGTTGGCAATGTAAATCGATACTACAGGCATCAGTGATGGCTGCTGGCTGCAGTCCATCACGGCCTATGTGAGCAGCTCCGGAAGACCACACCTCCCCTCACAGCATAGCAGCATACTCACAGTGCTGTCAATACATTGTTAAGCTAGCAAGAGATCTGCCCAATTCAAGACCTCAGCTACACCAATCAGTATCACAGAATAGGACCGACGTGACAGTTAAAGTATCTGATGAACTTGTTCATTTAAATGTGGAACATTGTACTGCAGAAGAACAGTTTGTTAATCTGTGCATCAAGTGATGCTTCAATCGTCAATAACACTTGTAGCTTATCAACCAAATGTATGGCAAAGACATGTGTCAAAATTAAGAAAGTCTTTTATTCATTTACGTGACACAGTGAACTAATATTTCATGTATTCTAATATATGATGAGCCTTGACCCAGAGCAATCAAAGAACCTACAGTTGTGGCTGGATGAAAGTAGTTTTACCTCGTCACAACAAATGGCGATGATGATCAGTGGTTAACTAGTTCGTATTCCGTGTGTGCTGGCTGCCTGTCGCACGTGTCTTTTTCTAAATATTGTTGCTCTACTTCTAGTTAGTTCTATTAGTGTATATACTATTTCATATCACCGTGTCTTAGCTGCCACAGTAAATGTCTATAACTGAAAATGCACAATTTCAAGTGCAGCAGATAGACTGTCTGGACACCTGACATCCTTACTCGACAAACAAGTGGCACTGCCACCGATAGCGGCTCCAAAATTTCTCCCGTAACACAGCCGAGAGAAAGAATGGTCAGACTGAATGGTGCAATTAGAGGTACACTTTGCCACCTACAAAATAACAGGTATGGAACACAATGCTTATTTTTTGTCTGACGTTTGGCCACCCAATGTATCACCTCTGTTTTAAACTTTGTGGAGAAAGTGTTCCCAAGAAAGTCAGTAAGTCGACCTATTTGAATTGCTAGACAAATATTTGGACAGCCCGATCCATGTAGCAGCTGCACGGTTTAAATTTTTTTGTCTGAAGCGGCAGCCGGCTCAGACCGTCAAACAGTGGATAGCGGAACTCGGAGGTCTCACCGGACAAATTCAAATGTTCCTGTGGAATTAACTATAGTGACATAATGTTGTATAACGCCATTATGGAAAATGTATATGATGTGTGCAATTGTGTTGCAATTCTGAAACTGCCTGACGTGGATTTAAGAACAGTACTGTTTGTGGCGGAAACACAAACAATTGTGGACTCAATAGAGGTTGATTTTGAGGTTCCATATATTTCTTTTGTTTTTAATCCACTAGACACTCAGTCTCATGTTCAGAATAGAGTTCAGACAAACAGTAAGAACACTAGAAGTAAAAACATTCAGTCTCATAGCACACAGAGTATGTTACAAAACTCTGGGACAAAATGATTACTCAGTGGTTTTTGAGGCATGATCAAAATAACTGTCCACGCTGTAATGCTAGTTGCTTTGATCACTGATTTAAAAGTCACATTCAAACAATGTGTTTACATGGCAAGCTAGGCAAAGGCAACAGCAACAGCAACCATCATGCGAGCGCATAGCAACCACAACCGTACTGTCAACGAGGGTAGGCAGCACAGGCCGTACCACTCACTCAGCCACGAGCCGAACCGAGAACTTCCACATTTCAGAGAGATTCCACTGCAATAAGCTGGTAGGTAAACAGTTTTTTGTTCATTTAAAAGTGGAACAAATGACAACTAATTTGCAACTGGATATTGGTGGTTCTGGTTCCCTGATAAAAAAAAGTCACTTATGCCAGAATTGGTAGCCCACCGCTAAAGCAGCCTACTTCTGTATTGTCTGCCTACAATGGGCAAGAAATTCCAGTCCTCGGATGTGGAGTTTGTGACACTACAATACGATAGCTGGAGGCAGCCAGCGCGAGCAATCTAGCAGCAAAAAGGTGACGCTAAGTGGTAGTATTAACATAAAATAAAGTCGAGAGAGGGCAGCAGGGAATGGAGACAGCCAGTGAGAGGCACATAGTGTCTTAAAAGAGAAACAGTACTGCTAGCCTTACCTGGGGACAGTACTCCCCCTTTGAAAATATAAATAGTGTGTAGGGAAAATATATAATAAGTAAGTGAATAAAAATAATAATTAAGCTGTACCGATGGAAAAAAAATAGATAAAAGTAAATAGACTATAAGTAAATTAACCAGTAATTTTACAATAACAACAAGGGGATTTTCTCCCCCCACCCCAAGGTTACGCGGATGGAACAGCATAGGCGGCAGGCAAGAAAAAGAACAATGGTCAGAGTCAAGTCGAGGTGGCTCACGGCAGCGGACGGCTCGCACGAGAGCTGGCGAGGCCTAAGTATGCAGTGCACTAATTTTTGTTAATTATTATAAAAGACAGTGCTGAGACGACGTCTTGTGGAGTGGAGCAGTTGCGTATACATGTTAAAAAAGGGTTACAGTACGAGGAGAAGTATATTTCACTGATAAAGGGATTATTGTGCAATACGGCAATGACAATGCCAACCGGTTATACCCACAGCTTTGGACTTCGCTATAGGATACACAAAGGCAACGGTAAAGAAAAAAGTTGTTAAGTGTGCTGTGTTGGGCCAAGCTCATTAATATAAGATGCTCCCAGCACCGCGAGTGATTGTAAGTGCAAAACCGCGCTGTAGAACAAAGACAAAAAAAAAGTATTTGTTTTTCCAGTGGGAAAGAAGTATATTTATATATATCTATTGTGCTGCAAGCGAAAGAGTATTAAGTCAGTGTTTACCCCATATAGTGGTCCCAGTGAATGTTATTTGAGTGTTAACCTGAGTCCTTCACGACCTGGGTACAAGTAACGGAGTACACGAGAGGTCGACAGGAGCATCGGCAGTCGCAGTGAGCCAGAGAATTCCGATGGTGATAGTTACTCAGAATTGCAACTGTGGATGTCAACAAGCTGGAGGGATCAGAAGACACTACAAGGTATTGTATTCGCAAGTTCTGGATGGGTGAAAATGAGGGAGCAGAGTTTCAAGTAATCCAAATTGAAGGATTAAGGATAATTGCCGTGATTAAATCCAGAAAGATCACCACAGCTTTTCCTTATCAGTAGTTATTGTAAAGATATTAGTAGATTAGTAGATGTAATATTCTAGTAATAATCCTTGTATTGTGTAGGGGAAAGGTGTGTTACGGGATAGAAAAGAGAGGGTCCTTACTGAAGGACATGTGTGTGTGGATAAGGGAAGATTAAATAAAATAGAATACCTCAAAGGGAATCAACCCAAGAGTTACTGCGTGAAGTGTCACCGATTATTCCCCATTATAAAATTCTTGTATGATATAAACAGAGTGTGTGGATTGTCAACTACAAGCGCCACAAAGTGGGTCGTGGAGGGCAATCTGTCGGGCAGGTGTGCAGTCGCGCCAAACCAAGTCTGATGGAAGAATCCTGGGGAGGGCACGACCACCGCAAGTTCACTAGCAACTTTTCAGGGAGTTACAAAGTGTGTTTCATATCATTTACTCAGTTCTGAAACAAGTGCAGACATAATTACGATAGATTTATCTGATTTATTCAATTTGTCCATTCAGAACAATGTGTTACAAAGTAGGGTATCTGTGCCTCGTGCCAATGTTTCTGACTTGTGTAGTAAGTACAAGAACTATTTGAAACACGTGTAGGAAGGGCAAAAGACTTTGAAGCTCATATCACTGTGTAAGACAATGCAAAACCATGATTTTCTTTTGCTTGACCTGTTCCCCAAAGACAATAGTACTATCCAACACATTTCTGCAAGCTAATGGGCATTACACTTGGTCATTTCGGAGAAGCCTGCAGGTTGTTTATGTATGCTGCTGACTTTAAGACAACAGTAAACCTACAAGCAATAGTGAATTCTTTTCCTCTACCACATCTGGAGGCATTAATGGACAGACTGGGACAGTGCGGACACTTTTCAAAGATGGATTTTTGAGACACGTGTACAGTTACCACTGGACAAACAGTCAAAGCAATACTTTGTGATAAACAATCACTTAGGCTTATTCCAGTTTCAAGGACTACAGTTTGAAAGTGCTTCAGGTCCTACAATTTTGCAATGGTTCCTGGAACAGCAAACATCCCTTCTTGTACAAACTATTTACACAATGTTGTGGTCACAGATCATACACCTGCTGGACACTTAGCAAATTAGGACCATTTGTTACAAATTCTTTCTGTTGCCAGCTTAAAGTGCAATAAAGAAAAGTTCTCCTTCTTCCACAAAGAACTGAATGCACAAGGTATACAAGATCTGTTCAATAATTTCTGAACTTTGTCCACAAAATTTTTCTGCGCTTACCTTTTAGTTACTGTGCATGATCTCCTTCAAAATACTCTCCTCCACAATTGAAACACCACTCCCAAAGCCATTTCCACTTCCGAAAGCCGTCATGGTACACCTCTCATTGGATTGCATGAAGTGCCGTCTGCGGATTTTCTTGCAAATCGTTGCAGGGGCGGTCAGGAACGCGTGGAGGACGAGGCAGCACAGTGATTTCATTTTTTGAGCAATTGTCTCACACCAACAGGGATGAATGTGCAGATGCATTATTGTGATGCAGGAGCCATGAATTGTCTTGCCACATTTGAGGCCATTTTCTTCTTACATTTTCACACAGGCGTCACAACACATCCCGATAGTACCATTAATTAACAGTTTGTCCCTGTGGCATGAATTGATGATGATGAACTAATCCCTCGAAGTCAAAGAAAACTATCAGCATGGCTTTCACATTTAGCTTGATCTGACATGTTGCAAATGACCACATATTGCAAAGTTTATGCAGAAAATGAGTCAGATTAGCCACAACACTTTTTTGCGTGCCCACATCCATCCTGACCGTGGCAGTGCCTTCATATTGGTTTCATGGGTCTGTTCTGGAATGTGCAATGGTTGCTAGTGGTCGATACTCACAGTAAGTTTCCTTTTGTTGTCCCCACAACATCCACCACTACTGCACGTACGATATCGGCTTTGTCTTCTATTATTTATCTTGAAGATCTCCCTGAGGTACTTGTCTCAGTCAATGCTCCACAATTCATGTCAGTTGATTTCCAACAGTTTTGTGCCACCAGTGGCATACACCCATGTTACCACTGCACCTTTTCACCCACTGTCAAACGGTGAAGCTGAACAGTTCATTCAAATGTTCAAAAGTCACACGGGGATCTCTGTTCCTCCAACATGTGGGACCAGGCACTGAAAATTTTTCTGTCCTGTTGCTCCTTGCTACATGACAGGAAGTCGCTGGCAGGATTGTTACACAGTTGAAGACACAATATCCTGTTACATCTTATGTGGCCACCACAGAAAGAATTTTTTCTGCCATGTCAGACAAAGTTTCAGCCACAGGATGAAGTCTTTCAAAAAGCCCTTGGGGGAAAAAAAAAAAAAAAAAAAAAAAAAAAAAAAAACTACACAACATTAGGAACACTGAAACATTACCGCAGTAATCTGACAATTGTCTTATGTTGTCCATGGTTCTGTTTGACTACTACAGTGCCAGAAACATCAGCTGCACTGTGTGTATGAGTATGTCAGTGAATCTATTTCAAAATTTTTGTCCACGGGTCCAACATGTCGTCAGTGTCCTCATCTGCAGTCGCAACCATCTCTCTGCCTGTCACAGTTGGCAGCTTCCTCTGCGATGCCCATGGAGATAAACACACCTCTGCTGGCTCCCGCCCAGCTCCCCAAACCGACGTCCACAGAAGTTCTTCAGAAGATGCCCTCGCCATCCAGCCAACCTGTACGGGTCTCTGGATGTGGCTGTGCATTCTGCATCTGGTTTTTTGGCTGATGTTCCCGGATGCCCTTGTGGTGGATACTGGTGTGCAGCTATGGAGGCACCGTCAGCCATAGTTTCCCTCCCTGCCTCCTCCCCTGTGTCTCCATCCAGTCCTTCCCTCTGCCACTGTCACACATATCCACCCTACACAACACCAGTGTGGAGATTTTGGGGGATAAATGTGATAGCATACAGAGATTGCACTGCCAGACAAAAGTTGGCAACATAGAACCGTACCACAGACATTAGCGAGGGTTTGCTACAATCCACGGTAATGTATGGGAAGCATTCCTGAAAACTGTGTCTTCCCTCTCAGCATAGCAGCACACACTCACTAAGGTCAATATACTGTTGAGCCGTCGAGAGATCTGCTAGAGCTGTAAAGTTTCTGATGGACTTGTTCATTTCTGATGGACTTTTTCATTTGAGTGTGAAACATTGTACTGCAAGAGAATAGTTTGTTAGTGCATCAAGTGATGCTTTAATTGTCAGTTACATCTGTAACTTATCAAGCAATTCTGTGGCAAGGAAGCTTGTTAAAGTTAGATAGATCTTTTATCCATTTATGTAATGAAATGAACTAATATTTCATGTGTCCTAGTATGATGAGGCTTCTCTCAGAGAAATCAGAGACCCCACAGTTGTGGCCAGATGAAAGTAGTTTTACCTGGTCACAGCAGCGACTACAGTGAACAAAACACGAGTTTTGCGGAAACTATGATACGGACTTTGTAAACATGACACAATAAAATCAAATACAGTATTAAAATCATGGAGTGCCTCGAAACTAGTTTTGGTGACACTAACAGCTTTTATATTGACCAAAACGTTTTTGGTTTTTGTGAAAAGCTCATTAGACAATATTCTGCTACGGTACTCACTGAAAGCTGTATGCATTGTTCTCATGTCAGCCAAATGTGTTTCATTCAGAATTCCTCTATCTATAGCCTTATGCCTTGTTTTTCACGTATTATGCAATACTCTCTGTTTCCTTAGAAGTTTCTTTACAGTGACTGTCTATCATGGAGGGTCCCTCTCATTAACGACTGTCTACTGGTTACATACCTATGCAACCAATCTTTTAAACTTGAAGCTTGTTCCTCTACATGCTCCTGTCCTGTGCTGAAAGTTTCAAGTTCCTCACAGACATAGGGCAATACTGCTTGTTTATCTATTTTATCTCCCCCCCATGAACCATGGACCTTGCCGTTGGTGGGGAGGCGTGCATGCCTCAGCGATACAGATGGCCGTACCGTAGGTGCAAACACAACGGAGGGGTATCTGTTGAGAGGCCAGACAAATGTGTGGTTCCTGAAGAGGGGCAGCAGCCTTTTCAGTAGTTGCAGGGGCAACAGTCTGGATGATTGACTGATCTGGCCTTGTACCATTAACCAAAATGGCCTTGCTGTGCTGGTACTGCGAACGGCTGAAAGCAAGGGGAAACTACAGCCGTAATTTTTCCCGAGGGCATGCAGCTTTACTGTATGATTAAATGATGATGGCGTCCTCTTGGGTAAAATATTCCGGAGGTAAAATAGTCCCCCATTCGGATCTCCGGGTGAGGACTACTCAAGAGGACATCGTTATCAGGAGAAAGAAAATTGGCGTTCTACAGATCGGAGCGTGGAATGTCAGATCCCTTAATCGGGCAGGTAGGTTACAAAATTTACAAAGGGAAATGGATAGGTTAAAGTTGGATATAGTGGGAATTAGTAAAGTTCGGTGGCAGGAGGAACAAGACTTTTGGTCAGGTGAAAACAGGGTTATAAATACAAAATCAAATGGGGGTAATGCAGGAGTAGGTTTAATAATGAATAAAAATATTGGAGTGCGGGTAAGCTACTACAAACAGCATAGTGAACGCATTATTGTGGCCAAAATATACACAAAGCCCATGTCTACTACAGTAGTACAAGTTTATATGCCAATTAGCTCTGCAGATGATGAAGAAATTGATGAAATGTATGATGAGATAAAAGAAATTATTCAGGTAGTGAAGAGAGACAAAAATTTAATAGTCATGAGTGACTGGAATTCGAGAGTAGGAAAAGGGAGAGAAGTAAACATAGTAGGTGAATATGGATTGGGGGGAAGAAATGAAAGAGGAAGTCGTCTGGTAGAATTTTGCACAGAGCATAACTTAATCATAGCTAACACTTGGTTCAAGAATCATAAAAGAAGGTTGTATACATGGAAGAATCCTGGAGATACTAAAAGGTATCAGATAGATTATATAATGGTAAGACAGAGATTTAGGAACCAGGTTTTAAATTGTAAGACATTTCCAGGGGCAGATGTGGACTTTGACCACAATCTATTGGTTATGAGCTGTAGATTAAAACTGAAGAAACTACAAAAATGTGCTAATTTAAGGAGATGGGACCTGGATAAACTGACTAAACCAGAGGTTATAGAGAGTTTCAGGGAGAGCATAAGGGAACAATTGACAGGAATGGGGGAAAGAAATACAGTAGAAGAAGAATGGGTAGCTCTGAGGGATGAAGTAGTGAAGGCAGCAGACGATTAGGTAGGTAAAAAGACGAGGGCTAATAGAAATCCTTGGGTAACACAAGAAATATTGAATCTAATTGATGAACGAAGAAAATATAAAAATGCAGTAAATCAAGCAGGCAAAAAGGAATACAAACGTCTCAAAAATGAGATTGACAGGAAGTGCAAAATGGCTAAGCAGGCATGGCTAGAGGACAAATGTAAGGATGTAGAGGCTTATCTCACTAGAGGTAAGATAGATACTGCCTACAGGAAAATTAGAGACCTTTGGAGAGAAGAGAACCACTTGTATGAATATCAAGAGCTCAGGTGGAAACCCAGTTCTAACCAAAGAAGGGAAGGCAGAAAGGTGGAAGGAGTATATAGAGGGTTTATATAAGGGCGATGTACTTGAGGACAATTTTATGGAAATGGAAGAGGATGTAGATGAAGACGAAATGGGAGATAAGGTACTGCGTGAAGAGTTTGACAGAGCACTGAAAGACCTGAGTCGAAACAAGGCCCTGGGAGTAGACAATATTCCATTAGAACTACTGACGGCCTTGGGAGAGCCAGTCATGACAAAACTCTACCATCTGGTGAGCAAGATGTATGAGACAGGTGAAATACCCTCAGACTTCAAGAAGAATACAATAATTCCAATCCCAAAGAAAGCAGGTGTTGACAGATGTGAAAATTACCAAACTATCAGTTTAATAAGTCACAGCTGCAAAATACTAACGTGAATTCTTTACAGACGAATGGAAAAACAGGTAGAAGCGGACCTCGGGGAAGATCAGTTTGGATTCCGCTGAAATGTTGGAACACGTGAGGCAATACTAACCTTACGACTTATCTTAGAAGAAAGATTAAGAAAAGGCAAACCTACATTTCTAGCATTTGTAGACTTAGAGAAAGCTTTTGACAATGTTGACTGGAATACTCTCTTTCAAATTCTGAAGGTGGCAGGGGTAAAATACATGGAGTGAAAGGCTATTTACAATTTGTATAGAAACCAGATGGCAGTTATAAGAGTCGAGGGGCATGAAAGGGAAGCAGTGGTTGGGAAGGGAGTGAGACAGGGTTGTAGCCTCTCCCCGATGTTATTCAATCTGTATATTGAGCAAGCAGTAAAGGAAACAAAAGAAAAATTCGGAGTAGGTATTAAAATCCATGGAGAAGAAATAAAAACTTTGAGGTTCGCCGATGACATTGTAATTCTGTCATAGACAGCATAGGACTTGGAAGAGCCATTGAACAGAATGGACAGTGTCTTGAAACGATTATATAAGATGAACATCAACAAAAGCAAAACGAGGATAATGGAATGTAGTCAAATTAAATCGGGTGATGCTGAGGAAATTAGATTAGGAAATGAGACACTTAAAGTAGTAAAGGAGTTTTGCTATTTAGGGAGTAAAATAACTGATGATGGTCGAAGTAGAGAGGATATAAAATGTAGACTGGCAATGAAAAGGAAAGCATTTCTGAAGAAGAGAAATTTGTTAACATAGAGTATAGATTTAAGTGTCAGGAAGTCGTTTCTGAAAGTATTTGTATGGAGTGTAGCCATGTATGGAAGTGAAACGTGGACGATAAATAGTTTGGACAAGAAGAGAATAGAAGCTTTCGAAATGTAGTGCTACAGAAGAATGCTGAAGATTAGATGGGTAGATCACATAACTAATGAGGAAGTATTGAATAGAATTGGGGAGAAGAGGAGTTTGTGGCACAACTTGCAAAAAGAAGGGACCGGTTGGTAGGACATGTTTTGAGGCATCAAGGGATCACAAATTTAGCATTGGAGAGCAGCGTGGAGGGTAAAAATCGTAGAGGGAGACCAAGAGATGAATACACTAAGCAGATTCAGAAGGATGTAGGTTGCAGTAAGTACTGGGAGATGAAGAAGCTTGCACAGGATAGAGTAGCATGGAGAGCTGCATCAAACCAGTCTCAGGATTGAAGACCACAACAACAACATTTATTTTACTGAACATTTATTAAGCACATTAGGAGAACAAGTGCATCATCTAATAGGCAAATACCAAGGAGGCTTTAGAAAAGATAGAAAGACTGTGAATAGTATTTGTTGACCTTAAAATGCATATGACTTGACTGAGCTGCAGATGCTCTTTAGTTTTTTGGAAGAATTCAGGACATATGAAAAAACTAGGGCAATTATAAATCTAAAGCTCATCAAAACCACCTTAAAAGTGAAATTTCAGAGCACATTGAGATTAGGACAGAGTTAGGCAGGGAGATGGACTGTCATCCATTTTGTTTAACACCGTCCCATAAGACATAATGAGAATATGGAAGGAAGCCGTTTGAAAGTGGAGTGCATAGTGTTCATCCGAATACAAGAGTTTGAAAAATCAAGAGAAAAGATAAACTCATGTATCTTGAAGCATTACTCCACCTCCATGAGATTGATAAAGAAGCAAACAAAGAACAATCCAGAAAGATAAAACTAGCATGGCATGCAGGTTAGTAAAGAATAGGTGTAACAAAAGAACAATGTCCTACAATGCAAAGATTAAGGACTACACTACAGTTGTTAAGCTGAAAGTATTTTACAGTTCAAAATGCCAGATACTGAATAAGAAAGGAGAAATGGAAGAACTAGAGAAAAGGCTCACATGGAAGAAGGCTCACACAGAAGAAGAGTAAACATGAGGATCTGTTCAAATAATGGTACACACTACAAGCAAGACAAAGCTGAAGTATTATGGATACCTCTTCAGCATAAGCAAATGCATATTGACAAAGAAAATCTGCCACTACATCACTATACTAAAGGTAGCCACAAAATGATGTGAAGAAGTGAGAAAGAACACAGAAAAAGTTGGGGTCAATCAGAAAGAGCTCTGTGATAAAGAAGTATTGCAAATGGAGCATGACAACTTCAAGGGATTCAAGAAAAGTAAAACGTACAAGGACCAATATCACCTGTTCAGAGAGAAGCGCTCATCGACAAAGGAATGAAGACATTCAGGGAGGACAAGAAAACATTAAGCATCCACAGTATGCCAAAGTCAAAAATGAAAATAAAGTAAAACACATCCGTTAAAGGGAAAGTACGTAGCGAACAGAGAGACACTCTTTCTTTGACCTGGTCATACGTATTTTAACATAACTCTTTCATATTATACAAATAGATATATGCATTTTCTAAATTTTGCTAGTGACTTGTGTAATACTGTATTGTTTTTATAATAAGACATCACAAAGTAATCATAATAACTGCAGAATTATTCTAACATTATATATACATTTGCAAATAATTTTCGTTTTGAGAGGCACGGGAAGGACTTGCCTCAGTACTTCTGGTGGCAAAAAGTGAGGCATTGGCAATACACTGTTGCTTCTCAAAAACACGTGTGAAATACACAGGAGACCGTGCGAGTGCGAGATGCCCACTTCCCGAGACACACTCTCTGAAGTACAGAGACCACCGTAGCACACACATCACGAGCTACTGAGATTGCGAGAAGAAGGCTGGCCGTTCTGCGAGATGCCCGCGCACGGGCACCCGGATGGCGGCGAAGCCAGTCGATACCACTGACGACACACTGATGCCGGCTGGCGAATTGGCCACAATCGTCTCTATCACGGAGGCAACAGAAGATGGCACTCACGTGCCAATAAGCACGCCCCGTGGCAAGCACGCTAGAAGAACACTGTGACGATTATCCCCACCCCCCTCCCTCCCTGCATGGGGAATATACACTTCCCAGATGTGGACAGTGACACCACAGCAGCTGGCAGCAGTGGAAGCACTACAACTGTCATCTGCACAAATGCAGCACCTCGCCTCGCTCCAGCAGCCACACTAGCAGTGGTGACCTGGCTGCACTCATCATCTCACTGTCTACACCACTGAGACACTGCAGCACGTTTCTGGCACAATAACGTCAGTTGTGTCTGGCTCACTGAGCTCACTCCAGATGCAGTCTGCACTGGGAGCAGTGATGTACAGCCAGCTGCTGGCCTATAGTCAGCTGACCACTGTCTCTAGTTACTGATGTCACCACTGGAAAAAGAACCAGTGATGACACAAAACAGATGAGAAGGTCTACACTTTCCATTGCAGATTCTAAAGGTGTAGCACAATGTGCTACTATTCCAATACCAGGGGGTGGACAAGCTCCTGAAGAAGATTCCTCCTCGTGCATACGGTCTTTCACTGCCGGATGCTGTATCGGTGGTGGATAGTTGAGCACTTTAAATTGGTTCAGGTGCCGATTTTTGGACTTCGAATAATTACGGAGACAACTGGATCTTATTTTAACTTTTCGTTAGACTTTGAACAGTTTTGGGTGAGTGCAAGCTCGTTTTCTAACTTTTCCTTAGGCTTATTCTATTTGACAGAAGTTTTGGTTTTTGGGATTGCATGCCTGCACAAACATTCTTTATGGGACTTGTGGCAGCTGAGAATTTTATCTATGTTGTTGCAGTTAGTATTGAGCACCACTCATGATGGACTCATTTTGTTGTTTTCATAGTGATTATTTAGGATAATGAACTTTGTTTGAAATTGTGATTAATAGTGAGAAACTCTGCTTTCAGACTTTAAGTGTTTGCTTTAAAGTTTTTGATGAATTGGCAGTTAATTAAAATTTGTATTCACATGTTCCATTTACTGCACTACATTAACTATTATTTGTCTTTTTTTCATTTGAATCTATAATTGTATAAGGTCACCATTCACAAAACAGTGAATCATTATAAACAAATGTAATAGTTTCCTGTTTTTTTCATTGGTAAACGATTTATCATAATAGTTGTAATGCAGACTTCTAATTGCTGTAAACATTTGTATTTAAATTTATTTAAAATTGCCTGTGTTATTTTTCTTTCAGAACATTGCAAAACATATGGTATCATTTATGAAATCTTCACGGGTTGTCAGCCGAGTAGCAACAAATATGCTGTGGCAGAACATCGTATTGATGAGAAGTACGCCTTAGATTTCTATGACACAAAGAAAATATGCAGTACAAACGGATTTTGGGACTCAGTAATCAAAGAGTCCATAGAAATACAGTTACATGACCACCTAATCAACCACGACAGTGGCTACCATCTCAGCACGACCTGGGAGCCTGCAATCAGGAAAATCAGAGAAGAATGTTCCGTTCCACCAAGGGCCGCGGATGGAGCAGACAGAGATGGATGCAAGGACTTGATCCCCGCACACGCATTCCCCACACCACCGGCCTATCCAGGTTCATCGGGCGATTCCGTGGGCGCATGATTGGCCAGCCACTGGAAGCGGAGAGCGGTTCAGCAGAGACATAAGCCCGCGACCGATGATATCCCAACACTTCGCCTGAAGATGATGGAGACGCATTCCATCAAAATGTTGCTACGAGACGATGATGCTACTCGGCTGACAACCCGTGAAGACTTCATATATGAAATTCGCCGAGAAAGCCTGCACTCGCCTATGGTATCATTCTTCATTTCGTGTCCACGCTCCACATTGTTCACATAATCTGCCAAACGTTCCTTTGCCACTGGTCAAAGCCGGCGGCTAGTACCATAATTTTCTCTTTATCTGGTAAACCTATTACAAGACACTAACTTAACTCTCAAATGAGTATGTCTGAAACATTATTTTGTGTGGTTAGTATCAAATATTTGTCACAATGCAGTAGTACAAGTTTAATTTTCCTAAATAGTATTGTAGCACTGAATAAAATGATGCACTAATCAATGGGTTCACAACTAATACGTCACTCTCTTTTGTAATACGGACGTAACTTGAGAAT
The DNA here is from genome assembly GCF_023864275.1 of Schistocerca cancellata. Lineage (NCBI taxonomy): Eukaryota > Metazoa > Arthropoda > Insecta > Orthoptera > Acrididae > Schistocerca > Schistocerca cancellata. Next base: position 11,451,428 of record NC_064626.1, read on the forward strand.
AACTTTTTTGGATTGCTCAGGAACGTATAAACTAAGTGGGTCCATTGTAAAATGGGAAACAACTCATCAGCTTTGGCCAATGACGTCATATTTTAGTCATAGATACTAGTTTGTTTATTTTGAGCTGTAATAAATGAAAATAAATGAATGTATTGTTAAGATACAGATACTGCATATTCTGTTTGTCGCGTTTGGTAATTTTAATTCATTTGTGTGCACATTTTAAATTATACATTTGTCTGATGGTGAGTCTTTCCAATTTCTATTTCCTCTGCAACTGATCCACACCCTATACTATGTAGGTCAGCTGAAGAATAGAATACTAGCGAAGGCAAAAAAAGTGATATGCATAACACTGGCATCTTGTACCACAGCTGAACTACGAAGGTTGTATCCTATTCTTCAGTTGACCTATATAGCTTTTTTTCCCTTCGCTATTACTAGTATCTATTCTCCAGTTCACCTAAATAGGTCAATTGAAGTACAGATATATATTTTATGTTCGTCGCAATTTTCACTTCCACTAGTATTAGTATCCTGTTCTTCAGTTGGTACTAGTAGTAGCAAAGGTGAAAAAGCTGACATACATATACAGGGCTATTACAAATGATTGAAGCGATTTCATAAATTCACTGTAGCTCCATTCATTGACATTTGGTCACGACACACTACAGTTACATAGAAAAACTCATAAAGTTTTGTTCGGCTGAAGCCGCACTTCAGGTTTCTGCCGCCACAGCGCTCGAGAGCGCAGTGACACAAAATGGCGACAGAAGCCGAGAAAGCGTATGTCATGCTTGAAATGCACTCACATCAGTCAGTCATAACAGTGCAACGACACTTCAGGATGAAGTTCAACAAAGATCCACCAACTGCTAACTCCATTCGGCGATGGTATGCGCAGTTTAAAGCTTCTGGATGCCTCTGTAAGGGGAAATCCAACGGGTCGACCTGCAGTGAACGAAGAAATGGTTGAACGAGTGCGGGCAAGTTTCACGCTAGCCTGCGGAAGTTGACGAATAAAGCAAGCAGGGAGCTAAACATATCACAGCCAACGGTTTGGAAAATCTTACGGAAAAGGCTAAAGCAGAAGCCTTACCGTTTACAATTGCTACAAGCCCTGACACCCGATGACAAGGTCAAATGCTTTGAATTTTTGGCGCGGTTGCAACAGCTCGTGGAAGAGGATGCGTTCAGTGCGAAACTTGTTTTCAGTGATGAAGCAACATTTTTTCCTTAATGGTGAAATGAACAGACACAATGTGCGAATCTGGGCGGTAGAGAATCCTCACGCATTCGTGCAGCAAATTCGCAATTCACCAAAAGTTAACGTGTTTTGTGCAATCTCACGGTTTAAAGTTTACGGCCCCTTTTTCTTCTGTGAAAAAAAACGTCACAGGACACGTGTATCTGGACATGCTGGAAAATTGGCTCATGCCACAACTGGAGACCGACAGCGCCGACTTCATCTTTCAACAGGATGGTGCTCCACCGCACTTCCATCATGATGTTCAGCATTTCTTAAACAGGAGATTGGAAAACCGATGGATCGGTCGTGGTGGAGATCATGATCAGCAATTCATGTCAAGGCCTCTACACTCTCCTGACTTAACCCCGTGCGATTTTTTTCTGTGGGGTTATGTGAAAGATTCAGTGTTTAAACCTCCTCTACCAAGAAATGTGCCAGAACTGCGAGCTCGCATCAATGATGCTTTCGAACTCACTGATGGGGACATGCTGCGCCGAGTGTGGGAGGAAATTGATTATCGGCTTGATGTCTGCCGAATCACTAAAGGGGCACATATCGAACATTTGTGAATGCCTAAAAAAACTTTTTGAGTTTTTGTATGTGTGTGTAAAGCATTGTGAAAATATCTCAAATAATATAGTTATTGTAGAGCTGTGAAATCGCTTCAATCATTTGTAATAACCCTGTATATGTCAACTGAGGTATTCAATGTCAGTGTTACATATGTTGCCCCCCCTGCCCCCCACCAGTAGTAGTATAATAGCCTTTAGTTGACCTGTACAGATCAACAGAAGAATAGAATACTAGGACTTTCTATTGCAAAAAAGTGATACATGTAATGTTACATTTGAAATTTGGACATATGTTGTATATGTCCATCATATGTGGTAACTTGTGACATCATTTTTAAAGTCCCATTCTTCAGTATTTCCCATTTTTGAAAGCTGACGAATTGTATCCCTTTTTTCAGTATTCCAAACTAAATTACCAAACCATGCTTACAGGAATTCATATCAACTCCAAATTTACACGAGAATAACATACGAGTCACATCTAATAACACATCTCCCTTGTAAATTTCTTTTATTTATTTATTTATGTATTTTTCATCTTTTGATCACTTTTGGCAATGATATTGGATACATCAGGTTATACATGAGTGTGTTACAAAGTATTTGGCATTTACATAGAAGCATAGATATAAACAATTTTTTCAGACATTTGTAAAAGAGATTAAGAGTTTACGCCACAGAAATAAAATTACACGTATCAGACAGAGTTAAAAAGAATATACACAATTGTGCTTACATACAGTGACTGAACAATCTCTTTATACTATTTCCATGGAGTTCACAGAAGAATTTCTTATTTAAGAATTTTTTATACTTGCAATCTGAGAAACTCCTTTACACTATTACATTTGCATCTAAGAACTCCTTTACACTGTACCGACAAGCTGGGACCAGATGACCTTTTAGTTTTTGTTTGAAAGCAGACAGTGTTTTTAAGGTCTTGATACTACTTGGAATTTGTTATATAATATACATCTAGCTATTTTAGGTTATTTGTCACTTAAGTCTGTTTGAATACATGTGTCAATTATCTTTACACCTAGAACTGTAGTTAAGTATATTTTTGTTCACATAAGCTGTACAGTTTATGTTAGGTACATAATTGTTTTGTACATGGACAGAGCACGCACTGTCAGTATTTGCAATTCTTTGAATTTATTTCTGCAGGACAGGCTTGGTGACGGGTTTCCAATGTTCCTAATCACTTTCTTTTGAGGTTTAAGTACTCTGCTTATGTATATATTAACTGCATTACCTGACTTATGTATACAGTAAGAGATATGTGGATAAATTAGACCACAATATATTTTTAGCAGAGCGTCATGATCAACAGTTTGTTACATTTTACTCATGAGAAATATGTTTGTGATAATTTTTGAGCATATTTTGTCTGTATGAGTATCCCATGTCATGAGACTGTCCATCAATCTCAGTAACTTGCTGCAATAAACTTTCGAAATGCTGGAGTACCCAAGATTGATGTCAAGATCATCTGCTTTGACCTATTTGCTTATGTTCTCATCTAAGTTGTTTTACCTACATTTATGAAAAGGTTGCATCCCTCCCTCCTCCCCGCCAAAAAATTATCTGTGCGCTCTATCCATCTCTAAACATGTTCTGGTTTCATGGTCCTTTGCAAATTTACTTGTGATTAGTAGATATGTGACATCAGCATACACGGTCACTGTTTCATTTACTGCTTCTGGCATGTCGGTTACATATAGAATACAAAGGGTCCCCATGCAGAACCAAGCGGTACATCATGTTTGATCTCTTTGAATGCTGAGAACACATTTTCCAATCTGTTGTCCTTTCTATATTTTATCTCTACACATTGTTGCCTATTGTTGATAAATGATTTTGTGGGTACACATGCTGTGCCCCCCCAGCACCCAGTGCTTACTGCACGGCACACATTACTACACAATTTAAAGGAGAAAAGGTTGGGAATGCAATGGAATGGAGCCCTTGTCTTAGTAACATACATGACGGTAGAAATTAAACCACACGATTAATTAAGCACAGACAATACACAATCAAAAACTACTTATAAACAGTCTGACCATCCATTTACAGCTGTTCATATCCTTTTTGACATGGACTTTATTGTCTCGGTAACTGAAAATGGGCCTACAACGACAAGGTTTTTACATTAAGATAGGTAGCTGCATACTCGAGTCATACCAGTGGGTACACCACTGGTGTTGTTCAGTAAACGAGGTGCCTGCAAGCTATTTGCTAATTATGATGCAAGGCTCACTCACCGAGATAAATACACACACTGCCGTTGGGACTCCATCGGGTCGCAGCAATCACAAGTCTTCATACAGCGCTTGGGTTCTCATTAGAAACACTGCACATTCACTGAATTTGGTAGTCGGGGAGCTGTGGGTGGACACAGGTACTCAGTGACCTCGGCAGCCACCGCGTTTATGCCTGGGTCGGTGTGGTGTTGGCATATGTCTGCAGTGGGTGGGTAGTGTCGGGAGACGGTCCGGGCTGCGTGCGGTGTGTGACGGTGGGTCGTGGCCAGCTGACCAGCATGTGAGACGCACAGCTGGACCTGCAGCTCAGGGAGGAAGGTGTCGCGTGGTGCAGCGACTGATGTGGGAGGCACACGAGGTAGCACGAGGAGCCGCACTGCGGTGCAGTCTCGCTGGAGGCAACACAGCAGAGGGGAAATAGGGCAAGCAGGGCACACGTGGTTTAACACACAGCAGAGTGTGCAGGCATCAGTCAGTCCTGCTGTATCTGTCATCTGTTAGATGCCACGGTGTGGGCGTGGTGGCAGGGGCGGGTGTCACTTGTGGGCACTGGAGGTCACATTCTGATGTGGTGTGAGCTGCCGGGCTGCCGGACCAAAGTCCCGAAGTCACGTGTAGTGCCTTCAGGGTCAGGTTCTGCACGCTCAGGAATTGCGACAGAAGGGTTAGCAAATGGGGGCGACGTGGCCGCATCTGGGTTCTAGGTGCCGGTGGTGTCAGGGTGGGAACTGGTGTCGGCAGCAGTGTCCGTGGCATCGGCGGTTCGTAGGGATACCTCAGCTGCCGGTGGTGCGTCTGCATCGTCAGTGCTGAACGTGTAAACTGGCTTTACCCTGTCAATGGACACCGTACACGGGGCACGTGGAGGTGCACGGTGAATGTTACGTCACTTCGCTGCAGAACAAGGTGTGGACCTGAGTACTGTGGGCAGAGTGGGGGCTGACAGGCATCGACGCTTAGCATTACGTGAGTGTAAGATGTGAGGTAGCGGTGCACAGAACTTTTGTGCTCACCGTGGAGTTCTGGAGGCATCGGCCACAGCCTGGCTGTGTAGTCTTGCAGCTGCTGAATGTACACTGGGATACATAATGTACCGGGTAAAGCCTGCGGCTCAATAAAGTCGCCTGGCAAATGATCAAATGTGTGTGAATTCCTAAAGGACCAAACTGCTGAGGACATCGGTCCCTAGACTCGCACACTACTTAAACTAACTTAATGCTAAGGACAACACTCACACCCGTGTCCGAGGGAGGTCTCGAACCTCTGGCGAAAGGGGAGTCACGTGGCAGGATCGGAGGATGTCCGTATACCGAATCAGTCGGGGACGCCTCCAAGTGGCCTTGTGGGCAGCCTGCAAACATAACAAGACCAGCAGCAAAGAAAAGGACCATTTGCCATTGCAGCAGGTAAGAGCATATTTCAACATATAGATGAAGTTGGAAGACAAGGTCCACATTTTGCTCTCGATGTAAGGGGGTTAGTGTGGGATCAGTGGTCTGGGCCTTTGTAAGAGTCTTATAATCTATTGAAGAGCTGAGGGTAGAGGAGCAGCTGACGCAATCAGCAACAACCTGGTTGACGCCAGCTACGTGGCGTACATCATTGGTAAATTGTGCTACGTACTCCTGCTGGCTGCAGCAAAATTTGATCACCGTCTTTCTGACAAAAAACCTTCACGAGTGGCCACTGATCCACAAAAATAGTGAAATGATGCCCCTCAATGGAGGAGCAGAAATGCTTCACTGCCTCGTACATTGCAAGCAGCTGCCAATTGTATCCATTTGGTTGTGGTTCTGACAGTTTGGCGGAAAAGAAAGCCAGCAGCAGCCAAGTGTCCACAATATGCTGCTGGAGGACTGCAACAGTCTCGGACTGACTCGCACCAGTGACAGTAGCGAGGGGGGCGAAACTGTGAGGGTGCGCCACGAGGGCCACCTCGGCAAGGTCGCATTTGGTGCGCTCCAAACTGGCTGTCATTGTAGGGGTCTATGGAATGGGTCCATTCCCTTTTGCTTGGCTGCCTCGCAATGCAGCAGTGAGGGGTTCCTGAATGGCAGCCACATCTTTTAGAAAACAGCGAAAAAAATTGAGCGGTGTGCGGCTCGCGTCGATGCCGTTCATAGCTCGGCATCTTGTAATAGCGACGGTGGCATCTCGTAATAGCGATGGTGGCATCTCGTTTTATTAGTGCGCTTACTGGCGCCACCATGTTTTCTCACCTTTTCTGTCCGTGAGTGGCAGCAGCAGCGCTCATCGATAGCACATACTGTGGGACCATCTTTGGAGCGGCCTCTCATATTTCCACGATGTCGTGTGTCGAGCAAGGGGAGTTGAGTTGGACGGAGCAGCAATGAGGGCCACAGAGCCAGTACTCGCCTGACAGCTGGTGACACACACCACTGTCCGATGGTAGGATGTGGTCACGAGAGTGCACGATCACGTCACGCATCGGGTTCAGCGCATTGTAGTTGAATGGACCGTGATATTCGAGTAGTGCAACTTTCACTTTTGTGTGTGTGTGTGTGTGTGTGTGTGTGTGTGTGTGTGTGTGTGTGTGTGTGTGTGTGTGTGTGTGTGTGTGTCCACCCATTGAAGTGACGTCATGGCAATAAGATGTCAGTTGATGATTTATACTGGGATCTTTCCCGTGCCTGAGTGGGGACGACCGTTGGTTGGTCATTCGATCGGTCGTCACAGCGGACAACATGCATTTGGTCTTGCAATCACTTCTGGCTTCTCTGAGTTTTGCCAACTTGTAATTCGTCCATGTTGTTTCACAGTGTCTGGTTTTAGTATTGTGAGTTGTTGGTGGAATTGTTTTCCCAGATCTGTGCTTATTTTGTGGTTTTCAATGTGCAGTTATTTTATGCTGTCTGCGTACTGGATTTGGAGACAGTTGCGAACAGACACCAGTTCAGTTGGGGCACAGCAGCGAGCAGGTCAGTGCAGCGCGAGGGCGAGCCAGGGCCGCTGGCAAGGTACAGCCACTACAGGATCGAGGAGGGGTAGCTGTGAGAGTGACGACTTCGTTGCACACCGAACCCTGGATGTTTAAGTTTGGTGAAGAGTTCACTGCTAATGCAACCTCAACTATTTTGAGATCTCACCTTTGATTGGCGGGTCGTTGCTCCTAGGGCCGCTGAGCCGAGCCTGGCGGCAACGAGTGAAGTGTTTCGAGGCAGTGAAATATTGCAGCCGTCTTTCTCTATTTGTTATTCACCATTGAATTTAGTATTATTCTTATTAGTGAAGTGCAACCAGCGGTATTTTCTGCCTTGTGGCCACTAACTGCCCAGTTACCTGCCCTGGAGGTTAGCATACTTTCCTGGCAGTGTATCTTTCCTTCTCACGTTGATGCTGTCCGACACGGCGTGTAGTTTGACAGCCTCTTGTATTCTACTGTGGATATTTTTTGGGAGATCTACCTGGGTTCTAGTGTTTCCTTCGGCCTTGGGTGTTTTCTGAAGACGTAGTGCTGTCTGTCTCTTCACCCTTGCCTAAAAATATTCCATCATTATTCTGGTGATCGGATGTTAGGCGGATCGGTTAGTCGGTCGGTCGGCACTTAAGCTGCACCTAGTTTGAGTTGCCATCCCGTTACATGAGGACAACTCTTGGCTGCCTGTCTCACCGTATCTTATGTTTGAGTTACCTTCCCAGGCTGACCCTTGGAACACTTGATGAGAACCGCTTGTCCTGATTCCTTAGATTGTTATGTTTGTTTCAAGGATATTTGTAATTTTCTATTTATTGTTGTTTTGGCCTTCAGCCAAGTAATAATTTCACTTCTTTTATAATAAGCCCTTCAGCCGTGTTAGAGTTTGTTTTAAAACAAAGTATTTATCTTAATATGTGCTATTTGGAATTGTTCTTCTGACTTTTAATTCTGGCCTTCAGCTGTTTGTCGTTTGAGGTTGTTGGTGGTGGCCTTCGGCCCTAAAATTGTGGAATTTTTTTCTGTGATAAGGCCTTCAGCCATCATACCGTCAATTGTGCTGTTTTAAGAAATTGTCTTAAAATTTTAATTTCTTTTAATAAAGTTTACATTTTTGTTGTGCAACCGAGAGCAACTAATTACAGCCCTGTCGACAATCATAACCTTATCCTGCCCCATCCTGACAACATAGCGCTCAAAAAGTTGCCATCCCCAAACACCTGCGTAGTTCCTTGTATGCTGTGGGCCACAGAAACTTGGCAACTGCATGGACTTTCTCAGGTAGGGGATGCAAGACAAATGCGGATATGTATATGTGTTCCAGGAACTCAGTCTCGGCTACCCCAACACACATTTGTCCACAATGAGGTTGACCTCTGCTCATCCAGGCTGATAAAAACTGCACTGAGGTATCCATGCAGTTCAGCCAATTTCTGGCAGTAAATAGGAATGTCGTCCAGATAGTTAAAAGAGCCCAATGTGCTGCAGAGGACGTCATCCAAAAAATGCTGAAATGTTTGTAATTTTGTAATTTATTTGCGTGAAACATGTAATTACATGCATAGCAATTGCTAGTACAATACAACAGCATACAATCTAATTTTACTTTATAAGTTCCTATTAAGAATGTAGTCCAAATTATTTGCATAATAATAGTTTAGATTTTAGTTTCTACAGTATGCTATAGAAGCACTCCTCAATGAGCCACGATTTTAGATGTTTTTTGAATGTCTCTCAGTTCATTTGGCAGTGCATTGAAGTATTTTGCTCCATTAATATATGGACTGTTTACAGTCTTTTTTTCAGTCTTCTGTGTATCATATGGTAATTTTGTACTTGTCTAGTATTGTGAACATGAATTTCTGCATTACGACAGGTATAGTTCTTATCTTATACAGTTAGTACTATTGTTTCAAACATATACATTGAATAGATAGTCAGAATTTTAAATTCTATAAACAATTCCTTACATTATGTTTGAGCATCTTTTTTGCCTAATATTCTCAAAGCTCTTTTCTGGAGTTTAAATACTCGGTCTACATGATTTTTGGAATCCCCACCCCACAGTGCAAGACCATATGCTACAAATGGATGTATTAAACCAAAATACATCATCCTTATTGTTTGGTTATTGACATATGGAGCTATTCTTCTTAAAACATACAGGCTAGATGATTGCCTTGCACATACGTTGTCAATTTGTTGTGTCCATGGTAGTTTGCTATCTATGTATATACCTAGGAATTTACACTCACTGCAGATTTTCCCTACGGTATTGCTATCTTGAGAATCAATACAAGTTTGCAAATCACCAACATTGAAGGGGATTATATTTGTTTTTTGTAAGTTGACTTTTAGATTGTCATTTTCAAACTTTTCCTTTGCAATATCTATAAATTTTTTTACCTCTATGCCAAGATTAAGAATATCATTTCCCCAACAAAGGTCTGAAGTGTCATCTGCATACATTGTATCATTTTTTACTATCTTTGGGAAGTCATTGACATAACATATACAGAGGAAGGAACCAATTATCGATCCTAATACTCCTGACCCTTGACGTATAATTTTTTAATGTTTCTCCACTATTGTGTGAGATACAGGTACACTGTCTTCTGTTTTTTAAATATGATGTGATGAGATGCAATAATTTTCCACTTATGCCATCTCTGGCCAGTTTTGACAGAAGTACCTTATGATCAACCCTATCAAAAGCCTTTGATAGGTCTAGGAAAACTCCAGCTACTTGCATGCCTTCATCAATTTTGTCAAGAGCTTTCAGCATAAATTGAAGTGTTGCAGTCATGGTGTTACAACCACTTCTGAAACTATGCTGAAAACCTCCCAGGATGTTGTACTTATTATAATGGAAAAAATGAAAATGCTTCTTTACAGAGTGTAGGGGAACGATGCGGGAGACCTACACCGCCTTACTAGGCAAGGTCCTAATGGAGGTGGTTTGCCGTTGCCTTCCTCTGACCATAATGGGGATGAATGATGATGATGAAGACGACACAACAACACCCAGTCATCTCGAGGCAGGAAAAATCCCTGACCCGCCGGGAATCAAACACGGGACTCTGTGCTCGGGAAGCGAGAATGCTACCGCGAGACCACGAGGGGTGGACGCTTATGCTTATTATAATGCTCTATGATATATTTCAGAATTATTTTTTCAATTAACTTGCTAAAAACAGAAGTTAAGGCAAGTGGTCTGTAACTTTCTACTTGTTGTTTATCACCTTTTTTGCACCAAGGGATACGCTATATTGTTTTCGCACTGTTTAAGTAAAAATGGAGAAATTTCATCCCACCCATCGGATTTTTTGTTTTTACATTCTCTGATGAGCAGCAAAATATCCTTGCTTTCAAGTTCATGGAGTTGATTAGCTTCAGAATTATCCTCAGCAAGACTTCCAACAGGTACTTTAACTGTGGTACAAAAGTCAGATTCTACAATATCTATGAAATAGTCATTAAAAATGTTACTGATCTCTTGAGGATTGGTGACATCAATATTGTTATTAGATATCTGTATTTTGATATTACCTTTTAGTTTTGTTTTACTGTCTCTAATTTCATTTAATATTGACCAGCAGGTCTTGGAGATACAATCTGAATTTTGTATTTTCAAGTTAATCTTTTCAGCCTTCAATCTTTTGACTTGCTTGCAAAACTGGTACTTGTATTGTTTGTATTTATCCCTGTGCTCGTTGTTTTTGGTCTCTCTTTGTATCATATACATTTCTTCCATTTCTTCTTTCTGTTCTTTGGTAGTATTATCAAATTCCACAGGCCTTGACTGTCTTGCCTTATTCTTATTAATATTTATCTTTCTGATGAGAATAGTATTACTTAGATGATAAGATAATGTATCTAGAAAGGCATCCCATTTATAATTCACTCCTTCGGCTTGGAATGCTAGATGCCAAGATTCATGACCAAGGCTCTCTCTCAGTTTGGCAATGTTGATAACAGAGAGAGATTCCTTTTGTATTCATAAATTTTCTTTGGTTGTGCAGCATTACTGAGGCTGAAAGGCACGAAGGGGCTTTCAAAGAGACAAAAGGGCATAATAATGGCCGTCTTCTTGATGTCCTCCGATGCAGCCAGAATCTGTGTAAAGAGCTTTTGCGCAGTCTACCTAACTGAATATGGCAGAACCCTAAATTTCATTACTGTAACTAAAAGGGGAACAATATAATGGTCATGAATAGTTTGTTTATTCAGGCTCTAGTAATCACCACAAGGGCGCCAAACTTGTTTTTGGCTGGTAGGAGAGGGTGGACAAGGCACTGTACCAGTGGCCCCTGTGTGGTCACGATATAGTGCACTATGTCATGGTGCACTTCAAGGGGTGCGCCACAAGGTGGGGGTTGAAGAGTGAAAATTTGGAGGGGAGATTGGCAAAATGGCTGAAGTAGGACAGCTGCTTAACACTGAAGTGTGCAGAACAATGAGACGCGCCATCAACCATGCGACGCTTCGCGAGGTTGCATAGGAGATTGAAGTGGGAAAGAAAATTAATGCTGAGGATGAGGTCGGTGACGTCAGCCACAGTGAAATTACAGAGAAACTCCTCACTGAGTCCAAGGTCAACACGACAGGTGTGGGGGCCACAGGTGGCGATGACGGAACCATTTGCGGCAGTGAACAGCGAGGGGTAGTGTGGATTGTGACCAAACAAGTGTGGAAGCCAACATGGGAAGATGGCCATAATCGAACCACTGTTGCTGAGGAATAATATAGGTAAAGTGGAATAATAGTGATCTAATATAAACAGGCACTGTGAAATTGCGGAGCAAGCAGGTTCGCCTACCATCAGCAACCAACCGTGTTTGGGCGACATGATCACGGTAATCAGCAGTTTGTTGCATCACTGCCAATGCGCTTGTGGTACCGACGCACAGGGTCAGCATCACATGCCTCTTCCTGCTCCGATGCAGTCCCCAACAATCAAACTTTCCTTCTCATCCCGTACGGCAAGTCCCCCCTGACCCACGGTTCTGGGTGACTTTCCCAAAATCTATCCCTTTTCTTAGACCTCTCCAGTCCTTTTCCTTCATCCTTCTTCTTTTCTCTTCAACCATTCTGCCTGAAGAAGGTGCCACTGGCTACGAAAGCTTGCCAACCACAACAGTCTTTATGTGTGTGTTCTGCTACCGCTTGGTGAGTAATTTTTTATGTATCCAATTAAATAATTTTATCAATAATTGATTGTTTTCCTGTAGTAATTGATTTATGAGGAATGTAGGAGCCTTACTTATGTATTTACAAATATGATTAATTATATTTATGATTTCTGACTCATCTTTAGGTGATACGAATATTATATTTATGATTTCTGACTCATCTTTAGGTGATACGAATATATAGTCTGTTACAAAATTATATTTATGATTTCTGACTCATCTTTAGGTGATACGAATATATAGTCTGTTACAATCTTGGAGCTCTTTATGTTATCTACTATTTGGATGTTTTGGTTTCTGACCAACCCATCCATTACATCTATGTACTACTGAATGAAAATACCAGATACTTCATATGGATCATTTAGTCATCTTCCTTCCTTTTAAATGTGGTATTTACGTGACCTGGCACTTCTGTCTCTCTCCTGCTTGTGTTTGTGTGTTCTCATACAGTTTTGGAGACGTGAAGAAGTTTCAATTTTGTGTTTATAGTATCTGGCATCTTGCTGTAGGCTTTCTTCATGTCTCTGTAGAACTTGCCCTTCGCTAAACATTTACCCTCCTGATAATTTTTATATACTTCTTTTAATCCTTCTCTGTTCTGAATAGTTTTTGCTGTGATCCAGTTTTTACTTACCCTTTTTTGTACTTTCCTAGATACTTACAGAAAGTTAACATTTAAAAAATAATTCACAGTTTCCCCAAAAATTTCCCAGCTCTTTTGTACATTTTTTCACCACAAATCCCTTCCCAGTTTCCTTTCTTTTTTTTCCAGCAAAGCTTCCAAAGTCTTTAGATAGCCTGGTTTGGTCTATCTTAGTTCTATCACTGTATCTTCTTTGCTCTTCAATTGATTGGCCATAGTGGTCAGCAATTACATTGTTTACTATTTGTACATTCTACCTGTGCTCAGGTATGTTAGTGCGAACATGATCTAAAATTGTGTCTACTATAGCTGTACATCTTGTACTTTTAATTTGTGTCTGTAGGTTGAATGAGCTTAAGATCTAAAGGAAGCTTTGACACAAACATTTTATATCATTGTTTTAATATTAAAATCACCAACTTTTATTAAAAAAGTGAATTCTTTGATAATTCTGCCTAGTAGTATTTGAAGCTATCCACTCTCGAGCTTGTTGAGCAAAATATACCCAGCAAAAACATATTTTTCCTGGAAACCCTGAGAGCTGTATCTGAATGGCAGCAGCTGCTTCAATCAATAGTTCTGCACAGTTAGGTATGTGATACATAGTGAAGCCAATTACATTCCTATGAACATATATAGCTATATCCACATTTTAATGATATGGTTATAATAGAAGGAAACATTCCACGTAGGAAAAATATACCTAAAAACAAAGATGATGTGACTTACCAAATGAAGGTGCTGGCAGGTCGACAGACACACAAACGAACACAAACATACACACAAAATTCAAGCTTTCGCAACAAACTGTTGCCTCATCAGGAAAGAGGGAAGGAGAGGGAAAGACGAAAGGATGTGGGTTTTAAGGGAGAGGGTAAGGAGTCATTCCAGTCCCGGGAGCGGAAAGACTTACCTAAGGTAAGTGCTGTAGATTCTGTTGAAACTGTAGCTTTTGTAGTTACTGTTGGTGTCTGCTCTGATGTTCCTGATATTGAAGGCAGCTCAGCTGTTACTGTTGAGAGTGAGGCAGATGGTTCTTCCATTATTGTAGTTTTTGTAGGCTTCACCATTTTATTTAGAACTACTGCTTCTGCTGTTTTTGTTTCTGTGGTCACTTCATCCGAGATTGTGTTTTCTTTATCACCGCTTTTTGTATTATGGTTGTTCACTGGTGTTGATGGCAGTTCCTATATACCTCATGGGGATGGCAGGTTTGTATAGACTTTTTTCTTGGCATCTGAATTTTTCTAACTTATGAGTGATTTTTTTGCTGAGTAATTCTTTGCCACTTCTGTTCAGATGCATTCCATGTTTCATATAACTGCACCTTTGCAGAAAGTCCACACCAAGGAAATGGGCATTTGTGTACATTTCACAGATCTTGTGAAACTGTCTGTCTGTCTTTTTAATTTCAGAATTTACACAGGAAGTAGGCTACAATTCTGATGTTCTTGCTTGCACAATGAAGAAATTGCCTTAGATTATGGACTGCAGTTACCAGTTCATTTCTATAAATATCATTTGCACCCCCAATTAACACAATACTTCTATTTCTGTTATCTGAACTGTCCTGCTCGATGTTTTTGGTAACTTAATGCATGGGTGCATCTGGTTTAACATATCCACACGCTTTCACTTTGAAATATTTCATAAGATTGTCTCCATGGCTGTCAGAATGAATAGCCATTTCTGCAGGTTTGCCATATCCTTGTGAGTTCTTACCTGTGTCTACAAATTTCCATTGAGCAAAAGTCTTCACTTGATGCTTTCCTATAGTTTTAATATTTCTACCTGCATGTAGGTTCTCACAATTGGCAGCAGAACTTATGTTATCTCAGAAAGTCTTCATATCAGACAATCTGTGTGTCACTATATGTAGGAACATTCTTCTCCCATCAATAAAATGTCTACAGTAAAAAACGGGTAGCTAAGTGTAAACAAACACTGATACCATTACATTCCGGTAGTCCTCTGTGTACAATTCTAAAGTTAATAACATGTGATCTTATCCTTCTGAACAACTGTCAAAAACTTTTTCGCATAATCTCTGGCTAGGAAAGAAGTTCACCACCTCAGTACCAAACTCACACCCAATTTTAATACTGGTACAGCATTACTAGGCATAGGCATGCTGCTAAGAATGGGTTCTTGTTCTTATTCTTTACCTGTGTGTGGCTCATTCCTTGCAACGATACTGGACACATTATGTTTACATTAAGCTTACATATACGAAGTGAAAATACAGTGATATCTATCAAAAAGGGGTAGATTTTGGGAAAGTCACCCAGAACTGCGGGTCAGGGGCCCAAAATCTACCCCTTTTCCTAGACCTCTCCAGGGTCATTCCATCTCAAATCAACTAACAGCCTGAACCTTGATATCTCAGATTTGGATGAAATTTTTTTCAGGTAATGCACCCACTAACACTAGTTTAAATTTGAAATTTCAAATTTTTCTGACCTTTGGTTGAGTTTCAAGGGTTTAAAAATCAAAAAAACCTCTCGTTTTTGATCAATCGATGATTGTTTTAAAATGCTGTAGCTCAAGAACTGTACAACCTAGAGAGCTCAAACTTGCACCATTGTTTTCCTCTATAAATTCCCTTCAATTCGATATGTAAAATGACTATGATACCTAAATCTGAAAATTTTAAACTATTCCAAAAAAACATTTTTTGAAATTTCCAAAACATGTACCCTTGGATTTTTTTAATTTTTATTATTTTTTTTTTATAAAAATTGTATGTGTTGCCCAGTCTAACTGACTACATGCATGCAAAATTTCAAGATGGGATCTCAATAGGTTCTTGTATAAAATAATATTTTACTACTGCAAGTGAGGTGAAAATCAGACTATTTCTAGGCTATGAATACTAAGGTAGGCCTATGTAATTCTAACAAACTTAAATTATTATGTTAGCCTTTTTGTGCAACATTACCCTCTTATTGTTTGTTAATACATTAAATGATATAGTATTGTTTTAATTTGATGTTCATGATTCTTTTAACTATGGATCAGAAGGAAGTGAACACATTTTAATTGGTAATATACATGCTACAAGTTAAAATTTTGAATAAAGCCACTCACCTTCATCCTTAGCTGTAAATGGCAGAGATTATCTTTTTCGTGGTTTTCCAGTGTTATTTGTAATCATTTACAACAAGTTCCTTATATTAGAAATTGGCATGTAAGCAATTTCACTTGGGAAAAAGATTAACTTGTTGGTATTTGCATGGATAGAACTGTATTCATCCAAATCTGAGAGGTCATGGTTCAAATCATGTAGTACCATTGGTTGATTTGACATGGAATGACCCTCCAGTCCTTTTCCTTCACCTTTCTTCCGTCCCCTTCAACCCTTCTGCCTGAAGAAGGAGCCACTAGCTTTGAAAGCTTGCAAATCAACAACAGTCTTTTATGTGTGTGTTCTGCTGCCGCTTAGTGAGTAGATTCTTTATCTATACAGTTAATAATTACACATTTTAAGTGATTCAATACATAGTTTTAAATTTGTTGCAGTTTCCCCTTGCAATGTATACTGATACACAATTTTTTTATTATTTCAAGACATTCTTTAACATTGTAAGCAAAAACATTGATCAGATATCTTTTTAATTTTCTTTTAAAACGAGACATACTTTCTATCTATATACACTGTGGTAAACTGTCATACAGTATACATGCAGCATTTACAGTTTCTTTGTCTGTTAATTTTAGCCTACTTCCTTCTATATGATAATAATTTTTTTCTTATTGTATTATGTTAATAATATTCTCCGTTTAGCAATGCAGTGCAATTAGTTATTAAGTAGATAATTGTTTCATATATACTGAAGTACAATAATCTGTATCTCTACCAGAATCAAAAAGGGCATCATTTACATCCAGGAGATCCTGCCCTTCGCTTGGAGCTGTGCAACTGGTTAAATACTAATTGACAGTTACACAAATACATTTTATTTACTGATAAGGCACAGTTTACTCAAGATGGTATAAAAAATTTACGTAATGAGCATGTATGATCTATAGCAAACCCACATGCGCAACAGTGCAACACAATTTCCAGCAGCAATTTAGCATAAATGTGTGGTGTGGTATAATCAACACACACTATATTGGACCACTCATTTTCTCAGGACATATAACTGGCAAGAGAGCTTGCAAATCCTTCAAGAAGAAATGCCCCACTTGTTCGAAGATGTTACACTTGCTATGCGATCGCATATGTATTTTCAATATGATACCACACCTCTACATTTCACCAACACCGTTATTACACATTTAAATGAACATTTTCCCCATAAATGTATTGGTTGTGGTGCTACATGTCTGTGGCCACCCAGATCACCCCATTTTACACCATTGGATTTTTGTGTATGGGGATGGATGAAAGACATAGTTTATCAGAACAAAGTTAATACACGTGAGGCATTACTTGCTCGCATTACGAATGCAACATATTAAACTAAGAAGAACCCTGTGAAACTGAAACGAGCAACAAAATCTGCTCATACATGTGCAGCTAAATGCATTGAACTCAGTGGAGACACTTTTGAACATTTATTGTTAATATACTGTGAAATTGTATGTACACTGTATAAATTCCTTAACACTGAGCTTTGTTTTTTCCAGTTTAACATGAATTCACATGTGCTATGGTATCAATAAAAGCAGATTATCTGACACATTCATACAGTTTCAGTTAACATTACAATCATTTTTCCAAAATTAAATTATCTACAACTTATGATGAAAACTTTGTGCAATTGTCTGGAATTTAAAAAAAAACAAATTGGGCCAAGTACTTAATAAATTAAAATTTTTACAAAATTACTTCTTTGCATCTCTCGGTGTTCTGGAAAACTATTGCAGATACATGTCTGTGACATGTTTTATTAGATTCACCAGATCAATAACACAAAATGAATGGAAATCATGCTTCACTTTAACCTCGTACAGTTCTGTAATGGCTTTATAGTAGCGAAATTGCTAAATTTCAGGCAGAATCTTTTATTAGCCATAACTAAACATTTGTGGGCCTATGTTTATATGAACTTTTTTCTTTAGTTTTACTTGTAGAATAACATATTTAAATATTTGCAGATCTTTGTGAATCACCCAGTATGTTGTTTTGTTTCCATTTATAAAGTGATTGTTTTCCCTGAAATAATTGTTTCCACTTTTCACATTTATTGAAGCCTTCTCTTGCAGGTCATCTGTTATAGAACTGGTGACAACAAGTTAAGTATCATCTGTGAACATGACTACACTATCAGATATTGTTTTGGTCAAATCATTGACAAACAGAATGAGAAACAGTGGATCAAGGGCAGATCCTTGAGGAACCCCATATTTCACAATTTCAAAATACACATGTAACATTATTTTTCACCTTTGATTCATTTCTACACGCTGCTTTCTATATTCCAAAACGATTTAGTTGCAAGTATTATAGATTTCAGCTATTGATGTTTTGGTAAATTTGCCCTTCTGAACCCATGTTGTTTATCATTGAGAATACCGGATGTTTGTATAAAATGTAGTATTTTGTCTTTGATTATGGTTTCTACTATCTTAGAGAGTACAGATGTAATACTTATAGGTCTGTGATTTCTTGGGCCTGTCTTGCAGCCTCCTTCATATATATGAATTACTTTACTCTTTTTTTTTAGGCATATTGCAAATATTCCTTTTGCCATAAATTAGTTTCTCAGGCAGGCTAGTGGCTTTACTACACATTGTGAACAGCATTTAATTACCTTAGTTTAGTGGACATACCTTTTTTTTGACTACATGTTTTTCTTATAATCTCTGATTCATTAGTTAGGATCATGAATAAGCATTTTGTCCTATACAGTATGTTTGTTGTGTTTATTTTGGAAGTACCGTATAGTTTTGATTTTGTTAATTTTGTCCACAACTTCCATGTAATGTTTGTTTAAAGTATTGCTGACATCTTGAGCATCACTGAGTTGTCTCCCATTTACCTCAAGTGTTACGTTATTAGTGTTTTCCACGCCTAAACCTTTCCTCTCTTCATTTGTGAAAGCCCATAGTGATATTTGTTGAGGTTGCTATCTTGTTTTTATAATATGTCGATTTAGTTTCTTTTATCAGTTTGGTGTATGATTTCTTCTTTTCCCTATATGCATCCCTATTTTCTTGGGTTGGCCTTAGCCAACTATTTTCGTACATACTTTTCACCTCTCCACTCTTCCTTTTTACCTCTACTGTGACCCAATTCTTATTATACTTCTCATTTATTTCCCTTCATACTAATGGGCATGCAACATCTATCTAATGGCCTAATGTATTGCAGTGTGGGTCCCATACTTTATCTAGGTTTTCTTTTAAGTATACCCCACTAAAAGTCTTCAGTTTCCAATAGCCTTTGTAGCCTAACTGTGTTTGTTTGCTTTGTTTGTCTAAACTATTTAAATATTTATTTGTGGCCGTCCTACATATGCTGCTAATTCAACTAATACCCCATGCTGGTCTGCAATGGTTGTGTATATGACGTGACTGTCTGCCTGATCTGTGGTATGTTAGTAATTACGTGATGTATTAATGTTTCTATATTTGTAACCCCATCTTATGGGACTGCCTACCACTAAATTAAGTCCACAAGTTTTAATCAGATTTTGAAAACTCCTTGTATAACAGTCGTCTTTTATTGTGTTAATATTTAGGTCACCAGCTACTATGATGTAAGAGAATTCCCTGCTAGCCTTATCTAACAGGACTTCTCTTTTAGAAATCCGTTTATCTGACTGACTGGTGATCTGTAGAGCCCTATTATCATACACTTTTCCCCATTACATGTTGTCTGTACTGCTGCAGCTTCAAACAGCATTTCTGTACAGTTGTCTACTGACCATGGAATGATACCCTCTATTTGCCTGTGTACATAGACTGTAACTCACGCAAAGTGAATTCACCCAGGGTCTGTCATAAATTTACTTCTTTGTGCTCAATCTATATACCTAAAAGCTTTCATAATAAAAACGTATAATTGGTTGTCCGGCACTCAGTTTTAAATCATAAAAGCGTTCTATGATATACACCAGTTTGAGTCATAGAGTTTGACTTGTTACAATATTCAGTGTCTTGCACACAACAATATTCTGACACAGCGATGAAGCCTATCAAAATCAAATATCAATAGAAAATAATATTCATGATTTTTTAACCAATGCAATCGGCAACAAGTTGAACCTATCCCATTCTAAAGTAACTACAGTAAACTGGCAATAACGCTGGGGTATTCATGTTAAGAATCGGGGCATTTATGTTTGTTTGTCTGTGAACAATGCTTGTAATTTGGCTACCTAATGTTGACTTACCTGCAGTTAACCAGGACAGCTAATGAATTGTCCATTTTTTCTATAAAAGGCCACTGAAAACATAAATTAACATCTGTCGCATCCGCAGGGTTCATTTCATATTTTTCCTCCCATCTTTTTAGAGCATCTTTTATTGTCGTTGCTTTTGCCTACACACACAATACGCAATTCATAATTATAAAGTATAAAACATTCTTGTTAGGAATTTAAAAAAAAAATTTAAAAAAAAAACTTCTCCTCGTACGCACCATTTCTTTTTTCCGTTACTCAGTTGTAGAAAGCGTATCCAACTTAAAAATGCTACGTAAGGACCGGGTACCAACAACAGTTTCCAAAATAACTAATATTATTTTGCGGTTTAAGCGCGTGAAGTTCCGACAAGCATAGCTGTTTATGTTATCACATTCCGTACCCATGGCAACTAAATATCGACTAGAAGTGTCTGATAACAGCAATGGAAATAAAAATAGCAGCTTTGTGATCTTTTGTAATTATATATATTGTCCATCACAACGGCTTATTGACATTATAAATTCGTCTCCCGCGCCGAGTGTTGAGCAATCTAAATCAGTTGCAGTAGACCAACATGCCAATATGCGGAAAAAAAGCCGTACCAGTATAGTTATGTAACTTTCAACGGTATTTCATAATTACAAATATCGACTGTGTAGTAAGCTTTCGCCTGTTTTGACTGTATATTGATTGGTTGATTCGTATTCACTTGCTTTCGTACTTATGTCAGAATTAAAAATGTCAAATACATTAGTATAGTGTACACAAACGGATAAACATGTAAAAACACTGATGGCCTAAAGTGAAAGGAAAAAAGAATCAAAAAATAACACGCAATTATCCACTAATATGTGGGTAGAATCACGTAAAAAGAAAGTAACAGCAACACGTTTGGGGACATGAATTTCAAACTTACAAAAACTACCGGTACGGAACAAGGCCGTCATTAATGAATAGATGGGAGAAAAAAGACGGCAATAAAGTGAAAGTTAACTTGATACGTATATCACTTACTGTCGGACAAGAAGCGCTGTGGCAGTAAGAACCACGTACGTATCGGTACCAGAAGGGTAAGGGTGAAAAAGAAGTGTAGCCCGCAAAACTCATTCGTCCATTATTTGAGAATGAAAGCACGTAGCGACTTGTTATAAACTACACACGTTATGCACAAAATGATGAAAGAAGAAATTTATTGCTCACTACATTTTCGCTTTTCATGCAGTAAAACTGCCGCATCAGGCATGGCCTTTTTAGTCATTACCGGTTCTTGCTGTATCACTAGCTCTACTAGCGATACACCAATGAACATATCGAGCCCCGAATCTACGATATTTCCTAACCTTTGCCATAACTTTATAGTGGCGCCCCCCTCCTCCACCTTTCCCTCAACCTCGTGCTTTTGAGATAGGTCGTCAAAAATTTCAAAAAATCGGTTTTTCAAAATTATATTCATTTTGTAGTGCACATCTTTCTGAAGAGTTTGACATACAGGGTGTCCCACAAGTTTTGTTGACCATAAACAAACTGCTGTCGGTATATTTCTTGATCAGTCCAAGGCCTTTGACATAGTCGATCACAAGCTGCTGCTTATGAAACTCCATAAGTATGGGATTAGAGGTGTAGTCCACAATTGGTTCCATAGCTACCTCAGTCAAAGAAAGCAATATGTAGAAATAAGAAAATCAGAGACATTCAGGCACTGCAGGTCAGATATACTACATACAACAAATGGCGTCCCTCAGGGATCTGTCCTTGGCCCTGTTCTTTTCATATTGTTCATAAATGATCTCCCAGAACACATATCAAATGCCAGCTCCTTTCTGTATGCGGACGACACAGATATCCTGATAACCAGTAGAGGTGACACATTGGAGGATGCAGTTAATGAAACTACTTGACATTTACAATCGTGGTTTGAAGCAAATAGACTACTCATAAATACTCAAAAAACTGTAAGTATGAACTTCCATACTAGACAAAATCTAACCCCCTTCAATGCAGTTATAGTTATCAGCAAAGATGACATTACGTACAAGTAGGACACCAAATTTCTTGGACTTACCATCAGTAACACACTAAATTGGAAACCACATATTGAGGCATTGTCACAAAAGCTTAGTAAAACCTGCTATCTACTACGATCATTAAAAGACACAGCCAGTGTAGATACCTTGAAGCTGGTGTACCATGCCCTGTTTGAGTCTGTCTTTAGCTATGGCCTAATATTATGGGGAAAGAGCTCTGATTCTCTCACAATTTTCAAGTTACAAAAACAAGTAGTAAGAATAATGAAATGTAAAAAAAGAACTGAACACTGTAAACCGCTATTTCAACAGCTAAAAATCCTGCCACTGCCATGCCTCTATATATTGGAACTAGCTTGTTTTACAGTACAGCATTTGGACGCCCTTGACAGAAATGCAGACCGCCACACACATGACATCAGAAACAAAACACAGTTACAAATTATAGCCCACAACACAAAATTATATGCGAATGGGGTTAAATGTATGGGCATTAAAATATACAACCACCTCCCAACAGACATAAAAACAAGCAAAAAACCCAAAAATTATGAGAACTAAATTAAAGGAATTGCTACTAAACCACTGTTTCTATTCCGTACATGAATTTCTTGAAACAAAATTTTAATTACTTGCAATAAGCTGTTTATTCAGTTGTAGATGTTTCTACTTAGTAAGATAATTTAATTATTGTATCTTATCTCTATTCTGTCTGTATCTCATATAGGCCTATGTATTCTGCCATGTGAACTATGTACCACAATATTTTAATTACTTGTAACAAGCTGTATATTCACTTGTAGATATTTCTACTTAGTAAGATAATTTAACTATTGAAGCTTCCTGGCAGATTAAAACTGTGTGCCCGACCGAGATTCGAACTCAGGACCTTTGCCTTTCGCAGGCAAGTGCTCTACCATCTGAGCTACCGAAGCACGACTCACGCCCGGTCCTCACAGCTTTACTTCTGCCAGTATCTCGTCTCCTACCTTCCAAAATTTACAGAAGCTCTCCTGCGAAACTTGCAGAACTAGCACTCCTGAAAGATAGGATACTGCGGAGACATGGCTTAGCCACAGCCTGGGGATTTTTCCAGAATGAGATTTTAACTCTGCAGCAGAGTGTGCGCTGATTTGGAAGGTAGGAGACGAGATACTGGCAGCAGTAAAGCTGTGAGGACCGGGCGTGAGTCGTGCTTCGGTAGCTCAGATGGTAAAGCACTTGCCCGCGAAAGGCAAAGGTCCCGAGTTCGAGTCTCGGTCGGGCACACAGTTTTAATCTGCCAGGAAGTTTCATATCAGCGCACACAGTGCAGAGTGAAAATTCTCATTCTGGAATTTAACTATAGTTTGTTGCTCATATTCTGTCTGTATCTCATATACACACCTGGAAATTGAAATAAGAACACCGTGAATTCATTGTCCCAGGAAGGGGAAACTTTATTGACACATTCCTGGGGTCAGATACATCACATGATCACACTGACAGAACCACAGGCACATAGACACAGGCAACAGAGCATGCACAATGTCGGCACTAGTACAGTGTATATCCACCTTTCGCAGCAATGCAGGCTGCTATTCTCCCATGGAGACGATCGTAGAGATGCTGGATGTAGTCCTGTGGAATGGCTTGCCATGCCATTTCCATCTGGCGCCTCAGTTGGACCAGCGTTCATGCTGGACGTGCAGACCGCGTGAGACGACGCTTCATCCAGTCCCAAACATGCTCAATGGGGGTCAGATCCGGAGATCTTGGCACCAAGGCAGAAGCGACTCTCATCGCTGAAGACGACACGTCTCCATTTGTCCCTCCATTCACGCCTGTCGCGACACCACTGGAGGAGGGCTGCACGATGTTGGGGTGTGAGCGGAAGACGGCCTAACGGTGTGCGGGACCGTAGCCCAGCTTCATGGAGACGGTTGCGAATGGTCCTCGCCGATACCCCAGGAGCAACAGTGTCCCTAATTTGCTGGGAAGTGGCGGTGCGGTCCCCTACGGCACTGCGTAGGATCCTACGGTCTTGGCGTGCATCCGTGCGTCGCTGCGGTCCGGTCCCAGGTCGACGGGCACGTGCACCTTCCGCCGACCACTGGCAACAACATCGATGTACTGTGGAGACCTCACGCCCCACGTGTTGAGCAATTCGGCGGTACGTCCACCCGGCCTCCCGCATGCCCACTATACACCCTCGCTCAAAGTCCGTCAACTGCACATACGGTTCACGTCCACGCTGTCGCGGCATGCTACCAGTGTTAAAGACTGCGATGGAGCTCCGTATGCCACGGCAAACTGGCTGACACTGACAGCGGCGGTGCACAAATGCTGCGCAGCTAGCGCCATTCGACGGCCAACACCGCGGTTCCTGGTGTGTCCGCTGTGCCGTGCGTGTGATCATTGCTTGTACAGCCCTCTCGCAGTGTCCGGAGCAAGTATGGTGGGTCTGACACACCAGTGTCAATGTGTTCTTTTTTCCATTTCCAGGAGTGTATGTATTCTGCTATGTGAACTATGTACCACAATATTTTAATTACTTGTAATACGCTGTTTATTCACTGGTAGATATTTCTACTTAGTAAGATAATTTAATTGTTGTTTGTTACTCCTATTCTGTTTGTATCTCTTATATGTATTCTGCTATGTGCAGTATGCACCACTGTCATCTCTGTTCACACACCACCTTTTCTATATTTTGTCTATAAACCTGTATGTATTCTGTTGTGTGATTTATGTACCACTACTGTCATCTCTTATCATATACCATCTTAACATAATTTTTCAAATTGGCTTGTCCTGTATCATGATGTGCTTTGCTGTACAAATTGTATGATCTACAGGACCAATAATAAATCAAATCAAATCAAATCAAATCAAATCAAATCATGACCACCCTAAATAACTGTTTGTCCAGATGCAAATTACAAAATGTTTCAAGCAAATGTTCTTTAGCCATCAGGGGTCATCAATCAGCATGATTACCTTCGTTCTGGCTTTGTTTTTTACAAAGATATGAACAGCAGTGTGACTTTTTTTAAATGGCACCCTGTATGTTTTATTCAGTGATTCATTTCCTCTCCTAAAGACCTATTCAAAAATGTATCACAGTGTACCATTGACTGAAACACAATGTTATTAATTACATAACACAGCACTGACATTGACACTCCCAGTGCTTAGTGCAGGTAATTGGCTGTAATGGAAGACGTCCACATGCTGGTGTTGGCAGAGGTCAAGTGTAAACATAAGTAGAATACACACCCGTCATTCCGTCAACCATCGGCAGTTGAAGAGTTGTGTGAGTAGAATATACACCAATGAAGAGAAGGTAGAAACGCTACTCATCAACGGGAAATGTTAAGTTAGCAGAACAGTAATTGCAATACTGTTTTGTTATGTACAGGTACATTTAGTACGGTAGTTTAGTCCTCTCAAATACTGTTGTGTAGAGTAGGCATACAGTAAAGGCTGTCCTTCCTACAAATAACTTTGATATAACATTGCTTTTATTGTTGTTGTTGTTGTTGAAGGTAGGCCAAATGCTACACAGGCAGCGGAACTGTACAGAGAGCAATATCCTGACAAGAACCCACTTTCCTGACAGATGTTTTCTGGTCTTGCGATGCTTCAGGAAATGGGAAGTTTTAACCCACAACAATGCAATCATTATAGTGCTCGCACAGACAAAGCTGCCGAAGATAATGTTCCCGCTTCTGTTGGTATGAATCCACATTTGAGCACACAACACCTCAAACACGAGACTGGCATTCCTAAAACCAGTGTACATCATATTAGATTAGATTAGACTAATTATTCATTCCATAGAATCACAAAAGAGGGGATCCTCCTGGGTGTGGAACATGTCAGATAAACATATTACAAAAATGTAATTAGAAAAACATGAGTTTCATTAATTTTAATGACCCTCAATCAATAAACAGTAAATTATGTACATCAATTAAAATTAAAGTTCTAATATTTACAACTTTAATACTTACATCTGCTTTCATTAAATCCATCATTCACACAGTAGCTAGTACCTTGGCCATTATAACCAAGTATTGTCAAAAATTAAAGTAAATTATTCATTTCAATGATCCCCAGTTAAGGACATTCAAATTACGTACAAGATTTATAATTAAAATTCCACTGTTTACAGACTTAAGACTTACATCCACACATCCATCATTCACACAGTAGGTAGTTAGTTTGCTGTTACAACCAAGTATGGTCAAAAACTAAAGTATAATAAATTTTCATTAAAATGGTCTACTGCACTTGAGAAATTCATGGATAGGAATAGGAGTTGGCCACCAAAGTTTCTTTTAAATTATGTTTAAATTGTGCCTTGTCTGAAACTAAACTCTCAATGGTTGCTGGTAACTTATTGAAAATACGCGTTGCAGAATACTGGACTCCGTTCTGGGCAAGAATAGAATAAAATAGAATAGAATAATTTTATTGTTGTTAGGCCATTAAGGCAATAGACAAAGTCATACATATAATACAATATAGTTCATGTATCAAAAGAAAAATAGGTTTGTTATTACAGAATAATATTATGATTGGTGAAATCCTACAAAGTCATACTTATATTACTGTATAATTCCTGTTTTAAAAGAGTATTCGGTTTGTTACTACAGTATAATATTACAATTGACGAAATCCTTTGTCATAGAATGGGTGGGCAACTAACCAGTCATACAGTGCTTGTTGTAATGGTTGCTCTGGTAAATCTTGAATAGCTAGTCGAAGTTTATTAAATAATTTGTCAGTGATTTTGAGAGTCTAAGGAATGGAGTATAAATACATCTATTCATCCTAGTGTTGTAGCAATGTATATTTTCTCTCCGTTTAGCTTCGGGTCACTTCTTTTTCGTGTAGATTAAGACATAGTATATATATAGGTTTACTACTGTCATAATTTTTTGCTCATAAAACAAAGGTTTACAGTGTGCCTTATATGAGGAGCCTGTAATTACCCTAATAGCTTTCTTCTGCAGTAGAAGGACGTCACGCACACAACTGGAGTTTCCCCATAAAATGATACCATAGGTTATTATGCTTTGGATGAATGAGAGATGGGATATTCTAACACAATTTTTAGGTACAAAATCCATTAGTTGCCTTAACAGATAGATTACCCTAGACAACTTACCACTAATATACTTGACATGTTGACCCCAAAGATAATTTTTCATCCAATTATACCGCTAAAAACTTAACATAAGTAGGATCATCAGATCGTAACTTGTCTTTTAGACTAAGTACTATCTGCTGAGTTTTATTTTCACTAAGCAAAAATCCATTTGCTTTAAACCAGTATGATGCTTGAGCAATTGTCTCTGTAACACAAGTTTTAAGGCTATTGAGGTCATTACTGCTGTTCAGAAAAGTTGTATCATCTGCATATAGTACAGTTTTTGATTTAATACATGACGGTAGGGCATTAATCATTATTAGGAACAGGAGAGGGTCCAGTACAGATCCCTGTGGGACACCTACCTTAACTAATTCTACACTGGACAATTCTTTGCCAACACAGACAGCTTGCTAACAGTTCTGTAAAAATGATCTTAATAGTTTAAGGCTATTACCTCTAACACCACAGAAGTCCAATTTTTCAAGTAGTAGTGTATGTTCTACACAGTCAAAGGCTTTTCTTAGGTCACAAAAATTGATTGAGCAAAGTCTTTATCCTCAAATACTTGCTGGATGTATTTTACAACAGGATATATCGCATCAATTGTTGACACGTTTTTGCTAAAACCATACTTAGTTCCACTAATAATTCCAATATTACCAAAGTAATCAGATAATTGTTTGTAAATTGTGCATTCCAGAACTTTAGAAAAAGATGGGACTATGGAAATTGGCCAGTAACTTGAGGCACAGTATTTATCCCCTTTTTTATAAACTGGAACTACCCTAGACAGGTTAAGCTCATCAGGAAAATATTCTTCGGCTAGACATTTGTTTATACAATGTGTTAAGGGGTACACAATACTGCCTATGACCTTCTGCAGTATGTTACAGGATTAAGTCATATATGTCTACACTGTCTGATGATTTTAACTGTTTCACTATTCTTAATACAAAATCTGGTTAGACCTCGGAGAAACTAAAGATACTTGTATTTGTTGATGATAAACAACTATTTTTTGACAGTAACTGTGATGAGCTGATTTCACATTTAGCAATACTGCTTCCTTCTTCTTTAACTGATTTAACAAAATAATCATTGAATTTTTGGGAAGCGATATTAATTGTAATATTTCTTTCATCTTTGGCAACACTATTTATTAGCTTCCAAGCAGCTTTGCACTTGGTGGTGGATTTCTCAATACTTCTGAGATTGTGTGCTTTCATGGCTTCTACGATCGCTTTTTTATGTTCATTCCTACATGTAACATAGGCTAGTTTAGCTTTATTAGTCTTCAATCTACAATAAACATTGTGCAACAACATAACTTGGTTTTTCAGACTGGTCAGCAGTTGTGTATACCACGTATTTTGTCTTTTTGGAACTTTAGTTTTCAGGACTCGGTCAGTTAGGCCTACTTTGAATTTCTTTGTTGGACTGCAGTTATTAAAGTGTGCCAAAATACTTTAAAAAACCTTTCAAATAGTGTATTTGCTGGCAGGGCCCGCATCTCGTGGTCGTGCGGTAGCGTTCTCGCTTCCCACGCCCGGGTTCCCGGGTTCGATTCACGGCGGGGTCAGGGATTTTCTCTGCCTCGTGATGGCTGGGTGTTGTGTGCTGTCCTTAGGTTAGTTAGGTTTAAGTAGTTCTAAGTTCTAGGGGACCGATGACCATAGATGTTAAGTCCCATAGTGCTCAGAGCCATTTGAACCATTTTTTTGCTGGCAGATCGTTACTTAAAGTAGAGGGTGTGTCTCCATAACTCTGGCCAAACCAGTCTCTGTCAGCAAGGTAATTACAAAATCTATGAATTTTTTCATCTGAGACAAGTGTGGTGATTACAATTTTTTGGACAGGCTTAGTTATACTTCTCTTATCAGGAGGGAAGCTAGTTGTATAATTTAAGGTTACGGAACTATGATGAGAAAATGCAAACGCTGACACATCACATGATTCGTCTGTTGTTTTAAAATTCACAAAAATATTGTCAAGACATGATTGTTCTCTTGTGGGCCTATTATTAACACAGTGTAACTTGGATTGTCTTAGTAGATTCTGAAGTTTAGTGACACTATGTTTGTGTTACATCAAAATCGGAATTCACATCACCACCTATTACAATATCATAATTTATCAATCTAGTTTCGCCAAGTACATGTAACAGCTGGTCCAGTTTCTCTAGAAATACACTGATGATGCCCTTAGGTCATCTGTACATGGATATTACCAATAACTTAAAACTGTGTATAACTATACCAGCAGCTTCAAAGTTCAGTTCATCACACAAAAAATGTAGATCCAATCTATTGATTGAACATCTAAGTGACTTGTTAAAATAGATTGCTACACTACCTCTTAAATGCAATTTTCTGCAGTAGCTATTGGCTATATTATAATTATAAAATTTAGCAAATGTTAGGTCAGTCTCAGTAGCCCAGTGTTCACTCAAACACAAAATATCAAACCCATTTTCTATTCGAAGATTATTGACAATAAGTTCCTTCTCCCCCACTCCTTGAATGTTAAGGTAGCATATTTTAAAGATCAAACATGTCTTTCCTCACCGATGTACCATTATGGTGAGGGGCTATTTAATCTCCTGCAATAATTACCTTATGGGCTTCTTCTCCTTGCTGCCTTCGAGTAAAAAATCGTATAGACTGATACTGCTCGTTGAACTGTCTTCCCTTCTTCATGTTCATGTAAGTGATTTTAAATCTTTATGTACATTGTTCTTATTCATAGTATTGATACTGTGTACTAAGCAGTTAGTTGGAAAAAGAGATGTATTATTTACAACAAACTTCATTAAGGAATAAATATACTGAAAAGCTGTGGTTAGTATGCTCAGTTCTTTGAATAGGTTTTGACATGATATTCTTGGATTTACACTACACATTACTCTTCTTATACACTTCTGTACTCTAAAAAATTTTTCTCGGTTTGTGGAGTTACCCCAAAATATGATACCATATGACATAATGGAGTGAAAATAAGCAAAATATGACAGGTTTTTTTATATTTCTATCTCTAATGTCTGATATCCTTAGCATCGAAACACAGACTTGTTTAGGCACTTTAGCACTTTGTTAATATGTCGAATTTATTAACAAGTTGTAATATCAAGAATTTTACACTCTCAACTTCTCCTATTTCCATGTCATCATATTTTATACACACACTAGAAGGAAATCTCTTGGAAGTTCTGAACTGCATGTAGTGGGTGTTTTAAAAGTTTAATGACAGTGAATTGGCTATTAACCACTTATTAATGTCAGTAAAAATTTGATTATGTGCCCTTTCTAAATTTATACTATTTTTACTATTTATTGCAATGTTTGTATCATCTGCAAATAAGACAAACTTGGCATCTGGAAATGTAACAGATGACATGGCATTAATATACACAAGAAAAAGTAGTGGACCTAGTATGGGACCTTGGGGAACACCACATGTAATTTCTTCCCAGTCATATGATGTCTGATTGCCTACTACTGAAGTGTTATGTAATGACACCCTTTGTTTTCTGTTAATAAGATATGACTGAAACCACTATGCAGCACTACCAGTGATGCCATAATATTTCAATTTACTTAAAAGAATGCTGTGATTCACACAGTCAAAAGCCTTTGACAGGTCACAGAATATGCCAGTTGCCTCTAATTTGTTGTCTAATGAATTAAGGACATTTTCACTGTAAGTCAAAATAGCCTTCTCAATACAGAACCCTTAAGAGGCCTAAACTGTGACTTTCACAGTATGTTATTTTCTCTAAGGTGCTTAAGTAGATGCTTGAACATAACACTTCAAAGATTTTTGAAAACGCTGGCAAAAGTGAGATCGGTTGGTAATTTGATAGCATTTCTTTGTCCCCTTTCTTGTGGAGAGGTATAACTTCAGCATATTTAAGCCAGTCTAGGAATGTTCCCGTGATAAGTGATAGATTAAACAAATAACTTGAGGTATGACTAAGCTCACATGAACATTCTTTTATTAACATTGTTGATGTGTTAACATAACCACTGAAATGCTTTGATTTCAAGGATTTTATGATGGATTCTATTTCTTTAGGTGAAGTAAGTGTCAATTCCATTTTACTGAGATTGCTTGTGTGCACTGGTCTCAGATATTCCAACTCATTATTTACTGAACCTGACAACCCCATGCAAACAGTAACAGAGACAAAATACTTGTTTAAATGGTTTGCAACACAACATGCACTTGTTACCAGGGTTTCATTTATTTTTAGAGCTATTTGTTCCTCCTCGTTTCTTGTCCTACCTGTCTCTGACTTAACTATATCCCATATTGTTTTTATTTTAGTGCTGGATGTATTTATCTTGTCTCATAATGCATGTGTTTATATTTCTGGATACCTTCTTCAATATTTTGCAGTAATTTTTGTACTAATCTATAATGCTAGTATCAAAGGTGTCCCTACATATCAGATAGTTTCCTTTTTGTCTCACATGTTACCATTCTCTCTTGCATGATCCATGGTTTCTTATTTGACTTCTGCTTAATTTGAGTTACCTTCAGGGGAAAACAATTTTCAAATAAGGTGCTAACTTTATTAATGAACGTTTTGTATTTTCCATTTGTGTCTTGGATGCTGTAAATATCCATCCAATTAATGTCTTTGAGCAATCTCCTAAATTTCTCAGTTTTTGACTGTTTTATTGGCCTTCTGTACTCATTTCTGATAGATGTTTTACCCTGACAATTTTCAAAATTTAATGTATCGCTAGTATACTTCTTACATGTCACCAATTCCATCCTTACCATGTACACATACATAAAGAATTGCATGGGAATGATTTCAGGAATCAGGTACAGTTCTGTCGGTGGGCACAGCAGCAAATCCTCACCAACCCGAACTTCTTCTCCAATGTTCTATTTACCAATGAATGTTCCTTCTCAAAGGACAGGTGAATAGAAGGAACATGCATTATTGGTCCAGTGACAACCCACAATGGCTTAGACAGGTGGAACATCAGCGTCAATGGAGAGTTAACATCTGGTGTGGGATGCTTTGTACTACAATTATCGGCCCTTATTTCATCAATGGTAGTCTAAATGACACAGTGTATGCCAACTTCCTCAGATGAATTCTTCTCTCTCTTCTGGATGAAGTGCCGCTAAGAACCAGAATGCTTATGTGGTATCAACACAATGGATGTCCAGCACATAAAGTCTTGCGTGCGTGTTGTGTTCTGAACCAAAGGTATCCTGTCAGATGGATTGGTCGAGGAGGAACAGTTACTTAGCCTGCTAGGTCTCCTGATTTAAATCCTCTCTGCTATTTTCTTTGAAAATGCATTAAAGATGTTGTCTTTCATGATATTCCAACAACTCCAGAGGATATGCAGGAAAATATCATGCTTGCTTGTAATTCTCTTCAACAGGCAACACTGGAAGCAGTAAATAATTATTTCATTCAACGAGTGCACCAGAGTATCAGTGTCCAGGGTCACCGCTTTGAGCACCTTTGGATGCCCTACTCTTGGGCAATGGTACAGGAGAGTCAGAGTCAATTTTGTGTTATGTTTCTACTTGGTTTTCATTTGTTTTCTGGCAGTCCAGCAAGTGGACGAGTTTGTGATCCTGGGCTCAACGTCAGTGTTGTGTTATGTAATTAGTAACGTTGTGTTTCAGTGAATGGTACACTATACATTTTGAATATGTCTTTAGGAGAGGAAATTAATTACTGAATAAAAAATACAGGGTGCCATTTTAAATAAGTCATACCACTGTGCATATGTTTATAAAAAAAAAAAAAAAAAAAAAAGCTACAATGAAGGCAATCATGCTGATTGGTGTCCCCCTGATGGCTATAGAACATTTGCTTGAAACATTTTGTAATTTGCATTTGGACACACAGTTATTTAGGGTATCCAAGATAAATGGGACACCCTGTATAAAACATAAATGCTCAAGGGAATGTAAGACATGTTATTTTGTTTTAAGTGTTCCAAAGCGCAATGCCACACCTCTTCACACAGCATTTTTCCATCACACGTCACTGTATTTCGCTCTGTGGAATTCAAATGAGTATATTTTGTAATGGGAGTCATCAAGCCTAGACAGTGGAAATAAAAATATCCTGTGGTGCCTCTCCTGCTCTCAGTCAACCGGATTGACATACTACACCCTCCACCTTAAAAAAAACTCACAGTTAATACTGGATGGTATTACT
The DNA here is from genome assembly GCF_023864275.1 of Schistocerca cancellata. NCBI lineage: Eukaryota > Metazoa > Arthropoda > Insecta > Orthoptera > Acrididae > Schistocerca > Schistocerca cancellata. The sequence continues at coordinate 11,485,001 of NC_064626.1, forward strand.
TGTGACCGGGAGAAGAAAAACTCTTGATAAAATATGCACTCTTTATTGTCTATTAGCTAAAAACTTTCTCTTTTGTGTGAGATAAAATGTAATATAAGAAATACACAATCAGTAAAGACAAGAGGCAGGTAAGACAGTACATGTTTCTTAAATCCTTAGGTCCCAGCATTTTTCTCTCTAATCTTGCTATAGCTTTACATGATGTGCTCTCTGTGAAAGAATCTGTTATCCCATTAAAGTTAGTCAAAGGTTTTGCCACATGAAAAAATCAAAATGTTGTTGCCGAACAATGAAAAAGCTGTTAATACAAATAGCACCCGTACCCAGGACTGGTATGCTTTCTCTATTTGATTACGCCTGTGTTGCCACTGTTTGCTTGATAACATGAAATAAGCCTTTCTAATATTGCAGCAATTGTAACAAACTACAAGTAAGCAAGACTATTTTGGCACAAATGGTCATTTTTATCTACCTCATTTATATAAATAACACGACAGAATATAATTCACGAAGTACCAATATCAAATTCCCATCGGCCTATTAAAAGCAAAAAATTTTCTGTTAAGATATACGAGGGTCACTCCAAAAGAAATGCACGCTATTTTTGTAAAAATACAGTTTTCATTCTGCATGTGTGTAAGTTTTACAGTGTGTAGATACATCCTTCCCACGTGTTTTCAAACTTAGTTCAACCTGTTCCCGTGAGTGGCGCCATCACAGCATGTCTTCAAAATGGCTGCTACACTTGATGTTCATCAGAAGCAACATGCTGTCATAGAATTCCTGTGCTGTGAAAACGAGACAGTGGGAAACATCCACAAGAGGTTGAAAATATATTTCTGCTTGTGTTTGTGTGTGTGAATGTATTTATGCACAAATGTGTATACATATACTCGTTACATCTTGTGCTACTATTTTGCAAAGAGTGCAAAGGTACTGTTTTGTTGATGTAGTTTCATTTCAAACATTGTAAATAGTGTCCACCTGCATTAAAACATATGCCCATGCAAAATTCTATTGCAAAATATTTTCAGTAGTCCTAATCTAGGTCAACTTACAGACATGCCTCATACAATGCTGATGCTCAGTTAAAAAGAAAACAAACTTCCAAGCTTCTTACACTGTTCATGAAGCATTATCTGTCAATAACTGCTTCTTCTTTGTTCTAATTGGCTGTCACTTCCAACTGTGGAGGCTCTTAACTTTTGTACAAACTGGAGACTGGTGTAATTTGAAATGCTATATGGGTAGCTGGAGAGGTGCAACTTTTTTGCTACCAGCTACAAATTTTGAGTGCTGCTCCACAAAGGAAACCGAAGTCCATTTATCTCTGCCATCACGACAATAGTCAAAAGTGGAACTGTCGACTCGCGTTCATCGCTGACATTTTCCTTCGCGAATTTTGTAATAACGTCACTTTTCTGCAACTGGAGAAGATTTGTATTTCATTGCGTGAAAGTCTATTGCCATATCTAATCAGGGGAGGGATTGAATTTTCCTGGGAAAGTATTAGTCGGATGCCAGAAGCCAGTTTTGTCTTTCATGAACTGTTGAGGAAGTAGTGAATATGAGACAAATGAAGTATTAACGACAGAGCACTAATTTGACACTGCTACACTGCACAAATTATTTAGTAAATACGAGTCATTTGGTAATAAACAGCTTTTGCTTTTCCATTCACTCTCCATTTTCCCTTCTGCACACAGTCCAAAAAATTCGGACAATGCCGGCATTTTTTTTATTTAATAATTATTATATTAAAAAATCTAACAAAATTTTTATCCAACAATGTATCAAAAATAAAGACTTTGTTTTAAATAACTTTCAGTTTTTTTATAAATGAAAAATAAATTAAGATCACAATATATTATCACAAATTGTGACCATTATTCTGTCGAAAATGTCATTACTTTTTCATTTTTGTACTAATGAAAGGTGACACAGGTCACATTCCCACCTCCACTTTGAAGTCTGAGCTTCCTCATTTAATTCTCTCTACACCTGTCATTATCCACGTCTCCGTCCGTCGAAAGCATTTCTCCTCGCCCACAACACGCCTCACATTTGGTAGGAGAAACTGGCGTGTCGCCAATAGTGGGTCAAAAGTGTGTGCGCTCAGAGCCACCCCTTTTCTTTTAAAGTACTGTTTGTATAAAAAGTTGAATATGTAAAAAAGAATCTAAGGAAACTAAAAGACTAAAAGACTAAAGTCTTGTCGGGACCGACGGATTACGTTTGCCGTGACTGGAATGACTCTGAGGTATACTTTTGCTCCGCGTCTGACAGTCTTCGGTCACAGAGGTACAAAATGCCACAGAGCAAAAATGTCCGAGGCTCCAACGTGAGAAAAACTCTCGTTTCCCTCTAATGCCACAATGGAAATATAACATGGTACCATATACAAAGTAAGGCAGACAGTGGAATTTCAAATCTTCCTAATTCATTTTCCAAATATTCAAAAGGAAGATCGACGGACCAAAGGCAACTAAACCCTGGCGAAGCTTCACCTCCAGATGAAGAAATAGGTCTGTGCATAAATTCCAGACTGCCACGGGACACAGAAACACACATCCCGATCACAACAGGAGTGGTTGGCAAAGCACGATTTTGTGACTGGGATAAACTGGTAAAGCCGTAGAGGACGGTTCGAGAGGTGGCACGCCACTGTATATTACCTTTGAGCCCCAAGTCCCATCCTTCCCATTCCCACTCTCCATTTACCTCGAAGAACAACAGGTAAGCAACATTACCTAACTAAGTCTGCACTCCGGGGCAGGCAGCTGTCCGAGACCGGTGGCGCCACGAAATAAAAATATTTACCAGTGAACGTAGCACGCGTCCGCTGACACGGAAGGGCAACCGAGCCTGGAGTGCGGTGTGTGAAGATGCTGCTGTCAATTGCAGTACAGTTAGTCAGTGGGCAAGCAGGTTACGTGATGAAAGTGGGCACGGCAATATTGAGGATTTTCCTCGCAGCGGCAGGCCTCGTACTGCACACACTCCAGACAATGTGCAGAGAGTTAACGAATTGATGACTGCTGACAGACACATCACAGTGAACGAATTGTCATGCTATGTTGGGATACGGGAACTAAGTGTTTGCAGAATACTGAAAGCGTTGGCATTAAAAAAGGTTTGTACCAGGTGGGTTCCCAGGATGTTGACAGTGGCTCACTGAGAAACAAGAAAAAGGTATGCAGTGAACTTTTGGAACAATACGAGAATGGTGGAGATGAATTTCTTGGAAGAATTGTGACAGGTGATGAAACATGGCTCCATCATTTTTCACCAGAGACAAAGAGGCAATCAATGGAGTGGCATCATGGAAATTCACCCAAGAAAAAAATTCAAAACCACATCTTCTTCTGGAAAAGTTGTGGTTACAGTGTTTTTCGATTCCGAAGGACTCTTGCTTGTGGACATCATGCCAAGTGGAAGCATAATAAATTCTGATGCATATGGGACAACACTGAAGAAACTTCAAGCTCGACTGAGTCACGTTCGACCACATCGGCAAAAGCAGGATGTTTTGCTGTTGCACGACGATCCACTGCCACATGTCAGTCAAAAAACTGTGGAAGTGATCACAAAACTTAGTCTTGACCTAGCTCCATGTGACTATCATCTCTTTGGGAAACTGAAAGACTCTCTTTGTGGAATAAGGTTTGAAGATGATGACTCCCTTGTGCACACTGCCAAATAGTGGCTCCAACAGGCTGGTCCAGAATTTTACCGTGCGGGTATACAGGCGCTGGTTCCAAGATGGCATAAGGCAGTTGAGAGGGATGGAAATTATGTGGAGAAATGAAAATATTGTTCCTAAAGGATGTATCTCCACACTATAAAACTTTCAAACATGTGGAATAAAAGATGGATTTTTAAAAAAATAGTGTGCATTTCTTTTGGAGTGACCCTCGTAGCTTCACATTTCGTGCATATGCTCCAGTTTCTCAAGCATGAAATCGAAAAGAAATAGTAGTATGAAATTTTTATACAAATTTGGAATCGTCATATTCTTCCATATAATTTGTGTGATGTCCTCGTTCCTTCTCCTTCCTCGTCTAACAAACGATCTTGTCATCACTAATTCTGTAAATATTCTTGCCACTGTCAAAACTTATTCTCCAGTTAATTTCACTAACTCTGCCAGAATCACCGGTTTAGTTATCCCATGTTTATTCTGCGATTATTCTTCATTACGTGTACGTACAACACATTCTCCAAGCTATTCTGTGAATAGAATTTAAGCAGCTGCTTCTGGGACCCTTATTATTGTAGCGATCTGGCAAAAAGTTTCTGTCAAAATTTCATTTTCTTGGATACACCGAGAAGATAATATGTAATCTTTCTTATGTGTTATTCGTATTTTGTACTCTAATAGTCCGAATCTATAGATTTTGCTAATAGTTATTCAGTTCAGCTCAGCTCACATAGCTCTGTCCCCTTTTGTCTGCAGGAAAGTTTTTATTTCTACATGTGACGGGGATTCTCCTGGCAGAAACATCACATACACTATGCATGCATTCAAAAGTCAACTTACGATTCATTCAGAAATCAACCTAGAACATGTTCAAAAACCAACAGGGTTGCGTTTCAAAATCATACGAGTAATTGAAAGACCGACGGGTCTGAGTGTATGTGCAGAATTGTATCAATGTATGCCTTACAGTTCAGGACACGGCCGACTAGAAATATGCATGAATCTCTATTCTGCCACTGTTCAGGAGATGATATCTCACACGTATTGAGATGCAAGAAAAACTGCTGCATTATGCACGATGTTATCATTTATTACCCCTTTACTACTATGTCTACTCGCAACACATTTCACAGACAGTATCTACATATGTCACTGAATGTGCATGCAAAATTATATCATTCTTCAACACAGTTCAGTGGATACGGTGTCATAAACCTCGAGATGCGAGAAACGAAACTGTTGGGTGAAATTCGCAAGAGATACAGGTGAAATATGTATACGAGTATGTGTGGAATATGTTAAATATACCAGCACGCGATATGTGCATACATGGGTGAAACTGCAGGTCCAAAGCTCCTCCTAAATCCCTACATAGATTTCAACCAAACTTGGTATACATATCATTACCATCTGGAAATGAATTGTATGGGGGTAAGAACCTGCAATCTTCTATTGCTGTGAAGGTGATGGACAGAGAAATGTGAAGGGAGGAGATGGAGAGACAGAGAGGAGGAAAGAGGAGATGGACACAGATAGGGGAGGAGGAGATAGACAGAGAGAGGGACAGGAGGAGATGGAGAGAGATAGAGTGGAGTTGGAGATGGAAAGAGACGGGGAAGGAGGAGATACAGAGAAAGGGAAGAGGACGAGATGGACAGAAAGAGGGGGAGGGGGATGTACAGAAGGAGTGGGGGGGGGGGCAAAGGAGATGGGCAGAGAGCAGGAGGAGATGGTGAGAGAGGGGTGGACAGAGTGTGCGGCTGGAGGATGTGGGCAGAGAGTGGGTGATTGAAGAGGCAGATAGTGAGAGGGGTAGGAGGAGTTGACAGAAAACATGCAGGATGTATGAGAGGGACAGAGGTAGGGGGAGGAGGATATTGGCAGAAAGGAGGAGGAGGAGGAGATGGACAGAGAGGGGGAAGGAGGAGATGAACTAACAGAAGGTTGGAATGAGTACATAAATGAGCAACTCTGGGTTCTCAGCTAGTACGAAAATAAAACCCAAGGGCTACATTTCTTTTAAGAAAGCCAGACCTTGATATGAACAACATATAGCCGAGATAATCTAAGAGCAAGCACTCTTTTAATGTTACAGGAGTAGGCGTTTAGTGAATTATGTACACACTGATGATAAGTGGCCTTTGCTTTTATCATTTGTTGCAGTAATTTACATTACATCACACAGTGATTACAGGTTAAATTTAAGCTCACGCTTAGCAATAGTTCTATACATGTTATAGATGAAAATATGTTACATTGGAATAATTTACTTCCAAATTAATTGTCTTCGAACCTTGGGTGAACAAACACTGCATTTTTTACTGAGAAATGTTGTTTAAGAACTGCTTTTACAGAAAAAATTGTTACAAGAGCTGCATCTGTCTGTTGCAGAGCTGTTCTTTGTAATGATGCAAATACGTGCTAACATTATCTGGTAAACTTGGTACCACATATCTTTCGATAAGATGTGGTTTCCTGTGTTGTAAAGAAAGGTCCTTAAGAAAAACTTGTGGATTTTTCTCTTTGTCTTCATTTGTTTGAAATAACAACTGCACATTGATACTAGCCACATTCAGCAATGCGTACCATATAGCCATTAACCATCTTCTTGTCTTTCTCATTACTGAATATGCATTGCACATTTGGTCAACAGTATCAACCCTTGTAGAATTGAGAACAATAGATTTGTTACATTTAGGTACATATGATAACATAATAATGTCTTTCTGTTATCAAAAAACTGACAAACCAATTTTTCTGTTCTTGTTTTTCCTTTTTTAGGGTTACTATACAACCTTGTTTTAGCATTCCAGTTATCTGTTGTTGCATTTCTATTTGCGCCTTTTATCAGCTCAATTAGTCTACACACAATATCAAATAGCTTACTAGAAACACAAAATGGTCTTTCTGGCTGTTTGCCACAATACATTTCCAACAAACCAGTGTAGAATGACTTAGCATTGAACAGAGCAAATATTTTGGTGCCATATTTAGCTGATTTGTTGGAAATGTGTTGTGCGTAGTTGCAATGATCTATGAATGTTTCTAGTTTCTTGTCAGTAGTAACAAATTCTGCAAGACTGTAAGTATTCATACACTTTCCCAATCAGAAAGCTGCTAACCTATCTGTTTCATGTCTCATATCGGTAGTTTCTTTATCATCAAACCTATTACAGCTGACAAGCAATAAAAATCTCTTATAACTCATGTAGCGTCTCAAAACAATCATTCCTGTTCTGCAATTTGTCAAAGTTCCAATATGTTTGTGTGGTTTCCACCTTTGAGGCCAATCAAATAAAGAATGCCTAATACTGCACAAATTTCATAATGATTTGTCAACTTAGCATCCCTATCTCTAGAATAATTTTCTTCTTGCCTTTTTCTGTGGATGTATACATTTGAAAAAAGTGGAGTTTCATCTTTCATATCAATACTGATGATTTTATGGAACGATTCAATTTCCTCTACAATATCTCATGCTGTCATTTTTTTAAGGCGAGGAAAGATCTTGCTAATATTTTTTGCTGGTACATATTGTTATAACCTTTAATGTACTAATAAACTGCGTGGATACACAAACGTAGAAACAATAGTGGGTTTCATGCTACCAACTCCGTAGCTGTCACTCAACTGCCGTGCCGTGACATGCGGCCGGCGCCGTTCATAGCCAGGTGGCACTCCCGCGCTCAGCCGAGCTGCGAAGCGCCTCTATCGCCATGTTTGCGTACTGACGTAGCGGCACTTTTAAATCTCGTGGCACTGTCACAACACTTTTCCCCCCTTGAAAAAAAAAAGACACTCACTTCCTTGGAGACACGGACAGTGCGGAGACATCCATGGCCTCTTGGGAGACCCCGAGAAGATCCCGCGGAGAAACACGAGAATATGGTCGAAAATGTCCAGGACGGAAGCTTGTGCGTGGAACACGCCTCCTGGACAAGGTGATGGGTGAAAACTCCGGAGCAGCATCCATAGGTGTCGTGGACCTGGGGGTGTGCTCCAGCGAGATGGGTCCCGGAGAAGGCGGCGTCGCGACTGGGACCGGTTCCGGCGTACTCAGAAGCGGCAGCGACGGCAGCTGCAGCGACACGCACGGGAGACCGGCAGCAGCGACAGGACTGGCTTCTCGGGCTGGTGGAGGCGAAAGAAGGGGCGGTGGCACCGGCATGGCCACCACTCGTGGGCGCATCTGGTCGTAATGACGAACAACCGTGCCGTCGTCCGTACGTATTTCACAAAGCCGGCGGCCGCAAAGAGCCTTGACCACCCCTGGAATCCATTTAGGGCGAGATCCATACCCTCGTGCCCACACGTCGGCGCCTACCGAGTATTTTCCCGCACTAGGGGACACAGGACTAGGCCTGACAGGGTGAAGCAGGTGCAGTAGAGTGCGCGGTTGGCGGCCATGCAAGAGTTCAGCGGGGCTGCGATCACCCAGAGGCGTGAAGCGATAAGAACTCAGAAATTGCAACAGAGCGTCATCGGTAGAAAAATCAGTAAGGAATTTTTTCATCTGGCTTTTGAAAGTGCGGACAAGGCGCTCGACCTCCCCATTCGATTGGGGATGGAAAGGCGGTGCTGTAACATGATGAATCCCTTGTCCAGTACAAAAATCACGGAAGGCCTGCGAAGAGAACTGAGGGCCGTTGTCCGTGACGATCGTGGAGGGAAGACCTTCTAGCACAAAAATTTTGGACAAAGCCAGCGTCGTTGCCGCAGTGGTGGGCGACGGACATCGAACCACAAACGGAAACTTCGAGAAGGCGTCAATCAACAGGAGCCAATAAGCGCCGAGGAAGGGGCCGGCAAAGTCAGCGTGCACCCGTTCCCATGGCTGCGCCGGATCAGGCCATGGAGAGGGCATTGCACGGGGTGCAGCCAGTTGTTGAGCACACTGACCACACGCAGCGACCATATGGGAGATGTCCGAATCGATACCGGGCCAATAAACATGCCGGCGGGCCAGGGACTTAGTCCGAGAGATCCCCCAATGGCCCTCATGCAATAGTTTGAGAACATCTTTGCGAAGAGAAGCTGGCACCACGACCCGTGGAGATGCGCCATCCGTGGCCAAAAGAACAACACCCTCACGAACAGACAGACGAAGGCGCAAGGCATAGTAGTTGCGAAGGGGATCCGACGCCCGGCCCTTGGTCCTGTCCGGCCAACCCTGTTGAACAAAACCGATCACCCGACGCAGGACCGGGTCCCGCGCAGTAGCCGACGCGACCTGCGAACCTGTAAGCGGAAAACCCTCGACCGCACGACGTTCTTCCTCATCAATGTGGAAACAGAGCAGCTCATCTCGATCGAAAACCGGGTCGGGGCCCATCGGCAAACGCGACAACGCGTCAGCGTTGGCGTGCTGGGCCGTGGGGCGATAGTGAATCTCATAGTGAAAACGAGACAAGTATAAGGCCCAACGTTGCAGGCGGTGAGCCGCCTTATCCGGAAGCGACGCCGAAGGGCTGAACAGAGAGACCAGCGGCTTGTGGTCGGTGATGAGGTGAAACTTAGAACCATACAAAAAAACGCTGAACTTTTTTAACGCATAAATGATAGCGAGCGCCTCCTTTTCGATTTGAGAGTAACGCCGTTGGGCATCGTTGAGGGTCTTTGAAGCATAGGCGATGGGTCGTTCCGACCCATCCTCATACCGATGGGCGAGAACAGCCCCTAGGCCATACTGTGACGCGTCAGTCGCCAGAACCAAGTGCTGACCCGGACGGAAGGTGGCAAGACAAGGCGCCGACTGCAAATGAGCCTTCAGGCGAACAAAAGCCTGCTCACACTCGTCGGACCAACAGAAAGGAACGTTTTTGCGTAACAGCTGATGCAGAGGATGAGCCACCACCGCCGCGGATGGAATGAATTTGTGATAATAAGCAATCTTGCCTAGAAACGCCTGAAGTTCTTTGACCGTAGACGGCCGGGGGAGAGCGGTGATGGCCGCAACGTGCTGACGTAGAGGACGTATACCTTCACGGGATAGGTGGAAACCAAGATACACAATGGAGGGTTGGAAGAACTGTGACTTGTCCAGATTGCACTTCAACCCAGCCGAATGCAGAACCCGAAATAATGAACGCAAATTGCGAAGGTGCTCCTCAGTGGAGGCCCCCGTGACAACAATGTCATCCAGGTAGTTGATGCAGCCAGGAACGGAAGCCGTGAGCTGTTCCAAAAACCGCTGAAAAATGGCCGGCGCACTAGCGACACCAAATGGTAACCGCTGGTACTGATACAACCCACAAGGAGTGTTGATGACGAGAAATTCCTTGGAAGACGCATCCAACGGCAACTGATGGTACGCCTCCGATAAGTCAAGTTTGGAAAAGAACTGGCCCCCAGCGAGCTTGGTAAATAACTCCTCAGGACGGGGAAGAGGATAAGTGTCAATTAGGCTCTGAGCGTTGACAGTGGCTTTAAAATCGCCACACAATCGCAGACTCCCGTTGGGTTTAGAAACCACCACGATGGGCGATGCCCATTCGCTGGAGGTAACAGGAAGGAGAATCCCTGAAGCTGTTAACCTGTCTATCTCAGCCTTGACAGGTGCACGCAGCGCCATCGGAATAGGGCGTGCCCGGAAAAACTTAGGGCGAGCTGTAGGTTTAAGAGTAATGTGGGCTTCAAAATCCTTGGCACGACCCAGACCAGCAGAGAACACGGACGAGAATTCAGAACACAATCCATCCAGCTGTTGATACGGAATATCCTCAGATATGAGGTGCACATCATCATCAATGGAGAACCCAAACAACTGGAAAGCATCATAACCGAACAGATTTTCAGTGCCCGCATGATCCACCACATAAAACGTGAGGGGCCGAACAACAGACTTGTAAGCAGTGGAAGCATCAAACTGGCCAACGATAGGAATTTTCTGTTTATTATAAGTTCTCAGATTTCGCGTAACTGGAGACAAGGGAGGGGAGCCCAACTCCAAATACGTGCGAGAATTAATGAGAGTTACTGCAGAGCCAGTGTCCACTTACATGCGAATGTCTTTATCCAGAACACGAACAGTAACAAACAACTTATTTGTTTGAGAAAGCACACAGTTAACATCCATGTCCGATGCCTCGTCATCGGCGACAGGAACGTGAGGGGACTGACACACAGAAGCAATGTGGCCTTTTTTCCTACATGCATTACAAGTGGCCCAACGTTTTGGGCACGCGGCCCTGTCATGCTGTACGAAACAACGTGGACAAGAAGGAAGGGCGGAACGAACCTGTTTCTGTGGTTGCTGTTTTCGCTGCAAGCGTTGCGGCCCAACGCGACGTTGTTTACGCGAGTGAACCGCCGCCACATCATCGTCCTCCTGGGAAACAGGCAAATTGTCCGTGTCGAAAGTTGACTGTACAGCGTCCACATCACACCACGCGTCTATTTGCGCGCCAGCAGCGTGAGACACTTCAAAGGATTGGGCGATGCTTAGAACTTCCGACAATGACGGGTTTGGCAGTTGTAGGGCACGTTGCCGAACTTCTTTATCAGGAGCAAGCCGTAGAATAGCATCCCTAACCATTGAATCAGCATAAGACTCATGATGAGTGTCCGTGACAAACTGACATTTCCTACTCAGACCATGTAGTTCCGCCGCCCAAGCCCGGTAAGATTGATGGGGCTGTTTACGACACCGGTAGAACGCCACGCGGGCGGCAACGACGTGGGTGCTTTTTCGGTAATAGTTAGACAATAAGTCACACATTTCTTGGAAGGACAGAGAGGCAGGTTCCCGCAGAGGGGCTAACTGAGATAGCAGCTGATAGATCCGTGGGGAAATCCAAGATAGAAATAACGACTTACACATCGGGGCGTCGACAACGCCGAAAGCCAAGAAGTGTTGTCGCAAACGCTTCTCATAATCCTCCCAGTCCTCAGCGGCCTCGTCGTAAGGAGGGAACGGAGGCGGAGAAGAGGACGACAGACGATGAGTAAGCGACGTCGACAACGCCTGAATAGCAGCCGTCAGCTGTGTTTGTTGTTCAATGAGCGCTTGCATAAGCTGTTCCATGTCTGCCCAGACACAAACGCGCAATACTCCAACGCTGGAAAAAAAATATCCGACCTCGTCGCCAAAAAGTGTTATAACCTTTAATGTACTAATAAACTGCGTGGATACACAAACGTAGAAACAATAGTGGGTTTCATGCTACCAACTCCGTAGCTGTCACTCAACTGCCGTGCCGTGACATGCGGCCGGCGCCGTTCAAAGCCAGGTGGCGCTCTCGCGCTCAGCCGAGCTGCGAAGCGCCTCTATCGCCATGTTTGCGTACTGATGTAGCGGCACTTTTAAATCTCGTGGCACTGTCACAACACATATGAAGTCTGTTTATGCATATGATTTTCATCTACTTTGTTTGTTTGTCTCTACCAATAAGCATATCATCTTCAGTATCAAAGGAAGGTAATCTTTCATCACATTAAACTTCAGTCACTATTATAATCACTTTGTAATATTACTTCATCCTCTCCATCATAAATCAAGTCGTCAGTATCTCAACCAATGTCTTCTTCTGCAAGCATCACTAAAAGAGTGCACTCTGATTTCTCCTCTGTCAAATATTTTTTTGGCCTTACAGTTAGAAACATAAATTATTATTAGCAGTTAATGAAGTATAATAATGGACATCTCTGAAATACTTTGCTGTGTAGCACACCACTTCATGTAAACATACAACAGATAATGTTGACAGTTTGAAATAATGCTTACAGGACAAGGCACGTGGTGTATACCGTATACTGCTGCTGCAGTTCCAGGAATAACTTATCATTGTTCTCAACCTGTTGACACTGCAATCACTGTGACACAACTAAACATAAGCTAAATTATGACTAGAGAGGTATCAACAGTTAGAAGGCTATAAGGCTTCGTCTTTTTCTGGCAGTGGGAAAAAGCTGAGTCTGGTGTATAAAATACACCAGGATGCTCACTCTAGGTTTAAGCAAGCTGTGTTTATTTGCCACTCAAAAAATGAAAAGGTGGAGCTACAGATGTAAATCAGAAAATTGAAGATAATGCACATTTGAAGTTCTTGTAATATCTGTGAGATTGTTCAATATAAATAGAAACATGTGGTAGGTGCAAGGAACAGCATTTATAAAAACATCTCAGAATTAAATAAATTTACCCTAACTAATACAATATAAGACAAATGTTGTGGATGTAACATTTTAGTATTACTGACATAGTACATCAGTTTAACTTGTGGTGAAGTACTGAAATTATTTGTAGTTGTATTTCTTTATTCATCCTGTAAAGCATGATTTAGCAAAACAGTTTGTGCAAGTAATATAGGACAAGTAATATTTGATATAGTACACCTTGTTTATACATACTGTGTTTTTAAAAATCATTCAATACATGTTGAATATTGGTAACATAATTGTAAGAATGAAAAAATTATTGAAAGAATGGTATAATTGTGATCAATTACACTATATTTTCTTCATGCTCCAAAGCTCAGAAACAGAATAGAAGCAGTGGTCAAGCAACTAGTCTTTCAGTTCCACTTTAAACTAGTATAATTTTCTATGTTTCAGAAAGGATGGCATAATGCCAGTATGGTACATAATGCCAGTATGACAGACCCCTCCCCTACTAATGTTTGCACTTAGTGTATTGGCATGCTGGTAATGCTTCTGCATAGTATCATGAGAGTAGAAATCACAATTATGCTTGAAGATATTTTCTTCTTTTAAGATGCTTACTTTTATGATGATTAGTACTTCATAGATATATAAAAAAGGAAGAGGCAGTATACTGAGGCATTTAAATATTGATGTACAAAAAAATGGTTCAAATGGCTCTGAGCACTATGGGACTTAACATCTGAGGTCATCAGTCCCCTAGAACTTAGAACTACTTAAACCTAACTAACCTAAGGACATCACACACATCCATGCCGAAGGCAGGATTCGAACCTGAGGTCGCGCGGTTCCAGACTGTAGCGCCTAGAACCGCTCGGCCACCCCGGCCAGCATTGATGTAAAATAGTGTCTGTATTTAGGATGTGTCACTATTCTAACAATCCTTTTTTAGCCTAAAAGTTTTTCTGCTACTTAAGGAGTTCCTCCAAAAGATAATTCCATAGATCAGTAGTGAATGGATACTGCCATGGTACATTGTGACCACTGATGAATGGGATGTATTTTGTGAGAAGATTCTTACAGCATATGTAAGTGTATTTAAATTTTATTTTTTTTTTATTTAGAAGATGAGACTTACCAAACAAAAGCGCTGGCAGGTCGATAGACACACAAACAAACACAAACATACACACAAAATTCTAGCTTTCGCAACCAACGGTTGCCTCGTCAGGAAAGAGGGAAGGAGAAGGAAAGACAAAAGGATATGGGTTTTAAATATATTTTTCCCACGTGGAATGTTTCCCTCTATTGTATTTAAATTTTTATTTACATTACTCAAGTGTCTCCCATATCAGGTTGCCCTGAATGTGTATACCTAAAATTCTTCCACACTCACAGATGAGACATTTTTTCTGTCAATGTTAAAGACTGATTTTGTAGGGTGGAGTTTCTGGGAAGTGTGGAAGTTGAGTACACCTGTTTTTTTCATAATTTAGTATTAGCTTGTTTGTTCTGAAGAATTATATACATAAAAATGTTAAAATGATTGTGCAGTTACATATTTATGAATAAATTAACAGCATTCAAATAACAGAGAAAAAATATTTTAAAAGCTTTAATTTCCTGTCAAGAAAGTTAACTATTCCTGAAAATCTGTGACAGGTTATTGTAAAGCACTCACTGTTTGGGAAATGTCTGGTTCGCTAATACCATCCTTTTCTGGCCACATAAATTTATTTCCCATTACTCTCTCAAGCAACATAACTGTCGCATTTTTTTACATTTTTCATTGACAACTTGTCTAACAAACTTATGCAACTGTGTAACCTACTAACCAAGAAACAGTGATACTGCTCATCATTGCAACTCCTAATGAGAAAATTTATAAGTGTTACTTCTAGAACACTGGTCTCATACAGGTTTGAAATGGAAAATATGCCATCCATACCCCTTAGACAACAAACCTATTGTTGGCAGTTGTGGAGGTGGTGGATTATAGTAGTTCAAGGTGGGAGCTGGAGATGAAGAGGTTGGAAACTTTTTTGAAGTACCATTGTGCATGTCCTGGAGGGCCAGTGTTTCAGTGTGAGAGAGGGAGTGCAGGAATTTGGCGCTGCAAAGCAGAAGAACTTTATAGATGGAGAGGAACTACTGTGAGGATGTTTGGGTCTGATTTACACAGTTTTGAAGGAATAGATTGGTGAGGGATATGAACTGACGGAATTTGAACAGGTGAAGGTCATTGTAGAAGAAGGGGTTGCAGTTGGAGACTGGTAATTTGAGAATAAGACCTGTTGGAGGCATTCCATGAGCTAGACAACAATTCAGGAATGGTATGTAGTACTAGTTTCTTGCTAGAGACAGGGAAACATATCTGTATTGTTGCAGATGGAAAGAGCATGTATGCAAAGAGAAGCATAGAAAACCCATAAAAATACATTGGAAAAAGTCACAAAAATGCGAAAGGATAAAGTATGAAGGAAAGAGGTGAAACATGAGGGAGCAGGGATGCCAGTGAAAAGCAAAAATGAACTAAAATCACCATGAAAACACAATGAGATAAAAGAAAACAGTAACTGAGAAGACAATAATGGGGCTGCATGTCAGTGGTTGTATAATTGTGAAGGGAGGAGACAGAAAGTGTAAAAGTATAAGGTGAAATTTTAATGTGTCTTATGGAACATGGGAAGAGAGATAGAGGGAGGGAGATGGTTGGTAAGGTCGAGATTCAACAAGTTCATTTTCACCTTTTTCTCCAAAGTCAATCTGTTCCATTCTTTTTGTAAGTTTTTCCCACATATTTTTACACATTTTTTCATCTCTATGGATCCTTGCTCCTTCCATCTGCTCCAATACAGATAAGTTTCCCTATCCCTAGCCAAACCATTCCTGCATTGTTGCCTGAGTCATGAAATCCCCACAAATGGTCTTACCATCAAATTACCCCCTTCCAGCTGTTATCCCTTCTTCCGCAATGACCTCCATCTGTTCAGATTCTGCGAGTCCTTAGCCCTCATCAGCCTATTCCTGCAAAATCATGTAATCCAGGCTCAAAACTCCTTGCAGTATCTCCTCTCCATCTGTAAAATTCCTCTGCTCTGCAATACCATATTCCAGTATGCCATCTCTCGTATAAAATCTCTTGCCCTCCAGGACCTAAAGGAGCATGCACAATGACGCCTCAATCCCACATAGCTGATAAAACTTCACCTCACAGACCTTTGGCATTTATTACACCCTCAGAAACTCCTTCCTACCATCGTACAAAATCCAGAACCTAAGCAGACATGACACATAGTCATGAACCTTTCTTCTAAAAGCCCTAGTCCCACAGAAGATTCAATCCTTTCCAAAGGCCTTACCTTTTGACCTAATCCCAAATTCAATCATGCTGGGCTTGTTGAGGACCTTCTCTCCTTCTCTCAGTCTCTACAGTGCAAACAGTTTTCGCCACTAACCCTATCAAGCAATCATCCATTTCCATTGCCACCAAATCATCCACTTTTAGCATTCCAGAATTTCTTAACCTTGAGCCTTGCCTCACCATCATTCCCCAAATCCCTCAACATGGAAACCAACCTTATATCTCCAGAAAGAATAGTAACCCACCACCTAAAAACTGATCATGACTTTATAATCCCATCTGCTGACAATGTCTCCACCACTTTGGTTATGAACTGCTAGGATTACCTGGCAGAGGAACTCAATTAGCTCTCAGATTTGCCCACCAACAGAACCTGCCACATTGCCCCCATTCCTGAAATCCAATGGTATCTACAGTCACTGCTAAAATACTTAAGCCCATTCCAGAACCTCTGCCCTGAGTCTACCTCTCGCATCACCCCCACCACTCCCCATACTCCTACCTTCTACTCGCTTCCTAAAGTCACCAGTAAGATACCTTCCTATGTATAGTACACCAACAATTTACTCCAGCTCTGCACAGTTCCTGTTCCTTTACCATACTGTGCCCTCCTCATCAACACTGATGTCACTTCCCTCTACACAAAAATTCTCAATGCCCATGGGCTTGCCCCTATTCAACACTTCCTTTCCCATTGCCTGACTGACTCCAAACCTACAACCTCCTTCCTCATCACCAAGGCCAACTATATCCTCACTCACAATTACTTCTCCACTTAAGGCATCACCTACAAACAGGTATGTTGTACGGCACTGGGCAATCCCATGACACTATCTTATGCCATCCCATTCGTGGGCCATCTAGAGGAATCCTTCCTAAATACCCAGAATCCCATACCTCTCCACTGCTTCAGATTCAGTGACAATATCTTAGTGAACAGGACCACGGATGACAATCCCCTACCCACTTTCTTCTAGAACCTCCACACCTTCTCTACCATTTACTTCTTCCTCAACAAACAACTCACCTTTTTCAATGTTGACCTCAAGGATGCCTACATCACTACCTCCATCAACATCAAACCTACTAACGACCAGCAATACCTTCACTTTCACAGTTGCCACCCATTTGATACCAACAAGTCCCTTCCATACAGCCTAGCCATCAGTGGTCACGAGCAGTCTCACTGAGGCATTCACAGACCAAAATTAGGCTCCCCACCTTGTCCAGAAACAGATTTGTCACACCTTGTCCCTCCAGCCACCTGTGACCTGGCAAATGCACACTGTCCAGCTACAAAGGAGCAGTCCTTTTCTGTTTCAGTACCATCCAGGACTGGAGCAACTGAATCACATGCCCCACCAGGTTTTCAACTACCTCTCATTGTGCTATGAAATGTGAAATACCCTACCCACTATCATTGCCACCACTCCCACAGTGATATTCTGCCATTTAACAAAGCTCTGTAGTATCACTGACTTATCAGTATTCCACCACTGCCCCGAACCCCTTACCTCTCGGCTCATATCACTGCAATACGCACGATCTATTCCGTACATCCTCCCTCCATTACCAATTTCAGTCCAGTCACAGGCATCTTCAATTCTGTCAAATGTAGCATCACCTGTGAATGCAGCCATGTGGTCCCTAAACTAAGCTGCTGACACTGTGCTGCTTTCTATGTGGGCACGACAACCAACAAACTGTCTGTCCGCAAGAATAACCACCGACAAAGTGCGGCCAAGAGAGAGCTGAACCACCCTTACTTGCCATCTGGATCCTCCCTACCAACACCAGCTTCTCTGAACTGCACAGGTGTGAACTTTCTCTACAATATATATTATGTTCTGGAAACACCTGGCCTCAGCCTTCAGTAGTCTGTGCCCTCCATCTATTTATTTCCTTGCCTGCTTCCAATCCAGGACTACACAGCCTTCTATTCCCCCAACACAGCCACTAGAGTTTTCTCCTTCTCTGTTTTTCTCCTTTTCTGCTCTCCTTCCTTTCCCAAACCTCCCATCTGCAACTAGCTGTCCTACCCTGACCCCATCACATCCTTGCACACTCCCACAAGCAGCACTACATCTTCCCTCACCTCTATGCTGCTATACCTATACCAACACCCATCCCCATCCAATTCCTCCTACTTAACCCCTCCCCCCCCCCCCCCCCCCTCTGTACCCACACCATATTACTTCTCCATGTGGAGCTACTGTAGTCAGGCTACAGTGGACAGACACAGTGATAATGTGTGTGTTAGTTGTGTTTGTGTGACTGTGGATGTGTTTTCTATTTCACAGAAAGGCATTTTCACCAAAAGCTTAAATGTACAGTAGTCTTAGACTATCTGTGACTCAGTGTCTCCTCTATATTGTGAGTAGCAATCTATATTTTTAATAATATTGTTAATAACTGACGTTGTTATGCTAACATAATGAACCATGAGACTGTTAAAACCTAACAATAATACAAATAAAACAACTACCACAGCTGTATTGGCCATTTATTATGTCATGAACAGTTCTGTACAACATAAAAGAATACCATCATGTTATACTGCCAACAGTCTTTATAACAAGTCCACAGAGTTGTGCCACTATCATAATATAGGAAGTCTAGTTATCCTATGTAACATGCCTGATGATTATCTTTTCTTTTGAATAAAATCAACTGTGCCAAAGTTGTGTATTTAATGACAGAACATATTAAGCTGAATTGAGCACTATATGCTGAGCCTGAAAGGAATTCCTTCATTTATAGGGGTGTAGTGTACTGTAATTTGTTCATGTGGTGGTCATAAAGTATTTCAGTAAAGTGATCTGCAGAAAAATCTTGAACCCTCCTTTGCTCAACTGAGTGGGGAGAGATTGTCTTTGGTGGTATGTTGTTGTTGTGGTCTTCAGTCCAGAGCCTGGTTTGATGCAGCTCTGCATGCTACTCTATCCTCTGCAAGCTTCTTCATCTCCCAGTACCTACTGCAACCTACATCCTTCTGAATCTCTTTAGTGTATTCATCTCTTGGTCTCCCTCTATGAATTTTACCCTCCATGCTGCCCTCCAATACTGAACTGGTGATCCCTTCATGCCTCAGAATATGCCCTACCAACCAATCCCTTCTTCTAGTCAAGTTGTGCCACAAATTTCTCTTCTCTCCAATTCTATTCAATACCTCCTCATTAGTTATGTGATCTACCCATCTAATCTTCAGCATTCTTCTGTAACACCACATTTCGAAAGCTTCTATTCTCTTCTTGTCCAAACTATTTATTGTCCGCGTTTCACTTCCATACATGGCTACACTCCATACAAATACTTTCAGAAACTACTTCCTGACACTTAAATCTATACTCGATGTTAACAAATTTCTCTTCTTCAGAAATGCTTTC
The DNA here is from genome assembly GCF_023864275.1 of Schistocerca cancellata. Taxonomy (NCBI): domain Eukaryota; kingdom Metazoa; phylum Arthropoda; class Insecta; order Orthoptera; family Acrididae; genus Schistocerca; species Schistocerca cancellata. The sequence continues at coordinate 11,504,550 of NC_064626.1, forward strand.
CTTGACATTGACAGTCTACATTTTATATCTTCTCTACTTCTACCATCATCAGTTATTTTGCTCCCCAAATAGCAAAACTCTTTTACTACTTTAAGCCTCCCATTTCCTAATCTAATTCCCACAGCAACACCTGATTTAATTTGACTACATTCCATTATCCTCGTTTTGCTTCTGTTGATGTTCATCTTATATCCTCCTTTCAAGACATCGTCCATTCCGTTCAGCTTCTCTTCCAGGTCCTTTGCTGTCTCTGACAGACTTACAATGTCATCGGCGAACCTCAAAGTTTTTATTTCTTCTCCATGGATTTTAATTCCTACTCCGAATTTTTCTTTTGTTTCCTTTACTGCTTGCTCAATATACAGATTGAATAACATTGGGGATAGGCTACAACCCTGTCTCATTCCCTTCCCAACCATTGCTTCCCTTTCATGCCCCTCGACTCTTATAACTGCCATCTGCTTTCTGTACAAATTGTAAATAGCCTTTTGCTCCCTGTATTTTACCCCTGCCACCTTCAGAATTTGAAAGAGAGTATTCCAGTCAACATTGTCAAAAGCTTTTTCTAAGCCTACAAATGTTAGAAACATAGGTTTGCCTTTCCTTACTCTATTTTATAAGATAAGTCGTAGGGTAAGTATTGCGTCATGTGTTCCAACATTTCTACGGAATCCAAACTGATCTTCCCCGAGGTCAGCTTCTACCAGAGTTTCCATTCGTCTGTAAAGAATTCGTGTTAGTATTTTGCAGCCATGGCTTATTAAACAGCTAGTTCAGTAATTTTCACATCTGTCAACACCTTCTTTCTTTGGGACTGGAATTATTATATTCTTCTTGAAGTCTGAGGGTATTTTGCCTGTCTCATACATCTTGTTCACTAGATGGTAGAGTTTTGTTAGGCCTGGTCTCCCAAGGCTGTCATTAGTTCTAATGGGATGTTGTCTACTCCCAGAGCCTTGTTTCGACTTAGGTCTTTCAGTGCTCTGTCAAACTCTTCACGCAGTATCATATCTCCTATTTCATCTTAATCTACATTCTCTTACATTTCCATAATATTGTCCTCAACAACATCCCCCCTTGTATAGGACCTCTATATACACTTTTCACCTTTCTGCTTTCCCTTCTTTGCTTATTACTGGATTTCCATTTGAGCTCTTGATGTTCATGCAAGTCGTTCTCTTTTCTCCAAAGATCTCTTTTAATTTTCCTGTAGGCAGTATCTATTTTACCCCTAGTGATATGTGCCTCTACATCCTTACATTTGTCCTCTAGCCATCCCTGCTTAGCCATTTTGCACTTCCTGTCAATCTCATTTTTGAGATGTTTTTATTCTTCTTTGCCTGCTTCATTTACTGCATTTTTGTATTTTCTCCTTTCATCAATTAAATTCAATATCTCTTCTGTTACCCAAAGATTTCTATTAGCCCTCATCTTTTTACCTACTTGATCCTCTGCTACCTTCACTATTCTTCTCTCAAAGCTACTCATTCTTCTTCTACTGTATTTCTTTCCCCCATTCTTGTCAATCGTTCCCTAATGCTGTCTCTGAAGCTCTCTACATCCTCTGATTCTTTCAGTTCATCCAGGTCCCATCTCCTCAATTTACCACCTTTTTGGGTGGTATATGTTGTATGAAAGAATTTTTCATCACAATGCTCTCTTTGTGGCCTGAGAGAGACATAAGGTAACCTAAATATTACTTTAAAGACATTTCGGTGAGTTTCTAACCATTATTATCTGGTAAATAATGAAAATGTTAATTTTTTATGTTTCATGTCAAAAGTGGAGAGGTAGGAGCAACACAGCTGCAGCAGAACATGGTAGTCACACATACACACGGGTACCACCTCTTCTCTGTGAAAAGGACTCTTGGAGACGCCACCAAAAACGAGCTCCAGCCCCTCCACACTCAGGGTCTATCACACCCACAGCCGCTGCCTCCGTGTCCAGCTCCCAGTCTTCATCCACCATCGTCTCTACCACTGCCAGTCCTGCAGCCACCTCTGCCAGCCCCCTACAATTGCCGACAGTGGCATCTGTAGGTCCCACGCAGATACTGCCGATCCTCTAGCAGTGTCTCCAATGACGACCCGGTTTTTTATTGCATGTTCTCGACCAAACAGTGTAGTTTTGTTAAGTCCTCCAGTGGGAGTAGTTGAGTGGTTTGTCAATGTACATTTAATGAATTCAGTAAAGTCAGCCTGCACCAACATAACACTACAGGCCCTGTGCTGGGGAAGCAGAGACTGGGCACAAACCAGGGTATTACACCTAGCTTTCTGACAGCTCTGTTGTACAGTCTCCCACTGAAACAGAAACTGAGCCTTTTCAACAAATTTTACCTGTCAGAAGGCTTACTGTGTCCCACTTGCAGGGGAGCAAGCAAAAAGTATAGGAGTCTATGAGTAGTAGAGAGACTTAATGTGTGTGGACAAAGGCACCCTTTAGGGAAAAAAGTGCGGAAGTAGTGTTGAATGTGAGACATTGCAGTTCTGTGATAAGCTAGTCTGTCAATTTCTGAACATGTACTACAACAAGGAAAACTGTAGGTTTTCCTTAAGTGGTGCAGGGGTGTACTACACATCAGAGGCTGGTAACTAGGCAACTTACAGTGTGTGACTTGCACACAATGACTTTTAGATTAGGTGACTCACCAACCAGTGAAGACACTGCCAGTTATGTGGAAATGTGAAGTACTACTGAAGACCTGAAGAAAGGTCCTCATAGGTGAAAATATTAAAATTCTCATAATCAGCTGCCCAGTCATTTGCAAGAAATGCCAGAGGTTGAACAGCTTTTAGGAACCATACTAGGTATAGGATGGTGGTTAAAACCCAAATGTGAAAGCAGTGAGAGTTCCGGGGGAAATTTGTGTGTATATTGAAATGATAAGCTAATGGGAATAGCAAATCCAGGATGGAATACTGACAACATTATGAAAAGGATTGACTGCTACTCACCATATAATTAAGATGTTGAGCCACAGAAAGGCACAACAAAAAGATTGCTAAACAAGTAAGCTTTCGACTAAAAGATCTTCTTCTGAAGGAGACAACCAGAAAAAGGGCTTTCGGCTGAAACCTTATATATTTAACAGTCTTTCTGTTGTGCCTGTCTGTGACTTGACATCTTTGCTATATGGTGAATAGCAATCCACTAAGACATACGTCCTCAATTATAGTGTCACTGTCGGAGGGGACTTTAATCATCAAACAACTAAGTTTCACGTAAGTGATGGGCACGACAACACATCCTGCGAAACAATACTAAATGCATTCTCAGAAAACTACTTAGAATGGATATTTCAAAACCTACTTATGGCGGAGATATACACTGTCCTGTCACATTAATGTGACCACCTGTCAAAAGCCCGAATAACCAGGTTTTGCAGTGCAGACCACTGTGTAATGATCAGGAACAGATTCAGTGAGGTTCTGGAAAGTACTCACAGGGATGTGGAGCTACGTCGACTCCATTGCCGTGGCCTGCTCTGTTAGATTTCTCAGTAGAGGGTCCGTGTCACAAACAGCCCAATAAAAGTGGTCCCATAGATTCTCAATTTGGTTCAAAAGTGGAGAGTTTGGTGGCCAGGGGAGTATTGTAAACTCACTGTCACACTATTTAAGTCACGCACTTACACTGCAAGCTGTGTGCCACGTTGCACTGTGCTGCTGGTAGATGCTATCGTGCTTAAGAAAAACAAACTGCACGTACGGGTTGATATTGTCCCCGAGGATAGATGCATACCTGTGTCGATCCACTGTGTCTCCCAGAATGACAAAACACTCAGGGAATTCCTTCAGGGCTGGCACTTTGAGACGACTGTTGCAGGGTGTTTGCTTTCAGATGTTTCACGCTATACATTCCAGCGCCAACTGTCCAATGGACCATAAAATGAGATTCATCTACAAACGTCACACGTGTCAAGTTGAAGTACTGACATGCAAATTCCAGCCTGCTGCAGGAGCCCATACGATGCAACATTCACTGAACAGACATTGAGAAGACATTGTTGATAGTCTCTTGTTTCATCTGGGAGGTCAGTTGCCCAACAGTTGCACATCTGTTTGTCCACACACATCTCACCACTGTTACCCACGGCCCATGGTGCACCACAGTTTTCTCGGTGCCAGTTTTATATAGTGTCATTTTGTCATGCATGATGTATTTTAATCACAGCTGCATGTGAACAGTTTAAAAACTTGGAAGTTTTGGAAATGCTTCTATCCTTGGCCCGAAAGCAATGATCATACTCTTTTGGATGTCATTACACTGACTGTACTGTTTTGTGCATCTCCCGACATACTTTATATACCCTTCACTGCTAGTGCTGCCACCTGCTGTCTACAAGTGGTTATTGCGTGTTGACATTGAGCACAAGCTCTAGTCACATTGATGTGACTGGACCGTGTATTACTTGTAATGAGGAGAACTAGATCTGGCTCTACGAATGCCCACTCTGACACTGGGATGAGTGACTGTGTGGTAGCTGTAGCAAGTAAAGTACAAATGGCAACTAAACCAGATAGAAAGATCTAGTTGCATAGTAAGGACATAGCCAGGATTTTGTCATGGGAAGGATCCAATTTGTTAAACGTGATCTTACGAAGACTCTTGTTTTTCATTTATTCTGAAAATTTCTGTAAAGAACAATAAACCATTTTATTAAAAACTGATCTCAGAGTTTTCACTAAGTGGAGATACAACCTCATTTCTTAGGAGCACTCTCTATTGACAAACCACTAAGAAGCAGTCATGTTCCAATCTCCCTTCACCTTCCGAAGTCATTCTTCTTTTGCTTTCAGTCTGGATTTGAGCTGAGAAATGCAAGAGAGCTAACTTTTTGGGACACTACGATTATTACGAACGGGTCTTTTCGAATAAAGATATCACTGTTTGACAGAGAATCTTGAATAACTTTTGGTCGTGAAAACACAATGGATCTGGAATTTTTCAACCTAACACTTTTCCAAATTTCCTCCTAAGTATGCATCTGTCACTTCTTGCAGGGCAAGAAAGATCACTTTGTGCATTAAAGAAAGTGCTGGCAGACAAATGCATGAGCCAAATCGAGGAGCATTTGGATTATTGTTTATTTCTCATATCGCTTTTACTGTCTGAAGTAGACGAAGATATGCCCATCTCACCTTCGATGCAGCTCTTTCCATTTAAGTAGATGGGCTGCCTCTTTAAAAGGGAATTTGAATCTTCAAGGAAGCAAATGTGTTCAGAAGGAATTGGCTGTGGCCTCTAGTAAGGGAGCAAACTCAACGTCTGCCTAAAGTGAAAATGACAAACAGAAAATCATTTTCGAAGTTGCCAGCAGATCAATTCAAACGACCTCACCTCCCAAATCCAGGGATTGCTAGATTGGTGGCTCAACATGCAGAGCAACCCAAAGTTGGTATATAATTTGGAAAAATTGGTTGTTGGACACTGTTTTAAAATATATATATATATATAATTACAAAAGATTGAATTCTGACATTGGAAGTTTTTCCTTTAATCATGCAAAAATGTGTGCACATTTTAAAATTTAATTGTTCATGGAATTGTTGGCATCAGTTATCATAGTATTAAAAGAGCATAAATAGATATTGGACAAAAAGGGGACAGAGGAATAAAAGGTGCTATCAGCTCAGATGAATTCGAGCAGCCCTGTGAAAAAATCTTTTAGATGTGAACTAACTATAGAATTTGCTGTCATCACGTACCCCCGTCCACTCTCTATCATTCCATATTGGAACTGGTTTTCATGACTGAGCACCACAGGGTGACCAGATTGGACAATATTTTACCATTTCAGCTACCGTCGGTAGAATATTGAGCAAATTTGAAAGAAAAGCAACCATCACCATTTGTGCAATAGTTTTATTTGTCGAAATAATTTTTGGGTAACACAGCCAAATCCAAGTGTATTTTCACGCATTGGTTTTAATTTAAAGTTATCTGTTATGAAATTCATCGCTTCACTGTCTTCGGAAATACTGAAACCTCAAAGTTCTGCCATCCTCCAAATAATGATCCTGGTGCTAACATTAAACTGCTATAGATAGATAATAAGGCTGTTATAGTAGTGCATGCATATTTTTAACTTACCATAATACTAGCGGACAAATCAAAATTGGCTTTCCTCTTCTTTCACATTACAAACTTATCTACAATTAGAAACTACCATAACAGTGCACAGCACAAAAACAATGAACAGTAGCACTTACATTAAATTCAACTGCAAATAAGAACTGAACAGATCAAAAGAACAACAACTGACCTCAAGCAAGGCCAACAACTGACCTTGGGTAAAATATGGATGGATGATAGCTGATAGTGCTATGGATGTATAAATAATTGTCTTTTATTTGCAACAGTATTCTTGCTATATGTGTAGCTGTGATATATGACAGTGACACCTTTGTCATTTCTGTGATACAATAACTTTTGTTCATCATCCAGAAATGACTTTTGGTGTAGCACCTTGACTATTGCTTATGAAAATAGCCAAAATAGTGCAATACAGAATTCATAAGACTTCATCTAATAACATGTCTTCAATGCTTAAGCAAGTACAATGTAATATAAAGTATTTTATTGTTTCACAGTAAGTATTCTTAGACATGAAAAATTTATGTTCAAGGCACAGAAAATATTATATTTTGTAAAAGTAAAGTTTAAAATATTGTTATTTGTTTTTGTTTCTCATTTGCGATCTTTTAGCATTTGTTGTGACAAATTTAATAATTTTAAACATCAGCCTACAGGCATTGTACACTTAAATATACATTATATTCACCACCGTCTGCCATAATAAATACTAGCATTCTTAGGGATTATGACAGGCAGCAGGTATATCTCTTATATACCTATACGTCACAGAGTTTCTTTTCCATATTCTAAAATTTTACTTGTAACTAGAATTTTCCTTTATCATTTGGTCCAGGGATGGGAAAATCCTTTATTGGGGACCATTTCTTTTAATGTTTGTATCTGTTCAAAAATTTCTTATAACCAACTTACATACAAGAAACAAAGTAAAAGAAAAATGTAGGAAAATGTAACAGTAAGTCCAGCCATATGTTACCATTTCCAATCTCGTATCATACAGTCTACACAGTGTGTTCAGACCATATTTATTTGCTACAAGTTTCTTTACTTTCTTTCTCATATGCTCATTTTGGATTATTGTTCTTCAGGGTGCTTTCCCACCTCTTATTGTTGAATGTGGGTCTCTCTGCTATCAGTGCTGGTTGCCTCAGCAATGGGAACAGTTAGTAACCATGAACAGCTTACATGGCTTGGTATCTTATCAGCATCAGTTGGAAATATTCTGTCCTAAGACGTACAATAGTTTGTGTGTGGAATTGCAAAGCTGAAGAGTACCAAACACATAGCATGACAGCTGCAGAATTTTGTCTGGTAAGTATCCAGACCACCCTCTTCTTTTTTAATCATTGTTTTCTGTGTTCAGAAATTTCCTTAAAATGTGTATTCATTCATCGTCGAAGTACCAATCAGCAACTTTTTTCTAACACCACCTCAGTTTTCACTTGACGTAGCATAAATGATAAAGGAAAATTCTAGTTACAAGTAAAATTTTAGAATATGGAAAAGAAACTCTGTGAAGTATAGGTATATAAGAGATATACCTGCTGCCTGTCATAATCCCTAAGAATGCTAGTATTTATTATGGCAGACGGTGGTGAATATAATGTATATTTAAGTGTACAATGCCTGTAGGCTGATGTTTAAAATTATTAAATTTGTCACAACAAATGCTAAAAGATCGCAAATGAGAAACAAAAACAAATAACAATGCATTTAGCATGATTTTTACACACTCTTTGCTTACAGCTTTTGATCATTAGACTTTTCTTTATTCTTGAAGATTAGGTGTCCCTGAGTACATTACAGTACAACATATACTGTACAATAATTACAATCAAAATTATATTTTCAATTACATATGAGTTTACATATAAGAACAGACTCATAAAATAATACTATAATTCTACATTTCTATCTTACAGGCAAGGACAGGTTTTCTCATCCCAATGGTCACAACTGTGCACCATCTCAAGATTCTGTACCCCACAGAAAAATTAATAGACTAATTTGCATCCATTGTATTTAACTATGGAGCATACAATTTTATATGAAGTTCAGTATAAGAGACCATATAGTACAGAGACTAGAAAGAATAGATGGAATTACTATTTGCAAAGGAGAATAAAACTATTTTGACATGAATTTACTTCCTTTCATCGACCAGGGCTTACCTGATTGTCAACACTTCACTCATGCAGGCTGTCCAGCAGGTCACTGCACCCATGTTGCAATTTAAAACTACATTTTGTTATGTATTCTTGTATGATGTGCTATAATGTGTGACATAAATGTTTTTTTGCATCTTTGAAAGGTAATGTAAGTAATGAGAGTGTTTTTTAATACCTGTATGTTGAGCACCAATATCATTATTAATCTGTACGGAACATGTTCTCAAATGCAAATGTGTTTTTCTTGTACAACTAATTATTTCTCTTTTACACACCAATCTGTGTGTCAGTGTCCAAAACAGTGTTGATTGATGTACTTTTTGACGTGTTCAGTGTTTTCAACCAGTGTAGCTAAGACAATCGAAGACAACTATGTGTACTCACTTCATTTTATAACTTCTTGTCACAACACTGTATAAGATTCATGTAAATGGGCATCCTCACATTTGTCCATACATGGAGGTATGTCAAGTTTAGAGTATATTAGTAACTGGCATGGTGTTTCAGGTTCGTCCAAGTCTAAGGTAAAATATTCATTCTGTCTCTATTAGCAGTCATATTTGTTTCCCATTCACAGTTGAATATACCAATATACTACACTTCCTTAGTCATTATTTTTCCATTCATAAAACACTTTCATGCAAAAACCTTATAATTACATTACAATCAGGGCCCACCACCAGTACCTCTGCCTTAGTCATATACTGCCTTCATAGGAAATGGAATGTGCAAAGCATCACGCCCATCATCTTTATAAAAATCTTAATTAATTCATTAAATTCTGGTATCCCACAGCTCAACCAGCTGTTCATACATTTGTACTCATTTATACAAAGGGTTCCTAGACAAAGAATATCTGCCAACAAAATAACATATTTATATTTGCATTCTTTTGTTTTACAAATATGGCAGTTAAGTTTATACTTCTTGCCTGTTGTCAGTTGGGCATAACTTTGTTCTCTGACATATTTAATAGTTCATAAAGTTTTTTTCCTTGCGTAGTGCCCTATTCCTTTGAAGTAGCTCGTTTTTAGTATAATACTGTATAGCAGATTACAGTTGTAGGTGCAAAATTTGTCTTAGTTTTAGAGTAGCTGTTAACTTAAACTTAGTGTACATATTGAGTTAGTTTGTTTGGCACTGGGTTGTACACAGCTGCATACATTCATAGATTGTTGTTGCATATAACTGTATATATTCGTATAAACTCATATATATCTGGTAGCTTAACATAATGGTATCCAGTGTAATCGTATCCTTAAGATATGCTACACAAGTTATGCTGCCTCTCATAAAATGTTCCTGACTCTTATCATGTCATACCATAGAAGTGTTCTCTTTGTATACTCAGCCTGGAGCCAGGCAACTAGCGTGAGTTTTAGTGTTGTCGTAAAGATAAGTCATTTTAGATTATAAAAACATTTACTTTAGTACTGATTACATGGTAAATAGGTGTATTATTGTGCTTTTTAAGCATATCATTAAAGGTTTCATTTTTCTTTATGAAATATAGCAGAAAATGCGAAAAGATCGTACAGTCGGGTTACAGTCGTATTTTCTGTTTACGTTTTGCCACAGCAAATCTATAGAATTTCATTTAATTGTTCTTTGCTCTCTCCAGCAATTTAACTGTAGCTGTTGTTGTTTCAGAAACTTTGCACTGTTGTTTTTGTTTACACACAGTTGCATATAGCCTAGATTTGAAGAGTCATATTTTCATGTTTATCTATAATTTAACTGACTTATTCTTAATAAACTATTATGTTTATCATGAGTGAAAAGTGCTTGACTTACCGCAGAATTGTTTGGTCGGGGCTTTGGTGTAACAGGTGCTGTAGTTTTTTCTATGCGGGTGACTGTAGTGGCGTAGGAATAGGGGAAGTAAATGAGACTCATCAGTGGTTTTGTAGGATATGTAGTAGAGATAGGAAGATGCTAGAACAGGAGGGGAAAATTACTGCCTTTCAGGCTGAGTTAGACAAGGCCAGGGGAGATCTTGACAGGTTAAGGAGGGAGAAGGGTAAGGAGAGGAGGGAAGTGGTAACAGGCAACAGGAGGAACAGGCCTAGAACTTTGTCTGACAGCTTTGCGGTGAGTGTGGAAAATAGATTTGACCTGTTGCTTCAGTTAGAAGCAGTATAGAGTGTTACATTGCAAAAATTGCATCAGCATCAAAGCATACTAGTGTTTAGTTTGTATCTGTTCTTGGGCGCCATGATCAACCTCATTTGAACTCTTCTGTCAAGAGAGTTAATTTGGACTTGGAACAGCTGCTTGTGTCAGGTGCAGGGTCACACATTAGTGTGGTTCCTGTTGATTCTCTCAATAAGTGGGATTATACCAGGCATAGCCTTCACCTCAACAGGAAAGGGGAGGGTAAACTGGCTGGTAAAATAGCAGGAAAGTTAAAGGGGGGAGGCACTGTCATGAGTGATAAAATACCAGTGGTTATAGGGTTGAGAAAAGACCCATTTTTAGGGTAGGGAGAACAGAAAGAAACCAAGTTTTAAGAGAGGTTAGGATTGAGACAAACCTTCAGTTTGAGAAAGAAACCAAAAAATGTAATTCTAGTGTATTACGTAAGCATAAACAGCTATTGGTTAAGAATTTTCAACAATCAGCAGAAATTTCAACTCTACCCAATTTCAACTCAGTCAATGTGAAATGTCAGCTATCTTTATTGCATCAAAATATTTGAGGACTGAGAAATAAAATTAATGAATTAATTATCAAACCCAGCTGATATAATCTGCCTCTCTGAACATCACGTGACCACTGGTATAGAACATTTAAGAGTTACAAGATTTAGGTTAGGGTCTCACTTTTGTAGAGCAGAAATGGAGAAAGGAGGAGTTGCCACATTCATCAGGAACTGTCATAAATTTAAGAACATAGACATTCATAAATTTAGTCTAGAACAGCAAATGGAAGCATGTGCATCAGAAGTAGAATTTCACAAAAAATCCTACATAATATTAAGTGTATATCAAGCATCTGCAGGTAACTTTAATCTCTTCATAAACCACCTTGAAGCTGTACTGGCCCATTTAACAACAAGAACAAAGAAATAGTGGTTGCTGGTGATTTCAATGTAGATTTCCTTAAAGGCTCTCCCAATAAGAACTTATTTGAGTTAGTAACACTATCATTCAATTTAATTCCCACTGTAAAGTTCCCCACTAGGGTAGCCAATTGCTCACAAACAGCCATTGATAATATCTTTATAGAAAAGTCCAATGAACAAAATTATATTACAAAACCAATAGTCAATGGCCTCTCAGACCATGACATGTAGTTCCTTCTGTTAAATGTTAATACTGAACAGGATATAACATCTGTTAAATCTGAGCTCAAGAGGGTAATCAATAAGCAAAAATTTATTATTTTACGACACTCCTCAGAGACATTCACTGGAGTGATGTTTACAGTCAATCTCCTTATTCATCTGTTAACAATATACATTGTATGAATGTAGTCAATTACAATATAGTTTCTTACCTTTAATTTGTTTCAAAAACTTGGATAATAAATACAGATATTTTATAGCAGTATATATAAATAATATTACTTTTCCACATTCAGTTATTCTTCAATGCTATAAAAACTATGTGTTAGTAAAAATTGTTTAAGATCTACCTTGAATTTATGAAATTCTTTGATTTTCTTTATTGTAAAAGGCAATGGACTAAAAAGTATTTTGAGCTGGTAGTTTACACTTTTTTGGTAGAGTGCTCCTTTGTGGGTGTCTCTGTAAAAATCATCCCTGTTCCTTGTTTCATGGTTATGAACCTGATTATTTAGTGTTGAAAATTCCTGGTGAGTTTTCAGAAAGCATACACATTCATAGATGTATAAGCTAGGAAGAGTCTTAAATATTTCCCTGCATGACACTCTACAGGGAACCCCTTTCATTATTCTAATAGCCTTTTTTTGAAGTTTGAAAGTTCGAAAGCTTGTTTTGCTGTACATGTATTTCCCAAGAAGATCACACCATATCTAAGCAAACTGTTCATGTAAGCATAATAGGCACACAGTGCTCATGGCATGAATGAAAAATATTACACTTTTGCTAATAAAGTGCTCACCTTATTTGAACACTGTTTTCCCCCAAAACTAACCAAGGTTAGAGCAAAGTCTCCAAAGAAGCCATGGATTACTCAAGGACTAGAGGTATATTGTAAAACAAAAAGAACACTGTATCTGTCAATCCAAAACAGTTCTCATGTTGATGATATATCGCATTACAAGAAATACTGCAAAATATTAAATACTGTAATACGGACATCAAAACATATTACAAGGAAAAGATAGCCATATCAGATAACAAAATAAAGACAATATGGGATATGGTGAAGGAGGAGACTGGTAGAACCAGACATGAAGAAGGACAAATAGCATTAAGAGTAAATGATACATTGGTGACAGATGTGTATAGTGTTGCAGAACTTTTTAACAAACATTTTATAGCTGTTACTGAAAAGATGGGGTTGTCAGGTTCTGTATGTGCTGCTATAGAATACCTCAGGGCAGATATTTCAAGTAACTTCCATAATATGAATTTGACCCTAATGACCCCAGCAGAAGTAATGTCCATCATAAAATCTTTAAATCAAAAATATCTAGTGAGTATGATGAAATATCAACAAAGTTAAATAAAGAATGTGATTCTGAGCTAAGTAACATATTAAGCTATCTGTGTAACCAGTCGTTTATCAGTGGAATATTTCCTGAATGGTTGAAATATGCTGAAGTTAAGCCACTATTTAAGAAGGGAGATAAAGAAATGGCATCAAATTTCCATCCAATTTCACTTTTGCCAGCATTCTCAAATATTTTAGGAAAGGTAATGTACGATCAGCTTTATAACCATCTTATCACAAATAACATACTGTCATAGTTGCAGTTCGGATTTCTAAAGGGTTCTGATACTGAGAAGTCTATCTACACTTACAGTGAAAATGTACTTAATTCATGAGACAAAAAATTGCAGGCAACTGGTATATTTTGTGATCTGACAAAGGCATTTGACTGTGTAAATCACAATATCCTTTTAAGTAAATTAGAATATTATGGTGTAACAAGAAATGTTGCAAAATGGTTCAAATCTTATATCTCTGGCAGGAAACAAAGGGTGTTATTGGGAAAGAGACTTGTATTACGCTATCAGGCATCATCCAACTGGGAACTAATTACATGTGGGATCCCACAAGGTTCCATCTTAGGGCCCTTACTTTTTCTTGTGTAGGTATATCAATGACCTTTCATCAGTAACATTACCAGATCCCAAGTTCATTTTGTTTTCCAATGATACAAACATTGCAACAAATAGCAAATCAGGTGTAGTCTTAGAAAAATCGGCTAATAAAATATTTGTGGACATTAATCGCTGGTTCCCAGCCAATTCTTTGTCACTAAACTTGAAAAAAACACACTACATGCAGTTCAGAACTTGTGTCCCATGAGTATATGCCTAACATATGATGACAAGCAGATAGAAGAAGTGGACAGTGTTAAATTCTTGGGATAACAGCTTGATAATAAATTCAATTGGGAGAAGCACACCACAGAGTTCAAGAAGGCACATATGAAAAAGGATAGTGTGATGCTTTCGTCAAAAACAGAAAACTTGAGCAGTTCATTGTGTAAAGAATATAATAAAAAAAGGTGATGAAAGGAATCTTATGTGTTACATGCAATTACTGGTTGCATGAAAGGTGCACCAAAATAAACTTAAAATACATCAGTGACGATTATTTATGGACATGTCTCGGCTGTTTACATTTCAAAACATCCAAACTTGAAAAAGCAGTGAAAACAAAAAGCGAAATTATCAGATATTACAAGGTGATATTGAGGTGTTGAAAAATTAAGTCTTGACTGTAAAGCAATAAAATGATAAAATATTACAAAAAAAAAAAAAAAAAAAAAAAAAAAAAAAAAAAAAAAAAAAATCAGTGTGTCCGAAAACTGTGAAACAAAAATAAAACAACATTGTGACAATTCATGTGCATTTACTAGCAGTGGACTGATAAACATCAAAACAGCGACTCCAGATAAAGACAAAACAATAAATAACATAAGTAAAATAATAGTGTTGGCAGACAGCCATGGTCGTGGACTAGCAGAAATTATCAACCAGACAACTCAACTAAAATAAACAGGTATTACTAAACCAAACGCCCCATTTTCTGAAGTAGGGAAGCTAGTAAAATCTGCCAATTGGGGTCTAGTGATGCAGGGGATACAACCCGTCGGCCATGACTAATGATGTCGTGCATTACTCATAGATAGTAATGTCTTCACTTTGAGCCATAGATAATAAAACAGTTATGTGTTCCGGATAAGTGCTGTCATTGTACATTAAAATAATTGAATATGATTTTAAAAGAGATCACTACATATAGCTCAAAATATTCTTCATGTGCATTTATTTAAGTAATTGGTTGTTTGCAATTCATTCAGTACTTTATTTCATTATTAGTGATATTGAGGTAATTTGGATTATTAGTTTCTTATTCTAGAACAATTTTTAGTCTCTCATTTTCGTTTGTAGGTATGGATTTATCTGTTCTGATGAACCTTGATGATTTACAAGAGGCTATGGGCGAAGACATGTTGGCCACGATTTGTTTTTTACAAATGTGTGGTCTCATTGCTGAGTATGTTCGATGTCGTGAGTATGGCGAACATATGCACCTCACAAGAGTATCTCCTCACCGTACTCACGACTTATTTGTGTGGCGCTGCAGCAGAGATAGGTTGTGGCAATCCATTAGAATAGGGACGTGGTTCGAAAATCTAACTCGCCTTGAGAGTGAAAATCACTTATTGTTGGTGTTTGAGATATCCTGTGTGGCTGTGTGTGCATGAATGTCATATGAGTAAGTGTACGGTTGTGGATTAGTATTGTTTTTGTAGGGAAGTGTGTGGGGAGTACATGAAATATAAGGGGCCGTTGGGGGGGGGGGGGGGGGGGGGCGAGTGTTATGGTCGAAATTGACGAATCGCATTGTGGCAAAAGGAAGTACAACAGGGGGGAAGCTCCGGTGGGATTATGGGTTTGGGGGGCAGTAGTTTCAGGTCAGGAGTGTGACGATGTAGGGTTCAAAGTAGTACCCAATAGAAGGAAGGAAGTTTTGGTCAGCTTAATTGAAGATCACATTGCAGAGGTTTCCATTGTAATTTCAGATGGGTTTTCTTCATATAGGGATTTAGGGGAAAGGGGTTATCAGCATCTCGTAGTAAATCACGATATTGAGTTCAGATCATTATCCACAGGGGCTTGTGATGATGATGATATTTGGTGTGTGGGGCGCTCAACTGCGTGGTTATCAGCGCCCGTACAAGTTCCCAACCTTTGCTCAGTCCAATTTCGCCACTTTCCTGGATGATGATGAAATGATGAGGACAACACAAACACCCAGTCATCTCGAGGCAGGTGAAAATCCCTGACCCCGCCGGGAATCGAACCCGGGACCCTGTGCTCGGGAAGCGAGAACGCTACCGCGAGACCACGAGCGGCGGACCCACAGGGGCTTGCACAAATAGCATAGAGGATTTTTTGTCAGCTGTGAAATATCTTGTAGGGAAAGGGAAATGCCAGATTTCCACCCTTAAATGTCACCTAGATGAATATTCATGGAGACATCGTATTCCCCAAACATATTGCCCGTTTAAATGTTTTATTAAACATGTTGGGCAAATGTACCGTCCGAAATATGTTAGCTAATATCACATTAGGATGGGGGGTGGGGTGAATGTGTGTGTATACATGTGTGTGTGTGTGTGTGTGTTTTCGTAATGTTTTGTTTGTTGTGTATGTGGATATGTGATTTTTGTTGATGTCTTTCTAGGTGAGCTTCGGTTCTTTTAGGAAGTTCCCATCTGGTAACTTCACTTTTCCATTTTCTTCTTTTTGATGTATTTTATTGTTGTATTACACCAATGCGTATGTTTTCTTGTAGTCCAGTACGTAATAGAAATTTTGCAGCTGTCGTTCTTCTTTTGTTTCCCAGCACTAGCATCAGTACGATTTTTTCAAATCTGCACTAGCAATATTGAAGGCAAAACGCCGGACACAACTGAAATTTGTATTCCGTCCTTCAGTTGACCTTTACACAGATACCACGTATTCGAAAAGAATGACATACGTAACACTGATGAGATTTACATATATATGTCAACTGGAGAGCAGGATACAAATGTTGTGTATAGCTGTATAGCTCAAGTAAAGAATGGGATACTATTAGTATCGAAGATAAAAAAAAACTGTACCCCTTAGTGAAGTACGGGATACAAATTGTATATGTGCCGTCTTATTGCCTCTTCGCGTAGTTCAACAGGTACAGGTTGAAAATGTAACGTATGTCCATTTCCACGTTTTCGTTAGCAGTGTACGTATATTGAGGTCAACGAAAGTATGGGATACAAACATTATGTACGTAGCTTGTTCTGCCATTGATAGTACTAATATCTACATAAGAACAGACTGTCAGTGATAGCGGAGGTGAAATAAACAACACATGTAAAATTTGTATCCCGTGCTTCATTTAGGGTTTAGTGAAGCAGGGCATGCATAGTTCAACTGAACAACAGGACACTAATGCTAATGAAAACGAAGAAATCGACGTACGCCAAACTTGTATCCCGTACTGCACTTAAACAATACAGTTCGAATGAGGTTTGAGATACAACTTATATACATGTGACGTGATGTATTCTATGCTACCAATATTTTCCATCTTTTGTTTCTCTTTCATTTTCCAGAGAAGTAATACGATAAAAACACATGATGTCCTTAACGTGGCCTTTATATATGTCAACTATATTTTTCGTCTCTCGTATTCCTTTGTTTCTGAACATTCTTGTCAGCTCTTTCATCTGTGTAATAAATTTTCTCTGGTCAATTCTGACGTCATTGGTCAAAGCCGATGGAGTGTATTCCCTGCTTCACTAGACCCGCCAATTGTACCAGTCTTAATCAAACTGATTTTGTTGTATTATTAGAAGGGTCAAACGATGCTAATAGTATCGACTGAAAGTTATAGTTTTGATCACAGCAGTGACAATAGTATCCCATTCTTTAGTTGAGTTATATAGCTATACACAACATTTGTATCCTGCTCTCCAGTTGACATATATAGGTAAATCTCATCAATGTTACATATGTTGTTCTTTTCAGATAGGTAGTGTCAGTGTAAAGGTCAATTGAAGGAAGGAAAAACAAAATTTAGTTGTGTCGGGTGTTTCGCCTTTAATATTGCTAGTACAGATTCGAAAAAATCGTACTGACACTAGTGTGGGGAAATGAAAGAAGAATGACAGCTGCAAAATTTCTGTTACATACTGGAGTACATGAAAATGTACATAATGGTGTAATGCAACAATGACATATGTCAAAATAGTCAAATGCAGTAAAAAAAAAAAAAAAAAAAATGGAAAACTGAACTTACCACGCAGGAACTTCTTAAAAGAAGTGAAGCTCACCTAGAAAGACATCAACAAAAATCACATACCCACATACACAACAAACAAAACATTACGAATCCACACACACACACACAAATGCACACATTTACCACCCACCCTAATGCGAAATTAGCTAACATATTTCGGACGGTACATTTGCCCAAAATGTTTAACAAAACATTTAAATGGGCAGTACGTTTGGGGAATACTATGTCTCCAAGAATATTCGTCTAAGTGACACTTGTGAGGTGCATATGTTTGCCGCACTCATGACGTTGAATGTACTCAGAAACTAGACCACACATTTGTAAAAAACAAATCGTGGTCAACGTGTCTATGCCCATAGCCTCTGTCAAATCATCCACGTTCATCGGAACAGTTATAAATCCATATCTACAAACGAAAATGAGATACTAAAAATTGTCCTAAAATAAGAAATTAATAGTCCAAATTACCTAAATGTCACTAAGAATGAAATTAGGTACCAAATGAATTGCAAACAACAAATTATTTAAATAAATGCACACGGGGAATATTTTGAGCAATATGTTGCAATCTCTTTTAAAATCACATTCAATTATTTTAATGTACAATGATGGCACTTATCCGGAACACAATACTGTTTTATTATCTATGGCTGAAAGTGAAGACATTATTATCTATGAGTAATGTATGACGTCATTGGTCAGAGCCAACGAATATGACTTACTGATATGACTTACCAAAATGGTCCTGTGTGAACAAATAAATTGCAGGGGCAAATAAACGTGTGTTAGGTGTATGTAAGCATTCCAGAAATGTGGTGACTATAGACATTAGCAATATTGGTTGAAGATTTCATACTGTGTATGGCCTACATCTTAACTTTTTGGGGAAAAAGCCGATAGCCAAACAAATAGCCAATATTGTGTGAGAAAGCAAAAAAAAATTCTGTGATAAAAAGCTGATTCTTCGTTGGCATTACCCTCTCAATTCAAGTACACAGAAAAACTCAACGGACTCTAAATCAAAACTACAAAGTCATTCTTCATAGGAGAAAACAAAAGAAATCGAAAACAATACAAAAAATATAAACCAATCCAATGCCACTGAAGAAGATAATCTGACATCAAAAACATCAAATAATCCTCTGCAGGAGAAAAAGACAGCAGCAAAATCACTATCTATTGATGAGCAACAGAAGAGGAATAAGACAGCAGTTCCAGTGCCGAGAGGGAAGATTACAGCCTTACCAGAAGAATTCAAAACTATACGAGAATTGGTATGAACACTCAAACTGCCATTGATTATATAATTACAAATATTCAGTCTGGCAGATATAATGGCCTTATAGAAGACATGAATTTATCAGATCATAACTCACAGACAGTAATAATAAAATAAGTAGGGAAATTAGATTCACTCACCTTAATCCCTAATGAATATAAGTTCTAACATAAATAGAAGTTCTAACATAACAGACCTAAAGATAAAACTACAAAATGAAAAGAGGCCATAAATCTACTTCTCTAATAGTGTTAATGATAAATATAGCAGTTTCCTAGATGTCTGTTTAAAAATCATTGAAGAGAGTTTGCCAACCAAAACTGAACCAATAAAGAAAAAGCGAGGAAATCTGCCTTGGCTAACAAAATGTCTATTAGTGTCCTGCAAAAAGTTGAAACTTCTTCATGCAATTTGGAAAGCTCAGGTCTATTCATTTTGTAGAATATTATAGAGCTTATAAAAAGATTTACAATAAAACTTTAATAGCTGAAACAAACTATATAATGGAAATGTTATTATACAAGCTCCCAACAAATTTCCTTAATGAAATTTGTCATTAAAAATATATCACTTTTTTCAAACCAATAGCTCAATTCATGGAATCAATACTAGAAATAAGAACAATCTTCACAAGGATTTAAAGTCACTTACTTTTGTACAAAAAGGAGTGCATTATTCAGGAACACATGTTTTCAGTAACTTGCTAGCAGCCCTAAAAAGCTTAACAACCAATGAAATTCAGTTTAAGAGAAGCCTAAAGGATTTATTGGTGGCCAACTCCTTCTACTCCATTGATGAATTTCTCAGTAGAACCAACTGATCTTTTTTTTGTGTGTATGTGTGTGTGTGTGTGTGTGTGTGTGTGTGTGTGTGTGTGTAAGTACAATCTAACTTCTGCACCATTTCAGTGCAGTAATGTGTTCATTTCAAATAAGTGTTGTAGTAGTTCTATTATATGTTTATTACCTTATAAATAAATAAAACATTTTTTTAAATACAGTGCATTAATGTGATCTTAGTAAAGGAGTGTTTGTAAAATGATTCTTTCACATAGTGTTCATTAAAAAAAATGACGATCATTCCACTTAGGACCTGTGGAAGGGACATTAGTGTAGTAACCACAACCAACAGCGGGAACGCCTTGGGCTGCGGATTGGAGCTGCCAGGCGGGGAAGCCGCCAGTGGGGGAGCACGCACCACCGGGTAAACACAGGACGAGTCGGACAGCAGACCAACGACAACTGACAACAACCGACCACGACCGACTATGAGCGACACAACAAGGAAGAGATAAACAACGGAGTCTTGTGGAAACCACAACACCAAACACCAAACCTAAATCCACTCGGAACCAGAGCCAGGCAAATGTCAACAACGAGCAACGACCAGAACGCAGCACTGCCGAGATAGAAACGAAATCCAGAGTGAGTACCAGACTCGCTGGACTAGGGCAGAGCGGATCCCTATATACGAAACCGGAGGGAGCGGCTATTGGCCGCTGTCTGCACGTGGTTTAGCGGTGGCACCCTCGCTGCGCGAGAGCCGCTGCGCGGAATAGCCGCCACGGAGGCGGAGCCCTCTATGGACTGACCATGTCCATTTGTTCTGCCGCATGTTCGACTTCCACGGCGGAAGGTACTAGAATTAGCTTATTTGTTTCACTTGTAAATATTTGTCATGTATTATTGTTTTTCTGACTTTCTACATCCTGGAGGACCTCCTCACTATGGATCAATTGGAATGAAAGTACATCTAATCCAATCTTATTTAGCACTTGCCCCAAGGTAATGTAAAGTCATAGTGAAGTTACATACTACGTACATAATTTTTCAGGTATGTGCCCTAGTAGTGATGCAAAATGGATCTTTATCCACATGCCTTCCTTCAGGAGAATGTTCATAACTTAAATTTATTACTGACTGTATTTAAACTTATTAATGACTATTTACCTATGTACACTATGCTTTGTTGCTACTATGCTTCTACGCTTTTTTCTAGCTTTCATGTATTCACATGTTCACTGAACAAACTTTTTCATACCTTACCAGACTGGTCGTGCATAAACAAAGAAATTAGACTTATTAATTTAAAGCTGAAAAACTTCTGCACCAAGTTTGTGAATGTTAAGGTGATAGACATTAATAACTATGAAAGAAACTTTTTCATATACCATGTAATGCATCTCAACAAATAAGGTAAAAGGATGTTAGCTTCTAACATAAGCAATTCTCTTGAAGAGATCTCTCTCGACAACAAAAGTAGAAATAAGTCTGTTATTGTGCTGAGTGATCCTTCCCAGGGAAATGACAAAATGTTTTAAGCATAAATTAGAAATAAATGGTGAAATGATTACAAACTCAAGACATATTTGCGAAGAATTCAACAGGTATTTCATAAATTCTTATAAAATTGACAAACTCCCTCCTCCACACGTAAGTCCCAATATAATGCTGCACAGATGAGAATTCAGATTCACTCATGTATCCTGCTACGAGGTGGCTAACATTATAAAATCCCTAAAAAATCTCAAATCTGTGGGCTGGGATGAAGTCCCAACAAAAATAATAAAGACAGGCTGTGATAATATTGCACCCCAACTCTGTCATATATCCTACTATAAACAACAAAATGAACACACATTGAAATAAACAACAAAATTGTAAAATTAGTTGATGATGTTAAGTTCATAGGAATACCGGGTGATCAAAAAGTCAGTATAAATTTGAAAACTTAGTAAACCATGGAATAATGTAGATAGAGAGGTAAAAATTGACACACATGCTTGGAATGACATGGGGTTTTATTAGAACCAAAAAGAAAACACCCCATATTGCTAGACACGTGAAAGATCTCTTGCGCACGTCGTTTGGTGATGATCGTGTGCTCAGCCGCCACTTTCATCATGCTAGACCTCCCAGGTCCCCAGACCTCAGTCAGTGCGATTATTAGCTTTGGGGTTACCTGAAGTCACAAGTGTATCGTGATCGACCGACATCTCTAGGGATGCTGAAAGACAACATCCGACGCCAATGCCTAACCATAATTCCGGACATGCTTTACAGTGCTGTTCACAACATTATTCTTCGACTACAGCTATTGTTGAGGAATGATGGTGGACATATTGAGCATTTCCTGTAACGAACATCATCTTTGCTTTGTCTTACTTTGTTATGCTAATTATTGCTATTCTGATCAGATGAAGCGCCACCTGTCGGACATTTTTTGAACATTGGTATTTTTTTGGTTCTAATAAAACCCCATGTCATTCCAAGCCTATGTGTCAATTTTTACCTCTCTATCTACATTATTCCATGATTTATTCAGTTTTCAAATTTATACTGACTTTTTGATCAGCCGGTAGATCTACAGAGTGATTTCAAATGGAATACACACATTAAAGCTCTTACAACCAAGCTATCATCAATCCGTTACATGCAAGCTGTAATAGAGAAATAGTAATACAGGCATGTTGTTGTTGTTGTTGTTGTTGTTGTTGTGGTCTTCAGTCCAGACTCTGGTTTGATGCAGCTCTCCATGCTACTCTATCCTGTGCAAGCTTCTTCATCTCCCAGTACCTACTGCAACCTACATCCTTCTGAATCTGTTTAGTGTATTGATCTCTTGGTCTCCCTCTAGGATTTTTACCCTCCACACTGCCCTCTAATGCTAAATTGGTGATTTAGATTAGATTAGTGCTTGTTCCATTGATCATGAATACGACACTTAGTAATGATGTGGAACGTGTCAGGTAAATAAAAGGTGTCTGTACAAGATATTACATTACACAACATATTACACGGCACTTTTTTTCCCACTTACTATATCCAAAAATTCATCTAATGAGTAGAAGCAGTTGCCATTAAGAAATTCTTTTAATTTCCTTTTAAATGCTATATGGCTATCTGTCACACTGATGCTATTAGGTAAGTGACCAAAGACTTTTGTGGAAGCATAATTTTTACCCCCTTCTGAGCCAAACTTAGATTTAACCTTGAGTAGTGAAGATCATCCTTTCTCCTAGTGTTGTGATCCCCTGATGCCTCAGAATATGCCCTGCCAACCGATCCCTTCTTCTAGTCTAGTCAATACAGACATATCATGCACATTTCCAGTCAGCAATCCGATATGGAATAATATTTTTGGGGACTGCACCCTGTAGTCAATCTGTTTTCAAAACCCAGAAACGAGCTATCAGAATCATCTGCAACATAAAGAGGCAAGGTTCATGACACTCTCTTTTTCCTAAAGATACTGAACCTTCCATGCCTATATATATTTGAAACAATAGTCTTTGTAAGAGAATATCTAAGAACCTCGAATGTCTATCAGCTGAACAGCTCTGTGCACAATTACACAACAAGAAATGGCAATAACATTCATGTCTCATATGCCAGAACATCAGCCTACCAGAAGAGTGTCCCTCATAGAGGCACACAATTGTATAACCACCTTCCTAACAACATCAAGTTGGTAAAGCAAGACAGCTTGTTCAAAAAAAAAGCTGAAGTCATTTCTGATAGACCACAGTTTCTACTCTGTAAATGAATACCTCTCAGAATGAAACAGAATTTTATAGTGTTAAATTAATAAACATGTTATGGCAATTATTTGTTTATTGAAGAGTACTAGTTGTACATGTAACATTGTGTAATTTTTAACTTTCTGTATCATTAATGACCTGTTCTATATCTGTACAAGATGTCACAGATCCAAAACTAAATAAATAAATAAAACGTGTGAAGAGGGCTGCTTTCTGGATAGGCTGAAGTATGTAGAAGTTCAACCCATCCACAAAAAGGACAGACAAGAGGAGATTGGAAATTTTTGCCCAGTATCAATACTACCAATTATTTCTAAAATATTTGAGCAGGTAGTGTGTAACCAACTACAAAAATATAACAAAAAACATAACATTATTCTTAATAATCAGTATGGATTTAGGAAGGGCCGAAGCACTGTGCATGCTGTTAATGAACTAATCACTAAAATAATCAAATGCCTCGATGACAAGGAGAGCCTATCTAGTATCTTCTGTGACCTCAGTAAGGCATTTGATATGGTAAACCTCATATTAGCTTCCATGAAAAATCTTTAAATTGGTTCAAGTCGTATCTCAAAAATAGGAAAACAGGGTAGTTATACAACATAAGGGCGAGAAAGCTTGCTCTAATTGGAAGGAAATACAAGCAGGTGATGTACCCCAGGGGTTCATACTAGGCCCACTACTATTTCTATATTATATAAATGACATGCCAGGTAAGGTAACTTCAGATGCGATTCTGTATGCTGATGCCTCAACAGCAGTAGTCTGCTGTAAAAACACTTAAGAATTAGCACAAAAAACAAAACAGACTCTTCAAGAACTAGAAAATTGGATAAATAATAATGCTATGAAACTAAACTTAACAAAAACACAAATTGTACACTTCACGACCAAAAAAACTGTTCATTGTGTAACTCAGTTATGTTATGAAGACAGAGAACTGCTAACTGCAGAATCTGTCAAATTTCCAGGAGTGACAATAAGCAAAAACTTGTCTTGGACTGACCATGTGGATTGCTCATTGAAGCAGTTAAATAGTTTTGTTTACACAAGGAGGGTTCTGAATAAAGTAACTGACTTAACTCTTAGGAAACTGAAATGACATTACTGAGCTGGTGATATCCCAGTCATTTCTGCACTAACGAATACTGCAGCTGAAGAAAGGGAAGATGCAGCATTACTTAAAACCATAGATACTGTCAAAAAAGAATTCAGACTAATGGAAGAAACATAAAGGAAATTAGGACCTAATGGGTCAAAAATGGTTGTTCACCATCGCAACTTACCTACAATCAACCATAGTGAAGTTTTTTCATGGTACTTTGGCATGACGTCATCTGAGATTTGTCACGGCCCTTGATATAATTAGAAATAGGAATCACAGGCAGATCTCTAGCTGAGATATTACTTAAGCCATATAATGCAATTAGCTATAATAAAATTCTGTTTAAACAAAGGCTGCTGAAATATTTAGTTACCTACATCCCATTTTCTAATTCATAAAAGTTCCTCACTCATATGTGAAGTCAGTGTCCTTAAAGTTTCCAAGCCAGGATGAACGTCTTCTTTCTCTACCCCTTTTACCAGGTATCTTTCCGTGAAGGATGTTCTGCAGCAGTTTATATCTGTTTCCATTCATCATTATATGTCCAAGTAATTGTTGTTTTTTGCATTTTATTGTGTTTGTGATTTCTTTTTCTTTCTTCATTTTGTGGAGAATGTTGTTCTAAGTAATTTTATACGTCCATGACTCTCTTAGGAATCTCCTGTACAGCCACATCTTGAAAACCCATCAGCTAGATTTATTAGTGTCAAACATGGAGTTCCCCAAGGTTTCTTCATGGGTCCAATCCTGTTCTTACTACAGGTAAATAATCTCTATATAAACTGTAGAAGCATTAAACAATACTAATTTGCAGATGATTGCAGCATCTGAATTACAGAAAGTACCAAAGAAACCTTTGAAAACAACATTAAGCCTGTCACTGAGAATACAGTAGAGTACTTTGACGCAAAGTTTCATTATAAACATGGAAAAAAAAAACTGTTGCAATGGACATATTCACCACCCAAAATAGGACACTAGCTAAACCTCATACTGAAAAAAAATGGACAAACAGTGAAAAAAAGAGAAAGTACAAAATTTCTTGGTATGTGGACACTACACAATTTGAAAAAGGATACACATGTAGACTACATAAACAGAAAACTGAACAAAAAACGTTCCATGAGTACTAATAAACTGTACACAATATGATGATGCTCCATTCGGTAAGTCTCTCCAACCCAAGGTGCTTGGCAACTTTTCTGTAACTCTCCCTGTTTCCAAAACCTCAGCAGTCCCTTTCCTTCATCACTCTTCCTTCCACTTCAACACTTCTGCCAAGAGGAAGAGCCACTAGTTCTAAAAGTTCACACATTCCCTCAACTTTCATTATTGTTTTCTCCTTCTGTAATTTAGTGAACAGAGTTTTCATCCACCCAGTTAAATTATATTTTCAAAAATTGAGTATTTTTGTTGATGATATTAATCTGAGGCTCATATATTTTGCCTATGTTTACTCAGTATTGAATGTCATATAGTATTTTTGGGAAATTGTGTAGCATGTTTGAAATCATTTAGATTACAGAAAAAGATTATTAGACTAATGGTATGGGTAGATCAAAGATCATCACGCAGGCCACTATTTAGGAAAAACAAAATGCTAATACTTCCATGTCTTTATACAGTAGAAAATGTAGTTATCATAAAAGAAAAATCACACAGTCACAGTCCACACCTGTAATGAATCTGCATGCAGCTACCACATAAGACAAATAAATGATGTACATGTACAACAAATAAATACAGCCCTACTACTCCATCCCAGCATCAAATTTACAATACCTTACCAAAATCCACAGAAATAATACTGGACAGAAACAATTTCAATTCAACAGTCAAGGATTACTTGGTGAAGCACTGCTTCTATACAATACAGTGAAAAACAAAGCTGCAGCACTAATTAAGATTGCTTTTCTAAAGTGTATAGAGTAATAAACTATTGTGTAATATTACCTTTTGATTAATTGATATGTGTTAAAAATTTCAAGAAATGTGTATAGAAATTATGGAATTATGAAATAATTTTTGTTCACTGTACGTTTGTAGACTCACAGGTCCAACAAATAAATAAATAAATACCTCAACTCATTTGCCCATCATCTCAATCAGAGTCCAGATCTCAGCTCCATCGAAAAGGATGGAAATATGCAGTAACGTAGAAATCTTAATTTTGTTTTGATTGAGAGGTCATGGCTCTCAAATACATTAATCATTTTACAGAAAAGACACTCTGGTTTTCTCAGAAGAGACTTGCAAGCTATCCCAATGGTTTTCAATAAAATATCCCACTGGTTGTTAATGTTAGTTCCCAGAAGTGTATATTTATTTTCCTGTTCAATAAGATACCATCTATATTCCGATGAGTGTTTGGTGTGTTGTTCTTGCTGGTGACCATTAAATTTGTTTTAACTTCTGTTGATTTCTAGGCCGTAAGACTCAGAACTTTCATTGATTCAGGATACAAGATGTAGGAAACAATTTAAGCTGTCAGCACAAATATTACTGTATCATTAGTGTTTCAGGTACTGCACAGCTTTTCTACATTCAAGAAGAACCCTTCTTCGACATTTTCTAGAGCTTCTATCAAGATATATTCTGAATAAAGATTGAATATAAGTGGTGACAAAATATAGCCCTGTCTCAGTCCTTGGGATATTTTTAATGTATCATATTTCTCTTTTCAAACAATAGAAAGTCCAGACTGTTGGATTTCTCACTTCTTCTCTCATGGCATCATATTGGTTCTAATATTGATTTCAATCTGGATGTATTTGTATCTCCCCCACTATTTTTTAGCATCACATACCATCTCAGTCATCTTGTAATGTTGTATTCTATCAAAATCCTTTTTATAATAAATAACAAAGGCACAGACATCACAGTTCATGTCAGTTCAGTAAGATCTAAATGCAGAACAGAGCTTTTCAATCTGCAGACAGAAAAATAACAATAACTAAATCAGCTACTGAAGAGGAAGCCACACACATAACCCCTACTCTTAATTTGTGATGTTCTGGTTGCAGACAGAGCATATGTGTATTATTCATAACTAAACTTTATGCACAAACACTCATTACAGAAATAGGAAAAAAGAATTCCTGGCATGTTCTTCCAGTATTTGGGCCCTGCAACTCAGGCACTGCACTTCATGTCCTTCCAGCCACTGGGCACCATCTCCTGAAAACACAGCTGAATGCCTTATGTATACCTCATGCACTGAGTTTTGAAAATTTAAACCAAATAACGAATGTACCAATTCCCGCCCAGGAAGGTGATGACTTTTTTGTACTTTTATTGGAACCACAGTGCTGTTAATGATCAAAATGCAAGCATTTCTATCAAGTTATGTACTGCTGAATCAGGAATTATGACAGCACGGTCATCAACAAGAACCAATACTTCTCACTGAGAGCACATTGCAGGTGGCGCACAGCACGAGGCAATGTACATCTGCATTCAGTACATTCATATTTAGATTCTTGTTGAAGTGGTTGTATTCTTATTTTAGCTTCTGTTCTGATTATTTGTGTGTGTGTGTGTGTGTGTGTGTGTGTGAGAGAGAGAGAGAGAGAGAGAGAGAGAGAGAGAGAGAGAGAACTTGGCATCATGTGACACATTCATTGACGTCAGTGTCATGTTCTGATAAAAAGTAGATTGCACATCCAATCTTCACATTCCCTTTACAGGTTTAAGGAACAAAACTCTTGAAAAAAGTTTTGTAGCTCCTTTCCCGTGACACTACACACACACACACACAGACATCTTTTGTGAGATTTTCTCTACACATTACAAACTTTAAACTCATTATGCATTCATTATTTACACAGCTGTTGACCAATTGTTATACACAACCAACAACTCCTGAGAACAAAGAGTACAGGACCTTTTAATGTCTTCCAGTAATCAGCTGTTCTGTCCTCTGAGCATCACTGTCTAATATTGGAAAAATGGGTGTATTTTCACCAATACATTAATACAATATAGTAACAGTTACCATCACTATCCATGATCCAGCTCATAAAATTTCAATACAGCTCACAATCTACAGCATTGCCCACAGGACTGATCATGGGTAACCTGTTCTGAATCAGGTGTAAGCTTGTATCAGAGCCACTGAAGCTTCTGTGACGAGCTAGGCTGTGACTTCCTAGTCTTAGACCTTAGGATTGAGAACTGTAGACTTCATCTAAATGGGACAGGGCTTGTTGTGTACCAAGCAAGAGGTGCACAGCAAATGCCGCAAGAGAGGCTGACACCAGACAGGCACGACGACTCGCCCAGCGTCTATCAGTCCTAAGAGCAACCTCCAGATGGCACTCACAGACCTCTTCCTGATAACCACACCACTTCCTCCCGCGTTCTGTACACATCTGTCGACAGTGTTGACAGCCACGGAAGGGAGCACTGCCGACCACAGACTACGTCGTTCCTACCTCGCACTGAGGACACAGATACCCTGTCGTCGACAGGCACCAAAACATGACAAGCCTCGAACACACATTCAGTTATGAACCGGCAGTTACACAGTCCAGTACCTGCATTCCAGAACATAGCTATCAGTGATACTACATCGTAGACTGCCAAGAAACATCAAAGTTATTTAGATAATACTGTATACAGTTTAGGACATCTAGTACCGTGCATCAAACTGTACTACAGTTAAGTACCATTTGTAACATACTCTTAATAAATGTTGTTTCTTATTGTATTGCCACAGTTCTGTTACAGTGTGCCCTGCTACAGTAAAATTTTGCTTAACAATCTTAGCAAGCAATGGCTACCACTCAGAAACAAGGGCAGGGAAACATTTTTCTGTTACTGTGGATGTTCGGGCTGAGTTCAATCAGTTACTACATTCACAACAGGGGTACACTGCATATCAGAGGCTGATAACCATGTGAGGGTGCACATAAAGCTTTTCTTTGATTACGCGACTCTCCATCCACTCTAGACACTGATAGCTGTAGGAGACACCAAAGTGCTGATGTAACACCCAAAGAAGTGTCCCCTGCCCCTCCTTCCTCAATGCACAAAAGGAAAATCTTAGTGATCAATGTCTAGAGCATTCACATCAAAGTTCTGAGTTTTAACTAAGATTAAAAAGCAGTGCCCATATACAGGGAGTCTACAGATTTTCAGAGGATCAGATTCATGACATTTGCATGAATTTTTCATTACCAGTTTACTTTATTCATGACCTTCAAAAAAAAACTTTTTTTTATTAACCTGAAAGCTGGTTGAAATGAAAGCTGAACGTAACCATTCTTATATCAGTTACACTGTATGTCAGCATGAATAATGTAACTATGTATCAATTGTAGTACACCATTCATCAAATGCTATAAAAACATTAAACTCTCCAACAGGAAGGGGTATGACTATTTTCATATATATTTACCTTCACATTAATTAAAATACAAATTGTTTTAATGTAGTAATGTAGTGAAAACTGAAAATTTTTCTTAAGATAATATAACAATTTGGAAAGTATAAAATTTATATCAAATGTTAAACTTCACAGTAAAATATTCAGTACTGTAGTTTCTTAGCTAAAATTAGAAATTTCAACACCTAAAACTTCAGGTCCTATATATCTTGAACTGTTCTTTTAAGATTCGTCACTTTTTCATCAGATTCCTTCTTTTTTTAAGGCTTCTAGTCTTTTTGATGAAACATTCATCACAGCTAGTATCACTGATTTTGTACTGTTAACATTCCATTGTTTCTCATTATTAAGTAAACCACCTAACAGTTGCATCACATTGTAAACTCTGTCATCCTTATGATTGATTTGTCCCATTGTTTATCAGAATATTCACAAAATTTAATGTATTCTCTCTCCACTATGTCACAGCTGTTGTTGGAGTCATGGGTGGTCCTCCTCCCCCCCCCCCCCCCCCCCCTGCTCACCTCATCCACACCACTCCCAACATGAATTCTTCCAGTGTAGTTGACACTTGAGAATTTCTCAAAATGGAGCTCTGCATAACTTTGGATGATAGAGCCACCTTTGACTATCTTTAACTTCAAAGGACTCTTCTCCTAAATTTATAGATACAGTCATTGCAAAATACCTATGCACTTATTTCTGAAAATGACAATAAACATTTGTGTGTAATTTATGCTAGCAGCAGCAGTACCAAATCCAGTATCTACATAATGACTTGTTTTATGATTGCATGCTTTGGTAACAGCAGCAGCAAGTAATATGCTAGAATTTGTCACAGTTTTCGTAACAGTTTTTTTATGAACTGAGAACCAATGCTGTACATTAAACTGAACAAATCTTTGTACAAAACGGGGAAGAGAGAGTCATTTGACTGATATTTAGTTAAAAGCTCTTCAAGGTCAACTGATAAAGATATAAGAAATTAAAGTCTCCCACAAAGGATCCTCCAAGTGATGTTTAATTTTTTCAAAGTTCCTATTTTCAGATGGTCTTCTATGTACATCAGCAACACACTTCTTCAAATGTGGAATTAGTTCACATTATCTCTTCGTGACTTCAATACTTCCAACCCATCTTACAGAACAAAATCTGAGAGGAAACTTGGAAAATTCAGTGATATTTGAGATGGTTGCCCTCCCTGAAGGAAAATCCTTCTTAAAGTACCAGCTCACCCTAAAAATGGCTCTGAGCACTATGTGACTTAACATCTGAGGTCATCAGTCCCCTAGAACTTAGAACTACATAAACCTAACTAACCTGAGAACATCACACAATCCATGCCCGAGGCAGGATTCGAACCTGACCGTAGCAGCTCACCCTAAGAAATACATGAACATTCCAACCACTTTTATTATGAGTAGTTTCCAAAGGTCCTATACCAAGTGAGCATGCCCCACAAAGAAACATTTGCAGTTGATTATCTTGTTCATTGATTAGAAATACTTGCAAATCATGCAACATCTACAAGTTCACAATTGCCCCATTCATTGAAATTCAAACCATACAGACCCTCCAGGATACTTGACTGTAAATCATAATATGTGGCAGAATTCAAGAACAGGGATGTTAAATGTCTAAATCAAACAATGGAAAATCCAGGATGGAATGTAACAATGTGGTTTCAGTTGCCTGAGACTGCAGTCGTGTGTGTGAGTTTCATGTGTGTGTGTGTGTGTGTGTGTGTGTGTGTGTGTGTGTGTGTGTGTGTGTGTGTCTATTGTTTAAAAGGCCATTGGCCAAAAGCTTTAAGGGTGAAAATATTTTTGTTGTGGCTATCTGTGACTCAGCATCTCTGCTATATGATGTTAAATGTCTTGTAGATACAGACTAATTTTGTTTAGCCCGGAAATGAGCCATGAAATTCATCTGCCACTTTTGGACAACTTTGTTTAAACTCTCATCATACAATACACAAAAGAATCCAACTTCCCTAAATTTGTTAGCTAGGAGATTCTGGAAATGGGGGCCAAGTCACTGAGTAATTATATATGGTAACTTACCCTATTGTAACTGTATATTTTTTTGCAATCATGCTGTCAGGAAACATAATTTGGAATATATATGTTGTGTTTCCAGACCTGAACTGCAGAATGAGACATGTCTTTATTCATAGCTCATATAATTTCAGATTTTACTATCTCATCAATAACTAAAAACTGTTTCAATGAGTTTGTTTTGGAATTCTCTTCAACAACTTCTACGGGTTGTAGCAGGAGCAACTGATGGTCATTCATTACTGCCACTGAAATTCTGTTCAGAAGAAACTCGTAACTGTGATAGCTCTTTTTTTACGACAGAAAAAGACAACTTGTTTTTTTGTCTTGAAACTAGTGAATGAACCAATGCTGAATGTCTCTTTCCTCCTTCATATGTTTTTACACACGCAATGCCACTGGCGCTATTGTCAAAGTCACATTTGCACAAAACACTTAACAGACACTAAGTTATAGTCTGCAAGTAGTATTAATATGGCGTGGGAAACGTTTCGGCCAACAAGAAAACAATTTTACTCTGATCATCCTTAAAGCCCTTAAAATAAAATCAACAATACTTTTATATTAATTATTAAAAAACCTTTAAGGAAATGTCTTTCCACAAAAGGTGCACATCAGAGAGTTTTAAACTGAAGTGGCAACGGACAGAACTACAGAAACAGCTGTTCTAATTGATAATCCTCCAGCAACACATGGGATGGCAGCTTCTTCGTAGGCAGAACTACAATTTATACGTCATTTCTGCCAGGTGTCTACACCACATATGGCTCATCGAAGCCACACAGCCAAAGTTCCCCATCCGCACCTGCCCTCACTGTAGCAGCAGAGGCTTAGCTAACGTGGCTTACACAGATGGACACTTAATTCCCCTAGACATAACAAAAACTTTTGAGAGTTGTGGTGAATCTTTATAGATAATTTTTCATTGAAAGGGCTGCTGGACAGAACATTTTTGGGAGTAGCTCAAACTTATTACTCCCTTCTCAAACTGCCCTTGACTGACACAAACCAAAACTCATGACCACCCATTCAATTTATGTTCATTTTCATTACTTGTCTAGACTTTCATGACCTGTAGACACCCTGATAATAATACCAGGTACAGAAAGCTGGCTAAAATCTTACACTGATGGCAGTGAGATTTTTGGATTAATTCTGAAGTATACTGGAATGATAGGTTCATGGGAAATGTAGTTGGTAAATAGTAACAGCAGGCAAGAAACTCTCATTTATCAAAAAAATAAACTGCATGCAAGATCATCTGAGCAAGCCTCAGTATCAATAACAGATATAAACTTCTAACTGGGTCCATCTATCGACCACCAGCTTTGCTCCCAGATGTGGCCACAACTGTAAACTCTACAGAACCATCAACTAATACAAATAAACACCGATCACACTGTCGTTATTGGAGTAGACATAATTATCCAACAATCAATAAGGATAATTAAAGTTTACGTGATGGATACAATGAGACATACTGCGAAACAATATCGAAACTAGTTTACAACAGCTAGCCCACTCATTACAAAAATATATTTGATGTAATAGGCAACAAAAAGCACTCATCTCTTTGGAATTCAGGCAGTTGCAACGCCACTGATTACCAAAGAAAAAAGGGCAACTAAAACAAGTAGAAAGATTTAAATTTTAGTAAACTAAATAAAGAGGCAGCACTGTCATATTCCCTCTCAAGTAACTTGAAACATTTAGCTCTAGGCAGCAGCATGTCTATGGTTGAAGTTTAAAAAAAAAATAGTTGACTATACACAGGACAGATATATACCTATTAGACAGTTGATGATAGGAAAGTTGCTCCATGATGTGCAGGATCTGTAAAGAAATTAAGTCAAAGTATAGGGCTCTAGACAGAGAGATAATGAATGAAACATGTTTGGCTGATATGATAATGTGTGAAGCCTTCAATGATTACCTTAAAAGAATCATATTGACAGATCTATCACACTATGCAAAGAAATTATGGTCATGTGTGAAGCCCATTAGTTGTACTAAATTCACTGCTGAGATACCCAGGGATGACACAGAAACTGAAATTGAGGGTAGCAAAGCAAATGCAGAAATGCTGAACACCATTTTCAAGTGTTATTTTACAAAAGAATATCCAAGAGTACTGGACCAGATTAATTCATGAATGGAACAATGTTAGTGGCACTGAGAAATAACTAAAAGTGCTAAAACTGGAACAAG
Source organism: Schistocerca cancellata (assembly GCF_023864275.1). Taxonomy (NCBI): domain Eukaryota; kingdom Metazoa; phylum Arthropoda; class Insecta; order Orthoptera; family Acrididae; genus Schistocerca; species Schistocerca cancellata. Next base: position 11,538,853 of record NC_064626.1, read on the forward strand.
GTCCCAGAGTGAGATCAAATTCCCGTCAGATGCCATACACAATTTCCTACTGGTATTGCCACTGATTTAACCTTAATATACTATGGGCCCCTTCAACAAAAAACTGTGGCCAGTACTTGACAGAAAGCTCAAGATACTCTCATCAACAAGAAGGGTAGCATTTGTGATCCACAAAGCTACCAACCAATATTGTTGACATCCAGACCCTGTCTGTTGTCAAATGTTGGAACATAACCTGACCTCAAATGTAATGAGGTCTCTCAAACAGAATAACCTCATCCACAGCATAGGTCATTAATTCCATAAACATCAGTACTGCAGAACTCAAATCACAATTTTCTCACATGAAATCTATACATTGAGGCAATCAGGTGAATTCAGTATTGCTTGACATCTGCAAACCATTTGACACAGAGCTACACCAACTCTTATTAATGAAAGCATGATCGTACAGTGTAGGAAACAAAATTTGCGGCCAGATTAAGGATTTATTATTGGAGAGACTGCAGCATGTTATCTTGAATGGAGTCATCAACTGACGAAAGAAGCTAGGAACGAACTAAGAAAGTGCTCATGAAGCAAAACCTGATATCAAAATGTACAAGAACGCCCACTTCTCAGTCTACAGCACTAGACTCTTTTTACATACTTTCTATCCGAAATGTTTCATAGTATACATGTATTTATGTTGCCACTAAGTATCATAAAGATATTTCACACAAATGTGACAATATGAGTTTCTCTCAATATCTGCATTTCTCCCTACCACATATTGTGTACACTATATGCGAGCAACATGACAAACAAAATATTTTAAGAATAATGTTGCAGATGCTTGTCAGTTTCCTGCAAAGATGCAAACACTAAATTTTTTGTTACCAATTGCAGGAACCGAGACAACAAGTGGGTGTAAAAGTTGTATCTTATTTGATGCAAGGAATTATTCTGATGAGGCGGTAGTCTTCTGTCGGCATACTGAAAAACTGCAATGATCTGACAGTTCCGTCATAGTACCTCTGAATTGTCTGACACATAGTTTGTAACAAAGAAAATGTAAACAATCCTTAAACATGCACAGACTGGTGGGAATTTCTTAATTAACCACAATACAGTGGAGAGCGCAGGTGACAGTCTAAGTCTGTAGGCACGCAGAGGCTAGAGTTCTACATCCAGGCAGTATGGTGATCACTGCTAGATCTACATTGTTTACTATACATGACTGGACAGTCTGTGTCAAATGACATTATTTACTGTATTTCATATAAAGAAAGTTACTTACAACAATTTTTATCGGATATACCACAAAAATTATGTACAACAAGAATATGACTACTAAAGGAATGAAAAACAATATTATTTTGAAAGTTTCAGGCAAATTAAAACTGTTCGCCAGGCCAAGACTTCAACTCAGGACATTTGCCTACCTGCCTTGCTGTGAGGGTGGATCATGAGTCACATTCGGATATCTCAGTTGACAGAGCGCCTTTCCGTGAAAGGCAGAGGTCCCAAGTTCGAGGCTCATTCCAGCACACAATTTTAATATGCAGAAAGTTTCACACTCCACTGCCATGTCAAAATTTCATTCTGGTATAATATTTTGCCCAGTCACTTGGGTCACTATTGAAAAATAGTGAAACTGTAGAGAAGGTCGTCTTTAAGCCATAAAAGTGAGCGGTCTTGCCAGCGTGAAGACAACAGTTATTAATTAATAAAATTCAAGTAATTTATGTTCGATACTGTAAAGTAAAGTATAATGAGTGCTGTTTCAAGGCCAGTGCAATTTTTGTAATAACTGAATGATTCTCGCGGCAGATGGTTGCACATCCCTCAAGGCAGTGTGTTGAATAGCTTTAGAGCAACAACAGTGTGCACAGGGGCATTAAACTGACATTTTCCCCACGCTCCATACACAATTGGATTAGAAAGAAACCAGGCAGGCCTAATGAACCAGCACCATGTTCCCAGTATTTCACAGTAGCTTTCAGAATACGTATGTGTATGTAAACAAGTCCTCATTCACAGTTTCATCTTTCAAACTGGCAAGAAAATCTGTCACTCAAATACAAGCAAAGCCAAAGCTGAAACAAGGTATCCTTAGTATTTCAAACTCAGTAGAACTTGTAAATAAAATAAAAGCTTTACCCATGCCCTATAGTGCTGTTATTACTTTCTGGCCTCTGAAGTTTATTTTCCAACATACCATAGAGGACTGTTTACTGCAGTGCATAGTTGATGTCCAGAACCGGATGTCTTGAGACTGGTCACTCAAACATGCTTACATGGAACTACTCTAAGTTTCAAGAAACTGTGTACAGTTAGACGGCTTTGTTATGGAGCCTCTTCTAGTAGAAATTTTCATCGACCCCTTTTTTAAACTTCTTTTAAGAAAACAACCTCTGAGTGCAAATAATAAACTCTGGTCCAAATGTGTAGATGACGTTGTATGTGCCCAGGCATAATGTAACTCATTCCTTTGCAACTATATTGGCTAAATACAAACACAGCTGAAGGTCGCTGAGATCTGCTTCCACCCTGCTGCTGAGTGATGTTTAGATATCATCATGTCTCCCGCTTGGCAAAGCGAAGACGAAAGGTGCTGTAAACATGAACATCTGGTATTCATTTAAAACTAAACGATATTCAGCCCAATATATCTCGGCTCTAAACTTCACTTGAGTTCCATACAAATCGACGTCTTCCCACACTACGCATCCCATTCCCTTCGGAAGGTTTTCTATTGTATTGTTTTTTAATTTGTGATTTTCCATGTATTCCCAATTGTTATATTTTCCGTGGTTCTACCATATGTACATCTTCCCCCGGGTAAGGTGTAATTTCTCTTACTGATATACAGTTTAGTTTCCGAGCCTCCCTGCCATTAGCAGTTACTAATTTAATGTCAGTCGTTTTCGTTTACAGTATTTTTTTTTTTTTTTTGCTCATATTATGACACACACATACATTTCCTTTTCAATGTTTGGTCTTGTTTTATGATATTCTCTTTTCAAATCTATTTAGTGTTTAGGTTTACCTATGGCTAGATTTTGTTTAAAGAAATAAATAAATATACTTCATCTTGATATACGATTATCGATGTTGTGTAATACTTCTCGATAGTAATCACTGAGATAATTACATAGCCGAAAATCGGTCACTAATTAATCAATTAATCCTGTAGAACATCCATATTTTTGTGCTTTCCTTTCATAAATAAATTCTACGAAGCAGCGTTGGAAGAATCAACGAATACGAACTTCAGAGGCTATCACAGCATTACAAACAGATTCCTCAAAACACCTTTTCGTTCGTTGTACCTATGTTACGTACCGGTACTTTGAATATTTTCATTCTGTAATGTTATATGGACAAAAAGTTCTGAGGTAACTCATCTTCAAGAAACAAAGTCTTCATTACTCAAAGACATGCTGTAAATCTGCAGGTGCTCAATCACGACCGTTTTGTAGACATGAAAACTCCCATGTGACTCTTCGTCATGAAATTAAAGCCCTACAAATGCAGCCACTGTTTTAAAACGAAGATGCTCCCGCATGACATTTTGACTAAGAAAAAAGTTTTGCGGACTCGAAAGTGTTACAATGTTTGCAACTTGAACGAATCACTAGTGTCTCTTGAGATAAAGCGACTGATCGATCCAAGAGTAAAATACACAACCAGCAATGGCCTGCAAAAGATAAATGAAAAAATACAAAGGCTAGTTATTTATTTGAAAATAAAGTTTATGCGGAAGGTACCAATTTGCAATTATACAACTCCTTCGATGAGATTTTACAGAAGGCACTGGAACGCAATGTGGTACTTACTACTCACACCTGTCGTCAAGCTGCTGTCAGCTACATATGAAATGCAGCCAACTTGTTGCTCATGGAAGCACTCATTGGTAAGTAGCCGGGACTGTTTTTCGAAGTCAGATGCTGCGGCCACCACCCTGATGTATTCCTCGGGAAATTCGCTTGAGGATTGGCGATACTTCCACGTCTGTCGAAAGAAAAATTATTCTCCACATTCGAGAAGTTCTCTTGCCGGATATCACTAACAGCATTCACGTTCCTCGTCGCGTGCGAAGCGTTACAATTTTCTGTTTGTCGAAAAGCAGCTGTGAAGTCTTCGTCTGACACGAAAGGAGATGGTGCGTAAGATGATGCAGTTACCGGTGCATAATTTGTGCACACATCTGCGGGAGAAATCGCAGGCTTTGTCGCTAAGAGCTCCAGACTAACGAAAGGATTACGAATGAGTTTTATTGGATCGTCGTAAATGAAATCTAATTTCCGCGACGCGTCTAACTTACAACTGCGCTCGGGCTCTTTGAACGTCACTTTGCACAGTTCATTTCCTGAGGAGGGCTGAAATGAGCTAAGAGACAAGCCGCAGGGCGTGTTGTGTACCACTACTTCGTTTGCTGCAAGTCGGGTCTGTTGCCACAACTCGAACGCTCTGCCGTTCTGTGGTTTACCAGCCTCCAGGGAAGACAGATGCTGCTCCAGCGCGTCCAGCAGACTGTCGGGCACGTGTCTCAGATCACACACGCTGCCCGAGCTCAGGCCTGCCGTCTCGCAAAACTTAATAAAGTCCGGGATCCACTCCAACCTAGCGAGGAAATTTTTGTACAAAGTCAGTGCATTCTCACACTGTTTCTTTTTCATGTCGAAGTACCTCCGCAAGAGATTTATTACGCCATCGTTGTAGAAAACGAAGAGGCGAATGAGGTCTCTGAAAAGTAAATTCACCGCCATGACTATTATTCCGTTGCTCAGGTCGTCAGCAGAGCAGCCGAAATTCAGCAGGGCGTCCAACACGTCTTGCACCAGCGTCAGCATCTCTAAGAAAGCTTCGTCACTCATCGTGGCGAATGTGGAGGCGTCTTTCCCCCACTGCACCTTGCAAAAGTCGAACACTACTGTTCTATACACAGAAACTTTCCTGTTCAAGTATTTGGCATACCTCCGAATATAGGGTGACATGGCGAAACCGCAAGCTCCATTTCTGTCCAAGAACTGGTCCAGTTCGAATGTGATCGTGGATGAGGCCAAATAATGTAAGAAGCGCTCGCTCCCATGAATGAGAATGTAGTGCGTCGTGATGAGGGCTTTGAAGACGACGATCCAGCTAGAGCTGTGCGCACGTACGGCCAGTATATTTGCTAGCTCGCCTATTTGCACATTGGGTTTGTTGGTACAATAGATAAGGTAGTCCAAGTGCTTCTTCTTCGGTGGGATAGGTTGGTCGGTTGTCGCCTTACACACTGTCTTTGGCACGTCTTGACCTGTCAGAGTGTAACGGGCAGCCAATAGTCGGTCTGTAACGGATTGGCTTCTAGACTTCCACATAACTGAGACTGCAGAATTTCACTAGTAGCGGACTGAAGTAAACACCAAAACTAATGTAATTCACTTACTTTCATAGTTAACTTAGTATTTCATTATTGCTAATGCAGACAGCATTCTCAAACAGGGAAGTACGCCAGTTTCTTGCCAAACTCTTGATAATACATTTTGATACTCCCCAGAGATTCTAAACTCATCTTAAATAAGTAAGTTGCACAATAACAATTTCTCTGCTACATAAATTACACAATACAGTCACGTGATACTTCAGTGATTATATTATCCTCTTGCTGAGAAAGAGAAAGATAACAAATGAAGTCAAAGATATAAAACTTCACCAGTGTATTACTACCTCTTTGATTGTCGAATACTATTGGGGAAGCCAGCTAATAACAGCTCAATACCTTAGCATTAAGCTCACTGGCTAATAATCGTGGAGGTATAAAGAATCTTACCTAACCACAACCAAAGAGGTAAAAATATTTTTTTTTTACTTTATTTATTATTTGTGTTGAAGGTAGTGGGGAACGGGCGTTGTAATTACGACGATAAATAATCACTCGCACTGCCGTCATTCACTATGAATACTTTTATTCCCGCAGCGTATACAAGATGCGTGTAGCATAGAGCGCGGCTAAGAACTGATCTGGCAGAGATACAGTTGTTCTTGCTGCGGTAGGGCAGCGTTATTATTGGGGGGGGGGGGGTGTAGAGCCAGTGGTTCTTCGTCCCCACAGCTTCTAGTATATAAAGTTTTTAGCCATCACAATTCAAATGTATTGGCATATAAATACATAGCAAGGTAATATTTGTCTTCAGATTGAGATTGTACAAAGATACAATTGATAGCTAACCACTTAGTTGTTAATTCAGTTCTTTGGTTAACTTCAGTGGTCACAACTGCATTTAAATTGAACTTAAAGTAATTGTAACCTACTTGATACTAACAAACATTGTGAGTAGAATTTAGTAACTGTGTTTCTTGCTTGTATTCTAAAATTCTTTTCCTGCAGAAAGATGCTCCATTGTCATGTTTTGGCAGAGGAATTTGTAACATTAAATAATCCAGCTATATAAAACTGATGCAAAAAAACTAACAACGTCGAAGATACAACACTTACGCAATGTACAAAATCCTTCCTGTCGAAATAGTGATGTGGCAAGTACAAGACGGGAACGAAAGAGAATGCATTGAAAGCAATGATTGCTAGTGTACTTCAATGAACTGCTACAATCTATCTGATTTCAAATGTGCTGTAATGCTTATATGAAGAATATTGCCTCGGATAAATGCCAGAAACTTCAAATATAGTATTTAAAAAGTTGTGAACATACAGGTACTGAAAATGTGCATTAAAAAATTAAGCCTACATGTGTGTATATAGGAAGTGCTCTGCAAACAATACTCAGCTACAAAAACTAGCAAACAAACATTCCATTGCTGCAAAGATATTTATAAAACTATACAGGATAATCAGGAAAATCTGCCACCCCCTTATAAGAGCTGTCAACGAAGTACAGGACAAGTATACGGGTAAAGGCCAATTCACGCTAGCTGTCACGTCATGTCAAAACATTCCAAGTGCATTTCAAATGGCGGCGTCCACACAGGCAGTCAACAGATCATCGCACCACGTCACATCAAGGCTTTCCGGGAATAAAGTTTTGATAGTGGCGTCGTCTGTTTGTATCAGAAGCTAACGTATCTTCGCACCCTTGTGTTCTAGTAGAGGATTTTGTGCTTTCGTTTCTTCTTAATTTTTATTTTATCATTGTGCTGTGTTTTCGTGACAAATTGCAAACGTTCCGTTACGAGTTGGATAGTTTTTCATTGTGTGTACTTCCACAAGCGAGATCAGATATGCGAAAGAGAATATTTATTTATGTTTTACAATAATAGAACAGAGCTGTCACCATCACTGTATATAAATAAGAACGTAAGTTGATGAAGTAACTTCGAGTGAAAAGTCAGTACTAATGAAGCAGCAAAATATACATGTTTATTATGTTATCAGTTAGGTAAGAAAGAAACATAATGGATACAGTATCAGGCTCTAGTTATTCCCTTGCAAATATTGTTTGATGTTTTTGTATGTATATATTTTCGCTTGCAAATAAATGTCGATATTTTGGAATGTTGTTTCGCTACTCAGCACTTTACCATACAAAACTAGTCAATAATGTAACATATGAAGTTTGCTTCGGCTGTTAATAAACTTTATCGTTGTTAGTTCCTCAATTCCGATACTATACTACGACTTTTTGCATCATGGATTGTAATTCATAGTCTGACTTTCACCACTCAGTCCTGCACTAAGAAAACTGACATGATGTGACATTATGGGCAATGTGAATACAATGGCTGTGCATGGTACTGATGCAGTGTTGCACAACCCCCAATAATGATGTGTCCTCCTATACTCTTTTGATTTAGGAAGATTAATATATACAACAAAATGTGTTACAGTCAACGATTTTTGGTCATCCAGCATCCTACTGCCTCATAATGGTGTAAGTGACGTGGTCTTAAGTGGTGTTTATGAAATGAGTGGAGACCTGAGATATATCCAGATGGCTAAAAGAGCCAGACGCAAATGGAAATGCTATCTGACATTAAATCAAAGTAAAAGATTGGGTCGCCACCAATTATAGCCACATGACAAAGAAGAGGTTCGACTGAGTCGGAAAATTAATTAATTTAGTCATAAGAAAAAACCCCTAAAAGAACATTCATTGCAATGTTACTCATAAAAAATGGGATGCAATTATCAATATGATCCAGGGATTGTTCACATGACTCTAATACTAAAATAAAGTGAAAAGTGTGTGAAGACTGTGAATAAGAGCAGCTTGAAGCAACATTCCTGAAAACAAAATCCATTCTAAAGAATTTGTTTAAAATAAAAAGGGAACACTAATTATTGGACCGGTGTGCATGGAAATGCACTGGATGGGCAAACAAGGAAACTAGAAAGTGAATGTCGGTACACTGGATAAGACATGAAACAAAATTATTTATTTTTTAAGACATTGATATAACACATCCACATAACTGCTGTTGCCTGGTAACAACGTACGATTGCTTATGAAACGCTGTACAATTCACAACAGAGTCTCTTAATTTAGAATCGCGGTCGTTATTGGGGGGGGGGGGGGGGGAGGTCAGGAAAAGTTCAGTACTCGTATTCAGACCCACATTCACTCAAAGAACAGGAAGGACGACCCCAACATCAACATGCAACGAAGCTAGGAGGTTTGTTCCGATGTGTTGAGAAATGATTAAATAAAAGAGTAAATCTGAATATCACAGTTGCGTTTAAAGTTGAACCTCGGTTTGGAGAAACTGCCTCAATGAGTGCCACACATACACGCTTACATGCTTAACATGAAATCACAAACCACAAATACAATTGAATAATACAGACAGCAAATATTTAATACTCCAAAATCAGAGCAATAAGTAAACTCTAGGACAGAGAAGGGGGCCAAGGGAAAGTTAGGCTCACAGTTAACTCGTGTGGCCATGTGGTTTGCGGAAACACAATTTCTACATACTGTGGCCAAATTTTAGCAACATTAAACCACACAGCCACGAACAATTAACATATTTCAGAGAACACATTTGAATAGACAAAGGGTAATGGCAGAGGACAAACAAACTCTAACATTAACCCATGTGGATGGTTTCCGACTGACATATAGTAATGAAACAAAGAAAATTCACAAAGAGGCAAAAATTATCAAGGTTTGGAAAAGATTAGACTGTACATACATGCAGTCGCAGACATGCAAAACATTCATACCAAACCCAGGGCACACTTCCTACGTGAGATCACTTCAACATATGCAACACCATTCTGCTATGATCTTCATACGGACCAAAGTCGGCATTAGAAATCAAACTGAAAATCTGCAAAAGTCTTGCATTCCTTTCTGCGACCCAACAAAACAATCTCTATATGACAAAGGCGAGGCCAAAAGCTGCACAAGGTGCAAGTTCAATGAGACTGAATTACAAAAAGCTCCCCTCTCGGTATGAGACAAAGCGCCACATGGTTAAATAAACTCACCCCTCTTCGAAGAGACCTAGGTTGCGTACCCTTGGAGAGTTGGATACAGACTGCGCATCTCCCACTATAACTTCTCCCACACAACCCCGTGGCCAGGAAAACCCAGAGATGATGCTTCTGCCACCAACCTAACACTGGCAACTTTTCCACAAAGGAAACAAATCTCTTTGCTTACCTGAAAACTACAAGGGTTGGCCATTCTGTAAGACTACCGCTGATTGTCTGCAGTAGACTAAACAACCGTACAACAAAATGAAATACACCAACATTCATTCACTCACGCATGCCATAGAGTTTTGGAATAGGAGAACAAGACATAAACATTTTATGGAATCAAAGTCGTGAGTTGGGTTACATACAAAACATAGAAGACTTATAATGGCGTTATGGACGCATTTGCAAGTCTGAAAAGAACTAACATAACAAGCAAATGATGCTTAATAATCGTAGAAAGAAATAGGCCACAGCTACATTGAATCGTAGCTCAGTCTTCTCTGGTACGAACTTTAGCAATGAAAACACTAGAATTGCTCTGTAGGATGCCAAGTGCACTGGAAAGCGAATAAAATGATAATGAAAGGCGATTATAGGATCATGTCAATGGACCTAAAACCTCTACTAGGCTCGAAGCAAAGCCAGGGAATTTGCACTCCTATGGCAGCTCCTCAGTGACAGTGCAGCCACTGTACATCGAGCACAGGCTAATCCAGGCCTGCTCACAGCACCGGATAGCACGGTCGACAGTGACATCACAGAGTGTGGCAGTCGAGGTTCAAACCTCATCTAAATCTACTTCTACATGGTTACTCTGCAATTCACACTTAAGTGCCTGGCAGAGGGTTCACTGAACCACTTTCATACTACTTCTCTACCATTCCATTCTCGAAGGGCGCGTGGGAAAAAGGAACACCTAAATCTTTCTGTTCGAACTCTGAATTCTCTTATTTTATTATGATGATCATTTCTCCCTGTGTAGGTGGGTGTCAACAAAATATTTTTCCATTCAGAAGAGAAAGTTTGTGATTGAAATTTCGTAAATAGATCTCGCCGCAAAGAAAATGGCCTTTGTTTCAGTGACTGCCACCCCAACTCGCGTATCATATCAGCGACACTCTCCCCGTATTGCGCAATAACACGAAATGAGCTGCCCTTCTTTGCACTTTCTCGATGTCCTCCATCAATCCTACCTCGTAAGAATCCCACACCGTGCAGCAGTATTCCAGCAGAGGACAGACAAGTGTAATGTAGGCTGTCTCTTTAGTGGGTTTGTGGCATCTTCTAAGTGTTCTGCCAACAAAGCACAGTCTTTGTTTCACCTTCCCCATAATATTATCTATGTGGTCTTTCCAATTTAAGTTGCTCGTAATTGTAATTCCTAGGTATTTAGTCGAATTGTCAGGCCTTAGATTTGTGCAATTTATCATATACCCCAAATTTATCGGATTCCATTCTGTACCCATGTGGATGATCTCGCACTTTTCTTTGTTTAGTGCCAATTGCCACTTTTCACACCATACAGAAATTCTCTCTAGATTACTTTGTAATTGGAATTGATCGTCCAATGATTTTACTAGATGGTAAATTACAGCATCATCTGCAAACAATCTAAGGGGGCTGCTCAGATTATCACCTAGATCATTTATGGGAATCAGGAACAGCAGAGGGCCTATGATACAACCTTGCGGAATGCTAGATATCACTTCTGTTCTACTCGATGGTTTACCGTCCATCACTACGAACTGTAACCTCTCTGAGAGGAAATCACAAATCCAGTCACACAACTGAGACGATACTCCATATGCACACAATTTAATTAATAGTCGCTTGTGAGGAACAGCATCAGAAGCCTTTTGGAAATCTAGGAATATGGAATCGATCTGAGATCCCTTGTTGACAGCACTCATTACTTCATGGGAATAAAGAGCTAGCTGTGTTGCACAAGAACGACATTCTCTGAAACTGTGTTGGTTATGTATCAATAAGTCATTTTCTTCAAGGTGATTCATAATATTCGAGTACAGCATATGCTCGAAAATCCTACTGCAAATTGAGGTCAGTGATATGGGTCTGTAATTCAGTGGGTTACTCCTATTTACTTTCTTGAATATTGGTGTGACCTGTGCTTCTTTATAGTCTTTAGGAAAAGACCTTTCATTAAGTGAGCGGTTGTATATGATTGCTAAGAGGCGCTATTGCGTCTGCATACTCTGAAAGGAACCTGATTGGTGTACCATCTGGACCAGAAGACTTGCCTTTCTTAAGTGATTTGAGTTGTTGAGTTGTTTCGAACACCTAAGATATCTACTTTTATGTCGCTCATGCTAACAACTGTTTTTGTTTCGAAATCTGGAGTATTTACTTCGTCTTCCTTCATGAAGGAATTGTGGAAAAATGTATTTAGTAACTCCACTTTATTGGCATGAATAGAAACAATTCCAAATGCCGCATTAGATAGCATCAATCTGTGGAAGACACATCAAAAAGGTAATTTGTTATCCAAGTCACTAGGATATGTCATTCCATCACCCACAGTGTTACCAATATTGGTATTTCAACAGCAATCATAATAATATTGTTTCATTCAAAAATTTGTTTTGGTGGTAGAAATTTGGAGGAAATGTTTTGTCAGTGGCATAGCTGCATTTTATATTTTTCTCAGTTTTAAATAGAGCTTAGACTTAATGCTAAAATTGTGGAATTTGGAAAAGTGGCTAGAATATTGCGATTATTGTTACTGCAGCTGCAATGTATGTTTATCACTTGAATGAATATTATTTCTAAGCTCCTTGTGTACACATTTCGTGGTGTTTCAAGGTGATTCAGACAAAACTAGTAAACAAGAGAAGAAAAGGAGGCATCCAATGTGATAGTTTCTGAGGTTAAGGACAGTTTTTGTTCCTCAAGTGAACTGCATTATTGTTTCTTCCAGAAAAGTTCCCTCAGTACCGCTCTAAGTTTCCTAAAGATATCAGTAAGGAAACATGTTCATTGTATACATTCTTGGAAAAGTTGAAGCTATGTAATGAGATATCTTCTATGCATCATTGGTTGGTGTTATTAATCTTGCAGAGTTTTCAGTCACTAATGACCTAAAGACTATAAGCTGTTCTAAATTGCTGAAGCTAATTCTCAAAATTCCCATGACATTGGTGCTTCCCAATTCTGAAAAGAATAAAATCATTGTTATGTATCTCTAGGAACCAGGAAAGATTCTTGGTCTTGGCAATGCTTTCCATTGAAAGAGATCTCTTAATGGAAATCGCAGTCATCTATCAGTGGATGACTGATAAATTTGCATCAATAAAAAACAAAAGGGTAAATTTTCAATATGAGTGAGGTAAGAATAAGTGTACTTGCAGTGTATAATTTGTCTCTTATTTCCAATCTTTTAAATGGTGAATGTATTTCAGTTCTATTAGGAATGTAGCTCATAATTTTCCTAGATAGTCGACAGATCTCAGCTCTTTGCCACAGCTATTTGTCAAGCATTGATATATCCATAACTTTTCACAGCACCGTAAGTTTCTAACTACCTGTTCTAGGTAGTTTTCAGAGAAGGTGTTTCGTAATATGTTTCACAGGATGTCTTATCATGGCTACCACTGACAAAACTGTATTTTTTCTATTAACTGTTGGATGACTAAAGTCTCCATCAATGATTGCAGTCTGGTTGAGAAACTTATGTACATGTGAACTCTCTTCTTTAAAGTTTTAGGTTACGTAAAGAGATTAGTCTGGTGTGTGATAGAAGGATCCAACTATCATTTTATCCTCACCCCTATACTGAGTCTTGCCCCAAGCAGCTTCCATTTTGTCTCCGTGGATCTGAGTTTCTTGTCTTCTGCGATAAATACACTACCTCCATTTCGCATTTGCCTATGCTTTGGATATACACTCAACACCTTTTAGCCTCACTGGTTTTCAGGAGTGCTTCAAACTCTGGCCCTTTTTTGCGAGTGCTTTGGCAGTTAACCACTAAGATTTTAATACTCTCAGGTATGGCAAGCATTTCTTACACTGATATTTCTGAGTTTCCTGTAGATATCGGTATCTGGATTGGATGCAGACTCAGCTAATGTAAAAAACCCTTGTGCACTCCGCACACAGTCAGCTACCCAGGTAAGCAGCCCCTGATGTGTAGTGCACACCATTTAAGGGGATCGTACAGTTCTCAGCTGTATGATGGAAGTCCAGGAAGTTGCAGCCTAACTTGTCACAGAACTTTCAAAGTCTCTGGTTCAGTTCTTCCACTCCACTCAGCACCAGAGAGCCATGATCAGTTCAGGGGACAATTCTGAAAATTGTGAGCTTCGTTGAAACTCCATACACAAGGCTGGTCTTCTCAGCCCTCTCTGCCAGTCACTGGAATAACCCAAATATGACTTCAGAGCCCAGACGAGATGCATCGTTTCTTCCACTGTGCCGCACAATCTGAGTTGGTAGCACCCTGTTCCCGCACTGCCTGAGGCACGATCTGCAGTTGGTTGCACCCTGTTCCCTCAATGGCTGAGGTAATAGTCATTCAACATGTTGAATGAGGCCCTCAGACATACTCCTTGAGTGCACCTGGTGTTGTTTCCTGCCTCTTGCTGGCATTTTCCTACGGTGTACCATCATTCGCCATATATCTGAACTGTTGATTACCCTCTTGTGTTTGTCTCCTCTTGACAATGAAGATAACAGGTTTCCCCAAAACAGATGAAGTCCCACAGTCTCATTCTCAGATTCAGTGAAAGGCAGGACATCCATCTCGTTGGTTAGAAGGACCGGCACATCATCCTGAGACCTACCTTGCCACCATCTGCCCTGTACAGGCCGCCTAGATCTATCACTGAAACTCCACTTGCAGTCAAGTGGGAAACTAATGACTGATCTTCTACTATCTGTACAGGAGACAGAATGCCCAAAATAGGATAGTACTTGGGCTACCTCTGGTACAGATATCACAGGTATACGACTCTGTGGAGCTCTTCTAGTACACTGATTTGCAGCTATCAGCGCGATTTCCAGCTGCTTACGAACGTCAGCCAATTCATCGTGTCCAGAATGAGATTTCACCCTGCAGCGGAGTGTGCGCTGATATGAAACTTCCTGGCAGATTAAAACTGTGTGCCCGACCGAGACTCGAACTCGGGACCTTTCTGTAAAGTTTGGAAGGTAGGAGACGAGATACTGGCAGATGTAAAGCTGTGAGACCGGGCGTGAGTCATGCATCGGTAGTTCAGATGGTAGAGCACTTGCCCGCGAAAGCAAAGGTCCCGAGTTCGAGTCTCGGTCGGGCACACAGTTTTAATCTGCCAGGAAGTTTCATATCAGCGCACACTCCGCTGCAGAGTGAAAATCTCATTCTGGAAACATCCCCAGGCTGTGGCTAAGCCATGTCTCCGCAATATCCTTTCTTTCAGGAGTGCTAGTTCTCCAAAGTTCGCAGGAGAGCTTCTGTAAAGTTTGGAAGGTAGGAGACGAGATGCTGGCAGAAGTAAAGCTGTGATACCGGGTGTGAGTCGTGCTTCGGTAGCTCAGATGGTAGAGCACTTGCCCATGAAAGGCAAAGGTCCCGAGTTCGAGTCTCAGTCGGGCACACAGTTTTAATCTGCCAGGAAGTTTCAATTCATCGTGTGTTTGAGAACAGCATTCATAATGGGACTGCACTTTTACTGGTGCTATGTATTAGAGGGCAGTGAACAAATAACTTTAAATTAAGCTTCTGATTATCTTTTAATCTGTTAAGCTAAAAAGTTGCTAATTCCTAATAAGAATTGAAGCAAATACACAAAATCAGACTTCTGTTATGGCAACACAAAAAACTGTGGTAAAAATTACTAGTTTCTTAAAACATTTTGAGGTATTATATTTGTTTGCAAACACGAAAACCGAGTTAGTTTACGAGAACTGTAGATAATATAAAGGGCTACTCCTCTTTAACGGAAAACTAAATGTAACACAATATGTTAGTTAGAACATCTGCTGCAGTGCAGGTAACTAAATCACAAACGCCAATTTGCTGCAGATTACTTGTAGATTATGCAAAGAACAATGATAGCTTTCAAAATATTTGAAAAACGTACGTTTATTTGCGTTGAAATACAGTGAAATTCAGGTGCGATGTCTTCTTTCGTAATAACTGTGAACTACAAAAGCTGATTTCATATGAAAGAAGTTACGTATCCAGGACCACTGTACTAGCAACTTACGAAAATATGGTTTTGTAAATGTTAGAAAATTCTCAAAAATAACGTATTTCTCAAATAATTATGCAACGAAATCAGAGGACGATTGTTTTGAACGAGGATAGCGCATAAAGAAGTTTGAAAAATTCAAATGCCTCTGAGCACTATGGGACTTAACTTCTGAGGTCATAAGTCCCCTAGAACTTAGAACTACTTAAACCTAAGTAACCTAAGGACATCACACACATCCATGCCCGAGGCAGGATTCGAACCTGCGACCGTAGCGGTCGCGCGGTCCCAGATGTCGCGCCTAGAACCACTCGGCCACCACGGCCGGCACAAAGAACTTTAAGCCTACAATAGACAATAACAGTAAGAGTTAATTACACGAGTAAGATGCTAGAGTGTAATCTTCTATATTTAAATTATCTAACCCCGTGGTTATACAGTGCTCTGGCCAGCACATCATATCACGTCACATCCATATTTTCAGAGCTCTCGAAATTTTCCAAACAGACAAGAAGCTCTTTTACCTTATTACTCACTCCTCTAATAATACGATGAAATAAGCTAATCTTACTTTTCTTTGCATTCTTAACCCTTTTGTAGGGCTCTTCTGGTTTTTAGTTTCTATCACAACTGGTGCCTCAGCGTAATTCTAATCTAAAAAAGATATCATATCTCCCTGACACCCATTACTACAGGGATCTTGCTTTTTGTGATGGTGTCTTCTCTTCTGCTCCCCTCACCTTAGGCTTCCTGCAAGAAGATCAGCCAATCCATTTTCCCCTGTCTTTGTCTTATTCATGTGTAAGCTGTGTCTAGTACATCCCATCTCCTAACTGTAGCAACAGCCACTGTATTCATGTGAGATTTCATTTTAGTCAGTAGCAGCCTACTCACAGCTGCATGTGTAGTTGTTACTCACATTTCATACAGGTCACGCCTAATGGTGTTACTTCTGTATAAGCCAGGCTGTTACCTGCTCCACCTACCACATAATATCCATATCTTTGTCAACATATTTGCACTAATTCCCGATGTCTTTTGTTGCCTGGATGAGGTTAGCACTTGGCTTCACAATACTTGTAACCTCGCACGCTGCTCCTAATTTGTCCAGCGCCATCTGTTGTAGACTCATGCCATAGCTGCTGCCTAGCAGAAGGACTCTTTTCTTCCTGCTCTCTTTTGGTAGCAACCTACACTTAGTTCCTCGCTGGAAGTCTGCTGCTCCCAACTGTGAGCTTCAGCTGGATGAGGCTCTTCCCCACCCATCTCAGGCGACAAATCAAATTGCTACTGCAAACTCAAGTGTAGATGAAGATGTTGAAGAGCTGTTCCCCTTTCGCCCATTGCTTGTTACCTTTACCCAGCTGGGCAATCTTTACCCCCCCCCCCTTGAAGGTCTCTGGTTCAAAATTCGCTATTTATAATTTAGCATGTAGGACACAAATCTTTGCCACCTGTTAACTGATTCTCTTGTCTTGTTTGCCTACAGCTCCATGGGAAGCTTCGTCGAGTTTCCCATTTAGTTCGCCATTACAGTCTCCCCACTGAAACTTCAGCCCACAGTCTACACACACGACTCCCTGTTTAACTATTTTACAGCAACATCCACACTTATCACGCACTGTGATACATATTAAAAGCTTATAAGTAAAATTAAATCACTTAACAAACATTATAAGAAACGAATTTTCGTTATTTATGAATTACAAAAATTGGTGTTACAGATAAGTGCTTCAGGCGAGTGATATAATAAGTTAATTATTTCCACTTAAAACGAGAATTCCCCACACATCACTTAAAACTCCTAGAATACTAGACCACACATCGCTTAAAACTCCTAGAATACTTGACCGTGGTCGATGTATAAAAGTTTCTCCTAACGTTTACTCTCCGACTGCGGGGGACACCTTCAAAGGGAAAATAGCCAACTGTAGTGCGTGGCTTACCATTACTTGTCATTTCCTTTCCCATCCCAATCGCAAATAAAGCGAGGGAAAAAGACTGTCTGTGTGCCTCCGTATTAACCCTAATTTGTCGTGTCTTATATTTGTGGTCGTTACGCGTAGTGTATGTTGGCGGCAGTAGAAACGTTCGGCTTCAAATGCCGGTTCTCTAAATTTTCTCAATAGTGTTTCTCGAACAGAAAGTCGCCTTCCCTCCAGGGATTCCAATTTCAGTTCCTGAAGAATCTCCTTAGCACTTACGTGTCGTTCGAACCTACTGGCAACAAATCTCGCTGTCCACACCTGAATTAATTTGATGTCTTCCTTCAGCCCGACCTGGTACGGATCCCAAACACCCGAGCAGTACCTAAGCATAGGCCGCACCAGCGTCCTACATGTGATCTCCTTTACAGCTGAACCACACTTTCTTAAAATTCTTCCGATAAACCGAAATCGACCATTTGCCATCCCCACCATAGTTCTCACATGCTCGTTCCACCACCTGTTGCTTTGCACTGTTGTGCCCAGATATTTAAACTACACACACCGAAAAATTTTTGCATCACCTTGGTTCAGAGACTTCCGGTACCCATACAGAAAATTGGAATAGAGATCAGCATAAACATCTTTTCTGTCCTTTTTATTGCTCATGAAAACCATATATTGCATGTTCTACCACCATATAGCGAGACCTTCAGAGGTGGTGGTCCAGATTGCTGTACATACCGGTACCTATAATAGCCAGTAGCACGTCCTCTTGCATTATTGAATGCCTGTACTCGTCGTGGAACACTGTCCACAAGTTCATCAATGCTCTGTTGGGCCAGGTTGTCCCACACCTCAACGGCGATTCGGCGTAGATCCCTCAGAGTGGTGGGTGGGTTACGTCGTCCATAAGCAGCCCTTTTCAGTCCATCCCAGGCATGTTAGATAGAGTTCAGGTGTGGAGAACATGCTGGACACTCTAGTCGAGCGATGTCGTTTTCCTGAAAGAAGTCATTCACAAGATGTGCACGATGGGGGCGCCAATCGTAGACCACGAAGACGAATGCCTCGCCAATATGCTGCTGATATGGTTCCACTATTGATCAGTGGATGGCATTCAAGTATTGTGCAGCCTCTATGGCGCCTTCCGTGACCACCAGTGGCGTACGTTGGCCCCACATAATACCACCCCAAAACAGCAGGGAACCTCCACCTTGCTGCACTCGCTGGACAGTGTGTCTAAGGCATTGAGCCTGACCGGGTTGCCTCCAAACACACCTCTGATGGCTGTCTGGTTGAAATCATATGCGACACTAATCGGTGAAGAGAATGTGATGCCAAACCTGTGCAATCCATTCGGCATGTTGTTGGGCCCATCTGTACTTTGCTGCATGGTGTCGTGGTTGCAAAAATGGACCCCACCATGGATGTTGGGAGTGAAATTGCGCATCATGCAGCCTACTGCGCACAGTTTGAGTCGCAACACAACATCCTGTGGCTGCATGAAAAGCATTATTCAACATGGTGGCGTTGCTGTCAGGGTTCATCTGAGCCATAATCCGTAGGTAGTGGTCGTCCACTGCAGTAGTAGCTCTTGGGCAGCCTGAGTGAGGCATGTCATCGACAGTTCCTGTCCCTCTGCATCTCCTCCATGTCCGAACAACATCGCTTTGGTTCATTCTGAGACACCTGGACACTTCCCTTGTTGAGAGCCCTTCCTGGCACAAAGTAATATTGCTGACGTGATCGAACCGCGGTATTGACCATCTAGGAATGATTGAACTACAGCAACACAAGTCGTGTACATCCGTCCTGGTGGAATGACTGGAACTAATTGACTGTCGAACCCCCCTACATATAATAGACACTGCTCATGCTTGATTGTTTACATCTTTGGCCGGTTTTAGTGACCTCTCCGAACAGTCAAAGGGACAGTGTCTGTGATACAATATCCACAGTCAACGTCTATCTTCAGGAGTTCTGGGAACTGGGGTGAGGCAAAACTTTTTTTGATGTGTGTACTTTACTGTGGCAAACAGGACACTGATAATACTGTATCCGAACATCAGCTTTGATCTTGCTACTCATTTGCTTTACCGTACATTTTTCCACACTTATGGCTAGCTGACATTCATCAAACCAACTGGAAATTTTATCTAAGTGGTCTTGTATCTTCCTACAGTCACTCAAATTCGACACCTTACCAAACACCACGGCATCATCAGAAAATAAATACAGTTTACTCCCACCCTGTCCGCCAGATCATTTACGTATATAGTGAACAACAACAGTCCTATCACACTGCCCTGGGGCACTCCTAAGGATACAATTGTTTCTGTTCTCCTCGACGGCGAGTGTTCATCATACTGGGTTCTATTAGTTAAGTAGTCTTTGAGCCACTCAAATATCTGTGAACGTATTCCATATGCTCATACCTCCATTAACAGCCCGTAATGGGGCACCGTATCAAATGCTTTCTGGAAATCTAGAAATATGGAATCTGAATGTTGCCCTTCATCCATAGTTCTCAGTATTACGTGTGATAAAAGGGCAAGTTGAGTTACGCACGAGTGATGCTTTCTAAAAATATGCTGATTCGTGCTCATAAGCCTCAGAGTCTCAAGAAAGGTTATTATATTCGAACTGAGAATATGTTCAATGATTCACCTTTGGTTGTCGTCATTTATGCGCCCCCTTATGGTTTGAGAGGGCAACAGCCTCTGCTTCCTCAGCATCCGCCGAATTTGGTTATTAAACCATGATGGGTCTTTTCTATCCTTTGTCCAATTACTAGGCACATAACTCTCCATTCCACAATTTACAGTTTGCTTAAACTTTGCCCATAATTTCTCACGTCCATCTTACTGGAACTACGTGATGCCAATTAATTGTCTAAGTGAGATGTTAATAACTGGTTATCTGCTCCATCTAGCAGAAGCACTCTCCTAGTCTTCTTGACTGATTTATTAACTTTCGTAATCATAGTTTCTGTAATGACACCAGGATCGCTAATTCCCATTTCTATAATGACGCTGTTGATAAGATACAGCCTATTTGTAGTTACAAGGTCTAAGATATTTCCATTGTGTGTGGGCTGCCAAGCTAGCTGCTCGAGACAATTTTCAGGGAATGTGTTCAAAAGTATGTCACATGACTGTCTGTCTGTACTCACCTCCCCCCCACCAAATAATGAATCCATAGATAGTCCATACTCGGGAGATTAAAGTCGCCACCATCTAGTATTGCAGGATCTGGGTATTTACGCGCTATTGACCGTAGACTTTCTTTGAATGACTCTAGGATTGTCACAGCAGAATCGGGTCGGCAGTAAAAACATCCAACAACTACCTTGGTTTCCCCTGCACCTGATATACGTGGTCAGATGACTTCACTGTCACACTCCAGTTGACCTCATTAGGGACAATATTTTTGTCAACTGCAATGAACACTCCCCCTCCTGTGGCCTCTAATCTGTCTTTCTGATACACATTCCATGACTCGCTAACTATCTCAAAGCTTTCCACATCGCGTTTCAGCAAGGTCTCGGTCCCAAGAATAATTTGAGAGCGAGAACTTTCCTGGAGGGTAGTAAATTCGGGACGTTTTTCACGAGTGTTTCTACAGTTTACTGATAAAATTGTGACAGTCGAATTGTCTTTATTCTCAAAACCGTTTGACTTCCCTTGCCGCAAATCGACTGGCGATTGTTCATCACAGCACATCAAACTACTGCCTGCCCTAAAAAACCATCATGTGCACTTTACAAGCACTCTGCTACCTGGGTAGCTGCTTCCTTCGTGTAGCTGCTTCCTTTGTGTAGTGCACCCTTGACTTATCAAGGAGAGTCCTACAGATCCCCATGTAACACAGATCTAGAAATCTGCAGCCAAAACCGTCGCAGAGTAGACGAAGCCTTTGATTGAGACCCTCCACTCGGTTCCAAACCAAAGGACCCTGATCAACTCTGGGAAAGATGTTGCAAATTGCGAGCTCTGCTTACATCCTGTGCACGAGGCCAGCAGTCCACCAGCCACCTGCACGAACTGGGGATTACCTCAGAACCTGTGGGACAGGCATCGTCGGTGCTTACGTGAGCAACTGCACTCTGCATATTCAGTAGCTATAGGCAAGGCTGCCTCCACATCTTGGATGAGGCCCTCTGGCAGCTATACCAAGTGCACATTGGCTATCTTTCTAGCCCAGGACACTATCTGCCTAAGAGGCTCCATTTCGCGAATAACATTGGAGCTCCCAATAACTAGGAAATCACTCCCCCCCCCCCCCCCCCCGTGTGCTCGGACCCTGCTGAGTGAGCAGCCACCTGTCCACTCACAGTGTGAATGGGCGAGGCCAGGCGACCAGTCTGCACATTCGCTCTCTGCCTCAAGTGATGCAAAGGTGTTGCCACCCGCCACTTACCCTGCTGTGAGGGCAGATCCAATACATCGGGTGCACTAGGAGATGCTTCGGAAGCGGTTATCTTGGCGCACCACATTCTGTGCCACCACAAGACCTCGAGGTTGCATGCTGAAGGTGACTAACCGTAGCTAAGAGCACATTCAGCTGTTTGAAAACTGCAGCCAGCTCCTCCTGCGTCCACACACACACTGTGCACGCATCCTAGTCATGCTAGCAATACTAACTAGTCCGCCCCCGGTATCTGAGTGGTCAGCGTGACAGACTGTCAATCCTAAGGGCCCGGTTTTGATTCCCGGCTGGGTCGGAGATTTTCTCTGCTCAGGGACTGGGTGTTGTGTTGTCCTAATCATCATCATTTCATCCCCATCGACGCGCAGGTCGCCAAAGTAGCGTCAACTCGAAAGACCTGCACCAGGCGAACGGTCTACCCGACAGGACGCCCTAGCCACACGACATTTCATTTCATTTTCAAGACTAACTGAAGAAGTGTACTATAAAAGCAGACAGTCCTGGATATTCAACTTGCTATCCTCCTGTCGTGTCGCCAGTGGACTCTGATGCATTAATGAGCAACGTTGCTGGCTGTTAAGTGAGCAACTACACTCCTGGAAATGGAAAAAAGAACACATTGACACCGGTGTGTCAGACCCACCATACTTGCTCCGGACACTGCGAGAGGGCTGTACAAGCAATGATCACACGCACGGCACAGCGGACACACCAGGAACCGCGGTGTTGGCCGTCGAATGGCGCTAGCTGCGCAGCATTTGTGCACCGCCGCCGTCAGTGTCAGCCAGTTTGCCGTGGCATACGGAACTCCATCGCAGTCTTTAACACTGGTAGCATGCCGCGACAGCGTGGACGTGAACCGTATGTGCAGTTGACGGACTTTGAGCGAGGGCGTATAGTGGGCATGCGGGAGGCCGGGTGGACGTACCGCCGAATTGCTCAACACGTGGGGCGTGAGGTCTCTACAGTACATCGATGTTGTCGCCAGTGGTCGGCGGAAGGTGCACGTGCCCGTCGACCTGGGACCGGACCGCAGCGACGCACGGATGCACGCCAAGACCGTAGGATCCTACGCAGTGCCGTAGGGGACCGCACCGCCACTTTCCAGCAAATTAGGGACACTGTTGCTCCTGGGGTATCGGCGAGGACTATTCGCAACCGTCCCCATGAAGCTGGGCTACGGTCCCGCACACCGTTAGGCCGTCTTCCGCTCACGCCCCAACATCGTGCAGCCCGCCTCCAGTGGTGTCGCGACAGGCGTGAATGGAGGGACGAATGGAGACGTGTCGTCTTCAGCGATGAGAGTCGCTTCTGCTTTGGTGCCAATGATGGTCGTATGCGTGTTTGGCGCCGTGCAGGTGAGCGCCACAATCAGGACTGCATACGACCGAGGCACACAGGGCCAACACCCGGCATCATGGTGTGGGGAGCGATCTCCTACACTGGCAGTACACCACTGGTGATCGTCGAGGGGACACTGAATAGTGCACGGTACATCCAAACCGTCATCGAACCCATCGTTCTACCATTCCTAGACCGGCAAGGGAACTTGCTGTTCCAACAGGACAATGCACGTCCGCATGTATCCCGTGCCACCCAACGTGCTCTAGAAGGTGTAAGTCAACTACCCTGGCCAGCAAGATCTCCGGATCTGTCCCCCATTGAGCATGTTTGGGACTGGATGAAGCGTCGTTTCACGCGGTCTGCACGTCCAGCACGAACGCTGGTCCAACTGAGGCGCCAGGTGGAAATGGCATGGCAAGCCGGTCCACAGGACTACATCCAGCATCTCTACGATCGTCTCCATGGGAGAATAGCAGCCTGCATTGCTGCGAAAGGTGGATATACACTGTACTAGTGCCGACATTGTGCATGCTCTGTTGCCTGTGTCTATGTGCCTTTGGTTCTGTCAGTGTGATCATGTGATGTATCTGACCCCAGGAATGTGTCAATAAAGTTTCCCCTTCCTGGGACAATGAACTCTTGGTGTTCTTATTTCAATTTCCAGGAGTGTATTGTGCTACAGACTGAATGAATTTACACCTACAAAACCGCGAGATTACGCCTCCTAAACAGAGAAATTTAATAAATATACTACGTGGCAAACACAGAAACGGATAGCAATTAACTGGCTGCTGTGTAGACGTGTATCAGCTGAGAGCTGTCAGTACTAGTCCTGAAAGCTTACAATGTGTGATCAAGAACTCACAACTCACTTAAATGCAGTATTTGTTAACTAACTTGTTAACAATAAAACGTATCTTTCTACATAATTTTAATGTGTGCAAACAGTGTGAAAGCAAATTGCCATTGTAAAGTTTCTGGATAAAGAAACTTAAAATGTGCTCTACTGTCCAGAAATATGAACTTAATAAAGAAGGGGTACATTCTGCTTAAACTGCTGCAAATAAAAAAAGAACAATTAAGCTGGATTCTCTGCGTTTATTGCGCCAAAACGTCAACACTAATACGACTACAACCAGACTTTACGGTCTTTTCGTGTTTTCTGGAATAATAACTAAAGAAAAGAGAAACCTTTAATAGTATGCTGAAGAAACACGCTAATACACATATTTACAGAATAATTTGTACTGAACTAGCTGTTACTATAATCTGAATAATTATTTTTATGAGAGCACGAAAACTGGTACATCTCGCCTGGTGTGGGTCTGTCAACGCACCGTCCAAGCTGGCGTCAGTGAAATTGGTGATTATTTGGAAATCTTTTCCTTGTTCCCCTTTTTAAGGACTGGTTTGACTATACTGTTATTCACTGAATTGGATAGATGTTTTCTATAAAGCTACAGTTGATGTGCATGAGTCGTTTTACTATTTCTTTTATACATTTCGTACTTACAGAACTATACATGAGTTCCCACACATTGGGAGTTTAAATGGTTTGCACAGTTTAGGATCATTCGTATTTTCAAACATTTTAACATTACCAGGCATTTGTCCACGCAAATCTATGGCCTGTGCTGTACTACCCACTGGAGAGATAGGTATTTATGAAATATGTTGCATGTATTCATCTGTAATGTGTGTTTATTTGTGACATTACAATCTCACATGTTACACAGAGGGGGAGTAGAAAGGGATGTGTCGTATCTGTAGCAGCAGCCTGAGCTGAATGTAGACACATAGGTGGTGGCCAAGTGAAGCAGAGATTATGACTCGCTAGGGAGGCATTTTACAACCAAGAGTGTCTAAAACAACTTGAAAGGGCTATAATGACGGCACTGAGCGTTGGTTCTAATATGGCCGCTGCAATTTCAGCAAAACCAAATTCCATAGCTTATAAACATGCTTTCATAAAACCAAGTACACGACAGTGATAGCAGTAATGAGATGAGACTATTGAACTATAGATCAAAGTTTTACAATCATTACAAAAGTTACACGTCTTTCCTTGTATGCAATACATAATACTAACACTTGCTGAACTCAATATCTCATTCATTACAGGGGGATGTTGACTCAGCTTTTCAGGCTAGCGAATAAGAACCTGTGGTGTACGAAATGAAACCAAACATCGTCACTATAGTCTTGATATCATGGGATGATAGTGTGTGTACTGTTTGCACACGGTAAGTTGACAATTGGAGTGGTGACTGTCGGGAACGGCCGTGCCCCTGCCCGGGAGAGGAGCGGTGAGGGGGGTGGGGTGGGAGTGGGGGCAGCACTGGCTGCTCGTAGCAGAGCCGGCACCACTAGCCGGGGGCGGCACTCGCGGGAACATTGCTCGCTTAACTGATACTTCCATTGGATCGGAAATTATCTGATTTGTTGACGTGTTCAGGCTCGAGAGTTTTACCTGCAGCTTAATTATTATTTACTTATTGAAAATAATGAACAACGAAAGTAGACGAACATACAGCTTACGGCACTACGCACTGAAAGTCAAAAACTTCATAAATCAATAGATGACTCAATAAGGGAGTTCAAACATGTTAATAACCGTATATCATACGTAACTATTCAGATGCAATGGTTAGACATTACATTTCTAAATGCACACACGCCCCCAGAAGATAATGATGACAACACGAAGGAAGAATTCTACAGCCAACTGGAACAAAAGTAAAACTCATTAAGTAGGCACAATGTGAAAACAGTGTTAGGAGATTTTAATGCCAAAGTAGGAAAGGAAGAAATCTACAAGTCAACTATTGGCAGTTTTAGCTTACGCAAGGAAAGTTCAGATAATGGGGTTCGATTTATAAACTTTGCAATGACAAATGGTCTCATGATAAGCAGCACAAAATTTCAACATAAACGCATCAGATCGAAAGGTTGTCAATCACGTAGATCATGTAGTTATCCAGAAACGATTCCAAAACAGCATAAAAGATGTCAGAACCTTTAGGGGAGTGGGTTGTGACACAGACCACATGTCAATCATATCAAAAATGAAAATGAAACTTAAAAGGAAAGTAAATAGAAATAGAGAAGAAATTACAAGATACAACCTAGGAAACCTGGGGAAAGTAAATATAAAAGAAAATTTTACAAAAGAAATTCAGAGCAGTCTAACAAAACTGAGACTGACCAATACAGAACCACAGGATGTCGAAAGCAGATGGAAACACCCGAAGGGTTGTATTCAAGAAGCAGCTTCCAAAATCAAGGTAAAAGAAAACGACCTAATGAAATATGGTTTAACATAAAATGTCACGAAAAAGTGTTGGAAATAAGAAATGTGAGGAATGCATGGATTAAAGAAAGGGACAATATGACATTGAAGGAAAGATACTATAAACTCCACCAAGAAACGCAAAGAACCCTAAGACAAGACAGAAGGGAATACTATTACAATATGATCAGAGAAGCAGAGGATGATTTCCAACATCACAGGACAATGCAGATGTATCCAAATTTTAAAAAATCCTTTGGTAAATTCAATAAAACAGAACAGTTTATAAAGGATCAGTTTGGGAAAATATTGACTAGCAAAAGTGACATACAAAAAGGATGGAAGACAAACGTTTCACAACTTTTCAACTGCAGTGCTCCACACTCTTACTTTGAATTGGAAGAACCTGATATAATTGACACAGCTGATACAGTTACTACCTCACCAGTAAATGAAATACAGCAAGCAGTAAAGAAAGTAATGGATAACAAGGCTTGTGGCGAAGACCAGATATACGCTGAATTATTAAAGAATGGAGGGCCACAACTGGAATTAGAAATACAGGCGTTAATAGAAACAATTTGGAAGACGTTAACCATTCCTGCAGATTGGAAAACTACAATTGTGTACCTCATATTTAAGAATGATCGACTTGTTTGTGATAACCACAGAGGAATTGCCTTACTGGATGTCACCTACAAAATCTCATCGAGTTGCCTATTAAGCAGGATGATTCCAATAACAGAAGAACTGATTGGGGACTACCAATGTGATTTACACAGAAATGAATCCACATTAGGTCACTTATTCACCCTAAGACAAGTAACTGAGAAGACGTGGGAGTTCAGTGTAGATGTCCACATATTATTCGTAGATTTTAAAAAGGCCTATGATAGCATACACCAACAGACACTCCTAAGTATAAGGAAGGAATTTAAAATACCATCAAAATTAATCAGATTAGTTAAAATGTGTATAGACGAAACATTATGTCACATAAAGACACGGGTAGGAGAAACTGAAGATTTTAAGGTGTACACTGGAATGAGGAAAGGGGATGCCATTTCACCTATTTTATTTAATCTTGTCCTAGAGAAGGAAAGAGACTGGCATACTTAGCCTATGCAGACGACATCTGTTTACTCTCTAGGTCGGAAGAGGAGTTGGAGCAAATGACCAAAGCACTAAAGGAAGCTGCCAGCAAATTTGGGCTAAACATAAACGAAGCCAAGACAGAGTACCTCGTTATGCAGCGTGGTCATTGTCAGACTGCTGGTCATCTACAATCACTGCAGGTTGGGGACCAGTCCTACAAGAGAGTGCAAGAATTCAAATACCTAGGGGCACTTTTCACTGAGAACTCGTCATGTGAAGCAGAGATCAATGCCAGAATACAACTAGGAAACCGATCTTACCACAGCCTAGCATAACTGCTTCGGTCCTAATCTCTCTCCAGACAGTTCAAGATTCGACTGTACAACCCCGGATCCAGCCTGTTGTTCTATATGGCTGTGAGACATGGAGTATCTGGAAACAGGACTTCCATAAGCTCCTTGTTTTTGAGAGAAAAGTGCTTCGGAAGATCTTCGGTCCGGTTCTGAATGCAGATACAGGGGAATGGAGGATCAGATACAACCAAGAACTTGAGGAAATATACCAGCAGCCTAACATAGCACGAGCTGTCAAAGCCAAACGAATCCAGTGGGCCGGCCATGTGGCCCAGATGGAGTATCGCAGATGGCCTCAGAAGCTCCTGGATTTCACACCTACAGGAAAGAGACCGCCAGGGCGACCCAAGAAGCGTTGGAGGGATGGACTCCATGAAGATTTAAACCAAGTGTCAATAGATGTGGACGAATGGCGGATAGCAGCAATGGACAGAATACAGTGGAAGAGGAAACTTGTAGATACTTGCAGTCCACTGGGCCTGATCACGTAGTAGTAGTAGTAGTAGTTGTCCTAGAGATAGTCCATAAGGGATCCAGCTACAGGATGTGAACATTACAAGATTTGCCTATGCAGATGATGTAGCACTAATAAGTAGTTCCAAAAGAGAATTAATCAGAATGATACAAAATTACTACAAAATTGCTGAGAAAACAGGATTACATGTTAATGAAGAAAAAGAATACCTGCCCATAAGTAAGAAAACCTGAAAAGATGCACCTTTGACTGTAGATGGATTCAAATTCAAGACTGTTGACCACTTCAAGTGCCTAGGAAGTCTTATTAGTAATAACAACAGAACAGATATAGAAATAGATGCCCATTTAGCAACAGCAAACAAGACACTTTTTAGTTTCATCAAAATTCTAAGAAAAAGATCACTTAGCAGTAACTTCAAAGTCCGCTTATATCAATCGACCATTATACCTGCGATGTTATATGGATGTGGAACATTAATATTTAGAAAGAAATATGAAGAAAAACTGTTAATATTAGAAAGAAAAATACTAAGGAAAATTTTTGGGCCTGTATACGACGAAAATAATATGAAATGGAGAATAACAAGAAATGGAGAATTAAGAGGGCTGTACAAACACCATAACGTCGTCGAAGTGCTCAAGGGGAGAAGGTTGAATTGGGCAGGCCATGTAGCAAGAATGACGGAGAATAGACTACCTACAATGGCATTCAGCAGAACAACAGATGGAACGAGAGGAAGAGGGAGACCCAGAGTCAGATGGTGGGATAACACTCGGGAGGACACAACTAGGATGAACAGCAGCAGCAGCAGCGACTGGACAAACAGCGCAGTTGGCCAGACCGTAGTGGAAGAGGCTCATAGAGCAGGCGTATGGGCGATAAGGCTCTTACCACATGTAAAGTAAAGTAAAGAAAGTAAGTAAAGTTTACGCATTACACTTATTAAACACAGCACAGCAATAATGTTTACAAAAGTGTAATTAACAGTGTCTGACGGATTTGTCGAAGCGATGTTCACTAAAGATCATATGTGTTTGATTCAAGATCAGCATCATAGTTGCTTGAAGGCATGGTATTGATGATAACTTCATTAATGATCATTTCCGTTCTTCCATCTCGTCTCCAATACCCTTGCTCCAGCTGCTGCACTTTCCTGCAGTAACCTTGCCAGTCGTGTACAGTAACTGAAAGAAAAGCAGAATTAACCAGATTCTGCAATCTTTCCTTCGACATGTTCCCCCTGAAATTGTGTTTTATTTTGGCCTATGCCAATTCTATCGGATTGCGATCGCAGTTGCAGGTCTTCTTCGTGGCCTCTGTTCACAGTGATTTTATCTACGATTTCACATTCGTGGCTGGATTAGTTTCCTTTATTTCAGATAGCAGTTCATCCTTCCTCATTGAATCGTTGCAGTTTATTTGCTTGTCTCACAACCAAAATCAAATTTAGGCACTCTGTCGAACTTCCTGCTTTGACATGACACATTATCCATACAATAGCAGAACTAAGTGGAATATTAGGAACCACGATATCTGCAACCCCACCCCCCCTTTCCCCTCCCTCCGACATCCGCTGGTTTTGTAAACCTCAAAAAGTTCGAGAGTTAGTGCTAACTGTTTCTTGCATTAAACTTCCTGACAAAACTGTGTGCCAGAACAGGCTCCCAGGTTCGAGTCCCACTCTTGCAAACAATTATTTCAGAAAGTTTCAAATCAGCACACAACCTACTGCAGGATGAAAATTCCTTGTAGTTTCTTGCATCTTGCTGCAAATGCTTGCCGAATTTGTCATTTTTTGGCAGTTTTTCTCGAAGTTACAGAAATTGTGCGTTTTTAGTATCGAGCGAAAATATCAATGTCGAAAAGGAGAATGGCATAAAGACAGATGAGCCAAAACAAATGTGCCATTGGAACCCCCAAACACATATAACTGGCACCACCAGGCAATGAAGCGTGAAATGAGTTTACCAATCAATTAGTTTCACCAGAAGAGAAAGTAGAATGTCGGTACTGACGTCTCTAAATTTTAGCTGATTTTTTGATGTTATAGTAAACACAAATACATTACATTTGTAATAAAAATAGTAAATACTGCTTGCAAAAATCGAAGAGTAATTAAAATGCAGATACTGTGCTGCATTTTTGTTTTGTGTTATCGAATATGTCATTATACAGTAGACCGGAGATGTTCGGAATTTGCATACAACATACTCAAAGTTGTTAATCTAATTGAAGTCATCTGATTTTAGTTGACTGAACAGCGTTTTTTGATAACATCAATATGTATGCCTCTAACATTTTGATTTTTATTCATTAATAATAATGCAACACCAGCAGCGATTGATCTAGTTTTTAAGACTAACAACAATTCCGTAGCAAGTATTTTCAGCAAGTTCCTGAAGTAAACTTGCAGCAGTAACTTAAAAAAGTAAACTTGAGTAGGTTTTTGTTCGTATGCAAACATTTCAGCAAGTGCTTACAGAAACTACTTGTTGCTGGACAAAAACCTTTTGTAATACTTTGCACGTAGGGACAGCTTGGCATTGGCAGTGCTTGAAGACAAATGAATATCTTTCCAGTAGTGCCAGTTTTATCTGCTTCTGGCAGTGCCAGAGAAATCCTCAAGTTGTTGTGGCCAGACAGTAGTGTTGTAGTATAAAATAATGTATGTATAATCAATGGTGGTTATAGTGAATGTAGACAAGAAATGAATGAACAGTGAATCACTAGCCTTTTATAATTATACTTATTTGCCTAACAGTATTGTACACTGTAGATAAATCGAGCGAGGTATCAATGCCTTAAACAGTTTGGTCTTGTGTTTGAGGGGGTGGTGGCTCCAATCTTCATCTGCCCATCCAGATTTATGTTTTCTGTGGTTTTTCTAAATTACTTTAAGTAAATATTGGGATGCTTCCTACTTTAAGGCAATGACCTATTCTTTCTTTGTCACACTAGACCTGCAATTTCGTGAATATTTGCAATGTGACTTATGTTATTTTTGTTGTTCGTAAACTGTAACACCACGAAATGTGTAATGTTATTCCAAAAATGATCCATGGATGGATAAATCCACTACTGGTACTACTACTAACGAGGATGGTAAGCTATTGTAGCATGTGTGGTATTAAGTGAAAGCTGAAACTGCCAGTAAGCAACACAAAAATCAATTTCCTTTGCTTGTGTGAAAAGCTGCAGCCAATTTAATAACAGTTTGGTTATGCAAATGTGTCATCAGTCTGAGATCTCCACAACTACACATCATATGATGGCAGTGTGAATTACCCAGGTCTTTTTGTAATTATTGTGGATGATGAATATAGTTGCAAGTGGCAATTAGTAAAATTATGATTAATTAGAAACTGGCACACGCTATATAAAAAACACAAATCAATAGGAGATTATACTTTTTCTTCCTGTGAACCTGCTTCCTAAAATTTGAAAGCTCTATCTCCATAAAAAAAATGATAGACATCATAAAATCACATATTCAACATTCAAGATCATGCACATGACAGACACAGAGGGGACTTTGTATGGTATCACATGTTGTCACATTATAACCACAGTCATGTGGAAATCTGAAAGCAGATACGTTAGTGAAATGTAACACGTGAAAGAGACACATGTTTATTACATACAACATTGTACAACCAGAATAGAACTCAACACAAGGATGGACAGTGCAGCTGTTTATACAAACACCAAATATTCCAGAATGCTGCTATTTATACAAACGTGGAACATTTGAGAATATAGAAACATTAGATATTTGAAGCACCATCCAGAAATGAGAAATACTAAATAACTGCTGGTTGTTGGGTTTCAACTGGTGAGCCACAGCACACCAGCCAGTGGCGTTAACCACTGCACCGCACTCCATACACCAAAGGCCACAGCATTGCTTCCTCTACTTGAGGAACGGTGACCCACTGTTTCAGAAGCTCTCGTTGGAGCCTACAACAGCACCTTCGGTCTAGTTCTTGTCAGTGGTCCTCTGAATCATGTCATTGGCGGATACTCGCATTCAGGTCGCGTTGTTACACCTTCTTCATTACAGTGAGGATCGAAGCCAGCTCCTAACATCAAAGCTTGGCGATTGCACTGTAGGTCCTCAGTTTCCTTGAACGTCCGTCGTCGATTTGCGCCTCTGGACTGCAGCAGGATTTCATACAGAGGGCATAGACGATATCTTTACACTTTTGTCTTCTTGATGAAGGGTCATAATTTTCAACTTCATATGCGACGTCCGATAAGCGACGACGGATACTATACGGTCCAAAGTAGCAATATAGTTATTCATTGCACAGTCCTGCTCTCCACACAAGCGTAAAAATCCATGTCAGGTCTTGTGGGCTGTGTCTCACTGGCCTGTGCTCGACGCTATAAGTCTCTAGTCCTTTCTCCTTGACGTCCAGCTTCATATGCAAGCCAGCTTGTAACACTACCGCCCTGTCGGACGTGCGTTAGCTCAATAAAGCCTGTACTGTAATAAGTTCACGGGCTTCACCTTGTAAACAAGGATTTAGTACATAAGTTGACCGCGTGTACCTAATGGAAGCAATTCGGACTTATTCAGTCAGTAACTACAGTGATGCGTCACGCAAATGTAAAGTACAATTACGCGTTCGCATGGACAAGAAGTACACACAGTAGATACTACTAATGATTAATATTACGGTCGCCAGCCTAATTAGGCATTGAGTGAGTTTTTCCCTGTACAAGTGGTAGCATGTACAAGCATAATGACACGTAGTAATGTTGCGTTTTATAGCAAAATTTAGAACCAGAAAGAATCTACTGAACTAAGGTTTTCTTCTTTTGTACTAATTTGTACGAGCTAAATTTACACAACACCACACAGTAATGATTACTATGAGCTGCACTTTGTATATTGATCAGACTGAAATCGGGCATAGATTACCCTAGACTCAGCAATTTTGAAAACACATATACAATGTCACTATTAAAATTGGAAAAAACACTGATACACTTAGGTTTAATATAGAAATTAATTTTACTGTTCAATTCTGATCAGTACACTTCAAAATGTGCAAGAATAGGCAAGAGAAGGGGGGGGGGCCCTGAAACTGTTATGGTCGTTATACTGAAACTAGTAAGTCCTGGAGGTAAATTAACACTCAAAATTATCAATCTGTGGATAACTATACTTTTATCTTAATTTTAATTAATTAGTTATCCTTCTTTCTGTCTCAAATTAATTAAATAACATTACTAGCTCCATTCAAAATTTATCTTTCAATTTGATCACACTGTTGTTCTTTACTAACATCTGCGTTAACAAACATGAATTTAAACGTCTTTATAGCATAGATTAGTCTGCAGATTATTTATTACTAACTGTAAACTTTCAATTCGGGATACTCGGGTTGCACAATATGTGGTAAGGACCCTGTCTAGGTCAATGATAAGGATAAGTGATGGCTAAGGCAATTCTGGTAAAAGTCACGTTATTATTGAACAGTCAGAACAGTTTCAACACTGGTCCACACAGATACACTTCTAAAGATGAAATAAATGTTTGACCTGTGCACGTCGGTGCGGCGGATGGCGGGCAGCGAGATAGCGGGCAGCACAGCACACATACAAGCACGGCTAAGGCTCTCACAGTATCGGCACTTTCATTCTTCTTGGCGTCGTAATCTTTCCAGTTTTGTGCCTGAGAATATAGCCATGCCAAGTAGTCGTCGGAATCGGCCCATCCGAGGCTCAATGGAATCCACTTTTCCCAGATAGCCTCCTCGGTACAGTACATGTTCCTCTGACCGATGCCCAACTCCGACTGTTTCACTGAGCCCGTTGTGCCGAACCGCGCCAGTGTGCGTTTTCCCGCGCTCGCCTGCATCCACCTTTTCCCGCGCCCCTATAGGTAGGGTATTCACCACAGGTTTTCTACTACACATATTCTAATGCATTACCTACGTATGGACCAAGTGTTTAAA
The DNA here is from genome assembly GCF_023864275.1 of Schistocerca cancellata. Classification (NCBI taxonomy): domain Eukaryota; kingdom Metazoa; phylum Arthropoda; class Insecta; order Orthoptera; family Acrididae; genus Schistocerca; species Schistocerca cancellata. The sequence continues at coordinate 11,573,325 of NC_064626.1, forward strand.
TTACAATTTTCACATCATACAATAGTTTTAACATTAAATACACTTTCCTTTGGTTATCAAATTGCTTAAAATCTAACATAAGTAATGACATTCATTTCAAAAGTTGCGTACAGTTTCTTTAACATGACACGAAAGAGAAAAAAAATCCAAAATAATATTTACATTATTTTACATAAATTCATACAGAAACATTTATCTAAATGCATAAAGAAAAAAATTATTATAGGTACATTATTGTTACAAGCTGCGTTATTTGTTCTGTCCTGGCGATATGTTTCATCTCGTCATGTTGAGTACTGTCCAGCTGGAACATGAACAGTAAATCCGTATTCGTTTGCTCTCGCAACCTGGGGAAGAATGAATGGTGTAAAGCCTGCTTTGTTTTCGCTGTGTTGTATGCAGATAACCCGAGGGGCAGTATCGTGTATCCCAGTTCGCTTTTTGACAGAAAGCTATATCTAGAACATATATGGCTCAAATGGCTCGAAGCACTATGGGACTTAACATCTGAGGTCATCAGTCTCCTAGACTTAGAACTACTTAAACCTAAATAACCTAAGGACGTCACACACATCCAGGCCCGAGGCAGGATTCGAACCTGCAACCGTAGCCGCAGAACATATATGCCAACGTCTTATTAAAGCCTTCTGTGAGACCATTGGGCAGCTGCCATCGTGTGGACGATGAGACAAAGAGAAGTTACCTCTGATACTAGTCTTGACTGGAACACTTTTCTACATTCAGAGATCATCACACTAGGTGCTATATGCTTCAAAGTGATGTCTTCTAAAAGGAACGTTGCAGTTTATTGAGCTTCAGCTGTGGGCACAGATTTGATGACAATGTAGTGGGTGAAGTAGTCAGAGCAGACTATCATCCATCGAGTCCCCCTTTATCGACTTCGAAAACCTCATAAAGAGATCAATTACAATTCGGTGAAATGGTTCTGCTGACGGTAGGATCGGTACCAGACACCCCAGCGGTAAATGCGACACACTTTGCCGTCGCTGGTATTCCAATTGTGGCTCAGATACTGTCTTATGCAGCAGTAGAGATCTGGCTACTGATACCTGCACCTGACACTGTCTGGAGTCTTCGCAAATACTAGGTGACCAGAAGTTGGAGCGCAGTGGAAGTACTTCGGGATAGCTCCCATAAACGAGCTAGGATGAATCACGTTTTTTATACAGTTCTCCCCTTGTTAATTAAAAATTCCTCTTATCGGTTCCGCCTTCTTCAAGCCTTATATGGTTTTCAGCAGTGCTGGATTTTCCTACTGTTCAGCAGCAATGTCATTTAATGCAACGATGACCGAGCTTCCAACCACACAGCTGTGTTCTGCCAAAGGATTCCTTGATAGGTACTCAGCATCCTTGTGTTTGTGTCAACTTTCGCGTTCCACTATGACGTACTTCTCAAGTCTCACTGCTCGCCAGTCGAACCGTCAGATCATTCAGGCCAGAGAGCCAGCATGGAGAATGGAGGTCCAGCACAGCAGTGAATGCTTTCTCAAATAAATATGCCCACAACTTGTTATGTTTCATTGAACTGCAAGGCACTCTTTCTCGGTATCTGAGCAGTAACTGAAGGTCTCGAAGAGCACTCCGGAAGCACATGCTATCACCTTTTCAGCACCCTTAGTGATGAGTGTGAAGTTCGTTTTTTGGCATTCTTGTCATACAACGATAGAACTGAAAAATATCTTAGGACCTCCAAGAAAATTTGGCCTCTCCCTGTAGTGGTTGTTGCAAGGGACGTGCCTTTGTACAGAAATCCCTTATGAATCACTGCAAGTAAGAGCGCATTTCGAGAAAATTTCTCACATCACGAATCTGCCAAGAATCGGGAAATATGAGACTTCTCTTATTTTCTTTGGATTAGGACAGACTCCAATATCACTAGATGGATGGAGATTTTTGTGTCTGGGGTGGCGAGAAGGAATTTTTTTGGATTGAGGTGAAGGCCTGACGTTTGAATGCTCTTCAACATGGTTGACAGGCGGCTTAGATGTTTTTAAAATGCATTGGAAAAAAAAAAAGAGAATATCAACTCGATGGCAAACGACACATGATCCATTTAAGATGTCGAAGCGGGCTGTCCATCATACCTTCAACTGTGGCTACAGCGTTACACAGTCCAACAGCATGACTTTGAGCTCAAAGAGACCGCCAGGAGTTGTTAAGGCAGTTTTTCCCAGTCAGCCTCTTCAACCTCAATTTGCCTATGTCCACTGCTGAGAAGCACTTTGTCTCTTTCAAGCATTCTAGCGTGCAATCAATGCGTGGGAATGGATTCTGATCAGTCATTGGTAGTCGATGCAGGAACGCCATGTGCTGCTCTTCTTCTGTGAAAGTCCCATCGGAGGACGCAGAGGACTCTCTGAAGTTTGAGTGACGTCATCTTGCAGCATCTTCTTCACTTCCTCACGGGTTATGCATTGTTCACCTGATGACCCTCTGTGTGAGTGCTGACTAGTTAGTAAATGATCCCCAGTGTTGATATGGTTGTTTCATCATTGGCCACTTGGCCTATCTTTTCTGCACTCTGGATTTGAAAGCGTCGTCGCTGGCATGTAGACATATTTTTTGAGCCCAAGTGGGCTTTTCAACAGACGAAAGCTCCACACATAGCGTAATTCGAAGGATAACTATAACTGACGATCATATTGATGTGATTGAAAATTCACCTCAGTTATGAACGATAAATCTTTCATTGCAAACTAGTTTCAGTGACTTTTAGCTCCATCATCAGGGATCAGGCATCACACAGTTTGTTAAGACATGGTTGTGGGATGGGAGGGCTAATTGATCACAAAAGATGTAATTCGCACCTGTGCAACATTTAGAAGCACCAGAGCAGTGAGTGGAACACCTGCCTCACCAGTACAGAAGCGCTCAGACAGGCTGGCCGTCGACGATGAGGTCAGTAAGATTTCCATACGTCTTGCAGGATGACATCCGTGGTGGGTTTTCATCCGTCGTGGCCTCAGCCATATATGGTCAACTCGTTCAGTTTTTCTGAAGTGTTTGACTACGTGAGTGGGGAAAAACTATGACAAGCTGAAGAGTGTTCACTTCCAGGGTGCAGTGATAGGCTTCATCCCACCATTCGACTGTAATCGCCCGCAGTTGACTGGCTTGAACAGGAGTGTTGTGATTGTTGTTGCCTGCCGGCATAGCAGTTGCTGCGAAACTCGCCTTCTTCCTCTGAAGTAATGTACGATGTGTCCAGGCCGTCCACAGTGGAAATGCAGGAAAGTATTGTCCTCTGGCCACCAAACGTCCATTCTTCTGTAGAACATTTTACTTGGCATAGAAGTCTGTTGTATCTGTATTGGTTGGGTGCTGCAATATAAGTCCGTTTGGCTGAGTACATTTTTCTACATCCACATCTACATCTACTTACATACCCTGCTGACCAACATGTGATACATGGCGGCGGATACCTTGTATCACTACCAGTCGTTTCCTTTCCTGTTCTACTCACAAATGCAGCGAGGGAAAAATGCCTATCTACACACTCTCATATGAGCCCAAATTTCTCTTATCTAGTTTTCACGGTCCTTATGCATAATGTACTTAGTGACAATAGAATTCTACTTCAGTCAGCTCCAAATGAGAGTTCACTAAATTTCCTCCATAATGTTTCATGAAAAGAATATTATCTTCCCTTCAGAGATTCCCATTTGAGTTCACGAAGCAACTGCATAATACTCATGTGTTGATTGAACTTACTGGTAACAAATCCGGCAGAACACTTCTGGATTCCTTCAGTGTCTTGGCTTAATCCAGCCTAGTGGAGTATATTTGTGGTAAGGTTCTACGGGAGCAAACTACTGAGGTCATCGGTCCCTACTCTTACACACTAATTAATGTAACTTAAACTAACTTACGCTAAGAACAACACACACACCCACGACCGAGGGTGACAAGGCGCAACAGACCATGCGGCTGCCTGGTGGGGTCTCAAACACTTGAGCAGTACTCGATGATGTGTCGCACTGTGGTCCTACACGCCATCACCTTTACACGAGCTACCATTTCATAAAATGCTCCCAATAAATGAGGTGTACCATTTGTTTCTCCTAGTGCCTTCCTTGCACGCTTGTCCCATTTCACAGCTTTCACAACGTCGCACCTGGATACTTAATCGACATGACTGTGTCAAGCAGCACACCCCTAATGGCATATTCGAACATTTTAGCTCCTCATCAGCGTCAACTAACATTTATTTACATCTAGAGCAAGCTGCCATTGATTACACCAATTACAAATTCTGTCTAATTCATTCTGTATCCTTCTACAATCAGTCAAGGACGATACTTTCCCATATGCTACAGCATCATCAATAGATAACTGCAGATTGCTGCTCACACTGGTCGTCAGATAGTGTTTACGTATACAGAGAACAAGAGTGGTCCAGACATTCCTGGGGCGCTCTGACGATACCTTTGTCCCCGATGAACACTTACTGTCAAGGAAGAAATACCGTGTTGTAATACATAAGAGCCATTCACATATTTGTGAACCTGTCCCTGGTGTGTTCAGTTTGTGACGGAGTTGCTGTAAGCGATCTATACATCTCTTCTTCAACACTGTCTATCGTTGTTGTTGTTGCTGTTGTTCTGCTTTTTCGTCTCAAGGCTGGTTTGATACAGCTCTCCATGCTACTATATTCTGCATGAGCCTCTTCATCCCTGAATAACTACTGCGACCTAAATCTTTCTGAATCTGCTTACTATATTCATATCTTGGTATCCCTCTACGATTTTTATCTAACACACTTCTCTCCAATACTAAAGTGGTGATCCTTGATGTCTCAGAACGTGTTCTATCAACCGATTTTGTTTTTTATTGTTATTTATTATTATCCTTTCTTTTGGTCAAGCTGTACAAGAAATGTCTTTCTTCCCCAATTCTATTCAGTACCTCCTCATTAGTTACATGAGCTACTCATCTAATCTTCAGCATTCTTTGGTAGCACCATATTTTAAAAAAAAACTTCTGTTCTCTTTTTGTCTAAACTGTTTATTGTCCATGTTTCACTTGCATATATGGCTGCACTCTACACAAATACTTTCAGAAAAGACTTCTTTACACTTAAATATATACTTGATGTTAACAAATTTCTCTTCTTCAGGAACACTTTTCTTGTCATTGCCAGTCTACATTTTATATCCCCTCTACTTCAGCCACTATCAGTTATTTTGCTGCCCAAATAGCAAAACTCATCTACTACTTTGAATATCTTGTTTCTTGATCTAATTCTCTCAGCATCGCCTGATTTACTTCCACTGCTATATCGTGCTTTTGCAGTCCTCGTTGCCATAAGATACTGTATCTCTTTTCTCACTACTTGGGACATAAGAGGGGCGATATCTTGTTTGTCTCCACAACTGTCAGAGGGACCATATTCACAAGTCTGTCATACTTCTTTCATCTGACTTTTTCTGTTGCATTTCCCCTATGCGCTGGCACCACTTGATGAACTCTTCAGTTGTTGTGACGTCCTTCACCAGAAGACCCTTGTCATGTCTTCTGCAACACATATAATAATGTACGAGATTATACAGCATTATTCATTTCCGAAGTCACAATTTGGCAGAGGGCCAAAACATTCTGTGTGTACTACTGTTTCATTTTCCCATGAATTCTGCTCTGTTCTTCAATTGTCCTTCTGCTAAGCAAGCTTGTTGCTGATTTTCTTCCGTTTGGCCTGTCATTCATTTCAGCTATTGAGCTTCTCTTCCTTTTTCTTGAAGCAATGCTGGGCAGTGCCACCCAAGTAACAGTACACATTTGCGAAACACATCATGTCATCCAACCTGTTTTATTTGGTGACCCAGTCAAATCCTTTCAGCTATTTCATCTGGTCCTGATCAGCATTTCCGGAAAACACTGATGTGTGGTTGATATACAGCTGGCTTACTGCTGCTTTGGAATTCTTCTGTCTCTGGAATATATAGATCTAAGAAATGATATACTGCTTGTTTTCCAGTTCCTGTTGATGTAGACCATGGGTTTACTTTGCCTAATTCGAGCCGCAGTGCTATACATGAATTTAAGTACCTGGCACTTCCACAAAACAATGTCATGTCATAACCACTCTCAAGTCCAAATCCAGACCCAGGGTCACCAATGAAATACAACACTTAACGCTGAAAGCACATTTATTACAAACACCAACGTACAGCCAGAACAGAATGGATGGAGAGTGCAGTTATTTATACAAGCATTGAATTTTCCAGAATACTGCTATTTATTGAAACATGGACTATTCCAGAATATGCAAACGTTACAAATACAAAATATTTCAAGAACCTCACAGAAAAGATAAACAAACAAAAATGTGTGGTCAGGTTTGAACTGGCGACTCACAGCACGACAGCCAGCTAGTGTACTAACCACCATGCCACTGTGGGCACCACAGTTCCACACCTTCCAGTTGTGTTGGAGTATGGGAGAAAAGACTGCTTAAATGTCTGTGTATGTGCTGTGATTAGTCAAGTTTTGTCTTCATGGTCCTAATGGGGGTGATAACTAGGCGCTAAAGAATGCCCATAGGATCTTTAGTTAATACTGACTCAAAAAGGTTTGTAAATACGATTTCGCATGGTAATAAGCGTCTATCCCCAAGAGTAGGCGATTTAGGTTTTTCAGCAATACCATGACACCCTACTGTGGGTCAAACAAACTTGCAAACATCTGTATCACCTTCGTCTGTATACATTCAGTATCCCATCTTAATCCTCTTTACCATAGGTCTTACAAGGTTTATCAATATTCTGAGATGGGACACGCAAACGATTTATATACTCTCTCCTTTGTAGACAGACTGCGTTTTCTCAATATCCTGTCCATGAGCCATGGTCTACCACCTGCCTTACCTATGACTCGATGTTTTTACAAATTGTTACACCCAGTTATTTGTGTGAGTTGGCTGATTATAGTTGAAAATAACTGATATAATCTTCATAGGACACATGTTTTTTTTTATATTCTGAAATGAATAATTTTATGGTCTCTACATTTAAAATAAGTTATCAGTCTTTGTACCATTTTGAAATCATATCAATATTTGATTGCATATTTTCAGATTGCACTTCATTTAGATAACTTCATTATCTGTGAAAAATCTTAGGTTGCTGCTTATGCTGTCTGGCAGGTCATCAGTATAAAACATAAACTGCAGTAGTCCCTACACGCTTCCCCATGGCTGTCTGATCTTACTCCCATATGACCCGACGATTCTCCATCTGAGATAACATGCTGCACACTACCTACCAAGAAAACCTGAAGCTGATCACAAGTTTTGTTTCATAACTCATATAATCACGCTTTTGTTACGAACACTTGTTGTGGTAGGGAGTGAAATGCATTTTGAAAGTCAGTAAATACTGCAGCTACCTGATTCCATTGATCCATAGCTTCCAGTATGTCTAGTGAGAAAAGCACAATTTGGGTTTCAAATGACCGATGTTTTTAGAATCCATGCTGGCTGATATGGTGGAGGTCATTCTGTTTGAGATACATTGTTATGTTTGAGTATAGAATAGATCCATGAACCATGGACCTTGCGGTTGGTGGGGAGGCTTGCGTGCGTCAGCGATACAGATGGCCGTACCGTAGGTGCAACCACAACGGAGGGGTATCTGTTGAGAGGCCAGACAAACGTGTGGTTCCTGACGAGGGACAGCAGCCTTTTCAGTAGTTGCAGGGGCAACAGTCTGAATGAATGACTGACCTGGCCTTGCAACATTAGCCAAAACGGTCTTACTGTGCTGGTACTGCGAACGGCTGAAAGCAAGGGGAAACTATGGCCGTAATTTTTCCCGAAATCATGCAGCTTTACTGTGTGGATAAATGATGATGGCGTCCTCTTGGGTAAAATATTCCGGAGGTAAAATAGTACCCCATTCGGATCTCCGGGTGGGGACTACTCAGGAGGATGTCGTTATCAGGAAAAAGAAAACTGGCGTTCTACGGATCGGATCGTGGAATGTCAGATCCCTTAACCGGGCGGGCAGATTAGAAAATTTGAAAATGGAAATGGATAGGTTAAAGTTAGATATAGTGGAATTAGTGAAGTTCGGTGACAGGAGGAACAAGACTTTTGGTCAGGTGAATACAGGGTTATAAACACAAAATCAAATAGGGATAATGCAGGAGTAGGTTTAATAATGAATTAAAAAATTGGAGTGCGGGTAAGCTACTACAAACAGCATAGTTAATGCATTATTGTGGCCAAGATAGACACGAAGCCCACGCCTACTACAGTAGTACAAGTTTATATGCCAACTAGCTCTGCAGATGATGAATAAATTGAAGAAATGTATGATGCGATAAAAGAAATTATTCAGGTAGTGAAGGGAGACGAAAATTTAATAGTCATGGGTGACTGGAATTCGAGTGTAGGAAAAAGGAGAGAAGGAAACATAGTAGGTGAATATGGATTGGGGCTAAGAAATGAAAGAGGAAGCCGCCTGGTAGAGTTTGGCACAGAGCATAATTTAATCATAACACTTGGCTCAAGAATCATGAAAGAAGATTCTATACATGGAAGAATCCTGGAGATACTAGAAGGTATCAGATAGATTATATAATGGTAAGACAGAGATTTAGGAACCAGGTTATAAATTGTAAGACATTTCCAGGGGCAGATGTGGACTCTGACCACAATCTATTGGTTATGAACTGTAGATTAAAACTGAATAAACTGCAAAAAGGTGGGAATTTAAGGAGATGGGACCTGTATAAACTGAAAGAACCAGAGGTTGTAAAGAGTTTCAGGGAGAGCATAAGGGAACAATTGACAGGAATGGGGGAAGGAAGTGCAGTAGAAGAAGAATGGGTAGCTCTGAGGGATGAAGTAGTGAAGGCAGCAGAGGATCAAGTAGGTAAAAAGACGAGGGCTAGTAGAAATTCTTGGGTAACAGAAGAAATATTGAACTTAATTGATAAAAGCAGAAAATATAAAAATGGAGTAAATGAAGCAGGCAAAAAGGAATAGAGACGTCTCAAAAATGAGATCGGCAGGAAGTGCAAAATACCTAAGCAGGGATGGGTAGAGGACAAATAAAAGGATGTAGAGGCTTATCTCACTAGGGGTAAGATAGATAGTGCCTACAGGAAAATTAGAGAGACCTTTGGAGAGAAGAGAACCACTTGTATGAATGTCAAGTGCTCAGATGGAAACCCTGTAATAAGCAAAGAAGGGAAAGCAGAAAGGTGGAAGGAGTATATAGAGGGTCTATACAAGGGCGATGTACTTGAGGACAATATTATGGAAATGGAAGAGGATGTAGATGAAGATGAAATGGGAGATACGATACTGCGTGAAGAGTTTGACAGAGCACTGAAAGACCTGAGTCGAAACAAGGCCCCCACAGTAGACAACATTCCATTAGAACTACTGATGGCCTTGGGAGAGCCAGTCCTGACAAAACTCTGCCATCTGGTGAGCAAGATGTATGAGACAGGCGAAATACCCTCCGACTTCAAGAATATAATAATTCCAATCCCAAAGAAAGCAGGTGTTGACAGATGTGAAAATTACCGGACTATCAGTTTAATAAGTAACAGCTGCAAAATACAAACGCGAATTCTTTACAGGCGAATGGAAAAACTGGTAGAAGCCGACCTCGGGGAATATCAGTTTGGATTCTGTAGAAATATTGGAACACGTGAGGCAATACTGACCTTACGACTTAACTTAGAAGAAAGATTAAGGAAAGGCAAACCTACGTTTCTAGCATTTGTAAACTTAGAGAAAGCTTTTGACAATGTTGAGTGGATTACTCTCTTTCAAATTCTAAATGTGGCAGCGGTAAAATACAGGAAGCGAAAGGCTATTTACAATTTGTAGAGAAACCAGATGGCAGTTATAACAGTCGAGGGGCATGAAAGGGAAGCAGTGGTTGGGAAGGGAGTGAGACAGGGTTGTAGCCTCTTAAAGTAGTAAAGGAGTTTTGCTATTTGGGGAGCAAAATAACTGATGGTGCTCGAAGTAGAGAAGATATAAAATGTAGACTGGCAATGGCAAGGAAAGCGTTTCTGAAGAAGAGAAATTTGTTAACATCGAGTATAGATTTAAGTGTCAGGAAGTCGTTTCTGAAAGTATTTGTATGGAGTGTAGCCATGTATGGAAGTGAAACATGGACAATAAATAGTTTGGACAAGAAGACAATAGAATCTTTCGAAATGTGGTGCTACAGAAGAATGCTGAAGATTAGATGGGTAGATCACATAACTAATGAGGAGGTATTGAATAGAGTTGGGGAGAAGAGGAGTTTGTAGTACAACTTGACAAAAAGAAGGGACCGGTTAGTGGGACATGTTCTGAGGCATCAAGGGATCACAAATTTAGCATTGGAGGGCAGCATGGATGGTAAAAATCGTAGAGGGAGACCAAGAGATGAATACACTAAGCAGATTCAGAAGGATGTGGGTTGCAGTAAGTACTGGGAGATGAAGAAGCTTGCACAGGATAGGGTAGCATGGAGAGCTGCATCAAACCAGTCTCAGAACTGAAGACCACAACAATAACATAGAATAGATGTCAATGAGATCAGACTGTAGTTTCATAGATCACTTGTAAACGCTTTTATGGAAAGGTTTGATTGTGTTTTTTTTCCTACTCTCTGGGAACAGCTTTTTGTTCAAGGTCTGCATAATATATTATAGTTAAAAGGGGAGCTAAGTCTGCTGGAGGTTCTGTATGGAATCTGGTAATACTCACATTGGTCACTGGAGCAATGTTTAATTTTAATGATCTCAACAGTTTCTGGCTCTGATCTTTATGTGCTGTGATCTACATTTTTTTCCACTCACTGGACATAGCTGTCCGTTCAAGGACTCCACGATATAGTATGGTTAAAAGGGGAGCTAAGGCACCTGGTGATTCTGTATGGAATCTGACAATGATCACATTGGGCCTTGGAGCATTATTTAATTTTAATGATTTCAGTTCTGTCTCAACATGACTGGCTCTAACATCTATATCACTCATCTTTGCAGTGGCACAAGAAGTTAACTTGGGCAGTGCTTCACTTCTTTCTTAGAAAAGGAACATTTGAAAACAGAGTTGAGTGTTTCATTATTTATTTTTCAACCTTGGATTTCAGCTCCTGTGTGATATATGTGGCACGTCTGACAACTTAAGCCCGGTCCACACGCAACGATCTGTCTGCGCAGATATCGGCGCAGATGTCTGTACATGCAAAAGATCACTGCAAATGTGGTGTGTTCACACGACACAAACCCACCTGCGTCTCGCGCCCCGCTGGTCGCGATGCTGATTGACTGACAGTTAAATTCATGACGTCATATACAGTAAGTCACAAACCCCAATCTACTACTCGCCCGCCATCTGTCGGTGTAGAAAAGAAATATCAGTGGCAAGCGACTACGCTCCCCGTAAACGTCAAAATTTAATTCAGTTATTTTGAAATACAGAAATGGAGTAAGTTCTGTTGTGGTCTGTGTTCGCAACTTGTGTTGCAAAAAACATTCAGACCAACCGCAGGAAACAGAGAAAGCGGTCAAAATGGTGTAGACGGTGGCTGCTAAAGCGAAAGCAGTTTTCTCACGTAAATTTACTGCGAGAGTTGCAGGGCGAACCTGTTTTGTTTTACATTACCTCGTGTTCCATTTCCTCACACATTGATACTCCAATTTCACCTTCAATTGTGTTGCTGTTTGGTCTTGGAGTTTCTTGATCACTAAGAAAGCCAAGCAGATCAAAATACCATAACGTTGGCTGGTATACTTGATCTACTCCTACACCAGATCTTCTAGATTTCTGAACTTTGGATAACTCTTTTCGGTAAACAGATCGCTGACAGACTTAATTTACTTGACTTGCCTTCATGAAGTCATCCTTCAGGAAAGCGTAAATAGCTTCACATGTATTGGGTATTATTTCACTCAATGCTTGTTTCGACATTGCAGATGAAAATTCCAAATCCTTGTAGCTCTTTCCTCTTGCTAGGAATTTTAATGTTACCGCCAGCCGTTCATGAGGAGAAATTGCCCTTCTCATACAAGTATTTTTCTCATAATATGAGGGTTTACAAGCTTTAAGAGATAATTATAAGTTTCGACATCCATCCGCAAATTATTTCGCCAGTTCGCAACGAAATAATTTTTTTATTACCGTTTCTCTGTTTGCCGAGGCGGCAACTGCCCGCAATTTTTCAATTAGAGCGTTGTATGCTGCTGTCTTTACTTTTAATCTTCCACAAACATGGGTGGTTTCTGTATATTTCAATGAATTCACTTACAAACTCTCGAGAACACTGACGAATATCAGCCATTTTAATGCCCTATGCGCACAAATACAAACACTAGACTGAGCAAACAGCTGTTTCGCGCCAGATTTGCGGCGATCTCCTGTCCACACGCTCCAACTTGTCTGCGCAGATGTGGTTTGAACCCACAGATTTGAGAGGTTTCGCTCAAACCTCAAACTCCAACTTCCAGGTTTGCACACACCTCAGGTTGGTGCAAATCTTCTGTCCACACGCAACTATCTGTCTGCGCAGATGTTATGTGCGCAGATATTTGCGCAGACAGATCGTTGCGTGTGGACGGGCCTTTATACTTATCGTTCAACAGTATCTGCTTCTTAACAGGTTTCTTTGCAGAGTCTGTATACTGTGGAGAGCCCTCCATGGCCCCTTCCAACATGAACTATTTTGCTATATACTTGTCTCTCTATCATTCCTCTATATGCTCCCATCCAGTTCCTCTTTAAGGTGTGACGGAACTTTTTTTGTCTAACTGACTAAATATTTTAGTCTTCCCCCTTGCTTTTGCTGTCCTTCGTAGGTTAGTGATCATTGTGTACATTAATAATCATTGCTCCTACAATTGCCTAAGGGTTCTTGATATCACTTTCAATACACACGTCATTAAAGATGCGAAGCCATCCAGTTAGGTCTAACATGTCGCCATTTTGAATGGTGAAGGGCTCCTAAATTATCTGTTCTTGGTAGGTTTCAGAGAAGGCATTTAGTAATGTTTCGCTGGATGCCTTGCTCCACTCACCGTTTACATATCTGTGAATTTTCTCAGTGGATTATTGGCTGACTGAAGTTTCTTTCAGTGATGACAGTGTGTTTGGGGAACAATTGTACTAGCGAATTTTCTTTAATATGAGCATTTACATCTGAAGATGAGTCCGGAGATCGTTGGAAAGATTCAGTTACGAGTTTATGCCCACACTTGATTCTGAGTCTTGATCAATCTTGCATACCGCTTCAGTTTGTAACTCGACAGAAAAAGAACGTGGAAATGAAAGTAAAATTATGAAGAAAACGCGGCACAGAATATTTTTTTAAAAAATGGAGACATATTCACAAACGAACACATAAAGTGAGAGACTAGACTGCTGTGATTGCAGAATGTGACTGAGGTAGAACTTGGAATCATATGCGGCGCGGTTGGTCTCCGCAGTGTTGAGTGTTGATTTGCACTCTGCTCCTTGGAAGATGGAAAAACAAATTAGCTGGAAAAACTTTGTCAAAGATGAAAAGAGAGAGTGAGAGAGTTTATTAATTGAATAGCAATTGGAAAAACAACATTGCTTTATATCAGCGGCGGTGCTGCATGGGATCTTTGATTTGACCACGTGATCATGGCTGACCAATAGTAGTACTCATGCATGTTGCAAGTGTTAGTGTTGTCGTTAAATGTTGTAAGATATCGTAAAATGCCTAATAAAGCTAAGAAGGAGAAGGTAATCAGAAAATTCTATTATCTGAAAGACCGTTGGGATATGTGACGCGTGCGTACACGTAACTACATCTTACAACTAATCTGTAGATTAATAATACGTCGAAGGACAGCAAAGAGGGTGTAGCATTGACGCCGTGTCATGTTTTTTGTTGTAAGAGTTGTTTCATACAAATTATTGTAACAGCAAGCAGGCTATACAACTATACAAAACTTGTTCTCCGTGTTACAACCTCAACTGCAGTAATTTGTGTACTTGTTTTCAGGAACCAGTTAAGAAGTCGGGCAATGGGAAAAATGGAAAAGATGCGACAGAGAATGATGAAGTGAGTGAAATAAATATTTGACAAGTGTGTAGACACTATAGATTAGCGGTGTGAATGTAACCAAAGTATAGTGACTAATATAGTTATTTAGACAGTTGTTGAAATCAGACTGTCTCATAACCCTATCTGGTTTCCGTATGCGTTGGTAGGTGAGACATCTATAATTGGCATATTATTGAAGGTGCTGAGTTTATGATGATTATTTTCCTCGTCGTTGTTTCTGAATGCATTATACAAAACATTGTTTCAATGTGACAATTAATTGGTGTTTGAAACCTCACGTAATAGCATTTCGGGTACCATATCTACACTCCACAGCGAACAAATTCGTATTAGCTCCGTCGGTACCCACGACGTAGCAGAAAAGAGAACCACAACATTGTTCGTTAATCGTACGAGAGTTAAAGTGCATGTTGAGACGGAGTCCTGTATAAATGGCAAATGGTGAAAAATGTTTATTGGTGGATAACAGAAAGGTCACGCAATCGAAACAAAATGTCATTTCGTCAGTATGCTTTGATATTCCAACTTTTTAGAGACTTCCTTCGCTCTGAATTGCGAGCTGCATTTGTACATCACTGAATGACAACGAATGTTTTGCTGTTTTTATGGCTTTCTCTTATGGTGATGGCCTTGCCATCTTTTAGTGTGTATTATTTATTAATAATCACTTTCGTGCTCTTTTGTAAATGAAATTTGGGATAATAAAATATGATATGCTCAGCACAGATTTTATTTCTGAGAATTGTAACAGCTTTCAGCGCCGTGCGAATTTTAGTTTGATTAACATTCCGTGAATTGATTTATTAATAAGTGAACGTCCCATCAATAGAAGTGGGAGGCACCATTAAAAAATAATTTGTAATTTCATATTCATCAGCCATTTCATATCCACTGCCAGACAAAGGGCGTCTTTGGTCTGTTATGCATTACAGTTTAAGTAGCTTATGCACTATAGTTGTCAGCTATTACCGTCCATATCAATTCCCTCTTCATTGTCAAGCAACTTGTTGGACACTGAATTTCGCATTAGCCCTTGTCACAAGGTGAAATCTGCCAGTAATTGTTCAATAGTAATGACTACAAATACTTGTCAGCTACTTGTGTGACTTCTTTTTTAGTTTCATGTGTATTAAATATTCTTGGTGCATTTCTCACATTAATTCTCTATGAAAACCTGAGCTTTTGACAGTACCTGATGTTGTCAGGAGAGCAACTAACTTTTCGAGGAATAACAGACTCGCCACTGCAGCCAGAGACTATATGGGCATCATCAGGGAAAGCTATCCAGTCTCCTTGTTTCCATTATGACTTGTAGAGCATGATGTACTACTCCATAGGACCTACTTGTCAGTAGCTTGCTACATTGATGCCTAATGGAAGTGTAAGATTGGTGTGTAAACAGGCCTATTCTCCACTGTACTAAAGTGCATTAAGTTCATGCCATGCCATCCAAATTCTATATGTGTAAAGCATTCTCCGAAACTATGAATATGAGTAGTTATAGTGATAGCTAGTTGAATTAAATCGGGCGATGCAGAGGAAATTAGATTAGGAAACAAGACTAATGATTGTACGTGAGTTTTGCTATTTGGGCAGCAAAATAACTGATGTCTGAAGTAGAGAGGTATAAAATGTAGACTGACTATGGCAAGTAAAACTTTTCTGAAGCATATTAACTTAACATTGAATATGTATTTAAGTGTTAAGAAGTATTTTCTGTAGGTGTTTGTCTGAAGTGTAGATGTGTATGGAAGTGAGAATGGATGATAAAACAGTTTAGACTAGAGCAGGAGAGAAGCTATTGAACTGTGGTACTACATAAGAATTCTGAAAATTAGATTGATAGAGTGCATAACTAATGAGGAGATACTGAATACAATTGGGAAGAAAAGAAATTTGTGGCCCAACTTGATGAAAAGAAGGAATCTGTTGATAGGACACATTCTGAGACATCAAGGAATCACCAGCTTCATCTTAGACGGAATTTAGGTGTGTGTGTGTGGGGGGGGGGGGGGAGGATAAAACTTGTAGAGGGAGAGCAATGGATTAATGCAGTAAACACCTTGAAATGGATGTAGGTTGCAGTAGTTAATTGAAAATAAAGAAGCGTGCATAGGATAAGTAACATTGAGAGCTACATCAGACCAGTCTTCAGACTGTAGTCCACAACAATAGTTCGATTTGTAATTTCACTCACAATTTGCTTTGCTTGAAAAAATGACTATTTGATGTAGCTGAATGACTGGCCACAAACAGAAAACTCTTGAGTTTGATCATATCAGTTCTAGGATTTTTCGTCTGTATAACTGTTGTCTCTTCTTACAATGATTTATTAATTGAAATATGCAAAATTAGACATTACAGAAATGTGTATCCGTCTGCTGTGACCCATGATGTCATCAATATGGCAGAAGTATTCCAGAGTATACAGAATGATGCCAAATAGATGCACTCTATACACATGCCAACAAACATAAACAAAAATGGATGTGAAACAATGTCTTACTCCAAAAATAAAATTAAACTAATGGGACAGCTGTGGAGAATTGGGAGTTTAGGGCGGGGACAAGCTACAAAAATTAAAGAACACTGCACCATCACAGAACAAATAATATTAAAAAAATTATAGCTTTATGCTACACCAACAAAACCACAGTAATCGGACAGTTCCCTTGACCTGTATAGCTCAACTGCTGCTACTGATACCAGAAAACCAACACCTACAACCCCAAAAAGTGGAATTGGAAATTTCCCTTGACCTTTATAGCTCAACAACTATCGATACCAAAAACTGTTACCCACAACTCCAGAAAGTGGAACCATATCCCCAACAACCCAAAACTCAAAAATTCCACAGTCACTACACCAATTAAAACACAACCGACCTACCATAAATATACAACACACAGAACATCACAATCACTATACCAAAACAAAAATAGTTACCAACTAAAGGCTCCAGCAATTCCACTTAGGTCCCCCCCCCCCCCCCTCTCTCTCTCTCTCTCTCTCTCTCTCTCTCTCTCTCTCTCTCTCTCTCTCTCTCTCTCCCTCCCCCTCCCTCCCTCCCCGTCCCTCCTCATGAGCTCACTTTCATATCCCTATGTAACAAAAATGCAGTTAACAAAAATTAGACTTCTTTCTGCACAACAAACATGGAACTAATCAGGTATAACAAAAATGCCAAACACAGAAAACCTTAATAACTCACTGAAAACACTTCCATAACCCATTTTACCACATCAACTACCTAAACTCAAAGCTACATTAGCACAGTGACAACCCAATACCACACGTTAAAATCAGCATGTCCACATCCACCACCAGAGGGCAACATCACATACAACAACACGGCATCTACAAACACAACCAGCTCAAAAACTCCATGCTGTATTGATGTCGCACATAACATGACCATTATGTCATGGGTCAAAGCAGACAGATGGAATTGGACACTTCCATTGACCCCAAAATTACACTATCCTTCATAAACATTAGAAGATATGCTTATAATCTATTAGGCAATTCAGGTCA
This sequence comes from Schistocerca cancellata, assembly GCF_023864275.1. NCBI lineage: Eukaryota > Metazoa > Arthropoda > Insecta > Orthoptera > Acrididae > Schistocerca > Schistocerca cancellata. The sequence continues at coordinate 11,590,921 of NC_064626.1, forward strand.
GAGTTAGACCTGACATACCACATAGATTATTACACCACCCAGTAAAGCACAGTGGTGTTCAGACCATACTTTAAATTAATGGCAGCTTTCATTTTGAGCATTACAGTTGGATGGTCAGTCTATTTTCTGTTTTGTTGTATCAGTCTCTTAATGTGCAGTAGAGCAAGTTGGTCCAGTTGTGTGTAATTGTCTTCCTTACAGATTTCTGAATAATTTTGCAATGTCTTTTGGCATAACATTGAAACATTAGTCTTTGTTTGGTTGTAAAGAAAGTATTCTAATCTGCCTGATATTCCTTCAGTATTTGTACTACAGTTTTGAGATGTTGGTGAAGCACACAGAATTTCGCGTCAGCTCAGACTCCTTTTGTGCACTAAAATCTGCATAAGATGACTGATTCCTTCACTTGGGTAAGCGGTTGCCATGAAATGAAACATCTGAGGTCTGTTTGGCCAGTGCCTAAGAGCACAAGCTGCTACGTCACTCCTCTATATGTATCAAACTGCTGGTTGAGGGAGGGGATCATGTCACACACAGTAAGAGTGGTTGGAAGACTGATAAATAAGAAGCTACAGTCTTTTCTCACAGTAATACTTTTTTCATTGATTACTAAAGTATGTTCCTCGGCTACAAATCTTCATATTTTTGTACTGCATTGTGTTTCCTGTATATATGCTTCTGAAAACAGCTTTTTTGTGCAATTGTCTGTAACTTGTAACAAGTTTGAAGTTTAAAGTGTGCATCTCGTACAAAAATAATGTAAAAATCCTCAAATCTACATACAGAGTTTCTCTCAGTGGTATCTCTATGCAAGTCTGAAATCTTTTCTTGATTTTAATTATGGCCACTGTTACATTGTTAATTGAAATTGGAGAAACCTTCGTGTCCAGAAAAGTTTCTTCCTTATCAGACCAATTGTGTGATTGGATTGAGGAGTTCCTAGATAACAGGACGCAGCATGTCATTCTCAATGGAGAGAAGTCTTCCGAAGTAAGAGCGATTTCAGGTGTGCCGCAGGGGAGTGTCATAGGACCGTTGCTATTCACAATATACATAAATGACCTGGTGGATGACATTGGAAGTTCACTGAGGCTTTTTGCAGAAGATGCTGTGGTGTATCGAGAGGTTGTAACAATGGAAAATTTTACTGAAATGCAGGAGGATCTGCAGCGAATTGACGCATGGTGCAGGGAATGGCAATTGAATCTCAATGTAGACAAGTGTAATGTGCTGCTACAAAATAGCAGGTCAGCAACTGGAAGCAGTTAGTACCATAAATTATCTGGGAGTACGCATTAGGAGTGATTTAAAATGGAATGATCATATAATGTTGATTGTCGGTAAAGCAGATGCCAGACTGAGATTCATTGGAAGAATCCTAAGGAAATGCAATCCGAAAACAAAGGAAGTAGGTTACAGTACGCTTGTTCGCCCACTGCTTGAATACTGCTCAGCAGTGTGGGATCCGTACCAGATAGGGTTGATAGAAGATATAGAGAAGATCCAACGGAGAGCAGCGCGCTTCGTTACAGGATCACTTAGTAATCGCGAAAGCGTTGCGGAGATGATAGATAATCTCCAGTGGAAGACTCTGCAGGAGAGACGCTCAGTAGCTCGGTACGGGCTTTTGTCAAAGTTTTGAGAACATACCTTCACCGAAGACGCAAGCAGTATATTGCTCCCTCCTACGTATATCTCGCGAAGAGACCATGAGGATAAAATCAGAGAGATTAGAGCCCACACAGAGGCATACCGACAATCCTTCTTTCCACGAACAATACGAGACTGGAATAGAAGGGAGAACCGATAGAGGTACTCAAGGTACCCTCCGCCACACACCGTCAGGTGGCTTGCGGAGTATGGATGTAGATGTAGATGCAAATCTCGTAAACTGTTACACATGTGAAATATCTTGGTATGTGGGTGAATGGTATTCCTTACTCTTAACAACAGGAAAGGAAAAGTGATAGTGATCGAAATACACACAAATACAAGATTTAATAGAAATAAGAAATTCATTTAAGTACACTATACACTATGTAGTAATCAGATAATGAGAAGACATTGTTTGATGCTGAATCTGTCTGTGGAACTTTTGGTGTCCCTGCTTGTGGTGACAGATATTATCAAGTCTGTGACTCACTGTTGAACACACCTTCTTTCACTTGATCCAGTAATTTTGCTAGTGTCACTTTTTGAACTACCTCCTTCATAAGCTGCTCCACACTTTGGCTGATGTAATTTTTTTTCTGCAGCAATATGACTTTTGAGCTCAAATCAATTCTGTTGTGTTGATGTGACAATGTTAGGGAGGCAGACTGAGCATTTAATGTCCATATTTTTTTGCTGTGTCATCCAGAGAGTAAACTGGGTCCTTTGGCTCGTGTTAAGACACAAGTGTGATAATTCTGCCCTTGTCAGGTTTCTGTCAAACTGTATCTTACATGTCTCTAGTCTTTGTTGCCTTTGTGGGTTCCTTGTCCTGTACAACCAAATGATATGGAGCATTATCCAAGATAATTATAGAGTTAGTTTTTTTTTTTTAAGGTTTGAAGCACAGTGTCGTAAACCATGTCACATGGTAGAGGGGGCTTTCATGTTTGAAGTGAATAACAGTTGGCAGTTAGAAGTGAAAACCTTTGAATTTCCGGCATGTGATATAATTATTCTTTTCTTCTGCCTATTAGGGCTGCCATACTACTGCTAATTGTATTGTCTGTATGACCTTTTTTTAAACTGCCCGCCCCCATTCACCCATGTTTCATCAGGTCAAACGATAATTTCAGAATTTGTTCGTGGTCATTTCACCAAGAAAGTGGCATCACCAGGCTGGAATATCTTGGCAGTCCATTAATAACTTTCAGCCAGAAATGGATTAGCGGAATCCAAACTTTTTCAAGACTTGTAACAAGGACAGTTTGCTGTCATGAAATAGGTCTGCTGCTACGAGGGTAGAGGCTTTTTGAGTGTCGCATAACACTTCCGTGAATGAGGATGGAATATATCTGATGACAGATTGCATCTTCCTGAATAGAATAGACTCGGAGATTTGTGACCCTCTTCTCAGGGTTGCCTCTTCTCCCTGGTGTGAGAGACTCTTGTTTTCACAAATTTCTCCTTGCAGATTCTTGTCATTGATTGTTTGCTGATTTGTAGAGCAGCTGCAGTTCACTTCACCTCCTTATCCACGGCAAGTAGAGGTGCTCCTCCATCCTCTCTCGTGGAACACACAAATTCACACAACTGTCTGTGGATAATCATGCCCTGACAATTTTTGAAAGTTTCCTAGTACTGTACTGTCTCGGTCTATCCCTTTTTTGAAAACTTTCATCACACATTTTAAGGCACGCAAAACTTAGTGTCTTGAATCTCTCACAACAATGGCTCACTGAGGGCTGGCTGACAGTGCTTTTAGGCAGAGCAGCACAAGTGACAACAAAGTGGGAGCTGACAGTGCCAGGTTCCCATTGGTTTATAAGTGGCAGGAGCCGAGCAGGCTGCTACCTGCCACGTGACAACTAGTTTAAATTAGACCGTAAGAGGTCGAGTTGTGTTGTAGCTAGTACCAGCTATAAAGACAGAATGAAGTCCTATTCACACATTTCCATACTGAATATTGTCCTCGGTGCTTGGATTTAGTTTCCAGCAGGGGGCCCCTACTGGTGTGGAATGCTTGTGGCGTAGAGATTTCAGCATAGCTCTTTTTAACACATTGACTGCCACGTGAGTTAAATATAACTCAAAAGAATTGTTCTCTTGGGGCCACGTGAAGTAAATTCTACTCACGGACATTTTTTCATTTAAACCTCCGTGGTGCAGTCGTAACTCACAGGAGCGTGCTGTGACTCGGTGTTAGTAGGTTATAGCCCCAGTAACAAATCATATTCGTGGCCTATGGTTTTCAAGAGCTGAAGAGCAGTTATTGACATTTAAATTCATGGCTCAGTCGTATTGGACTTTCCTTCTTCTTTATTATTTATTTATTTATTTATTATTTATACCTAAAAACAAAGACGATGTGACTTACCAAATGAAAGTGCTGGCAGGTCGACAGACACACAAACGAACACAAACATACACACAGAATTCAAGCTTTCGCAACAAACTGTTGCCTCATTAGGAAAGAGGGAAGGAGAGGGAAAGACGAAAGGATGTGGGTTTTAAGGGAGAGGGTAAGGAGTCATTCCAGTCCCGGGAGCGGAAAGACTTACCTTAGGGGGAAAAAAGGACGGGTATACACTCGCGCGCACACACACACATATCCATCCACACATATACAGACACAAGCAGACATATTTAAAGACAATCTTTGTCTTTAAATATGTCTGCTTGTGTCTATATATGTGTGGATGGATATGTGTGTGTGTGCGCGCGAGTGTATACCCGTCCTTTTTTCCCCTTAAGGTAAGTCTTTCCGCTCCCGGGACTGGAATGACTCCTTACCCTCTCCCTTAAAATCCACATCCTTTCGTCTTTCCCTCTCCTTCCCTCTTTCCTGATGAGGCAACAGTTTGTTGCGAAAGCTTGAATTTTGTGTGTATGTTTGTGTTCGTTTGTGTGTCTGTCGACCTGCCAGCACTTTCATTTGGTAAGTCACATCGTCTTTGTTTTTAGGTATATTTTTCCTTCGTGGAATGTTTCCTTCTATTATAACCATATCATTTATTTATTATTTAGTTTGACATATTACTTACACAGTAGATTGCAAATCACATACAGTTCTATTTACATTCTTCAACTCTAATTGCAACAAAAATGAAACTGGAAAATTTGGGTCATTCCACTTTGTTTCTCTAACACCCAAATACACTGTGCTTCAAGAAAAAAAAAAAACTCTAAGCAAAAATATGAGTTGCAACTCTTACATTTCCATGCAGTTTGTTTGCATTTCTTGACAGCTGGTTTTCATCCAAATTCATTTTTCATTTTTTCGTAGCACACTGTTTGGCTGCTCCCAGTGCACAATCTGCAGGTAATGCGGTGGCTTTGGTGAGAGATGTCTCAGGCTCATCAGCAACTTCTGTATGGGGTAGTCTCAAAGTCATTTCCTCTTTGAATTCTGTGATTGAGATCATCTTGTTGTTGATGTATTGGTAAATCACATGAGCATTTACCAGTGCTGACCCTGTCAACAATTCAGCTGCAAGCTGCCTGTACCATTTCACACCCCGCCTTAGACAATGTGAGTATGACTTCATTTGGTCAGAAAGATCTATAAAAGACTTTGACTGATTATAGTCCATTATCTTTGCTGGTTTTTTTCATTGTGCCCTTCCTGGTTTTAACTTCTACTTCTTCACCATGAACAGTCCTCAGCATCAGAACATCCCTCTTATCTCTCCATTTCAGTACTACTATACCTGTGGTACTTTCCTTTGCTTTGTGTTCCCCCTTCTTCAGTTTTACATGTACAGCATCTTGAGGATTCAGTTTTCTATTTGATCTTAGAGTACCAACTATATGTGTTGATTGTTCAAGAAGCTGGTGTGCTAGATGAACACTTGTGTAAAAATTGTCTGTATATAAGATTCTTCCCTCATTTAGTAATCCACTCATAAGGCTCATAACAACAGAAGTGGCAAGAGGAACACCAGGATTCGCACTCTTCCCACAGTAAACTTTCATATTACAGGTGTAGCCACCCTTTAGACAAAGTTTGAACAATTTTATTCCAAATTTATGGTGCTTATTCTTTATATACTGAATGAAACTTAAACTTCCTCGAAATGGCACAAGTGTTTTGTTAATGCAAACTTCTTTCTCTGGCACCACTGCACTTTGAGATCTCTGCAGTAATTTATCAATAAGGGTTGAATTTTGAATAAGCGGTTTCCTGGTGGGCACTGGTTGTTATCGGAAAAATGCCACATACGTAAAAGCAGTTCAAAACAGTTGTGTGACATAACATTTTTTACATTGTTGTGATAGAGCATATTTCTTGACCAATAATTTGGAATACTCGGTTTTATATTTAGTGACATCCATAATAGAAATCCTAAAAATTGTTCAATTTGAGTTTTGCTGACGTTAGTCCACTTTTTCAGTCATGAATTAACAGTTATTGAATGACTTTCTAAGACTTGTTTTGCGTACAAATTAGTTTGTTGAGTCACATACTCTAAAATTTCATGAGTTACAAAATATTTGAAGAAATTGTATGGTGTCTTGCCTTTGAGAGTTAGTGCAACAGAAGCATTTACACCAGAACTGGAATGAATAAATGTAAAGTTTTTCATATTTTTACCTGTAACTGGCCCCCAGACAATCTCATTGGAATTTGTTCTAAGTGTGTCATCTTCATCTTCAGAACTTTCTGATATTACACTTACTTCAATTGAACCTTTATTCAGATTTCAAATTCTTTATTTGCCGTTGACCACATGCAGTGAAATAGGCATTACAATTATGTCAAGATACATAAGGAGTTACGCATTAGTGAGTGTTTACATTAGAAGTACAAATTATTTATGCTACATTAATCAGTATACAGTATTGGAATCATAGACTCAAAATTAAATTTCTATGTTAAAAGTATTTATGAATTCTGTGAGACTGTAGTGTGGATTGTCTATTAACTATTTGTGCAGTTTACTTTTAAAATTATTGAAAGGTGTGTTGAGTGCAGTATGTGGTAATTTGTTAAATAATTTCAAACAATTCACTTTGTGAGAGTTGCCTGTTTTTGTCAGCCTATGTCTAGGTGTCATGTAAGTGTATGTTCTTTCTGGTGTTAAATTTTGTTCTGTTCTTCTTAGCATGTATCAGTGATGCATAAATACAAAGATTTATCACTGTCATTATTTCCATTTTGATGAATAACGGACGGCAATGTTCTCTTGGACCAACCTTGCACATTATTCGTAGCACCTTTGTCTGCATCAGTAGTACATCACTGACGTGACATGAGTTGCCCCATAGTAACAGCCCATAAGATATGAGACTGAAAAGTCCAAAGTAAGCTGTTCTGAGATATTTGTTACTCACTAGATCAGACAGTTTCCAGATGAGGTAGGACACCCTCGATAACTTTTTGCAGACCTGGTTGATATGGGGTTGCCAGTTAAGTTTGGAATCAATGTGTATGCCAAGCAGTTTTACGGGTTTTGGTTCTACCTCATTAACCAGTCCCAACTGCAGACGCTGGGTTTTATCTGGATTACATAGAAGTTTGTTAGCTGAGAACCAGTTTAGTGTTAAGGTGAGTGTCCTGTGATTTCTGGTGTAGCTTTGATAAATCTCAGACTGTGCTGATTAAGTTTGTATCATCCACATAGCAGGTAACTGACTCAGGCCCAACAACCTGAATCAACTGCAGTAGTTGTGGCACTAACATGGTAATTTGTCTGGTTTTTACAGCTGTGAAGTATGGTTCTTTGACTGAATGTGGACGTAAAACTCTTCTTCCTACCTTCACTGATGTGATTCCATCATGAGAACTTCTGGTTTCACTTCTGGTCTCCTCTGGTAAAAATTTGTCTGCGCTATCATAAAATAAAGATGCAGAATCTTCATCACGCAAACAACACTGAATAAAGACTGTAGCAACAATGCAGGAAAGCAATAATGGAACTGTACGCAAATCATGCTGTGGAATGAAAAACTGACAGGAGTACAAACCTAAAATTATTAGTCACTCTGGGGATGTGTGAATCATATGATACTCACACAAAATTTTTTTAAAAAAGGTACTAAAATGCCATATTGCACTTGGGCATGTGCACCCAAATCTCTTACTGCAATGGCTCACTGTAGTGTGCGCGCTCTGATACAACAGTTACTGTCTATAGCCCTGCCATAGCAGCCACAAGCCACAGTTGTGTGTGTGTGTGTGTGTGTGTGTGTGTGTGTGTGTGTGTGTGTGTGTGTGTGGTTTTTTTTTCTGTTTTGGAAGAAGGTGTTTTGGCCGAAGGCTTAAATGTATAGTGTTCTTTTTTGTTGTGCTTGTGTGTGACTTGACTCCTTAGTATGGTGAGTAGCAACCTATCCTTTTCGTGATATTGTAGATTGTATAACAGTTTGTTTTTTTGCCACCGCCTTCAGACTGGTCTGATGTGACCAACCACAACTTCTTATCCTGTTTCAATCTCATCATCTCACTTAGCATTTACACCCCATGTCCCCGATTATTTGTTGGATGTATTCTGATGTCGTCCTCTGCAGTTTTTGCTTTCTACAGCTGCTTTAGAACTGTGCAGTTTATTTTGTGATGCCTTAAGATGATCATGTAGTCCAGTCTTTTTGGGTCAACCGATGTTTGTGCCACCACCCACCGGCTTTTACCATTGACATAAGTGTGTTGTGTTGTGTCTTGTCGTGTAACTTAATGGGTGGGGTGCATATTTCAGATGAAACATGTCTGCAGAGGGCTTGTTGGATTATGCAGTGGTGCTTTCCAATGGAGGATGTTTGTTTCCAAATTATTTGTGAGAATAGCACTGTAAGAGCTTGTGGTAGTTAGTGAATTATTTTGATGTTGACATGTACGGGAGAGTAGTTTATGGGTTTAAAATTATTAGTGCAATGTGTTCTTTATGGTTGTAGGTTTCATTTTTTGTTCAGTTTTTTTTTAGTTATGATGACTAAGTTAATGTTTAGGTGTCTGCATACCACTATAGGGGATGGCATGTTGACCACGATGAAAATTCCTATTCAATTAGCCCTATTTGGTTTAACTGCTGAGTATGGTATGTGATGCATTGAGTTTGTGGGAGAAGGTATGAGATTGACCAAAATTGTTGCATTTGGACCAGGGACTAGTATGAGACGTTGTCAGCAGGACAACATATAGTGTTATGCCTGGTTTGAGAAGTCGCGTGGCCATTTGAGAGGTTGTGTTCATGATAATATTGTAGCTATATCAAGATTGTGTTGTCTGGCTCCAGTTGATAAGTTTATGGTTTTCTTATGCAGTATATATGGTGTGTGTGTTCACATCCATAAGTGTGTATATATCAAAATAGGCATTATTGCATTTTTTATGAAATAATGGGGTATGTTACTGAATTCTGATTGGTTGGTATCATGGAGTTTGGTTTATCTACATTCCCGAGGTCAAGTTTTCAAACGTAGTTTTATGGGCGACATCTGGTTTTATAGTACCATGGATTTTGTTTCAGCTTTATAGGTCAAATGAAATTTCCAAGACCAAAATTTTTTTTTTTCCATTTGCTTCATATTTAGTATTTGTTGTGGTATGTTGTCATTATTATGATTGTTGTATACTTAGTTTGTCCATGACAAAAAAAACCCTAATTTCTGTGATTGTCCTTGTGGTTTCACATTCTCATATTGCTTGCGTGTTTGTGTGAATAATGAATGGCATCATGGTTGCCATATTGTATAAGCTTGAAGTATAGGTGTCTGCCATCTCGATGACGTTGTGGATCAAAGCTTACGGGTGGTACCACGGTCTTCTGCTGTTGACACATTCCCTTCTCCATCTATTCTGCATAGGGCCACCCTGTTTTTTTTTATCTTGTCAGACTATGTAATTTTCAGCATCCATCTGTAAAATCACATTTCACACTTAAAGTTCTCGTTTCCCACTTTTCCTGTAGTCAGGGACTCGTGTCTGCACAAATGTTGACCCCCTGACATACCTTCTCAGAAATTTCATCATCAAATTTATGTCTGTTTGCTACTGGTAGAATTGTTTGGACAGGGAATGCTCTTTCTCAGTGCTAGTCTCCTTATCTCCTCCCTGCTTTGTCAGTCCCATTATTTTGCTTCAAACATGGAATTTACCTTCACTTCATCGACTATGTGATTTCAAATTTTATCGTAAAGTTCCTTACTAATCTCATTTTTGATACTCCTCATTACTTCCATCTTTCTTCAATTCACTCTGTGGATATTCTGTGATAGATCCTGCATTCTATTCAACAGGTCCTTTAATTCTCCTTTTGTTTAATTGAGGATAACATTATCATCAGAAAATCTTATTTTCATCCTTTCACCCTAAAGTTAAATTCCACTCTTGAACTTTTCTTTTATTTCTGTTGTTACTTATTCAACGTACAGGTTGAAATGTGGTGGAAAAAAGACTGCATCCCTGCCTTGGACCTACACTATATTACTGTGCTCTAGGAACTCAAATGGGTATCCATGGAGGGAAGGCAACATTCTGTTTGAGGAAGACTATTGAGAAAACTGTAGAGTAGCGGCATTTGCAACTGCCTGGAGAACTATTCATACAGACAGTATGACTAGCAGTGGTGCACGATACCCTGTGCCGTGCATCTTTTGGTGGCTTGCAGTGCGTGTCATTGTAGAAGTCTATTTATGAGTCAAGAAATGCTATTTATGAGTGCCTTGAATTTTCTGAAGTCTTGCTTTCATTATAAAGCAGAATATCAGACTTGCCTCTGATGCTTTTATCTTTTTCAAATCCAATGGCCTTTGCCCAGATCTTCAATTTCCTTTCATTTCTACTGTACATTGTTTTTGTAAGGTACTTGGATGTGTTAACTGTTATGCTGATTGTCCAGTAGTTCGTGCATTTATTTTTCTTCTCTACATTTTTGATTGTATAGATGACAATGATCTGCATAATGTCTAATAGTACATCTCCAATTTCATACTGAGACGGGTGACACAGTGGTTAGCACTCTGGACTCATATTTGGGGAGATGGTCGTTCAGATTCCTATCTGTCCATCTAGGTTTAAGTTTTTCATTATTTCCCTAATTGCTCCAGGAAAATGTCTGGTTGGGCCCTTTCAAAGGTGGATTTCCTTCCCCATCCTTCTTTAATCCAAACTTGTGCTCTGTCCCTAATGACATTGTTGTTGACAGGATGTTAAGCACCAATTTTCCATTCTATCTCTGTATCTCTCTCTCTCTCTCTCTCTCTCTCTCTCTCTCTCTCTTTTTTACGTGCTACTTGAATACATGTTTGGCTGCCACTTTCCCAAATCACATCAGAAATTTCAAAGTATTATTATCTGTTCCTTTTTTCTGGTTAATCACATGTCTGCCAGTGCTCTGGTAGACTCTTGATTCTAATACCTGTTCACCTCTCTCTTACAAATACTCATTTCTTCTTTTATATCCATTGTCATCTTTATTTTACAGTGGAATCCCTTTTGCACTCTTAATGGCGACACATTTGCTGCCAGTTTCTCTGAAAGTTACTTTCATTTTTACCTTTTTGATTTCTTCACATTTTTCATGCAGCCATTGTGGTGTAGCTTCCCTACACTTCCTATCAACTTCATTCTAAAGGGACTTAAATATTTTTCTGAATATTTCTGTATTTCTTTCTTTTGTCAGTTATTTAAAGAATTTCTTTGCAATTGTCTTCCTTTTACCTTTGTTTCTGTCCAGTATCTGTGGTTGCCCTTTTGGGGAACACACTGCTTTATAATTGAATTGCTTTCTGTTATTCAGTATCATGTTATCTCTCTCTCTCTCTCTCTCTCTCTCTCTCTCTCTCTCTCTCTCTCTCTCTCTCTCTCCCCCCCCCTTCCCCACCCCACATAACTTCATAACTTTTCTCAGTACAGCTGCATCTCACTCACTTCTTACTCATTGATTCCTCCTGATAGTTCTTTTGAACTTCAGCCCACTCTTCATCATAACTAAATTGTGTCCTGAATCCTTACGTGCTCCTGAGTACACCTACATTAATTAAATACCTGTTATTGGAATCTCTGCCTCACCAGATGCAACCCATTGATGTCTTCCAATCTCTGGAGGTATTTACCAAGTATCTCTCCGGCCAGGGTGTATACGATCTGGGAGATCCGGGGAAAATGGAATTTTTTCATCCGGGAGAAAACTGGGAAAAACCCGGGAATTTTTCATTGGTTTTAGTTTTCAGTTAAATTTTCTTAATTTTGACTGGTAAGAACCAACACTCTAACAAAGGATATTACTGTGTCCCACTACTGCAGAATAATACTTCAACTATAAGACATAAACGAGAGAAAAAAACAAAAATCAATTGCAAAGGAAATGCAGCATGTGCAACGACGACACACAGTGCTCATGAAAGCGTCTGCCAACATCAAACTGTGTCAAAGGCTTTAGGAAGACTATGTAATGCTTCATAACAAATTGCCTCCAATGATCGTGAAGTCACAACTGTTTAAATTAGATTTGTTTTAGCAGTTACGAGCGGTCTCATGCGCATGGGCAGTAGAGTCGCATTTGAGTAGTAGATTCTCCCGCTTCTGGTTACAGGAATGTGGCTGTTGGCTGTGCAAGCACTCGCAGCAAGCAGCTAGATGCTACCGGGAAAAGGGGGTGCCAAATTCATATTCTTGAGGCAAAGTATCTAGCACCCAGCACACGTTTGTGTATCTATTATTCATATGTTTTTGAAATACTTCCCTGTTGGTTTTTGAACATTTTTGAACACATTTTGATTTCTGAATGAATCATAAGTTGATTTTTGAATCCGTGCATAGTGTACGTGATGTGTCTGTCAGGAGAATCCTCATCGCATCTAGAAATAAACTTTCCACAGACAAAAGGGGACGGGGCTATGCGAGCTGAGTGGAGTAAAGCCGAACGCATGAATGGCAATCGCTGTCTGATTATGGGGTTGATTGGGTGTGCGAATGATCAGTGTTGTTATGATTACTAGCGAAATCCATAGATCCTTACTACCAGAATGGAAATAAACGACTGACAGGAATAACAGGTGAGAAAGATTATGTATTATCTTCTCGGTGTGTCCAAGAAAATGAAGTTTTGACAGAAAATGTTTGGCCAGATCTTTACACTAGTAAGGACCAGTAGTACAGTCCCCGGCTACCAGCCACTTAAGTTCTATTCTGAAAGTAACGCAGAAAACACGTTGTACGAACACGTAACAACGCCTAACTGGAGAATAATTGTGGGAGAACTAAACCTGTGATTCTGGCAGGGTTAGTGAAGTTAATCGGTGAACAAATTTTGACAATGGCAGGAATAGTTACAGAATTGATGATAACAAGATGTTAGAACGAGTAAGGAGAAGAATCGGACGTCACACAAATTATGGAAGACTATAATGATTCCAAATTTATGTAAAAATTTCGTAATACTACCTTTCGATCTCATGCTTGAGAAACTGGTGCGTATGAATGTAATGTGAAACTATTTCATAACATAAAGATTTTTTCTTGTATTAGGCCTAATAGGCATTTGATATTGGTACTTCGTGGATTATATTCTGTAGTGTTATAAAAATGACCATTTGAACCAAAACGGTCTCGTTTATTAGGTATGTGTTACAAATTGCTGCAATATTAGAAAGGCCTATTTTGTTTTATCTAGCAGACAGTGACAAAACAGACGTAATCAGATCGAGAAACCACACCAGTCTTGGGTATTATTTGTGTTAACAGTTTTTTCAGTATTAGATAACGAAATTTCGATTTTTCGCGTAGCAAAACGTTTGACGAACTTTGATGAGGTAATAGATTCTTTCGCACAAAGCTGTAGCAAGATTAAAGAGAAAAAATGCTAGGAGCTAACGATTGAAGAAATGTGTACTTTCTTGCTTCTCTCTTGTCTTTATTGGTTTTATGTATCCTATATTTAATTTTATGTCACATGAAACAGCAAGTTATTAGCTAATAGGCAATAAAGAGTGCATATGCCATAATAAAGAACTAAGCATGATATAATACTGGTGCGCCAGGGAAATTTACATCTGGAAAACCACACTGAAAAGCTTAACATCAGGTTGAGGTCTACTTCATTGGGAATCTGGACATACAAATGTGCACTTTAAGTATGCACTTTAAATGTGCACAGTTTAGTATGGTTGATGAAATTCCGATGGTCTTGGAGTATTCTCTGATCTCTTGTTTTTTTTTTATTACCTATGATCTTTCAATGTTTTACACGTACGTACATACGGAATTCCTGCATCATGATAGCTGCACAAGCGCGGTGTCGCCTGTTATCTGCGCCGTCTGGCAACTGCTGAAATGAACATATTTCTAACAGGTTGCGGGAAAATATTGCAAATGATGGTTTGAAAAATGTTGCTTTCAAAGTAAATATCCTTTTATGTAAGTTGAACAATGTGCGATAATGTAACATGAATTTCTGAAAACACAGAGTGTTCGACTCTCATATAAAAATCAACTCTTTCATGACGAGCCACTTAGAAGAATTTCGAACGCTGAAGATCAGACATTTATATCAGTATTAAAAATTTTACTGGCACATTTGTGTGATATATCTTAAAGTGTAACACGCGCAAAAAAGATCAACATTATATGCGAAAGCTTATCTTCTCTAGCTTATTAACCTTAGAGACCAATATTATAAGTGAAAGCTTTGCTTTTCTTGTAGCAACGCTACGTATATTAATTTAAACTATTAACTTTCCCTGTTTGTGTGTTTGTGCTACTTAACAGTGATGTTGCTGTTGGCTGACTTCATCACGTGTCCTATGCTTTGAATATCCGCTGTCATCGGCCGGCAAGATCACGCGACATGACCTATGACTGGCTTACAAAAGTGCATCGCAATCTCGATTTCAGTGACTCTGAAAGAAACGTGGTGTTTGCTTCATGCGGTGTTTGGTGGAATTCCAAAGTATACTTTCGTTATACGAAAATATGCAGCGTACATGTTGCTGCACATCAAAGACGTTTCTTAAACGTGTCCTTTTGCCTGAGTTTTGTTTTCTAAAGTGCTGGGAAATTTGACGCCCATGTATAAAAACATAACAATTCAAGGGATTGATAAGGGAAAATATACTGTCACTTAACACGGAAAAAGCGTGTTTTCACCCGGGAAATTGTATTTTTAACCGGGAAATCCGGGAATTTTTTTTCCTTGTCTGCGTATACACCCTGCCTGCACTTGGTATTCTTAAACAGTATATTTACTATGAAGTTACTTCAGTGAGAAGATTTATTAGTGCTTTAATAGGCATTGTCCTTCTGAACTTTGTATGCCCTTGCCTCCTTGGACTCTCACCCACCCAGTTGTAGGACAACCAACAGTTTGTCGATGACTCCAAGCCATGGATGTTTAATATTACTGGCTGAAATTATTGCAGTGGTGGTAGAGTTCTTCTGTGTGCTCAGTGCTACTGCTGAGCCTGTATTCTCCCATAGTTTTGTATTTTGGTCTTTCCCTTACCATTACATGCCAGTCCTACATGAATATTAGATTTTCATCTTCCTTTACACACTGTTTACAGATATTAAGAGAGACTTAATGCTCAGTTTTACATTGTGTATAATTAAATGAGGGTAGGTCAATCAAACTGGATCAAGTGTAGTTCAATTAAACTTTCATGTTATGCACTTTTAAATGTGGCACCACATTTATCCACCACATTACTTGGCCCCCCTCCCCCAGGGGCTCGCCTCTCTTTGGCAGGTTCGTGTGTGGCTACCTCAGGGCCCCAGCCTTTGCAGCATTTTTCCCTTCTGTGCTGCATGTCTATCCTCTTGCTATTCTTTTTACTCTCCCTTGGGGAAGATGTCTGGGGAATTCTTAGGAATGTTCTGCATTCTGTCACTGACATACGAACAGTCTCATTGTTATTGTTGGCTCCCCTTTCCTTTCTTTGTTTCCCTTCTCCTCTTGCTCCTCCGCTTCGGCATTTGAGGATCCTCTTTTTTTTTCCTTCTTCCTCCCTGTGTGCTTCTGAAGGTCGGTCCACGCGTCTGACACGTAACAGGTGACTAACACTCAATTCCCTATCCCGGCTCAACAGGTAGGGTTCGCACATACCCCTGGTACAGGCCAGGTCAGTAAGGGGTGATTGCCTTAGCTGCAACTTTCCCAAACTGCCGATTCGTCCCTTTGTCAGATGTTAGGGAGGTGTGGCCTGAGTTGTGAACAATCGCATGAGGCGGGTGCGCCCGCTAGTGAAGGGAGCCCCCAGTTGGAAGGAGTGTGCCATCGGAGACGCTGGACCAACCGTTTTTCAGTGTTGTACTCCACGGACTGACCGCACAAGCAAGCTGATGCTTCTGTGGACCCCATGGAGCAGGATCCTCCTGCCTCTGTGCCCTGTAGTAGCAACTCCACACCAGCTGTCACTCAGCAGCCTCCGAGTTGACACCCCTACATCTATTCCTCCTCATGACTGTCCACCAATGAAATGTTCGTGGCCTTTGGTCCCACAAAGAGGATTTACAGCTGCTTTTAGCATAGCAGCATCCCCTTGTACTCTACCTTCAGCAAAAGAAATTGCGTCCTCATGACCATTTTGAGCTTTCACATTACTCACTGATTTGTTTTGAACTTTCCCTGAGGTCGGCATTCCATCTCGTGGGGGCGTCATGCTGCTCATATGGGATGACCTTCGTAATTAACCCATTTCACTGACTATCTGTCTTTAAGCTGTTGCAGTTCACCTTTTCTTCCCTGCCCGACTTCTTCCCTCCGTGGCATTTATGTACCACCGTCATTCGCTGTCACCAGTTAATCATCCCATTTGGGGTTCTCCCAGGACCTGTCAAGAGAGGTGCCCTCTTGGCTGACCTTCTTAACCAATTTAACCACTTCTGCCTTAACACTGGAGAACCCAGTTTCCTTTCAGACTCTTCACACACCTATTCCAATTTGGACCTATCCTGTTGCACTGCCCAGCTTGCCCATCATCTTGAGTGGTCCGTTCTTTCTGACACCTACTCGAGCGACCATTTCTCGTATGCTGTCCGTTTGTTGACTCCTACCCAACCTGCGTGCACGCCCAAATGGCAGCTTGCTAAGGCTGACTGGCAGCTTTACTCCTCCCTGGCGACCTTCGAAGAACAAGATTTCCCCAGTTGTGATGATCAGGTGGACAATCTTACCAACGTTATCCTTACTGCTGCAGAATGTTCCATTCCTCGCACTTCCTCTTACCATGTCATGTCCCAGTCCCTTGGTGGGCTGTGGGATGCCGCGACGCAATTTGCGCACGTAGACGTGCTCTCCGCGTTTTTAACCACCGCCCTATGCTGGGAAACTGCATTCATTATAAAGAGATGTGTTTGAAGCGTCATCGCGTTCTTCGGGATAGCAAAAGAATTATCTGCCTTTCATTCACTAGTTCTTTTATCAGTTCCACACCTTCCTCTGTCGTGTGGGCCAATGTAAGACGACTCTCTGGCACCAAGATCCATTCCCCAATTTCTGGCCTGACAGTCACTGACAGTGTCATCGGGGACCCTCTTGCTATCTCCAACACCTTGGGTCGCCATTTTTCCGAAACATCGAGCTCTTCCCACTATCACCCTGCCTCCCTCCATCGGAAATGAGCGGAAGAGGCTCGGGCGATACCCTTCTCTTCTCGGCAGTGTGAGTGCTACAATGCCGCCTTTACTATGTGGAAGCTAGATCGTGCTCTCAGTTCATCCCGATCCTCCACCCCAGGTCCAGACGCCATTCACTTTCAGATGTTGCAGCACCTTTCTCTTGCAGGCAAGCACTTTCTGCTTAATACCTACAACCGCATCTGGGTGCAGGGCACATTTCCTGGACGCTGGCACGAAGCCGCCGTCGTACCCGTACCTAAGCCCGGCAAGGACAAAAAACCTTCCTTTCAGCTACCGGCCCATCTCTCTTACAATCTGCATTTGCGAGGTGACGGAATGTACAATTCGTGCCCGGCTGGTGTGGTAGCTCGAGTCTCACCATTTACTAACGAATGCATACTGTGGATTTCGTGCGCAGCATTCTGTAGTTGACCATCTCGTTACTTTGTCCACCCGTGTCGTGAATGGTTTTCTGCAGAAATCCCAGACTGTGGCCATGTTTTTCGATTTGGAGAAGGCGTACAACACCTGCTGGAGAACTGGTATCGTCCATAATCTTTACACATGGGGCTTCTGTGGGTGCCTGCCCTGTTTTCTTTGGGCATTTTTACAAGACTGAGTTTTCAGGGTGAGTGTGGGTTCTGCCTTGTCGGACACTATTATCTAGGAAAGTGGTGTGCCTAAGGGTTCCGTCCTGAGTGTCATCCTCTTTGCTATAGCCATGACTCCTATAATGGCCTGTCTCCCACCAGGCTTTCTTTTTGTCGACGATTTTGCCATCTATTGCAGTTCTCCACGAACCTGCCCCATCGAGTGGCGTGTTCAGCGCTTTCTCGATTGTCTTTACTCCCGGAGCGTCGTCAGTGGCTTTCGCTTTTCCACTGACAAAACCGTCTGTATGAATTTCTGGCAGCACAAATGGTTTCTCACATCATCTTGGGCCTGTTGCCCTTCCGTTTGTTGAAACTACGACTTTTCTGGTACTTGTGCTCGATGGGAAACACTCCTGGTCCTCCCGAGTGCCTGACCACCTGACAGCGCACTGTACGCGGCCCCTCAATCTCCTGTGTGTCCTCACTGGTGCTTCCTTGGGTGCCGATCGAACCACCCTCCTCTATTTGTATCGGTCCCTTTGTCCGTTCGAAACTAGACTGTGGGTGCTTTGTTCGTGTCTCTTCCAGCCCCTCCCTCTTCGCTGTCTCAACACTCACTACCATCGTGGCATCTGTTTGGCCACTGGCAGCTTTTACACTAGCCTGGTTGAGAATCTGTATGCTGAAGTTGCTGAACTACCACTGCCCTACCACTGTGATTTTCTCCTCGGCAGGTACTCGTGCCGTTTATCTGCCGTGCGTGGCCACTTGTCCGATGCCTCCTCCTTTGATGATACCTTTGATCGTCAGTATTGTGCTTGTCCCTCTTCTCTGTTACCTACTGGAGTCCGCTTTCTCCACTTACTCCCGGCCTGCAACTATCTCAGTGGGTGTGAACCCTTCACCACCTTGGCTTCGTGAAGTGGCCCGTGTTAATCTTGGCCTTCATTCATTTCCTAAGAACACTACTCCTGCCTCGGTCTATCACCTCCAGTTTCACGACCTTAGAATGGAACTTCACAATAGTACCTTCGTGTACACTGATGGCTCTCGGACTGACCGTGGGGTCGGATGTACCTCCATCGTTGGCACCCGTGTCTTTCGATATCGGCTTCCGGCACACTCCTCAATACTTACAGCCGAGCTCTTCACCTCGTATCGGGCCACGGAGTACATCTGGCGACACTGCCTTTCCGATTGTGTCCTCTGCTCAGACTCACTCAGTGCCCTTCAGAGTCTATGTGCACTCTACACTGCCCATATCTTAGTGTACGGGGTCTAGGAAACCTGTCACTTGCTCACTGTAGGTAGAGCCAGTGTCATATTTCTGTGGGTCCCTGGTCATGTAGGTCTGCCAGGAAACGAGGCTGCTGCCAAGGCTGCAGTCTTCATACCTCACCCCTCCGATGACCTCTGCATTGCCATCTGTCAGGAGGTTGTGCCCCTTTGGTATCGCCAATGGTCCTCCCTTTTGCGGGAATAGGCTCCGGCTTAAGCCTCTCCCAGTGCCTTGGACAACCTCCTCTCTGCCTTCCTGCCGGGAGGAGATTATTTTAACTCTGCTGTGTATTGGACACTGCCTTTTTAGCTATCGTCATTTGCTCAGTGTGCTTCCCCACCAGTTTGTCCACATTGCGCACAAATTTTAACTGTCTGCCCCTTCTTTAACCATTTACATTCGAGCTTGGGTTTGCCGCCTGATTTTTGGCCATTTTAGCGAAAGACACGCGGGCTGTCAACCGCATTTTACTTTTTATCCGCTGCAGCAATATGGCGAAAGCCATTTAATTTTTAGTTTTGGACCTATGTTACTGTATGGTGCTTTTTGTAGCACTTTTTCCAAGTGCCTGTTTTGAGCTGTCTTCTATTCTGTCCATTGGGACCGATGCATAGTTTTTTAACTCCACTCTGCGTTCGTGTTCTCTAGTTTTGACTTGGGCGCGTATGACCCCAGCTGTTTTTTGCGCCCTAAAGCAAAACAAACAAACATTATCTCGCATTTTCAGCAATAGATACATTAATTTCATTGTTGATAGCTATACATTCACAAACAGCAGAAGTTGCAAAATATCAGAAGCTTGCTGCCACCAGTGCAATACAGGGACATATTTTTCACCTCCTCACAAACTTTGCCAAGACATAAGTTCCACTGATGTTTAGATTCCACATTAAAAAATCAGTTCCTCCTGCTACTCTCCGTGACTGCTCTATACAGAAAAAATGTAATTGTTATAAATTATGTGTACCATATGCGGTGTTGTTTAAAACTGATTTAACTGAGCTGGAATGCCCTACCCCGACAATGTTAAATTTAGTGACTTGGCCTTCTGGTATTTCAGGAACCACAGTACCCATTGACATGAAAGTTTTACAGGACATTAAACCGTATGTTCTGAGTCTACAGAACTGCAATAATTGCATTTCAACCACTGCTTTCGGAAATAAAATTTAATTACATGGTTAAAATTTTGTGTAGTTTTTTATACATTATCTTAAATAATTTTAATTATACATAACATTATGTTCTTCTTTTAGTTCAGTAGACTCAGGATATGTATGTTATTACCACCTGAAAATTTGAATACTTTACTCAAAGTGGTTTCTGACCTTTAGGGAAACATGCAACAGAAAATGTAAATTTTCAGAAACACTTTCAAAAGACAGTAACTCACTTAATGTAAGCTTAATTTCAGTCACTTCGAAGGACCCTGTACCATACTATCATCCTCTTGATCTTTTTTGCAAGTTTTTTCTTCTTTTTGGACTCCTTAGTGGCCAACTGTGTTGCATACTCTGCTTTATCAATGCAAACCTTGCCCATCCGTTCAAGTTCTCTGATGCAGTTTGCTCCAGTATTAATTTCCATATGTTGTAGCCTTTAACCCTACAAATGTTGCCATCATTAAAAGCAATAACAGCATCACTGGCCACCCACTTTAGTGTCTTCATTCCAACAAACACATTTTTTCGTAAGCGAGTCCATATAAGATTATTGAATGACTCATTGGGATTTTGAGTCTGACCATGCAGACACTTCTTCAGTAATTCAGGACTTGCCAGGTCTCTGTAAATAGGTTTTATGATATCCATGACTGATGCTGGGATGGAATGTTTATGGCTGTATGAACTGTTTGAGTACTGGGCATTGCGATAATTTCACCATGAATCAGGTCCAGGAGGGCAAAGGTGGTGTACTGGTTTTTCATCACTTGACAGTCTATGGAACAAGATATCTCATACTGTCTGCTTAATCTTCAACAAATCCTCAGTGTTATTCCTAATGGCCATCCCATACTACTGCTGTAGTTCGTAGCCTGCCTCTTATGGCTTTGCCATCAGAAAATTTCTTGTCTCTCAAACTTTGTTTCAACTTCCTCAACCTGGTTCCCATCCTCTTCTGTACGTGACCAATACATTCCAGTTTTGTGATAATCTTCTCATCACAAGGCTGAGCAGCTGCCACACTGTTACGATTTTGAGAGTCCATCACCTAAGAACTTAGTGTAATGCACTCCCCTTTCTTTCACAGATTGACGAAAACTTTCAATAGCTGCAGAGGCCTCCATACCACCACTTGTTCCTTCATAATTTTTGTCACAGATATGCCCTCCTTCATTCCCTGATTTACACTTATAACAGTGTTTGGTTAAAATCTGGAAATCTGTTACCTTTCCATTCTCCACACTGGTCACTGTAGCAACAGAATTCTTAGAACTGTAGCCACACTTCTGTCAAGTGCCATCAAAAGCTACTGGTATGTCAGTCATACCATCATTTATTTCAACAGCTTTGTTAGCAGCATCCTTCATTGACACAAATGCAACAGATTTTACAGCAGCTCCAATATATTCTGCATACTTGTCAATATTACAAGGTGGGCATGGTATATTCATCACGCACACATTGTTTCTGCTACAGTGTATCCTTTGCCCGTTGCTCTCAATCCATAAAACCACCTAACATTTACTCCAAAATTATTATCTTTACACTTATCAGAATTCAATTTGAATGAGTATATTTACAACTGGCACAAGTAATGATAAGTTTCCTGGCTAGTTCATTTGATAACTCACTGTCTTCATGTACACTAAATGGCCCTCCACATACTTTACAACACACACATCCACGTAACACCCTAGTTAGGATGTGTAAGTGTATCAGAATATAACCTACCGCACCATTTACATCACTTTCGTTTTGAGAAAACTTTGTATCAGAACGTTTTATTTTAATCTTTGAAGCACCAATGGGTGTTTATCTAGATACTGATGACTTTGCTTGTATTTCATTGTTTGCAACTTCACAAGCCACATGTTGAACACAGTGTTTCCTTGTATTCGAAAATCTGTTACCATGAAACCCACGTATCTCAGAACACTTCAGTTTGGCATCATACTTTACTCTTTGAGAGATTTAACAATCTATTAGTCACTTTTCCTTGGAGAAATGACAGCACTTTGACATACAATGAGTGTTTATACTATGAAACAATACGATACGGTTTTTGACAGTGCTACCAATACGTACATGTAATTTAACTTTCATAACACAGCAATCCATAGCTTTTTATGTAAAAAATTGCTGATTTTATTAGATCTTGAAGTAATGCAAGTAAAAATTTTAACGTATTTCAACCACAGTAGATTACATTTAAAAAATAAAATAAAATAATTCCCATATGAGTTTTTATATATATATATATATATATATATATATATATATATATATATATATATATATATATATATATTTAAAAAGAAAGATGATGAGACTTACCAAACAAAAGCGCTGGCAGGTCGATAGACACACAAACGAACACAAACATACACACAAAATTCAAGCTTTCGCAACAAACTGTTGCCTCATCAGGAAAGAGGGAAGGAGAGGGAAAGACGAAAGGATGTGGGTTTTAAGGGAGAGGGTAAGGAGTCATTCCAGTCCCGGGAGCGGAAAGACTTACCTTAAGGGGAAAAAAGGACGGGTATACACTCGCGCGCACACACACACATATCTATCCACACATATACAGACACAAGCAGACATATTTAAAGGGTCATGGAGGACTCGTGATTCTTCTCCATGATACTCCCCATTATCACCCAATCCACTTAAACACTTCCTTCCAAGCTGTTGCTGTCCATCTTTCCCTTTCTGGATATACCTTTTCTCTTTGTATTGTATACATTCCCTCGTCCACACCAATGGCACGAGCTGATCTCCTTCATCTTCTTGGTAAGCTTCCACCCCCCTATTTGCTGGTTGGGGACTTCAATGCCCACCACTTGCTTTGGGGATCTCCACATCCTTGTCCACGTGGCTCACTATTGCTAGACGTCTTCCACCAAGCGGATCTAGTTTGCCCCAACACTGGGGTCCCTACATTTTTGTCTGCCTCCACGACAAATTTCTCTCATTTGGACCTTTCAGTCGGTACTGTTCCGCTAGCTCGGCGCTTCGACTGGTTCGCCCTTGATGATACACACTCCAGTGACCACTTTCCATATGTCCTTAGACTGCAGCCTCAACTGCCATATATGCGCACGCGACGCTGGAAGTTTGCCTAAGCCGATTGGACACTTTTTTCGTCTCTCGTGATATTTGATGACCGTCACTTTCCCAGCGTCGATGATGAGGTCACACATATTACCGACGTTATTCTTACAGCTGCGGAACGTTCAATACCACGCACCTCCGAATTGCCCCGGCGCCCCCCAGTTCCTTGGTGGAACGAGGCGTGCCATGATGCAATACGTGAGCGGCGACGTGCTCTTCGCGTTTTCCGCCACCATCCTACATTGGCCAACTGTATCCGCTATAAGCAGTTCCGTGCGCGATGCCGTTGCGATAGCAAGAAGGCAAGCTGGAAATTCTTTATTAGCTCATTTAACAACTTCACTCCCTCCTCGGAAGTTTGGAGTCGGCTTCGACGGTTCTCAGGCGCGCCTAGTTTCTCCCCGGTCTCTGGACTCACTGTCGCCCATGATACATTAGTGGACCCCGTCGCAATTTCTAACTCATTGGGTCAGCACTTTGCTGAGATTTCGAGCTCTTCAAATTACCCGCCAGTGTTTCTCCCGAAGAAACGTGCAGCGGAAGTGCGACCTCTTGCTTTCTCCTCTCAAAATCGCGAAAGCTACAATACTGTTTTCTCCATGCGGGAACTCCAACATGCACTCTCTTCTTCTCGCTCCTCCGCCCCAGGTATCCACGTCCAAATGTTGCTGCATTTATCAACCCATAGTCTGCGTTACCTCCTTTGCCTTTATAATCGAATTTGGACCAACAGTACTTTTCCCAGACGATGGCGGGAAGCTATCGTCGTTCCTGTTCCAAAACCTGGAAAGGACAAACATCTCCTCTAGCTATCGCCCCATTTCTCTCATCAGCAGTGTCTGTAAGGTTTTGGAGCGTATGGTGAATTGCCGTTTAGCTTGGTGGCTGGAGTCCCGCAGTCTTTTAACACCTGCCCAATGCGGATTCCGAAAGCATCGTTCTGCAGTTGACCATCTTGTTGCTCTCTCCACTTATATCATGAACAATTTTCTCCGGAAACGCCAAACAGTAGCAATATTCTTAGATTTGGAGAGAGCATACGATACCTGTTGGAGGACAGGCATCCTCCGCACACTGTTCTCTTGGGGCTTTCGAGGTCGGCTGCCCCTTTTTCTTCGCGAATTTATGGCAGAGCGCACATTTAGAGTGCGGGTGAACGCTACTCTCTCCCAAGAAAACAGGGTACCCCAGGGCTCCGTGCTGATTGTTGTACTGTTTGCCATTGCCATAAATCCAATTATGGATTGTCTCCTTCCTGATGTCTCGGGCTCCCTCTTTGTGGACAATTTTGCGATCTACTACAGCTCTCAACGGGCCAGCCTTCTTGAATGACGTCTTCAAGGATGTCTCGATCTCCTCCACTCTTGGAGCATCGAAACCGGCTTCCGTTTTTCTCCCAGTAAGACCGTTTGTGTTAATTTTTGGCGACGTAAGGAGTTTCTTCCACCCTCCTTACATCTAGGTCCTGTCAACCTTCCGTTTTCGGACGTCGCTAAATTCTTGGGTCTTATGTTTGACAGAAAACTGTGCTGGTCATCCCACATTTGCTATCTTTCGGCTCGCTGTCTGCGATCCCTCAACACCCTCCGTGTCCTGAATGGTACCTCCTGGGGAGCGGACTGAGTGGTCCTTCTCCGCCTCTATTGCGCCTTAGTGCGCTCGAAATTGGACTATGGAAGCATAGTCTACTCCTCTGCTTGGCCGTCTCCTCTGCTCGGCCGTCTATTCTTCGGCGTCTCGACTCTATCCACCACCGTGGATTACGTTTAGTGTCTGGAGCTTTTGACACCAGCCCAGTGGAAAGCCTTAATGCTGAGACTGCTGAACCTCCGCTGTCCAATCGGCGAGCTGTCCTTCTGAGTCGTTATGCTAGCCATCTGTCTTCCATGCCTGCTAATCCAGCCCATGACATTTTTTTCGACGCCTCCTTTGATGTAGGGTATGCAGGCCGCCCCTCCTCCCTACTACCACCGGGAGTCCGCTTCCGTCAACTGCTCCATTCTCTTTCCTTCCGCTTTCCTAAAACCTTCTTGACAACTTGGGGTACATCACCGCCTTGCCTCCATCCTCAGATCTGCCTGCTCCGTGACCTTTGTCAGTTTCCCAAGGATGGTACCCCTTCACTTGTTTATCGTCGGGCATTTTCTGCTCTATGTGCACAAATGAAGGAAGCCACATATATTTACACTCTTGGCTCAAAAACATCGTTTGGTGTAGGGAGTGCCTATATTGTTGGCGACACCCCAAATCAATTTCGGCTTCCCGACCAGTGTTTGTTTTATACTGCGGAGCTTTACGCTGTTCTCCAGGCTGTCCACTACATCAGCCGCCATCAGCGGATACAGTATGTTATCTGTTCAGATTCTCTCAGCTCTCTCCTCAGTCTCCAAGCTCTTTACCCTGTCCACCCTCTGGTCCACCAGATTCAGGACTGTCTGTGCTTGCTCCACCTGGGGGCCGTCTCGGTGGCGTTTTTCTGGCTCCCGGGACACGTTGGTATCTATGGAAATGAGGCTGCCGATATAGCGGCCAAGGCTGCAGTATCTTCTTCGGCCAGCTATTCGATCGATTCCCTTCGCCGATCTACGGAGCGTTTTATATCGTCGTATTGTTCTTTTATGGGACGCACATTGGTCGATACTTTCCCCATAATAAATTGCGGGATGTGAAAGCTCTTCCTTGTGCTTGGACCTCTTCCTCCCGAACGCGTCGTCGGGAGGAGGTAATTTTAACTAGACTCCAGATAGGGCACTGTCTTTTTAGCCATCGGCATCTTTTAAGTGGCGATCCGTCCCCACTGCTCCAGGCTGTGGACGGTAAGACACCTTTTAATTGAGTGCCCCTATTTTACTCCATTATGCGCCCGTCTACAGCTGTTGCCTGATATATCGTCAATTTTAGCAGATGACACGCGCTCGGCCGATCGCATTCTCGAGTTTATCAGTGCCAGTGAAATGACGTCAGTCATTTGAAGCTTTTTTTTGGGAACAACCAACCCCTTTCTGTAGTGGATTTTTAAGCCTTCCTTCTGCTTTTAGTTTCTCCAATTTTTTGAGTTTCGTTCCCATTGCTGCTGGTTTCCATTTTCGGTTTTTCACTGTTTCCTAAGTCACGGACCGGGCACTAATGACCATAGCAGTTTTGCGCCCTAAAACCAAAACAAAAAAAGTTCGTCACTGCACATGATGATAATATGGTCATTTGCCAAAATGTTGAACAATTAGTTCACGAGCCCACTCGAAGTGTAAATGGTTGTGAAATCATACTTGACCTCATAGCAACAAATAATCCTGGACAAATAGTATCATGATGAATGCAGAAATTAGTGACCACAAGGCAGTTACTGCTAGGCTGAATATTGTAACACCTACAACCATGAAAAAGAAATGCAAAATATATCTATTTAAAAGCTGATAAAAATGCTCTTAACACCTTTTTAAGAGACGGTCTTCACTCCTTCCAATCTGATCATGTAAGCGCAGAAAAACTGTGGAATGAAAGAGATAGTATTGATGGCAATTGAGAGATACATACCACATAAATTAATAAGTGATGGTACCGATCCCCCAGTGGCAAGACATAATCAATACCTTCACTGTGCGATAACAACTGTGAAGTCACTGATGACAGTGCCACTAAAGCAGAGTTATTAAACACTGTTTTCTGAAAGTCCTTCACCAAAGAAGATGAAGTAAATATTCCTGAATTCCAATCAAGAACAACTGCCAAGATGAGAAACATCGAAGCAGATATCCTCGGTGTAGCAAAGCAGCTTAAATCACTTAATAAAGACAAGGGCCACAGTCCAGATTGTATACCAGTCAGATTCCTTTCAGAGTTTTGTGATACAATAGCTCCATATTTGAGCAATTATATACAACCACTCGCTCACAGTAAGATCCATACCTAATGACTGAAAAATTGCCGAAGTCACACCAATACCCAAAAAGGGAAGTAAGAGAATCCGCTGAATTACAGGCCCGTGTCAGTAACGTCGATTTGCGGTAGGGTTTTGGAACATATACTGTATTCGAACATTATGAAGTACCTCGAAGAAAACGATTTATTGACACACAGTCAACAGTCAGAAAATATTGTTTTTGTGAAACACAACCAGCTCTTTAAACTTGCGAAGTAATGAGTGCTAACGACAGGGGCTGTTAAATTGATTCCATGTTTTTAGATTTCCAGTTGTCTTCTAACCAAACTGAGTGCCTATGGAATATCATCTCAGTTGTGTGACTGGATTCATGATTTCCTGTCAGAAAGGTCGCAATTCGTAGTAATAGACAGAAAGTCATCGAGTAAAGCAGTCAAGCATTCCTAGTGTAGTGTTGTAGGCACTCTATTGTTCCTGATCTATATTAATGACATAGGAGACAATCTGAGCAGCCGTCTTAGATTGTTTGCAGATGATGATGTCATTTACTGTTATCAGATAACCAAAACGAATTGGAAAATTATTTAGATATGATATCTGTATGGTGCGAAAAGTGGCAGTTGACACTGAATAAAGGTAGGTGTGAAGCTAATCTCATGAGTACTAAAAGAAATCCGCTAAAGTTCGATTACGTGATAAGTCACACAAATCTGAAGACTGTAAATTCAACTAAATACTTAGGGATTACAGTTGCAAATAACCTAAATTGGAACGATGACATAGATAATGTTGTGGGTAGAGGAAACTAAAGACTGTGATTCATTGGCAGAATACTTAAAGGTGAGATGGGCCTACTAAAGAGACTGCTTACACCACGCTTGTCCGTCCTGTTCTGGAGTCTTGCTGTGCGGTGTGGGATCCTCATTAAGTGGGACTGACGGATGACATCGGAAAAGTACAAAGAAGGGCAGTTCGTTTTGTATTATCGCGAAATAGGGGAGATAGTGCCACAGACATGATACATGAATTGGAGTGGCAATCGTTAAAACAAAGGCGTTTTTTGTTGCGATTGGATCTTCATAAAAATTTCAGTCACCGGTTTTCCCCTCCGACTGCGAAAACATTCTGTCGATTGTGAAAACATTCTGTTGCCACCTACCTACTTAAGGAGAAATGATCATCTCGATAAAATAAGACAAATCAGGGCTTGCACAGAAAAATTTAAGTGCTCGTTTCTCCCATGCGCCATTAGAGTGTGGAACGGTGGAGAGAAATAGCTTGAAGGGGTTCATTGAACCCTCTGCCAGGCACTTTATTGTGAATAACAGAGTAATCACGTAGATGTAGATTGGACTCTGACATCTGGCTACTCACCTGTCAACTATTTCATAATTTTGAAAATATTAACAAATGTTGTTTTGGGCCGTAACAGTGTTAACAGTGAAAGAACTTCCGAACTTTGAAGTGCCTTAAAATGGAAATGAAGAGAGATGAAGTGCCAGAATCTGATTTGAAACAATGGAAAATTGAGGATGGAATGTAACAATATTATGAAGAGGATAGTTGCTACTCACCAAATAGTGGAGATGCGGAGTTGCAGATTGGCTTGGCACAGCAAAGAGAAAGTCAACTACACACACACACACACACACACACACACACACATATGTCTGCTTGTGTCTGTATATGTGTGGATGGATATGTGTGTGTGTGTGTGTGCGAGTGTATATCCGTCCTTTTTTTCCCCCTAAGGTAAGTCTTTCCGCTCCCAGGACTGGAATGACTCCTTACCCTCTCCCTTAAAACCCACATCCTTTCGTCTTTCCCTCTCCTTCCCTCTTTCCTGATGAGGCAACAGTTTGTTGCGAAAGGTTGAATTTTGTGTGTATGTTTGTGTGTCTGTCGACCTGCCAGCACTTTCATTTGGTAAGTCACATCATCTTTGTTTATATATATATATATATATATATATATATATATATATATATATATATACTGAGGCCAGACTTTTAACAGCACTGTGTGATAGGAGAGGCGACTTGGTGGTGGGGGTAAGGAGGAGGTTGAGGTGGGGATGAGGAGAGGCCACTTGGTGGTGGGGGTAAGGAGGAGGAGGTTGAGGTGGGGATGGGGAGAGAGATACCTGGCTGGAGGTGGGGGATGGTAAAGTGCTGCTTATGGGCTCATGCATGGATGAGGTGGAGAGAGGGTAGGGCAGCTAGATGCGGTCAGGATGTTCCTGTTCGTTTACTACATGATGCCCTGCTCGTCACTATTAATGCCACCTCCCTTTACACTAACATCCCTAATGCTCATGGTCTTCCTGCTATTAAATGCTAAGTTTCCCAATGCCAATGCACAGTGGATTCCAAACCTACACCTCCTCCCTAGTCGCCATGACCAACTATGTCTCCTTTGAAGGCATTATGCACAAACAAATCCAGGGTACTACTATGGACACCAGCATGGCACCATTGTATGGCAACCTATTCGTGGGCCATATAAAAGAATCCTTCCTAAACATGTAGAATCCCAAACCTGTCTCTTGCTTCAGATTCATTGATGATATCTTCGTGATATGGTTCGAAGGTGAGGTCGTCTTGTTCACATTCCTCCAGAACCTCAGCTACTTCTTCACCATTTGCTTCACCTGGTCCTAGTCAAGCCAACAAGCCACCTTCCTCGATGTTGACCTCCACCTCAAAGATGGCTACATCAGTATCTCTGTCCATATCAGACCTACCAGTCACCAGCAATACCTCTACATCGACAGCTGACGCCCATTCCATACCTTCCATACAGCCTAGCCACTTGCGGCTGTCGCATCTGCAGTGATGAGCAGTCACTCTCGAAATACACTGAGAGTCTCACTGAGGAGTTTACAGACCATAATTATCCTGCCAATCTTGTACATAAACAAATCTCCCGTGCCTTGTCTTTCCAGTTGCCCACCACCTCCAAAAGTCTCACCTTCTGGCCACAGAGGTGCATTGCCCTCATTACTCAGTACCACCCAGGACTGGATCAACTGAATTACATTCTGTACCAGGGTTTCGACTACATTTCATTGTGCTCTGAAATGAGGAATGTCCTACCCCCTATCCTTCCTATCCCTCCCACAGTGGTATTGTGCCACCCACTGAATCTACACAATGTGCTTGTCCATCCCTACACAACCCCTGCTCCCAACCCTGTGCCTCATTGCTGCTATCCCTGTAATATACCTAGATGCAGGACCTGTCCCAAATGCCATCCCACTGCCATCACCTACTGCATTTCAGCCACAAGCATCCCGTCCCATCGAAAGCAAGGTTACCTGTGAAACCAGCCATGAGATCTACAAGCTAAGCTACAACCATTGTGCTGCATTCTAAATAGACATGACAACAAGCTATCTGTTGGCATGAATGGCCAGCAACAAACGGTGGCCAAGAAACAAGTGGACCACCACGTTGCGGAGCACGCCACTGAACACAACGTTCTTCATTTCAGTGATTGATTCACAGCCTGTACCATCCGGATCCTTCCCACCAACACCATCCATTCTGAATTGCACAGGTGGGAACTCTCATTACAATATACTCTATGTTCCTGTAACCTTCCTGGCCTCAACCTGTGTTAGTCATTGTCCTTACCTGTCTTACCCCTTCCATGTTCCCATTCAACCACTACATAGTCCTCTATTCCTCCAATTCACCCACAGTCTTTCTACTTCTCCCCTTTTCCGCTACTCCCCCACCCCCCCCTCCACCGGTTCCTCTGCCATCAGTTCAACCTCACAACTGCACCTAGCTGCCCTGCCCTCTTTCCACCTCATACAACCACACACCCACAAGCAGCACTTTGTCCTCACCACTATAGTACTATCCTCCCCTGCCCCAGCCTGCTCCTTACCCCCATCATGGGGTTGCTTTTTCTATCATGCGCTGCTGCTTGCAATCTAACTTCGCAGTCAGATACTGTGTGTGTGTGTGTGTGTGTGTGTGTGTGTGTGTGTGTGTGTGTATATTTCCAGCGAAGGTCTTGTTGGCCAAAAGCTCACTTTCCGACAGTCTTTTTGTTGCCTATCAGCGTCTCGGCATCTCCACTATATGATCAGCAGCAATGATCCTCTTCATAATATGTAGAGTTTGATACGGTTACATATCTCCATAGGGAGAACAAAATTTCATTAAAATGAGAGATGGTGGGTGGGATGGTCTGTATGACTTGACATGGAAAGACCTAGCTTCAGGCTGTATTTTAATAAAGTATAGTGTCTTGTGTAGACTTGGCCTGTAGATTTTTTCCTCATAACTGTTGAGAAGCAACTGAGGGTTTTTTCCCCAACAGATTAATGTTATTCTGCCTGGTACCATAAATGTGTAGGTATGGGAAGTTTCTCAATCAGCAGAACAAAGGTGTCCCTATAAAGTGTTTCACAAAAGAACAAAGTCATACTTCCTTTTTATCACTGCGAGTAGAGCACTGTTGAGATATGAATATTTCTTGTGTATTCAAGGGTAATGTTACCGTTTACAACATTGAGAGTGACAATCAGTGGCACTACTGTGCACCACTTCTGGAGTTTTGTTTATTTGCAGACTCAGGTTTTAATAAACATAATAAATCCCCTTAGAAAAAAAGCACAGACAAAGCTGTTATGATATTTTTCAAAAAAGTCATTCTCTGAAAATGGACTCACCACAAATTCTTAAACAGTTTTTTCTAAATAACACTGCCACCATTTGATTTCTTTTATTATTTCTTGTATCACAATTTCAGCTGTATAGCCCTTAGAAAGTGCAACTGGGAAACTGAAAACAATAAAATGTATAAGCAATATAACATAGGGCATTGATATCAGGAGGAGAAAAAAAGACAAATGCATGATTCAGTACATACGGTATCAGTACATGTCAGACACGTCTATGAAACATAATATTTTCAAAATATTACAAATTGTATGTGTTCATGTAAAGCAGGTGTCTTTGCATAAGATATGGCAACAAATCATACACAGGGTCGAAATTTATCTTGGTACATAGTAGATAGACTTTTACATCCCGTGCTGTATTACTTTTAACAAACACAGTGCCATGATATGTACAAAAATGTGTAAATGAGAATTGGCAATGTGAGTTGCCTGTGACAGTTCAGCGATTCTCATTTAAGCCTGAGTGACACAAACTGCTATATATATATATATATATATATATATATGTGTGTGTGTGTATGTGTGTGTGTGTGTGTGTGTGTGTGTGTGTGTATGTGTGTGTGTCTGTCGACCTGCCAGCACTTTCATTTGGTAAGTCACATCATCTTTGTTTATATATATATATTTTATATATATATTTAAAAAGAAAGATGATGAGACTTACCAAACAAAAGCGCTGGCAGGTCAATAGACACACAAACAAACAAACACAAACATACACACAAAAATCTAGCTTTCGCAACCAACGGTTGCCTCGTCAGGAAAGAGGGAAGGAGAAGGAAAGACAAAAGGATATGGGTTTTAAGGGAGAGGGTAAGGAGTCATTCCAATCCCGGGAGCGGAAAGACTTACCTTAGGGGGAAAAAAGGACAGGTATACACTCGCGCACACACACACATATCCATCCGCATATACACAGACACAAGCAGACATTTGTAAAGGCAAAGAGTTTGGGCAGAGATGTCAGTCGGGACGGAAGTACAGAGGCAAAGATGATGTTGAAAGACAGGTGAGGTATGAGCGGCGGCAGATTGAAATTAGAAATTAGCGGAGATTGAGGCCTGGCGGATAGCGAGAAGAGAGGATATGCTGAAGGGCAAGTTCCCATCTCCGGAGTTCAGACAGGTTGGTGTTAGTGGGAAGTATCCAGATAACCCGGACGGTGTAACACTGTGCCAAGATGTGCTGGCTGTGCACCAAGGCATGTTTAGCCACAGGGTGATCCTCATTACCAACAAACACTGTCTGTCTGTGTCCATTCATGCGAATGGACAGTTTGTTGCTGGTCATTCCCACATAGAACGCTTCACAGTGTAGGCAGGTCAGTTGGTAAATCACGTGGGTGCTTTCACACGTGGCTCTGCCTTTGATCGTGTACACCTTCCGGGTTACAGGACTGGAATAGGTGGTGGTGGGAGGGTGCATGGGACAGGTTTTACACCGGGGGCGGTTACAGGGGTAGGAGCCAGAGGGTAGGGAAGGTGGTTTGGGGATTTCATGGGGATGAACTAAGAGGTTACGAAGGTTAGGTGGACGGTGGAAGGTCACTCTTGGTGGAGTGGGGAGGTTTTCATGAAGGATGGATCTCATTTCAGGGCAGGATTTGAGGAAGTCGTATCCCTGCTGGAGAGTCACATTCAGAATCTGATCCAGTCCCGGAAAGTATCCTGTCACAAGTGGGGCACTTTTGGGGTTCTTCTGTGGAAGGTTCCGGGTTTGAGGAGATGAGGAAGTGGCTCTGGTTATTTGCTTCTGTACCAGGTCGGGAGGGTAGTTACGGGATGCAAAAGCTGTTTTCAGGTTGTTGGTGTAATGATTCAAGGATTCCGGACTGGAGCAGATTCGTTTGCCACGAAGACCTAGGCTGTAGGGAAGGGACCGTTTGATGTGGAATGGGTGGCAGCTGTCATAATGGAGGTACTGTTGCTTGTTGGTGGGTTTGATGTGGACGGACGTGTGAAGCTGGCCATTGGACAGGTGGAGGTCAACGTCAAGGAAAGTGGCATGGGATTTAGAGTAGGACCAGGTGAATCTGATGGAACCAAAGGAGTTGAGGTTGGAGAGGAAATTCTGGAGTTCTTCTTCACTGTGAGTCCAGATCATGAAAATGTCATCAATAAATCTGTACCAAACTTTGGGTTGGCAGGCCTGGGTAACCAAGAAGGCTTCCTCTAAGCGACCCATGAATAGGTTGGGGTACGAGGGGGCCATCCTGGTACCCATGGCTGTTCCCTTTAATTGTTGGTATGTCTGGCCTTCAAAAGTGAAGAAGTTGTGGGTCAGGATGAAGCTGGCTAAGGTAATGAGGAAAGAGGTTTTAGGTAGGGCGGCAGGTGATCGGCGTGAAAGGAAGTGCTCCATCGCAGCGAGGCCCTGGACATGCGGAATATTTGTGTATAAGGAAGTGGCATCAATGGTTACAAGGATGGTTTCCGGGGGTAAGAGACTGGGTAGGGATTCCAGGCGTTCGAGAAAGTGGTTGGTGTCTTTGATGAAGGATGGGAGACTGCATGTAATGGGTTGAAGGTGTTGATCTACGTAGGCAGAGATGCGTTCTGTGGGGGCTTGGTAACCAGCTACAATGGGACGGCCGGGATGATTGGGTTTGTGAATTTTGGGAAGAAGGTAGAAGGTAGGGGTGCGGGGTGTTGGTGGGGTCAGGAGGTTGATGGAGTCAGGTGAAAGGTTTTGTAGGGGGCCTAAGGTTCTGAGGATTCCTTGAAGCTCCGCCTGGACATCAGGAATGGGATTACCATGGCAAACTTTGTAAGTAGTGTTGTCTGAAAGCTGACACAGTCCCTCAGCCACGTACTCCCGACGATCAAGTACCACAGTCGTGGAACCCTTGTCCGCCGGAAGAATGACGATGGATTGGTCAGCCTTCAGATCACGGATAGCCTGGGCTTCAGCAGTGGTGATGTTGGGAGTAGGATTAAGGTTTTTTAAGAAGGATTGAGAGGCAAGGCTGGAAGTCAGAAATTCCTGGAAGGTTAGGAGAGGGTGATTTTGAGGAAGAGGAGGTGGGTCCCGCTGTGACGGAGGACGGAACTGTTCCAGGAATGGTTCAATTTGGATAGTATCTTGGGGAGTTGGATCATTAGGAGTAGGATTAGGATCATTTTTCTTCGTGGCAAAGTGATATTTCCAGCAGAGAGTACGGGTGTAGGACAGTAAATCTTTGACAAGGGCTGTTTGGTTAAATCTGGGAGTGGGGCTGAAGGTGAGGCCTTTGGATAGGACAGAGGTTTCGGATTGGGAGAGAGGTTTGGAGGAGAGGTTAACTACTGAATTGGGGTGTTGTGGTTCCAGATTGTGTTGATTGGAATTTTGAGGTTTTGGAGGGAGTGGAGCTGGAAGTGGGAGATTGAGTAGATGGGAGAGACTGGGTTTGTGTGCAATGAGAGGAGGTTGAGGTTTGCTGGAATGGTTGTGAAGGGTGAGTGAGTTGCCTTTCCGGAGGTGGGAAACCAGGAGATTGGATAGTTTTTTAAGGTGGAGGGTGGCATGCTGTTCTAATTTGCGGTTGGCCTGAAGGAGGATGCTCTGAACAACCGGTGTGGATGTGGGAGAGGGTTTGCTGGAATGGTTGTGAAGGGTGAGTGAGTTGCCTTTCCGGAGGTGGGAAACCAGGAGATTGGATAGTTTTTTAAGGTGGAGGGTGGCATGCTGTTCTAATTTGCGGTTGGCCTGAAGGAGGATGCTCTGAACAACCGGTGTGGATGTGGGAGAGGGTTTGCTGGAATGGTTGTGAAGGGTGAGTGAGTTGCCTTTCCGGAGGTGGGAAACCAGGAGATTGGATAGTTTTTTAAGGTGGAGGGTGGCATGCTGTTCTAATTTGCGGTTGGCCTGAAGGAGGATGCTCTGAACAACCGGTGTGGATGTGGGAGAGGAAAGATTGAGGACTTTTATTAGGGACAGGAGTTGATGGGTGTGTTGCTTGGCTGAGTGGATGTGTAGGTGAAGGATTAGGTGGGTGAGGGCAATGGATTGTTCGGTTTGGAACTGGTATAGGGACTGATGGAAAGAAGGGTTGCAGCCAGAGATGGGAACTTTAAGTGTGAGGCCTTTGGGGGTGATGCCAAATGTCAGACAAGCCTGAGAAAATAAAATATGGGAGTGTAATCTGGCTAGGGCGAAGGCATGTTTGCGGAGGGAATGTAAATAAAACTTAATGGGGTCGTTGTGGAGGTGTTGTGAGGGTGACATGGTACTAGAAGGTGGAAAGTGGAACACGAGGCTGAAATGAAAATGAAAATAAATATAAAAATATATGGGGAGAGATAAAGGTAAAATTAGAAATCAAATGGAGATCTGGTGTGAAAAAAGGCGAAAAAGGGTTGGTTAGAGCTGGGCTATGTTGATCCTATGGTGAACTTGTGTAGGTAGCTAATGATGTGCATAAAGGTTAGGTGGTTGTGTTGCCGCCAAAACACTATATATATATATATATATATATATATATATATATATATATATATAATAGAGGGAAACATTCCACGTGGGAAAAATATATTTAAAAAGAAAGATGATGAGACTTACCAAACAAAAGCGCTGGCAGTTCGATAGACACACAAACATACACACAAAAATCTAGCTTTCGCAACCAACGGTTGCCTCGTCAGGAAAGAGGGAAGGAGAAGGAAAGACAAAAGGATATGGGTTTTAAGGGAGAGGGTAAGGAGTCATTCCAATCCCGGGAGCGGAAAGACTTACCTTAGGGGGAAAAAAATACAGGTATACACTCGAGCGCACACACACACACATATCCATCCGCATATACACAGACACAAGCAGACATTTGTAAAGGCAAAGAGTTTGGGCAGAGATGTCAGTCGGGACGGAAGTACAGAAGCAAAGATGATGTTGAAAGACAGGTGAGGTATGAGCGGCGGCAGATTGAAATTAGAAATTAGCGGAGATTGAGGCCTGGCGGATAGCGAGAAGAGAGGATATGCTGAAGGGCAAGTTCCCATCTCCGGAGTTCAGACAGGTTGGTGTTAGTGGGAAGTATCCAGATAACCCGGATGGTGTAACACTGTGCCAAGATGTGCTGGCTGTGCACCAAGGCATGTTTAGCCACAGGGTGATCCTCATTACCAACAAACACTGTCTGTCTGTGTCCATTCATGCGAATGGACAGTTTGTTGCTGGTCATTCCCACATAGAACGCTTCACAGTGTAGGCAGGTCAGTTGGTAAATCACGTGGGTGCTTTCACACGTGGCTCTGCCTTTGATCGTGTACACCTTCCGGGTTACAGGACTGGAATAGGTGGTGGTGGGAGGGTGCATGGGACAGGTTTTACACCGGGGGCGGTTACAGGGGTAGGAGCCAGAGGGTAGGGAAGGTGGTTTGGGGATTTCATGGGGATGAACTAAGAGGTTACGAAGGTTAGGTGGACGGCGGAAAGACACTCTTGGTGCAGTGGGGAGGATTTCATGAAGGATGGATCTCATTTCAGGGCAGGATTTGAGGAAGTCGTATCCCTGCTGGAGAGTCACATTCAGAATCTGATCCAGTCCCGGAAAGTATCCTGTCACAAGTGGGGCACTTTTGGGGTTCTTCTGTGGAAGGTTCCGGGTTTGAGGAGATGAGGAAGTGGCTCTGGTTATTTGCTTCTGTACCAGGTCGGGAGGGTAGTTACGGGATGCAAAAGCTGTTTTCAGGTTGTTGGTGTAATGATTCAAGGATTCCGGACTGGAGCAGATTCGTTTGCCACGAAGACCTAGGCTGTACACTCGCGCGCGCACACACACACACATATCCATCCACACATATACAGACACAAGCAGACATATTTAAAGACCTTTAAATATGTCTGCTTGTGTCTGTATATGTGTGGATGGATATGTGTGTGTGTGCGAGTGTATACCCGTCCTTTTTTCCCCCTAAGATAAGTCTTTCCGCTCCTGGGACTGGAATGACTCCTTACCCTCTCCCTTAAAACCCACATCCTTTCGTCTTTCCCTCTCCTTCCCTCTTTCCTGATGAGGCAACAGTTTGTTGCGAAAGCTTGAATTTTGTGTGTATGTTTGTGTTCGTTTGTGTGTCTGTCGACCTGCCAGCACTTTCATTTGGTAAGTCACATCATCTTTGTTTTTAGGTATATATATATAGTTAATTTGCGTAATATACTAATGCCACATTAATGGTGAGAAACAGGTAGTTTATTCAGCGTGGCACTCAATATAAAC
Source organism: Schistocerca cancellata (assembly GCF_023864275.1). Classification (NCBI taxonomy): domain Eukaryota; kingdom Metazoa; phylum Arthropoda; class Insecta; order Orthoptera; family Acrididae; genus Schistocerca; species Schistocerca cancellata. The sequence goes on from NC_064626.1 coordinate 11,629,039, forward strand.
CTATACATTGTTTTAGAGTTGTGTTAGTATATAAAACTAACACAAATAGTTGATCTTAATATTGAAACATAGGTTAGAAATAAATTAATTGAAATACTGAAACATGCATGTCATGCCATTAACTCCTGAGATACTCACCTCTTGGAACTGTGCATAATAAATATACAAAACACATTATAAAAAAATTTCAAAATAGTGGCCTCCGTCAGTTTCTGCGTATGTAATATCACAATCTGAGAAATGTCTTTAATATGGGAAACTCTGTAGGGAACAACTGAGGGGAATTGAATTTGCAACAAAAGGATAAACCGTGGCAAAATGAATCGTGTATTTGTAGGTATAAGAATGACTGCTTGAGATGTATGACTACAGGTCTCTCACATTTCAACCAAACATTGTAACTGGATTGTATTCATATGTATTTACGTGCACTATCACATTAATTAGAAATTACGTACACAATAAGCCTGGACTGCAGCAGCGCATACAAAGTGCTATATAATAATATAATTTCCGAATGCTGAACTGTGAGAATGTATGAAGTTAATCCATAAAATATAGTAAACAAACACTGTCATACGTGGTACCCAAACTGAAAACAGTTCTGTATTACATAGGATACTGGAATGATTTTTTTTTTTTGGGGGGGGGGGGGGGAGAGATACTTCTATCTTTTGTATAGTAGCACAGTCCACAGGTATGTTGATGCACTACCAACTTCGTCATACAAAATAACTAACAGGAAATTAAGGTTAGGTAACTCCCTTGAAACTTACTTGTTTCGTAATTACATTTGATCATTCGAGAGATCACCTGGCTACTCCTTAGATTCTGGATTGGATTGCTGACTTTGATTTCTTCTATGTCCCTTTAAGAGAGTTATAGTCCACTCTCTACTTTCGGATTTGACTAATATTTTTCTTTTTTCAGAACATTGATAATGTGGCAGATAGTTTCGGGAATGACATGTTAGAGGGCACCCCGTTTGTGGCATATGGCAACTACCTGCGCATCCTCAGTAAACTGACAAGTATTCCTGTCCATAAGGGCACCAACACATTAGCTAATCCGATGTGGTGGGGTCATTGTGTACCCTCACAACTGCAGCTCACTAATTAAGCAGGCATGACATGCATGATGTCAGAACTGTTCTTGTGTAAGCCCCTACTGTTAAGGGGTACTGGGCTCTGGGCAATGATCATAAAGCTAGGTGGATGTTGCAGGGGCTGTGTGGTGCCCCCTGAGGAGAGCTCTCAAGTGGGGTTTGCTGCACTGTGTAGACACCTTGTAAATGAAAAGACTCCAGGTAAGTGGGCTCATAGAACAGGCTGTCTCATTGGCAGGAAGGAGGAAATTTAATGTGGAATCTTCTTAGCCTCCAGTGTTTCCTTCCGTAGCAGTGCCTTGGGCTAAGGGACAGGTCAGGAAAAAAGGACTCGAGCAATTCACTCTTTATTTAGTCTGCTGTGGGAACGATGGTGATTCCATCGTAACAATACAACTTCTGTTTTTTGTAGAGAATATCAGATATACGTTCGGTGAGGTTGCCAATGTGGAAAAAATGTGGAATGGGTCTTCATTAATTAAAGCAGCATCTGAAGATTAATGCAAGCACTCAGAACCTGTACCAAGCTAAGAGATATCCCTGTCAGTTACACCACACTAAAGCCTTAATATGACCCAGGCACTATCTGTCACATAGAGCTAACACACCAGAATGATGGACTCAGAGAAAACCTGGAATATTGCGGTGTTGTTTTGTATGGTGCATATAGAGTGCGCCAAAAGAAAACTGTTTGTACAGGAGCTTTCAAATTGGAGTTTGGACAAGTGTTCCTGGAAAAAGTAAGTCGTGACATAATAGGTGTGCCGTTAAGCCTTACACCCGATCAACAACAAGGTGTGTTTGATGTTTCCATTTTGATCACATACAGTCCCAGTGTATCTCGGAACTCATCTATGGAAACTGTGGCAAAGCTCCTCCTGATGGTGGACTTGAACACCCTCCACTGTGGACAAATTGCTTGCCCCACCATCCTCCCAAGTTCTAAGCTTGCCCAATTTTTCAAAAGGAAAAGTAAATATGGTAGTACAAGTCCTTTGCTCGCCTATCATACTACAAAGGCAGAAAGAAAATATTAACTGCACCAATCACTAGATATGCCCCCCCCCCCCCCCTGGCGGTCCGGGGGTATAATAGGCCTGAGGTATTCCAGCCGGCAATGAGGTGACTAAAGGAGTCTCAGACGTTGTGTCTTTATCTGATGGTCCCCTGTAGGGTTTGACCACCATTTTTCAAAATCTTCCCAAAGAGCGAGCCAGTTGGGGAAGGGCACCGTACATGGTGCAGTGTCCATCATGCGCTGAGACCTCTCGTATCCTTCGTCGACGTGGATCTGCACTTCAGCTCATTCTCCAGCTGCAGGGCGAGGTCACCCTCCTGGGTGCGGTTTCCTCCATCCTCTGTGTAGTATTGCTTTCTGTGCTGTCGATGATAATGGACTTCTTAGCTCGTTTGCACCTGATATCCAGCACGGTAGCCAGTCTGTTGTCATGGGGCCACCATGTACTCTGATGGTTGTAGCTCCTGACCACACAGGGATCACTCTGCTGATGACTGCGCCGTTAACTCTCCACGTATGCCAAGGAGTAAATGCCTATCTCCCTTGGGCATCGGTACTCCCGGCAATGGCTCTCTGGCCTTTGGTGTGGCTGGGTGGCACCCATGGGGAGGGCCCCTGGTCAGAGTGGGTGGCATCAGGGCAGATGACATGCCATGAAGCGTAGTATGTTATCTCTTGCTAGTGATCTCTAAGCGATCAAGGGCTAACTTCAATGCTAAGAAATACGACCCTAAATCGCCACCCCCCACCCTCCAGCCACACTATGGGAGGAACGCCAGACTAAGGACGACAGCGAAGCTTATTCCCCCGGTACCACATTTGGACGAGAGTTGATGGGGAATCTTCCTTGTCAATGAAACCTCAGTTTTTTGTGGAGCATTTAGAAGAAAAGTTTGGGGAGGTGGAGGGCTTGTCCAAAATGCAGTCAGGGTCAGTCTTGATCAAAACGGCATCCTCAGCCCAGTCACGGGCACTACTCGCCTATGACAAGCTGGGGGATGTTTCTGTTTCCATCGCTCCCCATAAGAGCGTAAACATGGTCCAGGGTATCATATTTCACGCAGACCTTCGTTTGCAGTCTGACCATGAGCTGTGCGCCAATTTAGAGCGGCAAGGTGTCCATTTTGTCCGGTGCTTCCACTGAGGTCTGAGGGATAATTAGGTTGCCTCTGGTGCCTTCATCTTGGCCTTCGAGGGTGACACATTACCCGAGAAGGTCAAGGTGATGGTCTATCGCTGTGACATAAAGCCATATATCCCTCCCTCGATGCAGTGATTTAAGTGTTGGAAGTTCAGTCATATGTCTTCCTGCTGTGTTTCCAGCATCACCTGTCGTTATTTTGGGCATCCTTCACATCCCAATACTCCCAGAGTCCCACCTCCCATCTGTGTCAACTGCGGAGAGCACCATTCGCCTTGATTGCCAGACTGCAGGATTCTCCAGAAAGAAATATAATGCAATACAATACCCTGGACCGACTAACCTACACTGAGGCTGAGAGAAAATATGAGAGGCTGTATCCTATGACGTCGCTATGACAACGGTTCTATGAACTTCCGTTCCGCCGCATACAGTTGGCTCTCAGAGCTTCTGTTGCTGCTGCACAACCTACTTCAGGAGCAACACCCCACCCCCAACTATCGGGGACACCAGCTCCACTTCTGTGGCACCCACACCACCACTACCTTCAAGCTCTGTGTCTGAGGATGAGGTGGAGATTCTGGTGTCCTCTGAGGACCTGGATTTCTCTGGGCCCTCAGGCACAATGAATGTTGATCACACAGGTGCTCATCTGGTGGCAGCAGGTGATCCTGAGGTGTAGACTGCCTCATTAAGTGTTTCATGCCTTCCCAGTCTCACAATCACTTAATCCTCCAGTGAAATTGTGGTGTTTTCTTTCCACCACGTGGCTGAGCTACGGCAGCTGTTAAGCTTTACACCTGCTTTCTTCATTGTCCTCCAGAAAAACTGGTTCCTGGCAATTCAGACCCCCAGCCGTCCACGACTATAAGGGATATTACAGGAACCATAGCAACTATAATAGTGTCAGGTGGAGTTTGCATGTATGTCCTGAACTCAGTATGTAGTGAAATTGTGCCCCTTCAAATGCCTTTTGAAGCTGTGGCTGTCAGGATAAGGATGACACAGGAAGTAACTGTCTGCAATGTAGATCTTCATCCAGATTGTGCAGTACCCCTAAACATATAGGCAGTACTGATTGATCAACTCCCTAAACCTTTCCTACATTTGGGAGATTTTAGGCTGCATACCCCCTTGTAGGGTGGTGGCATGCTTACTGGTTGAGGTAGAGATGTCGAAACTTTCCTGTCTCAACACGACCTCTGCCTCTCTGGGGCCGCCACACATTTCAGTGTGGCTCATGGCAGTTTCACGGCCATTGATTTATCCCTCTGCAGCCAAGGTCTTCACTCATCTGTCCACTGGAGAGCCCCCGATGACTTGGGTGGTAGTGACCACTTCCCCCTCCTCCTGTCACAGCGTCATGCCCACGGACGTGTACCCAGATGGGCTTTAAACAAGGCAGACTGGGAAGCCTTCACCTCTGCTGTCACCGCTGAATCTCCCCCACATGATGCCATCGATGTTGTTGTGGAGCAGGTCAATACGACGATCACTTCTGTGGCGGAAAACGTGATCCCTCGTCCTTTAGGGTGCCTCCCGGTGAAAGATAGTCCCTTGGTGGTCGCCGGAAGTTACAGAGGCAATTAGTGTTGGCGAGCTCTACAGGGACATAAGTGGCACCCTTCCCTAGTGCACCTAATAGCCTTTAAGAGGCTCCGTGCCCGCATTCGCCAGCTTATAAAACAATGGAAGCGGACGTGTTGGGAGAGGTATGTGTTGGGTGCCATACATCACCTTCCCAAGTCTGGATGAAGATCAGACGTCTTATTGGGTACCTGACCCCCAACAGGTGTCCTTGGCATTAACATCAATGGTGTGTTATCTACCGACGCAAACACGATTGCCGAGCACTATGCTCGAGCCTCTGTGTTGGTCAATTCCCCCCCAGCGTTTCGCACTCTCAAACAGCATGGCTGGAAGGGAAAGTCCTCTTGTTCACTACATGCCGCAGTGTATGCTATAATGCCTCATTTACAAAGTGGGAGCTCCTCAGTGCCCTTGCACATTGCCCCGACACAGCTCCTGGGTCAGATCGAATCCACAGTCAGAGGATTAAACATTTCTGATCTGACTACAAGCGACATCTCCTCGTCATCTTCAACCGGATCTGATCTGATGGAGTCTTTCCATCGCAATGGCAGGAGAGCACAATCATTTCGGTGCTCAAACCCGGTAAAAACCTGCTTGATGTGGATAGCTATCAGCCCAGCAGCCTCACCAACATTCTTTGTAAGCTGCTGGAACATACGGTGTGTTGGTGGTTGGGTTGGGTCCTGGAGTCATGTGCTGTACTGGCCCCATATCAAGGCGGCTTCCGCCAGGGTTGCTCTACCACTGGTAATGTAGTGTCCCTCGAATCTGCCATCCAAACAGCCTTTTGCAGACACCAACACCTGGTTGCAGTCTTTTTTGATTTACAAAAAGCATATGACACCACCTGGCGACATCGTGACCTTGTGACATTATACGAGTAGGTTCTCAGAGGCTTGCTCCTGATTTTTATCAAAAATTTCCTGTTGCTTTGTACTTTCCATGTCCACTCTGCGGGCTCTGTATTGAGTGTCTACTTTTAGTGGCCATTAATGGCCTAGCAGCAGCTGTAGGTCCATCTGTCTCACCTTCTCGGTATGCAGATGACTTCTGCATTTTGCACTGCTCCAACTGAGTGGTGCCTACAGGGAGCCATCCACAAGGCGCATTCATGGGCTCTAGCCCACGATTTCCAGTTTTAGGCCACAAAGTCGTGTGTTAATGCACTTCTGTCCGCGTCATATTGTTCATCCGGAACCAGAACTTTACCCTAATGACGATCCACTCACTGTAGTGGAGACATATCAATTCTTAGGACTGGTTTTCGACACCTTATTGACTTGGCTTCCTCACCTTTGTCAGCTTAAGCGGAAGTTCTGACAGCACCTCAACGCCCTCCCCTGCCTGAGCAACACCAACTGGGGTGCAGATCGCTCTATGCTGTTGCAGCTCTACAGAGCCCTTGTTCAATCCCGCCTTGATTATGGGAGTCTGGTTTATGGTTCATCAGCACCCTCAGCACTGCGTTTACTCGAGCCAGTGCACCACTGTGGCATTCGCCTAGCAACAGGAGATTTTAGGATGAGTCCGGTGACCCGTGTCCTTGTGGAGTCCGGAGTTCCTCCATTGCAGGTTAGGTGTGCACAACTGCTGACCAGTTGTGTTGCACACATTCGTAGTTCTCCTGCGCATCCGAATCACCGTGTCCTTTTCCCACCCACGGTGGTTCATCTCCTGCATCGGTGGCCCAGGTCAGGTCTCCCAATTGCAATTAGTGTCCGAACCATCCTTTCCGAACTGGAGTCCTTGCCTTTACCACGTACACTTGTCATTCACGTACATTTACGTGGCATACTCCTAGGCTGCGGCTTCTCCTGGACCTTTCACATGGCCCTGAGGCCTCGGTTAACCCTGCGGCTCTCCACTGCCACTTCCTCTCGATTCTTGACTTGTACTGAGGCCACGAAGTGGTTTACACCGACGGCTCGATGGCTGACGGTCACGTCAGCTTCGCATATGTCCGTGGAGGACATATTGAACAGCACTCCTTGCCCGTTGGCTGCAGTGTTTTCACTGCCGACGTCGTGGCTGTGCTCTCAAGCACATCCGTTCGTGCCCTGGGGAGTCATTTCTTCTGTGTACTGGCTCCTCGAGCAGCCTACAAGCTATCGACCAGTGCTACCCTCGTGATCCTTTGGTAGCGACCATCCGGGAGTCCATCTGTGCACTGGAACAGTACGGTCATTCAGAGATGTTTGTCTGGACCCTAGGGCGTGTCGGAACCCCAGGCAACGAACTTGCCGACTGGCTAGCCAAACGGGCTACGTGAAAACCGCTTATAGAGATTTCCTACTCTGCAACTGACGTGTATTCAGTACTACGCCTCAAGGTTTTGCTGCTTTGGTAGACGAAATGGCATAACCTTTGCACACACACAACAAACTACGTGCCATTAAGGAGACTACGAATGTGTGTCAGTCCTCCTTGCAGGCCTCTCGCAGGGACTCTGTGGTTCTCTGCCAGCTCTGCATTGGCCACGCTTGGGTGACACACGGCTGCCTCCTGCGCCGTGGTGACCCACCTCGGTGTCTGTGTGGCGCCCGGCTGACAGTGGCCCATGTATTGGTGAGCTGTCCTCCTTTGGCTGCCCTGCGACAGACTCTTCTGTCACTGGACTTGTGGCCATTAATTTTAGCTGACAGTGCCTCATCAGCTAATTTATTTTTATTATTTATTCGGGACGGTGTGTTTTATCATTTTATGTAAGTTTTAGCGCATGTCCTTTTTCCCTTTGTGTTCTCCACTGTAATGCTTTTACGGCGGATGTTTTAATGTATGGCACAGCGGCTGGCTTATCGGTTTTATTCTCGTGGTGAGCCAGCTGTGGTAATTTGCTCTCTCGTTTTAATCTTTTCTACATGTTTCTTGCATCTCTCTGTGGGCTTCTTGTCCGATTTCGTCCATTTTAGTGTTTGTTGCCCTTTCGTCATTCTTGTGGTTTTCTCCTCTCTTCCAGCTGTGTTTTGTATGTCTCGATTATTTTACTTCCACCCTTTTGGAATTATTTTAATCGGAACAAGGGACCGATGACCTAGCAGTTTGCTCCCTCCGTGTTGCCTTTGAACCAGCTAATCGCAAGATATGGCCAAAAATGTGCCAAAGGTTACAGCTAACACCTCCCCCTATCCAAAACTGCAAACAACTTGTTGAGGGAGTGAAACTTCGGAGGGAGACCACCACCACTCTGCTGATGAAGGTGGGAACCTGTTAGTCTTTTGCCGGTGTCACTCGAAAAGAGGTTGCACCGTTAAGACGCCTTACTGCTGTATTCTAACTGATCCACACAAACCGTAACCGTGTCCGCATCGGTAGCTGCACGGCCAGCACGATTGCTAACTAAAGGGGCACGAGTTCGATTCTGGGCCAGGTCGAACATTTTCTCCAGTCTGGGACTCGTTGTTCTATTGTCCTGATGTTTGTATCATAATTGACATTCCACTGTGGAGATAGCTTTACAGGCATGTCATGAAAGCCAGTAAATTAAAAAATCCACTATTGGGGCAAAGGAGTAAGAGTAGAGAACCTTAAAATTGTAGGGTCATCCTTTTACCTGGATATGCAATCCAATAACCCCCCCCCCTCTCTCTCTCTCTCTCTCTCTCTCTCTCTCTCTCTCTCTCTCTCTCTCTCTCTACACACACACACACACACACACACACACACACACACACACAAATTAAAAATATCCAAATAAAGGAAAGGAAGACTAGGACTTGGGAATCAAAAACCTCTCTCCGATGGTTCGGCTCGATTTTGCCTCTGCCTCTACAGAGAACCTTGTTATATATGTGGCTGTTACACCTGCCATATGGAAATCTGGAGGAGGAGCAGCAATTTAAACCACAGTTCACTTTTGCTGCCCCAACACCTCTTAATGAGCTAATGGAATTGTGACAACTATTACTACCACTTGAGCGAACTTCCCCAAGGTATGTGTTGCAGTGTAGAAAGCAGTTACTGGACTATCACATGCCATACATTCAGAATCTACTGTGCTATAAGTAACAGTGGAGCTGGCATTGGTAAATTGTGCGCTTTTAGTGAACAGGTGCTTCAGAACACCACATTATAATCCAACATTCTACCTTGGTAAATAATTTGTGGTGTCTATCTCTCACAACGGGGAGATATGTATCCTGTCCGGAGAGGGGAGAACTGTTACATCAGTTAGTCCTCCCCTTTATCCTGCTGAGTGATTTGAACATCTACAGTTACCTGTGGGGTAGGGACAGTAGATACAGTAGGGGTCAACTAGTAAAGTGCCACCATCGTCTAATGAATACAAAGGCCACAACCCATTTTAGCACCACCCATTGCACCTTTTCTGCAGTTGACTTACTGCTCTCCAGTTCTGGTCGTACATCTATATTACAGTGGTATGACCACAGTGATCATTATAGAATCATTTTGTCGGTACCGCATTTGAGACCAACTTACAGCCCTTCAAGCAGGCCGCTCCGAAATATCAGTTGGAAGCTTACGTGCTTGATGCGTATGTCATGAGATCCTGAGAAAAGGATTATAGTCTGAAGAAATACCTGAAGTCACCCGAAACAGACAAAAAGCATTACAGTGACAGATGAGACATGTCTCTACCAATTATCTAGTTTTATATAAACGGCTTCAAGCAAAAGCATGTTATTTAATCTCACAATGCATGTGGGATTGTTGGGAATAATACAGTGCTTTAATGAACACACATACAAGTGGTGCTCTAGAGTGGGCAAAACAAGGTATCGGTGGACACTATTTCCCGTGCAGAATACCCTGAGGAGTACTTCGTACCCATTCTTTCTACACAGACAAATTACTGGGGATGTATTTTGCATAGCGCAACCTTAAAGATATGTACTCAGATTGTATTTGATAGAATATAGCATTCTAGCTTTTAACACCTGACAGAGACAGACCTATAACCTGTCTTTTACAGACTGGAAATTCAACAGTACACTAACACAGTGCAAAGACACCTCCACAGGCCCATATACTAGTACAGTAAAGTGCTCTACATCTTTAGTAACTAGAGGAAAGTATCCTGATGGTTTTTAACAAGATTTGTCAGGAGGGAGTGTTTCCGCCAAATTGACAGACAGTATTGTTGCACGGATATTGAAACTTGGTAGAACATTGCACAATATGTTCAGCTGGGGGCCAATCTGTTTGTGACAGTCTGTACACACTCGGAACAGATTGTTTGCGTCTGGAAATGAGGAGTGTGCTTTTACCATTTCAGTGCCAATATTGATGTTTCGTATTCACATTTTGAGTACGTAATACGCAAACACGATCGACAAGAGGACAGTGTCGTCGTAAAAGGAACAGTCGGTAATCTGTCACATAAGAATGACGTAAAGGGTTGAAATTGTGATCTCGAATAAATAAATTTAATTACAGTGTAAGTACAAAATGGTCTCGTACCTAAATTAATTTTAGCGAGTGTCTCGTGCATACGTAAAGGACAGGAGGCTCGGGGGTCTGTAGTTAACTGTGTCACTCTTCTTCGTTGCGAAGTAGAACAAGTTTATCATTATTACAATCTTGGTGACTTTACTTCTTCTATAGCCATCGTGTAAAGAATTTTGTATAATGCTGTTGTACGAGATGGGTGACAAAAAACTGTCCTGGAATGTATTTCAGATGCCTTAAGGTAGGCAGCCAAACTTACATCATCTGCTCTGGGAGCATTGGTGGACGTTTGGTTGCCTATCCTACATAAATTCATTTTTGGATGGATTCCACCTTGACCAAGCCGTTTTTCTTCTTTTTACCTAGACGTGTTTCACTGAAGTTACTGCATCGTCAATGTATTTTTTTAGTTGCTTTCTTGCTAACACGTGCTGCAGGTATTGGGACTTGGTGTGTTTTGTGTTCTAGCTGTCTTAATTCCACAATTAGTCCCTTTTCAAGTTTCTCCATCTTCTTCACTGTTAATATGTACCTTTAAACTTGCATTGTGTCACTTTATAAGCTACGAAAACGAGATGGCTGTTCACCTTGGCTGACTGTCACGAGGAACCTGTGTGTGATAAGAATTAAATGCACCGATATATGGTTGAATTGATGAGCGTGAAATTAATGAAGGTGCAGTGACACGAAATACTGATGCAAAGCTGTGCCCATTTTCAACTGTCCCTAACTATTCGTAACATTGCAGAATTAGCTGATCTGAACTATACCATTTCATGTTATTGTAACCTGTCTTCATGTAGACGACTTCTAATTCCAAATTGGCACATAACCATTCACTGCTCAGAATTGGGTTCATAACAGTAATCAGAACTTTAGAAGTCTCAGTATATATTCGGCATATGAAAATGAGAGTAATTTCTTCTCATTGGATCAAAAGGGGTGCTGCAGTCTTTCAGAAAGGAACCCCGAGTTGCATACTACACGTACCGTGCTGATTGTTATGTGTAGTGCCTGCTCAGACTGTTCAAAGCTAACCTTCACCTGAAAGGGCAGATAAAGAGATGTACACTCGGCTGCAGTGGAGGATGGACGCAACTTGGAATGTGAGGCCAGCCGGCGTGTGCTGTGCCGTAGTGGAACGCCGGCACGCGTCGTAACTCCGGTGGGACACGCAACTGCACTGTGCGGTGGGTAACCGCGACTGTGATGTGTAGCACACGGAGGTGGTGGGCGTCGCATACTGCCAGCCGAACGTACAGTAGGTGGCTCGAGGGTTCAGAGACCTGACAGAATGCAGTGGCGCCGAGCTGATGGAGGCTGGTTATGTGGCGTCAGAAAACGTGCACCAGGGAGACGGTTGAGTGCAGCTGAAGACTACTTATCCATCTACATACATTCCCTGCCAGCCATCACACGATGCACGGAGCATTCCTCGGATCACTATTAGTCATTCACTTTCTGGATCTACTTGCAAGTGGAGTGACTGAAAAACGACTGCCTGTACACCTCCGTATGAGGTCATCTTATCTTCGTAGTCTTTACATGACGTCTACGCTGCTGGCAGTACATCGTACTGCAGTCGGTCACAAATGCTGCTTCTCTAAATTTTCTCCACGGCGTTTTGCATGAAGGACGTCGTCTTTCCTCCCGAGATTCTCATTTGACTTCACAAAGCATCTCTGTACTACTCACATACTGATCGAACCGACTTCGTGTTTCTGTAATCCGACTTCGTGGGGATCCCAAAAATTTGAGCAGTAATTGAGAATGGGTCACACCAGTGTCCTACATACGATCTCCTTCATAGATGCTGCATCGATGTAGACCATTTGCCTGCACTGCTACCAACCTTACCTACTTATTCCATCTTATATTGCTTTACAATATTACTTCTAGATACTTAATTGATGTGACTTTTTGTCAGCTAACACACCACTATTCAGACATTACAGGTTGGTTTTTCCTACTACTCATCCACATTAACTTGCATTCTAAAATTAGAGGAAATGGAACTTCTGTCAAATTCATCCTGTGTCCTTCTGCAATCACATGACAATGACACATTCTGTTACACTACAGCACCATCAGCAAACAGCTTGCTGTTCATCCCGTCCGTCAGATAATTCATATACATAAACAATAAGAGCAGTCCTATGAGATTTTCCTGTGGCACTCCTGGTGATACCCTTGTTTCTGATCAACACTTGCCATTGGCAACAACACGCTGAGCTCTATTACTTAAGAAGTCTGTCACACACACACAAAATTTGGACAGAAATATGGAAACACTGTGAGAAATGCTTTCTTGAATATAAATGAAAATGCTAGTGTAGACTGTAGGTGCTGCTATTATATTTACGCCAAAGGCACGTGTGCAATGCCCCCAATATGTTGCAGGTGTAAGTCATTGTCAAAACAGTATTCTGTGTACTTGAGTGCATTGTGTCGGAGCTAGTGACGTCAAATGTAGGCAGATTGTGTTTCAAGAGGCACTGTATTGAAGATGTATACTGCTTACGGGGAAAGCGAGAAAACATCGTCCACTAAGCGACAACCAACAGACGAAGGTGTGTGTTGAGTCAGTCAGTCAGTCAGTCAGTGAATAGGATTGTGATGAAAAATAAGATGATAGCTCCAAAAGTCACTATTGAACTGTGTGTCGAACTCCCGAACCTTGTCACCAGCACTAATCGAAGGGAGCTCAATACGTATGGGATTGCGTGGAAACCTGGAATTCTAAAACCATTTACCAGTTTGCAGATGCCCACAGCAGGAAAACGTGGTGCCAGAGTCATAAAAACTGGACTGTGGAGCATTTATAGAAAGCCAGATGATTTTTGTTTTGCACTGTTTCTGCTCTGTCGGGTGCGTGCTCGGCTACCAAAGGGCCCCACCCTTTGCAGCATCTTTTCCCTTCCGTGCTGCATGTCTCTCCTCTGCCTATTCTTTGTCCCCTCCCTTGGGGAACATGTCTGGGGTGCTTTTGGGAATGTCCTGCTTTGTCGATAGGTGGCATAAGAACAGTCTCGCCACTGTTTTCCGTTCCCTTTCCCTTTCTTCGTTAACTTTCTCCTATCCTTCCTCCACTTTGGCGTTTGAGGCTCCTCTTTTTCTTCTTCCTTCCTGTGCATTCCTGAAGGATGGCCCACGTGTCTGACGCTTGGCAGGTGACTAACGCCTAGTTCCCAGCTAAGGGTCGACAGGTAGGGTTCATTCATAACCCCTGGCACAGGCCAGGCCAAGGGAGGGGTGATTGCCTGCCTACTACCTTTCCAAATTGCCGATTGGTCCCTCCTGTAAGATGTTCTGGAGGTGTGACCTGAGGGGTGAACACTCACATAAGGCCGGTGCGCCCCCAGGTGAAAGGAGCGCGCCATCGGAGAACTGCGAGTCATGGGGATTTCCCTCACAGTGAGCCAGTTATCATCTTTGCCGGCCAGGTCTACCAAACATAAACGGAATGAAGCTCCCGATTCAAAGACCCTCCCAGCTGCACCACAGTTCCTCCTGGTTTCACGTACTGAAGATGGTCAGTCATTTGCAATGGTGAATCCTTTTCTAATTCAGCTGCTGTCATTTACGAAATGACACTTTTCTTTTGGAGACTACTTGTGATTCTCGAGCACAACTACTGCATGCTGCTTTGTATCTCCACAGATATCCTATTCGCGTTGAGGGCGATAGAACTCTGAACTCTTCCCATGGTGCTATTTACACTAGGCTGCTCGACAATCTGACCGAGGCCAAAATCCAAAAAGACCTGTCTGACCAGAGTGCCACTGCCGTCCATCAAGTGATGAAAATGGTAGATGTCTCCTTAGTGCCCACACGCACTCTTTCTCACCTTTGATAGAGTTGTGCTTCTGTCAAAGATCAAAGACTATGAAGTTATCACAGTCCAATCGTACATTCTGAAGCTGATGTTCTCGAATGTCTTTTCGACACCTGGCTAAATGTATAACTTGTGGACGGGATATGCACGAGGGTGATCGTCCGTCTCCTCCTCACTGCTGAATCAACTGCAATGGCGGCCGTGCCGGCTCGTCTCGACATTGTCCCACGTATCTCGATGAGCGGGCTGTCTGGGAGATCCGGTAAAGGAAAAGGAACCTTACCCACTTGCTTGCAGGTTGTTCGCTAGTTGCAAACCCTGCTGCGTTCTAACATCTGGCACTTACAGTACTGTTCTTGCTACATCTCGCTCCATGGAGTACATGGCCACGCAGACATGCGACTTCAAATTCAGTCTGAGTTTTGAAGTCGCCATTGTAGCATCGCCGTCTGTCTCCTCGTGGGACGAAGTCACCAGCTACACAACCGGCAGGCCGGAGAGGACAGAAGGAATACTCCCGTGAAGACCTCCTATGCCCCTCCAGCCAACCAACGCCTGAGTCTTCCTCTGCCAACCGGAAAGGCTCGAAGACGTCTAAGCCAAATGACAAATAACTTCCGGAAATTCAGCCAGGTAACACTTTCAGCGACCGCCCATATTTCGGCGGGAGAACACCCCGCCATTTTCAAGCAAACTACAACGGGGCAGGCGACGTACATGCAAATTTAAAACCTCTGTTTTCGGACTGAAGTAGGAAAGATAACACACACACACACACACACACACACACACACACACACACACACACACACACACACACACACACACCTGAACACTAGTGCCACCAGAGTCAGAGCTTTCGATAGTGAGACTAAGAATTCGCAGGTGCGGTAGCATTGAGTCTGCCCCTCTGATTTTTGGAGAAGGGAGAGAGCTGGATTCCAAATAGTCTAAACAGAAACCTCCATCCCTGATAACGAGGTTGCTCGCTAATTTAATCTCAACTGCCTCCCTAATAACACTGTCCCAATAGCTGGACGTGCATGCCAATATCTCTGTTATTATATACAGGGTGTATACGACCCGGGACAGCCGGGAGATCCGGGAAAAACCCGGGAATTTTTGTATCCAGGAGAAAACCGGGGAAAACGCGGGATATTTTTAGAATTCCGGGAATTTTTCATTGGGTTTTCAGTTAAATTTTTGTAATTTTGACAGGTAAGAACCGATACTCTAACAAAGGATATTACTGTATACCGCTACTGCAGAATAATACTTCAACAATAAAACATAAACGAGAAAAAAAAACAAAAATAACTTAAATTGCAAAGGAAATGCGCCATATACAAAAACGACACACAGTGCTCAAGCAAGCGTCTGCCAGTTGAAAATGTGTCGAAGGCTTTAGGAAGACTATGCAGTGCTTCATAACAACAAATTGCCTCCAATGAGCGTGAAGTCGCAACTGTTCACATTCAATTTGTTTTAGCAGTTACGCGCGGGCGCATGCGCAGTTGAGTCACGTTTGAGTAGTAAATGCTCCCGCTTCTGGCTACAGGAATGTGGCTGTTGGCTGTGCAAGCAGTCACAGCAAGCAGCTAGATGCTACCGGGAAAAGGGGGCGCCAAATTCATATTCTTGAAGAAAAAAAAACTTGTTTCACAAAGCGCCTAGCATCCAGCGCACGTTTGTCTATCGATTATTCATATGATTTTGACACGCTTCCCTGTTGGTTTTTGAACACATTTTAAGTTGATTTCTGAATGAATCATAAGTTGACTTTTGAATGCATGCATAGTGTACGTGATGTGTCTGTCAGGAGAATCCTCGTCGCATCTAGAAATAAACTTTCCGCAGACAAAAAGGGGCGACGATCTGAGGGAGTAAAGCCGAACGGATGAATGCCAACCGCTGTCTGATTATGTGGTTGATTGGGTTTGCGAATGATCAGCATTGTTGTAATTACTAGCGAAATCCATAGATTCAGACTACCAGAATGGAAATAAACGACTAACAGGAATAACAGGTGAGGAAGATTACGTATTATCTTCTCGGTGTATCCAAGAAAATGAAATTTTGACAGAAAATTTTTGGCCAGATCGCTACACTAGTAAAGACCAGTTGTATAGTCCCCGGCTAGCAGACGCGTATATAAGTTCTATTCTGGAAGCTACGCGGAAAACGTGTTGTTCGAACACGAAATAACGCCTAACCGGAAAATAATCGCGGGATAACTAAACCTGTGATTCTGACACGGTTAGTGAAGTTAATCGGCGAACAAATATTGACAATGGCAGTAATAGCTACAGAATTGGTGATGACAAGATTGTTAGAACGAGGAAGGAGAAGGAACGGGGGCATCACACAAATTACGGAAGAATAAGACGATTCCAAATTTATATAAAAAATTTCGTAATACTACTTTTCGATCTCATGCTTCAAGCTGGTGCGTATGAATAAAATGTGAAACTATTTCCTAACATAAAGCTTTTTGCTTGTAGTAGGCCTAATAGGCATTTGATATTGGTACTTCGTGGATTATATTCTGTCTTGTTATAAAAATGGCCATTTGTGCCAAAACAGTCTCGTTTATTTGGTGTGTTAAAAAATTGCTGCCATATTAGAAAGGCATATTTTGTTTTATCTAGCAGACAGTGACAAAATAGACGTAATCAGTTCGAGAAACCACATCAGTCTTGGGTGTATTAACAGCTTTTTCAGTATTAGATAACGACATTTCGATTTTTCATGTAGCAAAACGTTTGACGAACTTTGATGAGGTAATAGATTCTTTCGCAGAAAGGAAAGCACGCCATGTAAAGCTGTAGCAAGATTAGAGAGAGAAAATTCTAGGAACTAAGGTTTGAAGAAATGTGTAATTTCTTGCTTATCTCTTGTCAGTATTGGTTTTATATATCATGTATTTAATTTTATGTCACACAAAATAGCAAGTTATTAACTAATATGCAATTAAGAGTTTAGATTTTCTGAAGAGTTCTTGTTCTCTCGATTACAAATAATTCCATCCGCTATTAATTGCTAGATATTTTTTTAAAGAGGGGCAGGCTGTCAAACAGGCCGACTGGGAGAAGGAGAGGCACCACAGGCCATTTAAATTTCCACTCGCCTGAATGTAGTTTCGACGTGCGGTAGAAAAATGCTTCATCACTGCACTTTGGCATACTAAAGACCAAATAATGTCTTACATTTCCTCGAATACATATGTTTTATATTTCAGACTTTTCAGAAAGATGTGCGCTACAAGGTGAACATATTTTGAAAACTCGATTTTTTAAATATTGACTCGGTTCGCAAATGTCGTAGATCCGGGGCTGATGCGCAGAGCAGTCTGAGTTGTAGTGGGTCGTCTCCACATGATCCATGTTTACATTTAGTGATTTTGTTGTTTCCCCTTCGTTTACTCTTACATCAAATGAAAACAAAACGGATATTTGTGACCGGGAGCTATCAAGTGAATTAAAACACATTCACATAATTACGGAAGGCTAAAATATGTCATTAGATTCAGATTTTATTTTATTTCCACCTTTCTGACAGTCAAGCATTAATTGCCTTGCGGAACAATGAAGTTATTTTTGTTTGTCTGCTAAAGAAATTTGACTTTTGTTAACCTTTTCCGCAGAGGCAGTCAATGTACACTACTGGAAATTGAAATAAGAACACCGTGAATTCATTGTCCCAGGAAGGGGAAACTTTATTGACACATTCCTGGGGTCAGATACATCACATGATCACACTGACAGAACCACAGGCACATACACAGGCAACAGAGCATGCACAATGTCGGCACTAGTACAGTGTATATCCACCTTTCGCAGCAATGCAGGCTGCTATTCTCCCATGGAGACGATCGTAGAGATGCTGGATGTAGTCCTGTGGAACGGCTTGCCATGCCATTTCCACCTGGCGCCTCAGTTGGACCAGCGTTCGTGCTGGACGTGCAGACCGCGTGAGACGACGCTTCATCCAGTCCCAAACATGCTCAATGGGGGACAGATCCGGAGATCTTGCTGGCCAGGGTAGTTGACTTACACCTTCTAGAGCACGTTGGGTGGCACGGGATACATGCGGACGTGCATTGTCCTGTTGGAACAGCAAGTTCCCTTGCCGGTCTAGGAATGGTAGAACGATGGGTTCGATGACGGTTTGGATGTACCGTGCACTATTCAGTGTCCCCTCGACGATCACCAGTGGTGTACGGCCAGTGTAGGAGATCGCTCCCCACACCATGATGCCGGGTGTTGGCCCTGTGTGCCTCGGTCGTATGCAGTCCTGATTGTGGCGCTCACCTGCACGGCGCCAAACACGCATACGACCATCATTGGCACCAAGGCAGAAGCGACTCTCATCGCTGAAGACGACACGTCTCCATTCGTCCCTCCATTCACGCCTGTCGCGACACCACTGGAGGCGGGCTGCACGATGTTGGGGCGTGAGCGGAAGACGGCCTAACGGTGTGCGGGACCGTAGCTCAGCTTCATGGAGACTGTTGCGAATGGTCCTCGCCGATACCCCAGGAGCAACAGTGTCCCTAATTTTCTGGGAAGTGGCGGTGCGGTCCCCTACGGCACTGCGTAGGATCCTACGGTCTTGGCGTGCATCCGTGCGTCGCTGCGGTCCGGTCCCAGGTCGATGGGCACGTGCACCTTCCGCCGACCACTGGCGACAACATCGATGTACTGTGGAGACCTCACGCCCCACGTGTTGAGCAATTCGGCGGTACGTCCACCCGGCCTGCCGCATGCCCACTATACGCCCTCGCTCAAAGTCCGTCAACTGCACATACGGTTCACGTCCACGCTGTCGCGGCATGCTACCAGTGTTAAAGACTGCGATGGAGCTCCGTATGCCACGGCAAACTGGCTGACACTGACGGCGGCGGTGCACAAATGCTGCGCAGCTAGCGCCATTCGACGGCCAACACCGCGGTTCCTGGTATGTCCGCTGTGCCGTGCGTGTGATCATTGCTTGTACAGCCCTCTCGCAGTGTCCGGAGCAAGTATGGTGGGTCTGACACACCGGTATCAATGTGTTCTTTTTTCCATTTCCAGGAGTGTATTTGAAACGAAATACTGGCTAGTTTCAACTGTTCGCTGCATTTCAAGTGCAAATTTTCAATTTCTAGCACGTATGACATTGTCATAATAAAGAACCAAACATGATATAATACGGTACTGGTGCTCCAAGAAAATTTACATCCCGAAAACTACACTGAAAAGCTTAATATCAGGTCGAGGTCTACTTCATTGGGAATGCGGACATACGAATGTGCACTTTAAGTATGCACTTTAAATGTGCACATTTTAGTATGGTTCACGAAATTCCGATGCTCTTGCAGTATCCTCTGATGTCTTGTTTCTTTTATGACATAATGTATGCTCTTTCAATATTTTACACGTACGTACAAAATGGTTCAAATGGCTCTGAGCACTATGGGACTTAACGTCTGAGGTCATCAGTCGCCTAGAACTTAGAACTACTTAAACCTAACTAGCCTAAGGACATCACACACATCCATGCCCGAGGCAGGATTCGAACCTGCGACCGTAGCGGTCGCTCGGCTCCGGACTGTAACGCCTAGAACCGCACGGCCACTCCGGCCGGCTACACGTACGTACATAGGGGCTTCCTACCCAAGAGCGGTGTCGCCTGTTATCTGCGCTTTCTGGCAACCGCTGAAACGAACCTATTTCTAACAGGTCGCGGGAAAATATTGCGAATAGTGGTTTGAAAAGCGTTACTTTCAAAGTAAATATCGTTTTACGTAAGTTGAACTATGTGCAAGAATGTACCATGAATTTATTAAATCACAGAGCGATTGACTGTCATTTAAAAATCAACTCTTTGATGACGCGCCATTTAGAAGAATTTCGAACCCTGAAGATCAGACATTTATGTCATTATTAAAAATTTTACTGGCACATTTGTGTGATATATCTTAAAGTGTAACACGCGCAAAAAAGATCAACAGTATATGCGAAAGCTTATCTTCTCTTGATATCTTAAAGTGTAACATGCGCAAAAAAGATCAACAGTATATGCGAAAGCTTAGCTTCTCTTGCAGCTTGAGAACAATATTATATGCGAAAACTTTGCTTTTCTTGCAGCAACTCTGTGTATATTAATTTAAACTATTAACTTTCCCTCTGTGTGTGTTCGTGCTTCTTAACAGTGATGTTGCTGTTTGGCTGACTACATCACGTGTCCTATGCTCTGAATATCCGCTGTCATCGGCTGGCGAGATCACGTGATAAGAGCTACGAACGGCCTACAAAAGCGCATCGAAATCTCGATTTCAATGATTCGGAAAGCAACATGTGGTGTTCGGTGGAATTCCAGTGTATACTTTCGTAATACGAAAATACCCAGCGAACATGTTGCTGCACATCAAAGATGTTTCCAAAACGTGTCTTTTTCCCCTGAGTTTCGTTTTCTAAAGTGCCGGGAAATTGTACCCTCGTGTATAAAACCATAACCATTCAAAGCATTAATAAGGGAAAATATATTGTCACCCGGGAGAGAGTGTATTTTTAACCGGGAATTCCTTGTCCACGTATACACCCTGTATATAACATGGGGTGACCAGTATCCAAGCAATGTTCGGCAGTAGCAGATCTACTTGGCTGCTGTAATCGTGTGCCGTTTATGCTCAGTACATCGGTCGTCCGCGTTCCTGATAGTTTGACCAATATATGCCGTGCCGCAGATACAAGGAATACGATATACAGCCGCCTTACGCAGACCGAGATCATCCTTAACGGAGCTCAAAAGCGCCCTAATTTTAGATGGAGATCGGAAAACACATCTCACATCGTATTTCCGTAAAATACGACCGATCTTGTTGGAAGTGTTTCCTACGTAAGGCAAAAAGGCAGTAGAGCTAGGTGTTGACTGAGAATTATCATCAATCACCCGATGTACAGTTGGTTAGGAGGAAGGATGATGGATCATTGGGACATGCAGTCTACAGGAAACGTACTCACACCGACTTGTACTTACAGGCTAATAGTTGTCACCATCCGGCTCAGCGTGAAGGGGTACTTCGTACCTCGGTACACAGGGCACATGTCGTTTCTGACGCTGAGACTTTGCCAGCTGAGCTGTCCCATGTGGCTGAATTCCCGGAAGTTATTTGTAAGTTGTATACGCCAGGAGAAACTCAGGTCTCACAAAGCCAAATGATCTTCTCCCTGTCAGCAGGTGGTGTCACTTTGGCATCACCACTGGCCCTCCCTTCATGGGAACAAGCTCTGGGTGTTTAAGCCCCTCGCAGCAGCTTGGACGACCTCCTCTCGATCTTCTCGCTAGGTTGCGTGTTAGGCGCTGCCTCTTCTCCCTCATAGACTCAAAATCCTCCTCGGCGGCGCCTCCACGTGGTACCCTTGTCCGGCCGGCCTCCGAGTCGCCGGTGCGCACAACCAACTGTTTTTCTGCACTGGGCTCTGCAGGCCGACAACAAAGGAAGAAAGCCGATGTTTCTGTGGACCTCACGGAACAGGATCCTCCTGCCTCTGTGCCCTGTAGCAACGCGTCTTGGCAGGCTGGCGCTCAGCAGCCACTCAGGTGACACCCCTTCAATATGTCATTGTCATAACTCTCCTCCAATGGAACTTTCGCAGCCTTCAATCGCACAAAGAGGATTTACGGATGCTCTTGTTCTGCCTACAGGAAATAAAATTGCGCCCTCACGACTGCTTTGAGCTTTCGCATTTCTTCCCAGTCTTTGACCATCCCCTCCCTGAGGTCGACATTCCATTTCATGGGGAGGGTGACGTGGGGGGGGGGGAGGGGAGTCACGCTGTTCTTACGGAATGACGTTCCTTGTCAAACCTTCTTTCCTGAGTACCCGTCTTCAAACTGTTGTAGTTTGACTTGTCCTTCCTCACTTGACGTTTTCCCTTTGTACCGTTGATAAATCCCTCCATCATTCAGTGTCACCATGGCAGACTTTCTCGAGCTTATTGGGCAGCTACCTCACCCCTCTCTGCTGCTAGGTGACTTTAATGCGTACCATGCTCTTTGGGGTTCCCCAGAACTTCTCCGAGAGATGCCCTCTTGGCTGACCATCTCAATCAACTCCGACCACTATGTGCACATTGCGAATAAGTTTTGATGGTCCACCATTTCGTGACGGAATGCCCTTTTTATGACCGCTCACGTTCCCGTTTATGTTTGCCTAAGTTACCGGTCGTTTTAGCGGACGACGGACGGGCTGTCGACCGCGCTTTACTTTTTATCCGTCGTAGCAATATGGCGAAGGGCACTTAATTTTTAGTTCTGGACCTCCGTTTCTCTATGGCGTATTTTACAGACATTTCTCCACGTGCCTGTTTTTAGCTGTCTTCCCTCCCCGCCGATTGGGATTAGTGTGTAGTCGTTTATAACTCCTCTCTTTGTCTTCTGTTCTACGGTTTGGACATGGGCGCGTATGACCCGAATTGTTTTTGCGCCCTAAAACAAAACAAAACTGTTTCAAACTCTGTCCGACGTCGCAAGAACGAAACATGGCGGCGGTTGAGCGACAATTTGGGCAGCCGTATCGTGGTATTCCATTTGTCCCACGATTACTTTCAAATGTCACATGACTGCTAAGGATTATAAGGCATTTTGGCCGACCAGGTCCGCCCACGATGCAGAGCCCGTTCCCCAGTGGCGACAGGGCCCCAGTTCACTCAGCTCGTTTCAGACGGGACTGGTTGCATGTCTCTGGCCAGCACGTGGTCACCAGATCATAATAGTTTTGAGTCGTCTTGGTGTGTTGTGTGTTTCGAGAGAAGGGCGCATGTTCGCTGCCCACTACCATCATTACTTGAACTTGCCACTATTTTTCAGGAAGAATGGTATAAGATTCCCTTGAAACGGCTAGAAGCTGTTGTGAGTGACATCACGTTTCCACCACCGTATTAGGCGTGGTAGTGTGTTGGGAACCTACTCTGTATTCTCGGACCTACGCTAATAGGCTGCATTGGGAAACCGGTTCAAACGATTTCTGGAAATGTATGAGTTCGGTGTCTCCCTGTTTCCTTCATCCGTGGTTCGCCGAATATCGTACAAGAAAAGAACAAGCTGTGTTTTGCACGGAAAGTCCTTTTTAATAACGTCCTCATTTGTGGAAAAGAAGCATTTCTTCTCAAGCAAGTTTGTATTCGAGCTTAGAGTATGCTCAAGAAGTTTAAAGTATGCTGAAGAATTCTGCATCAAACTGATGTTAAGGATGTGGTCTCAAATTTAGCGGCTCCGTTCCTTTAACCTTCGTTTAAAAGTTTGGAGAAGGCCGTTGCTCACCAGTGGCGGCTGCTGCTGCTGCTGCTGCTGCTGCTGCTGCTGGTGAATAAAATATTAATTGCACGCCCTGGAGTAAAATTTTGGTGTAAAAGCACAATTACTAGCCTCCGATTTAAACGATGCAGTCACGCTGTTTCGATTTTCACACAGAATTCGTGAAAGTTGTTATGATTCAGTGATTTGACTTTTGGGCAAGCCAATAAGAAAAATCCATCGCAAACAGACTAGCAGATTTTGTTGTAAGTTGTGGGACTTTCTTTGTATGCGAACTTCAGGCTTGACACCTGTACACCCATTTGCTTTTGTTTTCTTCCGAGGAATCTTTAATGGTTTCGCCTTTAGCTGAAGTTATTTAAGCCGTTTTGTGTGCCAAAAATACTATAATGGCTCGTTTCGCAGGTACTTGCTTTGACCGCCTTCTTGCTTATTAACTTCTAATGTAAACACCTCAATGTATGTGTGTGAAACTTGTACGTAGGACTGCAATGGGATTCGATTCTCTCAAAGGTCCTCTGCTTGGACTTGTGAGAAATCGAGTACCATTGGAGTCTTATGTACAAATATGTTAAGAAGGAAAAAAAAGCTTGCATGTGGAATCGTGGAAATTTGTGTACTGAGATGACGGTTGATTTTTCACTTGACTTGTAGTTAGTCACAGCATTCTATGAGGTGTATGAATAGAGATTTGTGGCTCACATCACAATAAACGCTCGCTTGGCTATGAAATTCATTGCTTGAACTATTAATTCAAGCACGTAGCTACCGTAGTCTGAACAGTTTATCAGGTAATTATCTCAGCTTCTCAGTGAGCGAAGGGAAGCTTCATATTTACAGTAGGAGAGGAAAACGTGGGAACGGTCAGCGTTTCATTAAGAGGAATTTCTCTGCGATTGCTTAGCGTCTCGGCGGCTCGGGAATGTGAGGTGCAGAATTCTGGAATATTATTTCGTGTGAAGCAGACGCTTTCGTTGGTGGCCGATAGGACGTCGTTCAATCGTCAGAGAGCTGTAGGTTCTTGTGAAGAGGAAAGACTGGTTACGGCAGTGACGCGCCAAATAGCGGCGACTGAACAAGGGATCAGACTTCTTGGAATTTTTGAAAAGTAGAAGTATTATTGTTATGATGCATGCGCGCGGACACGGGGTGAGGTGATGAGATTTTAGGGAGCTAATTTTCTTTTGTGGGCACTGCTTCTTCATCGATCAAGCAGTGCGACGGATCGTGCGACGTCTCTACAAAAATCATTGTGATAAGAAAATAGACCGGAATGTTTCGGGCGATGTCACTAGAAACACAAGGCGAGGTTCCTACAAGTGGGATGGATTTTTTTTGAAACCGTCTTTATGGTGGTGTAAGTTAAGGTGATTTAAGGTACAACAGGTTGTATACGACCCGGAAGTTCCGGGAAAAACCCGGGAATTTTTTCATCCGGGAGAAAACCTGTAAAAACCCCGATATTTTTTATAATTCCGGGATACTTTTTTGTTTAAGTTTTTAGTTACATTTTTGTAATTTTGACTGGGAAGAAATAACACTTTAACAAAGGACTGCAGCAATAAAACATGAACGAGAGAAAAAAACTAAAAGCTTAAATTGCAAAGGAAATGCGCCATGTACACAACAAAACAGTGCAAAATGCAATTTCGCGTGAAATGCTAGAGCCGTAGAAATGTTTGAAGTACACAGAGCAGCGTTGTGGCGCAGTGGTTAACGTATGTACCTGACGTGCAGAATGTTTCAGTTTCAAACTCCTCAGATGCATTAAAGCTTCTTATTTTCAAATCTTTATCGACATGACTTTGATCATTATTGTTGTTAATTTAATTTGTTGAAATGTAATTTTTTAAACTTTTACTCCGTTGTCATATAATTTTAATAAGAAGTTTCATTTGCTCCTATTTTGTCTTGCAGAAATAATGATCGTAATCTTTGTACGTGGGATTTTAATTATTTCTATGTATCTATCATATTTAAACGTATGAAAATGCCGATCCATCCGTTAAAAACACAAATAATCAATGTCGGCTGTGCAGTGGTGTCAGAAATGTATTTTTCGTTAGAGGTTATAAAATTTTTGGACGATAATCGTCAAATATAAATTTGTCACATAAACTTTTTAAAACATTGTTGCACAATGGACAAAATAACTAAGGCGAAAATTTAAATGAAAGGAAGGAATATAGATAAAACGAAATTAAAGCAACATGGGGAACAGAAATACCCTGGATGAAAATATAAATTGATAAAATGTAAGAATTGAAATGAAAATAAATACATCAAAGTAAGTAACACCACATCCACAAATATTCCAAATGAAAAAAGTGATTGGAAGCAAAAAAGAGCAAATGATATTGTTAATGTGATTAAAAGTTACAAAGGAGTAGAAATTTAAAAAAAATACATTTAAAACAGTTACTGAACAAAAATGAGTCATTTCGATAAAGATCTGACAAACTGTATGAAAGCACATGTCGAGGTTATACAACCGACAACTTCCTTCAGTACGTCAGGAACACACCTTAACCCCTATGCCGCCACAACACTGCTCTGTGTGTTTCAGCATTTTCAGGAAAGCCTTTCTGAAGAAGAGAAATTTGTAAACATCGAGTATAGATTTAAGCGTCAGGAAGTCGTTTCTGAAAGTATTTGTATGGAGTGTAGCCATGTATGGAAGTGAAACATAGACGATAAATAGTTAGGACAAGAGGAGAATAGAAGCTTTCGAAATGTGGTGCTACAGAAGAATGCTGAAGATTAGATGGGTATCTCACATAACTAATGAGGAGGTATTGAATAGAATTGGGGAGAAGAGGAGTTTGTGGCACAACTTGACCAGAAGAAGGGATCGGTTGGTAGGACATGTTCTGAGGCATTAAGGGATCACCAATTTAGTATTGGAGGGCAGCATGGAGGGTAAAAATTGCAGAGGGAGGCCAAGAGATGAATACACTAAGCATATTCAGAAGGATGTAGGTTGCAGTAGGTACTGGGAGATGAAGAAGCTTGCACAGGATAGAGTAGCATGGAGAGCTGCATCAAACCAGTCTCTGGACTGAAGACCTCAGCAACAACAGTATATCACGCGAAATCCCAAATTGTTTCGTTGGTAACTCGCAAACAAGCCCAACCGTGTAGTCAATGGATCCAGGTTTAATCAACTGTCGCGGATGGGCGCAAAAGTCTCGCGGATTGCGATTAAACACCGCGAGACAATGTGTTGATCTGTTGTGCGTGATGCGCTTTTGGTCGACCGTGAGCAGTCGCGGCTCCCATAGCCTATACTCCGTGGAGGGTATTCATGCGCTCGCTATGAGATCCCTACAGTCTCAGGATGTCGTGAAATTTAGGTAGGCGGCTTTATATTACCATTTCTTGGATTTTGTCAGGGGTTTCCTTCGTTGTGATCTCAGCAGGACAGCCGGAGTGCGCTTTGTCTGGTACTTGTACGACCGCGCTTAAACTTATTAATTCAAAAGCAAATCGCCCCAAGTGGAGAGTCCACGTGAACTTCGTCCAGTTGTGTTTTGATTTGTGCGGCACTCCAACCCTTCAAATGAAGCTGTTTTTAAAAACATCTCGAACTCGGGTTTACTCCGTTTTTAATCTCAGTCGACACATTGACTGTCAGCAATGAACTGTACGGTGTACAGTGTTGAAATTTTGTATACGATCCTTGGAATAATCTAGATTACCTTCCATGAAGGCACAACAAAATTGTTGGATTCTTTCATGGAACTTTAAAAGACTTATAGGATGACCCTCGTAGTTCTGGACCAAACGTTATTGTCGAATAATTCTTAGTCTAGCGGTCAATGGCCGTGCAGACCGAATATTCCAATTAAAGTGAACGTTTTGCTACAGTGAAAAGCTCACATCTATTAAAACTCAAATTAAGGCAGGTGAAGCAACAGGTGAGAGGATAGTCCTTTATCTCATCAGTAAAGTTACGGCCAGATTGTACAGTTGCGACAGCATTTTTACTTAGAGTTGTGCACACGGAAAAAGCAAGCCAGAACGTCCACAGCAAATAACTGGGGGGGGGGGGGGGGGAGGAGTAAGTTCATGGTTAATTTTATTTAATGAATGAGAGTACTGTCGTCAGTTACATCCCGAAGAAATAGCAAAAAATATCATGTCAACGAACAAGTATCCCTATTAAAGAAAGAAAAGTAGCACGCCAGTGACAATTTTCCTCCGCATTTTAGACGTTTTTGTATACGACACTTAGGTTTCGTGGACTACGGTAGATCCAGTTGGAACGGGAAGACCGTGACCAGCAGAGTACTCTTTGCAGAACTTGAAAAAAATCGCTGAAGATGTAACGTATTGCATCAAGAGCACATCTTCGAGAACTAACGAATCGCTGACGATTGTCACAAAATAAAAAAAAGTGAAAGTAATAGTCTAGTCTCGGTGTGCACAACAACGAGAAAACTGCACAACAACGAGAAAACTGAAAAGTGAGGTCGGTAAATTCTGCCCATCAGTGGTAGGAAGACGAAGCAGTTGGTGCAAACTGCAGCAGATGGTGTTAGTGAAATTGACGTTACTTTCGTGAGTTCAAACTCTAAGCAATGAACAGCAATGTCGGAAATTTGTGTACCAAGCTTATCCTTACCACTTTCCACCGTTAAAGTTTTACTGAAAAGTAACGTTGTAATAATAATTAGGCCTACTATTTAAAATTTGGGTGCCGTGTGCATCTAATTGATACACAAGGCGACTTCCCTGGCAGACCAAATGCATGCGATTGAGAGACACACACACACAGTCCAGGCCGTGTTTATAAGTCGTATAAACAGCTACAGTGCTTGCAAATGGTTTTGTCCTCGGGGAGCGGCCGTGCATGTCTGGTTCCGAATTCCGTTGAAGGATAGTGTGGCAGCCAACTATCATAGCTGCCCTGCGGTCAACTATTTCCTTGTCTTTACGATCGCTGGTTACACTCGCTATAACTTCCGTTACAGCTTTGCTAGAGTTTATTAGTGTTCGTGTTTCCTTAAAGATTTGAGCTTGTTTTCTTGTGAGTTTGTCGCAATGTCCGACACGGAATCAATTGCGGGTTGGTTGGACGAGGAAAGCACACTCATTGAGAGTGAGACCAGTTTGTTTGGCGACATACGCGACGGCGGTAGGCCTGTGTACTCCCTCTGCTGTGAGTTCCGATGCAGGCGGACCGGAGAATCGAACCAACAGCTTTGCCTCAGAGACGTCTCCGAAGTTATTCGGTGTGAAGTAACTGGAAATACTTTACCACAACCTGTAATAAGTGAATTGGTGACCATTTGACGACCAAAATGACTGGAAGATGCGCTGACCTGTATTTTTACCGATTGTTTTTTGGATGACTCAAGTTTTGGAAATGATTGTCACAGAGACGAATCGTCATGCCGAGCAACGAATTATTTGACAGCATTGTCAACTAAAAATGTACAGAAGACAGATTACAGCAGTGGGTAGAAAAACGACGAAGAATTCCTGCCGATGGTTTTATTCCTTCTGTGGACTTTGGATCGAAAACCCGCACTCCAGAAATATAGGTGAAAGAATACTTACAAACATTAAGTGAAGCTTAATCCCCCCCCCCCCCAACATATTTGAGGTCCTTTTGAGTATGCTACGTTTTTCAGACAATTCAGGTATAAACATCATTAAGCTGTACAACGTTTCACCATAAATGATACATTTAACGAAGTCTTTTCTCCTGGTGAAAAAGTATGCATTGACGATACTACGGTGCCGTTTAGACGAAAGCTGAGGTTTCGCCAGTATATTCTGGGGAAATGTCATAAATACGGTGTCGAGCTGTCCCGTGTAGGCCATACCTGGCACGTGAAAGTGTCTGCTGGGGAGGAGACTGCCGCCCCCCCCCCCCCCCTCCTGGCAGATCGTGACTTGTCCTCCAGTGTAGTGATGGCGGCGATGGGTCCATTCTTGGATGCCGGACGCGCACTACGTCCACAGTTACTATATAAGCGTCGCCTTAGCCAAAAGTGGAACAAACATTTTATCCCCCCCCCCCCCTCCCCACCTGCGGGTCCGGGGATTAGAATAGGCCCGAGGTATTCCTGCCTGTCGTAAGAGGCGACTAAAAGGAGTCCATCCCCCTCACGGGGGTAGTTAGCGCCTGCGTCCGGAGACGGACGGTTCCACGACCTATAATTGTGGTCTTTTTGGTTTTTCACTTCTCGTTTCTTCCTTCCTTTGGTTGGTTCCTTTCTTTGCTCTTCTCCACCTCACTGTCTTCCTTACTCTTTCCCTTGACTTCTTCTCCTTGCCTCCTCATTGCCTTCTTCTCCTTGCCTCCTCATTGCCTTCTTCTCCTTGCCTCCTCATTGCCTCCTTCTCCTTGCCTCCTTCTCCTTGCCTCCTTCTCCTTGCCTCCTTCTCCTTGCCTCCTTCTCCTTGCCTCCTTCTCCTTGCCTCCTTCTCCTTGCCTCCTTCTCCTTGCCTCCTTCTCCTTGCCTCCTTCTCCTTGCCTCCTTCTCCTTGCCTCCTTCTCCTTGCCTCCTTCTCCTTGCCTCCTCCTCCTTGCCTCCTCCTCCTTGCCTCCTCCTCCTTGCCTCCTTCTCCTTGCCTCCTTCTCCTTGCCTCCTTCTCCTTGCCTCCTTCTCCTTGCCTCCTTCTCCTTGCCTCCTTCTCCTTGCCTCCTTCTCCTTGCCTCCTTCTCCTTGCCTCCTTCTCCTTGCCTCCTTCTCCTTGCCTCCTTCTCCTTGCCTCCTTCTCCTTGCCTCCTCCTCCTTGCCTCCTTCTCCTTGCCTCCTTCTCCTTGCCTCCTTCTCCTTGCCTTCTCTGGTCTCCGCCTCGGCGTTTGAGACAGTCTGTCCTCTTTCTCCCTCTCTCTCTTATTTTTCCTCTTCTTCCTTCCTCCCTGTGCGTGCCTGAAGGCCGACCCACGCGTTCGCACGCGTAGCCGGTGACGGGGTAACGCGTAATTCCCCGCCCTGGGTAGACATGTAAGGCACGCGCGTACCCCCTGGTAAAGGCCAGGCCCGGGGAGGGGTGATTGCCTGAGCTGATACCTTCTGACCATGCCGGTTGGTCCCTCCGTCTGTTTCTCGGGAGGTGTGACCTGAGGTGTAAACATTCACCGAAGGCGAGAGTGCCCTTTGAGAGGGTCCCCACAAGGAAGGAGCGCGCCATCGGAGACGCTGGCAATCATGGGGGATTCCTCCGCAATGGATTTCACTCCATCTCTCTCGGCTTCTGCCCAAAAACGGAAACGTGACCAGCCACCTGTGACAAAAGTACTACCGCCTGCCCCACAGTTCCTCGTCGTTTCTCGATCTGAGGACGGAAAGGATTTTTCCTCTGTCAACCCTTTCGTTATCCAGAAGGGCGTAGATGCCATAGCTGGATCTGTCAAATCTTGTACCAGGTTGCGTAACGGTACCTTATTACTAGAAACTGAGAGTGCCTTTCAGGCACAAAAACTGCTTCGGGCCACACTCCTGGACACGTTCCCTGTCCGGGTGGAGGCCCACCGAACTTTGAATTCGTCTCGTGGTGTAGTCTATACTAGCTCTCTCGACGGATTGACTGACGAGGAGATTCAATCTTGCCTCGCTGAGCAGGGCGTGACGGCTGTCCATAGGGTCATGAAAAAGGTCAACAATGACCTTGTACCGACCCGGACACTTTTCTTGACCTTCGATAGTGTTAAGCTGCCATCGCGCATCAAGGCGGGCTACGAGGTTATTTCTGTTCGCCCCTATGTCCCGACACCTACGCGCTGCTACCAGTGTCAGCGTTTCAATCACACTCGACAATCTTGTTCCAATGCGGCTAAATGTGTCACTTGTGGCAGGGATGCCCATGAAGGTGACTGTCCACCCCCGTCTCCTCGTTGTGTGAACTGTCAGGGTGACCATGCCGCATCCTCACGCGACTGTCCTGTCTATAAGGAAGAACGCTGTATCCAAGAAATTCGGGTCAAAGAGAAAGTGTCCACCTCGGCTGCTCGCAAGCTATTGGCTAGTAGGAAGCCCACGCTGCTCCCAGCGGGGAAATACAGTACTGTCCTCGCCTCTCCTCGGACTACCCGGGAGGTGGCAACCCAGACATGCGATCTGACCTTCAGCACCACGGTCGTCCGTTCGGCCAGTGCTAAGATCGCGCGGTCGACGTCTCCTCTTCCTCCCATCACCCCACAGACACCAGCCCCTTCATCAGCTTCTGCTAAGACGAAGACCCAGAAGTCTGATGCACGGGCCTTCAAGAAGGAACCATCCCGTGCAGACTTCCTACGTACCTCGACCTCCCAGCCTTCGACCGGTACTTCCACCAAACGTCCTTCCAAGAAGGCTCATAGGAAGCACAGTTCTCCTTCTCCGCCACGGCGCATTTCTTCTCCTGCGCCACCCAGCGGTTGCCGCCCCAGGCCGTCATCCGTTTCGCCTGGCCGCACCGCTGGTAGCCGAACATCTGGCCGTTCACCGGCGGAGGAAGCTCCCCCTCCCGGCCATCCTCCCAAGATGGCCGATGAACCTATAGACCCAATGGATGATGACTGTTCGCCTACTGATAGCGGCGGCAGTGCTCGCTCGAAGCCAGGCCCTCAGCGGCCTTCGAGGTGACCCCTTCTTTCATCTTCCTTTGCTTACGATGGCACTTATTCACTGGAATATTCGCAGCATTCGCTCCAACCGAGAGGACTTGAAGTTGCTGCTCCGCTTGCACTGTCCGCTCGTCGTAGCCCTCCAGGAAACGAAGCTACGCCCATGCGATCAAATTGCCTTGGCACACTACACCTCTGTGCGTTTTGACCTACCCCCTGTGGTAGGTATCCCAGCTCATGGAGGGGTTATGTTGGTGGTCCAGGATGATATTTACTACGATCCCATCCCGTTGCACACCGGCCTGCAGGCAGTTGCCATCCGCATTACTCTCCCCACTTTTACATTTTCCATTTGTACCGTTTACACTCCATCGTCATCTGCCGTTACCAGGGCAGACATGATGCAACTTATTTCTCAGCTACCTGCACCATTTTTGTTAACTGGAGACTTCAATGCCCACCATCCCCTTTGGGGCTCTCCAGCATCCTGCCCGAGGGGTTCCCTGTTAGCAGACCTTTTCAACCAGCTCACTCTTGTCAGCCTCAATACTGGCGCCCCTACTTTTCTTTAGGACACATCTCACACCTATTCCCATTTAGACCTCTCTATATGTGCTCCCCAACTTGCACGCCGGTTTGAGTGGTATGCCCTTTCTGATACATATTCGAGCGACCACTTCCCGTTTGTTATCCATCTCCTGCAGCATACCCCCTCTCCGTGCTCCTCTAGTTGGACCATCTCCAAGGCAGACTGGGGGCTCTTCTCTTCCAGGGCGACCTTTCAGGATCAAACCTTCACAAGCTGCGATCGTCAGGTCGCACACCCCACGGAAGTCATTCTCGCTGCTGCTGAATATTCCATCACTCACCCTACTTCTTCTTCACGTCGCGTACCGGTCCCCTTGTGGACCGCAGCATGTAGAGACGCTTTACGTGCTCGTCGACGTGCTTTACGCACCTTTAAACGCCACCCTACAGTGGCGAATTGTATCAATTATAAACGATTACGTGCTCAGTGTCGTATTATTAAAGAAAGCAAGAAAGCCAGCTGGGCTGCTTTCACAAGCACCTTCAACAGTTTTACTCCTTCTTCTGTTGTCTAGGGTAGCCTGCGCCGGCTATCTGGCGCTAAGGTCCACTCACCAGTTTCTGGCTTGACGGTCGCGAATGACGTCCTTGTGGCCCCTGAGGATGTCTCCAATGCCTTCGGCCGCTTTTTCGCAGAGGTTTCGAGCTCCGCTCATTACCACCCTGCCTTCCTCTCCCGCAAACAGGCAGAGGAGGCTAGGCCACCTAACTTCCGCTCCTCGAATCGTGAAAGTTATAATGCCCCATTCACCATGCGGGAACTCGAAAACGCACTTGGCCGATCACGGTCCTCCGCTCCAGGGCCTGATTCTATTCAGATGCTGAAGAACCTTTCTCCTGCGGGTAAAGGTTTTCTTCTCCGTACATACAATCGCATCTGGATTGAGGGACATGTTGCCGCATGCTGGCGCGAGTCTATTGTTGTCCCGATTCCTAAGCCGGGGAAGGACAAGCACTTGCCTTCCAATTATCGACCCATCTCGCTTACCAGCTGTGTCTGTAAAGTGATGGAGCGAATGGTTAACTCTCGATTGGTTTGGCTGCTCGAGTCTCGACGCCTACTTACCAATGTACAATGTGGATTTCGTAGGCGCCGCTCTGCTGTTGACCATCTGGTTACCTTGTCGACCTTCATTATGAATAACTTCTTGCGGAAGCGCCCGACCGCGGCTGTGTTCTTTGATTTGGAAAAGGCTTAAGACACCTGTTGGAGGGAGGGCATTCTCCGCACCATGTATACATGGGGCCTTCGCGGTCGCCTCCCTCTTTTTATTCGTTCTTTTTTAATGGATCGACAGTTCAGGGTACATGTGGGTTCTGTCCTGTCAGACACCTTTCGCCAGGAGAATGGGGTGCCACAGGGCTCAGTTTTGAGCGTCGCTCTCTTCGCCATCGCGATCAATCCAATAATGGATTGCCTCCCAGCTGATGTATCAGGCTCCCTTTTCGTGGACGATTTTACCATCTATTGCAGCGCGCAGTGTACACGTGTCCTGGAGCGCTGTCTTCAGCGTTCTCTTGACCGTCTTTACTCCTGGAGTGTCGCCAATGGCTTCCGTTTTTCTGCCGAGAAGACGGTCTGTATTAACTTCTGGCGCTACAAAGAGTTTCTCCCACCGTCCTTACGACTCGGTCCCGTTGCTCTCCCAATCGTGGAGACAACCAAATTTTTAGGCCTTACATTTGACAGGAAACTTAGCTGGTCTCCACATGTGTCATATTTGGCCGCCCGTTGTACCCGTTCTTTAAATGTCCTCCGTGTTCTCAGTGGTCTGTCGTGGGGAGCGGATCGAACCGTCCTACTTCTGTCTATATCGGTCGATCGTCCGCTCCAAGCTGGATTATGGGAGCTTCGTATACTCCTCTGCACGGCCATCCATCTTACGCCGCCTCAACTCCATACAACATCGGGGTTTACGACTTGCGATCGGAGCATTTTATACTAGTCCCGTAGAGAGTCTTCATGCTGACGCTGGCGAATTGCCGCTCACCTACCGGCGCGATATACTGCTTTGTCGGTATGCCTGTCGGCTACTGTCAATGCCCGACCATCCGTCTTATCGTTCCTTTTTTGATGACTCTCTCGACCGTCAATACGGGTTGTATGTCTCTGCCCTGCTACCCCCTGGAGTTCGCTTTCGTCGCCTCCTTCAACACCTTGATTTTTCACTCCCTGCAACCTTTCGAGTGGGCGAGAGCCACACGCCACCTTGGCTCCAGGCTCAGGTTCGCGTCCACTTTGACCTCTGCTCGCTCCCGAAGGAGGTTACCCCCGGTTCAGTCTACCACTCCCGTTTCGTCGAACTTCGTTCGAAGTTCATTAATATGACCTTCATTTATACAGATGGCTCTAAGACCAATGACGGGGTCGGGTGTTCTTTTATTGTCGGGGCACAAAGTTTCAAATACCGGCTCCATGGCCATTGTTCGGTCTTCACAGCTGAGCTCTTTGCCCTCTACCAGGCTGTTCTTTACATCTGCCGCCACCGACATTCTGCTTATGTCATCTGCTCCGATTCCCTGAGCGCCATCCAGAGCCTCAGTGATCCGTATCCGGTTCACCCTTTCGTGCACCGGATCCAACGCTCTCTTCGGCAGCTGGTGGACGTCGGTTCTCCGGTTAGCTTTATGTGGGTCCCTGGCCATGTCGGTATCCCTGGGAACGAAGCTGCAGATGCCGCGGCCAAGGCTGCGGTCCTCCAGCCTCGGACAGCTTCTTGTTGTGTCCCTTCGTCAGATTTTAGCAGGGTTATTTGTCGGCGCATTTTATCGCTGTGGCATGCCGATTGGGCTGCACTTACAGACAACAAGCTTCGGGCCTTAAAACCTCTTCCCGTGGCTTGGACGTCGTCCTCACGCCCTTCTCGGCGGGAGGAGGTAGTTTTGGCCCGGTTAAGAATTGGACACTGCCGGTTCAGCCATCGCCATCTGCTGACGGCTGCGCCGGCGCCGTTCTGCCCATGTGGGCAATTGCTGACGGTCCGCCACATTTTAATGACCTGCCCGGATTTTACCGCGCTGCGTCTCGATCTTAACCTGCCATGTACTTTAGATGCCGTTTTAGCGGATGACCCACGAGCAGCTGCTCGTGTTCTTCGTTTTATCAATTTGACAAACCTCACTAAGGACATTTGATGATGCTGTTTTTTAATCCTATGCCTGTCAGTCTGTCTTTTATCGTGTTTTCCCTTTTAGTTGTTGTTTTAAACTTGTGCCTCGCGGTGCATTCTTAACGTCGTCAGGGCGCTAATGACCATTGAAGTTGTGCGCCCTAAAACCACAAAAAAAAAAAAAATTTATCCAACTCTTTGATCCATTGAGGAGTAACAGAAAGTGCAATACAACGACCTAGTGAAAAGAAAGATCAAGAAAGGTGTGCATGCGGAGGATAATGGAAAGACAAAAGGGATCTCTTGTTCCAGAAATGGTAGCAACCACTTCAAGAAAGGGAGCAACCACAAAACCATCCACAATTTTGAAATATAATTACGCAGAATCCGTCATGGACGTATCAGATCAAATAGAATCTAAGTGACTCGACGAAGAGGAGTGAAGTGATACCGCAAGATGACATTCGAGCTCCTAACAAATACGGCAATTTTCAGTACTCCAGCTATGTACAAGGAAGTAACTGCCAAAAATGTGTACATAGCTGAACTTCGAGAGAAAGTTGTACTGTTGATAAACATTTGAAACCTGAAAGATGTGCCAGGAATCATGCAACCCTGTCTTGCAAGAAACTGGCAGCTAGAGAAACAGGTCCACATTGTTACCGATGATACTCTGAACAAATTTGGATGCGCTGAAGACATTAAGACATCAAAGTAAGTCATCACAAACGGTAAGGGTTTCTCTAATGAAACGTTCGTCACACACGCGCTAACGCAACTTACAGGAATGCAGTGTCAGGCAACTGAAGCCACTTGTGTGTGTGTGTGTGTGTGTGTGTGTGTGTGTGTGTGTGTGTGTGTGTGTGTGTGTGTGTGTGTCGTCTACTTTTGACGAAGGCCTTGTTGGCCGAAAGCTTTGTGACATTGTTTTTTGTTGTGCATATCTGCGACTCACCAACTCCGCTATATGGTCAGTAGCAAGGTTCCTTTCCATAATATTGTTACATTCCATCGTGGATTTTCCATTGTTAGATTTTTTTATGTTTCCATTATTCAGACATGTAAAGTATGTTGTTTTATCTGCCGTGAATTTGTACACCAACCTGTTGAGTCATAAATATTCCTCATAGTTTTGCTCTATTCTCCCCAAAAATCTCATTCGTCTGAAATGGTGAAAGGCGTCTCGATTTATTGTTAAAGGTTGTGTTTAATTTCCATACACATGGCCTAGCAGATATGATACTGAAGAAATTAATGTAGCAGGTAATGGCCTAACAACTATACACACATGAAAAAGACCTCGGCGGGTGATTCAGGTCCGACAGTCAAAATGTTAAAAAGCTTATCCAGCGTTAGACACCGATTATTAATTCAACTGTTCCAAAGCTCGAATATCTGGTCACGTTGATGCGATTAACTTATCCGTATATTAAGCTGGAAGAGAACAGCAGTGTTACGGTGATGCCGCCTGGTGGCTGCAGTGTACAGAAGTCGAATGGCGTCGACCTGACCGGCGGTCGGTCATTACTTACCTCAGGTAGCGGACAGCAGTTTGTTTGGAAGGCTAACTTGCGTGTAAATAATTCTTAATATCTCGGCGATCGTCGAATCCGCACAGACGGAGCAGTACTAGGACTGTATCGCTTGCTATCAAAACGTGGCACTGGCAAGGAATGATTCGATACTTGTCAGTACCGTTAGATTTGTTTCGAATTTTGAATTCCCATTAGCGGCCTTATCGAGACCACTTGTAGAGAGCTGGTGTGGTGGTTAGGTTTTGATAACTGTCGGTGTCGTCGCACTACGCAGTGATGGGTCGTGTCCGCCGCACAGAGTTGTTAACATGCTCGAGTCGCTGTTGCGGCTCGGGCGGCAGCGCGCGCACGGCCGGGCTGCCTCGCCGCCGGCCCCGGACGGAGAGAAGCCTTAAAGCCGCGCCGACCCACCTGCCCGGGCACGCGGCACGCGGCAAGCGGCCGCCCAGCCCCCCTCCGAGTCTCTGCAGTTGTCGCGCTGGCCCCCCACCACGACCACCGCCACAGGCGCCACGCCGTTTCGCGGTCATCGTTTTGGGATTGTTGTCTTGAAGGTTTGCCAAGGTGCGGTGGACGTCCCATCCGGTCCCGCCGGACAGTCGGCGCGAGGCTGCACTGGGTGTAGCGCGTGTTGCGTGCGTCGTGCGTCGTGCCGAGCCCGCCATGGCCCTGGGCGGGATGTTCCGCAGGCGCAAGGCCGGACCGCCGGAGCCGGTACGTCTGCTGTCTTCTCTTCTCTGCTCTCCTCTCCTCTCCTGCTGTGCCAGCTGAACCGTGGACTGCGTCGAACCGCACTGCATTTAATTTCCACACGGCTACTCGTCTCAGCCACTGCTAGGACTCTGCCCCGCTGCCCCCCCTCCCCGTCACCATAAACTTGGATGTTTGCAGGCGTTCTCCACTCGACTTACGTAAACACGAATGACTTGTCAGTTGACTACTCGAGACAAATGTGTACTTCAGTGCCCCTGGCGTTTATTGCTGTTGGAGTTCCCGTCTGTGTCAACTAGTCGTTTTCCATTACACGAAATCTGTCTGCTGTGCGGTTTGGCACCTGGACGTTGAAAGTGAGGTTACGAGGGAAAATCGGAAAGTAGTAGCAAAATGTAGGAACGAGAACTGATATCATAGTTAATCACAGAGCAAAATTCGTAGCAGATGCTTGCCGACGGTAGTGTTCCTGGGAACTGAAGGAATACAAGTGTCGTCCAAACATTTCAAAACATGTACCTTTATGTGCTCCCGAAAATTTACACTTCCAAACACACAAGTAATATGTAGAACGCAAGAAAGAGCGCCCTTTTGTTTTTTCCTTTGTATCTCGTTTTCCTGCCAAGTGGCAACTAACATTTTCATTGTCACGTAATTCAGACTTTTCACGGTTGAATGGTTTCTTTAATTAAAATACGTATACCTGTTTACGTCCTTGTTTATGCATAATGTAGCCTTTCCCCGTGTAAAACTTAAAACACTTTTTAACTTTCTGATATTTCGTCTCTTGTGGGACACACTTGGTAGTACAGAATGCCAGGACCTCGTGTAACTTTGTCGGGAAAACAAAACAAAAACACAAAGATTAAGAAGACGCGAAAGCAGAAAATCCTGTTCTATAATAGGAGTGAGCTCGGCCAGAATAGTTAAACTTCCGACGCCCTATGTCATATATTGAAAATGTACAGATGCAATTGAAAAGTAAATGAGAATTGTTTTGTGTCGTATTATAAAAGCACTGCTGCGATTGAAGAATAAATGCAATTTTTTTTAAATTGTGTAAATAGTGTGAAAGTTCTTCGTCTGTTTTTCAAATTGAATGATTTCCGTGGATACGTCAGTGTCGAGGCGTGCCCCCTGCCGCCACACACGGACTGGCTGTACACCCCCTTCATCTCACCTGGCGCCGGCTCATTTCCACTATTGGTGAACTGTGCCCTTATTCATCTCTCAAACAACTCTGTGACAAATGGTCTCTTATTAAATCTCTACTCAAGTTTGTCTTCCCTTTTGCATACTTATCATTTTCGCGTGTTTCTCCTAATCCAGTTTCCATTGTACCCTC
Source organism: Schistocerca cancellata (assembly GCF_023864275.1). NCBI lineage: Eukaryota > Metazoa > Arthropoda > Insecta > Orthoptera > Acrididae > Schistocerca > Schistocerca cancellata. Next base: position 11,668,289 of record NC_064626.1, read on the forward strand.
TCACAGCCTCTCGAAGACACCTGCGATTAGCCTTCTTTAATTCGGCACTGTCTATTCTGTTAGTCTCGCCTTTTCTTTCAATACTCTTTTTCCGTCGAAATTTTCATTCTTTGCACTTGAAACGTCTTTTACTGTTTCATAAACGCCTATGCCAATGATTACAATTTTGTGTACATGCGTGTATAACGTTAATTTTCTGAGGTATTTACGTAATTGTGTCCTGTTTTATCTCACTGTTCTTGGAGAGATACTCATAATCCTAATGTCTAACTTCCTGCGTTCATGAGTAATCCGAAAGTGATTTAGGACTCTCTTTCCTCCGCAGTTTCTGTGTTACTTGATTAAATACAGTAGTTCGAAAATTTCCTGGCACATCAAAAATACGTACGGAGCGTGACTCGCGTAAGTGCTCTAGCGATTGAGCTATCCCAGCCCCAGTCACTTCTCCTCCCCCCGCCCGGACCACCACCACCACCACGTGGTTTCGCGTCCGGCATTGCCTCATCTGCTGTTCCCAGACAGTGGCGAGATTAGCTAACCTTATGTAAACCGCGCCACAGAATAGTGTGCAAACTAAAAGTGGTCTCTATAGATTGTGCGCGGCGGCAGCCTCAGTGCACAGAAGGAACAGTGATGGCGATTTGAAATTTGCTCTTGAGAACAGAAAAAAGTGTCGTAAAAAAAGTAGCACAAAATTTGTGTTTGTAAGCGTGAAAGTGCACGGCTTTAGGGAGCAACACGAGAAATAAATGTACCCGTTTTTTACTAAATGTTCGACTTGTACGCAATCTTTTGCCACGATATGCCGCCTGGATGGGCGTATGATTGACTTTATATTAGTTTGCCAGGTAAAATGAAATGTGAACCCACAAATAACTGCATACGAATAACTGCTCACGGTCACGACGCAAATTTGTCTCTCAGGTTTTACTTAATTCCCTGGCCGGTACCTCAGGCCGTCCTCACGCGGTGCGTTTTTCTGAATGTCAAATGAAATGCACCTAACGCCTACCTACGTGGCTGGCGCAGACTGAACCGAACTGGTACACCACAGAACATAAGGTGCTGTTCGACGTCATTCGCGACCACGGAATTATCAGACGGCAGTTGATGGCTGTGCGTGGCGCGCAAACCACTCAGATTGATTACGACAGTGGACGCACACAAGTAAATGCGTTATCGCTGTTAAAAGCGCATTTGCTCCCTTGCCCACGTGCTAGCCGTGGTGCTCTGTCTGTAGAATACATGCCTGCGTGATTGTGAAGGAATCAGCGAGTGGCCTAAACGCCAGTCCTGCGGCTCACAGTCCAGGCCCACACGCGCGTTCGCACACTGTACTGAACGGAGAGCCTTACTACACCAGAACAGACTTCTGTAAAAGCCCAGAACATTTTAGGCGCCACGAATAAAAAATATTTGCAGAAATTGGAAAGTGAATTTGCAGCTTTTCATTTCACAGTTCGTCTCTACTACTGCAAACACAGTTTGTTACAATCTTCAACCGCGTCTGTCATTGCGTGACATTTAATTATAAATAAATCTCGAGTGCGCTGGTGCCTTTGCACGACATACTGTCATAACACGAAAGTTGTAATCCGAAAAGCCTTTAACAATCTGTATATCGTTTCCCAACATTTCGTGACCACATATCGTATCAAAAAACGATGCGTTTTTGAGATACACTCGGCATGCTGGTGTTTTGAAACAGCATTTGTATTATTTAAAAAATACGAAATACGGGTTTCACCTGCAAACGACGCACCCCGTATTCCTCCCCTAAGTTGACTTGTGACGTACAAAGCGGTCTCGCATCTTATTGGCCGTGTTCCTCTCCACGGAGCAAAAGTCTGACGTGGCTGCTTCTCCATTTCATGCTGGAGGAATACAGTGGAGCGCGTAACTACCCGTTATCACGCCACACAACACGGTCAGTACCACGATCGCGTCCACACTCTTATTGCTGTGAGGACGGCTTAGGTCTAAATAATGACGAATCTCGTCATCATGATGTGAAACAGGAAAATTCAATGAACACTCTCTGCTGTGCAAAATTAGAAAAAGTTCATAGATTCTCTTTTTCTCTTTTCTACACGATTCCCTTAACTTCACAGAATATTTTCTTTTGCCATAGTGCACGAATTATGAGAATATCAGCTTCAGTACTACTTCTACAGATTATAATCTTCACCAACTTGAAAATTATCGTTCTCGTCTCTCTCTCTCTCTCTCTCTCTCTCTCTCTCTCTCTCTCTCTCCAGAAAGTACAACTACTTAGGTGTGACTGTCGTTCCAGTTGGGATCTTCCTGTTCCGCATTTAACTTAAAACGTAGACGACAGGCATCATTTTCGTCTCTCACTCACTCTTTCTTATAAACAGTGTAACCTAACAATACCTCGGGCACTTAGTACATGTAGTTTAAGTATTCACAAACCTTCATTTTCGGCATAGCAAACAAAAACACTAGGGGAGAGTATGTACATTAAGCAGTAAGAACATAGTTTATTATTTATTTTCACATTTGTAGCCTTAAATGTTTCTTGCCTGATACACAATTTTTCAAATCACACTTCTTTTTTGGGCGTTTATGTAATAACTTTGTTCTTTGGTGTTTAACATTCCACTAGCATGCTGCCATCTGTTTGACCACAGTGGTCCTCTGATTGTCGACAGTAAATTCAAATTACTTCAGAACTCGCATGGCCAAGGGGAATTTAGGTAGCGTTGATGAAACAAACTACTACGTGTAACAGAGCCTATATGGTCTTAAGAGTCAAAACATATCATGAATAGTATACTTGTAATATAAATATTTTTTTCGTGGAATGTACCGTAATATAAATATTTTTTTCGTGGAATGTTCCACCCTGGGGCGTAGATTTTTAGCACAAATACATCTGCCATAACATTCGTGACACCGTATGGAGAAGCAAAACTGAGAGAGAAAAATACTGACCGTTAATTAACTAATTGATGTAACCCACACCTACTCACTGTAGAAAACCACATGTTACGACGTGCATTGGTTACCTGCAAAATGAAAACAGCGTTTTTGTACCAAGCCAGTGATGAGTCAATAGTTAATTTCGTGTGAAATCCTCCTGTAGGTTCAGGGTTGAGAATAGGCCGGACGCATTCCTGCCTGTCATAAGAGGCGACTAAAACGAGTCTCCAACCATTCGGCCTATTAAGTTATGGCCCTCTTTCCGGGTTTGACCTCCACATTTCCAAACTTCTCTGAATTGCAGACTATTTGGAGAACGACACCTTACGTGGTGCACCATATTTCCATCGTGCGATTAGACCTCCTGCACCTCTTATTGTGATGGGTATGCAGCTCCACTTGCAATCAAGCTATTTGGGCAACTTCAGCTTACGGGGAACACCATCGACTTCCGTTGTCCGCTGTCCTCTTTTGGCCCCATGACAATATTTGATTTCTCTGCAACCAATATCCAGCACGGTTGTGGTGGGGTTGTCATGTATCCTTCTGTCATGACAACAGTGTGATCGCACAGCTTCTGGCCAATGCGTATGATATGGATATTATTGCAAGAACAGAGTTAGCTGCTACAGAAAGACATAGGGGACTCGTGGTAGCAGCAACGGAAATGGGACTGGAAGTGAACATCAGTAAAAAAATAGGTGCGAGTAATACGACCAGCCCCAAACAGAATGTTAGAAATTGACCAGGCGCAAATAGAATCTCTCATTTTGCCTGTTTGTGAACAATCGTAACCTCATAGCTTAAGTCCAGAAATCTGTCGACAAGAACGAAGTGACAACCGTATAAAACTTTAATGCGTCCAATGTTAACATACGGCTCGGAAACCTGGGCACTAACTCAGCAGTGTGAAGACCTAAGAGCATCTTTCGAACAAAGGATGTTACGCAAACACTATGGGGTAACAAATTACACGAAGCATGGCGTAGACGATATAATTTTGAGCTTTAGAAAGTATGTAAAAATCTTGAAATCATGAAGTTCATTAAAATAAACTGCCGGAAATGGGTCGGCCATGTTTTTCCAGTGAAACATGAGAATCCAACTAAAATAAATTGCTTAAAAACCCAGTGAGACGAAGAAGGAGGGGAAGACAAAAGACTGAGGTTTTATTGGTGGCAGAGGATTCTAGATGAAAGACGATGGACAGCGACGGATGGAATGATCTCCTAGAACAAGCCAATGCCATCAAGGGGTGAAGAAGAAGAAGAAGAAGAAGAAGAAGAAGAAATGAAGGGTACCAAGGCAAGGGGCAAAATCCAATTTGAAGACCAGATATAAAGAGCCACGACTGCTACGGCGCTGCGAACACTGATGTGGTTATCTACCTTTTGTAATGGTCTGGAATGCTCTACAAAATTTTGAAGATCTGGAACTGAGTAATTTCGCTTCCTGTCTGCATTAAGATAAAATCACAAAACTTGTGCTTATTCACTCCGTTCTCACCCGATGGTACCATCTAATTGTCACTGCGAGCGGGGTTAAATGCTATTCTAATATACATAACAGGGTGAGAGGCGGACGAAACTTTGACAGTATGCTGAAGAAATCAGAGTCCGTTGACCATCTGATAGGTTTTTTTGCGATGCTTTTCGGAAATGAAATCTAGAACTCGGAATATCGACATTTAATGGACATTGATTCATTGAATACAATTACTTCATTGGTATAAGTGTTGAAGGCCAGTCTGTATCCAAGCGCTCTGCTATTTGAGGTCCTCTTAATTTCTGCCACTGCCTGTCCTCGTAGCTTACAATCTCTCGTGGCTGCATTATTTTCCGTTAACTACGGTTCGATTATGGTCAGCAGCTCCGAAATGCGTGTTTCATCGATTCTTAAGTAGCTACGAAAATATCGGCTCCCAGCTGCTCAAGTGTCAGAACGTGAGTGAATTTCTTTTCTTGCGTTGGCCACTTCTTTGCCCACAGCTTTCTGTCGGCAATTTTTGTTTTTTTTTGTGTAAATCCGACCGGGATCTCGTCGAACGTGTGTTCGCGCAGTCAGTAGGCTGCTAGCGCTTACGCGACGCGGGAGTGAGCTGGTAGTGGTAGCCGTTGCACGGCGGCTCGTGCCGGCAGGCGGGAAGGCCGCGACGGTTGCGTGCGTCTCCAGCTAAGCCGGCGGCGCAAGGCCGGCCGGCGGCTGCAGTCTTATTTATACACCGCGCGCCCCGCCGCCCCGCCACAGCTGCGAGCGCCTGCGTCACATCTGCGTGTCGTTCACGTCACACATCGTCCAAGCAGCCGACTCTCAGTGACAGAAAATACCGCGCCAAAATCTGTATTTTCAATTCGAAATACTCATCTCAGGGCTTGTACTCTAGCAATAAAGTGCGTGCCTGGAAATCGAAAGTTTATGACCTTGCGAAGTAATGATTCCGCAAATCAGTGAAAAATTGAGATTAACTTTTCGCAGCTGGAGCTATGTAGGATTCCGTAAATGACATCGTGGTCGCTTTTTGATTGTAAAGCATTTACTTGTGTAATCCAGTACTGCGATTCCGTCGTGTGCCCGTTATCGAGTGGAAATAATCGCGCCTCTGCCAGAGCCCAGACTTGAAAATCATCCAACGTGACGTGTCGACAGCAGCAGCAGCTGGCTGCATCGCATTGTGCGCCCCCGATCACGAGTTCGTGCGCGTATTGCACGCGTCGAATTACTTTGTCAGTATTCTGCGCGTATTCTGCTTCATTTCTGCACGTATCTGTAATATTGTGTGCGGAAAGTGATTCAGCATTTGTTCTTCCGTATAAAAGAGAGCTGATTTTGTCGCACAGTGTCCCGTGAACGTGTTCGTACCCACCTCACCGTGTGTGAACTGCTAGATTTGTATGCATTGTGAGTACACTGGGCGCGTTCTACTTAAATCACTGTAGTACTGTAATTCTCCCATTCCAATGAAAATTTGAAACCAAATAATATCCCTACGTTTTCATTATTGGATCTGCTGTATATCTACAGTTAACTACATGCTGTAGCGGTAAGTACGGTGTGGAACTACGTTCACACGATATTACACAATCTCATCTCCAAATATCCACTTCGGTGTAGAATATTTTTGCTGCGTAATAATACCTTGCAAACCACCAAGTTTGTACCAATTGGTACTTTATCACGAATACGACTAAGCATACCCAGTGGCAATACAGTTCAAAGTAGAAATACATTACCATTCCGTGAAAACATGTAACGAAATTGAATACAGATTCTGTGGAAAACTGCTAACGTGCAGCTCTCTATTTAATACGGGACAGTACGGAAAACCGATGCGAACTAAAATAAAGTAGAATACCAACAATATACTTACAACGGATTTAAATCGTGTAGTTCACTTAAGAATTCTTAGGCAGGAACAGATGTCCACAGAAGACTATGCTACAAAACCAACTTTTGCTTTATATGAAACAAAAAAATTTGTGGAATCATTTACTCCACACAATATTACAGGTACGAGCAAAAATAAAGCATAACACACACGCCGGCCGCGGTGGTCTAGCGGTTCTAGGCGCTCAGTCCAGAACCGCGCGACTGCTACGGTCGCAGGTTCGAATCCTGCCTCAATATCTGCTGTCACCGGCTTGCGAGATGACGTGAAATGAGCGGTGATTGGCTTACAAAAGCGCATCGCAGCTGGATGTCCATGCTAGGGAAACTAACGTGCTGTGTTAGATGGAATTCGAATTTATTCTTTCGTAATTACGAAAATACGCAACTTATCGTAATACCAACATATGCAGCGTACATGTTGCTGCACATCAAAAATTTTTATAAGAATTTTTTTCAATGTTTCCTTTTCTAAAGTGGCGGCAGGAACTTCTACGCCGATTTATGAAACGTTAACCATTCAAAGGATTGATAAGTTTTGCAGTTCTGTGGGAAAGTATACGGTCACTTAACACGGAAAAAGTGTATTTTCACCTCGGGAAGTGTATATTTTTTAACCGGAAAATCCGGGAAAAATTCGGGAATTATTTCCTTGTCCACGTATAGACACCGTACTTGTAAAATTTCTGAAGTGCCCTGTATTGAGATTTTTCTCTATTTGAGTGGTTTTGTTCTATGATATCCACTGTTTCCTGTATTGGAATGTTTGTGTATGTATTAGTAATGTCGAAAGATAGAAACCTTGGTTTTGGGAGTATTTTTATCTCTGTGATGTTTCTAGCTAATGTTCTAGAATTTTGTTGTATAATTTTTCTTGTATGTGTAAAATTTGTTATTGAGGTTTTTAAAATTTCTTGCTTCGGTACTATGTGGGGTTGTTACATTATCCACTACAGGACGGATAGGAACAAATTATTTGTGTACCTTAGGGTGTCCATGGAGCTGTGATGTTCTGGGGTTCAGTGGTATACGGTACTTGATCTTTTGTCATATTCTGTAAGTGTTGTATGACATGATTTTATGATTTGCTTGGTTTGGGCTACACATTTTTTTTGCGGGGTTTCTATTGATGTTGTGCTACCATTGCTACCAAAGAAGTCTTTAACATTTTCTATGTAGTCATTTTTGTTTATGATGATTAGACCATTGCCTTTATCTGATTTAGTTGCTAGGGCATTGTTATTCGTTAATTTTTCATTAATTTGGCGCAGTGTTTTGTTATCTGAATAGGTATTGTAGCTTTTCCAGATTTTGAGTTCTGTTTCTGTTGTTTGCTTTTTGATAATTTCATTCTGTTGTTTTATAAGTAAGTTTGGGAAGTCTAAACTACTTTTGGAGATGCCGTTAGTCGTTTTTGTACAGTATTGTGGAATCTAGGTTCGATAGTATACTTCAATCATTTATCCAATTTTTGCTCTGTCATTGAAAGTAATTTGTCATGTTGGTTTTTTTATGAAAACCGAAAGGAGAAATTATTTTGTTAGTTTTGGCAATGGGGTATTGTTTTTCCACGAGGTTTTTGATTTTATTTTTGTGTGTAGGTCATATCTGTGGGCTTCTGAATTTGACGTGGTCCCTGATTTTTTTTCTTTTATTATTTCTTGTGGCAGACAGTAATGCATTGCGCGTGCGTAGTGGTGTATCATGTCAGTTGTGTTGACTGCAACGTGATTTCCTATCAGAAAGGTAACAGTTTGTTGTACGTAGTTTACGGAAAGTCATAGAATAAAACAAAGGTAATACGTGTTTCCCCAAGCAAGTGTTACAGTGATATGTACACGTTACCTGGGTACGACGGCTGGCACACGCATTAGGTTTAGGTGCTAGGTGGTGGACGGAGGGGCTGTGGCAGGGCAAACAGATTAGCGACAGACAGATACACGCTTTACTGCTCTGCGATACTCGAGTTGTACAGCAACTCGCTGGATGTACTTGCGGACAGGTACGACTAAGCAGTGGCCTGCCAGCGCTCGCGTTACTGAATACCATGTCCGCGAGACTGTGTGTATTGGGCGGCACACTGACAGTCACACTTGTCCCCAAGCGAAGGGTATAGGCGACTCCGCGTGTAGACTAAGTCTTGCAGGCTGACGTTTACTGTTTACTGTCAACTGTCACTGTGAACTGCAGCCACGGAGCTCGGTACTAGAACTATCGTACGCCAACGACGAACGTGAACCGTCCGTTCCTGCGTGTTGCCGCCGTTCGCCACAACGCGGAGGTCCGTACCACTGGCGGCGGCGCTCGTGGCTGGCGGCGGACTTGAGAGTCGTGTCACGCTCCTCTGGTGTTCCTGGTGTGAGAGACAAACTGAAGAATCGCCTCGGGTTGTTTGTTACCGCCTTGTAAAGCCATCAAATCATCAAAACCATTTGCAAAAGATCTACACTCGTGCTCATAAATTAAGGATAATTGCAGAATGTGGTGCCACACAACACGGCACTACACAAAACTGGCGCTATTAGCGTAGGCACATAGGGAACGCACACGACACAGATCTGTAAGTCCACGGTATTGGTGATAAGTTGAGAAAACCGTCTCGAAACGCATCTGCTACAAAACTCCACTGTTTACTGCGCATGTACCCCGACATCAGTATGGGATACGATCGCCGTGCACACGTACACAGGCCGCACAACGCAGGTAGTCGAGCAGCTGCTGGGGTGTAGCCTCCCATTCTTGCACCAGTGCCTGTCGGAGCCCCTGAAGTGTCGTAGGGGTTTAAAGACGTACAGCGATACGCCGACCGAGAGCTTCCCAGACGAGCTCGATGGCGTTTAGGTCTGGAGAACAGGCAGGTCACTCCATTCGCCTGATATCTTCTGTTTCAAGGTACTCCTCCACGATGGCAGCTCGGTGGGGCCGTTCGTTATCATCCATCAGGAGGAAGGTGGGACCCACTGCACCCCTGAAAAGGCGGACGGACATACTGGTTCAAAATGACGTCCCGATACACCTGACCTGTTACAGTTCCTCTGTCAAAGACATGCAGGGGTGTTCGTGCACCAGTCATAATCCCACCCCACACCCAAACCACGACCTCCATACCGGTCCCTTTCAAGGACATTAAGGGGTTGGTGTCTGGTTCCTGGTTCACGCCAGATGAAAATCCGGCGAAGATCACTGTTCAGACTATACGTGACCTCGTCCGTGAACATAACCTGGGACCACTGTTCCAATGACCATGTACTGTGTTCCTGACACCAGGCTTTACGGGCTCTCCTGTGACCAGGGGTCGGTGCAATGCATCTTGCAGGTCTCTGGGCGAATAAACCATGTCTGTTCGGTGGTCTGTAGACTGCGTGTCTGGCGACGAACTGTTCCAGTGGCTGCGGTAACGTCCCGAGCAAGGCCACCTGCAGTACTCCGTGGCCGTCTGCGGGCACTGATGGTGAGATATCGGTCTTCTTGTGATGTTGTAAAAGCCGGGCATCCCGCACTGTAGCGCCTGCACACGTTTACTTTAGATAACTCTCTGTGGCACACAGAGGGCCCGTGCTACGACCTGCTGTGTTTGACCAGCCTCCAGTCTCCCTAGTATTCTACTCCTCATAACGTCATCAATATGTGTTCTTTGAGCCATTTTCAACACACAGTCACCAGTCACCTTTAGCACGTCTGAAAACAACTGCACACTTACTCGCTGCACCGTACTCTGACGCGCGCGCGCGCGCGCGCGCACACACACACACACACACACACACACACACACACACACACACACACACACCTCTGCGTGTGGTCTGCTGCCAGTGCCACCGTGCGACGACCGCAGGTCTAATGCACCGCATGGTCATACCCCGAGGTGATTTAAACCGGCAAACCGCCCCCCAGAGCGTTGTTTCATAACGTATCAGCATAATCCTTAATTTATGAGCATTAGTGTAAACAATATATGTGTAGAGTGCGAAAAATGGCAATTTACTCTAAAGAATGAAAAGTGTGAAGTCATCCACGTGGGTACTAAAAGAAATCTGCTGAATTTCGTCGTGTCATAGGTAGCCGCGCGATATGAGGCGCCTTTGTCACGGTCCGTGCGGTTCCACCCGTCGGAGGTTCGAGTCCTTCCTCGGACATGTGTGTATGTATTGTCCATAGCGTAAGGTAAAGCTAGATTAAGTAGTGTGTAGGCTTAGGGACCGATGACCTAAGTAGTTCGGTCCCATAATACCTTACTACAAATTTCCATGAGACACGAAAACGCGCCTGGCCAAGGAGCTGCTGACGTGACAGCGTGGAATTCCACGTTGCACTGCACAGCAGAGCTTGAAATAACCTGGCGTGTCAGATTTTTGCCTCGTGGAGAGGAACTCGGGCAGTGAAATGAGACATCGTTCTATGTTACAAGCACAACGTAGCATGGGTACGTATGGCTATTGTATGGAGTCAAGACATCGTATTTTGTGGGTTTTCTATCTCGTAGAAATGTGGTATGCATGTGAGCTGTTTCAAAGCATTAGCGAATTGAAGATCTATCGAAAGTGCGCCGTTTTAGCTACGATTTGTTATAATAAAATGACCTCAAACTACATATAGGAAGGAAAAAACTTGTAGTAGTGTAATGTTTTGGTGGTAAAATTTGTACCGTTTTTATGCTACGGAATAATAATCTATCAAAAGCCCGTCATTCGTATACAGTTCGTATTAAATATCAGATAATGAAATTTGCAGATAGTCTTCAGCCGTTGCAGGGCACATAGGGATGCGCGATTGCCGCGTCAGAGGTGAAGCGGAGTTGATGGCGTTGCGGGCTCAAGAGTTGTGTAGCGCCAGGTAGCTGATTCGCGGCCTCTTTATTGCGCAGTTTTTTCATCTCTTACTTTCTAAGAGATTCTTAGTCATCATGATTCATTTAATTATTCAAAATTATCTCAAAATTTGATGCTGTTCGTTATAAACAATATTTTTTCTGCAATTCTTGTTTCAAAGACCGACGACTGTAAGGTTTCCCCAGTGCCGAGGAATCTTATTGTGGCTACTAGTCTATCTGAAAGTAAACATACGTTACTCGTAAAAGTTTCTGTTGTTATGAAACATCCTGTAGGATATATCTGGATTTATAGACTATCTGATGTGTGTATCTTTCCTGTAAATATCTTTTTCAGCGACCGTAAGCAGCTTCGACAGCAAAAATGTCCTTTCATTCGACTTAAATTAGGAAACCAATCTCGATCTCAAGAAGTGTGATGAAGTATGTTTTTTCAGCGTGTTGGTAGTGAAGGCAACGTAGAGAGTTACGGATATTGTCCGTGCGCAAATTGACATTGGACACTACACCTTAACTATATTCAATTTAAAACCGAAAAGGGGATGAAAATAAAATTGAGTAACTTGTACTACGTGTATCAGATAACAGTATTACGCGCCGTTGCTCTGCCGGCAGTTCGGTGTTACAGACATCGACGAGCACAAAATCTTCTTCGCGGTTTTCTCTGCTCTTCCGGAGCAATAGCTGACAGAATTAACGCGGCTATTTTATGCGCGTCCGGTTTCGCAAAGATGCTGTTTGTTTTGGGAGCCGCAGGGGAGCACCGAGACGGCAAAACCAGTCTAACCAGCTGGTTCCGTGTGCTGGCTGCCGTGAGGTCGAATGTCCGGCCGCGTCAGCGTCGCTGTCCTCCACGTGGCACGAGGCAAGCGACGACGGTCAGGACCGCCGGCTCGCAGAACCAGCTGGTTGAACCGGTTTTGCCGTCTCACCTCTCAGTGCTCTCCCCAGCGGCCGTTGTCGGCTCTGCGGCTTCAAACCACACGGTTCCTTTGCGAAAAATATCCGCGTTAATTCTGTTAGCTATTTTTCCGGAAGAGCGGAGAAGATTTAGGACTCGTCGATGGCTGTAACGGGGGATCGCTAGTGGAGCAACACTTGCAGTATAACGCTGCCGCTGCCGCTGCTCGCTGCTCGCTTTTCCTGCCCAGTACCCAGTACCGCCCCCTGGAGAGCTTCGCGCCTGCTCTCTGCTACTGCTGCTAGACGAGCAGCGCGGCGCCGCGACGACCCGCCCACGTGTCCGTCGGAGCATCTTCACCGTCCGCTTTCACGACTCGTAAAATACCTCATTTAAAATAAGTGGTCAGTACTGTTGTAAATATTTACGCGACAAGGCATACTTCTCGCTGTTTCACAGCATTTTATTTTATTGTGGACGACTTGTTTTATGGTTACAAAGACATTCACCAGTGTAACTGATCGAGAGACGTATTGTACATTTTCTCATGTATCGTGCAAATAAATTCTACAACCACCGAACATATTAAGTTATTGGAAATACTTTGGTACCGTACACTAGAATTCAGTTGACGGATGTAGAGTTTCTTATTAATACAGTATTTCCGAATGTACTACTAAGGTACGTTTGAACTCCACGGCACCTGCTTTGCCTTTGAACTGACCCCGACCTGTCCGACCCGCAGCGGACTCTGAAGCCGGCGACACTCGGCGTTTCGCCGTCGTCGAGTCGTCGTCAGAGCTAAAGTCGCAGAGGAGGAGGAGAAAGCTGGGAGCGGGCTGCCGCCCGGCACGAGCGGGAGGAGTGCGTTAGTGGGCGGCGGTCCTCCTTACCCCTCTGCATCTACATCTACATACACACTCCGCAATCCACCATACGGTGCGTGGCGGAGGGTACCTCGTACCACAACTAGCATCTTCTCTCCCTGTTCCACTCCCAAACAGAGCGAGGGAAAAATGACTGCCAAAATGTCTCTGTACAAGCCCTAATCTCTCTTATCTTATCTTTGTGGTCTTTCCACAAAATATAAGTTGGCGGCAGTAAAATTGTACTACAGTCAGCCTCAAATGCTGGTTCTCTAAATTTCCTCAGTAGCGATTCAGGAAAAGAACGCCTCCTTTCGTCTAGAGACACCCACCCGAGTTCCTGAAGCATTTCCGCAACACTCGCGTGATGATCAAACCTACCAGTAACAAATCTAGCAGCCCGCCTCTGAATTGCTTCTCTGTCCTCCCTCAATCCGCCCTGATGGGGATCCCAAACGCTCGAGCAGTACTCAAGAATAGGTCGTATTAGTGTTTTATAAGCGGTCTCCTTTACAGATGAACCACATCTTCCCAAAATTCTACCAATGAACCGAAGACGACTATCCGCCTTCCCCACAACTGACATTACATGCTTGTCCCACTTCATATCGCTCTGCTATGTTACGCCCAAATATTTAATCGACGTGACTGTATCAAGCGCTACACTACTAACGGAGTATTCAAACGTTACGGGATTCTTTTTCCTTTTCATCTCCATTAATTTACATTTATCTATATCTAGAATTAGCTGCCATTCTTTACACCAATCACAAATCCTGTCCAAGTCATCTTGTATCCCCCTACAGTCACTCAACGACCACACCTTCCCGTACACCACAGCATCACCAGCAAACAGCCGCACATTGCTATCCACCTATCCGGAAGATCATTTATGTAGATAGAAAACAGCGGACCTACCACACTTCCCTGGGGCACTCCAGATGATACCCTCACCTCCGATGACAACGTACTGGGTTCTATTACTTAAGAACTCTTCCGCCCACTAGCATACTTGGGAACCAATCCCATATGCTCGTACCTTAGTTAGGAGTCTGCAGTGGGGCACCGAGTCAAACGCTTTCCGGAAGTCAAGGAATATGGCATCCGTCTGATACCCTTCATCCACGGTTCGCAAGATATCGTGTGAAAAAAGGGCGAGTTGCGTTTCGCGGGAGCGATGCTTTCTAAAGCCGTGCTGATGCATGGACAGCAACTTCTCTGTCTCAAGGAAATTCACTATAGTCGAACTGAGAATATGTTCGAGAATCCTGCAACAAACCGATGTTAAGGATCATCATCATCAGCCAGTTCAATCATTAGATGATGTGGCCTCTTCGAGTCGTGGATTCAGGTAGGCTTTCAGAAGTCTTCTCCAAGTGGGACGGTCTTGGGCAGTTCTCTGCCAGGTGTTACCAGCGATCTTCTCGATGTCTTTGTCCCATCTGTCTGGTGGTCTTCCTCTAGGCCTCCGGTGCTCTCTCGGACTCCACTCCAGTACTAGCTTCGTCCATCTGTTGTCTTTTCTTCTTGCAACGTGGTCAGCCTACTGCCACTTCAAGGAACCTACTCTCTCTAAGATGTCATTAACCTTCGTCACAGACCGGATGTCATCTGCCCTTTTTCCTGTCCTTTCTTGTACAGCCCAGCATTGATCTCTTCACGGCTCTCTGTGCTGTCCTAAGTTTCCCTTTTGTGAATGAGTTCGGTGTTATGTCTCGCAGCCATACGTCATCACAGGAAGAATGCACTGATCAAATACTGCTTTCTTAAGATTTACTGGCATTTTTGATCTGAATACTTTTGAATTCTTCCCAAATGCTTGCCAGCCAAGCTTGGAAAAAAGCGCAGGTGACGCCTGTATATAAGAAGGGTAGAAGGACGGATCCTCAAAATTACAGACCAATATCCTTATCATCTAGTTTAAATGATGTTAAAAATATTGGTCTGTAATTTTGAGGATCCGTCCTTCTACCCTTCTTATATACAGGCGTCACCTGCGCTTTTTTCCAAGCGCCCACTGGACGACGCACGCGACCTCGTGTGTGTGTGTGTGTGTGTGTGTGTGTGTGTGTGTGTGTGTGTGTGTGTGTGTGTGTGTGTGTGTGAGTGAGTGTGTGTGTGTGTGTGTGTGTGTGTGTTCATCGTGGCGGCCGCTGCCGAGGCTCGCCGGCTAGTGGAGCCCCGTCAGCCCTGCACTGTTTCTCGCACAATTGCACAATTTTACAGAAACTATTCGTCGAAAAAATTGGCGTATAACTTTGTGTCAGCTTCGTCGTCAAGTGTAATCATCTCGCTGATGGTAATACTTATCATCGTATGTTGCTGTGAATGAAATTTAGCAAATATATTGAACTTTTCTGTAGACTTTGCAGGTGGTTCCAGTCTCCAATCTCGAGAAAAAGCAATTTATGTAGCACGTACATTTCCGGTAGTGCACGCACGACAGTTAAATGTTCCCGACACCCCTCATACCATAAACCGCTGGGCGTATCGAAACGAGATTTTGGCAAATTATAGCGCACAACGAGAGAGTATTTTCGCATACGGCTAACATAGGGGACGTCGATACAGCCGAAGGTACAGTTTTATTCAGTTCGTTATTCAACACAATATTGAAGAGAGAATTTACTGGTATGCAAATAAATTTAAAATTTCTTCTCTTACGTTACAGAAAACCGACACAATGAAGTTTTCCGTAATATATTGGCAACTCTGGTCGCCTGTTTTATGAAAAGGGAAGTTGCCACTCGGCATACAGCGGAGATGCTGAGTCGCAGATAGGCACAACAAAAAGATCGTCAAAGTACAAGGTTTCAGCCAGTAAGACCTTCGTCGAAAGTAGACCACACACACGAGACTGCAGCCTCTGGCAGTTGCAGCCAATGTGGCTCCAGCTCACTTTGGAAGGCTAGTCGTGAATTAGCAGTTCCAGTGGAGTTTGTCTACTTCGTTATTGTTCGCAGTTGTTAATGCTCTGAAGCCTACAGACTACGGTTTACGTGTCAGGTGTGCAATTGAAATGTTGCTGCATGACGTACATTGTCTGGGTCGTGTCGTTCTCGGTGAGGAAGCTGTCGGGGAACCGGAAAATCCCCACCAAATGGTACAGGTGCAAAGCGGCTCCCCTGAAGTGAATACTTGTTCTGCCATTCTCGGTGAAGCAACTCTCACTTTTGTTCCTTTCCTCGATACACCATAATTACAGTTCTCTCCTCACTTGGAAGAAGCTGAACAACAGAACAATATTTGACAGAAAGATGGTGTTCCGCGTGTCTGACGTAACTCAGTACGCGATTGGTTAAACGACGTTGTACTCGACTGCCGGCCACAAGCGGCCAGATAACTGAGTTCGTTTTGCATGGCCTCCACATTCACAAAAACTGAAAATTTTAAGACTCCAAACCTGTCCAGAGCCCCGTAACACGTTCAGGTTGGGGTACTTACTTAGTAAGGCTAAACATACATATTATAAGAATAACCTACATATTACATGCTACTTTTGCACTAATTTAAATATTTATGTAGGTCAAAAAGCAAGGAATGATGATGCTCGTGGGGAAACTTAGAGTACTCTGCCGCTACTGACAGACCACAGAACAGCAGATTTGTCATGGAAAGCTACTTACAGAACACAGTAAATTAAAATTGAAACAAAATAAATAAAATTGCAACTAAAAATGTAATTCATTGAATTTTATAAAATAACGAAATTGTATACTTGCGTGGCCAGACGTCAACTGACACACAGTCCTCTGGATCTACACTGCGTCGTATTGTGAAATAAGTCGGCAGCAGACCACATACTTGGATCTGTTGCTGCGTTTTTATATTGAGCGGGTGTTATTCTACGATGTGCTTTGGCATCGTACGTATACAACGTTCATCTTTATATTTCCGTGCTAAGTGACTGAGTTATAGTATGTGTGCGCGCGCTATATACATTGCATCAGGTCTTGATGTTAACTTCATCGTATCACCAGCAAACATGTCGATGATCGGCACACTATTGTTGCTGAAGATATTGTCTTGCAATCATCTGTTTTTCAGCTTGCTGCAGTGTTGATCCCACTCCATATAATTGAACTGCACCTCTGTAAACTGCTGGACATTCTCTATTTCCTCTATAACATTGAAGCCTGTCTGGTATTAATCCAACATCAACACCCTTTGATCCATTGGTTGTCAGTTGATAAGTAGTGTTAAACAACGGCAGTCTGTAGAGACTTCGCTGAGGCTCGACTGGTGGTGCAGATGTTGGATGTAGTGGTACGCTGATGACTAGATACAATTCCGCGTCTAACTCCGACACAATCAGGAAACTTGTCTGCGTGCTGACGTACTGGTGCTGGTGATGGAGATTATGGAAACTCGAAGTCCAGAAACAGTTCTCCAAGCTGATTTTGAGTTGACTCCAGCATGTCGGGAGCTGCACCAGGGAGCTCGTCTGCTTGCTGATTATCTCTGCTTCTCGAACATTCTTCCACTCCAAAGAGTTGGAGTTGCATTGGGGGCTGTATCTGCATGATTGCTTGATATCTACTGTTGCTCAGATGTATCAGGCACTGCATCGTATGCATAACAGAACTGTTGAACTGAGGTAGAAATAAAGGAAAACCGTGAAAAATGCATACATACAGATACACACAGCGAATAATAAACATTGAAGGAAAGGACTGATTTAATCCTCACAAGCGAGTGTACGAGTTAGTTTCTACTGCCTGGAGGTGGGAGATCTCTGGTGGCGCTTCGTGGTGGTGGTGATCAGTACTCACGATAGAGTACAAAATACAGTGGTTTCACTTGATGGTTAGTAAGCCTGTACTGAGGGTGAGCGGTGGGGGGTGGTGGTAAATGATCACAGCACCACGGGAATTGGAACACCTATTTTTGGGCTGCATTCACACCTCCGCAGCCATCTTGGGTTCTGACATCATCAAAGATATCATGGATTCTAAACTTAGAATCATGCAGGTTAGTAACTGCGGGGTGATGTCATGGAAATTCTGTGTTTCTGTTCGGTGCTTTTACAATGCTGGAATGTCAGATGACAATAACATGTTAGAAATTCATAGCAGAAACTTCATACTTGATGAGTAGTAAGTCTGGAAGCTACAGCTGAGTAGCGGATAGAAAAATGCTGGAAATCTTAGATGTCCTATGTACAACGTAAAACACTCACTCACTCACTCAATGGTCATACCGGACTCGAGAGTCCATTGCCGCAGCAACGTATTTTCGCCATCTGTGTCCGTGTCTTGGGCTATTTATTTCCATTCTCCTTCAATACCTAGGCTCCTCAAATCAGCCTTCACGTTGTCCTCCCATCTACGCCTCGGTCTCCCCACAGGACGTTTTCCTTGTAACTGCCCTACCAGTACTCTGCGCGCTGCCCTGCCCTCATCCATTCGAGCTACGTGACCCGCCCATCGCAGCCTGCGTGATTTAAAATACTGATTATGTCAGGGCTTGAATAGACTTCGCGAATCTCTTCGTTATGCAGTTTTCGCTACTTTCCGCTAATCTCATCCCTTTTTGCTCCGAAAATTTTCCTCAAAATTTTGTTTTCAAATACTAAAACGGCTTTTCATTTTTCACAGTGAGAGACCAAGTCTCACACCCATACAGTATAACTGGTAGAATAATAGTTTTGTATATTCTAATCTTTAAATTCCTAGACAATATCCGTGATGAAAGTAATCTATTCAGTGAGAAGTGGCATCATTTTCCGCCCGTAATCTCTTCTTCAGTTCGGATTCAATCTCATTTCTCGAAGTGATGTCCAGGCCTAGATACAACGTAAAACACGGATAATTTATTTGAGAAGTCAGTAATGCAGTGCCACCTCAGACATTCAATCACATTCATGTTTATAGAAAGGATGGTGTGAGCTTAACTTTCCGTCTCCATTTGTATCAGATTTCCATCACGCCAAGGCCTGTCTTGAGCAAAAATTGGCGTCAGTTCAACTTATACTGCCATGCATCAGTTGTGTGTGGGTCGCTATGGTACAGCTGACAGACTCCTGCAGTTAGTTGGAAACCTGTTGCAACGTGAATTCGTCATGGGGTCTACTGATTGAATATAGTGCATCTACTACTACAAACGCTAGTATTGTGCTATACTAACTGAGCCAAAGGGACAGACATTTATGTATGGACTGTTACAGTAAATTTTCCTGTGCAGACACTCTTGCAATACATGAGAAATGAGAGGTGTGATGTGCAGTTTCCGGTGTGTGTTGAGTGTGGTGTTGTAGACTTTGATGCTTTCTTGCTCCAATATGTTATTGCTGGGTAGCAAGCATGCATACAACACAAGGTGGAGAATTTTTTTTAACACTACTAGTCGGTCTCTCTCTTTCTGCTCCATTTGCATGTGGAGCAGTGGGAGAATGGATTTGTGTGCCGGCCAAGTAACTTACATGCATTCATTTTCAGTGAAACTGTGAGACGTGGTCTAGCGTCAGATACTGTCACCAACCACTAGTCGGCACTGCACTGTCAGTGCGGAAGTTCAGTTTTGAAATGCCGCGGATAAGGAGGGTATGAGCTTTTCCTCATGTAAGTTATCACCGTTTTTCATCGTCTATATTTTTCACGTTTTGTAGGGTACATTTCGAGTTGTAAATTAGTGTATGCATATTTGACAATTGTCGATGCTACAGAACTTCTGCATGTAAATTCGCATGTTTGACGGCTCTGTGATGTTCGTTATGTAGCGATTTTGGGTATGTTATTTTCGGCAAATAGCCGCAGTCCATTCTACACACAATTTTGTGTTGAATTGTACAAGCATAGTACCTTTTTTTATGGAGTATACTTGGCTGGAGCAAGCCTCCAGTGCTTGTAAGTCCGTGCATTCCCCTCACAGCACTACTGTTACCACCCCTTACACGTCGTGTGGGTATCTTCCTATATATGTCAACTACTTCTCTGTGCCTGACATACTCTCATGCCAGGATGGGTGAAATATCCTCATGATAATGACTTTATTGTTGTTGGTGACAGGTCCTATGAAGAGACAAAAGAAGACCAGAAGAAGAAGAGTGGATTACTCCTTCTTGATAATATACGAGCAATTATTGTAGGTCCATCCAATTGTGGAAAGACTGATGTCCTCATGAGGCTGCTAACACATGTGTATGGAGTCTTATTTGAACATGTTTGTGTATTCTCAAAAACACCGATTCAGACCAAGTATCAGCTATTACAGGAGATATTGCCCGGTCATGTCCCTTGCCATATAGGTAGGACATTTGGCGTTAGCAGGAAATAAAATATGACTGGCCCAATACAGATTGACGATAGGTGGTTTGAAAAAATACCTGGCCAAAGTAATCTTCTTTTGCTAAGACCCACCAAAAACCCATAAATTATTCAGCTAATGATAGGGAAATGTACCGTGAAATACTGCATTTGACTGATGTACATAAGAGCACAAAAAGCCTGAGCAACAAGGAGTATAAAACAATTACATAACCAATACCTGATGGTGAAAACAACGGCGATGATATTTACATTGACCATAAAGCAGTGAGCGAATACTGCAGTACCGGGTGATCAAAAAGTCAGTATAAATTTGAAAACTGAATAAATCACGGAATAATGTAGAGGTAGGAAAAAATTGACACACGTGCTTGGAATGACATGGGGTTTTCTAAGAACAAAAAAAACAGTTCACAAAATGCCCGACAGATGGAGCTGGACAGCAAAACGTCAGTGACTTCCCATGACAATCGTGTATAAAAGGAGCTGTAATGAGAGAATCAGGTGCGCCAGCAGTCGCAGCATGTTGACGTTACCTGAAATGGCGCTTTTAGTGAAGCTGTATTATCAGAATGGGGAATGTGCTTGTTCAGCGTTACGATCCTATCGCCATAGGAAGGGGATTCGAACGGGTGGTCCGTTGACAAATGCAGCTGTGGCGAGAATGATTTCGAAGTTCGAAGCCACGGGTTGTTTAGACGATAGACCCCGTAGTGGCCGACCGAGCACGAGGCGTAATGCTGCTGAGACAGTTCAGGAAGAAATGGATACTGTAGCGGGTTCGTCTACGCACGGGGAAGTCAGCGCTCGTGCAGTCGCATGTCGCACCAGCATTCCATACACTACTGTTTGGTTGGCACTTAGGCGTACCCTCCGATGCTATCCGTACAAAATCCATCGGCATCCATGAACTGTTACCTGGCGATTTAGTGAAGCGGAGGGAATTTGCGGTGTGGGCGTTTCAAAGGTGGCGGAAGATGACGATTGGTTGATTAACATGTTGTGGACCGACGAAGCTCATTTCACGCTCCGAGGGTCTGTCAACGCCCACAACTGCAGAATTTGGGCTTCCGAAAATCCTAAAACTGTCGTGGAAACTCCATTGCACGACGAGAAAGTCACAGTATGGATTGGATTTACCACATCTACCGTTATCAGGCCTTTTTTCTTCGAAGAAATGCGTGATTCTGGTTTTGTAACTGCTACCGTGACGGGTGAGAGGTACGCCGATATGTCACTGAATCGTATCATCCCCAGCCTGGCTGATAAACACCTGCTGGAACATACGATGTTTATGCTGGCTGGCGCTTCACCCCATATTGCTAGGCGCGTGAAAGATCTCTTGCGCGCGTCGTTTGGTGATGAGTGCTCAGCCGCCACTTTCGTCATGCTTGGCCTCCCAGGTCCCCAGACCTCAGTCCGTGCGATTATTGGCCTTGGGTTTACCTGAAGTCGCAAGTGCACCGTGATCGACCGACATCTCTAGGGATGCTGAAAGACAACATCCGACGCCAATGCCTCACCATAACTCCGGACATGCTTTACAGTGCTGTTCACAACATTATTCTTCGACTACAGCTATTGTTGAGGGATGATGGTGAGCATATTGAGCATTTCCTGTAAAGAACATCATCTTTGCTTTCTTACTTTATGCTAATTATTGCTGTTCTGATCTGTCGGACATTTTTTAAACTTTTGTATTTCTTTGGTTCTAATAAAACCCCATGTCATTCCGAGCATGTGTATCAATTTGTACCTCTCTATCTACATTATTCCGTGATTTATTCAGTTTTCAAATTTATACTGACTTATTGATCACCTGGTGTGTGTGTGTGTGTGTGTGTGTGTGTGTGTGTGTGTGTGTGTGTGTTATGACGACCCCAGCGAGCTAGTTGATAGCATCAGCTGCTCCAGGTAATGCAGCTTATTCGAATGAGGCTGTTTCAATAATCGATATATCACAGAATAAGTATGGAGACAGTAGTTAGAGAACTGCACAAACCAGCACGCAAAACATACCCTCTTAGGCATGTTATGATTAAAGGTTGGGTGACTTATGGTTGGCTGATCTTGTAGGTATGAGGGAATATTCGCATGAGAATAATGGATGCAAATATGTTTTAATGGTTATTGATACATACTGCAAATTTGCATGGGCATTACCTGTTAAAACAAAAACGGGTAGAAATGTTGCGGATGTGTGTGAGCTTTTGCTACAGACGATCCACTGTGGAGAGTTTCACTATAGGTATTTCAATACCATGATGCAGAGGTACGGAATAAATTACTACTCAACATTCACCCACAGATCAATGAGAGGTCAAATGTGGATACATTTTAATCTTCGTGGCTCAGAGAAGTGGACAAATATTCTCCCAGAAACAATTGCTCAGTATAATCGAACCAAACATAGCACAATAAAAATGAGACCAATGGATGTTTTTGATAATTGATTCATGGGTACAGTACTATCACATTAAAATGCTGGATCCATGAAACCAGAACTTCAATGTAGGTGATTTGGTATGTGTATTCATGCAGTACAAAAAAAAAGTTGGATTGGTGCTAACGATTTGCTATATAATGTGATAAGCAGTCCACGACCACTGCAGTAGCTTAACATCCGCACTAGGAGACACATTAGATGAGGTGTTGATATTCTAGACAAAAAACTAGTGGAATTACACATTCTAGGATATAATTACTATGGACCTAGATCAAAGCTTCAGAATTGCTTGCTTGGGGTTATTAAGTCTGGACCTATAGATGTACGAACTGAATTTGAATCTTCAGGAAATTTCCCCTCACCATTCAATCTTTCGACCAACTTTGTTGTATGGGAGCGAAAGCTGGGTGGATTCAAGTTACCTTATCAACAAGGTTGAGGTTACAGATATGAAAGTAGCTAGGATGATTGCAGGTACTAGTAGATGGGAACAATGGCAGGAGGGTGTCCACAATGAGGAAATCAAAGAAAAACTGGGAATGAACTCTATAGATGTAGCAGTCAGGGCGAACAGGCTTAGATGGTGGGGTCATGTTACACGCATGGGAGAAGCAAGGTTACCCAAGAGACTCATGGATTCAGCAGTAGAGGGTAGGAGGAGTCGGGGCAGACCGAGAAGGTACCTGGATTCGGTTAAGAATGATTTTGAAGTAATAGGTTTAACATCAGAAGAGGCACCAATGTTAGCACTGAATAGGGGATCATGGAGGAACTGTACAAGGGGGGCTATGCTCCAGACTGAACGCTGAAAGGCATAATCATTGATGATGATGATGATGATGATGAGGAGGAGGAGGAGGAGGAGGAGGAGGAGGAAATTTCCCAGAACATACTGCTGTGTGTGCTCTAGTTCTACGTGACTATGTGATTTACTGCCTGCTCACCGGTATCGTTCAACAAGCTGTATAAATGAATAGGTGCTGCGCCATACCCAGAGCATGCCACAATGACATCTCAAGGTGTGAACATTATTGCAGACGCTCAGGGTTTCTCTCAGCAAACTTAGCATCACCCGAGGTCTTTCAAGAATGTGAAGTGCACTAAAATACGGATGAGTGAAAAGTGGTTAACACATATACACCATGGAATTCACTGGGATGATCCTGGCATATCCTGTAAAGATTTGGTGACGTCGCTTCGATATTAGACGACACGGATATCATCTACATGAATGGGAAGGAGAACACCACATGGATGTGTCGAATCTTCAAGTTTGCTGCAATTGAAGCCCTGGAATCCTATGGTTGTCCTGCTGTCCATCGACTGAAGAAGAATAAGATGTGTGAAAATAGTAATGCTGTGTCTGGTTATGAAAATGGAAAATTACTTCTAAGTTGGATGAGAAATAAATGAATTTTTACCTCAGATGTGTATGATTTCTCTTCATCCTGTTCCCGCTTTGAAAGTGTACGGTTTTACCGAGATACCATGCCTGTGGTTTTCTACAAGCACCGGAGATGTAATTTTAGATATGTTTGCCATATGTCTTTGGAAGCGGGCGTGGTCACATACCTTCTGCTCCCATAACCCAATTCGTGCTGCACGATAGCCGTAATTCCATGCAACCATTTTATATATTTTGTCATTCTCGTCGTCTTAATAGCACTCGTGTTCAGAAAAACTTATATGTGACCTGCACAGCCTTCACATATACATAAATACCTAATGCAATAGGGAAAATAACAAAGACGTGTGGTAACGAATTTTTTCGTTTATTCAGGTCGCACAAATACAATATAGCTCTTGAGATTAGACTTATGTCCTTGAGATTGCAATATAATTCTAGAGGTACAATTTGACTCAGGTAGTCCAGTGCAGAGATACTTTTAACTTACATGCTACAACAGTAACACTGGTAGAGTACATTTTTGTACAATTTTTTCCAGTAGCAGTAGACAAGATTGTTTAGTTTTTTGTACATTTGCACAAAAAAGCAATGCAGGGATAGTTTTACTACAACGAAATTCGACAGTACCGGTAGCATAGCTATTACAATAATTCTGATGGTTTGTGCACACTGAGAATCTAATTTCAACAGCCCAATATCAAAGATTTTTACAATAACAATAATTCCGATAGACTGTGAGCTATATAGATATATACGAGGAGGTCGAAAAGTTTCTTGCGAAACAAATACAGAATGACAGAAATTTCATAATACCGATTTATTTTTCTATATAATACCCGTAATATGATAATACCCGTAATATGATGCTGGCAACAGTCAGAGCAAAATGCCTCGGACCTTTGGAGGTGACGGAGTCCCACCTCTAACTGACAAACCAGGGACTCCTAAGATACGACTTGGCAAACAAATGGTAATGAGATGGGGAGCTATTAATATCAATGGGAGCTACTCTGGGAAGAAGGTAGAGGTGGCAGAGGCTGCAAGTAAGATGGGGCTGGACGTTTTAGCTGTTAGTGACATTCGGGTAAGGGGTGAGAAAGAAGAGGAAGTGGGAGAATACAAGGTCTACCTGTCAGGAGTCAAAGCAGGAATAGCACAATGGGGTGTAGGGCTTTACATCAGAAAAGAAATGGAACCCAGCGTAGTTGCAATAAGGTATGTAAACGAACGACTGATGTGGATAGATTTGACAGTGTCTAGCAAGAAAATTAGGATTGTGTCAGTATATTTGCATTGTGAAGGGACAGATCAAGATAAGATGGATAGTTTTTATGAGGCACTCAGAGATGTAGTTGTTAGAGTAACGGACAAGGACAGTGTTCTGCTCATTGGTGATTTTAACGCCAGGATTGGAAATCGAACAGAAGGGTATGAAAAGGTTATGGATAAATTTGGAGAGGATGTGGAGGCCAACAGGAACGGGAAACAACTCTTGGATTTCTGTGCCAGTATGGGCTTAGTAATCACAAACTCCTTTTTTAAACATAAGAACATTCACCGGTATACTTGGGAAGGCAGGGGAACCAGATCTGTCATTGACTATATAATAACAGATCAGGAATTTAGGAAGGCTGTGAGGGACACACGTGTATTCAGGGGATTCTTTGATGACACTGATTATTATTTAATCTGCAGTGAAATTGGGATTGTGAGGCCGAAAGTGCAGGAGGTCAGGTCCATATGTAGGAGGATAAGAGTGGAGAAACTTCAGGATAAGGAAATCAGGCACAAGTACATAACAGCGATCTCAGAAAGGTACCAGTTAGTTGAATGTAGTCAATTACAGTCATTGGAAAAGGAATGGACAAGGTACAGGGACACAGTACTAGAAGTGGCTAAAGAATGTCTTGGAACAGTAGTGTGTAAAAGTAGGATGAAGCAAACAGCTTGGTGGAATGATACAGTCAAGGCAGCCTGTAAAACGAAAAAGAAGGCGTATCAAAAATGGCTACATACCAGAACCCAGGTAGATAGAGAAAGTCATGTTGAAGAAAGAAACAAAGCCAAACAGATAATTGCAGCATCCAAGAAGAAATCGTGGGAAGACTTTGGAAACAGGTTGGAGACTATGGGTCAAGCTGCTGGAAAACCATTCTGGAGTGTAATTAGCAGTCTTCGAAAGGGAGGTAAGAAGGAAATGACAAGTATTTTGGACAGGTCAGGAAAACTGCTGGTGAATCCTGTTGATGCCTTGGGCAGATGGAGGGAGTATTTTGAAGAGTTGCTCAATGTAGGTGAAAATGCGATCAGTAATGTTTCAGATTTCGAGATAGAATGGGATAGGAATGATGATGGAAATAGGATCACATTTGGGGAAGTGGAAAAAAATGGTCAATAGATTGCAGTGCAATAAAGCGGCTGGGGTGGATGAAATTAAGTCGGAACTCATCAAATACAGTGGAATGTCAGGTCTCAA
Organism: Schistocerca cancellata; assembly: GCF_023864275.1. NCBI lineage: Eukaryota > Metazoa > Arthropoda > Insecta > Orthoptera > Acrididae > Schistocerca > Schistocerca cancellata. Next base: position 11,694,806 of record NC_064626.1, read on the forward strand.
ATGGCTACACAGGATAATTGAAATGGCCTGGTAGTCGGGACAGGTTCCATCAGACTGGACAAAAGCAGTAACCACACCAATCTTTAAACATGGAAACAGAAAAGATTGTAACAACTGCAGAGGTATCTCTTTAATCAGCGTTGTGGGTAAAATCTTCTCAGGTATTGTTGAAAGGAAAGTGCGAGTATTAGTTGAGGACCAATTGGATGAAAATCAGTGTGGGTTTAGGCCTCTTAGAGGTTGTCAGGACCAGATCTTTAGCTTACGGCAAATAATGAAGTGTTATGAGTGGAACAGGGAATTGTATCTATGCTTTATGGATCTAGAAAAGGCATATGACCGGGTTCCTAGGAGGAAGTTATTGTCTGTTCTACGAGATTATGGAATAGGAGGCAAACTTTTGCAAGCAATTAAAGGTCTTTACATGGATACTCAGGCAGCAGTTAGAGTTGACGGTAAATTGAGTTCATGGTTCAGAGTAGTTTCAGGGGTAAGACAAGGCTGCAACCTGTCTCCACTGTTGTTCATATTATTTATGGATCATATGTTGAAAACAATAGACTGGCTGGATGAGATTAAGATATGTGAACACAAAATAAGCAGTCTTGCATATGCGAATGACTTAGTTGTGATGGCAGATTCGATTGAAAGTTTGCAAAGTAGTATTTCAGAGTTAGATCAGAAATGTAAGGACTATGGTATGAAGATTAGCATCTCCAAAATGAAAGTAATGTCAGTGGGAAAGAAATATAAATGGATTGAGTGCCAAATAGGAGGAACAAAGTTAGAACAGGTGGACGGTTTCAAGTACTTAGGATGCATATTCTCACAGGATGGCAACATAGTGAAAGAACTGGAAGCGAGGTGTAGCAAAGCTAATGCAGTGAGCGCTCAGCTACGATCTACTCTCTTCTGCAAGAAGGAAGTCAGTACCAAGACTAAGTAATCTGTGCACCGTTCAATCTTTCGACCAACTTTGTTGTATGGGAGCGAAAGCTGGGTGGATTCAGGTTACCTTATCAACAAGGTTGAGGTTACGGATATGAAAGTAGCTAGGATGATTGCAGGTACTAGTAGATGGGAACAATGGCAGGAGGGTGTCCACAATGAGGAAATCAAAGAAAAACTGGGAATGAACTCTATAGATGTAGCAGTCAGGGCGAACAGGCTTAGATGGTGGGGTCATGTTACACGCATGGGAGAAGCAAGGTTACCCAAGAGACTCATGGATTCAGCAGTAGAGGGTAGGAGGAGTCGGGGCAGACCGAGGAGAAGGTACCTGGATTCGGTTAAGAATGATTTTGAAGTAATAGGTTTAACATCAGAAGAGGCACCAATGTTAGCACTGAATAGGGGATCATGGAGGAACTGTATAAGGGGGGCTATGCTCCAGACTGAACGCTGAAAGGCATAATCAGTCTATGATGATGATGATGATGATGATGATTGATGATAATGATATAATACCCGTATACACTAATACACTTGGGGGCACACTCAGATAACTATTGCAAACCATTCAGATTCTTTGAGGTCTCTTTTTAGGTTTGAGAAAAGAAAAAAGTCTGATGGAACCAATTTTACGTGTCCTGTTTTTTCTTTCTCTTCTCTCAAACGGTGCAGGAGGATGCAATAGTACGATGTTGCATTGATAGTTACGCCCTTTTGCAAGTAATCCACCATAATGACACCTTCTGCATCGCAGATATCGATGCCATCACTTTACCGGCTGATCCAGTGTTGTGTCTGTTGTTCTGTCTCAGGATCAATGTGGTGAACCCACGTTTCGTCCATTGTCACATATCTTGCAAGAAAGCCGTCTTCATCCGCTCTAAACTTTCCACATCACCAAAATATGTGCTGCAATGTCGTTAAACGATCCCGCAAAATCTTACAATGAATTGCAGTCTCTGATTCCATCAGTGGCAACAGTGACAGGCCTTCCACTGCCACACTCGTCCTTCCGTGTTTGAAATTGGACACTCAGTTTTTCACAGTGCGTAAGACTGAGCACTGTTCTTAAGTGTATTCCGCATGTCCTCCGCAACTTCCTTGGACGTCGTTCACTTCAAATGAAGATATGCAATCACAGCCTGGTTCTTGATTCTCTCGAAATTCGCCATTTTTCCTACTCTACAGTATACAACGGATCCTAGCGGCAAACTAACGAAGTTGGAGCTGCGAAATTGACTTGCATACCCACGGAGAGTCACAATAAAAGTTGGTGGTGGTGTTTGTGCGACACATTACAGTAACTATTTCGGGCTAGAAACTTTTCAACCTTGCCTCGTATGTAGACACTTAAAAACTTATCTGACTTGGATGATTATCAGCAGGTGAAAAACTTGAAAACTTTTCCATTTACAAGACGCACATGGTGCACAGATATATATTAACAGGCTGCATATGCGTCACGTATGCATAAATATATGATTAATTTTTTCTATTCATGCGTTAAGATTTTTTTTTGTTTATGCTTCTGTGACTTTGTCCTGTCATACACATGGCGCGAGCGTATTTGTGTGTGTGTGTGTGTGTGTGTGTGTGTGTGTGTGTGCGCGCGCGCGCGCGCGGACAGTATATGATAAAAGGGTCATATTACTATTCTGCAGTGTCTCTCTCTCTCTCTCTCTCTCTCTCTCTCTCTCTCTCTCTCTCTCTCTCTCTCTCTCACCACACACACACACACACACACACACACACACACACACACACACACGGGAAAACTGTGTCCTAGTCACAAGTTTAAAACGCATCAGGAAATGCAGCTCGAGTGATACATACATCCTCACGAGGTAGAGTTTTACCGAGTTTGTGGACTGGTGCGTGCATAAAACGTAATGTGTCAAGGAAGCAGAGCGTAATTATTGCCATCATTCGTTTTGGAACGAAATGTATTTCTCGACGCTCTCAGGTAGGACACTGACCTGATCTTTCTCCATGCTGAAATCAGCCGAGTTCTCAGCTAAACAGTGAGCGTCATACCCACCTAAATTATGGAAGAAATCGGGTATGTGTCTTGGTAGCTGGTACTTCAAATTCCATGTTTTGTGCGCTGCGCCATGTAACTTCGCCACAAGACGACAGTGGTCCCTATGAGGAGTTCCCGCTTTTCTGTCTACCGGCAGCCCACAAATATGAAAGTCATCCGCGTTATTGTACAAATCTTCATTCTCCTTCAATTTGTTCGTCGGAATGTTGTCACTGTAAAGCTTATCAACCTCCCCTGAAAGGTTTTCGAGCTCAGTGAGGAAGCAAACCGCAGTAATATATCCGATACCAGATTTGTAGCGGTTAACACTGGAATTATAAGACGATACAATTTGGTGCGCTGCCACATGTGTTCTCTATGTAAAAGGTAGTATGTGAGGTCGTGGGGTCACCTTGACAGCGGGTCACGAGGACGAGGAGGCATTCAGAGTCGACGTAAACTACAAACTGGCTTCGCTTCTGGTGGTGAGCATTTTTTATCTTTATGAATTTGTTTTCTTAAGTAGGAATAATAACATACCTGGGCCTTGGAAGCGCAGTCTACTAATGCTCTGCTAATAACTTGGCTGAGGCAGAATAATTCAGGTACTTTAAGCAAATATCCTTTAAACGACAAACGGTTGATAGTAGGGTGAAAAGGAGTCTGGACACGTCTTTGATCCGAACATAATGATAATAATCACCTTGAGAGAGAAAAGTAGTATGTTTGCACTGGCAGATGTTGAGAAATGGAGAGGGCCGCTGACTGAATGCTTGTCCTGCTCATCTGACTTGCTTTTCTTCTCCAGGCCATAAACGTGAACCGATATTCCAGTATTCTGCGCCTCAAATTTCAGCATTAATGCATGTCCACTTATTAGCTATATCCTTAGGGAGCTTGATACAGCGGGACCCTTCATTTATTCTGGTACTGCGAACGGCTGAAAGCAAGGGGAAACTATGGCCGTAATTTTTCCCGAGGGCATGCAGCTTTAAAGTACGGTTAAATGATGTTGGCGTCCTCTTGGGTAACATATTCCGGAGGTGAAATAGTCCCCCATTCGGATCTCCGGGCGGGGACTACTCAAGAGGACGTCGTTCTCAGGAGAAAGAAAACTGGCGTTCTACGGACCAGAGCGTGGAATGTCAGATCCCTTAATCGGGCAGGTAGGTTAGAAAATTTAAAAAGGGAAATGCATAGGTTAAAGTTAGATATAGTGGGAAATAGTGAAGTTCGGTGGCAGGAGGAACAAGACTTTTGGTCAGGTGAATACAGGGTTATAAATACAAAATCAAATAGGGGTAATGCAGGAGTAGGTTTAATAATGAATAAAAAAAAATAGGTGTAAGGGTAAGCTACTACAAACAGCATAGTGAACGCATTATTGCGGCCAAGATAGACACGAAGCCCACGCCTACTACTGTAGTACAAGTTTATATGCCAACTAGCTCCGCAGACGACGAAGAAATTGATGATGAAATGTATGATGAGATAAAAGAAGTAATTCAGGTAGTGAAGGGAGACGAAAATTTAAGTCATGGATGACTGGAATTCGGGAGTAGGAAAAGGGAGAGAAGGAAACATAGTAGGTGAATATGGATTGGGGCTAAGAAATGAAAGAGGAAGCCGCCTGGTAGAATTATGTGCAGAGCATAACTTAATCATAGCTAACACTTGGTTCAAGAATCATGAAAGAAGGTTCTATACATGGAAGAACCCTGGAGATACCAAAAAGGTATCAGATTATATAATGGTAAGACAGAGATTTAGGAACCAAGTTTTAAAGTGTAAGACATTTCCAGGGGTAGATGTGGACTCTGACCACAATCAATTGGTTATGAACTGTAGATTAAAACTGAAGAAATTGCAAAAAGGTGGGAATTTAAGGAGATGGGACCTGGATACACTGAAAGAACCAGAGGTTGTACGTTGTACAGAGTTTCAGGGAGATCATAAGGGAACACTTGGCAGGAATGGGGGAAAGAAATACAGTAGAAGAAGATGAATGGGTAGCTTTGAGGGATGAAATTGTGAAGGCAGCAGAGGATCAGGTAGGTAAAAGACAAGGGCTAGTAGAAATCCTTGGGTAATAGAAGAAATATTGAATTTAATTGATGAAAGGAGAAAATATAAAAATGCAGTAAGTGAAGCAGGAAAAAAGGAATACAAACGTCTCAAAAACGATATCGACAGGAAGTGCAAAATGGCTAAGCAGGGATGGCTAGAGGACAAATGTAAGGATGTAGAGGCTTATCTCACTAGGCGTAAGATAGATACTGCATACAGGAAAATTAAAGAGACCTTTGGAGAAAGGAGAACCACTTGCATGAATATCAAGAGCTTTGATGGAAACCCAGTTCTAAGGAAAGAAGGGAAAGCAGAAAGGTGGAAGGAGTATATAGAGGGTCTATACAAGGGCGATGTACTTGAGGACAATATTATGGAAATGGAAGAGGATGTAGATGAAGATGAAATGGGAGATACGATACTGCGTGAAGAGTTTGACAGAGCACTGAAAGACCTGAGTCGAAACAAGGCCCTGGGAGTAGACAACATTCCATTGGAACTACTGACGGCCTTGGGAGAGCCAGTCCTGACATAACTCTACCATCTGGTGAGCAAGATGTATGAGACAGGCGAAATACCCTCCAAGAAGAATATAATAATTCCAATCCCAAAGAAAGCAGGTGTTGACAGATGTGAAAATTACCGAACTATCAGTTCATTAAGTCACGGCTGCAAAAACTAACGCGAATTATTTACAGACGAATGGAAAAACTGATAGAAGCCGACCTCGGGGAAGATCAGTTTGGATTCCGGAGAAATGTTGGAACACGTGAGGCAATACTGATCCTATGACTTACCTTAGAAGAAAGATTAAGGAAAGGCAAACCTACGTTTCTAGCATTTGTAGACTTAGAGAAAGCTTTTGACAATGTTGACTGGAATACTCTTTCAAATTCTAAAGGTGGCAGGGGTAAGATACAGGGAGCCAAAGGCTATTTACAATTTGTGCAGAAAGCAGATGGCAGTTATAAGAGTCGAGGGGCATGAAAGGGAAGCAGTGGTTGGGAAGGGAGTAAGACAGGGTTGTAGCCTATCCCCGACGTTATTCAATCTGTATATTGAGCAAGCAATAAAGGAAACAAAAGTTCGGAGTAAGTATTAAAATCCATGGAGAAGAAATAAAAACTTTGAGGTTCGCCGATGACTTTGCAATTCTGTCAGAGACAGCAAAAGACTTGGAAGAGCAGTTAAACGGAATGGAAAGTGTCTTGAAAGGAGGGTTTAATATGAAACGAGGATAATGGAATGTAGTCAACTTATCTCGGGTGATGCTGAGGGAATTAGATTAGGAAATGAGACACTAAAAGTAGTAAAGGGGTTTTGCTATTTGGGGAGTAAAAAAAGTGATGATGGTCGAAGTAGAGAGTATTTAAAATATAGACTGGCAAGCGTTTCTGAAGAAGAGAAATTTGTTAACATCGAGTACAGATTTAAATGTCTGGAAGTCGTTTCTGAAAGTAATTGTATGGAGTGTAGCCATGTATGGAAGTGAAACATGGACGATAAATAGTTTGGACAAGAAGAGAATAGAAGCTTTCCAAATGTGGTGCTACAGAAGAATGCTGAAGATTATATGGGTAGTTCACATAACTAATGAGGAGGTATTGAATAGAATTGGAGAGAAGAGAAATTTGTGGCACAACTTGACTAGAAGAAGGGATCGGTTGGTAGGACATGTTCTGAGACATCGAGGGATCACCAATTTAATATTAGAGGGCAGCATGGAGGGTAAAAACCGTAGAGGGAGACCAGTAGATGAATACTCTAAGCATTTTCAGAAGGATGTAGGCTGCAGTAGGTACTGGGAGATGAAGGTTGCACAGGATAGAGTAGCATGGGGAGCTGCAACAAACCAGTCTCAGGACTGAAGACGACGACGACAACAACAACAACAACAACAACAGATATGTGTATGGTTCTCTAGGTGTAGTATTTGGTTGAGTGCTTTAGCTGACCCTCACACCTGCATATCGGAAAGCTGGGCCAGTATAGGACGCAAGGTGGATTTACGGATTTACGAAACCACTTGGCGATTGACGTCGTCCACATTATCATGCCATTTTCCCCCCCAAAGATAATGAAGACTTTTCTTTTCAACGCCAGAATGAACTGGGGGGGGGGGGGGGGGCGATAATTCGACGCAGAGCACTGCACTTAATGGCGGGATATCACAGATCATTGACTACTTTGAAGAGCGACTGCACTCCACCCACCATTTTACCCAGGGAATCAGTAGGAGTGCGACATTCTACCCCACCTGCGGATGAATGCTGGTCTGAGCTCGCAGGACAAGTTGGTGCCTGCCAGTTTACGCGCGCTCTTGGATCGAGCTGGAAAACCCCGGCTTCCAGTTTGCAGAACACTGTGGCGAGCTGCGGCTTATGATGGACGCGTTACCGTTTTGCGGGTGTCCCAGTTACGACCGCGCCTCGATTAGCAAACTACTTTGATAATGTATTTGAAAATATTTTGCCGAGTTTGAGTTTCGACGTGGTGTATTTGCGCTCATTTACGTTAACGATGTTTTTTTCGAGTGTATTTTGCCGTAACGTACACTATGTTATCAAAAGTATCCGGACACCGCCCCAAAAACATACTTTTTTCGAATTAGGTGCATTGTGCTGTTACCTGCTGCCAGCTACTCCATATCAGCGACCTCATTAGTCATTAGGTATCGTGAGAGCGCTGAATGGTGCGCTCCGCGGAACTCGCGAACTTCGTACGTGGTCAAGGTGATTGAGTGTCACTTTTGTCATACGTCTGTACGCGAGATTTCCACACTCATAATCGTGCGGTAGCGTTCTCGCTTCCCACGCCCGGGTTCCCGGGTTCGATTCCCGGCGGGGTCAGGGATTTTCTCTGCCTCGTGATGGCTGGGTGTTGTGTGATGTCCTTAGGTTAGTTAGGTTTAAGTAGTTCTCAATTCTAGGGGACTTATGACCACAGCAGTTGAGTCCCATAGTGCTCAGTCCACACTCATAGACATCCCGAGGTCCACTGTTTCCGACGTGTTAGTGAAGTGGAACCGTGGAGGGACACGTATAGCACAAAAGGGTACAGGCCGATCTCGTCTGTTGACTGAGAGAGATCACAGACAGTTGAAGAGCGTCGTAATGCGTAATAGGCAGACTTCTGTCCAGGCGATCACACAGGAATTCCAAACTGCATCAGGACCCACTGCAAGTACCATGACATTAGAGCGCGAGGTGAGAAGACTTTGATTTCCTGGTGGAGCGTCAGGTCATACGCCACACATCACGCCGGTAAATGGCAAGCGACGCCTCGCTTGGTGTAACGAGAGTAAACATTGGACGATTGAACAGTGGAAAAACGTGGTGTGGAGCGACGAGTCACGGTACACATTGTGGCGATCCGATGACAGGGTATGGGTATGGCGAATGCCCAGTGAACGTCATCTGTCAGCGAGTTTAATGCCAACAGCAAAATTCGGAGGCGGTGGTGTTATGGTGTGGTCGTGTTTTTCATGGAGGGGGCGAGCACCCCTTGTTTTGCGTGGCACTATCACAGCACGGGCCCACATTGATGTTTTAAGCCCTTCTTATTTCCCATTGTTGAAGAGCAATTTGGGGATGTCGATTGCGTCTTCCAGCACGATCGAGCAACTGTTACTAATGCACGGCCTGTGGCGGAGTGGTTACACGGCAATAACATCCCTGTAATGGATTGGCGTGCACAGAATCCTGACCTGAATCCTATAGATCAGCTTTGGGATGTTTTGGAACGCCGACTTCGTGCCAGGCCTCACCGACAGGCATCGATACCTCTCCTCAGTGTAGCAGTCCGCGAAGAATGTGCTGCCATTCCCCAAGAAACCTTCAAGTACCTGTTTTAACATATGCCTGCGAGAGTGGAATCTGTCATCAAGGCTGAGGGTGGGCCACAACACCATATTGAATTTCAGTATTACCGATAGAGGGCGCCACGAACTTGTAAGACATTTTCAGCCAGGTGTCCGGATACTTTGATCACATAGTGTATTTCCGATCCACGTGCACCTGGGAAGACAGTGCAGTATCTTGTGTCCGAGTGAATATGAAATTTGCTTAAAGCAACATCTGCAAATGTATTGAGGCGTTAAACACTTCACCTAATTTATTTACGCACCCAAATATTCCGGAGTAATGGAGGAAGACTGAGAGGTTTGACAAGTGTGCCTCGATCTTTTTTAGAGTTCGTGTTCAATTGAGGCATTTTTTGTGGAATGGTGCATTTAATTCCTGTGATATCTTAAAGTTATGTATGTGACAGTATTCCGCAACACAGATGTAATAACTCCTGAAGCAATTAAGTGTTCAACGATAAGGGTATCCGTGCGCGGGGGATGGAGAGGAGGAATGCCGCGGGTACTTCCAACGCGACAGGAAGCGCTTAGCGGCTACCCCGTAACTGTGCCACAACCACTGCGCCCCGCGGCCGTGTGGTCAGGGGTCGCGGAGGCTCTGGGGTGCACGTCTTGCCTCTTGCGCTTCGGAAGACTGACTGGACCTTTATCGAAAGATCTACGATTATGGCACATGCATTTATCAGCATGAGTTGCGAATCCCAACTTAACCCCATCTTCATTATCTCATGAAGCGTATTTGTCTGCACCAAATATCATTGCTATCGGCACAGTCACAGATGGTAATATACTACTCCTTCTCCAGCAGAAACGTCGTCCATTGAATACAGCACACAATTACGTCCGTCCTTCCACTCCGGCAGCTAGACACATATTAAGTCTCTTCCCGCCATTTCATCCCCAGACCGCCATTGTGAATTATATCATGAGATTTCCGGATTTGGGGGGGGGGGGGAGGAGGAGGAGGGAGTGAATGCATAAAAAATAAAAATTTGCGTCCATTCTAACCAACAGCGCCGCACAGACTGTGTCCTTTTCCTGCCAAATCCCAGGAGCGGTGGGAGAGGGGGTTAGATGTGCAAATACATATAAAAAATATTATTATTATTAATCGAATTAATTTACAATATTATCAAATTTGATTTTTATAAGGTTTGATGTGAATGAATTGTCTTTCAGTCTTCATTTACGGATATTGTAAATTGTAAGTCAGTAGTAGCGTGTACTTTCGTCGATTTTTGCGTTCTCTACGCATTTGAGATTTACGCAATTTAGTTATATGCTTCTATTTCCGCCATAAGTACTTATCATTTTTGACCGTGAATACAATACTGATTTTTTTGGACTTCCTCTTCAGATGCAAGCAGCTACATTGACATGACGTTAGCATAATGCGCAGAAGAAAATAAAAACTTCCGTGGTTTTGCACTAATAAGAATCCTCACACTTCATATTTTCATAAAAATTATTATTCAGCTATCAAAAATTATACTACACACTTCTCACAAAAAATACGCCTTCTCCCTACGAGGACTAAAGACAGAGCCTTCTACAAAAATTGAACAAAATTTCAATCATTTGTCATTCGCCTTCCGGCGTAGCAAAATATCGTTGTCGACGCATATAGTGGCCGCGCTAGCGTTTATTGTCATTGGTTTTTTAACTTTTATCGTAGCGTGTCAGGTCTTTTCCTTATGTACCTATACAATTGCCCCCACACTGTGCGGTGACATGGAATGGAGACGCACAGTATTTTGTATACACCCGTACAGTTTAAATTTAAATTTTACCGAAAAGGTGTTCAATGACCTTTTTTTATCGGCGTAGTTTTCTTTGTATATTGGGTTGGAGAGGTCAGCTTTTCTTGTTTACATATTATCCTACATGAAATACATATCTTACATACGGAACCTATGCTGTGGCAGATAATTCACCTTTGATACGGCATGGGAACAAATCTTGTCCGTCGTATCCACAATTTCAGTGGAGTGAATAATACTGCACGTCAGTACCCGACGTCGACGTAAGTGATGCTTGCACAGTTGTAGTTTGCTGATTAGTATATCAGATGTTGCGTAGCCTAACATTACCAAAACTGTTTCTTTGCACTATTGCACACGTGTTTGGATACCAATATATATTTCGTCGTTCACTTTGTCGTGAGAATCGTTTTAGTCTTTGATGTTTTGTTAGTCTTTCATCTTTTCCAGATTGCTCGGTATACACTTAAAATACACACAAACATTTTGAAATAATAGCGCGTATTACAATGGCTTACATCTAAGGCTGACATTCCACCCATTATTTGTATTAAACGTAGAAAATTCTTAAATACTAAAACATTACAAAATTCCTTCTTCAATTACAGTTATTGGTTAATATAGTTTAACTCAAAAAAAAAATTCCTTCGTACATAAATACATATAACTTATTTCATTACATTGTGTTATTATGTATGAATGTAATGCATTCACATTTTATTTTGTAGTCATGCATACATCAGTGTTGAGAGTTTAGAGTGTTACTATGGAGAAATAGAGAATAACATTTACATCGGGATTCTAAATTACGCGTCTCTTCCTTCTTGTCAAATGTTTGTCTTTGCTTACAAAACAAGAAAATTACTTATACACTTCGGCGCCGCCTCCTGTGTTGGGGAGGGAATAAGGAATACTATTCTACGGGTTTATGGATTATCAAGGAAATACTGTACGTCCTTTCTTAAATCACTTATCAAGGAACTCCTTTTTCATGGAAACGAAACGTATTAACGATTTACTCAGATACTATCATTTTTCTTTTTTGCTCTAACGTTGCTTATATTTGTTAATGTGTAGCTTTGTGTTCGTAACGCAGAAGTTTTTGCATTACTTCATCCTTATCTCTTTACAATTACTTGGAAACGCGAACGTTTACATACACACGTGACGCGATAGGAATTGATTAGTTTTATTTGAGGTCACATGACTCCGTGTTGATGTACACTTTGTAGTTAGTAGGTATGGGTAAATGTTATGTAGTTTCACTGCGACGATGTATATTCTTATTCTTCATTTGCTTGATGACTACAATATACACACAGACATACTAAAAACGAAATCATTTCTTTGAGGTGTGGCCCGTTTTTTCATTTGGTACCTATTTTTTTAACACCCGTCGTAAATCTCTCTGCGCCGTGTCGATGCACTAGTCGCTGCAATATAAAAAAACTTGTAATTAACTTAAAAACTAATTGTTTCGTAGCTCATACACTCGGTCATCACATTCGTTCGCCGACGTTTTTCATATTTCATCCTTATTTGTTTATATATTTATTCACTTGAATTTTTATTCATTTGCCGTGCAAAGAAAATTACTTTGACATCTCCTATGGTATCTTACCTTTTGTTAGCTAACACGTCCTGTATGTTTCGTTGCAATGGTTTCCTTTAATTCTACACTCCTGGAAATTGAAATAAGAACACAATTAATTCATTGTCCCAGGAAGGGGAAACTTTATTGACACATTCCTGGGGTCAGATACATCACATGATCACACTGACAGAACCACAGGCACACAGACACAGGCAACAGAGCATGCACAATGTCGGCACTAGTACAGTGTATATCCACCTTTCGCAGCAATGCAGGCTGCTATTCTCCCATGGAGACGATCGTAGAGATGCTGGATGTAGTCCTGTGGAACGGCTTGCCATGCCATTTCCACCTGGCGCCTCAGTTGGACCAGCGTTCGTGCTGGACGTGCAGACCGCGTGAGACGACGCTTCATCCAGTCCCAAACATGCTCAATGGGGGACAGATCCGGAGATCTTGCTGGCCAGGGTAGTTGACTTACACCTTCTAGAGCACGTTGGGTGGCACGGGGTACATGCGGACGTGCATTGTCCTGTTGGAACAGCAAGTTCCCTTGCCGGTCTAGGAATGGTAGAACGATGGGTTCTATGACGGTTTGGATGTACCGTGCACTATTCAGTGTCCCCTCGACGATCACCAGTGGTGTACGGCCAGTGTAGGAGATCGCTCCCCACACCATGATGCCGGGTGTTGGCCCTGTGTGCCTCGGTCGTATGCAGTCCTGATTGTGGCGCTCACCTGCACGGCGCCAAACACGCATACGACCATCATTGGCACCAAGGCAGAAGCGACTCTCATCGCTGAAGACGACACGTCTCCATTCGTCCCTCCATTCACGCCTGTCGCGACACCACTGGAGGCGGGCTGCACGATGTTGGGGCGTGAGCGGAAGACGGCCTAACGGTGTGCGGGACCGTAGCCCAGCTTCATGGAGACGGTTGCGAATGGTCCTCGCCGATACCCCAGGAGCAACAGTGTCCCTAATTTGCTGGGAAGTGGCGGTGCGGTCCCCTACGGCACTGCGTAGGATCCTACGGTCTTGGCGTGCATCCGTGCGTCGCTGCGGTCCGGTCCCAGGTCGACGGGCACGTGCACCTTCCGCCGACCACTGGCGACAACATCGATGTACTGTGGAGACCTCACGCCCCACGTGTTGAGCAATTCGGCGGTACGTCCACCCGGCCTCCCGCATGCCCACTATACGCCCTCGCTCAAAGTCCGTCAACTGCACATACGGTTCACGTCCACGCTGTCGCGGCATGCTACCAGTGTTAAAGACTGCGATTGAGCTCCTTATGCCACGGCAAACTGGCTGACACTGACGGCGGCGGTGCACAAATGCTGCGCAGCTAGCGCCATTCGACGGCCAACACCGCGGTTCCTGGTGTGTCCGCTGTGCCGTGCGTGTGATCATTGCTTGTACAGCCCTCTCGCAGTGTCCGGAGCAAGTATGGTGGGTCTGACACGCCGGTGTCAATGTGTTCTTTTTTCCATTTCCAGGAGTGTAATTTCAATGTATATATCTTAGTATTGACGTAACTTCGCATGTTGATATAATATTGTATTCTTTCGTACCCTGATAGTAAATATAGTTGTTACGTGTTGTTATTTATTTTGAAATTGAGTTTGATACTTGTGCATCTACGCGTTTCTATTTGGTTGCGCTGAGAGTTAAACTGTTGCTATTGTACAAGGTCAATGTCTCTTCCCTAGTGCTGACGTAAGCATGCTTTGTTGAGCGCGCACAACTGAGTCGTACGCTGTTCCAGTTTGCACTTCGCTTCGCGTGAAGCTGTGTTTTTACACTTCCTTCTTGTCAAACGTTTGTCTTTGCTTACAAAACAAGAAAATTACTTAAGTCTATACATATTTCATTCAAAAATACAAATATTTTTTTTACTTATAAAACTATGACATTACTTATAAATACATTTTATGACAAGAAAAATGCTGTGATATTGTCATTATTCTTGAAAAGCTTCTAAGTCCTTGTGAGGGTGGAGACATTTGTCTCTCCCAGATTTTTCATATACCAACCTATAAGTTCCAGGATAAGGTATTTTTGCAATAATATAGGGCCCTGAGTATAGTAATTGCCATTTTTTATTTAGCTTACCGATCCTTTTCGGGAAGTGCTCTCAAGAGGACTCGTTGCCCTTCAAAAAAATGTGTAATTCGTTTTACCTTTTGCTGTATATTCTCTTTCTGTATTCTGCTCTATTCCTCAGTGTTATCATTGCTTGCTTGATTTTATCCTGTAAAGTTAACTCTCTAGTAGGCAATTTTGGTATGCGTGATACCCATTCGTCAGTTTCTTTGTTAAACGTCACTTAATTAGGAGTGAAACATGTGGAAGAGTGGGGGAGATTGTTTGCTATTTGCATAAATGGAGTCACGTATTCAGTCCATACTGAATGCTTATTATGAGCGTATGTCTTTATAAATCTATTGAATTTCTTAAACACCCTTTCCCCGGGACTTGCTTCTGGATGAAAAAACTTACCAAGATGTATTTAATGCCCTGTGTATTCATGAATTGTTTCCATTTTCTTCCTACGAAACAGGCTGCGTTGTCTGTTAATATTACTTTGGGTCTCCCTACTCTTCGTAGATAATCCTCTTAAGTTCTCCTTATGATGCTTCTGGCTGTAGTGGTTTTCATAGCACAAAGTTTGATGTATTTTGTGAAAACACCATAAAGAGCTATTATATATTTGACACCTACTTCTGCTCACGGAAATGATACTGTGATATCCAGAGAAACCATTTTCAGAGCAGCTTTGGTTAGTACAGGGTGTAGTTCTGTAAACTTTGACATATTGGATTGTGTTGGTCTTTGGCAAATAGCACACTTTCTTAATATTTGCGAAACACATCGTCGTAAATTAGGAAAGTAACCAAGTCCGGAAATCTTGTCTGTACATTTTGTTACTCCGTAGTGTCCCCATACTTTGTGTGTCCTGCTAGTAGGAAAGGCATATTTGACCCAGCTTGTCGTATTCGCCCCAGGTCTGGCCAGTTGAGTTGGTTATGAGCCAGAGCTTGGAACACTCCTCTGTGAGACGATTTTGCTTTAAACCGCAGTGTACGTAAATAAAATAATTTGGATCCACAACAGCGGAAAGGACAGTGCTAAATATTAGATATTATAGTCACTTAAAGTAGTCCAAGGGGCCTGGATCGTAACGTGTATACGGCCTTTAGATGCAACGCGATGTGGAAAATTCCATAAAAGTTTATAGTTTCGTTGCATAGCCTCCCATTCATTTGCCGTAGCTGGAACCTGAAGGCGAATAATTACAATAGTTACGGATTTGTCTCCAACAGATGTTTAAATTAATTGTTATTGGTTTATAATAATGGTATAGTTTTATTAAAGTATCACATTTTCTGAGACGACAAAGCCAGAACACGATTCTGAGGCCTCCAAATGCCGTTCAGCAAGAACCGCAGTTTACCGTCCAGAAATCTCCGTGTTGTGCAGTTAGAATGCCAATCTAATATTCAACAAGTATCGCAAGTCACAAATGTAGGTCTCAATACCACCGTCTCGACAAATTCCCAAAAGGATCCTGCCAAATGAATATAGATCGGAGGCGGCTTATGAAGTTATGCATCTATCTAAAACAGAATTATGGCTAAGGATGAATTTGATGCGTATGGACAATATGTAGGGTCAGATTTACGTGAAATAAAGCACGAACGTAAAGTTCTTTTGGCTGAATATTACATTACCATCGTTTTGATCGATGCACGTGTGGGAACTACTGTCCTCGCTGTAACGCTCGAAGCCAGTCGACTGTGCAGCGCATACCAGCCAGCAGCACCAGGTAGTGTCAGCTCAGGGCATTCAGCTGGGGACACGTCATAGAGTTGCAGACATGGATTCGTTGAACAGTTGAAAAAAAGTTGCCCAAGTCTCCTTGATGGTGAGTGTCTTTACAAATTCTAACATACACAAACAATCACACGCCACTCACGTACGTTTTCAATTTTCTGTTAAGTAAAACATTCGTGAAAAATTTAATTCATGTATTTTATGTATCCACATTTACATAAATGTGCTATTTGTCAGTTCTTTACAAATTTCTGGTACTATTTTACTCTTTTTGGTTGTCTTGGCACTGGAAAAGTGAACGAGGAGGCGGCATAAGAACCTCTAGTGGACAGGTATCCTAATGGATAGCTAACTGTATTGTGTCCTGTTTGGGTTTGGAAGATCAGAATGTATGTAAGACATTACAAATTCAGATGCTGACATTACAGTAAAATTCACAAATGATCCGGGAAATATTTGGAAATCACTTAAAATATTCTTTCTCCTCGTAGAAAATAATTCCGCATCAACCAGCTTCTCTTTGTAATATTTTTCTCTCCCCGAGACATTTTGAGTACTTGTTCAACTACATGTTGCGCAACGTGTCGCTCCATTTGGCCCATAGTGTATCCACACCTTTAGAATATAGCTACTTTAAAGGATCAAACTGACACGTATAAAACCTTATATCTGTGGAACTGTTCGTTGAAGAATTATTATTTTGCAGATACATTCAGTGGTATGTATGGATACTGTATGCAAAAGTGTTGCGAACAGATTTACTAGTAGAGATCTAATAAATTAAAACGTTATTCCACATGCAGCAGTTTTACTGTACGAATGGCGAAGATGTAGTAACGCTACAGTTTTTTGCTATCATTATTTTGTGGGAGATGTCAGCGAGAAAATTTTTCGAAAAGGTTCGAAATAATGTGTAAAGTTTCTCGGGAGTCTGTAACTGCTCTTATCCTCAAATACAGGACGAATACAGTCTGCGTAAATTGCACGCTGCGGGTGACAGTGGTTTAAAACGTAAACACTGTTCCTAACTTTAGTACTCGACGTTTAACATAAGAATAGCTCATAGTGTGCATATTATAACAGAATAAAAAAAAGTAAATCAGATTTTCGCCCTGCTGGTGCTCTGGAGGGGAGAGCGCCCGGGTTCGAGTCCGGGCGGAAGAAGACTGGCAGCAGTCCCTGCCGCGGACGCGCTAGAGTAACGCCTAGAGCGCCGTGGGTCGGGGAGGAGAGGCGGTGGCGGTGGCCGTGGGCGTAGCAGCGGAGGCGGCGCCATCGCGTTGCATCACATCACGCCGGCGCGGCGCCGCGCCGCAAATAGCCGAGTGGCGGCCAACTGCCGGGGCCCGGCCTGCCGCTCGGCTCGGCTCGGCTCGGCTCGGCTCTGCTCGGAAGTACCCGGAACAGCGCGACGTTTCAAATCTAGCACTGCGGTGCGGAATGTTTCGGTCGGCACGAGCCTCAAGAGTTCGGCAGAATCGTAGTGTCGGCGCTGTTTACCCTTCGCTATTTGTTCGTGGTACGAAGGACGTTGCACAATAAGCAGTCTAGCGATCTGTCGTTAAAATTCATTAAAATGAATGGCAATACAGAAGAGAAGGATGAGAATTCTGAGTTTACATAAGCGACGGGAACTGCACATTTGCTGTGAAACGAAACTAAAATAACCGTGCAGGGAGAATTTAAAGATTTAGTTGACTATGAAAGAACAAAAAACTACAACGGTCGAGATACGGGATTCATTGTTCTGTATGTCAAGAAGCAGTTTATGCTAAATTTGCAATCGTGGAGCACGTGAAGAAGTTGGTGGCACGAATAGTAAAATTTCTAAAATCGCACGCATTATTCCATTGTCAGCTGCTACAGTTTTCAGTGGAAGTGAACGAATAGTGTGGATACTTCGTGTATTACTGCATAGTACGTTGTTTCAAGTCAGGCGGCACTAGTTTCTGATTTCATGGGAATGCATCCAAAACGAAAATCGCTTTTTAAAAGGCACACATTCTGAGAGTGAATCCAGTTCCCTAAACCAGTTGGCGTTAAAGAAAGCACGAAGTTTGAATAGTTCACTGTGGCCTTGCAAGAATTACGATAGTTTGACACGATTTGCCGTTTCGGTTCAAAGTGCCCTTGTCCAAGTACATATGTAATTCATTGACCGGCAGCGTAATTCGAGTTTTAATGAAAAATCTTTCTACGTGAAAACTGTCCTGGACTTGTGCATTTCTTTCCCCAGGCAGAGTTTAGAAGTCTCCATAATGAGGCTGCGAAAGTGCTACAATATTTCGATCGATACATCTGTCTCCTTCCTTTCGTCATGAAACTAATTGGCGATTCAGTACGATTCGTATGCCGATGCCAACAATTTGTACAACATAAAAATTGTTATGCTTTAGCACCCCAAAGTACTTTAGTGATAATGGAAATTTATTTTGTCATCTGTGTTGTTAAAAAAAAGTGAAATATAAAACAAAGCGGTACGCAGTGCGATTGCCCTGCCGTGTAAATGCAGCGCGTTCGCGTCCCCCCTCCCCCTCCCCCCTTGCCTTTCAGACAGCGTGACTTAGCAGCGCGGGAAAATGTGGAAAACTCGGCCGCTCCTCACTTACCGGAGGCACGTGATGTCGGCGCCCGACTATCCAGAAGTGTACATTTTTTTTCTTTCTTTCGTCAGAGTTCCTGATAGCTGTTCCGTAGATGTAGAGTTATCTGTACTTAAATTGATTAGATCTGCAAAATCTCGCGAAGAAAACACTAGTAATCGGAAAATTTTAATGTTGTAAAAAAATTATTTGCCAACTTGCGAAAAGAAACGTTTGTTCGTGATTCTGAATAACTCCACAAGAGTTCACAGGAAACCTTAATTACGTTTTTGCGCAGGTAATACTCCTGTCAACCCGTGCAATTTTCGTGTACTTATTACGTTGTATTACAACAAATTTAATTTGATATCCTTTGCTACAATTAAGTACTCGATTTGAAAATAGCTGTGTCCGATAAATACTGGGATTTTGTGCCATTTAGCAAGGCACGCTATTTTTTTTCACAGAGTAGTTCAGATGGGTAATAAATTCAAGCATCTTTCGCACCTTCATACGTTCGTTGTCTAGGTTGGAAAACAACGGTGCGGTAAAATCTTGTTTGCTCAGAGGTGGTAAAAGAACGACTGTCTCGCGCAATTAAATCAATTACTTTACGTCAGCTCAAAAGGCACAAACGTATTGGAGCACCTGTCATCAGTAGTCGGAAGTCATCTCGCCTATAAGAGGATGGGTGGTGGCCGTCGTGGAGCGGGCTTATGGTGTTAACAGCAGCCGGAGAGCCTCGGGGTCAGATTGGATGGATGGAGAGAGAGAGAGAGAGAGAGAGAGAGAGAGAGAGAGATCAAGAACTCTGAAAAAATGTACATTTCCCGAAAGTCAGGTGCCAACTTCACCACCAGACTACCGGTCAGGCTGCCTTCCGGTTGCCGTGTGTGTGTGTGTGTGTGTGTGTGTGTGTGTGTGTGTGTGTTCGCGCCGAGGCTGCGCGATGCCGTGTTCTTACTCTCGCAGCAAACCAGAACTGAATCACGTGCATTCTCTCCGGTTTCGGCTGTTACCTTTTCCACTGTGAGGCGGCTGTGTGTATCTGTTGTTCAGTGTTACGATGTTATTAGATTGACGTTCCAGCATAACACCCTCCCGAACCTTGACACGCAAGAGCAACGAAGTTAAAGTTCGATTCAGGTGCAAACACCGACTGAAGGGGGCCTAAAATACTCCCCCAATACACAACTTTTAGTTAAGGTGTTATAACTGATCACAACCAAATCCAGGTCGTATTAATGATTTTATCCTGCACCGCAAGGCGCGATCTCAATAAATGTCATTTATCTGAGGGAGTGGCGCCGGCTTTTTAAAACCAGTGTGGCTGGTCTAACTCACAGTTCACAAATGTTGAAAAGAAACACTCCTGAAAATAGTTTCAACGTATTTTTGGATGAGCAACGCTCGATAACGTCAAACAAACTATTGTTCATTAAAATTCTTTACATGTCGGGAGCAGCAACTGTAGAATGAAATATTCTTGTAGAAGTAGTAAACAGCAATATCAGTTGCAAAATAGGTTTATTAAAACCCTTTTACCATGGTTATAAAAGCTTATTCAGAAGGAAATAGTGACAACTGGATTACATGTGATAGCAGAGGTATGTTAGTCAGTCAAATACAGAATTTCACCTCCATAATAAATTAAAACATGTGCAACATTGTTGTTGTCATTTGGTATTTCCTCACCAATGTACAGCTGCTAGTGCATACTTCCCTCGTTTTCAAAAATTAATATCTTTGTTCACAGACAGATATGTTGAAATTTTTACAGTACGTTGCTACTGTGCAAAAATCATATTTTTATATTCAGTCCCACCTGAAGTAACTAACACCAAACTTAACAAAAATTTAAAATTTTCAAATTTCAAAAATTCATAAAACACTAAGGAAACATTTGTAGGTGTTGTTGCTCTACATGAAGCTAGTAGCGTATGATATCTAACTATAGGAAAAAAATAGATTCTCATAAATCACTCCTTGTTTGTTATTTTTGGGCCTAAAAAGCAAATTTTTGAAAATTTGGATACCAAACTTTGGAGGTCATTTTGACTGGTTATTTTTTAATTTAGGGTATTTTGTGTAATAGACAATGTTGTAGAGGATACTTTTCTAAAAACAATCATGTCAATTGCAGTGCTGTAACTTAACCCAGTGGAGATATATTCAAATTTTCGCTGATGTCTCCAGACTGAAAAATCTTCGTGCGCTTACAAACGAAAATGGCCGCCATTCAGTAAAGGTGAAAGGTAAAATTAAAAAAAAAAAACTGTTTTGAACTTCTCAATTATAGGGAAATCACACACAACAAAATAAAAATATTTAAAAATGATCAAGCAACCAACTCAATTTTTATTGGACCACTTGATTTGGATTGACCCATGGTTTGATAAAGAAAAACGAGTGAAAACATCCTTTAAAATTTTCAACAATGCTTCAGCTGTAATAGTTTCAGTATTATAGAAACCAAAAAATAATACATTAATTTGAAAATTGAGTAAGACACATCGAAAGCCATCGAAATATACTCGTGTTGGCATACGTCGCTAATTGGAGGCACAATCATCGAATAGTATTGGGAATATTTTACAAACTGTATCAAAGTGTTCATCTGTAAGTAGTGCGAAAGCCGTCTACGCCGAAACCCAGAGGACTGATCGGACCTATCTTCAGCCGCCGTCTTCAACAAACCCTTATAACAGGAATTTCCATCTGTCGGACCACTGCAGCACCGTGCGATACTACAGTGAAGGTAACATTCCCAACAGAGCTACTCCTGCAGACTTCGTTTCTCCCTCCTTACCAATGACTCTGACAGTAAACAGTGCGTGCTCATTTCTTTATCAATTGCTTTTTACCTGCAACAGGAAGATATATTTCGACTTTTCAGGGCAGTAAAATCTTCGCAACGCTTTATTCCTGTTCCATTCTCAGTTGAAGCTGCATCGGCATACATCGTAACAGGATTACTTTTATTAACTGACGAACGAATTTATCCAGTACAAGCACCAACTAGAGAAAATAAATAAAACAGACTGTAGTTATTTCGTCGTTTCATACTTTCTCTTTTCTAGAAATTCTTGCTGATCTCCAGAAGTCCATCTGTACTGTTTGCAGCTTTTTTTTAGGTGTTTCAGATTTGTACTCGGGTCTCCAGCCCATACATAACTATACACTCTCCAGTATATATATATATATATATATATATAAAAAGATTGAGTTGAAATCCCATTACCTTCCTTCCACTGTTCATTCTTTTCATAATTTATATAATTTTCCCTGCTACTCGCCCTCCTGCAGGTCCGGGGGTTAGAATAGGCCCGAGGTATTCCTGCCTGTCGTGAGAGGTGACTAAAAGAAGTCTCACACTTGTCGGCTCTATGAGTTCAGGTCCCATTCTATGGTTTGACCTGCCACATTCAAAATTATACAGAAGTGCGGGCCATATGGGAAAGAACGCCTTACGTGGTGCACGAGTTATCCATAGTGCCCTTAGATTCGATCTCCTGAAGCTCTTGCCGTGGCTCCTGCGATTCAACTACACTCCTGGAAATTGAAATAAGAACACCGTGAATTCATTGTCCCAGGAAGGGGAAACTTTATTGACACATTCCTGGGGTCAGATACATCACATGATCACACTGACAGAACCACAGGCACATAGACACAGGCAACAGAGCATGCACAATGTCGGCACTAGTACAGTGTATATCCACATTCGCAGCAATGCAGGCTGCTATTCTCCCATGGAGACGATCGTAGAGATGCTGGATGTAGTCCTGTGGAACGGCTTGCCATGCCATTTCCACCTGGCGCCTCAGTTGGACCAGCGTTCGTGCTGGACGTGCAGACCGCGTGAGACGACGCTTCATCCAGTCCCAAACATGCTCAATGGGGGACAGATCCGGAGATCTTGCTGGCCAGGGTAGTTGACTTACACCTTCTAGAGCACGTTGGGTGGCACGGGATACATGCGGACGTGCATTGTCCTGTTGGAACAGCAAGTTCCCTTGCCGGTCTAGGAATGGTAGAAAGATGGGTTCGATGACGGTTTGGATGTACCGTGCACTATTCAGTGTCCCCTCGACGATCACCAGTGGTGTACGGCCAGTGTAGGAGATCGCTCCCCACACCATGATGCCGGGTGTTGGCCCTGTGTGCCTCGGTCGTATGCAGTCCTGATTGTGGCGCTCACCTGCACGGCGCCAAACACGCATACGACCATCATTGGCACCAAGGCAGAAGCGACTCTCATCGCTGAAGACGACACGTCTCCATTCGTCCCTCCATTCACGCCTGTCGCGACACCACTGGAGGCGGGCTGCACGATGTTGGGGCGTGAGCGGAAGACGGCCTAACGGTGTGCGGGACCGTAGCCCAGCTTCATGGAGACGGTTGCGAATGGTCCTCGCCGATACCCCAGGAGCAACAGTGTCCCTAATTTGCTGGGAAGTGGCGGTGCCGTCCCCTACGGCACTGCGTAGGATCCTACGGTCTTGGCGTGCATCCGTGCGTCGCTGCGGTCCGGTCCCAGGTCGACGGGCACGTGCACCTTCCGCCGACCACTGGCGACAACATCGATGTACTGTGGAGACCTCACGCCCCACGTGTTGAGCAATTCGGCGGTACGTCCACCCGGCCTCCCGCATGCCCACTATACGCCCTCGCTCAATGTCCGTCAACTGCACATACGGTTCACGTCCACGCTGTCGCGGCATGCTACCAGTGTTAAAGACTGCGATGGAGCTCCGTATGCCACGGCAAACTGGCTGACACTGACGGCGGCGGTGCACAAATGCTGCGCAGCTAGCGCCATTCGACGGCCAACACCGCGGTTCCTGGTGTGTCCGCTGTGCCGTGCGTGTGATCATTGCTTGTACAGCCCTCTCGCAGTGTCCGGAGCAAGTATGGTGGGTCTGACACACCGGTGTCAATGTGTTCTTTTTTCCATTTCCAGGAGTGTATTTGAGTGAGGACTCTTTCCCGGGTATGTCATCTTCTTCCCTTGTCTCCTGTCCTCTTTCGCCTCCGTGACAATACTGGATTCCTCTGCGCCCAATATCCAGCACGGTAGCCAGTCCGTTGTGGTGCGGCCGTCATGTACCTATTTGGTGGCAGCCCCCTGACAACACAGGGATCGCACTGCTGATACTTGAGCTGTAAACTCCCCATGTACGCCAAGGAGTAGATGCCGGTCTTCCTGGGGCATCAGGGCTCCTGGTAACGGCCATCATGCCAGTTGTCTTCGCTGTGGCTGGGTGGCGCCCGTGCGGAGAGAACCTGATCGGAGTGGGTTGCATCAGGGCGGATGACCCGCAGTGAAGTGAAGTGGACTAAGTCATCTCTTGCGTGTGTCGTATGGCACCAACAGTCTCCAAGGAGGGCAAGATCGTGTACAATGCCGACAGGTATGACCCTAAATCGTTTCCCTCCCTCGCCACACCATGGGAGGAACGAAGAGCTACAGAACGGAGAGAGCCATATTCACCTCGGTTTTTAGTCTGTAGCAGAACTGATGGGGACTCCTTTCTACCTACGAAGCCTAAATTTTTCGTCGAACACCTTGGGGATAAGTATGGAGAAGTGACAGCGCTGTCCAAGATGCGAAACGGCGCTGTCTTGATTCATAAAGCATCCCCAGCCCAATCTCGAGCGTTACCCGCCTGTGACAAGCTGGGTGATATTCCTGTTTCCGCCACTCTCCATAATAGCCTCACATGGTCCAGGGGATACTTTTCCATCGCGAATCTCCTCCCTGCTGTCTGATGACGAGCTCCGCGCCAATTTAGAATGGCGGGGTGTTCATTTCACCCGGCGCGTTTACACGGGACCCAAAGGCAACAGGGTTGCTACTGGTGCCTTCATCTTGGCCTTCGAGGGTGAGTCATTGCCTGAAAAGGTCAAGGTGATGGGTTACCGCTGTGACGTTTAACCATACGTACCTCACCCTCTGCGTTGCTTTAAGTGCTGGAAATTCGGGCACATGTCTTCCCGCTGCACTTCCAGCGTCACATGTCGATACTGTGCACGTCCACACCCAGATACTCCACGCGCGCCTTCTCCCACTTGCATCAGCTGTGGAGAGCACTCCCCCTGCTCGCCAGACTGCCCAGTACTCCAAAAGGAGCGGAAAATCACGGAGTACAAGACTCTGGACCGGTTGACTTATAGAGGCTAAACGTAAATTTGAAAGATTACACCGCATTCGATTGACTTCGACATATGCTGCAGCTACGTCACCATCGCCGTCCCAAGTGCCAGTGGTTCCTCACTGTGTGCCACGAACAGTGGGCCCTCCTGACCACCAGAATACATCCGCCCCATTGGTGGTAGGGGCAAATATTCCTCCGTTGCTCCCAAAGCACCTGCTTCGGGAGCAAGGCCCTCCCCAAACACAGAGGACATTGGTCCTCTCCCCCTGCTGGAGAAGCAACAGCCTCCTCCGGCTCCTCTCCTGTGGAAGGGGTCCACTAATGCTACGACGGACACTCGCAAGTAGCTCAAGGAGCAAAAAGCTCCTGGACGAAGAGCTTCACGGTCTTCCTCTGTGCCTGAAGCTGCTCCTAAAGAGAAGCGAGAGAGCAAGCAAACTACAAAGAAGTCTGCTAAGAAACAGTACCCTCTGGTGGTCCCAACACCACCACTCCCTATCAGTTCTGCATCTGAGGATGCAGTGGAGATCTTAGCATCCTCTGCAGACCTGGATCTCTCATGCCTCATCCACCATAGAAATGGCGACAAATACTCAGTCGGTGGCAGCACGCGACCCCGAGGCATAATCGGCCTCCTTGCTTGCTTCATGCCTTCCCAGCCTTTCGATAACGTCATTTCCACAACCTGGCCGAGCTACGGCAGCTGTTAAGCTTTACACCTGCTTTCTGCATTGCCCTCCAGGAAACCTGGTTCCCGGCAATGCGGACCCCCGCCCTTTGCGGCTATAGGGGAATTATATGAACCGTAGCGACTATAATAGTGTGTCAGGTGGAGTTTGTGTCTGTCCTGAACTCAGTATGCAGTGAACCTGTGCCCCTTCGAACCCCTCTGGAATCTGTAGCTGTCAGGATAAGGACGATGCAGGAAACAACAGTCTGCAACGTGTATCATCCTCCAAATGATGCAGTACCCGTGAACGCATTGACTTTCCTACTTTTGGGAGAGTGTAACTTATAACCCCTTGTGGGGTGGCACCGTGCTTACTGGCCGAGGCAGAGATATCGAACATTTACTATCACAACTCGACCTCTGCCTCTTTAATACAGGTGTCCCCACACATTTCAGTGTGGCACATGGCACATATCCGGCCATTGATCTCTCGGTTTGCAGTCCTGGCCTTCTTCCATCGATCCACTGGAGAGCACATGACGACATGTGTGGTAGTGACCACGTCATCTTCCTGTCACTGTCCCGGCGTCAGGCCCACGGACGCCTTCCCAGAAGGCAGACTGGGACGCTTTCACCTCTGCTGTCACCGTGGACTCTCCCCCACATGGTAACATCGATGTGTTGGTTGAGCAGATCACTACAACGATCGTTTCTGCGGCGGAAAACGCGATCCCTCCTCCTTTAGGGTGTCCCTAGCGAAAAACAGACCCTTGGTGGGCGCCGGAAGTTGCTGAGGCAATTAAAGAGCGTCGGCGAGCTCTACGGCGACATAAGCGGCACCCTTCCCTGGAGCACCTCGTAGCCTTTGAAAGGATCTGTGCCCGCATTCGCCAGCTTATCAAAAGACGGAAACGGGAGTGTTGGGAGAGGCACCTGTCCACCATTGGGTGCCATACGCCACCTTCCCAAGTCTGGGCAAAGATCAAATGAGTTTTTGGGTACCAGACCCCAACAGTGTTAACATCAATAGCGTGTTTTCAACCGACGCAAATGCGGTTGCCGAGCACTATGCTAGCGGCTTTGCGTCAGAGAATTATCCCCCAGCCTTTCGCACTCTAAAACGGCGTATGGAAGGGAAAGCCCTCTCGTTCACTATTGCCACAGTGAAGCCTATAACGCCGTATTTACAGAGTGGGAGCTCCTCATTTCCCTTGCACATTGCCCTGACATAGCTCCTGGGCCAGATAAGGTACACAGTCCGATGATTAAACATCTCTCGTCTGACTACTAGCAACATGTCCTCGTCATCTTCAACCGGATCCGGTGCGATGGCGTCTTTCCATCGCACTGGCGGGAGAGAACCGTCACACCAGTGCTCAAACCCGGCAAAAACCCGCTTGATGTGGATAGCCATCGGCTCATCAGCCTCACCAAAGTTCTTTGTAAGCTGCTACAACGTATGGTGAGCTGGTAGTTGTGTTGGGTCCTGGAGTCACGTGGCCTACTGGCCCCGTGCCAGGGCGGTTTCCGCCTGGGTCGCTCCACCACTCATCTTGTGTCCCTCGAGCCTGCCATCCAAACAGCCTCTTCCAGGTGCCCACACCTTGTTGCCGTCTTTTTTGATTTACAAAAAGCGTATGACACCACATGGCGACAGCATATGCTTGCCACATTATACAAGTGGTGTCTCAGAGGCCCGCTCCAGATTGTTATCCAAAATTTCCTGTTGCTTCGCACTTTCCGTGTCCATGTTGGTGCATCCCTTCGTTACTCCCATATCTAGGAGAATGGGGTCCTGCAGGGCTTCTGTATTGAGTGTATCTCTATTTTTAGTGGTTCATCCACAAAGCGCACTCATGGGCTCTAGACCACGGCTTCCAGTTTTCGGCCGCAAAGTCGTGTATTATGCCCTTCTATCGGCGTCGTACCGTTCATCTGGAACCAGAACTTCACCTTCATGACGGTCCCCTGATGTGTCTACATCGATTCTTAGGACTTGTTTTCGACGCCAGATTCACTTGGCTTCCTCACCTTCGTCAGCTTAATCGGAAGTGTTGACAGCAACTCAATGCCCTCCACCGCCTGAGCAACACCAAACAGGGTGAAGATCGCTCTACGCTGGTGCAGCTGTACAGAGCGCTTGTTCAATCCCGCATTGACTATGCGAATCTGGTTTATGGTTCGGCGGCGCCCTCAGCGTTGCGTTTACTCGGCCTAGTCCACCACTGTGGTGTTCGACTAGCGACGGGAGCTTTCAGGACGAGTCCGGTGACCAGCGTCCTGGCGGAGGCTGGAGTCCCTCCCTCCATTGCAGGTCATGCGTGCGCGACTGTTCGCCAGTTACGTTGCACACTTTCGTAGTTCTCCTGCACATCCGAATTAGTGTCTCATTTTCTCACCGACGGCGGTTCATCTCCCGCATCGGCGGCGCAGGTCAGGGCTTACAGTTGCATTTTGCGTCCGATCCCTTCTGTCTGGAGTCCTTCTTGCCTTTACCACCTATACTCGAGGTCCATTCGCGTACACCTCCATGGTGTAGACCTAGATCTCGGCCGCTGCCTCGCCTGGACCTTTCACATGGTCCAAAGGACAGTTCACCGAGCGGCTCTCTGCTGTCACTTCCTCTCGATTCTTGACGTGTACCGAGGCCACGAAGTGGTTTACACCGACGGCTCGATGACTGATGGCCACGTCGGCTTCGCTTATGCCCACGGAGAAGATATTGAAGACATTCCTTGCCCGATGGCTTCAGTTTTTTCACTGCTGAGATGGTGGTTATGTCTCGTGGTCTTGAGCACATCCGGCCATGCCCTGGGATGTCGTTTCTTCTGTGTACTGACTGCTTGAGCAGCCTACAAGCTGTCTTTTATCCTTTGGTAGCGACCATCCAGGAGTCCATCTGTGTCCTGGAACGGTCCGGTCGTTCAGTGGTGTTTGTCTGGACCCCAGGACACGTCGGAATCTCAAGCAACGAACTTGCTGACAGGTTCGCCAAACGGGCTACACGGAAACCGCTTATGGAGGTCGGCATTCCAGTAACTGACCTGCGTCCGTTTCTACGTCGCCAGGGTTTTCGGCTTTTAGAGACTGAATGGCATAGTCTCAGTACGCAGTTCAAACTGCGTGCCATTAATGAGACTGCGAATGTGTGGCGGTCCTCCACGTGGGCCTCTGGCAGGGACTCTGTAGTTCTCTACCGGCTCCGCACTGGTCACGGCTGCCTCCTGCGCCTTAGTGTGGACGCGGCGCCCGGTTGACAGTGGCCCACGTTCTGGTGCACTGCCCCACTGCGAAGAAATCTTCGGTTACTGTACTCGTTGCCACTAATTTTATGTGACAGTGTCTCATCGCCTGATTTAGTTTATGTTTTATTCGTGAGGGTGGGTTTTACCACTTGATCTAAGTTTTAGCGCATGTCCTTTGTCCCTCTCTGTTCTCCACACTAGTGCTTCTAGGGTGGAGGTTTTAATGTGTTGAAAAGTGGCTGGCTTCTCCTTTTTATTCCCATGATCAGCCAGCCATGGTAATCTGTTTTGTCGTTTTAATCTCTTCTGCCTTTTTTTGCGTTTCTGTGCTTTCCTTCTCCCCAGTTTTCCATTTAAGTGTTCGTTGCCCTTCTGTCGTTCTTGGGGTTTTTCATTCTTCTCCGTTTTGTGTTTTCAGTCTCGCTTGTTTTAGTCTCACCCTTGCGGCATTGGTTTATTCAGAACAAGGTACAGATGACCTAGCAGTTTGGTCTCCCCCGCCCCCCCCTTTTAAACCAACCAACCTGCTACTCAAAAATGGATCCCAAATAACGGGAAGTACTGATCGTAATTTTCTTCCCCTTTATGTATGTCTCCCGGATCATTAGTGAGTTATTCTGTTTTATGGTAATTAATATTCAATCCCCAGTTTCTGTATTCCATTGCTAATTGATTTTGCATATAGTTTGCATCCTTCCCGTCTTGTGCTGTAGCTGATAGATCGTCAGAGAATAGGTGATGTACATAAGCTCCATTTTTAATTTCTAGTCCCATCCCATTGCATTTACGAGACCATGTCTTAAGACTGATATCTATAGATTTTAAACAATGTTGGTGACTTGGGACAACCTTGTAACAGACTATTGCTTGTTCTAAATTTCTTGAGATACGTTATCGTTATAAATTTTTTGTATTACTTTAATTAAAGGACCCTTTATGTTTTCCAAATGTAATGCTGTCCAAAGTAGTTTTCTCGGGACAGTATCATATGCTTTTTCTAAATCTATTAAAATTACTCCTATGTTTTTGATTTTCCACTATGTTTCTCTAAGATCTGTCGTAATGTGAAAATATCATCTACACATGATCTACCAACTGTGACGCCACATCGTTCTTCCCAGGTTTTAAAATTTATTTCCAGCTTATTTTTAATTATTTTCCCAATAATTCTCATTAATGTGATTATAACACAAATTCCTCCGTAGTTGAGTAGGTTTTGCGATCGCCTTTCTTAAATATAGTATTAAGATATCTATTATAAATTGTAATTAAAATAATTTTAAATAATACTGTTACGCAACGATAACTGTAAATTAAAACTTGCTTCCTGTAGAGCGCCATCGAGTGAATGGTTATCTGTCGGCGCAAAGGAGACAGTGTACATCTCTGCTGGCCGTTGCCCGTTGGGCGAAACGTTAAAAAACTTTCCTGACGTTTCCGCGAGACAGTGGCGCTGGACACTCGTTAGTGTGTTGTTTCTCGAGGACTGGAAAAGGAAACAACTCCCTCCCAGTCGAATCCCCTTCAGATTTAGTGTTAAGAGGGCTCAGCGGACAGCCCGTCGTAAACACAGATCGAGGATAAAAACAGGAAGAAGGTGTACTGAACTACGAAAAAAGAAGCAAAGTAGAAAGAGTGACGGTCCAAGGACAAGAAGTGCAGTATAGACAGTCGGAAAGGCCAAGGTTGTTGCGGGCATGTGGTCACGATATTTGACTGCCCCCCCCCCCCTACCCCCCTGCTGTCCGCTTTATTGAAACTCGAGTCTGTGTCTCGATGTAACGTCCGTTAGCATCAGCGAGGTGGTGAGGTGTAATGACAATTGATTCTGCACAACTGCTCTGTCAGTAGCTGAAGGGAAGTGGCTTTCGACTGGGAACCGCAAACGTTTGATGACAAGGCGACAAGTCAACCGAATCTTCCACCGGAAAACACGTGTGATGTGTCATACACGGCATTAGTGATGGTACGTGTACCGTATATTAGAAATCTCTTATCGACGTACCTAATTTGTGCGACTGTTAAGTGAGTGAGATTGCCTCCTTGCCCGATAAACATGTTCGTATGAATGTGATCACGCCCAAGGAAATGATGAAAACATAATAGTTTGTCGCATACGCTGCAACAAATGAACGCAACAGTTTCACCATCTCAATTTCTCTGTGCTCTCTCAAAACGTAAGTTTTTGAAGCTGACTTCCATTTTGGAAATCTTGACTATCGAATTCGTTTGTCGTAGAACAAAGTTCACCCCCGTTTATTCGTTGTGGTATCTCGCCTGTTTTCACTATTCATCACTTTTACTTGTGACTGTAACGTATTCTTACCACGTGACTCGTATTGTATATCTAGTGTTTAGTATGACAACTGCCAAGACTACAGAAAGAGAACAAACATTTCAATTACCGGACGGGTAGTTAACAATGTTGTGGAGGAAAAAGTAAGTTGCGCGGCTCGCCCACTTGGCAGTCCAACAGCACGACCACATGACCACCCACCCACCCACCCGCGACGCCGTTGCTGTTTCGGGCCGCTCTTCATTGCCCTTCTTGTTCTTTGACCTTTGACTGTTTGTTTCGCTTTCTTTCACAATTCAGTACACCTCCTGCCTTCTTCCTGTTCTCATGCTTGACCTGTGTTCAGTTCTTGACGAGCTGTCCACTGAACCACCTTACCACTGAATGTGAGGAGAGTTTTCCTTGTTAAGAAGCGCTAGGCCGTGCTTGAATGGGCCAACGCGAGAGCGCGACGTAAAAATTGCGTAGTTGATAGCTTTGAATTTTTCGCCAGTTTATCTGTTTCTTATTTTCCACCCCCAATTTGTGTGCGTGCTGATCACTCCTAATAAAGTCGGGGGGGGGGGGGGGGGTGATGCGCGACCACCGCAGTACTCACTGAGTCGGCGCCTTTATCTCAGAGCTTAATACCCAAGGAATAAACCTACTCCACTCTTCACCTATGTTCAGGCTGAATTAAAAACGCTCCACTGTAACTGATTTCGCTTCTGCAGAAACAAAGACTAACACCAACTACAACCAAGAAGT
Source organism: Schistocerca cancellata (assembly GCF_023864275.1). Classification (NCBI taxonomy): domain Eukaryota; kingdom Metazoa; phylum Arthropoda; class Insecta; order Orthoptera; family Acrididae; genus Schistocerca; species Schistocerca cancellata. The sequence continues at coordinate 11,726,596 of NC_064626.1, forward strand.
TAATTATTACCTGCAAGGTAGGACGGGCTGTATTCTCGGAAAACCATATCATGAGCAATGCGTCGTTAAGTCTCTGACGAACGTTAAGGCTTCAGTCGAAATCAGTTAAATATAAGAGAGACTTGGCCTTAAGCATTTTTCAGTAATACAGTGCGACCAACGACTACAAAGTTTCGTCATTTTTCTTTTTAATTGTACGACAGCTGACGTTTTCATGATATGGCAGCCCTCCCCCTGTTATACTCTATATGCGCCCTGCATTTCCATTCACCCAGGTCTGCGAAATGACACTCGCCTTCGACAGACGCCGTCTCCCGTCTGTGTGTCGCCACTTCTTCAGCTTGCCTGTCTGAAGCCCCATTGACTGCGGGTATCAGGCTTGCGTCGCTTCCACCCATTTCATCTGCAACAGCCTACTCTCGCCTTCCGGTCTGTCACTTTCGTGACCGGCTGTAATAAGTCACAGTCGTTGTTGTTTTAGTATGGGCAGAGGTCATTGTTGCCAACTGGAATAAAATAATAATTGGATCATTTTACCGACCTCCCAGTTCCGATCATAGTTGCTGAAAGGTTCAAAGAAAACTTGAGTCTGCTTTCAAACACGTACCCCACTCAAACGATAATAGTTGGTGGTGACTTTAATGTCCGCAGCTCGTGGTCGTGCGGTAGCGTTCTCGCTTCCCGCGCCGGGGTTCCCTTGTTCGATTTCCGGCGGGGTCAGGGATTTTCGCTGCCTCGTGATGACTGGGTGTTGTGTGCTGCCCTTAGGTTAGTTAGGTTTAAGTAGTTCTAAGTTCTAGGGGACTGATGATCGTAGATGTTAAGTCCCATAGTGCTCAGAGCCATTTGAACCACTTTTTACTTTAATCTATCCTCGATATCTTGGCGAAAATACATGTTTAATTCCGGAGGTACGCATAAAATATCATCCGAAATTGTGCTGAACGCATTCTCGGAAAATTATTTCGAGCAGTTCATCAGCCCACGCGAATAGTAAACGGTTGTGAAAACACACTTGACCCCTTAGCAACAAATAATCCTGAGTTAACAACGAGCATCAAAACCGGTTCATGGATTAGTGAACACAGGGTTGTCGTAGCGAGATTGAATACTGCAATCCCCAAATCATCGAAAAATAAGCCAAAAATTCACTTGACGCCTTTCTGACAGACAGTCTCCACTCACTCCAAATTAATAATATAAGTGTAAACTAGATGTGGCTTAAATTCAAAGAAATAGTGTCGGCAGCAGTTGAGAGATTTATACCAAATAAATTAACAAACGACGGAGCTGATCCTCGTTGGTACACATAACGGCTTAGAACATTGTTGCAGAAACAACGAAACAAACATGCCCAATTTAAATAGACGCAAAATCTCCAAGATCGGCGATCTTTTACAGCCGCTCGAAATTTAGCCCGGACTTCAATGCGAGATGCCTATAACAGTTTCCACAACGAAACTTTGTCTCGAAACCCGGCAGAAAATCCAAAAAGATTCTGGTCGTATGTGAAGTATATTAGCGGCAAGAAACAATCAATGCCTTCTCTGCGCGATAGCAATGGAGATAGTATCGAAGACAGTGCTGTCAAAGCAGAGTTACTAAACACAGCCTTCCGAATTGGCTTCACAAAAGAAGACGAAGTAAATATTCCATAATTTGAATCAAGAACATCTGCCAACACGAGTAACGTAGAAGTAGATAACCTTGGAGTAGTGAAGCAAATCACTTAATAAAAGCAAGTCTTCTGGTCCAGGCTGTATTCCAATTAGATTTCTTTCAGAGTATGCTGATGCAACAGCTCCATACATCATATACAACCATTCGCTCGACGGCAGATCCGTACCCAAAGACTGGAAAGTTGCACAGGGCACATCAGTATTCAAGAAACGTAGTAGGGGTAATCCACTAAATTACCTGCCCGTATCATTAATGTCGATATGCAGCAGGATTTTGGAACATACATTGTGTTCGAACATTATGAATTACCTTAAAGAAAATAGTCTATGGACGCCCACTCAACATGGATTTAGAAAACATCGTTCTGAAACACAACTAGCTCTTTATTCACATGAAGTGTTGAGTGCTATTGACGACTTCAGATCGATTCCGTATTTCTGGATTTCCGGAAGGCTTTTGACACTGCACCACACAAGCGGCTCGTAGTCAAATTGCGTGCTTATGGAATATCGTGTCAGTTATGTGACTGGATTTGTGATTTCCTGCCAGAGAGGTCACAGTTCGTAGTAACTGATGGAAAGTCATCGAGTAAAACAGAAGTGATTTCTGGCGTTCCCCAAGGTAGTGTTATGGGCCCTTTGTTGTTCCTTACCTCTTTAAACGATTTGGGAGACAATCTGAGCAGCCGTCTTCGGTTGTTTGCAGATGACGCTGTCGTTTATCGACTAATAAAGGCATCAGAAGACCAAAACAAACTGCAAAACGATTTAGAAAAAATATCTTAATGGTGCGAAAAGTGGCAGTTGACCTTAAATAACGAAAATTGTGAGGTCATCCACATGAGTGCTAAAAGGAACTCGTTAAACTTCGGTTTCACGATAAATCAGTCTAATCTAAAAGCCGTAAATTCAACTAAACACGTAGGTATTACAATTACGAAAAACTTAAATTGGAAGGAACACACAGAAAATGTTGTGGGGAAGGCTAACCAAAGACTGCGTTTTATTGGCAGGACACTTAGAAAATGTAACAGGCCTACTAAGGAGACTGCCTACAGTAGGCTTGTCCGTCCTCTTTTAGAATGCCGCTGCGCGGTCTGGGATCCTTACCAGATAGGACAGACGGAGTACATCGAAAAAGTTCAAAGAAGGGCAGCCCTTTTTGTATTATCGCGAAATATGGGGGAGGGGGGGGGGAGAGTCACAGAAATGATATAGGATTGGGCTGGACATCATTAAAAGAAAGGCGTTTTTCGTTGCGACAGAATCTTCTTACGAAATTCCAGTCACCAACGTTCTCCTCCGAATGCGAAAATATTTTGTTGACACCGACCTACATAGGGAGGAACGACCACCAGGATAAAATAAAGGAAATCACAGCTCGTACGGAAAGATATAGGTGTTCATTCTTTCAGCCCACTATACGAGATTGGAATAATACAGAATTGTGAAGGTGGTTCGATGAACCCTCTGCCAGGCACTTAAGTGTGGTTTGCAGAGATCCATGTAGATGTTCCTATCGCTTTGCTTCTTTTTTTCGAGTGTGGCCTCAGTTTATGGTTAGCCGATTCTCTTGTCCTGTAACTTTCCTGTGACCACAGAGATCCAAATAAATATTTCGAAATTTTTATCTCGTGTGACTGTCGGGTTCCCACTACGGGTTGGCCACTCTGCATCGTCCTTGCTCGTGCTGTCTTCAGCAGTCTTCTCAGTCGAGGGGAAAACGACGCCCCGTAGCAGCAGACCGCTATAGAGACCTGGTCAGACGAAGGGCGGTCATGCCGCAGCGGTCTTTAAAGGCGAGGGACGCCACACACAGAGCGGCTGCTACCCGTACGCGAGAAATAAGAGTTCTCCGAATTTCTTGCTGTAAAAAGTACTGTACTCATATGAAGCAAAGCTACATCATCTCCTGGAGTTTTTGGTAGAGATTCTCTTAGTCTTTTAAAAATTAAAAACAACTTCTTTTGATTTTGTGCGTTTTCCGCACTGTAAAATACTTCAGTCGATTCTGAGGATACTAAGTGCCACAAAAGGTTGATTTTTGCGTATCTTATAGTTTCAGCATGATGGTGAAGTGTCTATTCTGTCGATATTGGGCATAGTTACTGTAGCACCTAGTTTCCAGTTACTATGTAGCACTAAGTTTTGAAGGCTTTACAGTGAAAAATGTGGCCGTTGGCTGCTGGTGGCGAGCGCGGCGTAGCCTGCAGCTCAGTCGTGAACATTTCGTGGAAATAGAGGCACTTTTTTCAAACATGATCGCGGATTATTTTTGAATCTACTGCTGGAAAAAAATTATGAAGAAGACAATCTACTCCAGCAATTGCACAATGTACCGTCTATGCGTACAGTAATTAGTCTAACCCCGTCCACAGTATCCACAAGGGAGCGATATTTAGAGTCTTTAATGTAGTCCCAGAGTCACCATTTAAAGCCGGTTCTTCAAACTTCGTTAGTAGGCTTTTGTGGGACAGTTTACAACAGTCTACCAGTTCAGTTTCTGTAACATCACTGTAACACTCTACTATGAATCAAACAAACCCGTGACAATTCGTGGTGCCCTTCTCTGTATGCGTTCAGTATGTCCTATTTGGTGAGTCCGACACACTTGATCAGTATTCTAGAATGGGTTGCACGAGTCTGCCACCTGCTGTACCCACGACTGAGCGTACGCGATCGTTCCATTTCAAACGCCTGCAAACTGCTACACCGAGGTATTTGGAACAGTCGGCCAATTCCAACTGTGACTCTTTGATATTGCAGTCATAATGCACTACAACATTTTTTCGTTTTTTTAAATCACAATTTGACACTTCTGAACATTTAGAGCTAGTTACCGATGTATGCACCACTTTGAAATCTTGTCTGTAATGTCATAAATACACAACATGAACGTCAAGGGTCTCAGCACAGATCCTGGTATACACCCGAAGTTCCGTCAACATCTGTTGGAGACACTCAATCCGAGATAGGTTGCTGCGTTCTCCCTAACAATAGCTGCAGTCACAAATTTGACTTGACACCCCCGTACGATCGTAATATAATGAGGATAAGCATGGTACTGTTCATATGTTTTTCGGAAACCGAGAAACACTACACCTGTCTGATTGCCTTCAATATGCCGTGTGAGTTAGGTTTTCACACGATCTGTGTTTTTGAAATCCGTGCTGATTGGCATAGAGGAGGTCATTGTCATCGCGATTCTTCATTTTTGAGCTCAGAACGTGTTCTAAGACACAACATCAAATATATATGGAGGATATTGGACGGTAGTTTTGTGGATCACTTCTGCTACCCTTCTTGTAGATTGATGTGGGCTATGCTTCCTTCCAACTCCAGGGCACGGTTCTTTGTTCGAGGGATGAACGACAGATTATAGGCAACAGAGGGGCTAGCGCAGTCGCAGTATAGAATTTGATGGGCATTACGTCGGACCCTGGAGCTTTATTTAGCTGTAACCAGTAGGTACACACTTCTCTGACTGTATGCGTTAAGCATACAATTTCTCATAAGATAGGAGGTATTGCTTTAAATTGTAATATAGAACGAGTATGTGGAATAACATCTTTGGTTTTAACGTTAGAAACAATCACGGAAATAATTCACTGACATCAGAAATACCAGAAGAGGCTAGACAAATGATTTTCGCTTGAATGAGACACAGAGGCGTATATGAAGTTGGATTTTCTACGCTTTGTTTTCTGTTTTGATCACGCGGTTGCTTACGAAGTTGCTGCAATAACTTTAAGATGTGGTATACGTAATATGCACTGATTTCCAGTTCTTAATAGTGTACTCTAATTCATTTGATGTAACACATATGGCACGTATGAAAATTAAAAGTTTTGCAGAAATATTTATCATTTTGGACCAGTTTAGCACCTACATCAGTGCACGCTTCGCCCTTCTTTGAAGTATCCTTGCAATCGGCATCGCTTGTATCGCACGAGAAGTCGTGTACTTCCTCACCTGTTGGAGGACAAGTTTTCCTATTTGCACGATTTCCGCCGAGTCCACTCCACGCGCGCCGCCGCCGCCGCCGCCGCCGCTGGCTGGCTGGCTGGCTCAGCCGTCAGTGTGAGGAAGCTGTGGCTGGCTGCAGCCGCTCACAGCGGCGCCCGGCGAGTCCGTGTCGTGCGTGAGGCAGAGCGGCCGGTCGCGGCTGCAGCGGCAGCATTCCGGTCCCTTGTGTGCCCGGCACGATGCGTGTGGAAGATGAATGAAGGGTTTGGGTGCGTTGTAATCCACAATTGCGGTGTTTTTTTCTTTCTTTTCCACTTCATCTCTCCTTGTCACCGCCACAGGCCCAGGTTCGCGTTCGGCTGTCAAAACAGTCAAGTCCCTCTTGTCAGCCGGCCGGAGTGGCCGAGCGGTTCTAGGGGCTACAGTCTGGAACCGCGCGACCTCTACGGTTGCAGGTTCGAATCCTGCCTCGGGCATGCATGTGTGTGATGTCCTTAGGTTGGTTAGATTTAAGTAGTTCTAAGTTCTAGGGGACTGATGACATCAGCAGTTAAGGCCCACAGTGCTCATAGCCATTTGAACCATTTTTGAACCCTCTTGTTCAACATTTTTGTGATGATAGTTTTCGGATTTCCCCTTCTTTTTGCGCGGAGTGTTCCCACCAGATCAGTTAATTTTTCTAGAATGTGCGCCAAGTTCATAGAAGTGTAGAAGTTACAGGGTGTTTAAAAAATGACCGGTATATTTGAAAAGGTAATAAAAACTAAACGAGCAGCGATAGAAATACACCGTTTGTTGCAATATGCTTGGGACAACAGTACATTTTCAGGTAGACAAACTTTCGAAATTACAGTAGTTACAATTTTCAACAACAGATGGCGCTGCGGTCTGGGAAACTCTATAGTACGATATTTTCCACATATCCACCATGCGTAACAATAATATGGCGTAGTCTCTGAATGAAAATACCCGAAACCTTTGACAACGTGTCTGGCGGAATGGCTTCACATGCAGATGAGATGTACTGCGTCAGCTGTTCAATTGTTTCTGGATTCTGGCGGTACACCTGGTCTTTCAAGTGTCCCCACAGAAAGAAGTCACAGGGGTTCATGTCTGGCGAATAGGGAGGCCAATCCACGCCGCCTCCTGTATGTTTCGGATAGCCCAAAGCAATCACACGATCATCGAAATATTCATTCAGGAAATTAAAGACGTCGGCCGTGCGATGTGGCCGGGCACCATCTTGCATAAACCACGAGGTGTTCGCAGTGTCGTCTAAGGCAGTTTGTACCGCCACAAATTCACGAAGAATGTCCAGATAGCGTGATGCAGTAATCGTTTCGGATCTGAAAAATGGGCCAATGATTCCTTTGGAAGAAATGGCGGCCCAGACCAGTACTTTTTGAGGATGCAGGGACGATGGGACTGCAACATGGGGCTTTTCGGTTCCCCATATGCGCCAGTTCTGTTTATTGACGAAGCCGACCAGGTAAAAATAACCTTCGTCAGTAAACCAAATGCTGCCCACATGCATATCGCCGTCATCAATCCTGTGCACTATATCGTTAGCGAATGTCTCTCGTGCAGCAATGGTAGTGGCGCTGAGGGGTTGCCGCGTTTGAATTTTGTATGGATAGAGGTGTAAACTCTGGCGCATGAGACGATACGTGGACGTTGGCGTCATTTGGACCGTAGCTGCAACACGGCGAACGGAAACCCGAGGCCGCTGTTGGATCACCTGCTGCACTAGCTGCGCGCTGCCCTCTGTGGTTGCCGTACGCGGTCGCCCTACCTTTCCAGCACGTTCATCTGTCACGTTCCCAGCCCGTTGAAATTTTTCAAACAGATCCTTTATTGTATCGCTTTTCGGTCCTTTGGTTACATTAAACCTCCGTTGAAAACTTCGTCTTGTTGCAACAACACTGTGTTCTAGGCGGTGGAATTCCAACACCAGAAAAATCCTCTGTTCTAAGGAATAAACCATGTTGTCTACAGCACACTTGCACGTTGTGAACAGCACACGCTTACAGCAGAAAGACGACGTACAGAATGGCGCACCCACAGACTGCGTTGTCTTCTATATCTTTCACATCATTTGCAGCGCCATCTGTTGTTGAAAATTGTAACTACTGTAATTTCGAAAGTTTGTCCGCCTGAAAATGTACTGTTGTCCCAAGCATATTGCAACAAACGGTGTATTTCTATCGTTGCTCGTTTAGTTTTTATTGCCGTTTCAAATATACCGGTCATTTTTGAAACACCCTGTATCTTTAAAGTGTGTCCTTCCACAATGTAAAAGTGAATCCATTAACTACTTTTCCACTACACACTTTAACATTCCAAGTGCATCCACCTACAGCACACACTTTGTATAATTTCACTCCCCATCTAAAACATTTTCCAGGAATGTCCTGACGGCAATCGTAGCCTTCCACGATATGGAACCATTGTTTCGTGGATACAAACAGCTTCGCGTGGAATGAAAGCTTCGTGGAATTTTGTGATTAGACGATTCACAAGCTTCCTAATTTTGAACAGGTTGTCACGTTCGTCTATGTTTTCATTGTCGCAAAAATGTATGCTGCTGAGGAACAAGTCAAACATATTGCGGAACATTGTGAGACACACCTCGTTTTTGTAAACCGGACCAATAATCCTCCATTTTTGAATTCTGCTCAATCCCTGTCCACAACATAAGCCCCATAAATTTCCTCGAATCATCAACGCTGATATCACTCCATAAAGTCAGTCTGGATGATGATAATATTTCTGCAGCTATCCCGCTAACAATATTTTGCCCAGCATAACGGTTTGATTCATTCACTATGGAATTGCACATTTCATCGTCGAGAAAAACTTGTAAACGTCAGTGGGACAAATAATTCCAGGTAGTGTCCAAAAATGCATTGCTTACTCCACAGTTACCAGAAGAAAACAAAATTGTTTAGGATTCCCTGTACATCAGACCACTTTATTCGTGAAGTAGGAAGCCCATCACAAGTTATCTCTTCAGGTAACAGCTCACTTTCACTGTCTTCGTCAGTGGATGATGAAACTTTGTCTATTTGTAGACGTATTATTCGTAACTTGTACGTTCTTCAAAGGAATTACTTCGAGCCGGCCGCGGTGGCCGAATGGTTCTAGGCGCTTCAGTCTGGAACTTCGCAACCGCTACGGTCGCAGGTTGGAATCCTGCCTCGAGCATGGATCTGTGTGATGTCCTTAGGTTAGTGAGGTTTAAGTAGTTCTAAGTTCTAGGGGACTGACGACCTCAGATGTCGAGTCCCATAGTGCTCAGAGCCATTTGAACCATTTGAATTACTTCGTCTTCACTAATACCCTCGCTCAAGGAATAAGCACGGCAATCTGGATCGGAATGGCTACCACTTGCAAAGAGTGATTCGTCAGATAAACTTGATTCCTACAACCATTTTCGAATTCTCTCGTCTTGTGAATCGATTTTTCTCCGAACATCCAGAAAATCTTACTGAAAACAAGCACTACACAACGCCAGATGTGTACACAAAATGTCAGTGCCAGCAAGGAAGACGTACTGACCGTAAATCTTTAACAGGTAACAATTGCCTGTCACCTATTCCTGCCACTGTAAAACCAACATCACAATAGTTCTACCACTGGCCGGTATGATGTGACGCACATTCGATTTGAACGTGGATGTGATCTTGTATGCACCATATGCAAATACAACACTCTTGCGATCGAATATGATGCACATGGTGAAAACTGAAAAACCGGTTTGCATCAAACATGATGAACATGGCGGTGAAAGTGTTAATGGAAGGACGTGGAGAATTTGGTAGTAATCAGTCACTTTTAGGTAGTGAAAGCTGTGATGTACAAATAACGCACAAAATCCGTGTTCTAAGGGCGGCTGAAATGTGCTGGAACACCAGGCTTACACTATTGCGGCAGCTGCTTTCTTGTGCTCAATCGGCCGCATCTTCGGAGTAACGTACCTGACGCGTGTAGCCCGATCTAAAAGCTGTGTTGCACAACTCCAACTTGTATCTGTACTTGCCTTTGCGATTAGTGTCTACTTTTGCATGAAATTTACTCGCGGTTGCGAAAATCAATAACAATCAACTGTGTAATGGAATGACGGCAATGAAAATTTTTACCGGACCGGGACTCGAACCCATATTTCGCGTTTATCCTGCGTGCACGACTCACGGCCAGACCCAAAGTTCCATATCTCGTCAACCACGTGTCTACTACCTGTACACGTTGGTCCATTATGTACACTATGAGATCAAAAGTATCCGGAAACAACCAAAAACCTACGTTTTTCATATTAGGTGCAATTGTGCTGCCAGGTACTCCATATCAACGACCTCAGTAGTCATTAGACATCGTGAGAGAGCAGACTGGGTGGCTCCGCGGAACTCACGGACTTCGGAAGTGGTCAGATGATTGGGTGTCACTTTTGACATATGTCTGTACGCGAGATTTCCACATTCCTAAACATCCCGAGGTCCACTGTTTCTGATGTGATAGTGAAGTGGAAACGTGAAAGGACACGTAACAGCACAAAAGAGGACATTCCGACAGAGACCACCGACAGTTGAAGAGGATCGTAATGTGTAATAGGCAGACATCTATCCAGATCATCACGCAGGAATTCCAAACTGCATCAGAATCCACCGCAAGCACTATGACAGTTAGGCGGGACGTGAGGGAACTTGGATTTCATGGTCGAGCAGCTGCTCATAAGCCACACATCACGTCAGTAAATGCCAAACGACGCCTCGCTTGGTGTAAGGAGCGTAAACATTGGACATTTGAACAGTGGAGAAACGTTGTGTGGGGTGACGAATCACGGTACACAATGTGGCGATCCGATGGCAGGGTGTGGGTATGGCGAATGTCTGGTGAAACGTCATGTGCCAGCGTGTTTACTGCCAACAGTAAAATCCGGAGGCTCTGGTGTTACGGCTTGGTCGTGTTTTTCATGGAAGGGGCTTTGGCACTATCACAGCACCTTCTTGCTTCCCACTGTTGAAGAGCAATTCGAGGATGGCGATTGCATCTTTCAACACAATCGATCACCTGTTCATAATGCACGACCTATGGCGGAGTGGTTACACGACAATAACATCCCTGTAATGGACTGCCCTGCACAGAGTCCTTGCCTGAAGCCTGTAGAACACCTTTGGGATATTTTTGAACGCCGACTTCGTGCCAGGCCTCACCGACCGACATCGCTACCTCTCCACAGTGCAACGCTCCCCGAAGAATGGGCTGCCATTCCCCAAGAAACCTTCCAGCACCTGATTGAACGTATGCCTGCGAGAGTGGGAGCTGTCGTCAAGGCGAAGGGTGGGCCAAAACCCTGCGAGTCCCGGTCCGGACAAATTTTCATGCCGTCATTCCATTACACAGGTGGTTGTTATCTATATTAGACAGATTGCAGGTATTTCGTGACGTCCGTAGTCGCCGCAGTGCCTGTTCCTTCGGACACGCATCCCCGTCCGAAGGAATTAAGCATCGTAATTCGGAATAACACAGCCACTGCACTATCTTGCAGTATTTTTGCACCTGGAGGTTCCTCAGGGCTAGCTGCGCCTTCCCTTACCATAGCTCTTCACTGGAGTTCCGTGCTCGTCTGTTCGCTGCTTTGGCCGCATGCTTGCGTGTAGAATGAAGGAAAATACGACGAAGAATCCGTCGGTAAGTAGGCGCGTCGACCCCCATCGGCGCCCCCGAACGTATCCGCGAGTCTCTGGTCTCTACATTCTTGTGGCGTTTGATCTTTGGGGAAATTTGCTTAAGGAGTGTGACACATCATTCACGAACTTTACCGCTATGGGGCTGTCAGTCGTTCGACGTTCTCGTTCGTCTCGAGCCGCGTTAGTTAAGGGACTGTCCAGCTTATTTTCTTGGGCTGGCGATGCTTTCAGTGCTGATGGAGAAATGGTCTGACTCCAAGTCGTGGAGCTGTGTGCGCTTGATGCCTGCGACAGATCCTTTGTGGACTGTGTTTTGTGCACTGCAACAGAAAATGTTCATCTTTCTGCAGCATTCTCAAGATTTTGTATATTTCCACTGCACGTTTCCACTAATAAACATTAACTGAAGCCATCTTATGCTCACTGGAATGTGGTGGAGACCTGGTGAAGCAGCATATGATGTGCCAGAAGATTACGGCACCACCTGTTCCCGTGTTATTCCGGTGTTATTTTGTGTGTTATTTTCACAGTCGTGCGCTCTACACTGCATACCTTTAAGAGATTTGAGCACTTGTTTACTAGCAACGACTATGAGAAAGTGCTCATAACTCTTAAAGCAACGATTATAGAGCCCACGTTTACTGGACAATTTTTTCTTGTTTCGATCCATAACGCCTGCTCCCAAAATACAGAAAGGGAAGAGCCTGCAGCAGAGGTGGTCTGCCGTCAGACACATCAGAACGATTTCCGCTGCAACTTCGGACTCGGTCGTTTCTGGGCCACGGTCTTCAAGCTGATGGTAGTTACCCTTCCTCACTATTCTCGAAAGTTTGTATCACTACGGAATCACCCCGTGTAATATCTAAAATTACAATTTTGCCTAAAGCTGTTGAAACCAGCGTGGAAAATGCAATATATAATGTGAAAGCTTTAACTTCGTTACACATCACCTCTGATCTTGAATCGGTAAATGAGACTCAGGTTGCATTTTTTTAGAGTGTATACCTGAAAGTGTACTTCAATTTTGCTTCATCGCATGCACCTGTGCAATTTACGGAAAATTTTGAATTTTATTTTGAAGAAGAATGTAAAATGCAATGATTAATAACAGGCATGCTTAATCGAAGTACCGATTAGCTTGGCAACTTCCTCGCGTTCACGGTACAGTTATTATAAATTTTCTCTCGCCTTCACTCGATAGATACATTTCCATCTTTGAGATAGGCGTTGTTGCAGAATTGGCATTTAATGAATCGTGTAAAGTCTCTGTCGCAATGTAAGTTATTGACATGTTTTGGTACATCGCTTTCGGAAGATAGCTGTGTTATAAAGAAAAGTAAGAGCTGCAACATGAAATGCCGCAGAACAGTTGTATGCACAATGGTCAGTCGTTGCATCAATACTCTAAAGAAGTACAAGAGCGGGTCACACAGCAGTGGGAATATGAGGTATTGGTGACAGGCGAGACACGTACAGAGCCTGGTGTCAAACTGTGTAGACAGGCGTGCAGCGGCGAGAACAGCAGTTATCACCACCAGGTGGCATAGGCAACCGATACGGCGCCATCACACACTGAACATCTACGATGTGAAAACCACGGAGGAATTGTGTAGACATACAATTTTTTAAAAAACTATGTACACCACAGAATAACAGTAAGCAACGCAACAAAATATACGTTTTTAGTGTGGAATGTTGGCTGCTACAATTACTTAACACCGTGCAGGTATCAGTAAGGTAATTTACACGAAGCTGTGTCACATGATGTCTATTCGTTCCTGTTTTGGCCATGATACTGTATTTTTCATAGTATCTTACCAACATTTCTATTTCATTAGTCATTAGGCTACTGCTGCATTACGCCTATATGATATTGTATTTAGAACCCTTTACTCAGCTGACGAGAAGTCCTATTTCTTCAGACACTGAACTTCACTAATTCCCTCCATATGTGAGTTCACCGTAGCCGTTCACGACTTTAAATTACCTAACCTACCCGCAAGATGAAGGCGTCTTTACACGCTCCTACCAGTAGAGAACCAGTCCGGTTTTTCCTGTCGACCACATCTTCCTGAGTAGTCTATTCCCGGAGATCGGAATGGGGGCCTATTTTTCCTGCGAAATGTTTTTAGAGGATGCTGTTATCGTTTAAGGAGACAGTAGAACCGTATGCCCTCGGGAGACGGCTGAAGTTTCCCCTTGCTTTCAGACGTTCGCAATACCAGCACAGCAATGCCGTTTTGGTTGACGTTAACAAGGGCAGATGAGTCAATCATCCAGTGTGCTGGCGCTGCAACTGCTGCAAAGGTTGGAGGTCTTTCTTCAGGAACCACGCGTTTGTCTCGTCTCTCCACAGGTAAACCAATATAGTGGTCGCGTCTGCGGCACGGTTAGTTATATAGTTAAGGCACGCAAGTCATCTCCCTTGGCGAAGTCCAAGATTCGTGATGGGTTGGGGGAGTGGTGTGATTGAGATCTGTAGACGAAATCAACATAAAGACTAATCTGTATTACGAACGACATATTTTGTCATCGGTAAACGTGGTTTGGTAGTCGTCATAAAGGAGGCGTAATTAAATTATAGGTGCGCATAACCGATAGAGCAACTCCTGGTGAAGCCTGCGCATCATTCAGTTTACATATTTGTAACCGCACTGATACAAACGAAGGATCGTAGGAAGACTGCTGGGAGTGTCGAGCATCACTCCGAGAGCAGCTAAGCAGGGAAGGACTCGATCTGTAGATGGCAGATCTTACTAGGGAAGGAATATACGCTGTATGTGACTGTGTAAACAACCGAGCAGAGCTGACAAAACTACTGCTCCTCAGTGTCTGGTGGACTGTGCCAGACAATAAAGACGCGAAGAGCTGCAGGGTGTGAACCGGAATCTTTCTCCGTAAAAAGTGTGTCGAAAATGTTGTCAAACCACAAGGTGGTACTTAAACTTGGCCGTTGTCTTACTGGTTACAGATACCTGAGTGTCACGTTCTTAACATTCGGCAGATTGAGAAGTAAATTTCATAGAGAAGTGATTAAAAAATGTTATTTGGAGCCATTCATCCTCCGTTCGTAGGCGAAATACATAAAAAGGGCCCTACTACCTAGGTAGGCTGTGGAAGTGATTGCTCCGCGTTTAATCATATCCTCCCCCCTCCCCCCCCCCCTCTCAGCAACCCCAGCTCCTCCCCGACACTGTTGCGTTGGCAGGAGCAGCTAGGGTAAACAATTTCTCGCCGATCCTCGGCTTCCGTCACGTGGCGTCGCCTGCTCGGCAGATCCCGCTCTGCTGCTGCGATAGGGTAGGTGAGCGGCAGAAGGCCTGGGCTGTCTAAACTGAAGCCGCGACTCGCTGTGCGCAGGTGGCCAAGACGGGCAGCAACTCGGTGACGACGCAGCCGCCGGCGCCGGCGGCGGCGCTGCTGCAGCCTGCCTCGCAGCAGATGCAGCAGCAACAGCAGCAGCAGCAGCAGCAGCTGTCGCCCGGCGGGAGCGCGCCGCCGCCGCCGCCGCCCACGCAGATCAACAAGATCAAGTACCCGGGGCCGCAGCACGTCAAGAAGGAGAAGCGCCAGAGCTCGTCGCGCTTCAACATCAGCAAGGACCGCGAGCTGCAGAAGCTGCCCGCCATCAAAGGTACTCTCACCGCGTCTCACTGAATCCCACGCAACGAGCCCGCCACATCCGCTTACTGCCTGCACAGCGCACACCTTCTACACGTCCCCCTTCGGAGGCGTATGTGCCGCAACGTTTACCTCCTTTGTTGCGCAAAGACGTTCGTATGCCCACTAACCCTGCGGAGAGAGCCAATCTACCGCAATAACGTATGCTGGCATTAACACCAGCGACATCAAGAAAATGCCACATTACACAGTGCGACCATTTCGCATCAGCGTCAGAGATAACCGCCATCTGGTCGCTCTGTAACTCATCCAGTAGTCGATACGTCGCGCTACTACTCAAGTTGGCAGCAACAGGTTTCACTATTGCACAACTGACAAAACTACAGACCGACACCAGACTCGGTTATCTTGTTTACCTCGAGAGTTGACTCGTAGTAAAGACTTGCGCCACTCGCAACATATAGGAATACATCCAACCATCCAAAAGCTTAAAATTCTCTGCCTCGCAGACAGCGGAGCACACGAGATGCGATGAGCTACTGCGGCACTGTCAAAGCCGTTTCCGTGTCAGAACCGTTTTCCTTTCTTAAAAAATTTTGGCAGTAGTGCAGGTTGTTTGGGGAATTACACCCTAGATGGCTCCCCGCCTACCGCGTATTCAGCCTCAGTAAACGCACTGGTCGGGTCCTCGTGTTCCCTTTCAACTGCAGCCTTCGTAATATATCCCGTAAGTCAGGTTAGATTAGTTTGTAAAGTTGCTTGTTGAGCTACCGCGGGAAATGAATATTTTCCGAATGAGATTCGACAACGTAAAAATCCCCACCGTTGCTGATTCTGTACTGTTTGACGGCGTTATGTTGAGGAGAGTGCGACCGTATGAAATTGCAGTACCGTGCGATGAAACATGTGGCGGTGCACAGGTATACAAATCTGACTTCTAAGCTACTGAAAATCATACTGCAGGTACTGAAATAAATGAACTAATTAATCGTGTAATAGTTCGCCTGTGGTGCGAAGTCATTACATCACCGAACCTACGTTTCACAGCGGAAAAATAATCCTGAAATATAAATGGAAATCAAACAACCGTGGATGCAGGACAGGCGAATGAAATGAATATAAGATCAAAATTAAGGTAATAATTAGCATTTAACTTACGGGTAACAACGTAGATGTCACATTTATGATGGCCATTGAAAGAAAGAAGTCTGAAGGACATTTACACTTGTCGTTTGTTAAAAAGACGAATGAAATTGCAGTAAAGATACACAAGTAATACTCTCACAACAACAATGATAGAGAGATGTTATAGCTAGTAACAATGCAGGCGTGGCACGTGCGATGCCCGGCTTGCCCGAGTCCTCGAGTAGACACCTGTCGTTTGAGGGCAGCGGGACTGTGAGCCAGGCGGGCGTCGCAGTGGCAGGGTGGCGCCCCTGGGGACAGTGGGCGGACTGAGCAGAGTGCCAGGAGGAAATTGGATGACGAATCATGTTACGCGCGAGCCTGCCTTTCCGTAGCCATGACTTGCGAAGAGGGACAGCCTAGGAAAAAAGAAATTAAGCAATTTACTGATTACTTGGGCGCTAGGAGACACGCTTATTTCATCACAGCAGGAAAACCTTTATTTTTGTGGAACATATCAAATAAGTTCGGCGAATTATGCGCCTTGGGGAAATATATGGAATGTGTCCGTATTTATAAAATCAGAACATGAAGCACAATGTCGAGCCTGTACCGAGCTAGGAGATCTATCCTTCGCAATTACCCCGCTGTAAAGCTGTAACCATTTATACTGCTACAACCTGTAACGCTGGAAATTGCGAATTTTGTTTTCCCCTCATTCCCTCAGGAGTTCCCCTCACGAAAGAGTAGCTCTTTCGTAGCTATCACATGTTTCATTCTCTACTCCGACAGTAGTACGCAGCAGTGGTGCATAGTACAGCCATTTAGGAAACCCTGTGTAGCCCTTGTATTGAGAGAAAGGTTGTAATTGTTCCGTTCAAGTTTGTAGGCGCGAAATGGTCAGTTCGTCACGCGCAGCAGCCCTTTGTGAGGAGCAGATTGGACGTCCCTCTGAGAGCTGTACAAAGTGGCTCGCGCAGCTCACTGTGGCGCGCTCGCAGCCCGCGCGGATACGCCCTGTGTCTGCAAATGGCTAATGTGACCCAGGGCAGTATCTTCCTGACCAGTGTCGTGAAGGATACTGAGACAACTTGCAACACTGCGAAGTTTGTTATTCCTGATGTTTACAGAGGGGGGCCAAAGGACACGGTTGACAAAGGTGCCTTCCCGCAGAAAAATAAGACACAGTATGTAGATGTGATGTTAAGCGTTACATCCCGCTACCCGTGAGGTTCCTCTGATACTTCACTTTCGATCACATGCGATCTCACTGGATTTCAGAACCTGTCTGCGGAAACCGTGGCAACATGTCTCCCGATGACGGCCCTCGTGGAAAACCTCCACTGTGCACAGACTGCTCAGACCACCGTCCCCCGAGGTTGCAAGTTTGTCTGATTCGGTCGCCCCTCAGACTTAGACGCCCGTAAGAAATACGATTGAAAACGAAAATTCGTTAAGAATGGATACAAACATTAGGAAGTCTTTTCCTAAGGTATTTTTCTACGGTTTAGCTTTTACATAAGTGAAACATGGACGATTAACAGTACACATAAAACAATGTAAACTTTCGACTTACTGTGCTACACAAGATTGCTGTACATAGCTGGGTAGATCGCGTAACTAGACAGGGAAGTTTCCCGAGAACGATGACGTGAAATCTGCAATTTTTAAGGGGTATCGCGAAATTTACAGTTTTGCTGTATAAAAATATTATACTAGGGGAGTTCAAGAAATAATGTAACACATACTTTTTCGACAAATGTCTGTTGAAAAAAATGCAGAATTTGTTTTGGGACATCATGGGAATATTCCCGCTTCAGCCCTTGTATTCACCCCTCTGGTTTCGTCAAGTTGCGATTGCTGGTGGCACTATACATGGCCTTCAAAACAGCTTATGTAACGGAACGCCGTTCTAAGTAGAGAGCTGTTGTCGATTCTCGTTTGGCGGAAAGCTATAGCATCGCCGACATTCTTAGGCCCTCGCAGAATGTCTACGGAGAGCTGTTAGTGAACAAGAGCACGGTCAGTCGTTCGGCGAGGCGCACTTCATCCTCCCAGCGAGGTCACGCGAACCTAACGTCGGAACGTTCGGATGTTCTCATTCCAGCCGATCAACGGATAACAAACGAAAACCTCGCTGCTCAACTAGACGTCTTTGTTGGTAGTGTTCACACAGTCGTCCGCCAGTTCGCGTGTGCCCTCTGGGTTCCTCGTCGCCTAACAGAAAATCATAAAGCACAACGAAGGACCGTCTGTGCGGCATTGCTCGCACCTTATGAGGCTGATAGTGACAAGATTCGTCTAACTTCGACATAGCTGATGAAACATGGATTCATCACTTCGAACCGGAAACAAAACGAGCACCGCCCCCCCCCCCCCCTCCCCGTGCCTCGTAATTCTTTCGTGAGCACATGCTTGGTTACAACAGAGCCCGAACCGTAGCAGCGTTACTTCCTTTCCGTGCTTCAAGCCTATACTTCCAGTATACTTTTCCCTTTCTGCCCCCCCCCCCCCCCCCACACACACACACATAACGAATATCTTCTGGTGTAGACCCCGCTTGGGCCTGGTACACGATTTCGGACCCTGGTTTTCCATTTCACTTCTGACGCTCTCTATACCCTTTCATTAATAAGTAAAAGGTCCCCATTCTTGGGTGTGACCTGCCACCACTTTTCCAAATACTCCAGACACTGTTGGTGCTTGAGCTGAGAAGTCGGTATGTATGCCAAGGAGAATATGTTCGTCATGACTGGGGCTCGGGGACTCGGAGCAACGGATTACTGGCCATGAGGCTGGGTGACGCCCGTGGCAGATGAGCCGCAAATGAAGCAGATGAAGTTATCTCCCCTGCTGGTGGCCATACGGACCCAGCTGTTTCTGTGGAAGATATGAACTCCTGGTTACTCTGTGGGAGGAATGTAGGGCTAAGAGGCAAGCAGAGAAATAATTCTCCCAATACTTGATTTGCACAGAGATTCCTTCTTGACCATAAAACTCTTATTCTTTGTGGAGAAAAGAGAAGGCAAGTTTTGGGAACTGGCAGCCATCTCTAAACTGAAAAATAGGCAAGTTTTGATAAAAACAGCATACCCTACCCAGTCACGGGATCTGCTCGCTTGTAACAAGCTGGGAGACTTCCTGATGACTGGCACCTCCCCACAATAGTTTAAGTATGGTTCAGGGCATCATTTTCCACAGAGACCAGCTCTTGCAGTCTGATGATGAATTAGGCGCAATCTGGGAGTAACGAGGTGTACACTTCGTCCGTAATGTCTGTAGTGGGCCAAAGGACACTAGAATTGTTACCAGTGCGTTCATCTTGGACTTTGAGGGCTATCCAATGCCTGAAAAGGTCAAGGTGATGTAGTACTGATCCAATGTGAAACTGTATTCTCTCTCCCCCCCCACCCCACCCATCCCACAGCACGATGCTTAAAGTGCTTGAAATTCTCACGCATCTTCACATTGCTGTTTTTGGAACCTCCACCTTGCTGCACTCGCTGTATAGGGTGTCTAAGGCGTTTAGCCTGACTGGGTTGTCTCCAAACACATCGTCGACGATTGTCTGGTTGAAAGGCATATGCGACACTAATCGGTGAAGAGAACATGATGCCAATCCTGAGCGGTCCATTCGGCATGTTGATGGGGCCATCTGTACCTCGTTGGATGGTGTCGTGGTCGCAAAGATGGACCTCGCCATGGACGTCGGGAGAGTAGTTGAGCATCATGCAGCGTATTGCGCACAGTTTGAGTCGTAACACGACGTCCTGTGGCTGCACGAAAAGCATTATTCAACATGGTGGCGCTGCTGCCAGGGTTCCTCCCATAATCCGTAGGTAGCGGTCATCCACTGCAGTAGTAGCCCGTGGGCGACCTGAGTGAGGCATGTCATCGACATTTCCTGTCTCTCTGTATCTCCTCCATATCCGACCAACATCGCTATAGTTCACTCCGAGACGCTTGGACACTTCCCTTGTTGAGAGCTCTTCCTGAGACAAAGTAACAATGCGAACGCGATCGAACCGCGGTATTTACCGTCTAGGCATGATTGAACTACAGCCGTCTACCTCCTCCTTGGTGGAATGACTAGAAATGATCGGCTGTCGGACCCCGTCTGTCTAATAGGCGCTGCTCGTACATGGTTGTGTTTACATCTTTGGGCGGGTGTAGTGACATCTCTGAACGGCCAAAGGGACTGTGTCTGTGATACAGTATCCACAGTCAACGTCTATCTTCAGGAGTTCTGGGACCGGTGTGATGCAAAATTTGTTTTGATGTGTGTAGATCGTCGTCCAGAGCTGACGTCGTTTAGTGAACCATTAGAATTGAACATACGGTTATAATTGCATTTGCTATGTACTGTAAAGTTTACCAACGATTATTTGCACGTAGCCATTGTGGGCCATTGTTTGTGTTATATTGCAAGCAGTGTTGCAGACTTCAATATTCAATTAGTCACAAAGATAAAGAAACCTTTTTAACTCATTTGTGTGCTTTTGTTACTAATTTGTTGGAGTGTTGTAGAAGGTTGGTTCGTCTATCCTATTACACAGCTGTATCCCAGGGTCTGGTAATAGTGGCAGGTAGAAATTGTCTTAGCGGTGTACTGCACCATAAGCCGTTTCACGAACCCGTAAGCTCAGCCTACCGTAACAACAGTGCAACTCGGCCTCCACAGCAGTAGCGTCGAGGCTTTTACAAAACTGGCGACAAGAGTTTCTAAAAGAAACTAAAGATTTGGCATAGGTGTGGATCTTATACTGCAGGCAATTTTTCGAAATTCGAACCCAAGGGGGTAAAATAAGGATGAAGTTTTTTCGAAAAATGTCGCTATTAAGGCAGTTTTGAAGCTAGACCTACGGAAATTGGTATTTGGTTTCTCGGTTGCAAATAAATGTGTGTGTCAGCATTTATAGAAATTTAACCATATGGGAGTGAAATAGTGGGTGATTTTTTAAAAATACATAGTTATTAAAGAACTACTGAAGTGTTTTTTAAAGCTACAGCTACGACAATTGATGTTTGAGTTTTCGGTTGCAAACGAAAAAAAATACGTATTTCACTGGTTTTGGAAATTCACCACCTATGGAGGTGAAACGGGGAGTGAACGTCTTTATGAAAATATTTCATTGTGCAAGCATTTCTGGAGCTAAATCTACGAAAATCAGTTTTGGCTTTTCTGTTAGAAGTATTACTGTTTTTTGGAAGTTCAATCTCAAAGTGGATATGAAGGTTGGAACTTTAAAAGTGGAAACTATTTATTTACAGCTCGTACAAAATAGATACGTGTTTCAAAGTTGTACTGGCCTTCAAAGTAGTCACCAGCACTGTGTATAACCTGTTGCCAGCGATGTGGAAGGGGCAGGATACTCTTAGCAATGCCAGTTGTGTTGACAGTTCGAGCGGCGCGGTCTATTGCCCGACGAATTTGTAGCAGTTCTGAAGCGAATGCCGTGAAGTGTTTACTTCAGTTTAGAAATAAAGTTGAACTCGCGAGGGCTTAAGTCAGGGGAGTGCAGTAGGTGGTACAGCACTTAGCAGCCCCATCAGTCAAACAAATTAGTAACAGCTTGCACTGTAAGTGCTTGAGCATTGTCCTGCAAAATGATGGTCAGGTCCTGCAGAAAGTGTCATCACTTCTGTCTCTATGCTGTTCATTTGTGGAACACAACCTACGACCTGCTTAGAGACAGAGTTGATGACACTTTCTGCAGGACCTGACCATCATTTTGCAGGACAATGCTCAAGCACTTACAGTGCAAACTTTTACTGACTTGTTTGGCTGATGGGGCTGCTAAGTGATACACCACGTACTGCACTCCCCTGACTTAAGCCCGCGTGAAGTCAACTCGATTTATAAACTGAAGGAAACACTTCACGGCTGCTTCGGAACTGCTACAAATTCGCCGGGCAATAGACCGCGCCGCTCGAACTGTCAACACAACTGGCATTGGTAAGAGTATCCTACCCCTTCCACATCGCTGGCAACAGGTTATACACAATGCTGGTGACTACTTTGAAGGCCAGTAGAAATTTGAATCACGTATCTATTTTGTACGAGCTGTAAATAAATACTATTAAATACTATTAAAGTTCCAACCCTCGTATTTCATAGCGAAAGCATTTTTAAAGGAAAATCTTCGAAAATTGGTGTTTGCCTTCTCGGTTAAAGATGAAAAAGAAAAAAAAACACGTGTTTCACTGTTTTTGGAAATTCAACCCCTAAGGGGTGAAATAGGGTCAGACAGATTCAGTGACTCATCATCGCCCAGCCCAAACCGTTAAGGATAGAAACTTTAGGTTTGGAGGGGACGTGGATGTTATATTGCAGGTATCGTTTAAGAAGCGATTGCCCGAAATTCTACTCGTAAGGTGGTGAAATAGAGGGTGAAAGGCAATGCGAAAATTTGCCTCTATTGAGGATTTCTTGAAGGTAGAAACTACGAAAACTTTTTTGGTTTCTCTGTCAGAAAATAAAAAAGTACGTGTTGCCGCACTTTTGGA
Organism: Schistocerca cancellata; assembly: GCF_023864275.1. NCBI lineage: Eukaryota > Metazoa > Arthropoda > Insecta > Orthoptera > Acrididae > Schistocerca > Schistocerca cancellata. The sequence goes on from NC_064626.1 coordinate 11,749,181, forward strand.
AATTCAGTCAGTAAGGGGATAAAATAATGGGTGGAAGTTTCCTTGAAAATAAATAATTACTAAAGAAATACTAAAAGATTTTTGAGGCTACGTCTATGACAATAGGTGTTTGAGTTCTCGGTTAGAAATTAAAAAAAATGATTTTGGGAATTCAACCTCTGACTTAGTGCAGTAGAGGATGAAAATTTTTAAGAAAATATTTCGTTACGTTAAAAAAATTTAAAGCTAAATTTATAAAAATTGATATTTCAGTTCTCGGTCAGAGATAAAGAAATATTAGTTAGGGGAAGGAAGTTGCTATGGAAATATCTCCACAAGAACGCAAAAGGCATGATCAACAAAATTTTGGATTCCAGGTACCAGAGTCGCTTTTTGATGCGAAGCACGTACGGAAGAAACAATACGTATACATCCTTAATTAGCCTGAAAAGCTTAGGTGGTGTTGCAGTTTTTGAACAACATAAAAATTCGGTTGAGTAAAAACAAAGTCTTATGCAGTCTACGCGAGCGAAGCAAGGGGCGCTAAGCTGGTACTACGAGTAACTAAAAGGCCTTTATGCTTGTAAATAGGTAACATGGATCTGTACGTAATTCCTTCTCCACTCCTACTGCGACGTGTGGTCTCTCTCTGAAATGTGACTCAAGAACGTGTGAACCATTTTCTTTGTAACAATAAATCTACACCTATATTCACACTGCAGAAACCACTGTGAAGTGCATGGTAGAGGGTACTTCCCCTTCAGTTAATAGTTATCCTCCTAGTTCCATTAACAAATAGATTGTTGGAAGAATGGCAGTTTAAATGCCCCCGCTCGCACTTTATTAATATAATGTTGTTCTCGAAAACTCTGCGGTATCGATACGTAGGAGGTTGCAGTATATTCCTAGATTCATCATTTAAGGTTGGTCCTTGCTAATTACTAAACACACCTACTCGGTATGGTTTACCTCGGCTTCAGGCGTCTGCCAGTTCAGTTTCTTCAGCATTTCTGTGACGCTCTTCGCCATTGGACTTGACCTGTGACCTATTTCGAAACCTCTGACCATTCGTTAGTCCTATTTGGTACAGGTCCCGCACACTCGAACAGTATTGTAGGATAGGTCGCACGAGTGGTTGGTACGTAGTCTCCTTCGTAGACTGTCCGCTGCTCGTGGTCTCGCTTCCAGAGAACGGGGTCCCGGGTTCAATTCCCAGCGGGGTCAGGGATTTTCACCTGCCTCGAGATGACTCGGTGTTTGTGTTGTCCTCATCATTTCATCGTCATTCGTAACAGTGGCGAGATAGGACTGAGCAAAGGTTGGGAATTTGTACGGGCGCTGATAGCGGCGCAGTTGAGCGGCCCACAAACCAGTCACCTGCTTTACCCACGACTGAGACTCAGTGATATTTCCATTTCATGTCGCTACAAAGTGTCAGAAATTACTACATCCCAATACCAAATTTTGCACCTGGAACATTGGTAATGAAGAAAGAGAGATGTAAGCTGATTACAGGCATATGAAATAAAGTTCCTCGGAAATAGGATAGGAATAACAAGGAGAGAGAGGAGGAGATATGAAGGATTAAGGGGAATATTGAAACAGGAGCTCTTGCTGAGTCATGTAGAAACATCGACGCTAAGATGGTAGGGACGCGTTCAGAAAATGGAAACGATGATTCTCAAGAAGGTACATGAAATTGAGATGCGGAGGGAACGACCTAGAGGAAGACAGAGATAGGTGCCTGGAAGATGTGAACGACTGTTCGACACACTCGTTGTTGAGGCGAGGGCTGTCTTTCACATCCGTCGATGACTCTCCATCCAAAGTAACTTGTTGCGTCCTTCCAACCAACAAATTCTCAGTCCAGTCACAAATTTCGCTCGATACGTCATGCATTAAGTAGCGTAGCTGTGGTCCTGAATCAACTGCTTCTCGGAAATCGAGAAGTACTGAATTTGACTGGTTTCGTCCATGGCTTTCAGGATGTCGTGTGAGAAAATTGCGAGTTAGGATTCACATGGTCGATGTTTTCGGAGTCCGTACAGTGTGGCATGAAGGAGATACTTCAGCTCAGAATATGTTCTAAGGTTTCAACAAAAAAATGGATCTCGAGGGTATCGAACGTTAGTTTTGCGGTTTACTTCTGAAGCCCTTGTTGTAGATGGGCGTGTGCAGTGCTTTGTTCTGAAGACTGGACGCGGGTTTTTTGTTTGAGGTGGGTTAAGACAGAGGCGAACTCTGTCACGTGCTTGGTATACTATTCGCTACGAATTAGGTTGGCTCCTCAAGCGTTGTTCAGTTTTAGCGATTTCAGCTGTTTCTTAACACCGCTGATACTATTGTCGAGAGCCCGGATTTTCATGCACTATCAAATCGTAAAACATGCATGCATTCATGTTGTATATCACATCATTAACCATCCACAACGACGTATCAAAACAATAAGAATGTGGTATCAGAATTCAGTTCTAAACAGTAAACAGCAGTCAGTTTTTCCAGATTTTCTTTACTTAAACTCATGCGTTCATCGCGCTAAGCATTTTTGGACATAGAAAATGACCTTTATACTTCACAAGAATGACAGGTGCATACTTACTTGAAGAAATTTCGGACAAAAGATGAAGTTGAAAGACAATTAAGTTTTCGCTACAGAACGTTTGTCAACTTCGTAAACTCAAAATTACGATGTGATCGGATAACTTTAATTATGTTATCTTACGCTACAACACCTACTTCTCCATAGGAAAGGTTTTTATTCTCTTCAATAATCGTTACCCGTAACTTCCCACCTTCGTTATTGTCGCAGGAAAATTAGTAAAATTTGATTCTATCTAAGCCCGGTGTTTCTTCAGATGTGTTTTTTGGAGTGTCACTTCCACGAGTTAAGTTAGTGGCGTCGGGAGTATTTACGAAGCAAAACCTCGAGAGATAGGAAAAAATAGTGGGCAGTAACTTAAGGCATTTCAATAGAATGAAGCATACAGAAGTTAACTTGAATAAATTTGTTGGAATGTGCGGTCTCGTACCTTCTCAACGTCATCAAAATCATCACTGTAAAATATGGCAGCATTTATCCAGGTAGCCCATCTGATTAAAATAGGTTGTTGTGGCAAAGCTAAATGCGCCAACACGGACAGGTGCTCTGGCAAATACCTTCGATAGGAAAAAGAGTCAACAGCGTGCCTTAATTAATGCTGTGAAATAGTCAAACCTTCGTATCTTCTGCGTCTTTTTTGTGGAGGATACCAGCGTATTCACATTGTCTATTTTGTACGTACTGTTTCAGTTACACGATGTAGTGCATGTGCCAAACATGTAGCCAACCTCTTTCAGGTTGGGATAAAATATTTTAATTGTATTCCTGGCCTTCGTCGTATTCGAGGCAGAATAGCTTAACAGTACAACCGTTTTTTGTTTAAATTTATTGGCAAGAATTACAGTGACTTCTACCGAAGTCTATCGAGACGAACTGGGGCGCTCGAGTCAACTAAGAAGTGTACAGACTGTAACAAAATTCACGAAGTTACTCGTGTTCTACACTTTAGGCGTAATTCGCACGAAAAAGAAACAGTATTAAAAGATGCTGTAGTGAAAGTTACTGTAATATATCCACCGAAACCAGAAAAATGATATATGCATTGTACATGTCTAAATTCGTGCATTTAGTATCCAAATGCAAAACCATGCAAAAATGCACACAACGTGCATTAGCGCGCATATCCAGGCTCTGCCAATATCTGTATCACTCATCCTTGCCACGGTGCGAGAGTTAAATAGTACTCCTGGATAACGCTGCATATCATTGTCGTTATCTCCAAGTGAATAAATGCGAACATCATACAGTTGCCTATTAAGATATACGTTAATAAGACTGATTACGGTGACACCGCGCAAGCATCTTCCGTATTGGGACAGGGTGCGCGCCATAGACGAAGAAAAAGCAAAATCGTTAAAACAAGTTGAAGGAATGCCACACGAGTTCGAGGGTCGTCCACAAAGTAAGTTCTGTTTCTATCCGCGGCAGCGCTACGATCGCAGTTCGGAGCGTGGCGGCAGTTACTCGGACTCAAAAGAGAAGACTTGTACGGCATTTTCAGATCGCTGCTGCCGACGTGTTCTTTGTAGTGCTTGTTTATAATGTCAGCCGTAATTGAAAATGCCAGCCATGTGAAATGAGATCTGTGATTCGTTTTCTAAATGCAAATAAAATTAAACCAAAGGAAATTCATCCGCAAATTTGCGGGGTTTACGGACAAAATGCTATGAGTGATTCAATGAATAGAAGTTGGGTCAGACTGTTCAGTGAAGGACGTGACAAGTGCACGATGAACAACGAAGTGGACGCCTGTCTGTGGTTGCTGATGAACTGGTTCACTCAATTGAAGAAAAGATTAAGCACAACCGTAAGTTTACACTTAATGCCCTTGCTACGGAAGTTCCGCAGATCTCACTATTACTAATTCATGAAATTGTTACTGAAAAACTGAAATTTCGAAAACTGTAGTCATGTTGGGTACCCAAAATTATTACTGAACAAAACAAAAAACAATGGATAGGCAGTGCACTTCAGTTTTTGACACGTTACAATGAAGGAGATGATGCTTTTCTTTCGCGGTTAGTCACGGGGGATGAAACTTGGGTATCGTACGACACCCCTGAAACAAAACGGCAAGCAAGACATGGAGGCACACTTCATTCCCAACGAAGTTTAAGCCTAAGCAAATCTTGACACCTCGAAAAGTCATGTGCACCGTTTTTTTTTTTTTTTTTTTTTTTTTTTTTTTTTTTTTTTTTTTTTTTTTTTTTTGGACAGAAAAGGCATTTTTCTGATTAATTTCTTATCATGAGGCCAAACAATCGATGCACATGGTCACTGCGAGACTATTAAGAAATTGCGCCGCGCAGTACAGAACAAGCGCCGAGGATTACTGTCAAAAGGTGATGTTTTTTTTCTTTCCACGATAATGCCCGACCTCACACGGCGAATGTGACCAAACAAGTCTTACCGGAATTTCACTGGGACGTGTTTGATCATCCTCCGTACAGCCCGGACCTCGCTCGTAGCGACTTTCATCTCTTCTTACACCTAAAATCTGTCCTCGGTGGTCAACACTTGAACGGTGATGACGAGCTGAAAGAACATGTTACCACATGGGTGAGAACACAGGTGGCAAGCTATGAAGCAAAAACTTGTGCCATGCTGTGACAAGTGCCTACAAAATTTCGGAAGGTATGTAGAAAAGTAGTTTAATAGTTGTAGATTTTTGTACAATAAATACTTTTCCTGTGGCTGTACACGTTTGTTTTATACAACCAAACGGAACGTACTGTTTACTGGTGATCCACGGGGCTCGGACAGGGCGCCACAGTGGGGGGCGTGTCCAGCCAGGCAGCTGCCCTCCAGCCGTACTCGGTGCACCTGATATATCCGGCGGAGGACACAGTGCCGGCTGCTCTGGTTTGTCTGCTACGGATGCCAAGCATCCAACTCGGACACTCTGAGCAGATGGGGACTTGCGTAACTCGAATGTCTTTGGTGCACCCGGCATCGCGTGTCAGGCAGTGAAGGTGAGCGGCGAGCGGACCTAGCAGCTCGGGTTGCCTCCCGCGGACGTAAATCGTGGGAGCCGTAGCGGCGCTCGCTCCATACGCTTTAACTGTTTGGTTGAGAAGCGTAACCCAAATCCAGGGTGTTCCGTCTCGTATCTTGCAACGAATATACACCGAGGTGGCAAGTCGTGGGTGGGATAGCGATATGCACACGTACAGTACAGGTGGCGGTAACACCTCGTGCACGAGGTGTAAAACGGCGGCGCACCGCTAGGGCTGTCATTTGTACTCGTGTGAAAAACTTTCTGACCGCGCGGTGGGAATTAACAAAAGTTGAACGTGGAGTCGTAGTTGGAACTAGAGGCATGAGGTATTCCATTTCGGAAATCCTTAGGGAATTCACTGTTGAGAGATCGACAGCGTCAAGACTGTGCCGAGAATACAAAATTTCAGGCATTACTTCTCACCCAGGACAACGCAGCGTCCTACGGCCTTCGCGTAACGACCGGGAGTGGAGACGTCTTCTTAGAGTAATCATCGGTAACACACAAGTCACACTGCGTGAAATAACCGGAGAAATCAGTGTGGAACCTACGACGAACGTATCCGTTAAGGCTGTGCGGCGAAATTTGGCGTTAAAGGGCTATGCCAGCAGACGACCGACGCAAGCGCCTTTGCTAAAAACACGACATCGCCTGCAGCGCCTGTCCTGGAAAACCGTGGACGGGTCAGGTGAGACCCGATTTCAGTTGGTAAGAGTTGATGGTAGGGTTAGTGTGTGGCACTGTGCAAGCTGGTCGTGGATCTGTAATGGCGTCGGCTCTCTGTGCGTGGTTCATTGACTGGAAATGGTTGCGTTCGGCTACTTGGGCCATTTGCAGCCCTTCTTGGACTTCATGTTCACAAAGGAAGCTGAAACTTTTATGGATGTCAATGCGGTATGTCACCGGGTCACATTTGTTTGCGAATGATTCGAAGAGCGCTCTGGACATTGCGAGCGAATAATTTAGCGAAGCAGGTCGCCCGTAATGATAGTTAGTCGAGAGGTAAGTTCGTGCACACAATCCTGCACCGGCAACATTCTCGCGACTGTGGGCGGCTGTAGAGGTAGCACGGCTCAGCGTTTCTGCAGTGGACTTCCGGCGACTTGGTGACGTCATGCCACATCGACTTGCTGCAAAAGTAGTTCCTGCATAATATTAGGTGAGATCCCGTGACTTTTATCACCTCTGTGTAATTTAATTCCGTGCCGCTCGGGAGTCTTTAGCGGCTGTTGGCTGCACCCACAGACAAGCACTGTATTGGAAGTGGCATGGGGTCCAGGTGATGCCCAGGTCTGGAATGGCATCTCTGCTCTTTCGGGACCTGTGACGCGGCTGCCCATTCTGGTGGAGTGCAGGTGACTGAGCGACGCCACTGCACGGGCAGAGGCTAGGCTGGCTGCGGCGGCACACCGTCACTGGCCCGAGTGTTGCGCATCGTCTCTGCAGTAAGGGATCTGGTTGTCGAGTTTCTAAAGAGGCGCGCAGACCTCGGCGCTTGAGGCCAGTTGTGTGGCTCAAACCGCCCCAACAACTACAACAACAACAACCACCACCAGGCCGTGACAACGACGTGCGGGTAGAGTGCAATACTGTCAGCAGCATACAGCGAAAACTCGCGAAACAAAGGAAGATGTAAAGCGAAAGCAAGCTTTCTTATTCAAACAGATTTTACATGATTTCCCCTATATTGTATCTTAATAGTCTCTAAAGTCTAAATAACGTACGGCATATTTCCTCACACACTAACATATCGTGTACGAAGGTTAACATCGCTGTTGCGTGGTTGGACTTCTACCTTCATAACAGAAAATGCTCCGTTACAGGGTAGTAATGTACAGGGTTATTACAAATGATTGAAGCGATTTCACAGCTCTACAATAACTTTATTATTTGAGATATTTTCACAATGCTTTGCACACACATACAAAACTCAAAAAGTTTTTTTTAGGCATTCACAAATGTTCGATATGTGCCCCTTTAGTGATTCGGCAGACATCAAGCCGATAATCAAGTTCCTCCCACACTCGGCGCAGCATGTCCCCATCAATAAGTTTGAAAGCATCGCAGTTCTGGCACGTTTCTTGATAGAGGAGATTTAAACACTGAATCTTTCACATAACCCCACAGAAAGAAATCGCATGGGGTTAAGTCGGGAGAGCGTGGAGGCCATGACATGAATTGCTGATGATGATCTCCACCACGACCGATCCATCGGTTTTCCAATCTCCTGTTTAAGAAATGCCTTTTCCGTAAGATTTTCCAAACCGTCGGCTGTGGTACGTTTAGCTCCCTGCTTGCTTTATTCGGTGAAATTTGCCCGCACGCGTTCAACCGTTTCTTCGCTCACTGCAGGCCGACCCGTTAATTTCCCCGTACAGAGGCATCCAGAAGCTTTAAACTGCGCATACCATCGCCGAATGGAGTTAGCAGTTGGTGGATCTTTGTTGAACTTCGTCCTGAAGTGTCGTTGCACTGTTATGACTGACTGATGTGAGTGCATTTCAAGCACGACATACGCTTTCTCGGCTCCTGTCGCCATTTTGTCTCACTGCGCTCTCGAGCGCTCTGGGGGCAGAAACCTGAAGTGCGGCTTCAGCCCAACAAAACTTTATGAGTTTTTCTACGTATCTGTAGTGTGTCGTGACCATATGTCAATGAATGGAGCTACAGTGAATTTATGAAATCGCTTCAATCATTTCTAATAGCCCTGTATTTATAATTCTCTCGCTTTGTTACGCCAGTGACACTGGTTAATGTGAAAACACGTTAACAGCGAATAAGCCTGTGGTAAGCAAGCACCAATACGTGTACACCGCGGAGTAATGCCAGGAGCCCTGAGTAGTGTGACGGTTGCCGAGCTTACCACAGCGCCGTGCGTTCAGTGAACCCGTGCACCACGTGCACGGAGGTCAGAACTTCATCAGTACAACTGTGAACACAGATGACACCGCCGGAAAGACAACCCGAGACCAAACGGAGCAGTAGTGAATGCAGGTTTGAGTGTTTACCTTGTCAGCAACAAGTATCGCGAGAAAATGCAAGAAGTTTGTTTCCAAGCGAGATTCACAGCGCGTAGTATAGACGGCTACACCTTCGTGGAGATACCGTAGAGACACAAAAACAAATAGGGGTACGAAATCAGAGGAAATTACTCTGTAACGAACCCTGCAGGACACGGGTTCCTTACGCTAAGATATTCACGAAATATCTCTGAGCAGTCTCCGAAGTTTTGTCGGTGCAGTTTGGGTTCACTCTAGAGATCCCAGTGACACTGTTTCTCGTGGTGAAATTCTATGTAGGCCCGCCGTAGTCGAATGCCAGCTCCTGTTTCTGACGAAGTCGTGGACTGCACAGTTTCCGACTCTTGTCTTGGCTCTTTCCAACCTGTACTGACAAACGGCCTTGACACAGGTTCTGTCAGTTTTTTTATGCTCAGAAAGAAAAGAGAGATACAAAGAGGACTGCACACATCGCAAGTAGACACGATTCGCGGTGTACTTTTCTGTTGCGTAGAAAAGATTGAAATAACAAAATATGTGGTAAAAGACTAAATATGAATCACTACCTAAAGCAGGCACTGGATGACGTGGTGACGTGAAACACAGGTTGCCTTTACAGGCTTCCGAACAGTGTGGTGGCGGGGGGAATCACGTGTAGTGCCGCGAACATTCTCCGCAACAGGTCACACTCGATATCTCGGACTTCGCTTTATTCCATTTCGTTTCGTTGTGAGCGACTGAAATTATGATGTTAATAGATTGATTTTTTTTATGCATGGAACCCAGACTTCTCAACGTTCTTTGTCGATCGATTCGAAACACACGATTCTGCTTTCAGCGAAGTGAAAAAGTCCTAATCGTAACAACGGTTACTATTCTACGTTTACCTCAAACTAATGAGGCAAAAAGGCATATGAAAATGATATTTTTCTCTATTGACAGTCGATCAGTAACCGCAGTGCCCTGAATTGAAAGTAGCGAATATTATCTCCGAGCATCAGAAACAAAACCCGAAGATCCCTCAAAAAAATTTGACGACCGGGATGAGTCGAAACGCACAGAAAGCAAGATGTGTTCGCTCCTGGACAGAAGAGAGCGAACAGACCCACAAACAAAGAAAGAAAGAAAGAGAGAGAGAGAGAGAGAGAGAGAGAGAAGCACTTAACGTGGACGTAGTCGGTACCAGCAGACTGACAGTGAATGAGATATCGCCACGATCGTTCAGACTCTCGTGGTGCACGCAAAGCGCTTCATAGAGTCGTCGCCGAGAAATAAAAACTCGCCTCTTGTCGCAGTTGCGTAAAGTACAACGGTAACTACGTAAACTCAGCTGCTTCCCCTGGTGCTAGCACTGTCGACTTGAAATAAACGATGTACCGCTCTACGAAGTTGAGAAAGAACATTTGGAGAAATTGTGGCGTTTCAACCGTGTAGTTTCTCTGCTTTGAGGTCACAGTGATTGTTTCCCCATGCGGAAGTTCCTTTTACTAACACCGAACGCCATTTACGCGCTATGCGATGTTGATATCCGCGAATTAGGGAGATAATTTACGTTTATTAGTTTCAAAAAGTGAATACACTCGAGTCTGGCTTTTGATTCGTCAGAAACACTGTCGACACGAGTGTCCCTGCATAACCTCGGGAAATAATGTGTGTGCCGAAGCTCAGAGCCTATCGGGTCCTTGACCACACGCGGCCCAGTTACATCACTGTGACCACCGCACATGTTCGGCGTCATCGAGCAGTCATCTCTCACAGACGGTAGGTGGAAACACTAGTAGGCGTGTCGGGGGAATGCGCAGAAAAGCACAGTAATGCAGAAACGCAGTGTCTTATCTGACGTCCAAAAGGGCATGATCATTGGATTTCGGGCAAAGCGTGGAAGCATGTTAGAAACGGCTAAATTTGTGAACTTTAGACGTGCCGCCACGGTTAAAGTATACCGTGCCTGGAAAACGGCGCTGTCCAAAACTATCATCGAGGCAACCGTGGTGCACCACTGGCCATAGAAGACAGGTGCGAACGACGGCTGAGCAGATGGATGAGGGCGAACAGGCGTGCAACTGTTGAGCCACTTGCTGCCCAGATGAATTCTACCCGACGACAGTTCGGCGAAGGTTACTGCGTATGGGCCTCGGCAGCAGGCGTCTGCGCCTGGTTCGTGCTTCCTTGCTGCCTGCTGTTCACCGATGTCGAAGCCTGCAATTTGCACACCAGTGCCGCGACTGATCGTCCACAGGGTGGCGACGGGTGGCCTGTCCAGATGAGTCAACTTCTGGAAGCAAGCACCCTGCAGGAACCTTTCTAAGGGCCCAGGTCAGAGTAGTGAGTTGTGGTCTGGGAACGTTTTCGGATCATTCCACGGTCATATCGTCATTCTGGAAGATACATTGGGGTGACATCGTCATTTTGGAAGGTACAGTGGATCAGCACAAGTATGCACCAACCATGGGGACCCTGTTCACCCCTACATGTAGCCGGTTTTTCTTCTCCACGATGGAATCTACCAGCAGCACAATGCAATAAGTCACAGTTCGCAGTGTACGTGCGTGGTTCGAAAAGCACCAGGGTGAGTTTACTGCACTCCCCGGATTTAAGCCAACTGAGAATCAGTGCGACCACCTCGACCCTGGATGGTGGTCCGCCGTCAGCAGTCTCTTAGCGGGCAAAGTCTAACTACAATGCTAAGAAATATGACCCCAAGTTGTTCCGCTCCCTGGCCACACCATGTTAGGAACGCTAGGCTAAGGATGGCAGTGAAGCTTATTCGCCCCAGTACCTCGTATGTACGAGAGTTGATCGATAATGTTTCATGTCCATGAAGCCTCAGTTTTTTGTGGATCATTTGGAGGACAAGTTTATAGAGGTGGAGGGCTTGTCCAAAATCGCCCTGGGTCAGTTTTGAAAAAAAAAAAAATCCTCTGCCCAGTCACGGGCATCATTCGCTTGTGGCAAGTTGCGGGATGTTTCTGGTAGCATCAAGCCTCATAAGAGCTTAAGTATGGTCCAGGGTATTACATTCCACAGGAACTTCTTTTGCAGTCTGACGACGAGCTGGCACCAGTTAAGAGCAGCGAAGTGTTCATTTCGTCCGGCGCGTCCATCGGAGTCCGAGGGATAGCCAGGTAGCCACCGGTGCCTTCATCTTAGCTTTCGAGGGTGACACATTGCCCCAGAAGGTCGAGGTGATGGTCTACCGTTGTGGCGTCGAGAAGGTCGAGGTGATGGTCTACTGCTGTGACATCAAGCCATATATCCCTTCCTCGATGCTGTGCTTTAAGTGCTGGAAGTTTGGCCATATGTCTTCCCGCTGTACTTCCTGCCCCACCTGTCGAGATTGTGGACGTCCATCGCATCCCAATACTCCGTGTGTCCCGCCTCCCAACTGTGTCAACTGTGCAGAGCATCATTCACCTTGCTCGCCAGACCGTAGGGTTTTACAGAAAGAGAGGAAAATCATGGAACATAAGACCCTGGACCGACTGACCTACAGTGAGGCTACCAGGAAATTTTAGCCCCTACATCCTGTGGCTATGACCACCTCATATGCCGCTGCTACGAAAACAGTTGTCGAACCCATCACTTCCTCGAATTCCTGTCGCCTCTCAGAACCTGGTGACAATACTTGTCCCCTTGGGTGTGGGGGAGGGGGGGGGGCACTTCCCTCCCTGTTGTTCCCGCACCACCTACTTCGGGAGCAACACCCCCTCCTCGGCCCCCCCCCCCCCCAACCATCGGAGATTTCAGTCCCCACTTTTGAGCCAGAGAAGCGTAAGGGTTCGTCGGCTCCTCACGCTAGGAAGGGGTCCGGTCCCATGGGTCACTTCCCTTCGAGGTTTCTGCTAGTGGGGAAAAATGACGCCTGCTAGTGGCTGAAGAGCCCAAAAGCAGCTGGTCGTAGGACTTCACGCTCATCCTCAGTCTCGGAGACTGATTCGTGAAGTCTACTCAGCCAGGGAAACCCAAGGAACAGCGCGAGAAATAGAAAAAGAAGGCCCCCAAGAAAAAGGAACTTCCAGTGTCACCCACACCACTGCTAGCTAAAAGCTCCGCGTCTGAACATGGGGTGGAGCTTCTGGCGTCCGCTGACGACCTGGATTTTGCCGGACCCTAAGACACAATGGATATAGACTGCTCAGGCAAAACGTCGGTGGCAGCAGGTGACCCTGAAGTGCAGACTTTCTCACTGAGTGTTTCATGCCTTCCCAGTGGAACGATGTCATCCTCCAGTGAATCTGCACTGCCCTCCAGGAAACCTGGTTCTCGGCAATGCAGACCCCTGCCCTCTGCGGCTATAAGGGATATTACAGGAACCCTGGCGACTATAATCGAGTGTCAGGTGGAGTTTGCGTTTATGTCCTAAACTCAGTCTGTAGTGAAACTGTGCCCCTTAAAACCCACTTGAAGCTGTGGCTGGCGGAATAAGGACGACACAGGAAATAACTGTGTGCAATCTATATCTTCTTCCAGATGGTGCAATACTCCTGAATGTATTAGCTGCACTGATTGATCAACTCCCTAAACCTTTCCTACTTCTCAGAGATTTTATGCCCATAACCCCTTGTGGGGTGGTACCGTGCTTACTGACCGAGGCGGAGATGTCGAAACTTTACTATCACAGTTCGACCTCTGCCTCTCCAACACTGGGGCCGCCACACATTTCAGTGTGGCTCATGGTAGTTACTCGGCCATTGATTTATCAATTTGCAGCCCAGGACTTCTCCCATCTATCCACTGGAGAGGACGACCTGTGTGGTAGTGACCACCTCCCCGTCTTCCTGTGACTGCCCGGGCGTCAGGCGCACAGACGCCTGCCCAGATGGGCTTTAAACAAGGCGGACTGGGAAACTTCCACCTATGATGTCACTGTTGACTCTCCCCCCATATGGTAACATCGATGTGATGGTTGAGCAGGTGACTATCACAATCGTTTTTGCGGCAGAAAACGCGATCCCTCGCTCTTTGGGGTGCCCCGGCGAAAGACAGTCACTTGGTGGTCGCCGGAAGTCGCTGAGGCAATTACAGAGCGTCGGCGAGCTCTACAGCGGCATAAGCGGCATTCTTCGCTAGAGCGTCTGATACCCGCTAAGCAGCTGCGCGCCAGTGTACGCCAGCTTATAAATCGACGGAAACAGGAGTATTGTCACCTTCCCGAGTATGGACGAAGATCAGACGTTTTTTTGGGTACCAGACCCCAACAGGTGTCCCTGGCGTTACCATCAATGTCGTGCTATGTACCGACGCAATCGCGATTGCCGAGCAGCACTTTGCCGTAGCCTCTGTGTTGGAGAATTACCCCCTATCCTTTCGCACCCTCAAGCGGCGGCTGGAAAGGAAAGTCCTCTCGTTCACCACACGCCACAGTGAACCCCCTAACGCACCATTTACAGAGTGGGAGCTCCTCAGCGCAATTGCACATTGTCGAGACACAGCTCGTGAACGGATCGGATCCACAGTTAGATGATTAAACATCTCTCGTCTGACTACAAGCGACATCACCTCGTCATCTTCAACCGGATCTGTTGCGTTGGCATCATTCTATCGCAATGGTGGGAGAGCATCAAACACGGTAAAAACCCGCATGATGTGGATAGCTGTCGGCCCATCAGCCCCATCAACGTTATTTGTAAGCTGCTGGAACGTATGGTGTGTCGGTGGTTGGGTTGGGTCCTGGAGTCATAGGCCTACTGGCTCCATGTCAGAGTGGCTTCCGCCAGGGGCGCTCTACCACTGATAATCTTGTGTCCCTCGAGTCTGCCATCCCACATCTTGTTGCCATCTTTTTTGATCTACGCAAAGCGTATGACACCACCCGGCGACATCATATCCTTGCCACGTTATGCGCATGGGGTCTCCGAGCCCCGCTCCCGGTTTTTATCCATAATTTCGTGACGGTCCAGATTTTCCGTGTCCAAGTTGGTGCCTTCCATAGCTCCCCACATATCCAGAATGGGGTCCCACAGGGCTCTGTATTGAGTGTATCACTATTTTCAGTGGCCATTAAGGGTCTAGCAGCAGCTGTAGGGCCGTCTGTCTCACCCTCTCTGTTTGCAGGCGACTTCAGCATTTCGCACTGATGATGTTCCAGCACTGGTGTTGCTGAGCTCACTACAGGTAGCCGTCCACAAGGCGCAGTTTTGGGCTCTCGCCCACGGCTTCCAGTTTTCGGCCGCTAAGTCATGTGCCATGCACTTCTATCGGCGTCGTACCATTCATCCGGAACCAGAACTTTACCTTAATGACGATCCACTCACTGTAGTGGAGACATATCGATTCTTAGAGCAGGTTATCACTGCCCGTGACTTGGCTTCCTCACCTTCGTAGCATAATCAGAAGTGCTGGCAGCCCTCCGTTGCCTGAGCAACACCAACTTGGGTGCAGATTGCTTTATGCTGCTGCAGCTCTACAAAGCCCTCCTTCAATCCCACCTTGACTGTGGTTCGGCAGTGCACCACTGTTGCGTTCTCCTAGTGACGGGAGCTTTTAGGACGAGTCCGGCGACCAGTATCCTGGAGGAGGCCGGGGACCCTCCATTGTAGGTCAGGTGTGCACAACTGCTCGCCAGTTACGTTACACACATTCGTAGTTCTCCTGAGCATCCGAATTACCGTTTCCTTTCCACCCGGGGCAGTTCATCTTCTACATCGACGGCTCAGGCCAGGGCTAACGATTGCGGTTCGCGTGCAATCCCTACTGTCTGAACTTCACCACCTGCCATCCAGGTCCGTACTCCTCCGTGGTGTACACCTAGGCCGCAGATTCGTCTGGACCTTTTGCATGACCTTAAGGTTTACTCCTGCTGTCCTCTGCTGTCACTTCGATTCTATTCTTGACGTGTTCTGGGGCCCTGAAGTTGTTTGCATCGACGGCTCGATGGCTGATGGTCATGTTGGCTTCGCCTACGTCCACAGAGGCCATTTTAAACAGCACTCCTTGCCAGTTAGCTGCAATGTATTCACTGTAGGACTGGTGGCCATCGCTCGTGCACTTCAGTATATCCGTTCATGCCCCAGGGAATGGTTTCTTCTGTGTACTGTCTCCTTGAGCAGTCTACATGCTATCGACCAGCTACCCTTGCCATCCTTTGGTAGCATCCATCCAGGAGTCCACTTATGCCCTGGACTGGTCCCATCATTCAGTGGTTTTTTGTGTGGACGCCAGGACACGTCGGCATCCCAGGCAACGAACTTACAGACAGGCTGGCCAAACAGGCTACCCGGAAACTGCTTCTGGAGATGGGCATCTCTGAACCTGACCTGCGTTCAGACTTAAGTCTTTCTCGGCTTTTGAAGACGGAATGTCATAACAGTACATACAACAAACTGCAGGTCATTAAGGAGACTACAAATGTGTGGAAGACTTCCATGCAGGCCTCTGCCAGCTCCACATTTGCCACGCTTGGGCGACCCACGGTTACATCCTGCATCGTGAAGCCCCGCCTGAATGTCGGCGCGGCGCCCGGTGCACAGTGGCCCATACTCTGGTGCACTGCCCCACTTTGACTGCCCAGCGACGAAGTCTTGGGTTACCGGACTCGTTGCCGCTAATTTTATCTGGCAACGTCTCATAGGCTGATTTAGTCTTACGTTTTATTCTTGAGGGTGGGTTTTATCATTTGATCTAACTTTTAGCGCCTGTCATTTGTCCCCCCCGTGTCCTCCACACTAGTGCTTCTAGGTTGGGGGTTTTAATGTGTTGGCTTCTCCATTTTTATTCTCATGGTCAGCCAGCGATTGTAATCTACTTTGTTGTTTTAATCTCTTGATCCCGTTTCTTGCGTTTCTGTGCTTTTCTTGTCCCCTTTCGTCCATTTGCATATTTGTTGCCCTTCATCGTTATGATTTTTCCTTTCATTCCATTTTGAGTTATTAGTCTCGATTACTTTTTTCTCACACTTGTGGCATTGGTTTTTTTTCTTTTCCCCTCGGAACAAGGGACTGATAACCTCGTAGTTTGGTCCCTTTCCTCCTCTTTTAATCCAACCACCCACCCACCCACCTTGACCGGTCTGTCCGCGCGCGTGGATCGTTGAGCGAGAAACCTAGCCACACTGGAGTTCGCACGGCTCCACATCCCAGTTCATACCTCCCGGAACTTGACGGGCTTTTTCCTGCACGCGTCACAGCGATCCGCCTTACTCGGGCTTCTGACAGGTGGTCACTTTCGTGTGATGGAACAGCGAAGTTCCTTTGAGGAGGCAGCTCTGGTCCACTGGCTGCCCAGTGCCCTAGTGTTCCTATTACTAATATATGGACGAAGGTCTCCCTGCTGGTGCCTCGAGACTAAACTAACACTTCCTAAGTTTACCTGAGGTCTTCATTCCCCCTGCCCCTGACTGATGACCATAGATGTTAAGTCCCATAGTGCTCAGAGCCCCCTGCCCCTCATCTTTAGGTACATCAGTCTACATAATTTTCCGTTCCAGCAGCGGTTATGTATATATTAATTATACACTCCTCTCATTTAACAGGACATAGCCAAACGGAATTCAGACAAATCACAGAATTATTTCTTGTGGGCCTGCAGCGTTGTAAATCCCTTGTAAAGACCAATTACCCCGTTATAATATTTTATTCAGCTGTTCTTACGACTAGGAGCTGATCTTTTCACCGTGTTTTCCAACCTCCTGCAAAACATATAATATGTCGATACATAATTTTTGTATGCTTTCATTAGTTAGTTAAAGGAATTTTATTAATTACAGTTACTGAGCGCTATTTTTGAGCTGTTTGTTTTAAAAAATTGGCAGCTTCGTAATGATGTACTATGTTACATCTCTGGTTAATTAATCTGTGGTCGCGAGAGGAATTTCGAAAGACACGTTGCTAATACAAAGGCGTTATTACTTCAGTCGACTCGCTCGACGAGTGGAAGTATGCGCGGACCGCTTGTAGAACAGCTGTCGGGTACTAGCTGGCGCAGAAGAGTACGGAACTCGACGTGGCTTGTTAGAGAAGAAGGGTAAAAATTCTGATCCTCAGAATTGTTTAACGACACGGAAGACATTCCTGGCAGTGTCGCTCAAACTAACTTCCCATCCGCAGCCAGTCTGCTGCTCTGAATCTTCCTCCGTGGCGACGGCGGGTGCCGAGGCTAGCAGAACGACCTACGCTGACGAGCCAGAACGTGACGACCACTTGGCGCCTGGCGGCGTTGCGGGCAGAAAAGTGTGTGAGCGGAGCAGGCGCGGACGGGGGGCTGGAAATGTGGAAAGCCACTTGGACAAAGGGCAGCCTGTGAGCGGATATCTCGAAAACGGCGAAGCTAGTTGGATGTTCACGTGCTACTGTCGTGAGCATCTACAGAAAGAGGTAGGAGGACTGGAACTACCGCTAGGTTGCAGGCCCACGACTCTCCACAGAACGTCGTTTTCGGAAGCTTCTCTGCTCCGTAAAGTAGGATAGACGGTGATCTGTGGCATCTCTCCGTGCACACTGTCCAACGTGGAGCCCCGCTGCAGTCCACCCCTACGTGTTCACATGTTGACCCGACGACATCGCCAATTACGACTGCAATGTCAGCGGACCATAGGGATTCGACCGTCGATAAATGGAAACGTGTCGGTTGTCCGGATGAATGACGTTTTCGCTACATTATGTCGACGGTCGTCTCCACAAACGGCGGCTCGGAACGTGCAGCGAGCCACGGACACAAGCTGGTGGAGGCAGTATTATGCTGTGGGAGGCATTCTCGTGCGCGTGCGTCGACCTGTGGTAGTAATCCAAGACACACTGACAGCTGCGAACCACGTGCATCCCTTCGTGCTTGACGTTTTCCACGACGGCGGTGCCTCATTCAGCTGTATAATTGTCCGTGTTTCGGAGCTACAACCGTTGTACGGTGGTTTCAGGATCATTATAGCGAACTCACATTGTCTCGGCGACCATATTCGCCCGATATAAATCCCATGTAATCAATCTGGGTCGCTATCGGGCGCCATCACCGCGTACGCAAATCGGCGGCAGTTATTTACGCGCATTACGAATTACGTGACCTGTGCGTGCCACATACCTCCACACACCTACCAACAAACTGTCGGATCCCTGATACTCAGAATCAGTGATGTATTTCGTTCCAAAGACGGACAGACAAGCTGTTAAGCAGCTGGCCACAGTGTGTTGGCTCCTCACTGTAGCTCCGAGGTCCGTCGACTGGAGACTGCTGTCCGCTACTTTGCTCGCGTGTGCTGGCGGCCGGCTTCTGTGCTGCTTCAGTGGAACAGTTTTCAGGTTTTCTGATACATCCGGCGGGGTTGGGATTCGGAACAGTGGCTGTGTGTTAAGTTATGCTAGAGCGAAAATAGCGGTGAGAAAGACATTCACGTGTCTCTTAATGATATTGTTCGTTCCTAATTATTTTTCTACTTAGTTAACGACACAGTCGGCATATTCCATGCATTAGTAAATTATCGGGAGATGAATTATTGTGAAATAAATGTAAAAGCAGCCGAATCTAACTAATACAGTGACATAAGCTACAACGTATCTATGAAGAAATGCTTTTGAGTATGTGTGTAGTTACACTTAACGACGCCGGAAACAAGATAATGCAAACATACATTTCAAGCGTGAGGATATGTTTCTGTTATCCTTATTGCAATAGGTACTTTCCTTTAAAAGATATATTTTGTGGATGCCAATGATTCGCTTATTCTTGCACATCACCCAACTTTATAGTAAACGTAAATTTTTCCAAATTTGATTACCTGTGCTTCAAAAACGAATGCGTTTCAGGGCCTTGCTGTATGCGACTCAGATGTAGCAACAGTTGTGGAGTTGGTTTCATACACTGTCTGATAAAAACTATCCCACCTGGCTGAAAATGACTTTAAAGTTCGTCGCACCTTCCATCCGTAATGCTGGAATTCAGTATGTTGTTGGTCCACCCTTACCCTTGACACAGCTTCCACTCTCGCAGGCATACTTTCAGTCAGGTGCTGGACAGTTGCTTGGGGAATGTATAACGATATGTTTACGTAATGTGTATACATAAACATACAGTTATAAATGTCCCCGTTCGTTGTCTCTAATTATAACAATATGTTACTTTTGTGCTGTAACATATAGCTATAATCAGCGGTGGAAACATATTTGCGAACGCCGACCGTGTGCGGCTGTTTCTTGTTGGATCGTCTGATCAGTCGGAAGTTGCATTGTAGAGGAGAGTAAATGCCTATTCAAAATATAATTATTTTGGATAGCTCTACATGAATTTCCTAAGGGACCGTAGTTTATCATGCATTTACCAGTAGAATATGGCGCGGAGAAAATATTTCGCCGCATGCAACTTCCGTCCGAACTCGACGAAAGAATTCGTGACTGTGAACACTCTATTTGGCAGAAACATATAGAAAATTAAATAATTTCATGAAGAAGTGAGACATAGATTCTATAGTAATTGAATAGTCCATACACCAGTTCCATTTAACTCTGAATTTATGGCAATTAATAGACGAACTTACACTGCAATGAAGGATTTAACATGGATGCCGTTTTGACTGGCACTTCTCTTAATGAAAACAATTCCTTTGACGTTTTCACATACACGTCGCACAATGAATCTACTGCTAGGCACTTTTAGTATTACACATTTACTTTACACTAAAACAATATTATTTTTAACGATAATAATACGGCGGCAAGACATGCGCGTCCGACACAAGTTACAGGAGACAAGAGAAGAATGAGTAACTGTTCATCGAGAATATCTCGTACCTCAAAAAAAAATGTGTATAAGTGTTCTTCTTCTGTCCGTTTTTTGCGCTGCGGTTTTCAAAGTCAATAACTCACTGCATCTCTGACGGCGCTTCGACAATAAACAAGTTACGTCACAAGTCGTTCACCTTTTACATTCTCGCAACATTATTTGCTAACTGTAGCTGTTGCCGAGCGACTGCTCGATTAGTGAATGATTTAAAATGATAAAGACAATCACATAATGTTACAAATGGCAGCCCATTCTTCACGGAGTGCTGCACCGGCACGAAGTCGGTATTCCAAAACATCCCAAAGGTCTAAGGTATTAAAGTCAGTACTCTGCAGGCCAGTCCATTACAGGGATGTTACAGTCCTGTAACCACTCCGCCACAGGCCGTGCATTATAAACAGGTAATCGATCGTGTTGGAAGATGCAATCGCCATTCCCGAATTGCTCTTCAACAGTGGGAAGCAAGAAGGTGCTTAAAACATAGTGTAGGCCTGTGCTGTGATAGTGCCACGCAAAACAAGAAGGGCTGCAAGCCCCCTCCATGAAAAACACGACCACTCCCTAACACCACCGCCTCCGAATTTTACTGTTGGTGTTACACACGATGGCAGATGACGTTCACCGGGCATTCGCCATACCCACACCCTGCCATCGGATCGCCAAATTGTGTACCATGATTCTTCACTCCACGCAACGTTTCTCCACTGTTCAGTCGTCCAATGTTTACGCTCCTTACACCAAGCGAGGCGTCGTTTGGCATTTACCGACTTGATGTGTGGCTTATGAGCAGCTGGTCGACCATGAAATCCAAGTTTTCTCACCTCCCGCCTAACTGTCGTAGTACTTGCAGTGGATTCTGATGCAGTTTGGAATTCCTGTGTGATGGTCTGGATAGACGTCTGCCTATTACACATTACGACCCTCTTCAACTGTCGGCGGTCTCTGTCAGTCAATAGACGAGGTCGGCCTGTACTCTTTTATGCTCAACGTGTCCCTTCACGTTTCCACTTCACTATCACATCTGAAACAGTGGACCTAGGGATGTTTAGGTGTGTGGAAATCTCGCGTACAGACGTATGACACAAGTGACACCTAATCACCTGACCACGTTCGAAGTTCGTGAGTTCCTCGGAGCGCCTCATTCTCCTCTCTCACGTTACCTAATGACTACTGAGATCGCTGATATGGAGTACCTGGAAATAAGTGGTTGCACAATGCACCTAATATGAAAAACGTATGTTTTTGGGGGTGTCCGGATACTTTCGATCACATGGTGTAAATGGAAATTGGTTTTATTACTTTTGCGTTTTTTTTTTCTCTCGCCCAAGTGGTTTCCCTTGACTTACAGACGTTATGGCATATTTGGTGCTATAAATAAGGCAGGTATTACAGTCCATAAAGGTTCGCTACTTTCCACATTCACTGATTGACAGGAAGTGTAGCGAACAAAACTGCCCATTGTTGGGTACATATACTTCCTCTCTCTACAAAAGATTTGGTCTTGCGGTGTTTACTATCAAATTTTAGTTGTTAAAGGAAAAAGAAATCCGATCTTGGAGTAGTTAATCATTGGTGGTTTTTGAGACTTTTATATTTGTTATTGCGTTAAGTACACTTTCCTTGTCTAATAAAATTACATAGAATGTGTATTTCTCATTCGTACACCACTGTATTGCCTTTAATACTGCGGTTGTTTCGACTAGATAGGTGGAAGTAATTGCTTTGAATTTATATTTAGGGACATCTGCAATAGTGCACTGAATATAGCACAGCCTGTGCTGTTCCCTCCTGCTGTCTTCGATGCATCTGTTTACATGTGGATTACCCATTGTCTTGTCCCCCACCCCCTCCCACCCCAGGGGGCCCACCACTCTGTGGTGAGTACGTGCTTGGCTACCGCAGGGCCCCAGCTTTTGCAGCATTGCTTCCTCTTTCTGTGCTGTGAACCTACACTTTATCTCCTCCTTTCCGTCGTTTGGTTCTTTTGGTGCAGATTTTGCTTGGACTTGGTTCACGATTTTGGTCTTTATTTCTAGTGTCAGTCATGGCGCTATTTTCATATTCCATTAACGATTATATCGTCCCCATCATTGGGTTTGACGTGCAAACTCCAAGAGTTACACAAGTTCGTGTCGTGCAGGGAAGGTCGCCGACTGTGGTGTAAGCACTGCCCTTCTGTGCTCCCGCCGTGGCTCCCTTCCTCCCTGTTTTGGTACTCACAGAACCCAACACGGTAGCCGTACCGTTGGGGAGGGGATCTTCAAGTACGTGCACGAAGGTAGGACCCTTGCCTACGCAGGAATCAGACTGTTGGTGCCACCTGTGCTGCACGCTTCCCACGTATGCCACGGAATGTATGCTCCTCATGACTGGACTACGGTGACTCCCAGCAACGGATTACTGGTTGGAGCCGTTGCTGTGGCTGGGTGGCGCCCGTGGGGAGAGACCCCGTTTGAAGTGGGTAACACCATGATGGATAGTTCGCACATGAAGCTGAAGTGACTTAAACTTTCTCCCCCTTATTGTCACACAGCCCAAGCGGTCTTTTCAAATGCAAATGCCTCCTGTGATGCAACAAAATATGATCCTAACATTTTCCCTTCCCTTGCCATGCTGTGGGAAGAACGCAGAACGAGACAGCAAGGAGCAAAATCCTCCCCACAATACCTTAACTGTATCAGCATTGATGGCGACACGTTTTTGGCCACAACAATGCCTTTATTTTTTGTGGAAAACATTGAAGACAAATATGGGGAAGTTGCAGCCATCTCCTGCCAAGTCACAGGCGCTGCTCTCTTGTGAAAAACTGGATGACATTCGCGAGACACACTCCCCACAAGTATCTTTATATGGTCCAGGGCATCATCTTTCACCGTGATCTTCTTCTACAATCTGATGATTAGCTGCTGGCCAACTTTGACTGACAGCGTTTGTAGTTCATCCATTGTGTCCATAGGGAACCAAGGGAAAACAGAGTTGCTACTGGGGACTTGATCTTGTCTTTTGAGGGTGATACTTTGCCTGAGAAGCTCTAGGCGATGGTATTCCAGTGTCGTGAAACCCTGGGCTCCTCCTCCTGTATGATGCTTCAAATGTATAAAGTTTGGACATATGTCTTCATGTATCACCACTACCCTAGTGTGCAGGGATTGTGGATGTCCGCTGCACATGAACGTTCCTTGTGCCCCTCTCCCCATCTTAGCGACATGCAGCGAATCCCACTCTCCATGCATACCAGATTGCTTCATTTTCAATTGTGAGACGAAAATCCTAGTGTATAAGACCCTGGACAAGCTCACATGCCAATTTCATGCTACAGCTGTAACATCGTCACCTTCTGTGTTGATGGTGCCTTTCTCTGTTGCGCCTCTTACAGTGGGCCTCCAGAGCTGCCCTCAGGCGTTTGGGGGCCCCTCTGGTGCTTCCACCACAACCACTTCGAGAGCATTGGCTCCCCGTCTGCCAGGGATGCCAGACCACATCCCCCAGACGTTGTCCTTCGGCTTCTCACACTAGGAAGAGGTCCTTTGGGATGGGGGCCACCAGTGTTTGCTTCAAGTCACTGGACCGTTCATGTACTCCTGTGCCCAAGGTGGAGATCCCAGTGCCCCCTGAGGCACCAGATCTCCCCAGGCAGTGTGCCACGGAACCTGTGTCTGTGGATCCCTTGACATCTCAACCAGCGGCAGTACATGACACTAGGTCATAACCTGCCCTGCTCGCTGCTTCATGATCCCACAATATTAAGACAGTCTGATCCTCCAGTGGAATTGTGAAGAATTTTCCCAGCACCTGGCTGAGCTGCAGAAGCTTTTAAGCCAGCTGCATGCTGCATTGCCATCCAGGAAACACAGTTTCCAGCAACTTGGAAGCCTGCCATTCGGACTGCTGAAGTTATTCTTAGAATCGTACCAATTATAAGAGTATATCAGATGGAACTAGTGTGTATTTGCTGGAACCCATATACAGTGGCCTTGTGCCTCTTGATACACCGTTAGAGGATGTGGCTGTTCGGGTATGGACACACCAAGATTTTACTGTCTACAGTGTGCATCTCCTTGATCTTTGCCTCTTGAACTCTGGTGCTCCCACACATTCAGTATGGCACATGGAACTTATTTGGCCATTGATATCTCCTTTTATAATCCTGCTCTTGTACCATGAATCTAATGGAGGGTCCACAATGACCTATATGGTAGTGGCCACTTCCCAATCTTGCTGTCACTCCCTCAGCATTGCTCCCCTGGACACCCACCCAGACGGATTCTCCGTAAAGCCACCCTCTCTTCCTCGGGATCCCCTGTCGGTATCATGGTACCCCGGAGATTGCTGCGACCATTAGAGATTGTAGGCGGGCTCTGCGATGCTGTGAGTTGCACCCTTCATTTTAGCACATCATTTCCTTGAAATGCCTCGGTGCCCACGTCCGCTACCTCATAAAAAGACGAAAGCTGGAATCCTGGAAATGGTCCGTTTTCATTATTGGATCACGTACCTTTCCATGTTAGATATGGCTCGAGATCAGACGACTCTACGGCTTGCTGTCCCCTGCAGGTGTACCAAGTATTTTCTTATTTGGCGACATTTATACTGATCCAGGCACAGCCGCCAAACATTTTTTACTGAGCATAACATTTGCAGCGTCTGCGTCTAAGAACTATTACCCCGCCTTTCAGCGGGAGTAGTGAATGCATTTATCTTCTACTGCCTGCCACCTGGAACTGTTCAATACTCCATTCAGTGAATGGAAACTGTACAGTGCAATAGCCCATTGCCCTTTTATGGCCCCAGGGCCAGACTGCATCCATAACCAAATGCTGAAACATCTCTGTTTCTCAACGTTGCATCCTTGCCGTATTTAATCATTATCTTTGAACGAGAGCTAGTTCGCATCTGAGTGGCAATAAAGCACGACAGTTCTGGTACTGAAACTGGGTAAGAACCCCCAAGAGATGGACAGTTATCGCCCAGTCCGTCTTACTGACATTCTTTCTAAGTTGCTTGAACGGACGGTGAGCAAGTGGCTGTGTAGGCTGTTTGAGTCTCGGGTCCTTTTGGCTGCATCTCAGGGTGGGTTTTGCAAAGGCTGCTCCACTGCTCATAATCTGGTTCAACTGGAGTGCACCATCCAGAGAGCCTTTGCTCATCGTCAGCACCTCATTGCTGCCTTTTTCGACCTGTAGAAGGCTTATGACACGACATGGCATCACTACATCCTTACTATGTCAGATGAGTCGGGTTTCCAGGGTCCACTGCAGTTTTTTGTCAAGATCTTCCTGTCGCACTGTATGTTCCGAGTTAAAGTAGGCCGTTCACTCAATATCCCATATATCCAACAGAACGGGGTACTGTTGAACTCCGTACTGACTTTCCCCTCTTTCTGGTGGCCAGCAGTGGTCTAGTGGCGGCTGTGGGGGTCTTCGGTATCGCCTTCCTTATATGCGAACGATTTTTGCTTTTGTTGTAGTTCCTCTAGTACAGAAGTTGCTGAGTGTCACAGGGTGCCACACGTAAGGCGCAGTCGTGGGCTCTCACTTATCGGTTTCGGTTATCAGTGGCCAAGGCTCATGTCGTACACTTTTGTCACCGTCTTACTGCCCACTCACACCCAGAACTTACTCAGTTATTTCTTGTAGTTGAGAAGCACCGCTTTCTGGTATTGCTTTTAGATTCCTGGCTGACGTGGCTTCTCCATCTTCGAAAGTGCTGGTGACACCTCAGTACACTTCGCTGCCCCAGTAACACTGTCTGGGGTGCAGATCCTTCTACCCTTTTGCGTCTCTACAAATCTGAGTCCTGTCTTGGCTCTGGCAGTCTTGCATATGGTTCTGCAGCGCCCTCAGCATTGCAGATACTGGACCCATTCATCACTGTGTGGTCTGACGCAACAGAAGCTCTTGAAACAAGCCCTGTCGATGCTGGAGTGCCTCCTTAACCTATTGAGCACCAACAACAACAGCTGCTGAGTTATGTTCTCCACGTCCATAGTTTCCCTGAACATCCCAACTACCGTGTCCTTTTCCCTGAAAGGGAGCACGACTTCCCACAGCAGCGACACAGAACTGGGTATAAAATTGCTACTTCTTTCACTGTCTCTGTTCAGAGCTGCATCTTCTTCCACTGTTGCCTTTGAGTAGGGAGACATCACATCCGGCCACATGGTATGTGCCCCGACCTCGACTTTGTCTCAGTCTCCTTTGGTGCATAAGTTTCCGTTCACCACGCGATTTTTCGTCGCCTCTTCTTGGCTGTTGTTGAGGACTATTTAGCTTTGGAAGTTATATTCACCGATGGCTCAACAGTAGACAGATGAACAGGCTTTGCATACACACATGCAGGGTGGAGTGACTTCCAGTCTCTGCCACATGGCTTTAGGTACCTTCACTGCTGAATTGATGGCCATTAAATTAGCCCTTAGCTATGGCTAGAGCATTCCACTCTGTAGTGACTCCCTTAGCTGACTTCCAACTATAAACCAGTGCTACTCTCCTCGCACACTGCTTTGTCTATCGAAGATCTTGTCTGTGACCTTCATCAAGCTGGGTGGCCAGTTGTTCTCGTTTGGCCCCTGGCATACATCAGGTTGCTGATTCTGGATATTGGGGTGCCAGAACCAGACTTCGGTCGTTTATATGCCATCAATTCCTGGAAGTCTGCATCTCGGAATGGTCGGACTCGATCTCCCCAAACAAACTGAGGACTGATAAGGAGACCACGACCCCGTGGCAGCCTTCCCTGCGTGCTTCTCGCAGGGAATCCACTGTCCTCTGTAGACTTCGCATTAGCCGCACTTGGCTGACCCGTGGCCATATTGTCATGCCTGAGCATCTCCTCGCTGCCGACGCAGAGCTGCCCTGATGGTGGCCTCCTTAATCATAGACTGCCCTAATTAGGTTACTTTGAGGCGGTATCTATCTTCCTGATACACTACATCTAGTGCTAGCAGACAACGCCGACTTCGCTGATCTGGTTGATATTTTGTGGTCTCTCTCCTTCCTTGTAAAGTAGGGCTGCTTGGCCTAATACGGCGCCTGAGCGGCGGGCGGGGCGCCACTCTCCGTTGCCCCCCCCCCCCCCCCCCCCAGTGGGTGGCCCAGCCTGGCCTCTACCCTTTTCACGTTTTTAACCTTTTCCATTTCTTGGTTTTAACGCCTTGACTTGACTCATCTTTTGACGACATGTCTGTGCTGTTTTTTTTCTGGGCTTTTATCTCCTCTTTTTTTATTGTGTTAGAGACACTTAGGCTTTGCAGGATATGCCTTTCGCCCTCTTCCTTTCACGACTACTCCTGGTTTGCATTTTAACGGATGAAGGGACTTACGACCTAGCAGTTAGTCCCTTTCACTCCAAACCAATCCAATCCAGTCGAAGTGTGTGGTGGGCGTTGAAGTCTCCACAGATTAGGAAGCGTGTTGGTATGTTTTGCAACATTGCGTGTATGTGTTGTTAGAAATTGTTACAGGTAGGGGACCGATTCACAGATGCAATGGAGAATCGGTATTTGTTAGTACGTACTTCTACTGTATTACTTGAAAGTCAAGGGTAGGTAGGGGCATGGTTATTGGTTTATAGTTGAATTTTGTGCTAGGCAATATGGTTACTCCATCTTTTCATCCTCTCTATCCGATCTTATTACTAGATATTCTCGACATCTAATAAACATATTTGGTTTAATCCAGTTTTCACTTATAATAGTGACAGGGTAGTCTTTAATATAAAGTTCGTGCATGAACGACACTCTATTAGCATAAGTAACTGGCAGTCCAGTCGAGAACTTCAGTATGTTGT
Organism: Schistocerca cancellata; assembly: GCF_023864275.1. Classification (NCBI taxonomy): domain Eukaryota; kingdom Metazoa; phylum Arthropoda; class Insecta; order Orthoptera; family Acrididae; genus Schistocerca; species Schistocerca cancellata. Next base: position 11,777,250 of record NC_064626.1, read on the forward strand.
TCTGTTTGTATGAGTGACGCGTAAGTATGGCCTATGTCTGCCCTACTCCGTATTTACTTTTTTGATACTGTGGAAGCTACCATGTTATATACAGGGTGTTACAAAAAGGTACGGCCACACTTTCAGGAAACATTCCTCACACACAAATAAAGAATAGATGTTATGTGGACATGTGCCCGGAAACGCTTAATTTCCATGTTAGAGCTCATTTTAGTTTCTTCAGTATGTACTGTACTTCCTCGATTCACCGCCAGTTGGCCCAATTGGAGGATGGTAATGCTGACTTCGGTGCTTGTGTTGACATGCGACTCATTGCTCTACAGTACTACCATCAAGCACATCAGTACGTAGCATCAACAGGTTAGTGTTCATCACGAACGTGGTTTTGCAGTCAGTGCAATGTTTACAAATGCGGAGTTGGCAGATGCCCGTTTGATGTATGGATTGGCACGGGGCAATAGCCGTGGCGCGGTACGTTTGTATCGAGACAGATTTCCAGAACGAAGGTGTCCCGACAGGAAGACGTTCGAAGCAATTGATCGGCGTATTAAGGAGCACGGAACATTCCAGCCTATGACTCGCGACTGGGGAAGACCTAGAATGACGAGGACACCTGCAATGGACGAGGCAATTCTTCCTACAGTTGACGATTACCCTAATGTCAGCGTCAGAGAAGTTGCTGCTGTACAAGGTAACGTTGACCACGCCACTGTATGGAGAGTGCTACGGGAGAACCAGTTGTTTCCGTACCATGTACAGCGTGTGCACGCACTATCAGCAGCTGATTGGCCTCCACGGGTGCACTTCTGCGAATGGTTCATTTAACAATGTGTCAATGCTCATTTCAGTGCAAATTTTCTCTTTACGGATGAGGCTTCATTCCAACGTGGTGAAATTTTAAATTTTCTCAATCAACATGTGTGGGCTGACGAGAATCCACACGCAGTTGTGAAATCTCGTCATCTACACAGTTTTTCTGTGAACATTTGGGCAGGCATTGTTGGTGATGTCTTGATTGGGCCCCATGTTCTTCCACATACGCTCAATGGAGCACGTTATCATGATTTCATACGGGATACTCTACCTGTGCTGCTAGAACATGTGCCTTTACAAGTACGACACAACATGTGGCTCATGCACGATGGAGCTCCTGCACATTTCAGTCGAAGTGTTCGTACGCTTCTCAACAACAGATTCGGTGACCGATGGATTGGTAGAGGCGGACCAATTCCGTGGCCTGCACGCTCTCCTGACCTCAACCTTCTTGACTTTCATTTATGGGGGTATTTGAAAGCTCTTGTCTACGCAACCGTGGTACCAAATGTAGAGACTCTTCGTGCTCGTATTGTGGACGGCTGTGATACAATACGCCATTCTCCAGGGCTGCGTCACCGCATCAGGGATTCCATGCGACGGAGGGTGGATGCATGTATCCTCGCTAAATGAGGACATTTTGAACATTTCCTGTAACAAAATGTTTGAAGTCACGCTGGTACGTTTGGTTGCTGTGTGTTTCCATTCCATGATTGATGTGATTTGAAGAGAAGTAATAAAATAAGCTCTAACATGGAAAGTAAGCGTTTCCGGACACACGTCCACATAACATATTTTCTTTCTTTGTGTGTGAGGAATCTTCCCTGAAAGTTTGGCCGTATCTTCTGGTAACACCCTGTATATTAGCGTGGCCAAACTATCTTTGTTTAATGAGATCTAGTAACAAGCTGTGTTACTAGAGCTGTTATTCCAATCACCAACTGTTAGATTATCGCCGTGTTCTTATACTACTAGATCTGTTTTCCAACCACCAACTGTTAGATTATCGCCGTGTTCTTATGCTCCCCTCCAGATGTACGAACCTGTTGTGGTTCAGGAGTTTGTGATCGTGGTGCATATGGATTCTCTTTAATAGGAGGTAGAACTTGGAGTTGGCGTAGTCTTTATTTGCTATGGCCTTATGTTGTGAACGTTGTCTTGTATCTGTGCGGAATGCTTGTCATGTGGAGGGGGTAGTCTTCCTCCCATTCAGATTTATTCTTACCAAGATTGCCTGCCACTGCCACAGCAAGCATAATGTCGTAGGATTACATATTCTTCAGCTTCCGCTATCTTAATCTCTTCTTGTTTGAGATGTACTGGGTAGGACTGACAGGTGGACGTGGCGCCCTGTTTCGCTTGTGCACTCGGCTGTCTGTGACTGTCATTGGTTACCGAGATGGTCATATCCAAGTCGTCTAAAATACAGCCTTACTTCATGCCATACATTGTCAGATATTCTGGTAGGAACCGGGATGCAAATGTAACCACATATGTTGCTGTGGTTTGTAGTTCCTAAATTATTTATTGTCTTGATCATTCTGTGCACATTGGTGACTAATTGTAGATTGAATAGCGTCATTCAGCCCTAACTCGGGTAGTTCGACATCTACAGGGTTATTACAAATGATTGAAGCGATTTCACAGCTCTACAACTACTTTATTATTTGAGATATTTTCACAATGCTTTGCACACACATACAAAAACTCAAAGTTTTTTTTAGGCATTCACAAATGTTCGATATGTGCCCATTTAGTGATTCGGCAGACATCAAGCCGATAATCAAGTTCCTTGCACACTCGGCGCAGCATGTCCCCATCAGTGAGTTCGAAAGCATCGTTGATGCGAGCTCACAGTTCTGGTACGTTTCTTGGTAGAGGAGGTTTAAACACTGAATCTTTCACATAACCCCACAGAAAGAAATCGCATGGGGTTAAGTCGGGAGACCGTGGAGACCATGACATGAATTGCTGATCGTGATCTCCACCACGACCGAACCATCGGTTTTCCAATCTCCTGTTTAAGAAATGCCGAACATCATCATGGAAGTGCGGTGGAGCACCATCCTGTTGAAAGATGAGGTCGGCGCTGTCGGTCTCCAGTTGTGGCATGAGCCACGCGTGAAACTTGCTCGCACGCGTTCAACCGTTTCTTCGCTCACTGCAGGCCGACCCGTTAATTTCCCCTTACAGAGGCATCCAGAAGCTTTAAACTGAGCATACCATCGCCGAATGGAGTTAGCAGTTGGTGGATCTTTGTTGAATTTCGTCCTGAAGTGTCGTTGCACTGTTATGACTGACTGATGTGAGTGCATTTCAAGCACGACATAACGCTTTCTCGGCTCCTGTCGCCAATTTGTCTCACTGCGCTCTCGAGCGCTCTGGCGGCAGAAACCTGAAGTGCGGCTTCAGCCGAACAAAACTTTATGAGTTTTTCTACGTATCTGTAGTGTGTCGTGACCATATGTCAGTGAATGGAGCTACAGTGAATTTATGAAATCGCTTCAATCATTTGTAATAGCCCTGTACATTCCTAATAACTCCCTGCCTATGAGTTATGTGGTTTGGTATGTATGTTATCATCTGTTTATGATGCAGCGGATTACCCTCCACAAACTTGTTTGCAACCTCACTTGTTGATAAATCAGTACTAATTGTGCTTTTCCCTCAACCTTGAGATACGCTATTTTCTGCTTGTACTCAGAATCTGAGGTAAATAGTATCTTCCCGAAGGGCATGGGGTGGTATTCACCGACATTACCATTAAATTCCTCATCAAATACATAAAACGTGCCTACTGCATTAGTGTGATATCTATTATCTTTGGTTTGATCATATATTAGCTGTACATTTGTTTGCGAAGGATTTTCCCTTGGTATATTACTGTTTTCTCGCATAAGTCGTGTGCTCAATGAGTTATTACCCAGTTTCGCCCTCCAAATCCCCCTGCGAGGAAGGGGGAAATTGTCAGACGTACCTGTGTTGAGTTTTGTCGAACTCCTTACTTCCTTCGTTATTTGTTGCTGGGCTTGTCGAATGGTGACCTCGTGTCTTCTCTTTTAATTCTTCCTTCCATTCCAGTTCAGAGCTCGCCGTTTGCTCAGTATCTATACTCATGTTGAGGCGAGCTTCCTCTCCTTTTAATTCTCGGTTCTATAACCGCACGTCAGGGAGGTGGTCTGCTCCCTCCCCAAGTGGACCACTGTCCATATTTATTGTACCACTATTTGTTCAGATTACGCCGAGTTGTGGCCCTGCTTTATTTAACACACTCGACATGCATTTTACTAATAACTTTTTTCTGCATTTCACAAAAAGAAAAATTAACTGTTGCAATCCTATTTACTCGATTGCTAACAAAAGATCCCCTGTCGCGACGGTTTTGTTTGACTGCGCGTGACGTCATTTTACTGAAACCAACATCTAAGTCACTTGACTTTGGGCACGAAGCCGAACGTGTCATTACGCATATATAGTGAACAATTCATGACTTTTTGTTACAGATCAAATGTTGTGCTTTTTACTTGATGCAGAAGTAAAAACCTTCGCATATGCTCAGATTAGATAGTTGTTTTGTATCCTACAGATTAGGTAAAGTGACGAAAATCTCAGTTGTGTAAGTGAATGACTTTAAAATACTTGCAGAGGTATTTCCATAAGTTAGAAGTTTATATGGATGTTGGTCCTTGGATGTAAAACTTTGTGAATGACTAAGATTTTGGGACGACATATCGTTAATATCTAGCTCATTGCACCAGTATAAACGACGTTTTGTAATATATTATGCTTCCTATATTGATATCGTTTCGGTATCTGTACTGTATTAAGCAAAAGTTAGAGGACTACGTGCTTATTTTGTGTAAATAAATGACATTATGCGAATTTACTTTCTTATTAAAGCCTACTAAAGCATTTCACACACATTCTTGTGGAATCGTTAGAAAACTAATGCTGCGTTCGAAATTGTTATTTTGTCTTCCACGTCTGTGGAAGCGGCGAACTTAGAGAATTCATATAAAAAAAAAGTTTTCACTACAGAAGTCATTCTGTCGCTTGTTAGACGAACTGTCAATACGTTTCAACTTCACCACACGATAACCACTGCTTTATAATCAGAAATGTGCGAGAAACTAGGTTAACTGCACTACTACATGTGTGAGAGTAGTAATACAATTCGTTGAATTGTGAAAATCAATGCTTGATTTCAGCTATAAATGAGAGAAATTGTAACTGTCAGCTCCACTTAACACAGCGCGTAACGACAGGAACTCGACTTCCTGCCCCGAAGTTTCAAGCGTCAGCACGTGTTTTTATTTTTTCAAGTGGATTGGTCTTGTAAACTTCCCACTGAGGTTTTTTGATAGTCCATCCACATCGTGGTGCTCTGTGTAATTGTTATTGATTAACAATGTTGGTAGATGGTGTGAACCTAGTGGGTCGATTGGAAAGTGCGCAGTTGGAAATGTTGGCAGTGCTAGGAGAACATAGTTTAATGTTCACTGTTGACTGTTATAGCGATAAAATGTAACAATGTAACAATTGTTTTAAAGCGATGAGGTATTAAAGTGGGTGAATAATCACTCATTACAATCTGCTGATTATCTTTTATCGCTATCAGTAAGTTGGTACATTCTCTAGCTGTGTAATCACTTCCCCCAACTCCTGCGCAGTTTGAGATCGAATTGTCAGATGTAATGACTGTTGCATCTTACGGAAGACCTTATACGTCCGCGGCTCGTGGTGTAGAGGCTAGCGTTGCTGTCTCTGGATCACGGGGGTCCGGGGTTCGATTTCCGGCCGGGTTGGGGATCTTCTGTGCCCGTGGACTGCGTGTTTGTGTTGGCGCCATAATCATCATCTGTGACAGTGGATAGATTGGATTCTGTAAAAATTGGGACTTTGTACGGGCGCTGATGACCTCGCAGTTGAGCGCCCCACAAAGCAAACTAAAGCTTCAGCTTCTATTTTATTTCTTAGTGGTCTGTAAACCAAATAGCGACACGGCCTTTTCCATCCAATCTGTCAGATCTTAGCATAGAATATCCTTCGAAAGTTGCAGGTGGACACTGTTGGGACCATGTTTAGATATCATACAGATACATAGAATAATTTAGCAGAAATGTAACCATAGTATGTTGTTGTCAAGGTGTCAACAGAAGCTGTCAGTTTTTAAAAACGAATAGAGTATCTCAAAGTCGGTGCTCAGCAGCTGTAGATTAATAAAACCCCATCAGCTTATTGACATACCAGCTATAACGATGTCCTAAGAACGTAAGTACTTCCAAACTGAAGCGTAAAAATTATGAAGTAATTTATAACTAATGAAAAGTACGAAAACCTTGTTCAAATATCTGTGTATATTGTATGTAGCTCGAAAATGGTCATGGTGTCCAAATGAACTCGTGGCCATAAGCACAGATTAATAAAATTGTTTGATGTCTTGACAAGTCAAAGAATAGCATATTACTGTACTTAAAAACTATTTAACCACTGGTGGAAACAGACCAGTGGTAACCTTTCTTAAAAGAAATAAGTCCTGTAGAGTGATCAACCACCTGAAAATGAAAATGAGCCCCATGCGTTCGAAATGCATCGTGTATTTTGAACAAAGGCAATTTGTTTTCTTTTTTCACGTCTACGCGGACATATCGACTGCAATAGTCATACATTTATGGGCGCTGATGACCATGCGTAGTGTCCTAACCGAGAAATCAGCACCACTAGACATACATAATCTGTAGATTTTGTCCTCCTGTTGAGAAGAAACAGGCACATAATATTTATGCAAGGAGCGGTCGCATTGTATTCACATCGGAAACATTCGTCGTTGTGTTCATAACGTTCAGCATGTTCTCGTAAATCTTAGAGAGAGAGAGAGAGAGAGAGAGAGAGAGAGAGAGAGAGAGAGAGAGACAACTTTGTACTATCAAAAACCTGAGCTTGTCTCGTACGAATAAGTAGTCTGTCGACAATAGAACTTTTTAGACCACCACTGCCTACTTTAGGCCACGCATTTACTAAAACTGGCCGAATTACCAAAGCGTTGGTAACTACGAAAAGCGTTCAATAAGTTGATTTTATTCAGCATTTCAATGCACGATGTCATTCCCTACTCTTTTGTGCACAAAGCCCTGTTTTTCATCATAATCTCCGTCGAGTGTACGGCCTTACGCCACCTTTTTGGGAGGATCTGTTTGACTGCACGGTACCACTCTACCGGAGCCCGTCTTGCTCAGTAACTTCCCTATCGTTCACGTGCTGCTTTCCGTGGAGTGCATCATTCATCGGGCCAAACAGATGGGTGTCGGAAGGTGCGGGGTGCCGGCTGTCGGATGGACGAGGAAGAACAGTTCAGCAAAGTTTTGTGAGCCCCTCTCGGGTGCGCAGTCTCGGGTGAGGCGGCCGTGCGATGCCACGGAGCAGTAACAGTTCGTTTGAATTTTTGTGGCGACAAACACGTCGAAATCATTACTTGAATTTCCTGAGGTTAGCACAGTACACTGCAGAGTTGTTCCTCGGACGGTGAGGGGAGACATGGAGCAGAGTAACTGCTTCGTGGTCCCAGAAGGCCGTCACCGTGACCCTGCCGGCTGAGGGTGCGGCTTCGAGGAGGAGAGACGGTGCTCTTTACGGTCTTCTGTTTGGCGACGAGGAACGTAGAGGGCGCACACTTTTGAGTACCCCAAGTGCTGGGCGACGAGCAGTAGTGCAGCGAGGTGCTTGTCATCTGTCGGTCACCTGGAATGTGTGTGTGTCCGGAAGTTGCAACGCTGCAGGAATCACAGCTGTGTTCGGCCGGGCAGGTCTGCGCGACCTCAACGACTCACCGCGCTTATGTTCACTGCCAGATCACCGTTCACGTTCTGCATGTGCCTAAGAATATCTGCGATGCTCTGGTTTTCCTCCAAAAGAAACTCGGTGACGGCTCTGGTCGGAATGCTTGTCCGTTAGAGACGCTATTTTGAAGACTACGTACAGCGCAGCCACCCATCGGGACTTCACGAAAGTGTAGAGACTGAAGCGTGATTATTCGACCAAGTCACGCAACAAATTCTGCAGTCCTTAAGCCGAAAATTGGCGAGAAAAAATTGTCGCATTATTTATCGTACATCCCACGCGCTATTCCAGGTTTTTCCATCACAACCAGATATGACAGACAGACGCCGGTCGTTTCAGGCGGTAATGTGTGTGTGTGTGTGTGTGTGTGTGTGTGTGTGTGTGTGTGTGTGTGTGTGTGTGTGTGTGTGCGCGCGCGCGCGCGCGCGCGCGCGCGGCAAGTCTCGAAATTGGCAGGGATAATGACGGTGCATAAGTATTGGACAGCAACTGCCACTCTGCAATACAACACGGGAACGTAGAAGGTAACAGTAACCAGAACAGTCTTCGTTCGAATTACACAAAGATCAAACTGCGAAGAAAAGTTGTTCCTTAAGTGACGAAGCTATAGCTTCTGTGTTTGTTGTCAGAGACAGTGTTCTTGTGGAAATCAGTCCGGGATTATTGCAGGAGTAACTTTTTTAAGCAGAACACTGTAAGCCACGTCGTGTCTCTGCGACTTGACTCGAGAGTGGATTACGACGTTGGAAGGTGGTCGTTAACAAGGAACTGTCACTTCTTCATTCGGTTTTTTGTGTCTGTGGTGAAGTATCGCGGTTTACTACGAATGCTCGTGCATGCAGACGAATCGCCCACTGACGAGAGACGCGTGACAACTGCCGGGCCGCAGCCGCTGGCGGCGAGCCTACTTCTGCCGCCGTCCCGCCATTGCAGTTTGGCGGCGGCGAGGGCGTTGAAACGGTCGGTCGCTACTGTCCCCAGCAGAGTGCTACACCCGTACAACTTGCCATGTATTTAACGCCCGACAATAAATTACATAAGCGACCTATCCAGAACAAGAGGTTGACGAACGAGGATTTCTTTTCGAAAACAAAGAGAATTGTGTATCACTTCTTATTGCTCGTCAGAGGAAGAAGCGTTGCATGTGGATAGTGCCCATATGAATCAGGATGTGGACTTTGGAACACCTGGAAGTTCGAGAATAACAAAATGCTTCAAACAGTATTTGCTCTCGCGGACATCCGACCTGTCGGATATTGTGCATTCTCACGTAATAGTGATCGAATACAGGACTTGATCACAGGGATAAGCTCGCCGAGTGACGCAACGGTTCTTACCGCTATGCCTTCCAGAGCTCCCTCCCCCCTCCCCTGTCGGCCCCCTCCAGCGAGCGCCGTCGCCGCCCACCGTTCCACACCACTTACTGTCTCACTTCTTTGACGTGCCGCTTAAAAGGCGCATTGCACTGCCGTCATATTTTTGTCAGATTTAAAGATGGCGGGCAACAACTTCTTATGCTCTGCAGTTGATAGCACCACAGTTCATTGTGTTTGTATTTGTAAGAAAAGCGGCGGAAAAAAGAAAACTAGTTGTATGAAGCCATAGGTATTACGTCTAGATGATAAAAGCATTCAGCAAAATTTCATAAGACAGCTGCAAGTGGAGGGCGTCAAGTCATATAAAATCACGAATGGATGAGTGTATTTCAGTATTTGCTCAGTAAAGCGGCTTCTCGTATTTCAAAACAGAGTACTCTCTTGAGAAATGCCATTTGTGCAGAAGACAGGCAAACTGTGACACTGGGATTTCTTGATACAGGAGAGAACTACATCACATTGCACATTAATCAAAATAATTCCAGAAACGTGTGAAGGCATTGAAGGGAGAAATATGAAAAGGTAAAGAAATGTTCTGTTCACTATATGGGCAGTAAGAACTATTTTTTCTTTTGATAATTTAATTAATGGAATTAGTGTTCTAACAACTATAAAATTAAAAAAAGTACGAAACAGACGAACCGCTTTTTAACTTGTGGCATCCAGAATTCAAAAATAAAATAGAATGGAAAACTAAGAAAATTTTTTTTTATGTTAGTGTGTCACCGCATCCTCTATTCCGGCTTGCTGAAAAGCTGCTGGATGTTTCCAGATGTAGAAGTGGATTGGTGTGGCAGTGAAGTCGCCTGCAGCATATTCCACCTGCCCATCAGCACGCAATTAATAGCATGCAATGCGTCCCTTGCTCCCCCCCCCCCCCCCTCCCGCGTCGTCCATAAAGTTTATTTAAAAAGATAAAAAAAAGGTGAAGGAGCGCACCAACTTTGAAGCCATGTCAACAAAACACTCTACAGAGACGTCAAATAGCTGTAGCGACGCCAGCGGTCGCATTTCACATTGCAGTGAACAGAAGACGATGTCCTACATTTAGCCGACCGCGGTGGCCGAGCGGTTCTAGGCGCTTCAGTCCGGAACCGTGCGACTGCTACGGTCACAGGTTCGAATCCTGCCTCGGGCATGGATGTGTGTGATGTCCTTAGGTTAATTAGGTTTAAGTAGTTCTAAGTTCTAGGGGACTGATGACCTCACATGTTAAGTCCCATAGTGCTCAGAGCCATTTGAACCATTTGCCCTAGATTTATTTGACGACAGCCGAGATTTGACAAACTTCCGTATTACACCATCACATTTCTTTGAACATAGATATTTGACATATTAATTTTGACATAGAAGTGTGACAGTGTGATGCCGCCCTTAAAAGATTTTGCTTCCATGCGCACGCGCCTCCAACCTGCTAGCGCTCCGTGATGTTTTCGGTGACAAACGCACCAAACGTCGATACGTTGCGCCAAATGTCTCAGCTCGTAGAAACTGAAACGGACATTGCGGAATCAAAACTGCAAAGTTGTGAAACACAACTTCCGTTTTAGTGGATTGTGTGGTTTATGGAATTGCCGAATTTGTCGAGTACGACGATGTTAAGCTATATATAATGTCTTCAGATTGAAGTTGGGTAAATAACTTTGTATAAAATGAAATAAATTTGGCCTGTTGACAATTAAGCTTCATACGACGACTGAGAACCTTCCTCCAAGGTATCTTCAAAGACAGGAATAATGCAGGGGTGGGACAAAAGTATGCAAACACCGTGAGAAACTCGTGCTCGAACATGAATACAGATGCTAGCCGAGCCCGCAGTTTGCGTCGTCGATTGACCACGAGCGGCACCTGTGCCGTTGCAGGCATCAGTCGTGGTCAGAACAGCATTTTGTGTAATGGCGAGTGATTGTGTTGGAGATAAGTGAATTCGAATGTGGGCAAATTGTTAGTGGTCGTATGCTTCTGTAATCGAGGGAGCCCAAGCCTTTGCTGATTCGAAAAGCACCGTATCGAGGATTTATATCGCACGCAGAGAAAGCGGAAAATCGTCGTCGTCTCACACAATATGGAAGGAGGTGTGTCCCATATGATCGTGACAGATGGTAATGGAAGATGATTAAAAATAAAAGGACGACAACTGGAAAAGTCACTGCTGAACCGATTGTCGCACTTGCGAATCGTGTCAGCACCAAAACAACACGAAGCAGCGAATTGCAGGGCGAGCTGCAATCTGAAAACCACTCACCAGTGTGCGAATACCCCTAACAGAAGGAACGTTGTGACCGCCTTGGATGATAGATCCATTTCACGGTGACGCTGTGTTTCAAGACATGGAAGAATATGGCCCAACCATCTCTCCTCGTTGCCTCCAGATTTTCTTTTTCTCCTAATTGCCTGCCCATAGTATACCTGCAAGTTTTCTATAACAGCTATTCACAATCACACTCGAAGAAAACTAACCGCGTGTTTGAAAGCGTGCTGTTTACAAACAGCAGAAACAAAAGAATACCGACCGTTGCATTCCAAGGATAGCCAACACACACTGGGATTTAAAAAAAAAAATCCAGAACGTACAATGTAGGGGGATATGAAGATTTAAATTTATGCAGAAAAGTGGGCGTGGCACATACACACGTGGTAGGAAAATGCTCTTTAAATGCTCGAAAAATTTTTTTTTCAGCAAAATCCTTTTGAGTATTAAATAAAATCATAATCTACCGAAATATGATGAAAACCGAAAATCAGTTTTTTTCGACCAGGACCACGGTGTGGTCCCCTTAAAATCATGTCAATGATGTGATTGATGTGTTCAACTATCTAAGGAGGGATGCGGAAATAGAATTCGGAAGTATTCTTGAAGACGCTATTAAACTGGCAGAAGATATTGGAAGTGTAATAGCAATACCAAGAACTATTTCAACACAAAGCAAAACAGACAACGTTCCTGCTTCAGACGCCGAGGAATACCTCAGGCGAACAGTATTTTTACCTGTTGTGGATCGTTTCATTGCCGATCTAGAAACAAGATTTCTCAAAGATTTTCGCAGCATATTACCACTTGAAGGTCTTATTCCTTCATACAGTGCGGACGAAGTGATCCAGGCATCCAAGAAATATCAACAGTTTTTGGAGAGTTCTTCGCTTTTAATGGAAGGAGAGCTGAAAATATGGAAGAAAAAGTGGATTGATGAAAGTAAAAGACTTGAAACAGCAACTCAAGCTTTAAAGAAGTATGACAAGCAGTTTTTCCCAAATGTGTATGTTTTACTTCAAATATTTGGGACTATTCCTGTCACCACAAGCACTCCTGAACGGAGCTTCTCTACTTTGAGACGAATAATGACTTATTTGCGTAACACAATGGGGCAGGTAAGACTAATTGCATTGGCTCTTGCAAATATCCACAAAGAAAGAGATACGGACATTGAAAATACCATTGACATATTCAGTAAAAAGAAGCAGGGACGAATGAGCATGACAAATTGGGCAGAACACGGAAATATCCATTGAATTTTGTTACAGAATTCTTTTTATATTCATGTCAAGTTCAAGTTTTTACATTCATGTCGTCGTCTGTATCCAGAAAATTAATGAAAACTTATTTGTTGTAAGTTGACTTATTTATGGCTTATGTAATTTATAAAATCTCCCGTGTTAAAATAAGTTTTGTATTACCCTCAACTCCACAATTACCAAAAACTACTTTAAGAAACAACAAATTTTACCAGTTTGTCGGTGGAGGACCCCAACTCTCCTTTTGTTTAGCAAATATTCCATTCCCCCAAACTCCCTCACCACCATTAGCGCGCACCCCCCCCCCCCCCCCCCCCCCGTCCCTCCGACCGACTCCCGTTGCGAGCTAACGAAATTTTATTACCAGCCTTATCGCTGCAGTTTCCCAAGCAGAAAATCTTAAATCTCGCTTTCAGTTTGTATTTCTCGTACCGCTGTTGCTTAGATTCTGGTTTACCCATAGTCGCGTTCTTTGGTTTTTTCTGTCGTCTTTCATCACAATGAACGCAGCACAAATTGCCTTGCAAAGAAATCAGTGCATAGCAAACTGCTTGCTGCGCAATGAGGCAACATTTGGATACGAAAACGCGTGCGTTCTTTCAGCTATTTTTCGTACGTATGTTCTTTTGTTCCAGTGATTTGTATCGGGAAAAGAAGCATCGTGTGGGCAAATCTTACCGTTAACAGTCTTAAGGCGGGACGTAACTGTCACGGTCACGTTCTTTTTCAATCTACACGGATTTCTGGTATGATGTCTATCTTCTAATATCGGTTTTTGGAAACGTGACATACGAGAGGAGAAGCAAACATCAAATGTCACCGTTTTTTCCGTTCTTTTACGGAAGTTGCAAATGTTAGTGCGGCACGTACGCAATAATAAACTGACAGATGTCTGGAGGTCGTTGACAAGCGTGCCGCCCGGAGCGCTGTGCTCAGTGTCCTCGCGCAGTAGCGCCGCGCAGCGGCTAGCGGGGGAACTACCCCGCCAGCGACCAGTGCAGCGCAGTAAGGTGTCGGCCGCGGTCGCGAGTGCCAGCGGTGTGCAACGTGACGTTCAGTTCAGTGCCGAGACTGCGTCGTTCCGCCTGTCTGTGCGTCACGGCTGCGAGGCGGCGGCTCTGGCGTCGGCACGGGCACAGGCTGCCGGCGACATGCGGCGGTAGCAGCAGCAGGGCGGAGGCCGAGAAGACGGCGGGGCCATCGATCCGCGGCCACGACCACGGCGACTGGATGGTGCGATGGTGCACAGTGAGGGCGGCCCCGGCACCAGGGCCATGTTCTACCGCGACAACTCGACGTCGGCGCTCGGCCTGCCCAAGAGCCCCAGCTTCCACAGCGGCCTAGATCTGGTGGCGGCGGCCGACCCGGGGGTGGCCGGAGGGGGGGACGGCGGTGGCGGCGTCGGGCTGCCCGGCGGGGCCGCCATGGCCAAGGCCGGCGAGGCGCGCTCCGCCGCCGACGTGCTGGGCTACGGGCAGGCGATGCCCAGGCAGCTGCCCCCGCTGCTAGGTAACTCCGCCGGCCAATCGATGCGCGCCCAGGAACAGGTGCGCCTGGCGCACGGTCGATAGCGCGCGCTGGGATGCTGGCTCTCCTCTCCTCTCCTCTCCTCTCCCCTACCCCACTCTGTGGCACGTGTGCGCTACGCTACTACTCTGCCATACACAGCAACCGGGGTATTTTTGTTCTACTCTTGCTCTACCAGTGCATTCCTTGACCTTTTGTTGCCATTTCGCTTTCCCTCCCTTTGCCAATATTCCTCCCTGCCCACTTGCTTACCGAGCTATCAGTGTCTCCTGTACAGCAATTACCCCCCCCCCTCCTTCCGTCTATCCCTCCCTTTCCTCTCCTCTCCTCCACCTCCCTCTCCTCTCCTCCACCTCCCTCTCCTCTCCTCCACCTCCCTCTCCTCTCCTCCACCTCCCTCTCGCCTCTCCTCCTATCTCCCTCTCCCCCTTCCAATCGTTACTCAATCTGTACATTGACCAAGCAGTGAAGGAAACTAGGGACAAATTTGAAAACAAATTTGAAAGAGAGAAAATAAAGACTTTGCTTGCCACTGACATTGTAATTTTCCCAGAGCAGATAAAGAGCTTGCAAGACCAGTCGAACACAGTTGACGGTGCCTCGAAAAGTGTTCACTAGATGACACGGAGACGGGCAGTAGCGAGTGAAGCTTTCAAGAAACTGATAACTGTGTGAACGTCGAATGTAAAATGTTATGAAGTCTTTTCTGAAAGTGTTTGTCTAGTTTATGGCCTTACGCACAAATAATAGTCTGAGTTTTGATGCTACACATTTATTCGGCACACTCCTGCCCTGCCTAATGCTCTTAGAAAATTGCTTAATCGGTAGTCAACCTAGCTATCAGTAGCTTGTTTTACATCTTCACTGTTGTCAAAATGTCATCTGCAGTTGTTTGTTTAGGTTAGTAAACAGTTGGAAGGTCAAAGGAGCCAATACGAGTAAACGGTGGGGCACGGTACACTAATTAGAAACAGAGATCTTCAGTTCGGCGGTCACAGCTCTGAACGTGTGCGAGAGCGTGTCGTCCTTTGACGGTAGATCCCTTTCGTCTACTTCCCGTGATGTCTCGTCTCAATCGGATCCTTCAGTTTGTCGAGGAGGTCGGTGTAATACTTTCTGGTTGTGCTGCGGGCCTCGTGTTGATGGCCCACCGACAGAATTCTTTCTTTCTCTAATAAAATGGACCCGACAACTCATTTTTACTAGATTTACCGGTGTCGAATTTCTTTGGTTGTGGGGACCACTGTGGCACCATTGTTTTGACGGTATCTTAGTTTCAGTATCACGAATGTGGAGCCAGGTTTCATCCACAGTCGTTAACCTATGCAAACACCCCATTGCAACAACAAAATGGGTTGAAACAGCTCTGGATGTTCCTACATGCACTGAGGTGGAAGTTTCCTCGTGTGTAAGATATTGTTAATAATGAAACAGATTTGCTTCCAGGAGACATCCAGTGTCGCGAGTGTCATTTTGGTGGACATTAGGTTATCCTGAAGAATTGGCTTATGGACAGGATCATTTGTTGCCAGGTCTGATGATGATATGGACCACCCACAGCAGGCTCGATCTTAAATGAGGATATACTCATTCTTCAAACAAGCACACAATTTTAGATGGTGATGTAAGTTGGACACATGTGCCCTAGTTTTTTGTGGTGTCTGTGTGCAGACGTTGTCTGGAAAAACAAAAGCTTCCTAATCCTTTTTATGCCACTGATGTCAAACTTGTATGTGCAACTGCCACCTAAAAATAGCTAGAATAAGAGTTTATATTTGCTTAGTTGCATAACAAGTTATCAAAGTTCCGTGTGCTATTAAATGAGGCTTTCAATTCCAACTGGAAGTCCATTGTGGATGACAGACACAACAGGCAGGTGAAGCCTGTTAAAATTTGCAAAAATAGTAATACAACTTTAATTCCATTACTCGTTCTACACTAAGATTACGATCGTGACCTGTTGCAGTTACAAAGAAATTAAATTTTCTACGTTTCCTGTGTTTAATATAGATGAAAATACACTCCAGTTGTTTATACTAAATTAATGTAACTCATTTTTGCTCAGATAATTGTCGACTTAGCAATCCCTTTCTGTGCACCGCATCTTTTTTGCACCACAAATTCAAGTGCTTATGTGATGACAAATCTTCACACATGGTCGTTGCCATAATGTCTGTGTAATGTGTGTAAGATTGAATACAAAATATTTATCTCACACACAGTATGTTCTTTCCAAAATTGCTTAATGATCACAGCACCAAGTATGGACAAACAGCGTCATCTCTGCTGGTGTTCGTTTCTCCCCGTTGACTACCAGCTGGACGAGAGTCCCATCTGCAGCAGTCTTCCTCCTCCTCCTCCTCCTCCTCCTCCAGGATCTCAAACCTGCAGACCGTTCTCCAGTTGCCAGGCAGCCAGTTTCCACTGGTTGCAGCTACTTCTAACCGACAATAACTGTGACACCTACACAGTGTATATGAGAGTTACTATGCCCTGCCTACAACTAGGCTACTCGTAGCTATCATTGAAATAGTATTCTTCCACAAAACTTAAGCACTGATAGTTACAGCAGCATAATGTGTTAACAATTCGATGAAAGTGACCAAAAATGGGGGAGAATTTTGTCATAGTTCTGCCAGTCTCCAACAGACAGCTGGATGTCACACGACACGATGTCAGTGCCTCGCAACACGAGACAGTGGAAGGAATGGGGAAAGACTTCGTGTCATCACTAGGCGAGCAGTTCTGGTGGTGGTGGTGGTGGTGGTGGTGGTGGTCTTCATTACGACACGGCCCAGAGACGACACTCGTTCGACTTTGTACGGGGAAGAGTCATCGAGAAACTGGAAGGAGGACAAAGTGTGAAGAAGGTAGCCTAGGATTTTGGTATTGCTCAGTGTAGTGGCTCCGGGGATACCCTCATATGGGAGAGGTAGGAACATGTCGTACACTCAGGAACATTATCAAACCTAATCATTTTCAGAATGAAGATTTGAGATGAAATACTGACTGAAGTACAGCTGTGAGACTGAAGTACAGCTGTGAGAGACGATCGTAAGTCGTGCTCGGGTAGCTCAGTCGGTAGAGCTTTTGCCCTCGAATGGTGAATGTCACGGGTTTGAGACTCGGTCTGTCACACGGTTTTAATCTGCCGGGATGTTTCTGATCATTTTGGTGGTCCAAGGATTGTGGCGAGTGGAGGCACGAGGTCGCACGGGTATACTGACTTCCGAATGGTCGAATACGGTACAGTTACCGATTGCCATTACTGTGACACTGTACTTTCTCGTGTGCATTTTTCACAGGAGGTGACAGTGCACGACCTCTTGAACAGCACAGATGGAGGAGCTGTTGGAACGAATAGATATTCAATTAATGGACCGACCTGCCCGTTCCCCTGACTTAAAACCCATTGAGCACATGTGGGATGCATTGGTGGCATTTGTTGCAGCACATCAACGTGCATCAGTGGCCATCAAGCATTTCTCAGCTGGGCTGGTGGAGCAATGAAACGGCCTGCCGCAAGAACTCCTTACAGAACTTGGCGCCACCAGGGGAGCTCATTGTACAGCGTGCGTGCAGTCTGTGCTGACCACATGCTCTGTTAAGAACTGTGTCCTGCATTTTGTAATGTCCAGAAGACCACCATATATATCGTGGTGACATTAGTGTAATTATTGTCTTTGATTAAAATTATCATTTCTGTTTGTCTGGTGGCATATTTTTTTTTTTTTTTTCAGTTAACCTTTCATACTGTACTACAGCAGCGTAGCATTGACTGACAAAAAAAAAAAAAAAAAAAAAAAAAGTGAAGAGCTCAGAGTATGTGGTCTGATGTCAGTTTACCTTTGTATACATACACATGGTACGCTGGTATGTAAACGATTAGAGTTGCAGGTAGAACAGCCATGAGACTGCAGTAGTGGTGTTTATGTTGTTACCAGACTTGCTAGGGTGTGCACAGTACCAGATGATGAACAATTGCTGTGAAGGACTTGAAAATGAGGCGTACGCGCGCGCGCGCGCGCGCTTGTGTGTGTGTGTGTGTGTGTGTGTGTGTGTGTGTGTGTGTGTGTGTGTGTGTGTGTGTGTATCGTCAGCACCTGACAGATTTGGAAAGGGGCCTCATTGTGGGTCTTCATTTGGCCGGCTGGTCGAATTGTGCGGAATCCAGATTTGTGGTGCATTCAGATGTGACAGTGGCTCGATGTTGGACTGTGTGGGAATATGAAGGCAGGTATACTTGTCAATATCCTGAGCACCACAAGGGAGGCTCTCTGTATAGTGCACCGTGCAAATTATAACTGTTTCCTCGTGTACATATATGTCGACACACTGCGAGCCACCTGTTGATATGAGGCAGAGGGTACTTGTGGAAGCACTATGATTTTCCACTTCCCCTTTCCCTGTTCCATTTGCAAAGGTGCGTGGGAAGAATGATTCCCTGTAACCTTCCGTGCTGGGTCTAATTTTTAAGATTTTCACATTTTGCTCACTTTGCGAGATGTGGGAGAAAGTAGTATCTTGCGTGACTCTTCCTGGAACGTACCCTTTCTGAGTTTCAGTGGTATACCAGTCTGTGGTGCACGCAAACTCTCTTGTATTGTCTACCACTCCTGCTCCTGTGCAGACTAAACTATCTAGTTACAAAACCTGCGATTCTCGAATGAAATTTTCACTCTGCAGCAAAGCGTACACCGATATGAAACTATTCGGCATGTTAAAACGGGACTGAGACTCAAACTCGAGATCTTTGCCTTTTGTGACTGAGTGCTCAGTCTGTAGAGCACTTGCCTGTGAAAAGTAGAGGTCCAAAGTTCAAGTCTTTGGTCTTGCACACAGGTTTAATCTGCCAGGAAGTTTCATGCTGTTCTTCATTGGATCTTGCATCTCTCTTCTATTTATAGCGTCCTGTAAGGGGTCCCACACTTACAACCAAATACTCAAGAATCAGTCAAAATTTTGTTTTGTAATGTTTTGTTGAATGACTTCAATTTCCTTAAGATTTCTCCTATGAATCTCAGTCTGAAGTCTGCTTCTCCTGCAATTTGTTTTGCGTGTTCATTCCACTTCAGGTTGTTCCTAGGTATTTTATCGACAGTTACTTTGTTGAGTGATTTGTCAACAACAGTGTAATTGTACAGTTGTAGGTTTCTTCACCTGTGTATGTGCAATATACAGGGTGGTCCATTCATAGTGACTGGGCCAAATATCTCACGAAATAAGCATCAAACGAAAAAACTACAAAGAATGAAACTCGTCTAGCTTGAAGGGAAAAACCAGATGGTGCTATGGTTGGCCTGCTAAATGGCACTGCCATAGGTCAAACGGATATCAACTGCATTTTTAAAAATAGGAACCCCCATTTTGTGTTACATATTCGTGTAGTACGTAAAGAAATATGAATGTTTTAGTTGGACCACGTTTTTCGCTTTGTGATAGATGGTGCTGTAATAGTCGCAAACATACGGTTCACAATTTTGAACAGTTGGTAACAGGTAGGTTTTTTAAATTAAAATATGGAATTTAGGTACATTCGAACATCTTATTTCGGTTGTTCCAATATAATACATTTGGTTAAGTTCGTGGTGTACTGGCCGTCGCTGCACCAATCGCCAATCCTCCCCAGGCCTTCCTGAAATTTGCGACAGTCTTATGCCATTGCTACCTTGTTATGGACTCCATCGCCATCTGCGAGCAGCCTCGTGGAGCTTCGAAGTTGTCCACTGGATTATTTATATTTATAGTGAACAGAAAAGCCCTATCACACTAAACGATGCTGTATATGTGAGCATTTGTTCAACAAGTCTTCTGGTATTTTTGTCTATCCCTGATTCATAAAGTGTCTGGAATAGTGTTTGTCTGTCAGTTCAGTCGTAGACCTTCTTGAAGTTAAAAAGTTTGTTATTGATCCAGTAAGTTTTTTTTTACACCATAAATACCGTCCCTAATATAGTTGTATTATGGGAATTTGTAATGGCTGGATTTCCTATGTAGATCCTGTATCCACCTGACTCAAATGCATTGTCATCAAGGTACCTTGTTTCTTGAAGTGCTAATATAAGTCGGCTATGTTGAATTGATTGAAGAGTGTCCGTTAGGTGTTTTAGTTTTCCAACTTTCAGGAGTGTCCAATAATGATCGAAACAGACGAAATTAATTAAAATTTGTGCTGCGGCCAGGACTCGAATCCGGGTCTTCTTGCTTGCTAGGCAGAAATGCTAACCATTACACCACCGCAGTACGATGTTCAGCATTGCTGCACGAACTACCTAAGCTAAGTGCCCTCCCCAACACAAACTTCAATTCATTTTTCCCTTACATATTGTCACTACTGCCAGGGCTCTCCGATATTGGCTAGCACCCCAGCATTGGACGTAATGGGGCGTCCCTGTGCTGTTGGTGATCTTATAGATCTATCAGCTTAGGTAGTTCGTGCAGCAATGCTGATCATCGTACTGTGGTGGTGTAATTGTTAGCATTTCTGCCTAGCAAGCAAGAAGACTCGGATTCGAGTCCCGGCCGCAGCACAAATTTTAATTCATTTTGTCTGTTCCGATCATTATCGGAGGTAATAGAGAGACTTAAATGTCTCGGGGAAACATTTAATTATATCATCTTTCTTAAGTGTGTTGATGTTCAGAGTCCTCAGTAGGTGTTTTTTCTTGGGTCTTATCTGTGAAGCAGTTGTAGGAAGCTCCGACTCTATCCTTGCAATATATACGCAAATCTGAATTTCGGATTTCATTGTTGTTCACTTACAAATTCAACCAACTTCCTATTCCTAAAGCTGTCCGGGTATTGTTACCTTTAATAAGCAATACAGGTACCGGAACTTTACCATAAAATGTCCTGCAGTTACTGATATACTGACTGGCTGTTTCTGACCTGTCTAGAAAATTGTTCTCAGAGAGTGACACGGTTAGTCTTTCTTTGATTTTCACCACTGATCCCAAAGAGGGGTTCTTCGAACGTAGAAAAAAGCCTATGTACACGCCATGTGTACTTTATTTGTGTAGTGCACACCTGGCCTATTGAGGAGGCCCCTCTGCTACTCGCAAAGGTCAACTAATTTGCACCTGACATTGCCACAGAATTCTACGCTTTTGGTTTAGATCTTCTTCTCGACTCCAGACCAGAGCACCGTGATCACTCTGGGTATGTGACGCTGCAGGTGGTGAGTTGTGCTTGCAGTGCTACTTGCCTTCATTAAACCAGCCAGTCACATAAAGGTATCAAGGGGTGCCTCGGAAGGCAGACAAAAAGCATCGTTTGTGCCAACATGACCCACTATCCACAACCAGTTCCATCCAGAGCATTCAGTAGCTGCTGGTAAAGCACCTCACATGAGACTTCCCAGCACATATATTGAGTGGACACTGGCCTCCTTTCCCAGTCTATCTGTTTCTCTGAGCTGCTCTCATACTTGCCTAACATGGCCATCCATATCCACCCTCTGCACTTGTCCTGGCTTGG
This sequence comes from Schistocerca cancellata, assembly GCF_023864275.1. NCBI lineage: Eukaryota > Metazoa > Arthropoda > Insecta > Orthoptera > Acrididae > Schistocerca > Schistocerca cancellata. The sequence continues at coordinate 11,798,792 of NC_064626.1, forward strand.
CGGGAAAATTTATCACCGACATCTGTCAGATGTGATAAGTGCGAGAAACTAGTTGTGTGGCCGGTTGCCACTTTAACCTTCCACCAAAAGATATGTGAACCCACTACTTTGTGCCACTCAGTCTTGAATGCAGACAGACCTGTCAGATGTTGCACATCAAAAGAAACAATGGCAATGGGGTTTCCAGAAATTCCATCCAATAGCTGCAGGGATGTCGCAACTTTTGTTCCGTGGTCACTGCTCGTTAAAAGCATTAGCCTGAAGTCTGTCAACCTTGGTCGACGCAGCTTATCTGTTTCTGGGCGGTGGCCAATTTTCCTTGTATCTGCACATAAAAAGCATAGTCAGTATCCATTTCATACAGTGTAAAAACTATATAAAATCACAAAAAGTGTGTATGACTTAACTGATAGAGGACAACAGATCTCAGCAGGAGAGAAAAATACCCGATTGCGCTGCTGCGAACAATGTGTTGGTTTAGTGACTGCACACAGCCCAACTGGTTAAGTTTGGCATGCAAATGGATGTTCCTCTCCAGCCAGGATCCCTTGAGGAATTACTGTACACTGATCCTCATGAAGCTGTTAAACTACAGTTGATGTATTGTGCAGAAATGTCAGCATCAATAGGCTGTTCCCTTTTGTGTGTGTAGCATTGAAGTTAAGAGGATCATAATATCCTCCCTTTTACACCAAGGACCTTGAAACATGCAATACCCCTTTTACTGTTTGGGAATTTAACAATGCAGTAGTGCAGTACAGGGAGAAGTCCCCAAGACCAGACCGTACATTGCCAGATGCTTCATCATGTCAGTAACAGTGGGAAATAAAACAACATTTAACAGGATGATGCCAAGAAGGAATTTTTTCACCCAATGAAAAGAAAGTAAGTATGATAACAACCACCTTAAAACCTGGCAAAAGTCCGTGCTGTAAGGACAATTACTTCCCAGTAAGCTTACTGGTAACTCTGTAAAAATTGCTGTTAGTGGATAGTTAGATCATCTCTTGCAACTGAAATTTGTCATCAAGGATATCTTTGTGCATCGTGGGGGGGAGGGGGGGGAGGCAGTTACTGTTACATAACACTGCACAAGTGGGACTTCTGGGGCAGCTGGTCCATCTTTATACAAAACCGTATGTTCTGTAGAATTAAGGGCTGTATCAACTCTTAGGAAACTACACAGACTAGATAACAGAGAACCTAAGGGGTCTGTCTTAACCACCACTCGCTTTGCCTTCCCAGTAAACATAATTGTCATTGCCCAGGATCTAATATCTTATTGTCACTGTGCTTCTGTGATCGTTGCCTGTGTTACAGCTCCTCATCACTATAGTCTGCTGAATGTGATCTCTAAGTGTAGAACATAGATGTGTGCTAAAAATTTCATGTACTGTATTTCATTGGTGAAATCCCAGATTATGCACTCCCATGAGTTCAAATCTGTTCACCTCCACCCTGAATTAGACGCAAAACACTAACATTTGCCAATTATTGATTATGCATTACGCTCATTTCTTGAGTTTACTCAATAGTAAGTTTACCTGGGTGCCACACAGAAAGCAACTAATAGCTATTTATGTTTGGGAACTTGACTGTTTATCTTAGGTAGGTTGTAAATACCTGTGGAAAGCAGATGGAACTGTCATCACAAAATTATGTGCATAACTCGTCTTAACCCCACTAGATTATGGTAGTCTCAGAGAGAAGTCACTGCACCTTCCCTGTACATGATGGCAAAATTTAACTCGCAATAAGAGCTTCCCATATACGGCCGATAGACAGCTTCCTGGTGGAGACAGTATTCTTCCCCTGAAGATATGCTCTCAACAACTTGTAATTAATTATTATTGATAAGGGGTAAAAAATTTAGACTGCCAAAAGTCCTTGTTATATAATCTTCTTCTTTAACCTCAAAATGTGTCTGCTTAGAAATGGTTTTAAAAAATAAGAAATGTGGCCAGCCATCATACATTGCATTATATTGCCCCAAAGATAAAGGAAAAGGTATTCATAAGTCAATTATAGTTTCCTCAAACTCCCTTATATACTGAGTGAATGTAGTATTTATGCAGCAGAATTAATAACTGTATTTCAGGTTGTCACCTGTCCGAAAATTAACTCCACTCAAGAACCTCTTATAAGCAATGAGTTTCTTCTCCTGGAAGTAAGAACATACCTTTGAAAATGTCCCATAGTATATGACATCCAACTGCTGTTACCATGGCTTGTACAGAATAGGTGCCATCATTTTGTTCCTTTAGATACAAAGCCATGCTGGCGTTCTAGGAAATGGGTTTGTGTATGAGCTGTCTGATTCAGCCTTCAAACGTAACTGGTAATGCATTGGACATACCAAGTACAAATTTGAACGTATATTCTGACAGTACGACTGACTCACTGCGAAGTGAGTATGAGGAGTCCAACATATGCTTCTCGACTGCCCAGATGGTTTTGGATAAACCTAAACTTGTGCACGACACATGGAATTTGACTGTTGTATGAAATTTATGTAATAACACTTGCGCGACTGGACCTGCTAAAGTGTTAGTTTTAGGAATATTAGATCTACGGCATTAGTAACAGCTTGTGCAATCCGTAGTAGAGGTATGGCAGATTATGCTTCTATTGCAAGTGTGGTATTAAAATACCCACAAGAATGTGGCTACTATGACAAATTTAAGAATTTTTATCAAGCTATGTGTTTCACTTATAATAATTATGTCTCAACAGTTTAAATGTGGTTATAGCTGTTATAACGATATTACTATTTAGCTTTTTTTCCGTGTGAAGCATACTCACAACTGCAATTAGGTTCGGAGAAGGTACAAAATAAATGTTCATTTGTTCAAAGCACTACTAAATTCAACTTAATATTTGCAATTCAGCTTTACATTTGCTTCTCACATAATTATTATGTGTGTTCTGGGTGCAACAAAGCCTTTTCCTTTCACATTTTATTGCTGTTTTTATAATTATCTGCATTTTGTCTCTTCATGAAGGAACCTTTAATTGATCTGTTTGAATAGTTCAATTATTTGTGCACGTGCATACACCTAGTTTTAGACAGCAGTCACAAACCACATGTAGCATAATTGTTCTTGAAGGTAAAATTACCATTAACCACAGGGGTTTACTAGACACAGTCATGTTGCAGAGCGCATGCCCTTTCCTTCCTCTGCCAGTTGAACTCTCCTCCAGCCAGTTACAGAGGGAATTAAATAAAGCTTAACACAGGCTCCAGACCATGGTGCAGCTCGATACTTATCATGTTATCAAACTTGGCCAGGTGTGTAAGAAGTGGTGAGTAGCAGAAAAAAAATCCACGGACCTACAGATCTGTAACCAGTACATAACTGCTGAGCCACATTGCTTTTCTTAGTCTCGGGGTAGAAATCCTCATAACGGAGCATGTTTCGACGCACAGTTAACTGGTGTGCCATGCATGTGACAATAAATATCTTTTTGAATTGGTGGAAACACAACTCGCAATGTTCTAGCCTAGTAGAAATTATACAGCAGTAGTGAGGTATTAAAAGCCTGACATATCATCTGTTCACAGATGCGCCTTGTGCAAAAATGTATATCACATTTATGATTGTCTCGTTACCTGTTCACAGATGCACCTGCCAATGAGAGGGAACAGCTGTTCATACAAAAAATCAGACAGTGCTGCGTGTTGTTTGATTTTGTGTCGGACCCACTGTCTGACTTGAAATGGAAAGAAGTGAAAAGGGCGGCACTCCACGAAATGGTGGAGTACGTGAGCTCACAGAGGGGTGTCATCACGGATGCCATCTACCCGGAAGCTGTCAACATGGTATACACTTCCTCTGATTCTAAACAGTATTTGTGTTTCTTTTTTCTTTATATGAGCAAGTTCCAAAAATGCCGACTTATGACTGCAAAACACTGTGCTGTGTGCCAAATATCTGCAAAAGCAAAACTGACACACATGGAGAACTCGTGCAGCAGACCGGGAGCTGCTCTGTCGGGCATTTTGAAATGAAACAAATGACCCGGCCTGGTAATAGCTGCACTACTGCATGCCGAAGTGTTGAGTCACAAAGATCAGCAGTGCCCAGTCACAAAACACTTAGCAACCTGAAGCCTTCGGGCATCTCGGCTTTACAGAACTGGCAAATAGAGTGCTTGAGAAAAAGCTGATAGATTGTGATGACTGCAATGTTGACAGGACATTAAACTGAAATCCCCATGCCTTTCTTGTTGACATAACTCCTAAGGACAGTTTGAATTTTTCAGAAAGTCTTATACTAATCTGTCAGGATGTTAGAAGTATCTGACTTGGCTATCAGAGGCTTTTAGTAAGAGTTTGCATCTCTTGCCAATTCATCTTTAGTCTTTCAAGAAAGATGTGCTGGGTACACTAGTATTAAGTTGTACTGACACATTATGAGTGCCACCATTTGCTTGTTAACATCTACTGCTATACTTTGTGAACAACTGTGAATGCATGGCAGAGGATACATTTCTCTGTATCAGTTAGTAAGGTTTTTTCCCTGTTCTATTCACATATGGAGTGCAGGAAAAAAGGTTGTTTAAACAACTCAATGTTTGCTGTAATTAATCTAATCTTGTCCTCGTGATCCCTGCAGGAGTGATATGTAGGAGGCTGTAGTATATTCATAGAGTTATCATTTAAAGCCTGTCCTTAAAACTTTAACAGACTTTCTCGGGATAGTTTGTGTCTATCTTCAAGAGTCTGCCAGTTCTGTGTGTGTGTGTGTGTGTGTGTGTGTGTGAGAGAGAGAGAGAGAGAGAGAGAGAGAGAGAGAGAGAGAGAGAGACTCCCATGGGTCAAACAAATCTGTTGTGGCCATTCATGCTGCTCTTTTCTGTATGTGTTCATTAAATCCTCTTGTTAGTCCTATTTCATTTGGGTCCTACACACTTTTCTAGGATGGATTGCACAAGTGATTTGTAAGCAATCTTCTTTTTACAGTGATTGCATTTCCCCAGTATTCTACTGCATTACCCGCACCTGAGCCTATGTGATCATTCCATTTCACATCCCTATAAGGTGTTACACCCAGATGTTTGTAAGAGTTGATAGACTCCATATGTGTCTCATTGATATTACTGTCATGGGATACTAACATGATTGGTTCTGTGAAGTTTGCAATTTTATATTTCTGAATATTTAAAGAGATGTGCCTTTCTCTTTACCACTTTGAATATTACAAAGACCTGATTGAATATTTATACAGTTTCTTTAAGACAGTACTTCATTATAGATAACAGCATCATTTGCAAAAAATCTGATGTTACTATTAATATTTTTCGCAAGGTCGTTAGCTTAAAATGTCAACAACAAGGGTTCCAATATAATGCCCTGGGGCACACCTAAAGTTACTTCTCATCTAATGATGACAATTTATCGAAGGTAACTTGTTGTGTTCTCCAAACCAAAAAATCATCAATCCAATCACAAATTTTGATCGATACTCCATACGATCATACATTTGATAGTGTGTGGATGTGATACTGAGTCACATACTTTCTGAAACTCAAGAAATACTGCATGTGCGTGACAGCCTTGATGCAAAGTGTTCAGTATGTCGTCAGAAAACTGTGAGTTGGGTTCCGCATGATTGATGTTTTTGGAATCAGTGCTGGTTGGCGTGGAGGAGGTTGTTCTGTTAGAGATAGCTCTTTAAGTTTGAGCCCCAAATACGTTCAAAAGTTTTACAACAAATTGATGTCAAGGATACTGGATGATAGTTTTTTTAATCACTTCTACATGACCTGCAATTTCATCCAATTACTAGAAATGAATTTTTGTTTGTTTGTTCAAGGAATCAATGATTAATTATAGTTAAAAGAGGTACTAACTCAGCTTCAAATTCAGTATAGAATCTGATAGTGGATACAATTGGGCCCTGGAGTTTTCTTCAGTTTTAATGATTTCAGCTGTTTCTCAACACATCTGTTACTAATGCTTATTTGATCATTTTTTAAGTATTACGAGGAGAAAGTTGTGGCAGGTTTTAAGAGTTTTTCTTTGTGAAGTAACATTTGAAAATGGAATTAAGTATTTCAACTTTTGCTTTCCTACCCCCAGTTTCAGCTCGTCTCATTTGCGAGTTACTGGACATGAACTTTGCTGCCACTAGTGGTCTTTACATGTGACCAGAATTTCTTTGGGTTTTGAGAAGATTGTTTGACAAAATTCTGCTACAGTAGTCATGAAAGGTCTCATGCACTGCTCTCTTAATAGCCAAATGTGTTTCATTTAGTGTGTCTCTACGTATAGCCTTTATGCTTTGTTGTACATCTATTATGCAGTAGTATCTGTTTCTGTAGAAGTTTCTTTACAGTGATTGTATACCATATGAGGTCTGTCCCATATTGAACTGTTCTAAGCAGTATCCACTGCATAGTCAACTATTCTTTAAAACTAGAGCCATAGCTCCTCTACATGCTTAAGTAAAGTTACGCATTGAGATTTGTATAGGTTCAACTTTATTTGCTGTTGTGAATAAGAGCTTGTTACATTAAGGTTGATTGCTTTCATTACTCAAATATGGAACATCATATGGGGGAAATAATTCCACTTTCCTACCCAACAAGAAAGTAGGAGCAAGCTATGTCAGTGTGTAGCCAGCAATGACCCAGAGGATTTTCAGTCACCCAAACACCCACCATCACACAAGAACAGGATCGAGCCTAATCAAATTGGTGGCATTGTCATACATGGTTCTCTGCCTCAAAAGATACATAATCTACATTTGAAAGCTCACACAGTGTGTCACAAAACAGTTTCCTCATTTTGGAATCAGGTTTATAATGAAAATAAAAGCATTGATTCTATAATTGATTTTCAAGCCATTGCACTAAGAATGCAATATTAACTTTAACAACAGCAAACAAAATGCTTGCACTCATGGTCAGCAGTATCCTCATTAATGAGAGAAAATTTCCAACAAAGACCAGAGAAGAGGTGCTAAACTTCTGTGACCTGCTCAAGCAGACAATAACCTATGTGAACAAAGACAACACTGAGATACTATTATGCCCAAGTGGAAGAGGACACCATAGAAACATAGCAGTAGGAAAGGCCAGAGACTTCTTGTACTGTGCAGACAGCATAACCTCATCTCTAAATCCACATTTTTCGGAAGGAGTTCATGAAGGGTCATGAGGCACAATAGAATAGACTAACTGACAAAAACGCAATGTATGGCATTGAATACTAGACTGAAAAGCACCTCAGTGACCTGAAAATTAAGATTCTAGGAAATAGTTACACAACCAGGTATAATATACGGAAGTGAAACCATTTTCAAAACGGATATCACTGCAGGAACAGACAGAATACTCAAGACAGAAAGAATAATGATCAGAAAATACATAAGTTGACAAAATTCCAAAATTGACAGCAGTCATATTTTTGGGATAAATGTAAGTATTTGTCAAAACAGCAGGTTAATTCGATAACGTTGGTTGTATTTGTCCAGTAGACAAAAAGCTGAATCCAGGAAGATAGAAATTGAAGCCACACATGGGATTGATTGGGCAAGGCTTAGCGTGAAGGGTGAGCATGAATTTGTTAATTAGGTAGTTAGCTTGTTCAGTGGATCATTTTGATGATAAATCATAATAACATGAACAAAGTCATTCTACATTCACATTGCAAATTAATTTGTACATTGTAATTGCTGAACATTTGTAATTCTTTTAGAAATAAAAGAGATACAGATATGAAGTGATAGTGTCTTTCCCACCACCTTTTGCACATTACGATAATGGAAATTCTTCTGTGGAATAGGAGGAGTTGTGAAGGAGAAACTTTCTCAACTTGTTTTCAAATTTTACTTTGCTGTTTATCAGACATTTTATAATGCAGGTGACTCATGTATTTAAGAAAGATAAAAGAATGACCCACAAAATTATAGACCAATATCCTTAATGTCGCTTTTCTTCAGAATTCTATAACGTATTCTGAGTTCGAATATAATAAATTTTGTAGAGACTGAAAGGCTTATGTCCAAGAATCAGCATCCATTTTAGAAAGCTTCACTCTTGCGAAACTCAGCTTGCCCTTTTATCACATGATATACTGCAAACTATGGATGAAGGGCAACAGGCAGTTTCCATATTTCTAGATTTCCGAAAAGCATTTGACACGTAGTCCCACTGCTGACTGTTAACAAAGGTTTATTTATTCATTTATTTACTGTCCATATAACAAAAAGTTTTTGGACATTGTCAGGAAAATTTAGCTTACATTACACATATACAGTGAAATATTTACATTTTTTCATAACAACATTAGGATCACACACATGTCTGTACACACTATTTTTCAAAAGGCCACTACAAGTAGATTCCTCTATAGTGTAACACAATTTAGCTGATATTTATAATAATACAGTACACATAATACAGTGTACAGTTACATTCTTTCATACCTTTGATAGTTCGGAGACATTGTCTATATACACTGTTTTCCAAGATGGCACTACAACTTAAAGTCCTCAACAGAGTAACAACACTTCTCTATTAATAATTGCTTCAGTCTACTCTTAAGCATACTTATATTTGCTCTCTTAAGTTCACAGGGTAGTGCATTGTAGAAAATTGCTCCCATTCTATGTGGGCTATGGTCCGTTGCCTTTTTATTGGTCACAATTCTATGAAAATTTTCCCTTCCCCGCGTATCATAGTTGTGTACATTACTGTTTGTAATATTAAATTCAGGATTTTGTTTCACAAACATGCTACTGTCTGCAGTATATACATAGAGTACACCATAAGAATTTTATATTTTCTAAAGATGTCTACATGGCTCTCTCTTCTTTACCTTGGCTACCAATCTTACTGCCTTTTTTTGTAATCTAAACAGTCTTATCTATATAAACTGCTGATGCCCCACCTCATGTATCAATACCATACTGAAGGTGCGGATGAATCAACCCGAAATATATTTGGCTTAAAGTATCATGGTCCAAGAAGGCTGAGACCCGTTTCAGTAGATGCACATTTCTACTGATTTTCTTGCAAATATGATCTACATGTTCTTTCCATGATAAGTGTTCATCAATGACGATGCCCAAAAATTTATGTGAATTTGCATATCCAAGACCCAATGGGGATGTAAATACAGTATCAGTTAGGGCAGCATTATAACTGAGGATAAACTTCGTTATTATCGTTTTGTCTTTATTTACAAGAAACTTGTTTACTGTAAGGTATGCGGACAGAGTATTGAAACTGATCTCGGTACTGTTAGCTGCAGACTGCCTATCACTGCCACAGGTGATGGATATGTCATCGGCATAGCTTACAACTATGCAATTTTGGGTTCAAATAAGTTATTTACGTATGCAAGGAACAGAAAGCTTTATACAGTGCTCCTGTCTTTCAAATAGTAGGTAAATAGTTTCAAAGCTAATCCTCTCAACCCGTACTCTTCTAGCTTACACAGAAGAATAGTATGATTCACAGCAGAGCAAGGTAGGAGCATGCGGAATAGGTTCCCAGACATGTGAGTGGCTTGAGGTTGAAGACTTCTTAAGTAATATAACCCAGTATGTTCTCCTCGAAGACCAGTGTTCGTCAGAGACATGTGCCCCAGGGAAGTGTGATAGGACCATTATTGAATTGAATTGAATTTTATTTGATCCTGTAAGATTACATCATGTACAGTAATGTACGTGTAATATAGGACATGTCAAATTATTAACATTCATTATCACTTATTTTTCTACACCTTTAGCATACATTTTTACAATATTGATAATGAATAACAATATATACAGATTTAATGGCATAAGTATTCTGCAACACTGTATAAATCTTTTTCGATGAGATAGTCTTGAAGTTTCTTTGGAAAGTCATTGTCAGGTACACTATCTTGCAGGTTTTTAGGCAGACTTCCTAGTAGTCTGATACCAGACTACTGGGGTCCTTTTTCTAGCATTGCCAGTCGGCGGGGTATGCTCTGTACTTCATTCTTCCTTCTTGTATTGTGTGTGTGTGTGTGTGTGTGTGTGTGTGTGTGTGTGTGTGTGTGTGTGTGTGTACACTAGCATTTGTAATCCAGTTCTCACTACCTTTTGTGATGTACATAATTGTTTTGTATATATACAATGATGAAAAAGTTAAGATACCTAACTTCTTGAAACAGTTTCTGCACGTTTCGGAGGTCTTTATTCTTAAAATGGTTCTAATTGCTCTTCTTCTTCTTCTTCTTCTTCTTTTCTCTCTCTCTCTCTCCTGTTTTTTAAAAAAAAAAAAACACTCATTTTGTCTCTTGTTTGTTTGAGTTTCCCACACAGTCACTCCATACTGGAAGTATGGTTCGAAAAGTCCATGATACACTGTACACAGAAGGTTCTTGTCTGAATACTGTGATAGCTGCATCATTAAGAATATGACAGAGCTCAGTTTCTTACAGACATTATTAATATGTTTTTTCCCATTTCAGTTCATTATCCACAAGAATACCTAAGAATCTAGCAGATTCTACTTCTTCCAGCCTTGTTTCATCAACCTCTAAATCCATGTCTACAGCCTTCTCCTTGTTTTTAAACACGCTGTTCCATATTTTGGTCACTATTTAGTGTTATTTCATCAGCATACAATATTTTCTTTTCTTCTTCCTCAACACCTATTGAGGGATGAAATAGTGAAGGCAGCAGAGGATCAAATAGGTAAAAAGATGAGGGCTAGTAGAAACCCTTGGGTAACAGAAGAAATATTGAATTTAATTGATGGAAGGAGAAAATATAAAAATACAGTAAATGAAGCAGGCAAAAAGGAATACAAAGGTCTCAAAAATGATATCGACAGGAAGTGCAAAATGGCTAAGCAGGGATGGCTAGAGGACAAATGTAAGGATGTAGAGGCTTATCTCAAGAGGGGTAAGATAGATACTGCATACAGGAAAATTAAAGAGACCTTTGGAGGAAAGAGAACCTCTTGTATGAATATCAAGAGCTTTGATGGAAACCCAGTTCTAAGCAAAGAAGGGAAGGCAGAAAGGTGGAAGGAGTATATAGAGGGTCTATACAAGAGTGATATACTTGAGGACAATATTATGGAAATGGAAGAGGATGTAGATGAAGATGAAATGGGAGATATGATACTGTGTGAAGAGTTTGACAGAGCACTGAAAGACCTGAGTCGAAACAAGGCCCTGGGAGTAGACAACATTCCATTGGAACTACTGACGGCCTTGGGAGAGCCAGTCCTGACATAACTCTACCATCTGGTGAGCAAGATGTATGAGACAGGCGAAATACCCTCCAAGAAGAATATAATAATTCCAATCCCAAAGAAAGCAGGTGTTGACAGATGTGAAAATTACCGAACTATCAGTTCATTAAGTCACGGCTGCAAAAACTAACGCGAATTATTTACAGACGAATGGAAAAACTGGTAGAAGCCGACCTCAGTGAAGATCAGTTTGGATTCCGTAGAAATGTTGGAACACGAGAGGCAATACTGACCCTACGACTTACCTTAGAAGAAAGATTAAGGAAAGGCAAACCTACGTTTCTAGCATTTGTAGACTTAGAGAAAGCTTTTGACAATGTTGACTGGAATACTCTGTTTCAAATTCTGACGGTTGCAGGGGTAAAATGCACGGAGCGAAAGGTTATTTACAATTTGTACAGAAAGCAGATGGGAGTCGAGGGGTATGAAAGGAAAGCAGTGGTTGGGAAGGGAGTGAGACAGGGTTGTAGCTTATGCCCGATGTTATTCAGTCTGTATATTGAGCAAGCAATAAAGGAAACAAAAGAAAAGTTCGGAGTAGGTATTAAAATCCATGGAGAAGAAATAAAAACTTTGAGGTTCGCCAGTGACATTGTAATTCTGTCAGAGACAGCAAAGGACTTGGAAAAGCAGCTGAACGGAATGGACAGTGTCTTGAAAGGAGGGTATAAGATGAATATCAACAAAAGCAAAATGAGGATAATGGAATGTAGTCGAATTAAGTCAGGTGATGTTGAAGGAATTAGATTAGGAAATGAGAAATTTAAAGTAGTAAAGGAGTTTCGCTATTTGGAGTGCAAAATAACTGATGATGGTCGAAGTAGAGAGGACATAAAATGTAGACTGGCAATGGCAAGGAAAGCATTTCTGAAGAAGAAAAATTTGTTAACATCGAGTATAGATTTAAGTGTCAGGAAGTCGTTTCTGAAAGTATTTGTATGGAGTGTAGCCATGTATGGAACTGAAACATGGACGATAAATAGTTTAGACGAGAAGAGAATAGAAGCTTTCGAAATGTGGTGCTACAGAAGAATGCTGAAGATTAGATGGGTAGATAACATAACTAATGAGGAAGTATTGAATAGAATTAGGAGAAGAGGAGCTTGTGGCACAACTTGACTAGAAGAAGGGATCGGTTGGTAGGACATATTCTGAGACACCAAGGGATCACAAAGTCTAAGGGCAGCGTGGAGGGTAAACATCGCAGAGGGAGACCAAGAGATGAATACACTAAGTACTCTTTAGTAGAGTACCTGTTTTTTATATATATACAAATGCCACCACCCTTATATTTAGATCTGCAGAAATAACTAACTAGTTTGTAGTCCTTTATTGCAACATTACATAATTTACTTTGTTAGTCCATGTTCACTTACGCATAATATGTCTGATCTTACTCCACTCAGGAGTACTACTGCTTCTAATTTTTTGCTACCAAAGTATTCAATATTTTGATGAAGTACTTTTATGTAATTTTTTTTGTTGGTTTACATGTTGTGAGCTGTGTTCTGAGGCAAATTGTTTAGTATCATTTCCTATATACGTAAATGATCTGGTGGACAGGGTGGGCAGCGATCTACGGGTGTTTGTTGTTGATGATGCTGTGGTGTGCAGGAAGATGTCAAAGTTGAGTGACTGTAGGGTGATACGAGGTGACTTAGATAGAATTTATAGTTGGTGTGATGAATGGCAGCTGGCTCTGAAATGTTTAGTTAGTGCAAATGTGTAGGATAAACAAACCTGTAATGTTCCAATGCAGCATTAATAGTGTCTTGCATGACACAGTCATATCATTTAAATATCTGGGCATTACATTGCAAAGCAGTATGGAAAGGAATGAGCATGTGAGGATTGTGGTGGGAAGATGAACGATCTTCTTTGGTTTATTAGGAGAATTCTAGGAAAGTGTGGTTCATCTGTGAAGGAGATTGCTTATAGGATGCTAGTGCAACCTATTCTGGAGTACTGCTGGTGTGTTTGGGATCTGCATCAGGTCAGATTAGGGGAAGGCATTGAAGCAACTCAGAGACGGGCTGCTAGATTTACGGGCTGCTAGATTTCTTATCAGTTGGTTTGAACAAAATGCAAATTTTACAGAGGTCCATGGGAATCCGTGGAGGGAAGGCGATCTTCTTTTCGAGAAACAATATTGAGAAAAATTTGATAACTGGGATTTGAAGCTGACTGCAGAACAATTACTGTAGAGTATGGTATGTGGTGCAAAAGACAACCTTAATGTGGAATAATGAATGCTATTTTTCCTTCTGGTATTGTAATTATGTACATCATTGATCCTTTTGAACTAGTGCATTATTTATGACAAACTTAATGAGGGAATAAATATACCTGTGAAGCAGCAGTCAGAATGCCTAACTCGTTAAACAGATGTCTACAAGACGATCTTGGGTGAGAACCACATACGAGGTGTGATCAATAAGTAGTAAGGACTGAATTTCTGTAGTGCAAACGGAGCAGTGGAGGGAGGTTGGACTGCCTGGGCGTGATAGTGTGGAAGCTTCCGGAGAGACTGACATTTTCAGTCACCCCCCCTCTCCCCGTTCAGTAGTGTGGCAGCATTTCAAGATGGAGAAAAATGTCGAGTAGCACTATGTCATCGAATTCTGCACGAAACGAGGGAAAACAGTGACGTAGACATCAGGAATGATTAAGGATACCTATAGCGTTGCTGCCTAGAGCCACTCAGTGGCACAAGCTGTTCCGGAAGGGGTGGGAGCTCGTCAAAGACAACCGGCGAGCTGGTCACCCATCAACCCCAAGGACTTATGAAAATGTGGCGAAAGTGAAGGTGCTCCTGGACTCCAGCCCCCACTTAAACATTTGTCTGATGGTTGACGAGTTGGCGATTTCATGCAGTACCATCCAAGAAATTGTTACGAGGATTTGGCCGTGCGAAAGGTGTATGCCAAGTTTGTGCCAAAAATCCTGATTGACAAACAAAAACTGAATCGTGTGTAAATACCCAGGAAATTTGGAACTGTGGCCTAGAAAACCAAAATTTTCTTCACAATGTCATTGCTGGCGACGAATCGTGGTGTTTTGAATATGACCCGGAGGCCAAATGCCAGAGCACTCAGGGGCACACCGTCTGTTCCCTGCATCTGAAGAAAGCCTATATGAGCAAGTCAAGGGTGAAAACCGTGCTCATTTACTTTTTTGACTGTGGTGGTGTGGTTTACTGGGAATTTGTGCCCGATTTGATGTGGAAGTGCTTTAAAGATTGTGCAAACACATCCTGAGAGTGCAACCAAACATTGCCGCTTGTTGGAAGCTGCACCATGAAAATGCACCATGCCACTGCGCACTGTGGGTGTTGAAACACCTGGCCAAGCACAGGGTTGCCACATTGCTTCACCCTCCATACAGTCCAGATCTGTCACCGGCAGACTACTTCCTGTTTCCCTGGCTCAAGTGGGACTTCAAGGGACACCAATTCAGTCTGTAGAAGACATCCAAAATGCCGGGACGGCGTCGCTAAAGAGGATCACAGAAAGAGAGATCCAGAAGGCGTACGTGCAATGGGAATCGTGTTACATGTGTTGTGTCGAAGGACGAGGGTGCTACTTTGAGGAATACTAAGGATTTGTACCAGTTAGTTCAGTAAAAAAATTTAAATTAATTCAGCTTTACTACTTATTGATCGCACCCTGTATTATTCTTAGAGCACATTTTAGGACAACAAAGAATTTCTTTCTTAAAGATGAGTTAACCCAGATCATTATTCCATATGACACTATTGAATGAAAATACAGAAAATGTATCAACTTACTGATTTGTCTGTCCTGAAGATTGACAAGGAGTCTTAAGTGCAGATGCGGCTGAACTAACAAGAGGCGGCCACGATGTTGAGATCACGGATTTACTTCAAACTTTGTATTCACTTAGTAGGCCATTAAAACAACATAATGTGAAGGTAGTAAGGTGGACTACCCTGGCAGTTCCGAGTGAATCGTAAGAGAAGTTTTACATATTTTATGTAAATCATGTACCTGTGCAAAGGGTTCATTGTGGTCATGTGGTTAGCGTTCACGCAAGGCAAGTGGGTCGTGGATGAAGCGATGGTTTATATCCCACTGACACTTATTCTTTACTCTACATTGTTTTCATCACTGTTCTCGTCATTTAATTTGTATGATATTTGAGAGGTAACATAATGAAAGAAAGAACACATGTATTTGTATGAAATTTCAATTTATGTTTTCCATGTCTATATGACGTAACATTCTGCAATGTGTGATGTCAAGAGCATATCCAACATGTAATTCTACATTGCTGTCTTGGCCTGTCACACTGCGACTTACTTTATTAGGAATAACGGCATTCACATCATTATTTATCGATGTTTGACTTGGGGTTTCAGAGTCAGTCTGTCCCTTGTCCTTGAAAATTTAATTACAAATAGTAAATTGTCAGATAACATATGAAATACATTACAACTTCATGAAAATACTTGTGGGGTTATTATTTTTTCTTATATTACCTTTCAAATGTCATATAAATAAAATAATGAAACAAGTGATGAAAGATATATAATTTAAATAATAAGTGTTACTAGAATTCGAACCATCACCTCGTCCGTGACTGCCTTTCCGTGCGCGAATGCTAATTACGTGGCCTCAATGAATTCTTAGGCTTAGCCTCTTTGCATGGTGTATAAAATAGATGTGTAAGACTTCTCTTGCGATTTTCTCAGAATTGCTGGAGTAGTGCACCTTACTATTTTCAAATTATGTCTTTTAATGGCCTACTAATGGTGTACAAAGTCTGAAGTAAATCCGTAATCCCAATGTCTTGGCCTGCCTGTGTAAGTTGTTGTAAGAGTTCCAAAATGTGCTTTTTCTAGTTTAAATTGTCGTAGATAAGGACACCCAATAATTTTGAAATTTCAACCGTATTTATTATTTCCTCACTGTGTGTGACACTTCTCATTGGTGTAGTAACCCTAGATGTGAAGAGCTGAATATGTTGTGTCTTTTTAAAACTGAGGATGAGGTCATTCTCAGAAAACCAGTTTGTTTCTGTGTGCATGCTTGGGTTGATTACAGTGCTAGTGTCGTCTCCAAAAAACTAATTCTGCTTGTTTATATTGGATGGTAGATCATTTACATATGTGACGAACAATAGTGAAGCTAAGACTGAGCTGTCTGGAACCCCATACCTGATTTCTCACTAGTAAGAATTATGTCTCTTGATATCTCCTTAGTAAAAATTATGTGTCCGAGCTAGGTTGGTTGAATTATTAAGTACAACTTTCTGCGTTGTTCTGCTTAGATACGGCATTATCCATTGATATAACTTCAATTTATGCAGGAGGATACTGTGATTCACAGAGTCAGATGCCTTAGCTAAGTCAAATAGAGAAACCAACTGGTGCTGTTTTATTATTTAATGGTTGTAAAATTTGGTCAGTTATCATGTACGACGGAAGATGGGGAAAGTAACACACAATAATCGTACTAATAAAGTTTAATAGGTAATAAAACAAAAAATTACAAATGAACTTAAATCTTTTACCTACTTTCCTACCTTGTCACCACAATTTTCAACTCATTTCTACCATCATGGTGCCAGTTTCAGTGTATCCTGCTCGTAGAAGTCCATTTGGTTGAAGTATAGTCATCTGCAAAATAGTGATTTCACTTCCGCATCTGTGACAAAGCACTGACCGGCTAGGAATGGTGTATGGTGGAGGCTGGAGCACCTCCCACCAAATTTGGATATTTTCTCATGAACAGGAATAGAAGCATAGGGGTGAGCGTTGTCATGAAGTTTGACATCGTCATCATTAATGATGTCGCATTTGTCACTAAGGGCATGACGCAACTTAACCATATTAAAATTTAGGCTGCAGCATTCACAGTGGGCCTTATTCAGCAAAGTCCACCAATAACACATCATGCATATCCCAGAACACTGTCACGAGCATTTTCCTAGCAGATTGAATTACTTTGAATTTTTTTCGTACTGAGAAGCCAGCATGTTTCTACTCAAGAGGTCTGCACAACTTCAGTTGTGTAGTGGTATGCATTTTAATTTAAAATATCGATGTTTCTTATTCGAAAGTTCAAACTATTCAGCAGTGATCTATTGGCTGACTACATTACATGTCCTATGCCCAGAAAATCTGCTGACATTGGGTGGCTGTATCACGTGACATGAGCTATGATTCACTGACAAAAGCACATTGCAATCTTGATTTCAGTGCTTCAGAAGCTAATGTGCTGTATTTGGTGTAATTGTATTTATACTTTTAGTATTTTCATTCAGGAAAAATGTGTTTTTTAACCAGGAAATCCAGGAAAAATTTGGTAATTTTTCTTTCTTGTCTGTGTGTACACCAATTAGTTGCTAAGGTGAGATAATATTCTAGAATACATCACCTTCTCAAAAATTTTGGAAAACTATGTGAGCAGAGAAATAGGTCAGTAGTTATCAACATCACTTGTAACCATTCTGAGAGAGGGTTTAACAATGGCGTAATTCAGTTTCTCTGGAAAAATGCCGAGAGTTAGTGACGCATTACATATGTCAGTAAGACTGGACTTAGAATATGTGAGCAGATCTTCAGTACTCAGTTGGAAACACCATCAAACTCACAACAATTATAGCGCTTTCATTCAGTTCATTAGTAATGTTATCCTGTTCTGAGTTTGGTTTTTCCTGTACTCTGATCTTCCTACCTGCCACCAGTTCACCCCCAGGAAAACTTAAAAGAAAACATCAGATTGCTAGTGCAAATTTTCCGCAGTCATACTGTCATCATTGGAAGGTGCTTCAAAGATCAAAAAATCAATTGCAAACATTACAGTCTTGTTAGTCATGAGTATAAAAAGATGTCCTGTGAAACATTAATAAATGTCTTCTCTGAAAATTACCGAGAACAGGCAGGTGTTACGGAAGCCCATTTGTGATGCAAATGTGTTACACAATAGCAGCAAATAAACGCAATCTGTCAGAGAAAGCCCATATTGAAAGTGGTATCTCAACCATGAGGCAGTTGTATCAACAATGATTACTAAAGTACAAATGGCAAGTAAAACAAACAGTAGTAGTATCATATACAACCATGAGAATGGACAGTGTGCCCCTCACAGCGAGCAAAGTTAATGATAATACACTTTGCGAGCTAACCGTAAATTTTGTTGGCTTGTTTACACAAAAGAGAAATATTTTGAAGATAAGTTTTTTAGAAATTTACCATAGAGTGTATGGGTAACATGTTAAGACTGTATGTTACCAGAATAACTAGTCTGTGACTTTTACATGTACTGGGGTATATCTGCATCCCGCTTACATAACCAGGGAAGATATAAATCAGTATGATTGCGGAAAAGGTATACCTATTTGGGAGCTGGCCTTCACAGGGAAACCCTGGAAAACTTGGAAGAATAGACCCCAGCTCAGGTATTAAAGACGATAGGAAAGCCTAAACGAAGTGATTTTGAAATGTATAAAACTTGATAGATGAGGTAGATAGAAAAGTGCCTCATAGCAAAAAAAATCTTTACAACAGTGTTTAAAAAAAAAATTAATTTTCTTCTTTCGACAGTGCAGGCGGAGATCTCATAGTGGGGCCGATGAAACAGGAACACTGGGTATGGACAGCGGGTAGGCGACGTACAGCATTTGGTTGAGGCAGTATGGAGGACAGGCGATGAGTGGCGATACAGGACAGAAGCTGGTAATGTGCCATAGAAACAGCAAGATGGTCTCAGGAACAGATGGTCAGGGACGTGAACATGGAACAGGTTTAAAATGGAATGAGAAAAGGTTCTGACTGAATAAATCCCTGGAAGAGAGTGGATTAAGGCACTGAAGTCCATATTTCATCGTTGCATTCAAAGTCAGAATTGATTCATTTATTCTTCCATCTGTACTAGACTGGAATATCCATCAGTCCTGAAAATCGCGAATTTTATTGTCGTCCTTAATTTTGAAGTTGTTCAGAATCACAACTGCAGATTGTCCAAAGTATTGCAAAAGAAACTGTGTTAATTTAATTTTGCTGTAGCACATACCGAATGTATTCCTCCCAAAAAATTTCTTAATCTAATCTTCGATTTGATATAGTTCAGGTGGAAGTAAGGCACTGAATCTGTCAGAATTTTGTTTTCAAGTACGAAATTATGGATAAAATTCAAGTTCATGTATGAGGAAAATTTTAAAATATAGGCATGTGACATCAAATACAAGTAAAATTGTATTCTTCCAGTACAAATATCTGAAAATTTTTGATCTTTATTATTATCGTTATTTGATCTGCAGATCCACCTGCAATTAAACAGCATTAATGGTGATGTATGCTCGTTTAGCTCAGCATCTATTCGCAGAATCTTTGTCATTCTCTCATGAACATTAATGGAAAACATATTTTCAACAATTCTGTCAATAATATGAAAACACAAGAAACCCAACTCTTAAAAATTCAATTAAAACTCTTAAATTAATTCAATTGAAAAAGAATTCATATTGAGAACTTTTAAATATAATAAATTTTCTCTCGCGCGACCAGCGAGTCTCTTTAACCGTTTGTAGCGGTGATATTATCGACTGTAGTTTCACTTCACACTTCAGTTGTTTTTACCGCGAACAGTGCGTGTCCTGCCTTCAACGTACTTCCATACATAATTACTGTTTAAAGTTTCACACGCCATGTTCATGTTCATATGATTGTTATGTCTTGAGAGAATATAGGTACACTTTAACTACACATTAACACTCCCTATGGCTCTTACTTATAGTCAATATGTACACACACTAGGAAATGCTAGAGCCTGATAACTATTCTAAAGATTATACTGAACTATCTCAGGAGTAATCTCACTGTCTCTCAACCTATCAACCACATAAATATATAGGTATATTCACTCAAATAATAATAAAAATCCATTCTTGATTCTTCTTCAGTTCTGGTGCCAAAGTTCTAAGATCCTTCAAAAAATTTCTTGATATCATTATGCGGGAATAAACCCTTTACCCCTTTTGAATCGGGATAGGCCAACAAGTATGATCCCGGATTTGGTGTTCTTTCTCAGTTTCGAGGAATGCAGGTGTCGCCTCAATAAAACCTTTGCTCCGAGATGAAACGTCTGAACCCGGTGTATCCTTTGATCATATGTCAACTTCTGTTGTGCTGCCTTTTCAGTCAAACTGACAAGTGCTAGTCAAATCTTTTCCTCCCATGTTAGTTTTTGATCTTCATGCTTTGGCAAATGCTTTATCCAGAAATTCTTTTCAGCCAGCTTAAACATTAGCTCTGTTGGAGTGAAGGTAGTTGAGGTATGTGGCAGATTATTAAATATTTGCTCAAATTCCAACAGATAATCAGCCCATGATGTTTGTTTATTGTGACAGTATGTACACATGACTGTTTAATTCCCGGAATAAACTCGTTTTTTTGGATTGCCTTGAGGGTGGTAACATGATGTCAATATTTGCCGAATTCCAAGCTGCGCTAGTGTTTGTTTCCATTTAAATCCAGTAAAAATTCTGGCATTGTCTGAAATTACGGATTTAGGTAAACCTGCATGCGGAATATAGTCATGCACAAATCTTATTACAACAGCTCTGGCAGTAGCACACTTTAATGGATAAAATTTTACATATTTTGTAAATACATCATAAAATTCAACAATGAATCTTACTCCTCCTCTTGACCGTGGAAGTGGGCCGCAGATATCACACGAAATTAGTGACCTTGGCTCTTGTGGAATAATTGAATGCAGAGCATCTTTACTACCTCTATTATCCGGTTTTGCTTTCTGACATATTAAACGCTTTTGTATTAGTTTGTGCACTTTCCTCCTAATATTCAGAAAATAACAGTAGACTCCTATTTTGTTTGCACATTTAACCATCTCAAAATGTCACCATGATAAGTGGGTGAACCAAATGAATTTCTCCTCGTATTCTTTCGGGATGCACACACACACCACCATGGATTGTTGTCCTTCCCACATCTGAAGAATAATACTCCATTCACTAACTTGTAGTGATCTAAATTGGCACTTGAATTTTGTTGTTCCTTTAGCTGAATTATCTTGTTCCATCACTGATCCTTCCGTTGTAAATTTCTCATCTCTCTACAGAGATGTATATAGTAAGCTTTGTAGTTACTGTCTTGCAACAGTAGTACTGGAAATTCTGAAGTATGGATTGATTCTATTTCCTGCGTTAAACCTTCTGGAGATCTCGAAAGTGCATCAGCAATAATATTCTCCTTGCCAGATACATGGACGATTTTAAATTGGTATTGCTGTAGTGTCATTGTCCAACGTGACCATCTGGGATGTAATAATTTACACGTCTGAAAAAAGGTTAGTGATTGATGCTCACAATACACAACAGTTTTCGAGCCATATAAATAATAATTAAACTTCTTGAATGCCCAGATAATAGCAAGTGCTTAAAGTTCTGTTGTTGTATAAGCTCTTTCACATGGTGATAAAACTCTACTAGTAAATGATATTGGGCAGAATGTTGTTACTCCTTTTATTTTCCTTATCTGAAAGAGACAGGCACCTAATCCAACATCCGAGGAATCTGTAGAAAGACAGAACTCACAATTCATATCAGGGTGATATAACAAGGATACATTGACGAGTTGGTCTTTAATGTCTCGAAACCGTTGGAACCGGTGGGAATGGAACATGTTGAAGGCTTTTGGGGATGTGAATTGGGAGTGGGTGACAGGACAGAGGATGAGAAAACTGTTTGGGTGAAGGTTGTGCGGACATTGGATTAATGGAGATTGAAGTGGGAGTGGAGGATGTGCGGAAGGGGCAAATAAATGTGGCCCAGGTTGAGAAGCAGTCACGGAAATTGAGTATGTTGTGCCACTGGGTGGTCAACTTTGTTCTCGGTAACAGGTCGGTGATGACAGTTCATCTTGGTGGTTTGCTGATTGGTAGTCTCATTGACATAAAAAGCTGTACAGTGTTTGCAGTAGATTTGGTATATGACATCGTTGCTTTCACAGGTGACCTGGCCTCTGATGGAGTAAGGTAGTCTTGTGATAGGACTGGAATAGAAGGTGCTGTGTTTGTGGATTGGGGAGCTCTTGCACCTTGGTCTACCACAGGCATAAGGTTCCTGTAGCTATGTGTTGAGAGTGGGACTGGCATAGGGATAGACCAGGATGTTGTGTAGATTGGATGTTGTGTAGATTGTATGGGCGGCAGAACACCACTTTTGGAGGCATGAGAAGGATCTTGGGTGGGATTACCCTCCTTTCGGGACATAACACATAATAAAAGCCCTAACAAGGATGTGGATCAGTTTTTCCAGTCCAGGATCATATTGGGTAATTGGGGGGGGGGGGGGCTCCTTTGTAGCTGATTCTCGGAGGTGGGAAGGGGTGAGGGGAGGCATGAGAAATCTGTTTGTGGACTAGATTGAGGAGGTAGTGCCTGTCTATGAAGTCCTTCGTGAGACCTTCATCTTAACGTGTGTACCACATCTAAGTGCAGTAGGACCATATTAAGGGTTAAATTAAATTGCCGTTGTTGAACAGGGTAGAAAGGGACGTGTAGCGGTTAGAAGCTTGAGGGAAGGTATGTCACCCAACTGTGGTCACGCATTTCCCTCCTTCATTAGGCCTGGGTCTATAAAAATAAATGGCAAGTAGGCTGTTCCCAATTTTCTCTACCACACTATGTCAAAAAAAAAAAAAACTACATTATGTTTCATAGAGCTATACCAACCACTCCACAGCTCACTTTATAAATCCCTGGCAACACGGTATGCGGAGATGCCGTGGCTATGCAGAATGCGGACATGTCCTGAGGTATCCATTCTCCACAAAGAATGTTAACACTACATGAAATACGGATATGAACCCTTCCTGCCCAGTAGTTCTCTGTTCTCTCATGTGACTGGACAAAACATCTTCACTGGGCTTATATCTACATAGTGGAGTTATTTTCAGTTTATTAAGTGGGTATTTATGTGCAGTTGTTAAATGAGCTGTTACATAAAAAACCCAACAGTTGAAACTGTCAGCTGTTTACCACACTGAAGAGCCTGTCTCAAGTGTAATACGGTATCAATATGTATTTGGTAATAGATTTTATTGACTTGCCACTATCACTGGCTGGAATACTCCACACAGCATGAGGTGTATGGAATGCATCACCATAGACTCAGCTCTCCCAACAATTCACAAGGCTCAGTGGTTTAAATTGTCTCCTTCAGCAATGGAAGTAGGTCACCTACGTGTTACAGAACTTCAGATGTTTGAACACAAGCAATGCATTGCATAAGTTTACTGTTAGAGATTTAAACATGATCAGTCCTATTCCATCAGAAATATTGACACCCACCTTGCAATGTATGGTATTTACCTGAGTAAAAGGCGATCTTGAATATAAGATCCACCCCCCTCCTCTCTCTCTCTCTCTCTCTCTCTCTCTCTCTCTCTCTCTCTTTATTTTTATAACATATTACAAGGTGTGATTTGAAAGTTTTAAGAATGGTCTTGTAATTGTACAATAGTGGTACTTACATGCTACCCCCCCCCCCCCCCCCCACTCCCCCCCACTCCCCATGAACCATGGACCTTGCTGTTGGTGGGGAGGCTTGCGTGCCTCAGCGATACAGATAGCCGTACCATAGGTACAACCACAACGGAGGGGTATCTGTTGAGAGGCTAGACAAACGTGTGGTTCCTGAAGAGGGGCAGCAGCCTTTTCAGTAATTGCAGGGCAACAGTCTGGATGATTGACTGATCTGGCCTTGTAACAATAACCAAAACGGCCTTGCTGTGCTGGTACTGCGAACGGCTGAAAGCAAGGGGAAACTACAGCCGTAATTTTTCCCGAGGGCATGCAGCTTTAATGAGAGCTGCATCAAACCAGTCTCAGGACTGAAGACCACAACAACAACAACAACATGCTACTGTGATGCATTTCCTCCAAAATAGTCCCCATCTGACTGAACCCACTGATTCCAATGGTTTTTCCATTTTTGGAAACATTCCTGGAAATAGTTTTCCTGCAGTGTGTTAAGAACGCTATCCGTACTCTCCGTATATGCCTGGATGTCTTCAATCGAGTCAAATCGCTTCTCTTTCAGTGAAAATTTCAGTTTAGGAACAGATATAAGTCTGCAAGTGCCAAATCAGGGGAATATGGTGGTTGTGGAAGCACAGGAATTTTGAATTTGGTCAAAATTCCGACAATGGAGAAGGCACGATGAGCCGAAGCGTTGTCATGGTGTAGCATCCAACTCCTGTCTTTCCACAGTGCAGACCTTTTCTTCCGCACCTTTTTGCGCAAACATTCAAGAACGCATTTGTTGTATTCTTGGTCAATTGTCTGTCCTCCAAGGGTAAATTCATGCTGCACAATACCGGTAGAATCGAAAAAAGTCACCAACATTGTCTTCACCTTCGACAGACTTTACCGTGCGTTTTTTGGTCATGGTGAACCTGGAGTCTTCCTCTGCGAAGAATGCACTTTCGTTTCTAGGTCATACCCATATACCCACGATTTGTCACCTGTAATTACCCTATTTAACAAATCTGGGTCATTTTTATTCCAATTAATGAGTTCTTGGCACACTTCAAGTCGGTATTGTCTTTGGTCACTTGACATCACTTTTGGAATGAATTTTGCGGACACTAGATGCATGTTCAGATCTTCAGTTAAAATTTGACTGAACTGCATAGAAACTTGAATTAAGTTCATCAGCCATTTCCCTAATTGTAAGTCTATGATCAGAGTGTGCTATGTCACAAACTTCCACAACATTTTCATTCATTTTTGAGGTGGAAGGATGGCCGGACTGTGGTTCATCTTCAAATGATTTGTGGCCATTTTTAAATCTGTTGAACCAGATGAAAACATTTGACCAGCACATACAATTATCTCGAAAAGCAGTTTTTAAATGCTGAATAAGAAGTTCTGGGGAGATGTAGTCTGTCTGCAAATTGAAAAACAAGTAGCGCTCGTGGTGGAGGATGTCACCTTTCTTGGAAAATCACTGAAACTGCCATACGGAAGATTTAGGATCAGTTTCCCTTGCAGCATTGTACAACACTGCACAGAGATGTACATAGAATATGCCCGTATGTTTTTCTTGTGTTTGAACTCTTACCTGTGTTCAGTGTAATGTTAACACCGTTCGTTACACATCTAACTCTTGCCCTAGCCCCACCACCCACTGTGAAAGGGTCGGTATAATTTGTGAAATGTCCTTTAGTTGCTCTTTGTCATGTAGTGCACTAGAGAGACTGTGTAATTGCCTGCTTTCCCTCCACTTCGATAATCTCTACCCCAAACTTTCCACCCTGTTACCCCTTCCCCATTACGCAGTTTATCCATTGATATGGTTCTACTGCAGTTCTACTACACACTGCTTCTCAATCCACTTTATTTAACGATAAGCAATAATTATGCACAACTAAAACACCATTTTCAATTATCGGGGATTTTTCTATGCCTGGCAGCATGGAAACTGTTAGTGTTGGAGAAAAAAATTAATAGGACATTTTTAGAGGCAGTTTAATTTTGTACTGGGAAACATTTTCACTAGATGCTGCAGTTTTGGAGATATTAAAGAAAAACCTGGAAAAATGCCTTTACATCACCGCCCCACCCCCATCCATTACTTAAAAATTTGTGACAAGTCAAATTTTTTCTGCAAGTCGGCATTTTTTGGGTCTGCAGTGACTGGGCGACAGTGGTTTACAGAGTTTTAAGATTTCACCACAGTATAGCATCTTTTTATGGTCCAGTGCTATTTGTTTTTCACTTGTCACTTATTCAACTAATGAGATACCCTGATTATTTTCCTGTTGATGACATTGGGACTGAAATGAATCAGTCTGGGTATGCTATACTCTGCCGTAAGTTTAACACGGAACTTAACATTTTGCTATGTATTCTTGTGCATGTATAGTCATCTCACCCGATGCTCTTTCTGCGAAACGTCAATAGCAGCCTGTCGGGCACTGTCGTGTGCAGCCATTGCACTGCATTTATGGGGTTCCCTCACAGTTTACACTTCTCCTTTTCCGGCTGCTGCAGTGAGCGTGCCGCAGTCTGCTGTCCCTGCCACTGAGATCTGTATACCGGGTGAGGATTAGGCTTGCTGTAGTGTTAATGTATCATAACAGACCAACTTTGTAACATCAAATTCCATATATGTGTGGTTTGTACAAATAAACAGTATAATTGCCAATTCCACGTAGAACAATTTATAATGTCGGTGAATTAATATATAGTGAAACCGAACACATTGAGCACAATCTTTTTCTCACAGCCTCTTAAAGGTTTTCTGTGGCTGTTTTTCACTAGAGAACATGAAACAACTTCACACATTATCATATCTGTAATGATTTGAGAACACTGCAGCTGTTTTTGTAAATATTACTGACTATCTGCTCAGGTGCAAAACTAGTTATGATGAAATAAAGTGTTTGTCAAAAAATTGGCAGATTGCAGCTTTTTTGCTTTGGTGATATTAACTTTTCACATTTTCACAGCACGGCAACAGCACTGGAGCACGAATGGCAGGAAAAAGAAAGCAACTGTCAAATAAGATCTTAACCTAGAACTACATGGGTGAAACCTTCAACACAGTGATTGGCAAAATAGTTAAGACTGTCAGTGTTTTGCATAACTCACCGTGCCATTAATGCTACAGAACAGTGGAAAACATAAATATGTAGGGCCGATTTCCAGTGGCATCTAACATCTGGCGTGGGTGCACTGCTGCTAACAACAAGTAGTACATGAGCATGCTAATGAGTTGTTTCTTTACATTAGAATAGACCTTCTGTCGAGGAAAGTGTATAATCGAGATATAAATTGTTTTTCACATTTGCTTGGTTTGTTGGTAAGGTTCTTTTGGAGTACTAGTATAAAATTTGAAAATGCGATATTTGTTGGCTGGATGTTTGTAATGTAGAGAGAGAGAGAGAGAGAGAGAGAGAGAGAGAGAGAGAGAGAGAGAGAGGGGGGGGGGGGGTTGATTGGAAACAATGCCACTGGGTCTTAAAATTTGAAACTTTTACTGTATTTCTTTTTCATTTCCTGTCAGTCATGCTGCAGCCATATAATTTTAGTACAGTATGCAATGGTTACAGTAATTCTAAGGATAACAGTGTGTTATTGCACCAGTTTGCAGTGAATCTGTTTCGGACGCTGCCACCTTCGAGTAATCCCAACGGGGCAGAGTTTGATCCTGAAGAGGACGAACCCACCCTGGAGGCAGCGTGGCCCCACTTGCAGCTCGTCTACGAGTTCTTCCTACGGTAATTCTGCATTTGTCAATTCTTGTATGTAAGATGTGATCACTAGTTTGAAAATAGGCTGAAAATGTGATATGTCAGTGACCTTAGTAGCACAAGTCTAGGAGTTGCTGTTACTTCTTTATCTTCCGTTGTAAAGGAATACTTGAAATTGGAATTCAGTATTTTTGCTTTTGCTTTGCTACACTCAATTTTAACTCCTATGGACACTGACTGTGGTGAAACAGCTTTTTACACTTGACTAGAATTTCTTTGGCTTTTGTGAGAGATATTGCGGTAAGATTTTGCGAAGGCTGTTACTGAAGATTTCAGAAACTGCCCACTTAACAGCTGAGTGTGTGCCATTCAGCATTTCTCTGTTTATAGCGTTATCTTTTGCAGTGTGAACATTTGGCTGTAGTTCTATTCCCATATATTTTCTGGTTTTATGCATTTTAATCATCTTTGTATCTAGTCCTTCCTTTCTTTTTATATGACCTGTATTATGAAGTACACACTCTGAGACAATTGGGAAATCTGAGAAAAATAGGGAACTTTTCATTGAGGAAGCCGGGAGAAACTGTGATTTTTTTTTAATTTTTTTTTATTTATTTTATTTTTTTTAATTTTATTTTATTTTGTCTGCTAATAACTGATACTCGACAAAGAATTTTACTGTCTCCCACTACTGCAGAATAATACTGCAGCAATAAAACCAGGGTGTATACGACCTGGGACAACCGGGAGATCCGGGAAAAAACCGGGAATTTTTTCATTCGGGAGAAAACCGGGAAAAACCCGGGAATTTTGTGGAATTCCGGGAATTTTTCGTTGTTTTAGTTTTCAGATAAATTTTTGTAATTTCGACTGGTATGAATCGATACTCTTACAAAGGATATTACTGTATCCCACTACTGCAGAATAATACTGCAACAGTAAAACGTGAATGAGAAAAAAAAGAACATAAAACATAAATCGCAAAGGAAATGTGCCACATACAACAACAAAACACAGTGCTCATGCAAGCATTTGCCAACAGCAAAATCTGTCAAAGGACGGAAGACTGTGCAGTGCTTCATAACAACAAATTGCGTCCAATGAGCATGATGTCACAACTGTTTGAATTCATTTTAGCAGTTACGAACGGGCTCATGTGCATGTGCAGTTGAGTGGCGTATGAGTAGTACCTTCTCCCGTTTCTGGCTACAGAAATGGGGCTGTTGCAGCAAGCATCTATATGCATCTGGGAAAAATTTTACTGCCGCCCCCGAGCTGCCAGATTCACGCATATGCAGTGGGCCCGGATCTATAGGGGGGTGGCAATTTGTATTCTTGAAGAGAGAGAAACCAAAAAAAAGAACATTGTTTCTCAAAGTGCCTAGCATCCAGCACATGTTGGTCTCTCGATTACTCATATGGTTTTGATGCGCATCCCTGTTGGTTTTTGAACACACTCTGTAAGTTGATTTCTGAATGAATCATAACCCGCGCGGTGTAGCAGTGTGGTCTAGAGCGACTTGTCACGGTTCGCGCGGCGCCCCCTGTCGGAGGTCCGAATTCTCCCTTGGGCATGGGTGTGTTTGTTGTCCTTAGCATAAGTTAGGTTAAGTAGTGTGTAAGCCTAGGGATCGATGACAGCATTTTGGTCCCATAGTTAAATAAATAAGTTGATTTTTGAATGCGTGCGTAGTGTTCGTGATGTCTCTGTCAGGGGAATCCTTGTCACACCGAGAAATAAACTTTCCTGCAGGTAAAATGGGACCAGACTATACAAGCTGAGTGGAGTAAAGCCTAACGAGTGAACACGAATCGCTGTCTGATTATGTTGTTGATTGGGTTTGCGAATGATCAGCGTTGTTATAATTACTAGGGAAATCCATAGATCCAGACTACCAGAGCGGAAATAAACGACTAACAGGAATAACAGGTAAGAAAGATTACGTATTATCTTCTCAGTGTATCCAGGAAAATGAAATTTTGACAAAGTTTTTGGCCAGGTCGGTACACTAGTAAGGGCCAGTTGTACTGTACCCGTCTAGCAGCCGCTTAAGTTCTATTTTGGAAGTAGCGCAGAAAATGGTTTGTATGAACATAACAACGCCTAACCGGAGGTACAATCAGGGATAACTAAACCGGTGATTCTGGCAGGGTTAGTGAAGTTAACCAGCGAATAAGTTTTGACAAAAGCAGGAATAGTTCCAGAATTAGACTTGACAAGATTGTTTGTTTGGAACAAGGAAGGAGAAGAAACAGGTACATCACACAAATTATGGAAGAATAAGATGATTCCAAATTCATATAAATATCTCACACTTTTCGATCTCGTGCTGGAGAAACTGGAGCATACGAATGAAATATGAAGCTGTTTTCTAACATAAAGCTTTTTGCTTGTAGTAGGCCTAATAGGCATTTTATGTTGATCTTCATGAATTTTATTGTCGTGTTATAAAAATGACCATTTGTGCCAAAACAGTCTCGTTTATTTGGTGTGTGTTGCAATTTCTACAGTGTCAGTAAGACCTATTTTATTTTATCTAGCAGACATTGACAAAATAGACACAATCAAATTGAGAAACCACACGTCTTGAGTACTGTGTGTATTAACAACTTTGGGGTATTAGACAACAATATTTCGATTTTTCAAATAGCAAAACGTTTGACGAACTTTGATGAGGTAATATATTCTTTCGCAGAAAGGAAGCATGCCATTTAAAGCTGTAGCAAGATTAAGGAGGAAATAATGCTAGGAACTAAGGATTGAATAAATGTGTACTGTATTGTTTGTCTCTTGACATTATTGGTTTTATGTACCCTATATTTAACTTTATGTCATCCAAAACAGAATGTTACTAGCTAACACGCAATAAAGAGTGCAAATTTTCTGAAGAGTTCTTGTTTCCCGATTACGAGGGAGCAGGAGAGGCACCACACGACATTTTAATTTCCACTGTCCTGAATATAGTTTGATGGCATTCAGTACAAAATGTACACGTTTCAATTCCTCAGAGTGAAAGAAGAATGCTGTGTGAAGAGGGATGGCACTGCACTCTGGCACACTTAAGACCAAATAACATGTCTTACATTTCCTCGAACATGTATGTTTTATGTATCAGACACCTCCAGTTTGGAAATTTTGTATACCCGGGGCTGACGCTCAGAGCAGTCTGAGTTATAGTGAGGAAGTGTGTAGTCTCTATGTGACCCGTATTTACATTTAGTGATTATGCTGTTTCCTGTTCATTTACTGCTCTCGTGTCAAATGAAAATATAATGGTTTTCTGTGGCCGGGAGCTATCAAGTGAATTACAGAAGGCTAATATACTTTGTTAGTTTCAGATTTCATTTTATTTCCACTTTTCTGACAGCCATGCATTAATCGCCTTGTAGGACAATGAATTTATTTTTGTCGGTTTGTTGAAGAAATTTGGTTTTTATTGATCTTTTACACTGAGGCAGTCAATGCGTTTGAAATGAAGTGTTTAGCTCCACATTATTGGCTAATTTCAACTGCTCGCTACATTTAAAGTGCACATTTTCATCTTCCAGTACATATGGCATTATGCCATAATAAAGAATTAAAAATGAGTTAATACAGTACTGGTACTCCAAGAAAATTTACATCCCGAAACCCACACTGAGAATATCAGGTCGAGGCGTACTTCATTGGGAATCTGGACATAAGAATGTGCTCTTTAAGTATGCACTTTAAATGTGCCATTTTTAGTATGGTTCACGAAAATTTGATGCTCTTGCAGTATCCTCTGATGTCATTTATGACTTAATGTAATATCTTCGAACATACAGGCTTCCTGCGTCGTAGCAGCTGCCAAAGTGTGATGGCACCTGTTATCTGGCGCTCTCTGACGACTACTGAAACAAACCTATTTCTAACAGGTCGTGGGAATATATTGTGAATGGTGGTTTGAAAAGCGTTACTTTCAAAGTAAATTTCATTTTACACAAGTTGAACTATGTGCGAGAATGTACGACGAATTTCTTACATCACAGAGCGTTTGATGACGAGACATTTAGAAGTATTTCGAGCCCAGAAGATCAGACATTCATGTCGTTACTATGAGCAAATTGATGTAGTGCTACGGGAAGCTCGCTCTCCTCTGCGGTAGCTAATTTATTTGTGGAAAACTTTGAGGACAAGACACTGGACTCGGCTAAAAAGTTTACTTGCACATTTGTGTGATATGTCTTAAAATGTAATATGTGCACAAAATATCAACATTATATGTGAAAGCTTACTTCTCTTGCAGCGTGTTAACCTTAGAGACCAATATTATATGTGAATGCTTTGCTTTTCTTGTAGCAACACTGTATATTAAATGAAAACATTATCTTTTCTTGTTTGTGTATCCGCACTACTTAACAGTGATGTTGCTATTGGCTGACCACATCACATGTCCTATGCTCTGAATATCCACTGTCATCGGATGGCGGGATCACGTGACACGGGCTATGACTGGCTTAAAAAAGCACATCGCAATCTCGATTAGAATGGTTCGGAAAGTAACAGGCGGAGTTTTGTCGAATTTGAATTTCGTAATACGAAAATATGCAGCGTACGTGTTGCTGCTCATCTAAAATTTTTCCAAAGGAGTTTTCTTCCCTGAGTTTGGTTTTCTAAAGTGCTGGGAAATTCTACGCCTGTGTATAAAAACATAACCATTCAAAGGATTGATAAGTTTTACAATTCTGAAGGAAAATATACTGTCACTTAATAACACGGAAAAAGTGTGTTTTCATCTGGGACAAAGTGTATTTTTAACCGGGAAGTCCGGGAATTTGTTTTTCCTTGTCTGCGAATCACCCTGAAAACATTAATGAGAAAAAAATAAAACTTTAATTGCAAAGAAATGCACCATTTACGACAAAATACGGTGCACACCCAAGCGTCTGCTAACAGCAAAAGTCTCAACAGCTTTAGGATGAAGTCTGTCCAATACTTTGTAACAAACTGCTTCTGATGAGCGTGTTATCACAACTGTTTTAGCAGTTGCCAGCGGCTTCATGTGCATGTGCAGTTGCGTCCCGTATGAGCAGTACCATGCCCTGCTTCTGGCTGTTAGCTCTGTCAGGGGTAGCACCAAACAGCCAGAGAATTTTTCTGTCATACCAAAGCTGCCAGATTCATGCATGTGCAGAGCAGTCCGAGTTGTAGTGGAGAAAGGTAGCCTATGTGATCTGTGTTGATGTTCAGTGATTTTGCTGTTTCCTTTTCGTTTGTAGTTCTCACGTCACATGAAAACAAAATGGATTCCTGTGGCCGAGAGCTATCAAGTGAATTAAAATACATTCACATAATTACGGAAGGCTAAAATATTAGTTTGTTTTCTGATTTTATTTTATTTCGACATTGTTCGCAGTCCGACATTAATTGCCTTGCTGTTGAATGAAGTTATTTTTGTCGGTTTGCCAAAGAAGTTTCACTTTTGTTAATCTTTCCTGCAGAGGCAGTCAATTTATTTGAAAGAGAGTGGTTCATTCCACATTACTGGCTGGTTTAAACTATTTGCTTAATTTAAAGTGCACGTTTTCATCATTTGGCATATATAGCATTATGCCATAATAAAGAACCAAACATAAGTTAATACAGTACTGGTACTCCAAGAAAATTTGCATCTCAAAAACCACAGGTTGAGGCCTACTTCATTGTGAATCTGGACATATGAACGTGCACTTCAAGCCGAATTATGCTCCTGGAGTATTTTCTGATGTGATGTAAGATCTCTTAATGCTTTATACGTAAGAACAAAGAGGCTTCCTACATCATTGTAGCTGCACGTGCCTGTTTTCTGGTGTGCTCTGGCAGCTGCTAAAAAGAACCTATTTGTAACAGGTCGTGGGAAAATATTGTGATTGGTTGTTTGAAAAGTATTACCTTCAGACTAATTTTCCTTTTATGCAAGATCAATTACATTAAATGTGAGAATGTGTGATGAATTTCTTAAATCACAAAGCATTTGACACTCATTTAAAATTTAATACTTTTTCTGGTTTTCTGGGCTTGAAATTCTTCCAAGTGGCTGGTCGTCATTTATGTCATTATTTAAAATTGTATTGACATGATTGTTTAATGTATCTTAAGCTGTAATACATACAATAAAGACCAATTATATGTGAAAGCTTAGCTTTTCCTGTAGCTCTGACTGCATCACATATCCCATGCTCTGACCCTCTGCTTTTCTCGGACGGCGAGATCACATGAGATGAGCTATGATTGACTTAGAAAAGGCGTTGCTATCTCAATTTTCATGCTTTGGGAACTACCGTGCTGTGTTTGGTGTAATTCGAATGTATACTTTCATAATATGGGAGTATGCAGCATATCATAATACGAGAATACACAGCGTATATGGTGCTGTGTGTCTCTTTCAGAAACACGACTATTTCCACCTCCCACTCGCGCCTGGGTTTTGTATTCTAAAGTGCCAGGAAGTTCTACAACGGTGTATAAGATTTGAACCATTCAAAGGATTGATAAGTTTTACAGTTCTGGGGAAAATACACTCCTACTTAACATGGAAAAAGTGTATTTTTTTTAACCGGGAAACCAGGGAAGAATCCAGGAATTTTCTGTGAATACGCTCTGTGTATTTATTGTATGCATACTTAATGTCTACACTGTAGACTATTTACATGTAATTAATTCACATGATCTTTTATGCCACACACTAAATAAAAATGTCTCAATAAGAGATGTAATTGATAATTCGTCCATATATGAAGAATTCGAAAGTAATAGTACAATTCGGACTGGATTGTCAAAATCAGAACAGGAACTATTGAGGGATTTTTCATCTCTCCAGGTTTGTAACAAATGGAAGTTGTAGAGAAGCTTCAAAATAGAAACTAATTTTTGACATGTGCAGTAATGTTCATCTTCACAGTAGCAAATCACTGACAAACACGAGTGGCCATTGCAATTGCTCTCTAGACGAGGAATTTCATATGAGTTAAATGTGGCACTCAGCCTGATGCACCCAGATTTCTTTCAAATTTGGTGCATTCAAACATGCATCCTAATTAAATCGTATGTTCATTTTTGTTAGTTTCTCCATAACTACCTTGCCCGTAGTTAACCAAATCTTATACACCATTTTGCAATGTAATTTATACCAAACAGTTCAAACACATAATCAGTCAACCTTATCACACTTGGAAAATACGGACATGTACCTAAGAAACATGCTGGAAGTGCAGGACTGTGTTTTTCACACTTTTGTAGTTCTTTCATTTTACGCCTTTCAACTGTTAACCTAAAATTCTGGTCTGAATTGTGAAGCGTATCTTTCAGGTGGGCTATGATTTTTGTTTATAAATTTTTTTCACACTCTTCTTTTTCCAGTTGTCATACAAGTATACTCCAACACTAAGGCAACTTTTTTCAATTTTTGCTTTAGGTGTTTTTTCTCTCCCCCCTCAAGCTTGAAGCCTCTTTTCCTCCACAGGAGAGTGACCTAAATACTGAAGGCTGATATCTACAGAATCAGTTGCCAGATCTGATGCTATTTCATCTTCACATATATCATCTCTGGAAGTACCTACCGTATTTACTCGAATCTAAGCCGCACTCGAATCTAAGCCGCACCTGAAAAATGACTCGAAATCAAGGAAAAAAAAATTTTCCCGAATCTAAGCTGCACCTGAAATTTGAGACTCGAAATTCAAGGGAGAGAAAAGTTTTAGGCCGCACCTCCAAATCGAAACAAAGTTGGTCCATTGTAATATGAGACACAATTTAGGTTGAATGAATGACGATACAGCTACAGTAGTTTGGTTCGAGTAGTAGTTAAGTTTTACCAGGTAGCCATTGCTATGCGTCAGGCCCGTATTTATACGGGTACCCTTCCTTTTTCACATGCTTCATCTGTTTTGAATCGATTGCTTATTTTTCTTTGATCTGATAAGTGCTGTTCTCTTTGTTATAGGTGTTAACGTCACTCTAAGCTGAAAATGCATTGTTGTACTGTGTCATGCGTTGTTTGTCGCATTCTGATAATGTGTGTTTACGACCTGTCGCCGATCGCGGCATGGCTTGCTTTTGTGCGCGCTACCGCCGCTTACGATAAAAAAGGAGAGGAATTGTCTCATTAGCAAAACAATGGCAAGAGACTGCTATTTGTTGTTACTTACACTGCTGCTTTCTTTGATAATGATCAACAAGAACCAAATAATAGACTGCGTATGATAGATGTTCTGAATGAGAGTTTAGCTAAAATTTTTCGCCATTTGAAAATCTTTGCAGACGCCTCTTTTGTACCTTACATTCTGCACAGAAGTTAGTCATCTTAGATTTAAAAATCTAGTCAATTGCCGTGCTTCATTTCTGACTGTATCACTATTAGGCATAAGAATAATACGAATATAAACATGCCATGATATGTATATTCTTCCACGTTTGCTGTTGCCTCGCACTAGTTTCGAACTTTATTAGGCAGACAGGATTTAAATGAGATAGCAGCAAACACGAAAGAATACATGGCAAAATGTTCATATTCGTATTATTCTTATGGTGAAGAGAATACTGCATGTGATTCTCAATTCATAAAAGTTCCTATTAGCAACAATCTCTTCTCACAGGTAGGAAAAAATTCAGAACGTAGAGTTGGCCACATTGACAAACATCCCAAACAGTCTTGCCAGTCAGATTTTCATAGTACATTGAAATGCTGCTACATTCAAAGATGAACAATACGGAATTTGTATTTACTTCATTGGATAATGTATGAAAATGCAGCGGTCGAAACTCGGGGTGGAGAAAAAAGCTCGTCTTCCACCTTTTTTTAATTTATTTACTGACTCGGAGATTTTGGCGCCAGTATTTATCTTTGTGCCTGTGTAGCGCTACATATATTCGACGGCAGAAGATAGTTGTGGCGGCACCTACCACCATTTTTCAGGACTTGTGCTTATTTTGCACTCGATTCTAAGCCGCAGGCGGTTTTTTGGATTACAAAAACCGGAAAAAAAGTGCGGCTTAGATTCGAGTAAATACGGTAGCTCAACTAAGGCAACACCTGCATGGGTTTTGTGATATTTCCTTTCTGCATTTGCTGCAAATTTTACCTCCTAACAGTACATTAGGAGATTTGTTTACCACCCACTCCTGAACATTCCTCAAATTCTTCTGTTCTCTTGCATGGCCTTCATAAAATGGATTACAACAGTAAAATTTTGACTTGAAATCCATTTTTTACCAAGTATTACTAAATATTACTTCACAGTGCATGTAGACTGCAGTTTGAGTAAACAAGCCACACCCATGAAACAAGCTAATGAAGATTTGTTGCAATAAGTGTCTCTGATTGGCTGTTCACAGCAACAAAGGTTCACCATTTGGTCAGAGAAATAGTGACTGCTATTGGCTGCTGTTCTGGAAAAAACCAAATACATATCTGCTTATAACATTTGGTTAGTGGACTTGAATTTGAAAATCTCAGAAGTCCATCATGTTGCATATCAGTGTAGATCTTTACTCATAAACTTTTCATTGCATTATCCGGATTACATATTGGATATATACTGATAGAGCACTGAAAGACCTAATTCAAAACAAGGCCCTGGGAGTAGACAATATTCCAGTAGAACGACTGGTAGCCTTTGGAGAGCCAGCTGTGAGAAAACTCTACCATCTGATGAGCAAGGTGTATGAGACAGGCAGAATACCTTCAGACTTCAGGAAGAATGTAATAATTCCAATCCCAAAGAAAGCAGGTGTTGAGAGGTGTGAAAATTACCGAACTATCATATTAATAAGTCACGGCTGCAAAATACCAACACGAATTCTTTACAGACGAAAAGAAAACTGATAAAAGCCAATATTGGGGAAGATCAGTTTGGATTCCGTAGAAATGTTGGAACATGCGAGGCAATACTGACCCTACGACTTCATCTTAGAAGCTAGGTTAAAGAAAGGTAAACTTATGTTTCTAGCATTCGTAGACTTGGAGAAAGCTTTTGACAATATTGACTGGAACACTCTCTTTCAAATTCTAAAGGTGGCAGGGGTCATATATAGGAAGCAAAAGGCTATTTACAATTTGTACGGAAACTGGGTGGCAGTCGTAAGAGTCGAGTGGCATGAATGGGAAGCAGTGGTTGAGAAGGGAATGAGACAGGGTTGTAGCCTATCCCCGATGTTATTCTATCTGTATATTGAGCAACCAGTAAAGAAAAAAAAGAAAATTTTGGAATAGGAATTAAAATCAATGGAGAAAAAATAAAAACTTTGAGGTTCGCCGATGAGATTTTAATTCTGTCAGAGACAGCAAAGGACCCGGAAGAGCTGTTGAACGGAATTGGCATTCTCTTGAAAGTAGGATATAAGATGAACATCAACAAAAGCAAAACGAGGATAATGGAATGTATTTGAATTACATCAGGTGATGCTGAGGGAATTAAATTAGGAAATGAGACACTTATAGTAGTCGATGAGTTATTTTATTTGACCAATAAAATAGCTGATGATAGTCAAAGTAGAGGGGATATAAAATTTAAACTGCCAAAGGCAAAGATGAGTTTCTGAAGAAGAGAAATTTGTTAACATCGAGTATAGATGTAATTTTCAGGAAGTCTTTTCTGAAAGTGTTTGTTTGGAGTGTAGCCATGTAGGGAAGTGAAACATGGAAGATAATAGCTTACACAAAAAGAGAATATAGGCTTTCGAGATGTGGTGCTACAGAAAAATGCTGAAGATTAGATGGATAGATCACACAACTAATGAGGTGGTACTGAATGGAACTGGGGAGAAGAGAAATTTGTGGCACAACTTGACTAGAAGAAGGGATCAGTTGGTCGGACATGTTCTGAGGCATCAAGGGATCACCAATTTAGTACTGGAGGCATGCGTGGAGGGTAAAAATCGTAGAGGGAGACAAAGGGATTAATACACTAAGCAGATTCAGAAGGACGTAGGTTGCAGTAGTTACTCGGAGATGAAGCAGCTTGCACATGATGGAGTAGCATGCAGAGCTACATCAAACCAGCCTCTGGACTAAAGACCACAGTAACATCATCATCTAGATTAAAAGCAGAATTATGTTCATATATGTTCAGAGAGATGCTTGTAAATTTCACACAATATCCACACTTTGCAGAATTGTAAGTTTTCTCATTGGATGCACCAGATTTGAAAGAAACCCTGGGATGATTAGGTCGAAAATGTTTTTTCTTTTTTTTTTCTGTGTTTAATTGACATGAAATTACCAAGAAATGTTCACCATTGGAGGAGGCAGGCTGCTCAGTCAGGCCCACGTAGGAGTCCAGACACAGCCTAGTTAGCACAGGAAGATATGTCGGACGATCGTGACGGAGTACTTGTCCCAGCTTGGCGTGTGGTGTGTGTGTCTGCTGCAGCAATGAAATGCTTAGATAAATATTTTTGGAAGTAGATAGCCCATGTTCCCAATATTTTTGTGGTTCAATTTATTGCTGTTTTTACGTGTGTGCATTCGTGAATGTGAGCATGCTAGAAATGAATATTTTTGAAAATAAATAATTATAGGCAGATAGATAAGCATACTTGCTTATGTAGTGGTATTTAATAATACTATAGTTTTCTTTTACATTATGTCCTTGTCATATTTAATCATTGTGACATCTCCTGGTACATTGGGAGAGGCACCCTCAGTGTGTGAATTTTGAATACAAGCATTCACTGCGGAATTCGTGCAGGTCTGACGTAAATCACAGTAAAGACACTAGATAGAATTTTACTAATAAAATATGCATTATCATTCACTAGGATTGTGAAGTGATGTCAGTAAATATTAGTTAAAACTGTAAGTTAAGCAAAATACAAATGTAACTTGCTCAGTGTGTGGCAAGGCAGTGAGCAAAAATAGACAGAAGTCTTAGGGTGAACGATATGCATTTGTGATCTTACATAGAGAGATGTTCAGCTGATAAAACGTACACCTCATGGCTCACCGGCTGGCCACGTGGACACATTTAATTTGCAGCTAGAGTAGTCTGCACGGTTATCTCTAGATGTGAATGGAATCACGTATGCACATACATCGAGGAAGTGGCGTGCACCGACACACTTACCTCTTCCTGCTTGCGGGTCGAGCACAGTGCGTGGTGATTTGGTGCCAGGGGCACAGATGTAAATGCACCTTTAGAATTATTCCCCATTCGACTTTGCTCTGCTTGTATGCCTACTGACGTTGTCGTGCTCGTAATGCCACCAGGTGACATTCGACGTCGAGGTGGTCGGTGTCAACAATGTTTTGTTTCCTATTAGGCAGTTTTTGTAACCTGCCTGTAATATTTAAATAAATATAATGGAAATATGACAGTTCTACATACTTTGTGTTGCAGGTTCTTGGAGTCTCCAGACTTCCAGCCAAATGTTGCAAAGAGATACATCGACCAGAAATTTGTTTTACAGGTAATGCTAAAATAAGTAATTTAGGATACTGTCTGCTTATCAGCTGCTGAAATAAACTATTGATGTAGGTGGTGTAGCGTGTGCCAAAACACACACACACACACACACACACACACACACACACACGGAGAGAAAGATAACAACATTGAAAATGGAAATTTTAAAGCTTTATAATTGGGAAATGCAAAATAGTGTAAGGAATGTTCACATCTATTAAGAACAGTGAGAGTTCATCTTGATACTGTTCCATGAGTGGTATAAAGTGCAGGAACCACAATCTGCACAATAATAATAATAATAATAATAATAATAATAATATTATGTCGATACTCCCAATTACTACTCTAGCAGATTCTTGCACAAAAATATATCACGGATATTTCAGTGTCTTGATTCACATTTCATGTCTCTCTACTTATCAGTTTGTATTTCTCTCTGTTCATTAATCATTTGTGAATTACTTTATCTTTGCTTGTGCCACGTGTTGTCTCAAATTGTGTGTGTGTGTGTGTGTGTGTGTGTGTGTGTGTGTGTGTCGCTGTGTCCCACGTTGCTAATTGTGCTGATTTTTTTAAATCTTAGTTGTTGCATCATTTTATTCTAATTTAATCCACAACCTGTACAGAGTTCAAATTCTGACTTAACTTTCTCTTTTGCTGAAATATCTGTTTTTCTTCCTGCTCCGCTACATATTTTGAAGAATAAATGTTTGGCTTCAAAACCAAAGTGTGTTTTACCTGACCACAATATTATTGCACTCGGTCTCCGTGGCTGCTATCGGCAACTTGTGGTGATGTTACAGTAAACAAGTACAGTGGTGGCTAAGGAAAATACATCACATTGTGGATGACTTAAAGGCAATTGTGCATATGCTATCGAGTGTTTCAGTGTGTCTTCATGAAATGTCACAATAGAAGTGCACAGTAAGCTGACTGAAGCACCCCTCCTTCCCAGGTGCAATAATATTGTGGTCAGCTAATAAGGTCGTGCTGGTGGTGGTAAGTAAGTAGTAGTAGTAGTAGTAGTAGTAGTAGCTGCTGCTGCTGCTGCTGCTGCTGCTGCTGCTGCTTTGACCTTCGGACCAAACACTGGTTTGATGCAAAGCTCCACGCTAGTGTATTGTGTGCAAGCCTCTGCTTCTCTGATTTATTACTACAACTTCATCTGTTCAAACACGCTTACCCTATTCATAACCTGGTTCCCTCTACAGTTTTTACCATCATTAGTTTCTCTGTTACCAAATACAGAATACCTCGATGGTGTCCTAATTTCCTGTAGCACATCTCTAAAACCTCTATTCTTGTTTGAACAAGATGTCTTGCTTGTTGTTGTTGTGGTCTTTAGTCCAGAGACTGATTTGATGCAGCTCTCCATGCTATTAGATCCTGTGCAAGCCTCTTCAACTCCGAATAACTAGTACATCTTACATTCTTCTGAATCTGTTTAGCGTATTCTCCCTCTGATTTTTACCCTCCACACTTTCTACAAATACTAAATTGGTGAGCCCTTGATGCCTCAGTATGAGCAAATGATCCCTTCTGCTTCTCATGTTGTGACACAAATTACTCTTCTTTTGCTTGTATATGAGGATAAACTATAGACAAATAGCTTTACAAAAGAATTTCTAACATTTAAATTTATGTTAACAAATTTCTCTTTTTCAGAAATTTTTTCTTTCTGTACCCTTCCAATTCTGCTATGTATGGTTGTTTTGCTACCTAAATATCAAAACTTACCTACTACTTTTAATGTCTTCTTTCCTGCTCTGTTGACTGAATGCCATTACCCTTCGTTTACTTTTGATGATGATCATATTTTAACCTGTTTCCAAGACAGTTTGTGTTCCAGTCAACAGCTCTTCAAAGTCCTTTGCAGTTTCTGATGACAGAATTTAAACTTCTTTGACAAACAGCCTAATATGTTAGTGCCACACCGTCACAGTCCAATAATGTGCTTAGCATCACATTGCCCAATGGTAGTATATTGGTGTGCATTTAGAAGAAATCACTTGTAAGAACTTGCATGAGATGTATGCCCAACAGTGAACAGTTAGAAGGGTAACTTTTGTCTGTTCATGCAAAGCTGTCGGTGAATGAAGTCGTGATGTGAGGACTGGCAACTGCGTTCTGCTGCAATTTGGACTGCAGCAATGTGTGAGTACAGTTAAGGCACCAAAATATTTATTCAGTTCAGTATAATAGCACCACACGGTGCAGTATTCCAAGGCTGTTTTAAATGAGCAACGCTATACAAATGGACTATTCGTGGCAACTAAATATCGAAGTGCCTCTGCTGCGTTATTCCTGTACTGAAACATGCCTGTCAAATGTTTTCTGTTTTTTTCCCCACTTTGGCATGGAAGTTTCATGTGTTGTGATAGTTGCCTGCTGTGCAGATTTGCCTTGGAAAGTCCTTACAAATAGTTCAAATAGAGGTTTTTCCCGTAAGAGTGCGCAAAAATTTAACGCGACATAAAGAATGCTCCACCTAACAGTTTGAGCTGAAGGAGACAATAGCAATAAAATCAAATTAACATTTACTTTTTTATTTACATTAATTAACTGCAAATACCATCACTGACACAATGAATGCACGATTCGTACAGTACCTTACAAAATGTGCTGAAACAGTCAGCCATCAAACTCGGTACAAGTCTGACGTCGATAAACAAGATTTTGACACACCCCGACAATTATCCCTGGTGTGTTCCAAATTACATCGCAGGCAACTAAAATTCTCTAAGCTAATTCCAACTCTATCGAGTGGGGCCTCGTACACAAGTGACTTCAGATATTCCCGTAGGAAATAATCAAGGGGGTTCAGGTCAGGTGACCTCACAGCCCATTCCAATCCAGTGACCAGGGAACACTGAGATGGCTGCAGACATCCGCACTGAAATGAAGTGGTGCACTGTCACGTTGTATCCACATCCTCTTGTGAACCGCCAAGGACACATTCTCCATCAATGCAGGTAGAACTCTTTACATGAACCTCAAGTACATGTGGCCATTCAGATGGCCAGACAGAAGATATGGCCCAGTGAGATTGTCGCCTACAATGCCGATCCAGATATTCACAGCAAAATGTATTTGATGGTGTGATTCTATTATAGTGTGATGGCTTTCCTCATCCGACACATGGCTGTTCCTGTTGTTCAAAATACCGTCACAATCAAATGAGACCTAGCCAGTAAACAGCATGATTTGGAGAAAATCTGGTCGCTCAATCCATTGTTGGAGCAATCTGTGACACAGTGCGACCCTTGATGCAGAGTCAGTCGCAAACGTTTCGTGGTCTCATTGTAGGTGATATGGGTGCAATTGTTCGTGGAGTACTCGCCACATGCTAGCATGTGCATTGCCCATTTGTAGTGCAATACAGTGAGTACTTGTAGTGGGAGCCGCTGCAACACATTCCGGCACCCCCTCTTGAAAATCGGGTGTGAGAGTAGTCCTCCTGTTGCCAGGTCCTTCGTTTCTTCTTTCCTATGAACCAGTCTCCTGCATTCATTGACTGAGAGAAAT
The DNA here is from genome assembly GCF_023864275.1 of Schistocerca cancellata. NCBI lineage: Eukaryota > Metazoa > Arthropoda > Insecta > Orthoptera > Acrididae > Schistocerca > Schistocerca cancellata. The sequence goes on from NC_064626.1 coordinate 11,842,209, forward strand.
AAGGACTCATCGTGATACCTGATGCCTGTTGGGAACCCTGTAAAGCCTTTCAGCAGCGAGAGCATTGCAGTCATCTTCTCCGTACACAAATTGCGTGTCAGTGAGTTCTGCGAAACTGTACCGGTATTGCTCCATTGAATTGTACTGTACATCTCTGAATAGCACTGAGTAATGACTGGTTCTGTCAGGGATTCATAGCATGTTCTGTCATGGGACAGTGTAAATATGATACAACAGAGCCACCTTATGGACAAGTAAACAAAATCTACATCATCACTTCCTAGTAACCAGGCTTGTCGTCCATGTATCCTTGCAGGAAACAAAGAATGCACGTGTAAATAAACAGCACAGTATGTGTAAACTTGTACATATGTTACTTGTAAATGAGCTGGAAAACAGTAATTCGAGAGAAAGCAGTAGACACGTTTACTCCTTAAGCTGGCTTCTCTGACCACAGGTTCCCTACCTCAGATTGTTAGTTGAAGCATCCTCTATGTCGTGTTACATTTTTGCACACACTTACAGAAAGACTCTGTATACTTATATAATTACAGAACTAATGACAGTAGAGAGTATTAATGACCAAAGCAAAATTCACAATGGGGTGTCGTTCGTAAAGATTGGAAGGTAAATTCTCCATGTTGTTGAGAACTGAAAGAATTCAAAAAGTGTTACAGTAATAGATGATGTATTGTTATGAAAGATGCTACAGTAATAGATGATGTATTGTTATGAAAGATGCTACAACTGTACATTTTTTGAAAAACACAAAAATTGTTGAAACTGTCTGGCAGATTAAAACTGTGTGCCGGACCGAGACTCGAACTCGGGACCTTTGCCTTTCGTGGGCAAGTGCTCTACCAGCTGAGCTACCCAAGCACGACTCGTGTCCCATCCTCACAGCTTTACTTCCACCAGTATCTCGTCTCCTACCTTCCGAACTTTACAGAAGCTCTCCTGCGAACCCTGCAGAACTAGCACTCCTGAAAGAAAGGATATTGCGGAGCCATGGCTTAGCCACAGCCTGCGGGATGTTTCCAGAATGAGATTTTCACTCTGCAGCAGAGTGTACGCTGATATGAAACTTCCTGGCGGATTAAAACTGCAAAGTTCGCAGCAGAGCATCTGTAAAGTTTGGAAGGTAGGAGAGGAGATACTGGCAGAAGTAAAGCTGTGAGGACGGGGCGAGAGTCGTGCTTGGGTAGCTGTCGGTAGAGCACTTGCCCACGAAAGGCAAAGGTCCCGAGTTCGAGTCTCAGTCCGGCACACAGTTTTAATCTGCCAGGAAGTTTCATATCAGCGCACACTCTGCTGCAGAGTGAAAATCTCATTCCACGAAAATTGTTAGTTGCAGTTGACTTTATTAACAACATGCCAACGGCCTTGCTGCAGTGGTAACCCTGGTTCGCGCCAGATTGCCGAAGTTAGGCGCTGTCTGGCTGGGATAGTACTTGGATGGGTGACCGTCTAGTCTACTGAGCATTGTTGGCAATTGGGGTGCACTCAGCCCTTGTGAGGCAACCTGAAGAGCTACTCGGTAGAGAAGTAGCAACTCCAGTCTCATAAACTGACATACGGCCAGGAGAGCGGTATGCTGGTCACGTGCCCCTCCATATCTGCATCCAGTGATGCCTGTGGGCTGAGGAGGACACGGTGGCCGGTCGGTACTGTTGGGCCTTCTTGGCTTGTTCGGGCAGAGTTACTTTTTATTAACAGCATACATTTTAAAAAGGTACTGATGTGCAACTGGGTCCCAGGACCTGAAAATATCTTTTAATGCATTCTTAGAAATATCAACGGACTTTTTAACTGAAAAATTTAAAACATTTATGGAATCTGGTAGAAGACTTCTTTTTATAAGTTTAAAATGTGAAGTAACTGACTACATTACAATTTTTTCAAAATGTGGCCATAAAATACAACCCCCTTTGTATTCCTAGGATTAATACACAGTAGTTAAACGCAATGTGTAGCCTTGATCCTGTTGCTTTCACACTCCACATTACACTGAGCAGATATACTGTACGCATACCCTTTATGTCAGGATCGGTCACAGTTGTTCAAAACTGCACATATGCGGTCTGAGGTTCGGCCTGTCCTGGTGCTACTCAGTATGTCGTGGCTATCCTTCTCAGAATTACTCAGTATATTGTGACATTTCATTTATCAGTGTGCTGTGGCACTTTGTTCAAACATTTGGTGCAACTTATTTTCATCAGCATAAGTTTGTTTAATTCAATGGAATTGTGATGTAAACATAATTAATCCTTTGCAGTTTGCTCATGATATAAAGGAGATCCAGTGGCTCTTTGTGCAAAAAGAGGCAGTCTAGCGACCTGTTGTGACAAGCCTTTAGAAATGAAAAGTGATCCCAGAAGAGGACGACAGGAATTCTCAATATCCATTATGCAGTTACATGATCTACATCTACATACGTACTCCGCAATCCACCATACGGTGCGTGGCGGAATGTACCTCGTACCACAACTAGCATCTTCTCTCCCTGTTCCACTCCCAAACAGAATGATCAACAGATACTGCAAATTTGCTATGAAACGGCATTACAACACCATGTAGAAAGACTTTAAGGATTAGGTGATAATGAAAGAGAAAAAAAATTATGGTGACTGGCAGACTATTTATACACGATTCATTGTTCTCCACATCAGGAAGTACTACATGCAAAATTTGTGGAACTGAAGCACGTGATGAAATTGGTGGTACAAACAGTAAATTTTCTACAGAACCACATATTATTAGAGTGTCGGTTGCAAAAGCTTTTGATGAACTGAACAAAGAATATGGAGACTATAACACACTCCAAAGTTTTTTGGTTAAGTCGGGGGCATGTCTGGAGCAATTTTTTGATTTAAAGCCCACTTTTGTTGAATTTCTGGAGGAAAAAGAAAAGCGAGACTGAAAATTAGAAGAATAACCCTGTGACGAAGCGCGCCGCTCTTCTTTGGATCTTCTCTATCTCCTCTGTCAACCTGACCTCGTATGGATCCCACTCTGATCAGCAATTCTCAAGTATAGGTCGAACTAGTGTTTTGTTAGCCACCTCCTTTGTTGATGGACTACATTTTCTAAGGACTCTCCCAATGAATCTCAACCTGGCACCCACCTTACCAACAGTTAATTTTATATGATCATTCCACTTCAAATCGTTCTGTACGCATACACCCAGATATTTTACAGAAGTAACTGCTACCAGTGTTTGTTCCGCTATCATATACTCATACAATAAAGGATCCTTCTTTCTGTGTATTAGCAATACATTACATTTGTCTATGTTAAGGGTCAGTTTCCACTCCCTGCACCAAGTGCCTATCTGCTGCAGATCCTCCTGCATTTCGCTACAATTTTCTAATGCTGCAACTTCTCTGTATACTACAGCATCATCCGCGAAAAGCAGCATGGAACTTCCAACACTATCTACTAGGTCATTTATATATATTGTGAAAAGCAATGGTCCCATAACACTCCCCTGTGGCACGCCAGAGGTTACTTTAACGTCTGTAGACGTCTCTCCGTTGATAACAACATGCTGTGTTCTGTTTGCTAAAAACTCTTCAATCCAGTCACACAGCTGGTCTGATATTCTGTAGGCTCTTACTTTATCAGGCGACAGTGCGGAACTGTATCGAACGCCTTCCGGAAGTCAAGAAAAATAGCATCTACCTGGGAGCCTGTATCTAATATTTTCTGGGTCTCACGAACAAATAAAGCGAGTTGGGTCTCACACAATCGCTGTTTCCGAAATGCATGTTGATTCCTACAGAGTAGATTCTGGGTTTCCAGAAATGAAATGATAAGCGAGCAAAAAACATGTTGTAAAATTCTACAACAGATCAATGTCAGAGATATAGGACTATAGTTTTGAGCATCTGCTTGACGACCCTTCTTGAAAACTGGGACTACCTGTGCTCTTTCCCAATCATTTGGAACCTTCCGTTCCTCTAGAGACTTGCGGTACACAGCTGTTAGAAGTTCTTTCGCTCACTCTGTGTAGAATCGAATTGGTATCCCGTCAAGTCCAGTGGACTTCCATCTGTTGAGTGATTTCAGTTGCTTTTCTATTCCTTGGACACTTATTTCGATGTCAGCCATTTTTCCGTTCGTGCGAGGATTTAGAGAAGGAACTGCAGTGCGGACTTCCTCTGTGAAACAGCATTGGAAAAAGGTGTTTAGTGTTTTAGCTTTATGCTTGTCATCCTCTGTTTCAATGCCATCATCATCCCGGAGTGTCTGGACATGCTGTTTCGAGCCACTTACTGACTTTACGTAAGACCAGAACTTCCTAGGATTTTCTGTCAAGTCGGTACATAGAATTTTACTTTCGAATTCACTGAACGCTTCACGCATAGCCCTCCTTATGCTAACTTTGACACTGTTTAGCTTCTGTTTGTCTGAGAGGTTTTGGCTGCGTTTGAACTTGCAGTGAAGCTCTCTTTGCTTTTGCAGTAGTTTCCTAACTTTGTTGTTGAACCACGGCGGGTTTTTCCCGTGTCTCACAGTTTTACTCGGCACGTACCTGTCTAAAACACATTTTATGATTGCCTTGAACTTTTTCCATAGACACTCAACATTGTCAGTGTCGGAACAGAAATTTTCATATTCATTTGTTAAGTGGTCTGAAATCTGCCTCCTAATACTATTGCTAAACAGATAAACCTTCCTCCCTTTTTTTTATATTCCTATTTACTTCCATATTCGAGGATACTGGAATGGAAACAGAAGGGAGTTGAGGCCAGGAGGATAAGGGAATGTGGGGTATATTCCAGGGAAGGTTCCTATCTACGCAATTCAGAAAAGCTGGTGTTGGTGGTAAGGATACATCCAGCACAGGCTGTGAAGCAGTCATAGAAATGATGGATGTCATGTAGGGCAGCATGCTCTGAAACAGTGTGTTCCACTTGTTTCTTATTCGTGACAGTGCCTATATTGGACTGTGTGAAGAAGAATTGGACTGTGTGAAGAAGAATTGGACTGTGTGAGGAGGAATTGGACTGTGTGAGGAGGAATTGGACTGTGTGAGGAGGAATTGGACTGTGTGAGGAGGAATTGGACTGTGTGAGGAGGGATTGGACTGTGTGAGGAGGGATTGGACTGTGTGAGGAGGGATTGGACTGTGTGAGGAGGGATTGGACTGTGTGAGGAGGGATTGGACTGTGTGAGGAGGGATTGGACTGTGTGAGGAGGGATTGGACTGTGTGAGGAGGGATTGGACTGTGTGAGGAGGGATTGGACTGTGTGAGGAGGGATTGGACTGTGTGAGGAGGGATTGGACTGTGTGAGGAGGGATTGGACTGTGTGAGGAGGGATTGGACTGTGTGAGGAGGGATTGGACTGTGTGAGGAGGGATTGGACTGTGTGAGGAGGGATTGGACTGTGTGAGGAGGGATTGGACTGTGTGAGGAGGGATTGGACTGTGTGAGGAGGGATTGGACTGTGTGAGGAGGGATTGGACTGTGTGAGGAGGGATTGGACTGTGTGAGGAGGGATTGGACTGTGTGAGGAGGGATTGGACTGTGTGAGGAGGGATTGGACTGTGTGAGGAGGGATTGGACTGTGTGAGGAGGGATTGGACTGTGTGAGGAGGGATTGGACTGTGTGAGGAGGGATTGGACTGTGTGAGGAGGGATTGGACTGTGTGAGGAGGGATTGGACTGTGTGAGGAGGGATTGGACTGTGTGAGGAGGGATTGGACTGTGTGAGGAGGGATTGGACTGTGTGAGGAGGGATTGGACTGTGTGAGGAGGGATTGGACTGTGTGAGGAGGGATTGGACTGTGTGAGGGTGGTGATGACTGCGTAGTTGAGTGTCCTCAAACCAAACACCACCACCACCACCACCACCACCACCACTACCACTTATTTCTTGGCCACAGTTTGTCTGTGGCTATTCATGCAGACAGACAGCTTGTTGGTTGTCATACCCACATAGAACACAGCACAGTTGTTGCAGCTTAGCTTGTAGATCATGTGACCGGTTTCACAAGTAGCCCTGCCTTTGATGCAGTAGGTGATGTTTGTGATCGGACTGGTGTAGGTGGTGGTGGTGGTGGTGGTGGTGGTGGTGGTGGGAGGATATATGGGACTGGTCTTGCATCTAGGTCTGTTACAGGGATTTAGCTATGAGGTAGGGGTTGGGAGCAGGGGTCGTGTAGGGATGGACAAGTACGTTCTGTAACTTTGGTGGACGGCGGAATACAACTTTGTGAGGGTTGGGAAGGATGGTGGGCAAGACATCTCTCATTGCAGGTGTGAGCTAACAACCCAAAGATGTTTGGGTTCACATGCAATCCCTGTTCGTTGAAATGTTTTGGCACAAACTCGTCTAGGGGTAGAACCGCATGTGTCGCATTACACCCACTAAATTAGACACTTGTGAACCTTTGGTTAAATTGTATGGTTGGTGGCAACTTTACAAAACTGTATGAAACATACAAAGTTAATGTAACACATAATAACAGTAATAATAATATCGGGAGCTAAATTAATGACCCATAAATGATGTAGGCCACTCAGTTGTGATTTGGTTAGAATAATGTTTATTCAGAAAGCAAACTAATAGCGAAAGTGTTCGTATTTAGAGTTACTGTTACACTTGAGTGCATATCCATTTGACGCAGTTCGATTGTTTACAATCTCATTGTGAAATACAAGTCCAATACTCCACCTCGTTATCTACGCAGAAAGTTGAGAGTTCACATCAGGCGCATGGCTGCTCACGGCTCGGACACTTAAGTCCCACGATACCACACAATGCAAAATTTTCTAAGTTGTTTCACTTCCTAACTACCTAAAGACGTACTGTCCGAACTGTACACTTTGGTGTTTAGACCAGCACTGTCCACTTCGGTGTCTCCAGCCGAACTGTCTGCTTTCGCTTCTGCACCAGCACTCTCCCTCTGCCCATCTCTCCCGCGTGCCAAACATCGTCCCTCAATTGACTAGTGCAGTTCCCTTCCCAGATGCCATCCGTCTGATTGGCTACAGCTTAGTCTACATTATTTTACATTTTAACATATTTAAATAATCAGAGTTTGACCATTTTCACATTCTAAATAAATTAACAATAATATCCATTACATAATAAACGTTAAATAGTTTCACATAAAACCAGTACAATTGCCTTCTTAACTTTAAATGTCACGGCCAGTAGCCTCGGACCAAAGTGCTTTCCGATAAATAAATAAATAAAGAACAAAACTAACTATTATGCACGAAACTTACAACAAATATTCGATTACCTAGTGATTCGATAAGGTGTCGTGCTGTCATCATTCAGTGGGTTATGTGTGGAGGAGATGATGATCTGATGCTTACCTGAAAATACTGATAATTTAAATTTACTGTATCTTTTAAACAAATAAAGTTAGAGTTGATATTTGCAACATTTGTAATTTTAACGATTCACTTTTATATGAAATGTCGATCGTTAAGATCGGCCAAAGTGTTCAGATTTTAGCATTCGGGTCTTTGTTACAAAACTTGTTTATTTCACTTTAACAGTAAATCTTAAACTAATATGGATGTTGTTGTTGTTGTGGTCTTCAGTCCTGAGACTGGTTTGATGCAGCTCTCCATGCTACTCTATCCTGTGCAAGCTTCTTCATCTCCCAGTATCTACTGCAACCTACATCCTTCTGAATCTGCTTAGTGTATTCATCTCTTGGTCTCCCTCTACGATTTTTACCCTCCACACTGCCCTCCAATATTAAATTGGTGATCCCTTGATGCCTCAGAACATGTCCTACCAACCGATCCCTTCTTCTAGTCAAGTTGTGCCACAAACTTCTCTTCTCCCCAATCCTATTCAATACCTCCTCATTAGTTACGTGATCTACCCACCTTATCTTCAGCATTCTTCTGTAGCACCACATTCTCTTCTTGTCCAAACTAGTTATCGTCCATGTTTCACTTCCATACATGGCTACACTCCATACAAATACTTTCAGAAACGACTTCCTGACACTTAAATCTATACTCGATGTTAACAAATTCCTCTTCTTGAGAAACGCTTTCCTTGCCATTGCCAGTCTACATTTTATATCCTCTCTATTTCGACCATCATCGGTTATTTTACTCCCTAAATAGCAAAACTCCTTTACTACTTTAAGTGTCTCATTTCCTAATCTAATTCCCTCAGCATCAACCGACTTAATTTGACTACATTCCATTAGCCTCGTTTTGCTTTTGTTGATGTTCATCTTATATCCTCCTTTCAAGACACTGTCCATTCCGTTCAACTGCTCTTCCAAGTCCTTTGCTGTCTCTGACAGAATTACAATGTCATCGGCGAACCTCAAAGTTTTTACTTCTTCTCCATGAATTTTAATACCTACTCCGAATTTTTCTTTTGTTTCCTTTACTGCTTGCTCAATATACAGATTGAATAACATCGGGGAGAGGCTACAACCCTGTCTTACTCCTTTCTCAACCACTGCTTCCCTTTCATGCCCCTCGACTCTTATAACTGCCATCTGGTTTCTGTACAAACTGTAAATAGCCTTTCACTCCCTGTATTTTACGCCTGCCACCTTCAGAATTTGAAAGAGAGTATTCCAGTTAACATTGTCAAAAGCTTTCTCTAAGTCTACAAATGCTAGAAACGTAGGTTTGCCTTTTCTTAATCTTTCTTCTAAGATAAGTCGTAAGGTCAGTATTGCCTCACGTGTTCCAACATTTCTACGGAATCCAAACTGATCTTCCCCGAGGTCGGCTTCTACCAGTTTTTCCATTCATCTGTAAAGAATTCGCGTTAGTATTTTGCAGCTGTGACTTATTAAACTGATAGTTCGGTAATTTTCACATCTGTCAACACCTGCTTTTTTTGGGATTGGAATTATTATATTCTTCTTGAAGTCTGAGGGTATTTCGCCTGTCTCATACATCGTGCTCACCAGATGACTGGCTCTCCCGAGGCCATCAGTAGTTCAAATGGAATGTTGTCTACTCCCGGGGCCTTGTTTCGACTCAGGTCTTTCAGTGCTCTGTCAAACTCTTCACGCAGTATCTTGTCTCCCATTTCGTCTTCATCTACATCCTCTTCCATTTCCATAATATTGTCCTCAAGTACATCGCCCTTGTATAAACCCTCTGTATACTCCTTCCACCTTTCTGCCTTCCCTTCTTTGCTTAGGACTGGGTTGCCATCTGAGCTCCTGATATTCATACAAGTGGTTCTCTTCTCTCCAAAGGTCTCTTTAATTTTCCTGTAGGCAGTATCTATCTTCCCCCTAGTGAGACAAGCCTCTACATCCTTACATTTGTCCTCTAGCCATCCCTGCTTAGCCATTTTGCACTTCCTGTCGATATCATTTTTGAGACGTCTGTATTCCTTTTTGCCTTCTTCATTTACTGCATTTTTGTATTTTCTCCTTTCATCAATTAAATTCAATATTTCTTCTGTTACCCAAGGATTTCTATTAGCCCTTGTCTTTTTACCTACTTGATCCTCTGCTGCCTTCACTACTTCATCCCTCAGAGCTACCCATTCTTCTTCTACTGTATTTCTTTCCCCCATTCCTGTCAATTGTTCCCTTATGCTCTCCCTGAAACTCTCTACAACCTCTGGTTCTTTCAGTTTATCCAGGTCCCATCTCCTTAAATTCCCACCTTTTTGCAGTTTCTTCAGTTTCAATCTGCAGTTCATAACCAATAGATTGTGGTCAGAATCCACATCTGCCCCAGGAAATGTCTTACAATTTAAAACCTGGTTCCTAAATCTCTGTCTTACCATTATATAATCCATCTGATACCTTTTAGTATCTCCAGGATTCTTCCAGGTATACAACCTTCTTTTATGATTCTTGAACCAAGTGTTGGCTATGATTAAGTTATGCTCTGTGCAAAATTCTACAAGGCGGCTTCCTCTTTCATTCCTTCCCCCCAATCCATATTCACCCACTATGTTTCCTTCTCTCCCTTTTCCTACTGACGAATTCCAGTCACCCATGACTATTAAATTTTCGTCTCCTTTCACTACCTGAATAATTTCTTTTATCTCGTCATACATTTCATCTATTTCTTCATCATCTGCAGAGGTAGTTGGCATATAAACTTGTACTACTGTAGTAGGCATGGGCTTTGTGTCTATCTTGGCCACAATAATGCGTTCACTATGCTGTTTGTAGTAGCTAACCCGCACTCCTATTTTTTTATTCATTATTAAACCTACTCCTGCATTACCCCTATTTGATTTTGTATTTATAACCCTGTAATCACCCGACCAAAAGTCTTGTTCCTCCTGCCACCGAACTTCACTAATTCCCACTATATCTAACTTTAACCTATCCATTTCCCTTTTTAAATTTTCTGACCTACCTGCCCGATTAAGGGATCTGACATTCCACGCTCCGATCCGTAGAACGCCAGTTTTCTTTCTCCTGATAACGACGTCCTCCTGAGTAGTCCCCGCGCGGAGATCCGAATGGGGGACTATTTTACCTCCGGAATATTTTACCCAAGAGGACGCCATCATCATTAACCATACAGTAAAGCTGCGTGCCCTCGGGAAAAATTACGGCTGTAGTTTCCCCTTGCTTTCAATCGTTCGCAGTACCAGCACAGCAAGGCCGTTTTGGTTAGTATTACAAGGCCAGATCAGTCAATCATCCAGACTGTTGCCCCTGCAACTACTGAAAAGGCTGCTGCCCCTCTTCAGGAACCACACGTTTGTCTGGTCTCTCAGCAGATACCCCTCCGTTGTGGTTGCACCTACGGTACGGCTATCTGTATCGCTGAGGCACGCAAGCCTCCCCACCAGCGGCAAGGTCCATGGTTCATGGGGGGATATGGATATGATTAATATTAAAGTTTTATTGGGATCGCCATGAAAATTTAAGAAAGATGGTAGACTAAAATTACTGTGGCTTCAGTCCCTGACTTACTACAGAATTAAGTAGTTTTCACAAATGTTTCCCTTTATGGCTGATCTTAGGTCCACCATATTTAAACACTAGTATGCCTCCCTGGGCACAAACAGCTCCTATGGAGTTTCCCTTTGACGCAGGTTCTTGTCTGTCTCACTTGCACAGGCCTGATGAGCCTGATCTCATTCAGCAGGACAGACGCCTGCCTGTGAACTTCCCTATCTTGTGGAGAATCTGCGCTCTTTGTGGACGGGGTCCTGGACAACAGGCTTCGTTTCACAATTCCTGGAAGGCTCTCTCTTTCGGCCGTCAACTTAAATGAGAGAGAAATGCTCGTTAACTCACTTGGGGCACGGTGAAAGATAGTCAAAACCCTGATGGAGAATGTAATTCAGTTGCTCCGGTCCTGGACGGTACTGAGTTATTAGGGGAATTCTCCTCTGTGGCCGGGCAGAGGTAGTAGGGGACTGGAAAGACAAAGCACGAGATATTTGTTTTTTTACAAGGTCTGGAGGATGTATTACGGTCAGTGAAGGCTTCAATGAGACCCTTGGTAATTCAGAGGGGGACCACTCGTCACTGCAGATGGGACGACCACTGGCGATTACGCCATATGGATGGGACTTGTCGGTATGGAACGGGTGGTAGCAGTCGAAGTGCAGGTATTGCTAGTGGTTAGTAGGTTTGATATGGAGAGAGGTGCTGATTTAGCCATCTTTGAGGTGGAGGTTAACATTAGGAAGGTGGCTTGTTTGGTCGAATGGGGCCAGGTGAAGCAAATGGGGGAGAAGCTGTCAGTGTTCTGGAGGAATATGGATAGGGTGTCCTCGCTCTCGATAGAGATCACAAAGATATCGTCAGTGAATCTGAACCGTGTGAGGGGTTCAGGATTCTGGGTGTGTAGGAAGGATTCCTTTAGACGGCTCGTGAATAGGATGGTGCCATGCAGGTGCCCATAGCCATATCTCGAATTTGTTTGTATGTAATGCCTCCAAAGGATTTGTAATCGTGGGTGAGGGTATAGTAGGTCATGGTGACTAGGAAGGAGGTTGTTGGTTTGGAATCTATCAGCCGTTGGGAAAGGTAGTGTTCAGTAGTGGTAAGGCCACGGGCATTAGGGATATTAGTGAAAAGGGAGATGGCATCAATAGGGACAAGCAGGGCGCTGTGTGGTAAAGGGACAGGAACTGCGGAGAGTCGGTGGAGGAAGTGATTTCTATATTTTATATAGGAGTACGTTCCGGACAGTATCCTGAATGTGTCTGTTTATGACAGCAGACATACTCTCAGTAGGGGCGCAGTAACTGGTCACAATGGGGCATCCTGGGTGATTGGGTTTACGGACTTTAGGAAGCATGTAGAAGATAGGAGTGCGGGGAGTGGTAAGGGTGAGCAGAGGGATGGACTCTGGGGAGAGGTTCTGGAATGGGCCTAAGGACTTGAGAAGTGATTGGAGGTCCTGCTGGATTTCTGGGATGGGGTCATTGTGGCAGGGTTTGTAGGTGGATGTATCTGACACCTGGTGGAGTCCTTCTGCCAGATAATCCTTGTGGTTCAGAACAACAGTGGTGGAGCGTTTGTCCCCAGGCAGAACTATAAGGCCAGGATCAGTATTTAGATGGTAGATTCTGTTCTTTTTGCGTATGTAAGGTTAGTTTGCATGTTGAGGGGTTTGGGGAATGATGATGAGGCAAGGTTTGAGGTTAAGAGTCTGGAAAGTTAACAGGGGGAGATTTGGGGGCAGTTGGGGTGGATCACAATTGGATGGAATAGTGAACAGAGTCGGGCAGGGTTCTTTGGTTGAGTCTGATTGGTAGGGTGGTAGTGAAAAAGTGTTTCCACTGTAGGGACTGGAAGGAGGACAGAAGGTCTTAAACAATTCATGCATGATTGAATTTTGGACGGGGGCAAGAGGTGAGACCTTTGGGAAGGACTGATATTTCTGTGGTGCTAAGGCTTCTGGAGGAAAGGTTCATGACTATGTTTTGGGTCTTTTGAGGTTCTCAATTCTGTGTGGTGGTAGGAGGGAGTTTTGAAGGGTGGGGTAAATGTAGTAGGTCTGCAAGACGGGGTTTGTTAGCTGTGAGGTGGTGTGTGTGTGTGTGTGTGTGTGGGGGGGGGGGGGGGGGGTGTTGGAGTTTGTTATAGAGGTGGTGGACAGTGGTACTCAAAGGCGGGAGTAGGAAATGAGCAGGGTGGAGAGTTGCTTGAGGAGGTGTTGTGCACGTTGCTCTAGTTACTGAAAGGCAAGAGTTTCAATGTGTGTTATGGATTCCAGGAGTTTGGGATTGCTTAGCAGGAGAATTTTGTGGATGGAGAGAAGGTACTGCAAAGAGGTTTGAGTTAGATTGATATGGTTTTGCTGGACTATGTTGGTGAGGGCTAAGGATTGGTGGAATCTGAACAGATGGAGGTCATTGTGAAAGGAGGGGTGACAGCCGGAGATAGGTAATTTGATTGTAAGGGCATTTGGGGGATTCCATGGCTCAAGCAACACCGCAGCAACAGTATGTGGGACTGGGTACTGGCTAGGGATAAGGAAACTTTTCTGTATTGCCATAGATGGCAGAAGCAATGTTCCATGGTGATGAAAAAAATTATGTAAATAACACAGAATTACGTCCGAAAATTTTTTTCAGAAATACACTCGTGTTGGAAAAATCACAAGAGGGTTGAAAGGGATGCAAAAGGGGAAAACCAGATGGTCTCTGAAGGTGTCAACAATAGCAAAAGGCGAAAACTAGCATCTAGTCACAGTGTGATCAAAGAAAAGATATAAATAACAAAAAATATATTACTGTGGCTAGTAGGTCTGAGGGTGGATAAGTGTGAAGAAGGGGGACGGTGGACATGACTGGATGAAGTGGCATTAGTGGATGCAAACTGGGATAGAACAGAGAAAGAGTGATGGGGTGGGGAAGGGTTCGTAGGATGAGATACAGTATTGTGTGGGCCCGGAAGGATGCGGAAAATAAGACTCGAAAATATGGGAGTGTGATGCAGGGAGAGTGATTTGAAGGTATAGGATTAATATTATAACTGGGAGTAATGCGGGACATAGATGCTGCACCAGCAATCAGTTTGGTCTTGTAGCTGTTTGTTGTGCGCAGTCGAGACCATTGATACAGCGTGGCTTGTAAGTTGAGTGTGCACTCCACTTAAAACAGCTGCCACCCGTTCTGTGCAGAGTCCCTTCCATAGAGCCTAGCCACCCGTGGTCATCACATCTGCAGTGACGAGCGGTCCATCTCGAAATATAGCAAGGGTCTCACTGAAGCCTACACGGACCATAATTACCCTCCCAACCTTGTACAAAAACAAATCTCCTGTGCCTTACCTTTCCAGTCTCCCACCACCTCCCAAAGTGTCACTGTCTGGCCACAGAGGAGCATTCCCATCGTAACTTAGTACCACCCAGGTCTTGATCAACTGAATTACATTCCCTGTCAGGGTTTCGACTATATCTCAACATGTCTTGAAATGAGAAATGTCTTGTCCACTCTCCTTCCCACCCCTTCCAAAGTAGTATTTTGCCGTCCACCGAACTTACAGAATATACTTGTCCATCGCTGTGCAACACCAGCTTCCAACCCTCTACCTTATGGCTTTTTGACAAACCTTACATGTGTTTTTGTTAGGTTTAGTTTGTTGTTTAATTATCTGCCTGATATTCATGTAGCACATTAAACAGGGTGGTGCTATCATAGGGGCTTTTAAAATCTACAAATGTGATCACTGCCCAAATTGACTGGTGGTGCTGTAGTACCTAGATGCAAGACGTGTCCCATACATCCATACATTCTCCCAGCACCACCTGCTCCAGTCCAGTAACAAACATCATGTGTTCCACCAAAGGCAGGGCTACTTGTGAAACCAGTTATGTGGTATACAAGCTGAGCCGCAACCACTGTGCTCCATTCTGTGTGGGTGTGACAACCAACAGGCTGTCTGCCGGCATGAATAGTAACTGACAAATTGTGGCCAAGAAATAAGTGGACCACCCTGTTGCAGAGCACACTGTCCAACACGACATCCTTCATTTCAATGACTGCTTCACAACCTGTACCATATGGATCCTGCCTACCAACAACAGCTGCTCTGAATTGCGCAGGTGGCAACTCTCCTTGCAATATATCCTACATTCCTGTAACCCTCCTGGCCTCGACTTTCATTAGTCATTGTCGTCAACCAGCCAGCCTCTTCCCTGTTCCTATTCCAGCACTACACGACCTTCAGTCTACTATTTTACCCAGTCGTTTTACTGCTCTCCTTTTCTACTAGCAACGCCCCCCCCCCCACCCGCCGCCCTGCTCAGCTGTCCTCTGCCCTCTGTACTATGCTTTCCCCTCCCTGCCCCCCAGCTCTTCCTAACCCCCACCCACTTGCTACTCCCATCAGGCACCAGTGCTGCTACTTGCAGAGGGGCTTCAGTTGCCAGAGACTGCAGTCTCGTGTGTGTGTGTGTGTGTGTGTGTGTGTGTGTGTTTTGATCTAGTTTCGACAAAAGCCATGCTAGCCAAACCTTATTTGTGACAGTCTTGCATCTCTGCTATATGGTGAGTCGCAACTTTCCTTCCATAATACCGAGCGAGGTGACGCAGTGGTTAGACACTGGACTCTCATTCGGGAGGACGACGGTTCAATCCCGCGTCCGGCCATCCTGAACTAGGTTTTCCGTGATTTCCCTAAATCGCTCCAGGCAAATGCCAGGATGGCTCCTTTGAAAGGGCACGGCCGACTTCCTTCCCCATCCTTCCCTAATCCGATGAGACCGATGAGACCGATGACCTCGCTATCTGGTCTCCTTCCCCAAAACAACCCAACCCTTCCATAATACTGTTACATTCCATCATGGATTTTCCATTGTTTTATTTGTGTTACTGGTTCAGACATGAACTTAAGAGTGTGCAACATATCTGTATCCATAGAATCAACAGCAGTTACCTTGAGATCCTTTTGTGTATTTGATAGGCACGGTACTTCAGTTTTTTTGAGTCTTGTTTATGATGTGAAGGTTTTCTCAGTTAATTGTGAATTGTTCGTACGTGATGTATGTTGGTATAAATTCACATGTCTTTTCCATGCAATTAAACAAAAATTCTCCTGAATTTCGGTACATCAAGATACAGTCTTATGTCTGAATGTTTTCCACAGTACCTGCCATTGCATTTTCTTGGTGGTGTTGACATTCGTGGTCAGTGATATCTCAATTGTACAGTGTGTTTCTGGAAGAATGGCTGTTTGGTATGGGTATAGTTTGGCTTCAGTAGAAAGAGATTTCTTGTTATAGGTGTTCTAAGTGGTGGTGTAGGCTTCATGACTTTTATTTCTCACACTACCATTACCAGTGTTCCCGATAATTGTGCCTAAGTAGTTGGAGTTTTGAAACTGAGTGGTGCTGCTGTATTGTTGTGCGAGTGTGTGATTGGACGCTAGGTCATGTTAGCTTCACTGGTAGGTCTTCAGTAAAGGTCGGAATTTGATATGGAACCTTTTACTTTTTATTGCTATATGTATGGGAGGTATATGTTTCTGCCAAGCTTTGATGAACTTATCCTATACCAGACCTAAGAGGAGGAGAAGAGATAACCAGTCAGATTGCCTTACATCTGTTTTTGTTAGGTTTAATTATCTGCCTGATAATTAAACCACATTAAACAGGGTGGTGCTGTCATAGGGAATTTTAAAATGTACAAATGTGATCATTGACTGGTGGTGCTGTAGTGCCAGCTTGAGCTATGAGACCTTGTCTGTAAAAGGTCGGCCTTGCTGAAAGCCAGCCTGCTGTTCACCTGTCTTGCATAGCACCCATTGCTCTAATCTGGTAGAGACAACACAGGAAGGTACTCCGTAGGCAACTGGCCAAAGATAAATGCCTCACTTACACTGCCTTCTTCTTTACTTTTTGGTTTTTGAAGTTTAATGTGAATTTACTACCTTTTCATGTGTGTTTGGAGAAGACTCGTGGTTTGGAATGCATTTGTCAAATTTCAGTAATGCTTCAGAATGTAACAGTTAGCTTTTGTGTTTCTGTTGAGTGTTCTGCCTGGATGCTGGAAACAAATACTCAATGGTTCGTATTTTGGTAGTTTTCCGTAAAAGTCTTGTAGACATTTCATGTATTTTCAAGTTTGAAACCATTGTAAATTTCCTCTACTCTATTGGAGTGGTCTGCATTTAATTCAACTGATTGTTTTTTGGATGGTGTCTTCACTATTTTTAAGAAGTTCTGCCAGCTTTTGAGACCTTGGTACTATGCCAATTTTCTGAGACTCGACTGTGGATTCTGGTGCTCCCATCACGTTCTTGGATCCGCTATCTGTGTTTACATTGTTGGATGATCTCTAGAAGTGCAATATATATAGTTTTATGTTTATCTGCAGTGACTATAAATTCCAGTACATTTTATTTTAAGTGATTTGGATCAGTGCATCATGTTCTGGGCATCAGATATGCTTTGTAATTAGATGTGAAGCTGATTTTGATTTGTGAGAGGTAGTGGTCATTCTCTATGTAACCTTTGCGTATGTACACATTCCTGGTTACCATAGTCCTTTTTACAGCTGAAATGATTTCTTGCTCGTTCCTGTTTCATTAAATAAGCAGTTTTTAATTCTTATTCATCATCATCATCATCATCATCATCATCATCATCTTCTTCTTCTTCTTTTTCTTCTTAGAGTCCACTTAGGACCATGACACTCATTTTGACTCTTTACACAGACCTTCTGTTTCTCTTAGACCAGAAAGCTTTGATTTTCTGGCTGTGAGCAAGCTTCCTTGCCTCTGTCCACCTCTGTCTACTGGTTCCTGTGTTCTTTTTGGTGATAAGGGACACTGGTGATTCATTGTTGTCCTCCTCCTCCTCCTCCTCCTCCTCCTCCACTTCCCATTATATTGT
The DNA here is from genome assembly GCF_023864275.1 of Schistocerca cancellata. Classification (NCBI taxonomy): domain Eukaryota; kingdom Metazoa; phylum Arthropoda; class Insecta; order Orthoptera; family Acrididae; genus Schistocerca; species Schistocerca cancellata. The sequence continues at coordinate 11,859,989 of NC_064626.1, forward strand.
ATGTGCTGCCTGTTTGGGTTTTCATCTTTTTTTCATCTTCCAGGGTCTTGTTTCCTTTTGGTGTGTAATTCTTAATAGTTGTTAACATTCTTACATGTCCCATTCTTTTTGGATGTCCAGCCCACTTTCTCTTTTTTTTTCTAATTTTTCTTTTGTACTCCATGTGATTAGTATATTTATGAGTGTTCTTATTGCCATCTTCATACTCAAGATTTGCATTTCCTGCTTCGTGTTTACCACCCATGGTTTTCTTCTGTATAACAGTGGAAACTCATCCCATTTGAGACTTCCAGGCAGATTAAAACTGTGTGCTGGACCAAGACTCAAACCCAGGACCTTTGCCTTTTGTAGGCAAGTGCTCTATCAACAGCGGTAACAGAGCATGACTCATGACCAATACTCCCACCAGTACCTCATCTCCTACTTTGCAAGCTTCACAGAAGTTTTCCTGCATAACTTTCAGGGTTAGCACCCCTGGAAGAAAGGATGTTTCGAAGACGTGGCTGAGCCACAGCCTGGGGGAGTTGTTCACAGAATTTCCCATTTGTTTAAGAGTTGTATTGCTGCAAATTATTAAACTTGCACTCATTCTTTTGGATTTCCTTGTCATAATGATACATTAAATCACAGATATGATATTTTATTTTATTTATTTCTTGCTTGTGTAATTTTTGATTTCAAATTTTCCCAAACTATTCATACTTTAGTAGCAAACGTCTTTACCTTTCCTGTATAGAGGATTCAGCAGAAGCAACAAATTGAGAATATTCAGTGAGAATCACTGTAAAGCTAAACTACTTACTTAACTCATCCAAATTAAGTGTGAAATTCACGCAGCATTTCCTGTTGCAGAAATTGGCTGTAAATTTGGTGAAACCTGAAACACCTGAAAATATTGCCATCCACTGAAAAGGTGTGAATACATATCACACACTACGTATGTGCCTCTCAGACTATTGCTACGTGACCCAATAAGACTAGTTCTTATGCAACTTTCCTACAGGGTATCTGTCCACATATTTCACGACTTCTCTTCAAAGTTTCACAAATACATAATTTTGGAACACCCTTTAAATTAAAATGCAAAACACACAAATAATGCCGGCCGGACTGGCCGAGCGGTTCTAGGGGACTGATGACCTTAGAAGTTAAATCCATAGTGGTCAGAGCCATTTGAACCGTATAAATAATAAACATCCAGAGACACACCTTTTAATGCTGGTCATTCTTCGACCTTTCAAATCTACACACAGCACACATTATTTTAAGAAACATAAAAAATCCAAACATCACCACACAGTAAAAGATAAAAAGATAAAAATAACAGATAGAATAAAATGATTACAACGTACATGGCTGTCTCAACTTTCTTACTGTAGCTGCATGTGCTCATGTGGCCAAATTTAATAACAGACAACTTTGTTATTACCAAGTAATTGATCATTGATAAAATTAACTTAGAGTTAACTTCTGAGTGTGTTAAAATTATGGTCAAGTTACAGGTTTCCACAGATTAGCTTTCATAATATCTTTTCATCACTGCACAAGGTGTGATCAGAAAGTAAGGAGAGTTTTTGAGGCAACACAAAGTCCCCCCCCCCAAATATATATATATGACATCAGTAGAATCAATCTGCAGTCAGCCACAAATGCCTGTTTCATAAATTTTGTCACTACTGCAGAAACAAACAAAATTTATTTATTTTGTAGTCAAAGCAAACAGTGAGAAAAAGTTCACATATGATAGAAATTCTTGAAATTTTTTATTTTATTTATTTATTTTTTTTCCAGTCTTTGTTTTTCAGTCAGTTTCCATTGGGGCAGTTACGCTTTGATTTAAACGTCATACCCATATACTGATGTTTTGTCACCTGTTATAACAGTCAAATGTTTTTTATTCCAGTCTTTGATTACAATATCATTTCCTTTGACAATGACTGGTTTCGGTCAGTAATGACCATCTTCAGATATGTCCTGATTTGATAAGGCTGTAATGGCATCGTCAAAACAATAAATATACTCAGCACAGCATTGTCACATAGATCTAAAACAAGGCCACGTTGTCCACAGTCATTTCTGCAACTGGCTGAGTAGCATACCTAGTTTGTTTTTGGCAGATAGAAAGGTTAGACGTGTTTTAGTGTGCTTGGCAATTTTCTGTTATAAAAAATGGAGCAGAGAATTTGCATCAAATTTTGTGTGAAGTTGAATCAAGTACTCTAAAAAACTTGAAATGTTGACAGTGGCATACAGTAAAAAAAAAAAGGGGGGGGGGAGAATAAGAAGTTTACAAGTGTTACAAGCTCTTCCAAGGTGGCCGAGAAGATGCCAATGACAAACCTTGCTCTGGACGCCTCAGTGCATCAACAACAGATGATAATGTCAAAGCTGTGAAGAAAATTGTTTTGGAAAGTCATCAAATACAGTGAAGTTGCTGAGGATATTGGCACATCTGTCAGCTTGTGTCATGAAAGTTTTTTTGCATGTTTGGGACATGATACCTGTCAGCGATGTTTGTTCCAAAACTTCACAATTTTGATCAGAAGAACTGTCACACGAGTATAACTCTGGAGCTCCTGAGTTACGTCAGTGATGATCCTGATTTGCTCAAACCTGGTAATGAAACATGGGTATATTGTTATGACATCGAAACCAAAGCCCAGTCACCCCAATGGAAGCATCCCGGAGGGCCAAGACCAAAAAAAAGCACACGAATTTTGATCAAATGTCAAAATTTTGCTCACTGTGTTTTCAAATTACCGTAGCATAGTGCATTGTGAATTTCTGCCTGAAGGTTGTACAGTCAATAAGGAGTATTACCTTGACCTTATGTGCCATTTGCGAGAAGCATTATGCAAAAAAGTCTGGAATTGTGGAAAAACAATTCATGGCTTTTGCATCATGACAGTGTACCTGCTCATTCCTCATTGCTTGTGAGAGATTTTTTGGCCAAAAACATCACGACAGTTATGCTTCAGCCCCCCATGTGACTTTTTTCTGTTCCCAAAACTGAAGAGACCTATGAAAGGACAAAGATTTTCAACAGTTGAGAAAATAAAAACTGCATCACTGGAAGTACTCAAGGCTGTACAAAAAAGTGCTTTGAGTATTGGAAGAAGCGTTGGAACAAGTGTATTGTATCTGAGGGGGATTATTTTGAAGGGGACAACATGAGTATTGATGAATAAGTAAATATTTTTTCATAAAAATATAAAGCCACCTTACTTTTTGAACACACCTTGTACTCCACAGTGTGGGGCACCGTGTATCACTACTAGCTGTTTCTTTTCCTATTCCACTCACAAACAGAACGAGGGAAAAACAACTGTCTACATGTTTCCGTACGAGCCCTCTTATCTTTACGGTCCTTATGCAAAATGTACAGTAAATAGATCTGCAGTCAGCCACAAAAACTGGTTCCATAAATTATCTCAATAGTTTTTCGCAAAATGGATGTTGGCTTCCTTCCAGGGATTCCTATTTGAGTTCACAAAGCACCTCCATAATATGTAAGTATTAGTAGAACGTACCAGTAACAAATCTAGCGGCACGTCTTTTAATCTTTGATGTCTTTCTTCAATCCAACTTGATGGGGATCCCAAACACTCAAGAATGGGTCACACTAGTGTTCTACACGTGGTCGGCGTTTATTGATGAACTAAAATTCTCCAAGTTAAGCAAGGTTGACTATTTGACTTCCATACTACCTTTCTTAAGTGCTCATTCTTCAAAATTTCAAAGAATGTAGTCCAGTCAACATTCTCAAAAGATTTCTCTAAATTTACAAATGCTATAAATATAGGTTTCCCTTCTGTCACCCTGTCTTCTAGGATGAATCGTGGGGTCAGTATAGGCTAATGTGTTCCTATATTTGTCCTGCATCAAACTGGTCTTCCCTGAGGTCAGCTTCTGCAGTTTTTAGAATCTTCTGGAAATAATTCATGTCAGTATTTGGCAACCATGAGTTAACTGAACTGATGGCTTGATAGTATTCCCATCTCTCAGCACCTACCATTCTTGGATTTGGGATTATTATATTCTTCTTGAAGTCTGAAGGCATTTTGCTTGCCAGATATTTTTCCCAACAGGTGGAACAGTTTTGTCATGGCTCTCTCTCCCAAGAATATCAAAACTTCTGATAGAATCTAGTCTGCTGCATGAATCTTGTTTCGACGTAGATCTTTAAGAGACCTGTCAAATTCTTCTTGCAGTATATATCCTATCTCATCTTCTTTTACTTCCTCCTCCCTTTCTATGATACTCCTTTAAGTTCATTTCCTGTAAATCACCATAAAGCTTTCTCTTTTTTGCTTAGTACTGGTCGATTTTCATTATTTCCATTTAAGAGAATGTAATTGACAGCTTCCCACCTTACCCTTCTGACTCAACACTCATCTTTTATCTCCAAATGCAAATATAAATTTCATCTGATGATATTACCACAGATTTCCCTGTGTTGTCCGGAAACATTGTGCTTGGTTGCCTTTTGAAACCATTATCCATTTTTAATATGACAGTTTCACACGCAAAAAATCATACCTAGGCATTATAGAGCCATAAAGTGAGACCCGTATTACCAGAATATTTTTAAGTCTTTGTATAAGTTGACTATATACTTTACAAGAAGCAATGAGAGAGTTCATTATCGTAATTTAAAAAATTGTTAAGGCTTTTGTGGCTACTTGTTAACAAACTGCCTATTGGCTCCTGTCTCGGGCTCTTCGGCCGACGTTCATCTAATGATTTTACTGACGTTTCATCTGCACAAGTGGCTGGCATTGTCAAAGTTTCACCCTCCATTGCCGGTGGTGAACTGGAGCCGAGATCGCAGCCGCAGACTATATGTACCTGGCACGCCAACGTCAGAGGGCTTCTCCATGGTCATTTCAGGTTCGGTTCTCCTCTTGCTACCTGTGACGGTCATTCGCTGCAGTACGGGAAGCCAGGATTTGTTTACCTTAAGATTTTCCTCTTTCTAGTTGAAACTGTTCATGTGTTTTTGTATTTCTACAGCTTCTCTGAACAAGCGCGTGTGATAGTGCTTTTCTACAGCCAGAACTTCCGTGTCGGCGAATTTTATTACGTGGTCGGTCTCACTTAGTGCGTGCTCTGCCATGGCCGACTTCTCCACCTGCCCCAACCTGCAGTTTCTCTTACCCTCTTTGATCCTGGTGTTAATTGATCATCCAGTCATTCCGCCGTAAATTTTTCCGCATGTGCATGGTATACGGTATATTCCCGACATTGCAAGTGGGCCCCTTTTCTCCTTCGCCAATCTAAGACACTCTTTGATCTTCTTTGTTGGTTTGAAAAGCATCTTTATGCCATGTTTGCACAATATACGGCCGATTCTGTCCGTCACTCTGGGAATATATGGCAGAAAGGCTGTACCTGACATTTATTTTTCTGGTTCCTTACTTCGCCGACTGTTTGGCTCTGTTACACTTCTAATATAATTTGTGGAGTACTCATTGCTCCTCAGAACCCTTTCCAGCTGTTGCATTTCTTGTCTGAGGTGCTGCGGCTAACATATTTGTCCTGCTCTCGTTACGAGTTTATTAATCATGCCTCTTTTCTGGCTCGTGTGGTGGTTTGATAGTTTGTACAGGTATTGGTCTGTGTGTGTTGGTTTTTGATACACGCTGTGTTCCAGGTTTTCACCATCCCTTGTGACCAGCACATCTAGAAATGGCAGTTTCTTGTCCTTTTCTACTTCCATGGTAAATGTTATGTTGACATGGGGGCTGTTTAAGTGTCTTAGGAAGTCACCATGGCACCACACCACGAAAGTTTCACCAACGTACCTGTACCACACCTTAGGTTTGCAAGTCGCCAAGTCCAGTGCGTGTGCTTAGAATTGTTCCATGAAAAAGTTGGCCACCACTGGACTAAGAGGACTACCCATGGCGACGCCTTCCAGCTGTTCGTAGAAATCGCCATTCCACGTGAAATAGCTTGTGGTGAGACATGCATGGAAGAGCTTTTGATGTCTTGCAGGGAAAATGGAACCGATGTGCTCCAGAGCGTCACTGAGTGGCACTTTCATAAGCAACGAAACAACATCAAATCTGACAGAGATGTCATTTGGTGCAAGTTTCAGTTTCTTCAGCTTCTCAATGCAATGTCCTGAGTCCTTTATGTATGTGTCTGTGTTCCCCATGTGTGGCTGGAGCAGAGGGGCCAAGTGTTTTGCCAGTTTATACATCGGTGAGCCAGGAGCGCTAATGATTGGTCTCAGTGGAACGTTGTTCTTATGGATCTTGGGTAATCCATACAGCCGAGGTGGTAGGGCTATATAATGCAGTACAAATAATGGTGAGATATTCAGAAGTTGACAGTATATGCAACTTGTGCAGATAGCTTGCCAATAGAAAATTATATTTATTGAGCGTGGAAGTGTGTATGAACATACTATTAAAGAGGATAGTTCCCGCTTCTTTTCTCATGTGGCAGGCTTTCTTGGAAGTCATCACACTGTAGTTTGCAGTCCCAGAATACAATGGGCCAATGACGCTATAATGCGCGCTGTGGCAACATGGTGACTGTAGTTCATGCCATGGGTCTGGGAACTTTTTTGCCACATGCCACTTGACTACCTAACAGCAAGAGAAGTTGCGTCTCCATCACACTTGTGCTATCTTGCAGGCAGGAAATTATCAGCATTGATTGTGCACTTGCAATGTTGTTCACTTTATGGCCTGTCGCTTAACTTTGCTGTGTGTGTGTGAGTAATATCTGGGGTGCTGCTGACTGTAACCTGCTACTTAACTGGAATGGGGCTCTGTTTGTAACTGTATAAAATTTAAGATACAATGTGTAAAATAAGTTTGATGGAAAGCCTTTTATTGCACTTGAATATCATGGAGAATACATTACAATGAAACTTTTTCTGTACAGAGCTGTTCGTGGTTGTAATGGTTTGTCTGTGAAGAGTGTGTATAGCAACTTATATTTTTAGTGAAAATAGGTTACATTTTCGAAAAGCCACCCCTTCTCACGTGTGTGTGTGTGTGTGTGTGTGTGTGTGTGTGTGTGTGTGAGAAAAATGTTCATGTGTATTTATGTTAAGATATATTAGTCATGAATGACAGAACATCCAAAACATATTTTTTGTGCCCCCTTGTTGAATTACATTTTAACTTTTACAGTTGTTGGAATTATTTGATTCCGAAGATCCTAGAGAGAGAGACTTTCTGAAGACAACTTTGCATAGAATTTATGGAAAATTTCTTGGACTTCGCTCATATATAAGGAAGCAAATAAACAACATATTTTACAGGTAAAAGAAAGATAGTCCTTATGAGACAACCATGTTCTACCTCATTAAAATACTTTGTCGTTTCATTGATTTTCTGTTGATTCTTAAAACTTTGGAGGAATGTTCCATTTATATTGTTGAAAGACATTACTTTCTTCATCTCTTGCATGGTACAATGCAAACTTCTTAGTAAATTGTGAATTCATGTTTGATCTGATTGAAAGGTTTGTTAATTTATTTGTGCAAGGCAAACATTGATCACTTTAGGGTTTTCCTGTTCATGAAAAGGATGTTATCTATGCAGTAAAAATATTTTAGTTAACACCTTTATGGATTAAAGTAAATACAAAATGTAGTTTTGAAAGCCGTTTGTTGTTTATATTTGAAGATGTTGTTATGGTGGATTGTAGTGAGGGAAAAAGTATGCATTTTGCACTTGAAGATATTTTTTATCTTCTATATGAAGTTTTCTTTTGCTTCTATTATAGAGTCCTGTTTTCTTTCCATCGGTTCTACTATATGCCTAGTTTGTTTTGCTGGGACCATCACAGACCTCTTGGTGCATTTTGACCCAAGTCTGATAATGGGGAAGACCTATTTTCACTTTCTACATTTCTGAAGCAAAAATTTGAGAATTGATGTGTTGAAACAATTAGCTGCATGAAAGGAAAATTCAATTGGGAAAAATTAATAAATTATAAGAGAGAATGGTCGGTCAGTACTTACCGATAGGAGGTGAATTTTATAGGACTGCTAATATAGACACATAGAAATGATTGTAAGAATAAAAAGAACACTTTAACTCTCTTTTGGCACTAGTAGTTTCTTTGTTGGAGAGGAGAGAGGGGAATATGTTGGGGAAGGCTAAAAAGAAATTATGAGGAGAGACTAAGAGGGAGGGAGGCAGGAGAGAGAGGGGGGGCTGAGGAGAGAGGGAGGTGGTCAGAGATGGTACATTGGTAAACACGGAGCCAGCTTCAACCCAGAAAATAAGGACAGAGTGGAAAGTAGTGTTACTAGCAGAGCCCTGGTCATGTTATCAGGAGGTGGAGCAAAGAGTGGGGTGAGTGTTCCTGTGAAGGGCCGGGGCACTAATGAAACATCATTTATTGGCGAAAGTTTTAAAATCACTGTGGCTTCTTCACGGCTCTGTCTAGCAGCGACTGTGCGGAGTCTGTGCCGCTTGAAAATGCGATACGGCATGTCGGTGCCTGCCAAGGAACTTGATAAGTGCATGCCTTGACGTTGCCTGTGATCAGTGCTGCAGCCCGTAGGAGGGTGCGCATCACTGCAGCCTGGCACGGCACGTTTTCCAGACCCTCAGCTCTCTCGACGAGTAAAGCTGCACTTGGGCTCATTATCAGTGTACTGCGTATCCTTGTAGTCAGTCGTCAAGATGACACGAAGGCAAAAGATCTGACAGCGACACGAAGGAAGGCCTGGGTGGCGGTCCCTGTGTACAGCGAGTAAGGCGGTACTTGTGCCTCCGTAGCACCAGTGACACGAGTGCCCTGCACCAGAGTTAAATACCTCGCAACAGGCTGATTGGTTCCTCGTCTGTGGAAGGTTGGTCTGGCTCCCATCCTGAGTCACAGTTGTGACCAGCAGGACTGCGGCTTGCGAATCGGAAGTCAGCTCCGTGGCCAGATGGCTTTGGCCCATATGCAATGGAAATTTTGAGACTTTGTAGCTACGAACAGGCCTGACTTCATCTACATGTCAATTCATAAATCAGTCAAGAAAATAAGGAGAGTATTTTTGCTAGGAAGAGCAGATAAGCACTGATTGTATCCCACGTAGACAATGAGTGGACATCATTTAGTTCCAGTGTGTTAGAAGTAGAGTAACTATGGGTAAAGTTTAAATGGAATGTTAATCACACCTTGGAGAAGTATGTGACAAGTAATTGTGGCTTAATAAAAAACAAAACACTGTGGAAGCGAAGACTGTTGCACTCGCGATTCAAAAGAGAACACGCAAATGATGACAGGAAAAAGTTAATAGAAATTCGTGTGGCTGTAAAAAGATAGATGCATGAAGCGTACGTCTACCACCATCATACCTTAGTAAAAAAAAACCTTGCTGAGAACCCGAGAAAATTCTGGTCAAATATAAAATTGTTACCAGGTCGTGGCATCCTATCCGGTAACTCGTTGACCAGTCTGGTGTGGTTGAAGAAGATAGCAAAAGGAAAGATGTTTTAAATTTCACACTTAAGAAATCATTCGTGCAGGAAGATTGTAGAAATGCACCGTCATTTGCCCATCGCACAGTGTCTTGTATGGCGGATATAGTAATAGGCATTCCTGGTGTAGAGAAGCAACTGAAAGAGTAACTGAAAGAGTTGAAACAAAAAAAGTCCCAGGTCCGAATGGAATCCTAGTTGGGTTTTACAGAGAGTACTCTCCTGCGTTAGTCTCTTACCTAGCTTTCATTTATTGTGAATCTCTTGCCTAGCACAAAGTCCCAAGTGACTAGAAAAAAGTGCAGGCAACTCCTTTGTATGAAATTGGGCCTGCAAAATAAGACCCGTATCCTTAACATCAGTTTGCTGCAGAATTCTTGAACATATACGCACTTCATATATAATAAATTTCCTTGTGAGGGAAAAGTTTATGTCCACGAATCAGCACAGTTATAGAAAGCGTCACTTGGCTGGCCCTTCATCATATGATATTCTGCGAACTGTAATTGAGGGGCAAGAGGCGGATTCCATGTTCCAAGATTTCTGAAACGCATTTGACATGGTGCCCCACTGTAGACTGTTAATGAAGGTACAAGCATATTGAATAGGTTCCCAGATATGTGAGTGGCTCGAAGACTCCGTAAGTAATAGAACCCAGTGTGTTGTCCTCAACGGCGAGTGTTCGTCAGAGACGAGGGTATAGTCAGAAACGACCCAGGAAAGAGTTATAGGAAGCCAGCATTATTCTGTATTTACATAAATGATTTGACAGGCAAGGTGGGCAGCAATATGTGGCTGTTTGCTGATGGATGGCGTGGTATATTGGAAGGTGTCATTGAGTGACTGTAGGAAGATACAAGATAGCTTAGAAAAAATTCCTAGATGGTGTAATGAAGGGCATTTAGCTTTAAATGTAGAGAAATGTAAGTTAATGCAGATTAGTAACATTGCAAAGCAATATGAAATGGAATGAGCATGCAAGGACTGTAGCAAGGAATGCAAATGCTCAACTTTGGTTTATTGGCGGAATTTTATGAAAGAGTGGTTTACCTGTAAATGAGACCGCATATAGGGTGCTAGTGTGACACATTCTTGAGTACTGCTACAGTGTTTGGGATTCCACCAGGTCAGTTTGAAGGAAGATTTGTTACCAGTAGGTTCAGTCTACAAGCAGATATTACGGGAATGCTCAGGAACTCAAATGGGAATCCCTGGGGGTAAGCAGTGTTCTTCGCGAGGATCACTTTTGAGAAAAGTTAAAGAACTGGCAGAATCATTCTACTGCTGCCAACATACATTTGTGTAAGGACTACAAAGATAAGGTTAGAGAAATTAGGGCTCGTACATAGGCGTATACGACTGTCTAGTTGTTTTTCTCTGTTGCTATTTGCGTATGGAACAGGAAAGGAAACAACTAGCAGTGTTAAGAGGTATCCTGTACTGCACACTGCACGGTGGCTTGCAGAATATGTATGTAGCTGTAGATTGCATGGGGTGGTAGCTGGAAAAATGCTGTTATTGTTGCCTCTTGTTGAATGGTCTTATTTGCGCAGATGTTTAAATGTTTTCAATGAAATGTTGGTCATAATCAAGAATCATGGCTATGGATTTGTAAAAACCAGATGAATTCACTTGGAAAAGCAGTTAAGCTGTTGCAGAAAGTGGAGGAATATTGCTACTCCATGAGTCCAGACATCAGAGATGTCATTATAAACCTGTACAAGCTTCTGGGCCTTGGGGAGTACATGAAATGATTGATTGATGCAAGATGGGACCATCCTGATTGCCATAGCAGCCCCCCCCCCCCCCCGCCCCCCCTCATATTTGTTTTTAGTTCTGACCCTCAAAAGTGAAATAACTATGGGCAAGGATAAAATTGGTCTGGGGTGGCAATAAATGATATTTTATGAAAATTTTCACTTGGCCATTGGGAAAGGTAGTGTTCTAGGGCTGGGAGGCGATGTGTCTGTGGGATGTTTGTGTCAGCTTAGGATAAGGAATTCTATGGAAGCAATTTTGGGAGTCCCTGTGAGAGGTGTCTAGACTTTTCAGAGCTGTTGGGGGTAATTTAGAGCAATTTTAGTAAGATTATGAGAAACATCTGAAACTAGTAGCCTTATGTAATGGTAGAAATATTTTATTTTTCCATTACACATTTGGAGTCGCAAAGCAACTCATCATCAGATGTTATACATTTCTTAATATTTGTTTGTAGTGTTGTTGTAGTTGATGTGGGGCTGTGGTTGCCTAGCCAGGTATTCCTCACTGTCAAAGAGTACCTGTCCACAGGGAGAATGATGATAAAAATAGTTTTCTTTCAGGTAGCAGGTAGACAAGGACAGGGCTCGTGTAAGGCTTAAAGGTTTGCTGGTGTTTTTCAGAAAGGATTGAGAGAAATTGCTGCAAGTGAGGAATTCCTGGTATGCCTTACTGTCATATTTGCGCTCTCTCTCTCTCTCTCTCTCTCTCTCTCTCTCTTTTGTCTTGAAATCTTGTTGTCATATTTTTCATCATTTGGTGATAGCCTTACTTCAGTAATTTTTCTTTAATGGTTAGCAGACTTCCTTTAATGGTTGGCAGACTTCCTTTAATGGTTGGCAGACTTCCTTTAATGGTTGGCAGACTTCCTTTAATGGTTGGCAGACTTTCTTTAATGGTTGGCAGACTTTCTTTAATGGTTGGCAGACTTTCTTTAATGGTTGGCAGACCTTCTTTAATGGTTGGCAGACCTTCTTTAATGGTTGGCAGACCTTCTTTAATGGTTGGCAGACCTTCTTTAATGGTTGGCAGACCTTCTTTAATGGTTGGCAGACCTTCTTTAATGGTTGGCAGACCTTCTTTAAGTGCGTAGCCGGTGACGGGGTAACGCGTAATTCCCCGCCCCGGGTAGACAGGTAGGACACGTACGTACCCCCTGGTAACGGCCAAGCCCAGGGAGGGGTGATTACCCGAGCTGATACCTTCCAAAAGTGCCGATTGGTCCCACTGTCCGTTTGTCGGGAGGTGTGACCTGAGGTGTGAACAATCACCTAAGGCGGGAGTGCCCTCAGAGAGGGCCCCCACAAGGGAGGAGCGCGCCATCGGAGATGCCGGTAATCATGGGGGATTCTTCCGCAATGGTTTCCTCACCTTCCACTATGTCTGCTCACAAGCGTAAGTTCACTGAGTCTCAGCCACAGACAGTTCTTCCATCGTTGCCACAGTTCCTTGTTGTTTCTCGGTCTGACGAAGGTCACGACTTCTCCACGGTCAACCCTTTCATTATTCAGAAAGGTGTCGACGCAATTGCAGGTCCTGTAAAGTCTTGTTCCAGATTACGGAATGGCACCTTGTTGTTAGAAACAGTCAGTGCCCTCCAGGCACAAAAATTGCTGCGTACTTCACTGCTCCACACCTTCCCTGTCCGGGTTGAAGCGCACCGCACTTTAAATTCCTCGTGTGGAGTCGTATATACACGCTCCCTCGATGGATTGTCTGATGAAGACATTCAGCACTACCTGTCTGACCAGGGCGTAACGGCTGTTCATAGAGTTATGAAAAGGGTTGACACGAACATCATTCCAACCCGCACTGTCTTCTTGACATTTGACAAAGTTCAACTCCCATCGAAAATCAAAGCAGGCTATGAGATAATTTCCGTTCGCCCTTATGTACCAAACCCTACGCGTTGCTATCGGTGTCAGCGGTTCAATCACACCAGCCAGTCCTGTTCCAATTCGGCCAAATGTGTTACGTGTGGCAAGGATGCCTATGAGGGTGCTTGTCCACCTCCATCCCCTCGCTGCATCAACTGTATGGGTGACCACGCTGCTTCCTCTCGAGATTGCCCTGTTTTTAAGGACGAAAAGCTCATCCAGGAAATTAGAGTCAAGGAAAAGGTGTCGACCTTTGCTGCTCGAAAATTATTCGCCAGTCGACAGCCCACCGTGCCTCAGACAGGAAAATACAGCACTGTCCTTGCTTCTCCTCAGCCAACAAAGGAGGCGGCCACGCAGACTTGCGACCTCACCTTTAGTGCCACGATCGTCAGATCGGCCAGCGCAAAGATTGCCCGTTCAACCTCACCACTTTCGCCTGACCACTCTATGGCTCACCCTTCATCGGGTTCTGCTAAATCTCGAGCCCAAAAGTCGGACGCCAAGCCTTCCAAAAAAAGAGCATACTCATGAAGAGTTTTTACGTACCGCAACTTCCCAACCATCGGTTCCTCCTTCATCTAAACATCATACTTCTAAGAAGGCTACAAAGAAACCCAGTTCCTCTCCTTCTCCACCAAAGCGCGTCCCATCTACAGCACCACCTGGCGGAAATCGCCCTCGGCCGTCTTCTGTGTCGCCGAGGCGCACTGCTGGTGGCCGGTCCACAGGCCGATCGCTGGTGGCAGGGGCTGCTCCTGACCAACCTATGGATCAGGATCTTCTGCCTTCGGCTGAATGCCATTCCATGCTGTCGGTCGCTAGCTCCGAGCAGTCTTTGAGTTGACAGCAACTTTGGTCACATTCCTCCATTTTCTGTTCACCCCATGTCCATTATCCACTGGAATATCCGCGGCATTCGAGCCAATCGGGATGAATTGTCTATTCTCTTACGATCCTACTCGCCGGTCATCATCTGTCTTCAGGAAACAAAGCTGCGTCCCCATGACTCCTTTGTTCTCCCTCATTTTCAGTTCGTCCGATATGATCTCCCCTCTGTTGAAGGCACTCCAGCCCATGGAGGACTCATGATTTTTCTCCATGATACTCTCCATTATCACCCAATCCACTTAAACACTTCCTTCCAAGCTGTCGCCGTCTGTCTTTCCCTTTCTGGATACACGTTCTCTCTTTGTACTGTATACATTCCATCGTCTACACCCATGGCACGAGCTGATCTCCTTCATCTTCTTGGTCAGCTTCCACCCCCCTATTTGCTGGTTGGAGACTTCAATGCCCACCACCCGCTTTGGGGATCTCCACATCCTTGTTCACCTGGCTCACTATTGCTAGACGTCTTCCACCAAGCGGATCCAGTTTGCCTCAACACTGGGGTCCCTAAATTTTTGTCTGCCTCCACGACAAATTTATCTCATTTGGACCTTGCGGTCGGTACTGTTCCGCTAGCTCGGCGCTTCGAATGGTTCGCCCTTGATGATACAGACTCGAGTGACCACTTTCCATGTGTCCTTAGACTGCAGCCTCAACTGCCATATATGCGCCCGCGACGCTGGAAGTTTGCCCAAGCCGATTGGACACTTTTTTCGTCTCTAGCGACATTCGATGACCGTCACTTTCCTAGCGTCGACGATGAGGTCACTCATATTACAGACGTTATTCTTACAGCTGCGGAACGTTAAATACCACGCACCTCCGAATTGCCCCGGCGCCCCCCAGTTCCTTGGTGGAACGAGGCATGCCGTGATGCAATACGTGAGCGGCGACGTGCTCTTCGCGTTTTCCGCCACCATCCTACTTCGGCCAACTGTATCCGCTATAAGCAGTTCCGTGCGCGATGCCGTCGTGTCATCCGCGATAGCAAGAAGGCAAGCTGGAAATTCTTTATTAGCTCATTTAACAACTTCACTCCCTCCTCGGAAGTTTGGAGTCGGCTTCGACGGTTCTCAGGCGCGCCTAGTTTCTCCCCGGTCTCTGGGCTCACTGTCGCGCATGATACATTAGTGGACCCCGTCGCAATTTCTAACTCGTTGGGTCAGCACTTTGCTGCGATTTCGAGCTCTTCCAATTACCCGCCAGCGTTTCTCCCGAAGAAACGTGCAGCGGAAGTGCGACCTCTTGCTTTCTCCTCTCAAATTTGTGAAAGCTATAATACTGTTTTCTCCATGCGGGAACTCCAACATGCACTCTCTTCTTCTCGCTCCTCCGCCCCAGGACCGGATGGTATCCACGTCCAAATGTTGCTGCATTTATCAACCCATAGTCTGCATTACCTCCTTTGCCTTTATAATCGAATTTGGACCGACAGTACTTTTCCCAGACGATGGCGGGAAGCTATCGTCGTTCCCGTTCCGAAAGCTGGAAAGGACAACCATCTCCCCTCTAGCTATCGCCCCATTTCTCTCACGAGTAGTGTCTGTAAGGTTTTGGAGCGTATGGTGAATTACCGTCTAGCGTGGTGGCTGGAGTCCCGCAGTCTTTTAACACCTGCCCAATGCGGATTCCGAAAGCATCGTTCTGCCGTTGACCATCTTGTTGCTCTCTCCACTTATATCATGAATAATTTTCTCCGGAAACGCCAAACAGTAGCAATATTTTTTGATCTGGAGAGAGCATACGATACCTGTTGGAGGACAGGTATCCTCCGCACACTGTTCTCTTGGGGCTTTCGAGGTCGGCTGCCCCTTTTTCTTCGCAAATTTATGGCAGAGCACACATTTAGGGTGCGGGTGAACACTACTCTCTCCCGTACTTTCTCCCAAGAAAACGGGGTACCCCAGGGCTCCGTGCTGACTGTGATACTGTTTGCCATTGCCATAAATCCAATTATGGATTGTCTCCTTCCTGGTGTCTCGGGCTCCCTCTTTGTGGACGATTTTGCGATCTTCTACAGCTCTCAACGGACCAGCCTTCTTGAACGACGTCTTCAAGGATGTCTCGATCGCCTCCACTCTTGGAGCATCGAAACCGGCTTCCGTTTTTCTCCCAGTAAGACCGTTTGTGTTAATTTTTGGCGACGTAAGGAGTTTCTTCCACCCTCCTTACATCTAGGACCTGTCAACCTTCCGTTTTCAGACGTCGCTAAATTCTTGGGTCTTATGTTTGACAGAAAACTCTGCTGGTCCTCCCACATTTCGTATCTTTCGGCTCGCTGTCTGCGATCCCTCAACACCCTCCGTGTCCTGAATGGTACCTCCTGGGGAGCGGACCGAGTGGTCCTTCTCCGCCTCTATCGCGCCTTAGTGCGCTCGAAATTGGACTATGAAAGCATAGTCTACTCCTCTGCTCGGCCGTCTATTCTTCGGCGTCTCGACTCTATCCACCACCGTGGATTACGTTTAGTGTCTGGAGATTTTGACACCAGCCCAGTGAAAAGCCTTTATGCTGAGGCTGCTGAACCTCCGCTGTCCAATCGGTGAGCTGTCCTTCTGAGTCGTTATGCTAGCCATATGTCTTCCATGCCTGCTAATCCAGCCCATGAGCTTTTTTTCGACGCCTCCTTTGATGTAGGGTACGCAGGCCGCCCCTCCTCCCTACTACCACCGGGAGTCCGCTTCCGTCAACTGCTCCATTCTCTTTCCTTCCGCTTTCCAAAAACCTTCTTGACAACTTGGGGTACAGCACCGCCTTGGCTCCGTCCCCGGATCTGCCTGCTCCGTGACCTTTGTCGATTTCCCAAGGATGGTACCCCTTCACTTGTTTATCGTCGGGCATTTGCTGCTCTATGTGCACAAATGAAGGAAGCCACATTTATTTACACCGATGGCTCGGAAACATCGTTAGGTGTAGGGAGTGCCTATATTGTTGGCGACACCTCAAATCACTTTCGGCTTCCCGACCAGTGTTCGGTTTATACTGCGGAGTTTTACGCTGTTCTCCAGGCTGTCCACTACATCTGCCGCCATCAGCAGATACAGTACGTTATCTGCTCAGATTCTCTCAGCTCTCTCCTCAGTCTCCAAGCTCTTTACCCTGTGCGCCCTCTGGTCCACCGGATTCAGGACTGTCTGCGCTTGCTCCACCAGGGGGGCGTCTCGGTGGCGTTCCTCTGGCTGCCGGGACACGTTGGTATCTGTGGAAATGAGGCGGCCGATATAGCGGCCAAGGCTGCAGTCTCTCTTCTTTGGCCAGCTATTCAATCGCTTCCCTTCGCCGATCTACGCAGCGTTTTATGTCGTCGTGTTGTTCTTTTATGGCACGCACATTGGCCGACACTTCCCCATAATAAATTGTGGGACGTGAAAGCTCTTCCTTGTGCTTGGACCTCTTCCTCCCGAACGCATCGTCGGGAGGAAGTAATTTTAACTAGACTCCGGATAGGGCATTGTCTTTTAGCCATCAACATCTTTTAAGCGGCGATCCTCCCCCACTCTGTCCCCACTGCTCTCAGCTGTGGACGGTAAGACACCTTTTAATTGAGTGCCCCTATTTTAATCCGTTACGCTCCCGTCTACAGCTGTCGCCTGATATATCGTCGATTTTAGCAGATGACACTTGCTCAGCCGATCGCGTTGTCGCGTTTATTAGTGCCAGTGAAATGACGTCAGTCATTTGAAGCTTTTTTTGGGGACAATAAACCCCTTCTGTATAGGATTTTTAAGCCTTCCTTCTGTTTTTAGTTTCTCCAATTTTATGACTTTCGTTCCCATTGCTGCTGGTTTCCATTTTCGGTTTTTTACTGTTTCTTAAGTCCCGGACCGGGCGCTAATGACCATAGCAGTTTTGCGCCCAAAAAAAAAAAACCCTTCTGTAATGGCTGGCAGACCTTCTTTCTCCAATTAGTGATCCTGTTTCAGTGTTCAGGGCCTTTTATTGTTTCTTCATAAATCTTTGTGTGTGTACAGCAATAGTTTTTCTTTACTTGGTGCTTTATGTTATTTACTTGGTGAACTGTTTTCTGTATTTGGTAATTATTTTTATTTGGTTTGATGTTTTCAGTAAGTTAAGCAATCCCCCCCCCTCTTTGATGGCTGGCTTTTTTTCCTTGTTTAATCACCTTTCTTCTTCATAGGGAATTTTTTTTAAATTTAGAGGCCTTTTCTCTTTGTTTCATGATTCTAATATTTCTTAATTATGGGTTTTCGTTTTAAGCAATAGGCTGTTTGTTTGTTTAATTTCTCTCTTTGTTTGACAGTCATTTTTGCTCGTTTATCAGCAACATTACTTATTTGGCTACTGCTTTTCTTCATGTAGCTATTTCTTCACAGTATTATCCACTTGTTTTTCAGTGATTTTGGCAGTATCGTTAATGACAATCTCTCTCTCTCTCTCTCTCTCTCTCTCTCTCTCTCTCTCTCTCTCTCTCTCTCTGGGGTAGAGCTTCATAACTGGTGAGACTTCCAGCTTATACATGAACAGGTTTGACCCTCGATGCCGTTATCAGGTGTGACTGGAATCTATTCAGGCGTGAGGCAAATTCCGTCCCTTTTCTTATTTTGTGTGCAATCTTTCAGCACCTTGTTTGTCATTACACTGAAATCTTTCACCTTGCTCGAATCTCCTCCACCCCCCCCCCCCCCCCCTTCCCTACAGGTGCAAGAGCTCAAGCCCCTCTTTTTATATTTTTAGTGTTCACACCATGTCTGGTAACCATGTACCTGGGTACCTACATTCCTTGTGCAGATTTGCTCTCACTCTGTTGAATCAACAACCTTTTGGTATTACTCTACGACACTCTATTAAAAGTCTCCATCTCTAGTTGCAACCCTTTTCTCTGTTGTTCCATCCTTAAATTCCAGTCTGGTCAATGCTTACTTAGCATTTGCCAGTGTGTTAACAAACGCCTAAGAAGTGATGTTCCTCTCCCAATCTTCCACAGCTACTATCTACAGTAATGCCTTTAATCCCCACTGTCCCCTCCAAGCCAACAAGCCCAACCTAAACTCTTTGATTACTTCCCAATCCCAGCACACATGCCACCTAAACTTAACCATAACCCCAATCAAGACCCAACACTTCTCAGAACTGACTGTTATATACTTATACTCTCGTGCAGGTCCCTCTCCAATCCTGAGACACATCCAGTCTTTCCAATTGTAGTGTTATGTGGCTGATTCCATTAAGACATTATTTGGCTCCTTGAAACTGAATGCCTCATTTATATAAGAATTAGTGATTTAGAGTTTTGACCACCACACAAATAAATTTCTGTGGTCGGTCGCACTCACTGTCCAGATTTAACCTCGACTGGAAATACAGCTTCACTGACTAACTCCATCCTGAGACTAAACGATCGAACATCGGTCCTTCTCTTAAACAGTTACAACGCAGATCCAAAGGACTCCACGTCTCTTTTCCCAAACCGTCCGCTCCCGGCATTCCAGGAATTCCCAGTTACCGACATTACCACTACAATTGTTCCTGAAAATATTACCAAACCCCCAGACCTTAATCGAGCGAAGTCCGTATTTATCAGTTACCTGAAGGTGGGTCGCTCTCTTGATGACATTTGTGGTCTCGACTTGTAGTGAAATAGTAGTCCTCCACTTAAATGCAACAACTTAACTCCTTTCTCCAAAACCAAAGTGAGACTCCTCGGTGTCGATCTCAGCCTTACTGAGGCCCACATCCTTCTCTTCCACATTGGACACTCGTTTCTCTGGAGCCTATGCATCTGCAGCAAATGCATCTGCTCCACCACAAAATCTCTCAATACTGACAACCTCTCCTGGGCTTTCCTCTTTTGCAAATGTCCCAGAGCCCGTATTTGAAAACTAATATCACAGCAGTATCCTGCGTTCTCCCTCCTCGTAATACATTTCCCACTTCCATAAATAATTCTGAGTCTCCTCCCTAATAAGCCAGTACCTCTGGGACTCGAATGTCTCAATACTTCCCTTAGCCAAGGTTGTGAACTTTGCAACAGTCAGTATACAGTAGCTGAATGTGCTCCACAACACAAGTGAGCATACCTGGGTGCTAGTTACACTTCGTGGGCTACTCGCATACTCACACCCGATACTGGCTTCCGTGAACTTCGTAAATGGGAACCCGTCCTCACCCCTCTATTTTTCAGCATACCGGGCCACACCTACTCACCTCACCCTGCAGCTCACAGTTCTGGAAGCTAGGCTATTGTCATCACTTTTACTATGATACGTGTGTATCGGTGGAGCTAAACATTTGCCTCAGGAGGTAGCGACCAGCGAATCTGTCTAGTGTTTTTTTTTTTCTCCACTCATTTGAATTTTCTTTAATTACAATATTGATCCTAAGAGGATGAGATAATGTGTCTTGGTCTGATAGTCTGATGATGAAATGGTATGTTTTAAGTCAAAATTAGAATGTTTGTGGGAAAGCTTGGTGAAATAGACTTTTTTCTTCTTTTCAGTCGGGGTGTCTTGCATATTTTTTTGCCCTGTTGGATCCAAGTAGTACTTGCACAGTGTTGCCACAAGTTCTGGAAATCAGGGAATTTCAAATGGTGTAAGGAAAATTAAAGAAATATCAGGGAAATTTGGAAAAAAAAAAACACTGGAAAGATCTTGCTTTTGGCTCAGTAGATGAAATGGTTTGTTTAACGAGATGTGATGCACCGTCGCTGGCTGGGTGCAGCTGAGTACGTGCACTGCTTCCCTACTCCCTCATTCTTACTGCTTCTCCCCTTCCTGCCACTGCCCTCAGCTTGCAGTCAGTGCTGCCACCACTTCTTTCTGCTTCCCTAGCAGCTGCTGACGAGAGGCAGGGAGGCACGAGGAGTGGTTTGCTTGGATCTGATTCTCAGAGATTGTATGGGGCAGTTGGTGCTTATATTCGCCAGTTATCATCACTTTTTAAGTGTTTACAACATCCGTGAATGGTTGGAGGAGTTGTCTCTTTCACTGTGTGCTTAATTCTTTGCATTTATTAAGGTTAAACTTGTGCCTTGTCTCTGTATGTTCTGCTTGTCTACATTTTGATGCTTCAAGCTGAGAAGTTTCAAACTGGTCGTCCTTTATACCACTGGAGTGTTGAGAACTTCTTGTATACGTATAACACCAGGCAAGATCATTCACGGTGTTCAAAGTAAGTTTAATATGGTTCTCAGTATAGGAATCTCTTTTTAAATATTTGTATGTTGATGTGTTATTGGTATTGCTGAATCGCTGGAAAGTGGTTTCCATGCCAAAAATACCGTGTAATAAATCAGAGAGGTGTCCTTAACACTGTTAACCAGACAGGCACTGCCTTCAATGGGTGCATTTGTTTAAAATATTTTGTTAATTTGGTTATTGCTAATTATAAATTCCCTATAGACATGTAATAAATGATCCAAATGAGAACCTAAAAATTGGGGATGGAGGCAATTGATGGAACTTTGATAGTAAGTTGAGAGAGTGGGGGAGGAAGGGGGGGGGGAAGCAGCATGGGTAGGAATGTTTTAATGGCCACAACTTTTTTGACAGATTTCTTTTGGCACAAAATTTGACTGAATGAAATTTGTAGAATAACCTCTCTTTGTAATGATCTGCCACAAGCAGCTATCTATAAATTGTGTACCAAAATTTTTGTATCATCTTAGCATGTCAGTCATTAATGGAAAAAATTGATTGTGTGCTAATTTAAGTGTTGACAGATAAAGGCTCACTAAAACATAGTTGTAGATACAGCAAGTGAACCTTCCACTATCCATCCGGATATCTTCAACAAATGTAGTAACCTAAGAACATTTTCCAGTGTGCATCGTAGGGTGTCAAATGCATCACATATCAATAAAAACTATTTTGCTAATGAGAGTGTGTTTTTTCTAGGAATAAAGTAAATTTGCAGTTCTGTAAGTATAAATAGCCCCGCTTATTGGTATGATCTGGTGTAGGGCATATCTGTTAATGCAATAGCTGTCTGGACTGAAAGTAAGGCTGTAAATAAAGGTGAATGACTTGTACCCCTGTTGTGATTACCATGTTTACATTTACTTACGGGCAGATGTAGGGCAAAATTGCGAAAAAATTGGAATTTTTTTTAATTGCATAATTGATTAGAATGATTCTTTAAGAAAAATTTAATACAGTTTCACAATCGAATTTTGGCCTGAAATATGTTTAAAAAATGTTTGTATTGGTGTCTGTGCCTGCCTTATCCCATCTTTTTATGCTGTGATCAACTCCTGTATGCTAGAAATTTTGTGTGTGTGTTAATTTCCCATTCACACAATCAAAACAGACACTGGATGAATCTAGAAGGCTGTGAGAAAGATTATCTTTGCTTGTTCCTTTGTTGACAGCTTGGCTTCTTGTACGTGCTAGAAACTTATTTCAGTTTTTAGTTTTGCACATGTCAACTTGGTTTGTTCGAAATATGTCGTACAGTGGATACATATTCAAAAAAGTGAGGAAATTTCAAATTTCATATGTAAAAGATACAGGAAATTTAAATAAGAGTTACATTTGCTGCTCCAAAGTGTGAAGAACAAATTTTGGCAACGTCACTGAGTTCACTGAATGAGAAAATTAGTGAACGAATTGGTGATGGTATGTACAGTGCCAAAGATGAATTTTCCAGTGGACTTAGGTTAACTGACTTAGAAATACTGGCCCATATGATTAACATTTCATGTCCACATGGTAACTATGGGTCAAAGAGCATTCGAGGCGTAGGCAGAGGAGGCACAAATTTGTTTTGTGGCTTGATGAACATGCCTGCAACAGTGACACTAGATTCAGTGATTACAAAGAACATTCATTAGTGCTCCTGAAGTTGAGTGCAAGGAGGACGTGAAAGCAGCTGTTGAGGAAGCTGTAGATATTAACAAGGAAGGGGACAAAGGACACTGTGTAGTAAAGACAGATCTGTGTGTCTCTTGTGATGGAACCTGGATGAAGAAGGGCTATACATCACTTCATGGTGTATTATCTGTCATGACTTCCAAGTAAAGAGCAAAGGTTGCTCTCAGAGTGACACAAGAAAGAACAACAGTGACAGTGAAGAAGAAAGTGGCAGCAGGAATACAATAAAGTGTGCAGAAAGAATTACCAGGAGCAGAATGGAGGGTTGGTAGCAGCTGGGATGAATTCCAAAGGTCAGTTGAACAATATGGTGTTAGGTGTGTGAAGTATCTAGGTGATGAAAATTCCAGTGCTTTTAAGGCTGTTTTAGAGACCAATACTAATGGTTCATAAACTAAAATTGAAAAACTGGAATGAGTGGATCATGTTCAAAAGCAAATGGAAGGTAGACTTCTCCAATTGAAGAAAGAAATGAGTTTTAAGAAATTGGAAGATGGAAAGCCACTGTGAGGTGTTAAGACTTACAGGCAAGGAAATTGACAATTAACAAATATATTATGGGAAAGCTATCAGGGATAGCTTACATAATGTGAAAACAATGAAGTAAGCCAGGTGGGGAAATATTCTTTAACAAACTTTCCACAGATGATAATCCTCAACATTCCCTTTGTGACATATTGTGGTGCAAAAATTTTCAGGCAGAAGCCAGTGGAAAGCCATACACCCACAACATGGTTTGACACTTACTGTTTTAGGCGTTATAAAACCAACTTTCAGGTACCTAGCCAATGTGCTAAAAAAAATTTGTATGTGGGAAAACACAGAGTACAAATGAGAGCTACAATCACCTTATGTGGATGCATTGTCCAAAAACAGTATTTGTGTCCTCAAATGTTGCAAAGATAGGTGCATTCTGATTCCTATGTAGTGTTCGGTAGTGGAAATGTAGGTAGGATTAAGTGCCCACAGAGACTAGGCTTCCATCCATGTGCATTCATACTGACGATATTCCGAAGCATTGGTGGAGCGTGACTGAACGAAGCTCGAGCAATAGAAGAAAAAATGCAAAAGTTGGCTAGGCAAAGAATGCAGGGGAGGAGAGTGCTCCAGGAAGTCGAGGAAGATAATAAAGATAGTGGATGTGGACAGTATTAGACACTAGAGGTATAGCAATACTGTCAGAAATTTGAAGTAAAATCTTTAAATGCAAATTGTTGTACCTAACTTTTTTGAGCTATACTGTACAATTACTCAGGAACTATAAAAGCTAACATCCTGAAATTTGATATAGTTCTTAAGAATAACCTGCTGAATAACCTGTGCTGCACTTTTCTGTTATGTTTTCTCGAGAAAAGTTCTCCTTTAAAATTCGAGGGGAAAAAAAGAACAGTCTCGGGTAATGCAAAATTGAAAAGTTAATTTCAAAGCAATTATGCTCTTAAACAAAAATCTGTTCCACACATTTTATTAGCCTCTTACGCACATGTAAACTGTGAAATTCCAGTTTTATTGCTCGATCAGTCTACGAGAAAATGTGTGTACTAGAAACAATGGTAATTAAAAATTCAAATCTTATAAAATATATGTTTGCACACAGTAACAAACAAAAATTGCACCGAATATGAAGCATTATGTTGTACATAATAGTCTCAAGTTTTATTATTTTGGCTGTAATTGTTTTGGAGGCATTTGTATATCTAAGTGCAAGAGTGCATTTTGCCCTTTGTCTGTCCTTAACGGAAAGATTAGGAAAGGAAGGGCATTTCATTGACATTAGTCAGTCTTTCTTTTCGTAACACAACCCTAAACACAACTTGTGGTCATAAATACATTTCATATTTATCTTTTTCAGGTTTATTTATGAAACTGAGCATCATAATGGCATTGCAGAGTTGCTTGAAATATTGGGGAGGTAAGTCTCAAAATATTTGTAGGTGAGGAGCAACAAAATCATAATAATATCCCAGTTTCTGAATTTACAGTGGAGTTGATGGTATCAGAAGTGCTATTTCTAGGACAGTAGACATTACTGTACCAGTAATTTAGTCATCTGTAACAAAGGCATAATTGAAGTGAAGTGGGCTGTGGAATCTGGGTGGCCCTCACTTTTCTCAGGTCCCACTGTAAATTGTCTTATTTCAGTATGGGTAACATTATTTCATTCACACATAAGTAGCAAATTTGGAGTGGGCCACCATTGCTGCCATCGAAAAAATAGTTGCTGTTGTGAAAGGGTGGCATGATATCTACCCACAGTCAAAATCCAAAGCACACGACACATCTGAAGAAGGTACTCGGGGGAAATTATAAAAATACTGTGAGGAAAAAATCACCACCCTGCCTGCAAACTCAGAAATTGGGAAATTGTCAGGTTCACAGAGAAGACTAGAAAGATTATAAAGTGTAAACATATGCACAAATGGTCAGTTAAAGGTGCTTAAACTATCTCGAGGGGGTAGAAGCATTTGAAATGTTTGATGTCAATATGAGCCAGTTTCTTACATTAGAGAAAAGGAGAGGAGTGTGTCCAGAAACCGAATAAATTGAAGAAACACAATACCCCTTCTCTTATTTGTTATGAAAAATCAACGTTAAGTGCAGTTGTGTGAATGTCTAAACAAAACATTGACATAGTCCGGTGTATGCAGTTGATAACTAAACACACAAATGGACAGTTGCTATGTTGGCATATGTTGCCAGAGTTTGCACAGTGTATTTTGTTCTTAATTTTGAATTCATATTTTGCTTGCTATTCTTTTGCAAATTCACAACTTGAATTGTGTGTGTGTGTGTGTGTGTGTGTGTGTGTGTGTGTGTTATGCTCAGTCTCTACCTGCATTACAGTTATGCTGGCCCTGTACCATTGTACATGTTTCCTGGCTGGCTGGAACAGTTAGCCTATAGGGGTTCCTTGCCTTGCCTTGCCTTGCCCCTCATACAATTGACTCGAGGTAGATTAAACTAATTTTTCAGTTTTTCTTGTGTTGTCTCCACAGAGAGTAGTATCGTCCAGAATTGTGACAGTGAAATACATGACTTAGAACGGTGTGTAAAATTTAGGTTCCCAGCAGATCTTATTGATATTCAGAATAAACAAAATATTGCACATTGATAGATGTCGTTAACATTCTTGTCAAAATATAGCAAATATCTATATCTTTACTAATACGGGTATTGACTCAAAGGATGCCTAGGAGTCAGCTGAAACTATGCAATACTGCAAAGTCATCCTATCTTTGTTAATTTACCTTTATTTTCTTGATGATAATGTCGTCAGTTGTTGTATGAATCAATGTTTACTGCTAGTTTAAAGTATCAATACGATCATCAGTTACATACTGTTACAGTGTTTCCCCTAAACCCATTACTTGAACAATTACCACCTTCGGTTATAAATAATTAATAAACCATAGCATCATTCGCAACTCAGTTGCCAGTCTCCCACTCATTATTTGCACCTTGTGTCATCTGTGCTTCTTAGGTCAAACATTATCTCTCCCCTCCCCCCTGGTGCTATGAAATACAGCAGATGGTCATACATACACCACCTGCGAACTCCCAAGGGTGAGGACAGTCACTTGTACAATGCTTATGACAGCTGTATATCTGTTCCATTGTGATGAATGAATATCATACTTTGTTAGTGATTTGGAAGGAAGAATAACATCATTTGAATAAAATATGCATGGTAACAGTACATCACAGTATGGTAAAGTCTTCCTACATGCAGGTCATAGTTCACATTGTAAGTCATCAATTAAGAACTTGTTCATTAACGCTTTGAAGACGGACAACTTAGAAGAATATCTTCAAGAGAAATACCTACTAACAAAGGACTAATCATAAAGATTTCATATGTACTTTAGTTCTTCAATAGATTACAAATTGTAAAATAATGACAGAAAGTACAACTATCCTCCCAAGGAAGAAGAGTGGGGTGGGTTAGTCAGCAGCTTCCTCCTCATGCGCTTCCAAAATTTCTTGCTCATACAACAAACATGATGTATTTGTAGCAGAATAACAGCAAACTCCAAAGTTTACAAGTATACACACGAAATTACATCAGTGAGATTGTATTGGCTTAGCCATTCATAACTGTAGCTGTTACATTCATTAATATTTCTTTTGAAATAATTCTAGAAATTGACAACAGAAAGTGACACTAGTCAAGGGACATGCCATGAGACTTCTCATATGAAATGAGTCCAATTTTTGAGCGATGGGTAGCTCGCATGTCTAGAATCGCGGCCCCACCTATACCTGGGTGCAGTCTTTTTAACACTAGTTGTGGCCCGATCTATGCTCGGGCTTCGTTTCCAAAGTGTTAATGAAGTGAATAACAGACTTATCATGGCATTTCATGTTGTATTGGTTGTGTTGCCTATTATGGGATCCATGTACACCACCTACTAAATCTTTCACTAACCTTTGAAAGAAGAAATGAAGAAATTGTCGGAGCTCAGGCATGGTTAACTGTTTGACTGTACTCATTAAAATTAAGTGGAAAAAATCAATTCTTGACAAAATAATATGATTGGATAGATAAAAAAAAATCTACCAACCAAACAGCGGCAGAACACACAGGTAAAAGAAGGTTGTAATTAGGCAAGCTTTCGGAGCCAGAGGCTCCTTCAGGCAGAAGGGTTGCAAGGGAAGGAAGAGGGGTGAAGTAAAAGTCGTAGATTTCGGGAAAGAGACACGTAATGTGCAAGACAGAGATTACTGCTTAAACAAAATGTACGAGTTAATAAGAATGAAAATCTAGGAGCATTGTACGTAACAGAGGTGGGAGAGGGGCCAGTGAAAAATAGATGGACAAGACAATGAAAGACGTAGAAAACAAAAACGGAGTGAAGAAAAGAGTAGCTACTATGAAGAAACACTGAAACAGAAGAAATTAACGTAAACTAAGGCTAAGTAGGTGGCGAGAACAGAGGACATGTTGTAGCACTTGTTCCTACCTCCAGAGTTCTGAGACATTGGTGTCTGGGGGAAGAACCCAGATGGCCTGTGTGGTGAAACAGGCACCAAGTTCCTGATTGTCATGCTGTAGAGCATGCTCTGAAACAGGATATTGCATGTTGCCTGTGTATGCCCTCTGCCTGTGCCCATTCATCCTAATTTATAATTTGGTGGAAGTCATGCCGATGTAAAAGGCCGAATAGTCAAATTCTTGTCGGATTTCCAGCCGGATCAAACTTTCATCTGAACACAATATTTCAGCGGTCCACCTGGGCGCCATCATCAGGTGAGAAAAGCTACGCTGCTCTCGCTGATAACTAATTCCACTTGCGAATGACTGCACCTTTATACGCACCGGCAGTACGACAGCGCATGCGCTAAATACGGTGCACACGCGTTCAATCATTCCTGCTGCCCCCTGGGGCAAAAAGAGTTGCAGCGCCTCTGGTGGTGAACACTGTTAAAAACGATATATTGTGACAAATCATTATTCATAGCTGGCTGATACAGATGCCGTTTATTCTTCATATCTGATAAAGCAAGATTCCACGTTTTACTTAGTGGGTATCCATTATCACGATTAATGATATTATCTGCTAGTCTGATTTCAACAGATTCTTTTAAAACACAATCCCAGTACCGCGAAGCATTTGCAACTAATTGCATCTCCTGCGGCCCTCTGTAAGGCAATGCTCAGCCACTGTAGATTTATCTGGTTGTAATAATCGCGTATGGCGATGATGTTCAATACACCTGTCGTTGACGGTATTAATAGGTTGGCCAGTGTAAATTTTCCCACTCACTCGGTATTTTGTAAACGCCAGACTTCCTCTAACCTAAATCATTTTTAACAGAGCCAAGAAATGCTTGAATCTTAGCTGGTGGACGAAAAACACATCTGATCTCATATTTCTTCAAATGTCTACCTATCTTGGCGGACACATTCCCAGCATACGGAAGAAAA
Source organism: Schistocerca cancellata (assembly GCF_023864275.1). Classification (NCBI taxonomy): domain Eukaryota; kingdom Metazoa; phylum Arthropoda; class Insecta; order Orthoptera; family Acrididae; genus Schistocerca; species Schistocerca cancellata. The sequence goes on from NC_064626.1 coordinate 11,888,715, forward strand.
GCCACAGACCTAAAGGTGTCTTCAGAAGGTTCAGATAGAGGTCCAAACTCAAAAGCACATCTATTTTGTCAGTCTGTATAGCCATTATTATTGAACACGTCCTTAAGATGTTGCAGCTCCTGTGGTAAATTCTCAGTATCCGAGACAGCATATGCTTGTTTAACCAAGGGCCGAAGGACTCCTGTACGTTGAAAAGGTGGATGGCAACTGGGAGAATGTAAATACCTGTCGGTATGAATCGGCTTCCTGTAATCACTGTGTCAGAGAGTTCCATCTTCTTTTCTATAAACTAGTACATCCAAGAAAAGGTAACTTTCCCTCCTTTTCAGTTTCCATCGTGAATTTGATGTTTGGATGAAGACAATTGAAACGGTCCAATAACCGGTGCAGAGAGTTTCTTCCATGTGGCCAAACAAGAAACATATCGTCGTCATATCTCAGAAAACACGAAGTCTTCAAAAACAAATGTTTTCAGGGCCATATCCTCAAAGTCCTCCATAAAAAGATAAGGTGACTATGGGGGATAAAGCACTCCCAATAGCCACACCGTTGGTTTATTCTAAATATTTGTCATCAAATAAAAAAATAGGTGGACGTCAGAATATAACAGCAGAGCATAGTCATTTTCATATCAAGTTTTTCATTAATTGAAATCAATGACTCTTCAAGAGGGACCCGAGTAAGAAGAGACACCACATCAAAACTAACAAGACGAAGCAACTTTAAACGCTGAAAAAAATCCATGGAATTGGAAATAGGTGTGGGGCACTCCTGTTCCTTACATATAAAAATGATTCGTCCTCTAGCATTAATGATAATTCTAAAATATTTCTGTTTGCTGATGACACTACATGATAGTAAAGGATGTTGTGTGCAACATTGCCTCTGTTTCAAATAGTGCAATTCGTGGCTTGTTGAACAGAAACTAACGCTATCTCATAGAAAGACTCAGTTTCTAGTTTCTAACACACAACACAACATTTTAATTTCACAGAATGGGCATGTGATTAGTGAAACTGATCAGTCACATTTCTAGGTGTTCATAGATAGTAAACTATCATGGAAAATCTCACATACAGGATCTTCTTCGAAGACATAATGCTGCCATTTTTACTATTTGAATGGTATCTGAAGTAAGTGATCATTCACCACAAAAATTAGACTACTTTGCAACTTTTCTTTGCTTATGTCATATGGTATTATATTTTAGGGTAACCTTTCCCATTCTCGAAGAATATGTTTGCCTCACAAACTGGCAGTTTGGGCAATAAGTGGTTTGAAAACTTCTTTCCGCCCCTGTTCACTAGTCTGTATTCTGACACTCACCACTCCCTCCCTCCGTCACTCCCTCCCTCCCTCCGTCACTCCCTCCCTCCCTCCGTCACTCCCTCCCTCCCTCCGTCGCTCCCTCCCTCCCTCCGTCGCTCCCTCCCTCCCTCCGTCGCTCCCTCCCTCCCTCCGTCGCTCCCTCCCTCCCTCCGTCGCTCCCTCCCTCCCTCCGTCGCTCCCTCCCTCCCTCCGTCGCTCCCTCCCTCCCTCCGTCGCTCCCTCCCTCCCTCCGTCGCTCCCTCCCTCCCTCCGTCGCTCCCTCCCTCCCTCCGTCGCTCCCTCCCTCCCTCCGTCGCTCCCTCCCTCCCTCCGTCGCTCCCTCCCTCCCTCCGTCGCTCCCTCCCTCCCTCCGTCGCTCCCTCCCTCCCTCCGTCGCTCCCTCCCTCCCTCCGTCGCTCCCTCCCTCCCTCCGTCGCTCCCTCCCTCCCTCCGTCGCTCCCTCCCTCCCTCCGTCGCTCCCTCCCTCCCTCCGTCGCTCCCTCCCTCCCTCCGTCGCTCCCTCCCTCCCTCCCTCCGTCGCTCCCTCCCTCCCTCCCTCCGTCGCTCCCTCCCTCCCTCCTTCCGTCGCTCCCTCCCTCCCTCCTTCCGTCGCTCCCTCCCTCCCTCCTTCCGTCGCTCCCTCCCTCCCTCCTTCCGTCGCTCCCTCCCTCCCTCCTTCCGTCGCTCCCTCCCTCCCTCCTTCCGTCGCTCCCTCCCTCCCTCCCTCCGTCGCTCCCTCCCTCCCTCCCTCCGTCGCTCCCTCCCTCCCTCCCTCCCTCAGTCTCTCCCTCCCTCCCTCCCTCCCTCAGTCGCTCCCTCCCTCCCCCGCTCCGTCGCCCCGCTCCGTCGCCCCCTCACCCGCTCCGTCGCCCCCTCACCCGCTCCGTCGCCCCCTCCCCCGCTCCGTCGCCCCCTCCCCCGCTCCGTCGCCCCCTCCCCCGCTCCGTCGCCCCCTCCCCCGCTCCGTCGCCCCCTCCCCCGCTCCGTCGCCCCCTCCCCCGCTCCGTCGCCCCCTCCCCCGCTCCGTCGCCCCCTCCCCCGCTCCGTCGCCCCCTCCCCCGCTCCGTCGCCCCCTCACCCGCTCCGTCGCCCCCTCACCCGCTCCGTCGCCCCCTCACCCGCTCCGTCGCCCCCTCACCCGCTCCGTCGCCCCCCTCACCCGCTCCGTCGCCCCCTCACCCGCTCCGTCGCCCCCTCACCCGCTCCGTCGCCCCCTCACCCGCTCCGTCGCCCCCTCACCCGCTCCGTCGCCCCCTCACCCGCTCCGTCGCCCCCTCACCCGCTCCGTCGCCCCCTCACCCGCTCCGTCGCCCCCTCACCCGCTCCGTCGCCCCCTCACCCGCTCCGTCGCCCCCTCACCCGCTCCGTCGCCCCCTCACCCGCTCCGTCGCCCCCTCACCCGCTCCGTCGCCCCCTCACCCGCTCCGTCGCCCCCTCACCCGCTCCGTCGCCCCCTCACCCGCTCCGTCGCCCCCTCCCCCGCTCCGTCGCCCCCTCCCCCGCCCCCTCCCCCGCTCCGTCGCCCCCTCCCCCGCCCCCTCCCCCGCTCCGTCGCCCCCTCCCCCGCCCCCCTCCCCCGCTCCGTCGCCCCGCTCCGTCGCCCCCTCCCCCGCTCCGTCGCCCCCCTCCCCCGCTCCGTCGCCCCCCTCACCCGCTCCGTCGCCCCCCTCACCCGCTCCGTCGCCCCCCTCACCCGCTCCGTCGCCCCCCTCACCCGCTCCGTCGCCCCCCTCACCCGCTCCGTCGCCCCCCTCACCCGCTCCGTCGCCCCCCTCACCCGCTCCGTCGCCCCCCTCACCCGCTCCGTCGCCCCCCTCACCCGCTCCGTCGCCCCCCTCACCCGCTCCGTCGCCCCCCTCACCCGCTCCGTCGCCCCCCTCACCCGCTCCGTCGCCCCCCTCACCCGCTCCGTCGCTCCCCCCCTCCCTCCACCGCCTCCCCCGCTCCCTCTGTGTGATTGGAAAGTCTTAAGAATGGATCCGCTACTGCTTACTGGTTTGGCGGTTAGGGACACGGAGGGTGGGGAGTGCGTCATTGTCTTGTTCTTGAATGCCCTTTGACAGGAAACTGTTTCCTTTATTCAGTTCATTGTGGCAGCTGGTTGAGTGAAGGTCTGTTATGGGTTGTTGCTGGATTCTTTCTGCATGAAAATGGACGTAAAAATGGAGCAATGAGATTGTGTGAAATTTTGTTTTAAAACTGAAAAATCAGCTTCTGAGACTTACAAAGTATTAAAAACAGCTTTTGGAGATAATTATATGAATCAGTCAAATGTTTTTGTCCGATTCAACAGATTTAAAAATGGCCGCGAAAGCGTTCTGATCATAGACTTACTATTAGGGAGATGGCTGATGAACTTGTTTCCAAGCAATTCAGTAAATTTTAACTGAAGATCTGACCCCTGTCCGCAAAATTCATTCCAAAAGTGTTGTCAAGTGTCCAAAGACAACACCGACTTGAAGTGTGCCTAGAACTGGATTAATCGGACCAAAAATAACCCAGATTTGTTAAACAGGGTAATTACAGGTGATGAATTGTGGGTACATGGATATGGTACTGAAACCAAAGTGTAGTCATCACAGTGGAAGACTATGTTCACAACAACGAAAAAAGCACAGCAAAGTCGGTCAAAGGTGAAGGCCATGTTGGTGACTCTTCTCGATTCTACCAGTTTTTTGCGTCACGAATTTACTCCTGAAGGACAGACAATTAACCAGGAATACTACAAATGTGTCAAGCATTTGCGCGAAAAGATGCGGAAGAAAAGTCCTGCATTGTGGAAAGACAGGAGTTGGGTGCTACAACAGGACAATGTCCAGCTCATCGTACCTTCTCAGTCATTGAATTTTTGACCAAATCCAAGATTCCTGTGCTTCCACAACCACCATATTCCCCTGATTTGGCTCCTGTGGACTTCTACCTGTTCCCTAAACTGAAATTTTCACTGAAAGGGAAGCAATTTGACTTGATTGAAGACATCCAGGTAAATACGGAGAGCGTCCTTAACACTCTTCCAGAAAAAAAATTCCGGGAATGTTTCCAAAAGTGGAAACACTGATATATTTCATGTTAACAGTATCAGCTTTTTACCAAGAATTAGCAGCTTTCACTCAGTTAATACTAGGCAGAAATCCTATCTGCATTCGGATCACACTCCCTTAACTATTGTGCAGAAACGTGCAGTATACTGCTGCATCCATTTTCAGTAAGCTGCCACAAGAAATCAAAAATCGTAGCAGTAACCCACGCACTTTCAAATCAAAACTGGAGAGTTTCCTCATTGGTCACTCCTTCTATTCTGTCGAGGAGTTCCTTGATAAATTAAACTCACTCCTGTTTTGTATTGTTGATTACATTTACTTAGACTTATGGCTTGACTTTTGTTGGTTTCATAAACATTTTCTTTTATCTGTTATTACTTTTATGTTGTAATTTCATGAACTGACAGGTTCCATGACCTTGGAGTTTTGCTCCTCATTTAGGTCATATGGGAGTAGAAGTGTGAATAAATAAATAAAATTCAGGGCAAGGTAGCTGATTATACATTCCAGACCAGGAAAATACTGAGTCACCAGTGATGTGCTCTGAAGTTGTTTTTTGGAGGGATTAGCAGTACCAGATTGGATGTGATGGCTTGGTAAATCTGCTTTTGAACTAGGCTGGTGGGGTAATTGTGTGAGGTGAGAATAGTGGCGTATTGCTGTAAAGAGTCTGCTTCCGAACAAATACGTTTGCCTCAGATGCCAAGGCTGTTTGGAGGAGAATGTTTGACGTGGAAAGGACAGCAGCTGTCAAAATGTAAGTACTGTTATTTGTTCGTCAGTTTAATGTGGACAGAAGTGTGTAGCTGGCCTTCAGTGAAGATGAGATCAACATCAAGGAAAGTGGCATGGGATTCATAATAGGAACATGTGAAATTTAATTGGGAGAAGCTATTCAGAGATTCCAGGGATTTTAACAGGTCAGCCTCACCATGAGTCCATATGGCAAAACTGTCATGAACACATCTAAACCAAACCAGGGGCTGAAGACTTAGGGATTCCAGGATAGCCACCTTCAAGCAACCCATGAAAAGTTTGGCGTAGGAAGAAGCCATCTTGGTTCACTTGGCCATACACATGATCTGTTTGTATGTCTGCCCCCTCACAGCTGAAGTAATTATTGGTAAGTATGTAGTTGATTAAGGTGAATAGGAAGGATGCCATTGGTTTTGAATCAGGTAGGTGCTGACTGAGGAAATGTTCAGCAGCAGACTGGCTATGTTCATGGGGGCAGTTAGTGTGGAGGGGGGTGGTATCAGTGGTGACTAGCAAGATGTAGTGAGAATGGGAATCTAGGAAATTGTTGGTATCTCTGATGTAGGAGGGGAGCCTTTATTCTGTGGGTTGCAGGTAATGATCAACTAAGGCAGATATATGTTTGGCAGGTGCTTGGAAGCCAGCAGCTATAGGACGGCCAGGATGGTAGAGATTGCAGATCTTAAGAAGAAGGTAAAGGGGAAGGGTGGTGGGTAGTTAAGGTGGGGGTGAGAAGTTCTGTGGGTTGAGGTGTTAGTTCTTTGGAGGCGCCTGAGGTTTTAAGGAGGAACTGCTAGTCAGTTTGAAATCACAGGTATGCGATCTTGATGGCAGACGCTGTATGTAGAGATGTCGGACAGCTGGCGTAGACCTTCACTAACATATTCCTTTCGGTCAAGTACTACAGTGGTAGATCCTTTGTCTGCTGGGAGGATAATGATGGAGACATCAGGTTTTAGGGAATGTAGAGCCTGGAGTTGTGCAGAGGACAGGTTAGGGTCATGTTGTAGGGATTTGAGGAATGGTTGTGAAGCAATGCTGGGTGTGTGGAAGACTTTTAAGGGATGATTTTCAGGTAGTGTGGTGGTGAATAAAGTTGGGATCGTGGTCTGAACTGTTCAAGGCATGGTTCAATGTCAGTTTGCTGTTGGAAAGATTTTGGGATTGGGTTGCAAAGCAATATAACCAATTAATATTACAAGTAAAGGAAAGTAGGTCATTCCCCAAAGCAGCATAATCAAATGCAGGTTTAGGGCTGAAAGTGAGGACCTTAGATAATAAATACAGTTCAATAGGCGAGAGTGCTTTAGATAAGAGGTTAAGGACACTGTACTGTTGTGACTGGTTCTTGTGATGATGGTTTTTTCTTGATCTTGGAGGCAGTGGTGAAGACTGTGGGATGTTAAAGTGGTTGGCCAAGCTCAGTTTGTACGAGAGGAGTGTGGTTGATGGTGTGGCTGTTTAGGGAGCTGCAGAGGGACAGGAATGGAAACACCACTGTTCAGGTAGTTCAGGAGAAGGTGGAATAGTTTTTTGAGGTGAAGTTTGAGATGTTGTTGCAGTTTGAAGTTGGCTTGGGGATGATATCATCCAAGGAAGCATGAGGGGTAGATAACTGCTAGGTTTTGTAGGAGGAGAGAAATCTGGTGGAGTGGAAATTGGCAGACGAAGCATATAGGTCACAGATTAGTTGGATAAGAGCAATAGATTGCTGTATTTGAAACTGTAGAAGAGCCTGGTGTAGAGCTGGATTACATCCAGAAACGAGGGACTTTCTATTTTAAGCCTTTTGGAATAACTCCAAGGGACAAGCAGGTTTAAAGAAGCAGAATGTGGGACCTTAGTTTTGATAGTGCGAAAGTGTGTTTCCGAAAAGAAGGGATTCGTCTACTTCACACGTAATATCAACTGGAAATATCATTTTGCAACCCAGTCCCAAAATCTTTCCAACAGCAAACCTGACATTGAACCCTGCCTTGAGCAGTTCAGATCACAATCCCAACTTGATCCACCACAACTACCTCGAAACCATCCCTTACAAGAATTCCCCACATCCAGCATTGCTCCACACTTCCTCAGGTCCCTACAGCATGATCCTAACCTGTCGTTTGCAGAACTGCAGGCTCTACATTCCGTAAAACCTGATGATTCCATCTTCTTCTTCCCAGCAGACAAAGTATCTACCTTTGTAGTACTCGAATGAAAGAAGTATGTTTGTTCCATCCCTGCAGTCCCTCCTTAAAACGTCAGACACCTCACAAGGACTGACACCTCAATCCATAGACCTTCTCACCCCACCCAAACTACACAGCCTCACCTTTTACCTTCTTCTTAAGATCCACAAGTCCAATCATCCTGGCCGTCCTATAGTTTCTGGCTTCAAAGCACCCACCGAATGTATATCTGCCTTAGTTGATCAGCACCAGCAACCCATAGTAAAAAGACTCCCCTACTACATCCAAGGTACCAACCATTTCGTAGATTGTCTGAAATCTCTGCCCGTCCCACTCCCACCACACACCTTTCTTGTCACCATCGATGCCACCTGCTTTTATACCAACATCCGCCACATACATGGTCTGTTTGTCTGCTGAACGTTTCCTCAGTCAGTGCCCACCTGATTCCATACCTGCGACATCCTACCAACAATTACGTCACCTTTGAGGGGCAGACATACAAATGGATCAGGCGTATGGCCATGGGAACCAGGATGGCTCCTTCCTGTGCCAACATTTTCATGGGTCACTTGGAAGGGGCTTTCCTGGGATCCATGTCTTCAGCACCTGGTTTAGTTTAGATACATTGCTGACGTCTTTACCATATGGACTCATGGTGAGGCTGATGAGTTAAAATTCCTGGAATGTCTGAATACCTTCTGCCCATTAAATTCCACATGGTCCTATTAAGAATCCCATGCCGCTTTCCTTGATGTGGATCTTGGCCTCACAAAAGGCCAGCTACACACTTCCATCCATGTTAAACCTACCAACAAATGACAGTACTTACATTCTGACAGTTGCCATCGTTTCCATTTCAAATGTTTCCTGCCATACAGCCTTGGTATCTGAGGCAAATGTATTTGTTCAGATGCAGACTCTTTACAGCAATACACCACCATTCTTACCTCAGCCTTCTTGCATATAATTACCCCACCAGCCTAGTTCAAAAGCAGATTTCCTGGGCCATCACATCCAATTCTTGTACTGCTAATCCCTCAAAAGACAACTTCAGAGCACACCACTGGTGACTCAATATTATACTGGTCTGGAATGTATTAGTCAACTACTTCGACAGGACCACGGCTTCCTAAAATCATGTCCTGAAATGAGATCCATTCTGTCTGAAACTTTTTAGTCGCCCTCCCAATCTCTGAAATATTCTTTTCGGACTCTATGCTCCTGTACCCATCTCCGTACCCTATGGCTCCTACTCCTGTGACCGTTACTGCTGCGAGACTTGCCCTATGCATCCTCCTACCACCAGCTATAGCAGTCCTGTAACTGGCGAAGGGAGAGCCACCTGTGTAATGACACGTCAAATGCCAGCTGTTATATAGACACTTTTCAGCCTTCTGCATCGGCATGACTGCCACCAATTATCAACTAGGGTGAATGGGCATAGGCAGAGGATATATACTGGCAGCATGCAATATCCTTTTGCAAAGCATGCTCTACAGCATGACAGTCGTGACCTCCGTGCCTGTTTCACCACACACGCCATCTGGATTCTTCCCCCAGACAACAATGTCTCAGAACTCTGGAGGTGGGAACTAGTGTTATAACATGCCCTTTGCTCTCTCCATCCACCTAACCTTAATTTACCTGAATTTCTTCTGTTTCAGCATTTCTTCACAGTAACTACTCTTTTCTTCACTCTGTTTTAGTTTTCTACATCTTTTATTGACTTGCCGTCTATTTTTCACTGCCCCTTCTCCCACCTCTGTTACATAGAATGCTCTTAGATTTTTAATCTTATTAACTCGTGCATGATGTTTAAGCAGTAATCTTTATCTTGGATATTACATGTCTCTTACCTTTAAGCTCTCAGATTTTCAAATATCATCCAATGGAGACCCCAACAATCAGTGTTCCTGCTCATCCTGTGCGGTATGTCTCCCCTGACCCACAGTTCTGTGTCACTTTCTCAAAATCTACCCCTTTATCTAGGCCTCTCCAGTCCTTTCCCTTTACCCCTCTTCCTTCCCCTTCAACACTTCTGCCTGAAGAAGAAGCTTACGGTTCCGAAAGCTTGCCTAATTACAACCTTCTTTTACGAGTGTGTGTTCTGCTGCAGCTTGCTGAGTAGATTTTTTTTTCTCTCTCCAATTAAATTATTTAATATGACATGGCTATTATTTTGGTATGAGTTAAGTGCATTTGTGAAGCAATTGGGCGTGCCCAAGAGTAAACTTTTCTTTTTTATTTCTGACACAGTATGTGCTTAATTCTTATCATTTCCAAAATCTCTTGGGTGACACGATACTGATCAGTACTTACTTTAAGGAGACACAGTGCTCAGTACTGTTCTTTCTTTATAGAGGGGAGAGTGATTGGCACTACCATGTTGTTGAAATTAATGGAAACTATTTTCTATAAGTAGACAAGTGGTTTCTTTTTACAGTATCAGATTTCTTGGAAGACTGTTGAGAAATCTGTCGTTGAATCCTACTTGTCCCACTTCAACCATTTAAATAACTTATTGTGGAACAACGCATCTTCCTTGCTCGTAGTTTGTAACATGATCATTTTCACATTGCACATGCAGAGAAGATAATCAAATGTAATAACAGGTCTTAGCTACACTTTCTGTATAAATACACACAATTCCTCTTTATAGTCTTCTCATTTAAAACTAATATCCAAGACATTGTCTGAACCGAGAATTTTTGCTGTCGTCTGTGGTGATAATTGAATATAAATAGTGATTGCATATGTCTACTGTCCTTCAAGTCTACCCTCAATTCATCAGTTAATAAAACAGTGGGCTTATGCTTGCCAAAAACAGTGGATAACTTTCTTGGAATATTCACCTTGACAAGCTGCATATGGCTGTGAATATTAGAAACAGTTAACACTCAAAAGGTTTTAAAGCTGCAAAGAAACATGTTGCGAAGAGCAGCCTGGTGCACGGTACATGATGTATCAAGACATCCCAGTTTTAATTCAGTTAACACTTCAGTTGGAATAGAAAATGGTTGTCTTCTTTTGCAATATTCTTGCAATGTTCTTGACAGTTTCAGCAATAACATGTCTGTGAAACCTGTCCCTATGTATTTCTGTACAAGAGCTGCTTTTCCAAGAGTAAAATCATTAGGCAAGGGTGTTTCCCTATTTGTCTACCACAAGAAAATTGAACAATTCATTGGTATAGAATTACATAAGCACAATGTTTTCTGTGTAAATACACCCAGCTCCTTTTTATAGTCTTCCATCCATAAATAATGTCAAAAACATAAGAAATTTGCTGTCCATCAATACAAGCACGTAGTTCGTGTTACAGTGTCCCCGAAAAGAAGACCCCAGTTATCAGAGATGTTGTTTCAGACTGTACTTGATATCCTGTAGTGCGTGCTGTGACCCTAAATTCCTACAAAACCTTCTCATTAAATAATTTTTGAAATTTGTGTAATGAGTTTTATTGTCTCTCGTCGGAGTGGAACGAGACTCAGTTTTGTTGACTATTGACTTGTTTTTCTAAAACTTTTCTTACTAAGCGGTACATGGGAGTGGTGATGTGTGAATGTAATGTACAGAATAAATTTCTTATTAAGTAATTGAAGAATTCACAGTACAATCATCTTTTCTTTTTCTTTATGCGGTAACAGGTTTCGGCTTTACAATCAGTCAGATCTTAAGAACGGTACGCAGAGGACTAGTCATTAATTCTACCGAAAATCAAAGTGATTTCATTTTGAATCTCTTTGTGTCTGTATTAAGAGGGAATTCCATTCAGAAATTTTTAAATTGACAAGGTGGCAATTTGGCTGGCCAATCTTTCTTTGAAGTTTTCGAACTCCCCGTTCAGGTGACACACGTGTAAAATAAATTAAGATTATACTGTTAGCTTGTGAAGCTAGGTTCTTTTTTCAGGGCAGCAAAGAAGATAAGTGAGAGGAAGTGGTTCACTTAGACCCGAATCTTTAATAGAAAGATGCGAGATATAGTGGATCATCAAAGGTAAACCAGTACACCAGCTCTGGAGTGAAAGTTCCAATTTTCATAGTTGAGGGAGACTGATACATAACCGTACACAGAATGGAAGTCCAGGATAACTCTATCCTTTCTATACTGTTTTTGAATGCGTACTGTTGTAATAATAATGTACTAAAGCTGCTGCTTTTATAAATTTTTTATTTACCAGTACTGGTTTCGAGCAGTGGCTCGTTCTCAGACAGTATTGCCTAAAGCCCATTTTACACAGTAGAATTTTTTGTCTCAGTTGACTACTCGAGACGAGTGAATCTACTGCGTTGCCCCTGGCATTTTTTTCCTGTCCTTATCTCCTCTTTCTCGAGTGGACATTTTTTGTATACATGTCAGTGCCAAAACTGCATTTGTTGCGAGAGCTGTCTGCTTTGCAGTTCGGTGAAGTGAAGATGTGTGGCACTCGGATCAAAATACAGCAACAAAATGTAGGAATAAGAAATGATAATAAAGTGTATTAATGATGAAAATAAAATTGGTAGTGGGTGTTTTTTGAGAGGCTGTGCTGGTAAATGCTTTACGCTCCTGTGAACTAAAAGAATTTGAAAAATTGTCATCCAAACATTTTGAAAGATATACATTCATTTGCTTGAAAAAATTTGTACTTCCAACTCATCAAACAATGTATAGAAGGCAATAAATAACATCATTTTACATATTCTTTTTATCTTGCGTTCTTGGTAATCAAAGAACATTGAAAATTATTTTTTTCATCAAATTGTCCCGCATTTTTTACTGTTGAAATAATATTCATTAAAGCATGTTTACTGTATCAATGTTATTATAAATGCCTAGTGTAGGATTCTTTTGTATAAAATGTAAATACCTTTTTGCTCTCTGATATTTCCTCTTTCGTTTAAAACAGTAGTAGGAAAAATACCAAGAACCTTCTTAATGTGTCACGGAAACAAAGCAAGTAAGGCACTAAAGATTAAAATGACACAAAAGCACAAAATCCTATTTTTATAACAGAAATGAGTTCAGTCAGACTAGTGTAACTTACTGTGTCTGCAGGCCCCACCATAGTCCGTTGTTTCTGTGCATGCACAGTGTGCAACATCCTCGGAAATTCAGAATTCCACACTCAGCACAATCAATAGAGCATTGATGTCGTCATAGACACACTCGCAACTTGGTTGATTGCTGATTTACACAGGGATGAGAAGCAGACACATTTCGTGTAGTAGATTTTGACTAAAAAGTCGCTCATATAAAACAGGACTTAAGAATGAGACATTAATGAAACCAGTGGTGCTGCATTTGTCTGTATATGAAGATGTGCAGAGTAGGCTAACCAACAGTTTTAAAAAAAGATGGTTTGTAAATGAGGCATCATTCCCTCGACACCCCACCCACAAAAAATAAGTAAATAAAAATCAGTCACATCCTTTGTAGAATAACTTTATGTGAGAAATAATTGATTAATAAAGAACAACAATACTATGTGAAGACTGGTTTGTACATTCTCAAACATCTACAATCACAAATTATCACTAACTCTAATAAAACTTTTTTTCCTAACTTCATACTGTATAACATGTTTAACAGATTTTAAATGAATTTATTCTTTAAAAAGCACACAGAAACTATTAACAGTAATCATTGTTATCAAACAATCCACTGTCATCAATATTCTCAGATTGTGTCATATTTAAGGTTTCTATAACACCCCTCATGAAGTGGTGGAATGTAATTCAGTAATTCCTGTAAATCCTATAGCTTGGCAGGTTTTACGAGTCTTGGACCAAACTAGTAATGGAAGGCCTACCTGGTACTTCTTTTTCTCCTTAATATTTATAGTATCAATTTCTCCGTTACCATAATTAAAGAAAAACTAAAAAAGTGTAATCTGTCATAATTTTCAAATATATTAAATTACTTAATAAATCCTGCTGCCCAGGTAGGTCTGCCGCTATGCCTTATCTTGAAGAGGTTTTACGGTAAAAATCATGTAGTGGAAGACCTGAGTTACATTCCATCCTATATTTTTCATTGTTTGATTTTACAATAATTAACACGTTAATACTAGGAGGTATCAGATAGATTATATAATGGTAAGACAGAGATTTAGGAACCAGGTTTTAAATTGTAGGGCATTTCCAGGGGCAGATGTGGACTCTGACCACAATGTATTGGTTATGAACTCTAGATTAAAACTGAAGAAATTGCAAAAAGGTGGGAATTTCAGGAGATGGGACCTGGATAAAATGACTAAACCAGAGGTTGTACAGAGTTTCAGGGACAGTATAAGGGAACAATTGACAGGAATGGGGGAACGAAATACAGTAGAAGACGAATGGGTAGCTCTGAGGGATGAAGTAGTGAAGGCAGCAGAGGATCAAGTAGGTAAAAAGACGAGGGCTAGTAGAAATCCTTGGGGTAACAGAAGAAATATTGAATTCAATTGATGAAAGGAGAAAATATAAAAATGCAGTAAATGAAGCAGGTAAAAAGGAATACAAAAGTCTCAAAAATGAAATCGACAGGAAGTGCAAAATGGCTAAGCAGGCATGGCTAGAGGACAAATGTAAGGATGTAGAGGCTTATTTCACTAGGGGTAAGATAGATACAGCCTACAGGAAAATTAAAGAGACCTTTGGAGAAAAGAGAGCCACTTGTATGAATATCAAGAGCTGAGATGGAAACCCAGTTCTAAGCAAAGAGGGGAAAGCAGAAAGGTGGAAAGAGTATATAGAGGGTCTATACAGGGGCGATGTACTGGCGGACAATATTATGGAAATGGAAGAGGATGTAGATGAAGATGAAATGGGAGATACAATACTGCGTGAAGAGTTTGACAGAGCATTACCGAACTATCAGTTTAATAAGTCACAGCTGCAAAATACTAACGCGAATTATTTACAGACGAATGGAGAAACTGATAGAAGCCGACCTCGGGGAAGATCAGATTGGATTCTGTAGAAATGTTGGAAAACGTGAGGCAATACTGACCTTACGACTTATCTTAGAAGAAAGATTAAGGAAAGGCAAACCTACGTTTCTAGCATTTGTAGACAGAGAGAAAGCTTTGGCAATGTTGTCTGGAATACTGTCTTTGAAATTCTAAAGGTCGCAGGAGTTAAAATACAGGGAGCGAAAGACTATTTACAATTTCTGCAGAAACCAGATGGCAGTTATAAGAGTCGAGGGGCATGAAAGGGAAGTAGTGGTTGGGAAGGGAGTGAGACAGTGTTGTAGCCTCTCCCCGATGTTATTCAATCTGTATATTGAGCAAGCAGTAAAGGAAACAAAAGAAAAATTCGGAGTAGGTATTAAAATCCAGGGAGAAGAAATAAAAACTGACATTGTAATTCTATCAGAGACAGCAAAGACTTGGAAGAGCAGTTGAACGGAATGGGCAGTGTCTTGAAAGGAGGATACAAGATGAATATCAACAAAAGCAAAATGAGGATAATGGAATGTAGTCGAATTAAGTCAGGTGATGCTGGTGGAATTAGATTAGGAAATGAGACACTTAAAGTAGTAAAGGAGTTTTGGTATTTGGGGAGCAAAGTAACTGATGATGGTCGAAGTAGAGAGGATATAAAATGTAGACTGGCAATGGCAAGGAAAGTGTTTCTGAAGAAGAGAAACTTGTTAACATCGAGTTTAGATTTAAGTGTCAGGAAGTCGTTTCAGAAAGTATTTGTATGGAATGTAGCCATGTATGGAAGTGAAACATGGATGATACATAGTTTGGACAAGAAGAGAATAGAAGCTTTCGAAATGTGGTGCTACAGAAGATTGTTGAAGATTAGGTGGGTAGATCACGTAACTAATGAGGAGGTATTGAATAGGATTGGGGAGAAGAGAAGTTTGTGGCACAACTTGACTAAAAGAAGGGATCGGTTGGTAGGACATGTCCTGAGGCATCAAGGGATCACAAATTTAGCATTGGAGGGCAGCGTGGAGGGTGAAAATCGTAGAGGGAGACCAAGAGATGAATACACTAAGCAGATTCAGAAGGATGTAGGTTGCAGTAAGTACTGGGAGATGAAGGAGCTTGCACAGGATAGATTAGCATGGAGAGCTGCATCAAACCAGTCTCAGGACTGAAGACGACGACAACAACAACAACAACAACAACAACAACACGTTAACTGCCCCTTCCTTCTAGCCCTTCACACTAAATACGCCATCCCACCTTTCTTTCCCCGGTGTGAGTGCATGGTTATGTCAATCCTTGATTTTCTTTGCCAAGTAGTGTTGTTCTCCTACATTTAACTACTTGAATTTCCTTTTGGAATTTTGGAATTGTTGGTTTGGGTGGCCTGTGGCATTACCTTCATACCAGCCAGGTTCCTTCCTCCCCCCCCCCCCCCCTCCCCCCCTTCTTCCCCATTCCTCCAATGTTTCATCTCGTCTTATGTGTCATTTTGTTTTCCCTTTCTTGTCTTCTTCCCCTGATGTTTTCCCCATTTTTTTGTAGTCAGGATATGGTGTGGGGACCGGGACAGGTTGGTGGCGGTGCTGGCATCCCAGTGCGCATTGTGCTTCCGGGGCGCCCCCACTCCCCACTCCTCTGCTGCCCTGGTGTTCCTTTGGCCTCTTTGTTTGCCCATTTTCCCTTCCCATCAACCAATTACTCTACCAGCCCAGTTCAAAGGCAAATTTCGTTTTCCATCTCATCCAGTCGTGGTACTACTGATACTTCAAAATATAATGTAGGGTTACACCTCATCTCACTCAATATTATCCTGGTCTTGAATATATTAATCAGTTCCTTAGGCAGTGCTATGACTTACTAAAATCGTGCCTTTAAATGAGGTCGATTTTGCCCACTGCATCTAGAATAGCTTCACCTGCCTCCCACCCCCACCTACAATAGCCTCTACAGTATACGGGTCAGATCCTATGTTGCTTCTGCACCCATTTCGCCACCCTTAGCTCTTACCCTTGTGACCTGTGATCATCCTCACTGTAAGACTTCTTCTATGCACCCTCCTACCACCAGCTATGCCTGCGCTATAAGTGGTGAAACATACGCTATCAAAGGAAGAGGCATCTGTGAAACAATACGTCATGTACTAGCTGTTAGCCGAACACTATTCAGTCTTTTACATTGGTATGACTACCACCAAGTTATCAGTTAGCATTATAGACAGAAGGTGTATACTGGCTGCACACAATATTCTGTTGCTCTGCAATATCCTATTGCGAGCATGCTCTACCACTTTACTGTTGTGACCTCTGCGCCTGTTTTATCACACATGCCATCTGGATCCATACCCCCAACAGCAGTTTCTCAGAACTCTACAGGTGGGAACTGGTATTTCAGGTCCTTGATTGGTGCCCACCACCCACCTGGCCTTAATTTACATTGATTTCTTGGGACCTAGCATTTCTTCTAAGTAACTGTTTCTTTCTTCACTCCCTTTTAGTTCTCTGTATCTTATTTTCTAACCTGTCTGTTTTTCCCCACCCCCCAGTCTCTTCACATGTAATATACGTAGCTTTCCACTCTTATTAACTCTTGCGTGATGCTGTGTCGGTAATCTCTGTCTTGCTTATCATCCTATCCATGTTCAAGGTGTCAGATTTTGAAACCCCACCTGATGCAGTCCCCAACAATCAGTCTTTCATTTTCATTCCATCTGGCAAGTCTTCCCTGATCCAGGGTTCTGGGTGACTTTTCCAAACTCTTCCCATATCATAAACATCATCAGTCATTTCCCTTCACCCCTCTTCGTTCCCTTCTACCCTTAAGAGCCATGGGCTCTTCTGAAAGCTTGAACAGTCCCTTAAATTTTGTATGTGTTAGCTCCTACTGCCAATTGTGAAAGGATCTATCCAATTGTATTTTCCAAAATTGATGTTTTAGCAAGAAATACTGGAGATAGATTTGTTCAACTGCCTGATGTTTTGGAAACAAATACTGCATAAATACTTTAGCTGGCTGTAACCACATCCACTATTTCCAGTACAGTGCAGTCTACCTTTTCAAAAATTCTTACTTATCATCATCATCAGCAGCAGCAGCAGTGCCATCATAATCTCCCTGAGGTCTCACCAATCTTTGCTGGGTTTGTGCTTGGCTATCACGGGGCCCCAGCCTTTGCAGCATCTTTTGCCTTCTGTGCTGCATGTCTATCCTCTTGCTGTTCTTTTTCCTCCTCCCTTTGGGAACATAACTGGGGTTTCATATGGAATGTTCTGCATTGTCCATTGCTAACATAAGAACAGTCTCATCACTGTTTTTCATTCCCTTTTCCTTCCTTTGTTTCCCTTCTCTTCTCATTCCCCTGC
Organism: Schistocerca cancellata; assembly: GCF_023864275.1. Lineage (NCBI taxonomy): Eukaryota > Metazoa > Arthropoda > Insecta > Orthoptera > Acrididae > Schistocerca > Schistocerca cancellata. The sequence continues at coordinate 11,906,269 of NC_064626.1, forward strand.
TTTGGCATTTGTGGTTCCTCTTTCTCTTCTTCCTCCCTGTGCGCTCCTGACAGCCAGCCCACGCATCTACATGTAACAGGTGACTGGGTAACGTGTAATTCCCAGCCCCAGGTCGACGGGTAGGGTTCACACGTACCCCCTGGTACACGCCAGGCCGAGGGAGGGATGATTGCTTGAGCGGCTACCTTTCCAAATTGCAGATTGGTTCCTCTGTCAGGTGTTCAGGAGGTCTACCTGAGGTGTGAACAATCACCTAAGGCAGGTGTGCCCCCTTGTGACGAAGGCCCCAGATGGGAGGAGCACACCATTGGAGACACTGGCAATCCTGGTGGTTTCTCGCAATGAGTCAGTCGTCTTCACAATCAGCATCTACGAAACATAAACGGAATGAGGGTAACGATTTCAAGACCCTTCCAGCTGCACCACGGTTCCTCATGGTTTCAAGTGTTGAAGATGGGCAGTCCTTCACAACAGTAAATCCATTTATTATTCAGAAAGGTGTTGATGCAGTTGCAAGCCCTGTGAAATCCTGCTCTCATTTACAGAATGGCACTTCGCTTTTGAAGACAACTTTTGATTCTCAACATAACTGCTTGTCACCTCACTTCCCCAAGTCCTGTTCGTGTCGAGGCCCATAAGACTCTGAATTCTTCCCGTGGTGTTATATACACAAGGCTGCTTGACGGTCTGATCGAGACCAAAATCCAATCATACGTCTTTGATCTGGGTGTCGTTGCCATCCATCGAACGATGAAAAAGGTAGATTCCTCCTTAGTGCCCACCCGCACTCTGTTTCTCACCTTCGATAGTGGTGCTTCCGTCAAAGATTCAAACAGTCTTTGAAATTATCACAGTCTGACCATACATTCCGAATCCAATATGCTGCTCCCAGTGTCATTGTTCCAACAACACTAGAACGTTTTGTCGTCACCCAGACAAATGTGTAACCTGTGGTAGGGATGCACATGAGGGCGATTTGGCACATATAGTTCTGTTTTTGCTATCTCTCTCTGCATGAAGGACAGCTCTGAGGTTGTGAAATCGCCCAGTGTCAAGGTAGCATCGTCATCCTCTCATCAAGCTGAACACTTATCCCAAGGGGCAAAGCCACCAGCTACACAACCGGTAGGCCAAAAGGACAGGAGTAGTACTCCTGTGAAGACTTCCTATGTCCATCCAGCCAACCAACATCTGAGTCTTCCTCTGGTAAATAGAAAGGTTCAAAATCCAACAAAGGCAAATGGCCTTCTCCTTCACCAACTTGAAGATCCTCTTCGACGGTGTTGCCGTGCGATACCTTAGCCCAGCCACCTCCGTATCGCCAGTATGCACCATCAACTGTTGTTCTGCATGGGACTCGACACTGACAGCACAAGCAAGCTGATGCTTCTGTGGACCTCCTGCAGCAGGATTTTCCTGTTTCTGTGCCCTGTAGCAGCGAGTCTTCTTAGGCTGTCACTTGGCAGCTGCCGAGGTGACGCCCCTTCATTTCTTTCTCGTGACTTTCCTTCGGTGGAACATTTGCAGTCTTTGGTCCCACAAAGAGTATTTACGGCTGCTTCTAGTATTGTAGCATCCCCTTGCACTCCACCTTCAAGAAACAAAATTGCACCCTCATGAGCACTTTGAGCTTTGACACTTCTTCCCGGTTCTTTTTTACCACATTTCGGTCTAAAGTTATGAGTCTGATTGAACATCGGAGACAATTCCTTAACATTCTACCCACCCACAGTAACAAGAACTCCAGAAACAATTCCGCAGGACAGCTCGTGGCCTCGTCATGATCATAACGGCTTACGCTCGAGCGTTTCCTCGCGCTGCAGCGGCTACCGGCCAGACGCCACCCGCTGCCTGAAATCCGGCGCCGCCCATGTGAAGGCGGCGCCACGCAGTCAGTGTATGTATCAATGCCATTTTCGATTTTGAAGTTCTAGTTATCATCTTGCAGTTAAGCATTGGATTTTGCATACTTGAAAATCATGAACGACAGTGTAGCATTGTGAAATTGAGTCGCAAGTGGAAAAAGGTGTAACATCTGCAACACAACGTTTACTTTTGATATAACAGAGGGGTGAATGTAGAGGAGGCAGCTAGGAAGATTTGAACTGTGCGTGGAGCGAGTGCTTTTGGGAAAAATATGCCAGGAAAAGATATTCTTGTTTCAACAAAGATCGTTCTGGCATGAATGATTTTCCACATTAAGGAAGTCTCGACTACTGGTTTATGTGACAGATTACCATTTTACCATCATGCGACATTTGCATTCAACAGGCAAAGTTCAGAAGCCTGGTGTAGGAGTACTGCATGCTCTAATTCGAAACAACAAAAATCAACGGAGTGACTATTATTGAACGTCATCAGGTCGCTCATTGAGCATTCCTATGCAGTACTGTTACTGGTGACGTGTTACGATGCCTTTATCATTAACTTCCTAAGAAGAAATAAAAGGCTGAGCCCCACCAAAAGACGTAGACTAGAGTAAAGTGTAGTGTGAACATAATATGTTACATCTGATAACTCCAGAAGTGTGTTTTGGGCTATGACTTCTGCCCCAAGGGGTGTGTGCAACACAGCTGGAATTTGTTGTCAACAACTGAGACATCTTTCGGTCTCAGTGTAAGAAAGTCGAGCAACAAAACTACATCACCTATGCTACTGCATGATAACTCACTCTGTTGATTTGAGAAACAAAACTATCCAGGAGATTGATAGGCACTTGTATTGATAGGGAAGTCCTGTCTCAAGCGCTTGTCCCTCTCGTCATATAGTCAACCCATCTCGCTAACTACCCGTCTTCAAGCTGTTGCAGTTCGCCTTTTCCTTCTGCACCTGACTTTTCCCCTGTACACTATTTATGTCCCTCCATCATTCGATGTCACTAGGGCAGATTTCCTTCAGATTATCGGGCAGCTACATCACCCATTTCTACTACTCGGTGATTTTAATGCGCATCATCCCATTAGGGGTTCTCTCAGAAGCTGTCAGAGAGGTGCCCTCATGGCTGATTTTCTCAATCAACTCAACCTCTTCTGCCTTAACACACACTGCACAGCTTATCCATTGTTTTGAGTGGCCTGTTCTGTCTGGCACCTACTCGAATGACCATTTCCCATGTACTATCCATTTGCTGACTTTACCCCACCTGCATTGCACACCCAAATAGCAAGTTACTAAGGGTGACTTGGGGCTTTTCTCCTCCCTGGCGACCTTCGAAGAATAAGATTTCCCCAGTTGTGATTACCAGGTGGAAAGTCTCACAAACATTATGCTTACTGCTGCGGAACATTCCATTCCTTTTACTTCGTCTTTGCCACGTCTGTGTCCCAGTCCCTCGGTGAATAGAGGCATGCCGCGAAGCAATTCGTGCGCAGAGGCATGCTCTCAGTGTTTTTATCTGTTATCCTACAATGGCAGACTGCATTCGTTATAAACAGATGCACGAAAAGTGTTGCGTTCTTTGGGATAGCAAAAAAGCTAGATGGATTTCATTCACTAGTTCTTTTAACAGTTCGACCCCTTCCACTGTCATGTCGGCCAACCTCTGACGACTCTCTGGGAACAAGATCCATTTGCCAATTTCCAGCCTGACAATAGCAGACAATGTCATCGTGGACACTATTGTCATCTCCAACACCTCGGGCCACAAATTTGCGGAAATTTCAAGCTCTTCGCACTATCATCCTCTCTTCCTCCATCAGAAACAAGTGCAGGCAGCTTGGGCAATACTCTTGTCTTCTCAGAATCTTGAGTGCTACAATGCAGCCTTTACTATGAGGGAGCTAGGTCATGCTCTCAGTTCATCCTGATCCTCCACCGCAGGGCCAAATGCCATCCACATTCAGATGTTGCAGCACCTCTCTCGTGCGGGCAAGCACTTTCTGCTTAACACGTACAACTGCATCTGGGCATAGGGCACATTTCCCGGACATTGGCATGAAGCCAGTCATACCCATACCTCAGTCTGATAAGGTCAAAAACCTTCCTTCTACCTACCGCCCCATCTCTCTGACCAGATGTGTTTGCAAGGTGATGGAACATATGATATATGCCTGGCTGGTACGGTGGCTAGAGTCTCACAATTTACTAATGACTGCACAGTGTGGATTTTGAGCTCACTGTTCTGTGGTTGACCATCTCGTTACTTTGTCCACCCGTGTCATGAATGGTTTTCTGCAGAAATCCCAGCCTGTGGCCGTGTTTTTCAGTATGGAGAATGCCTATGGCACCTGCTGGAGGACGGTAACCTCTGTACTCTTTACACGTGGGGCTTCCGTGACCGCCTGCCCCATTTCCTTTATGAATTTTTAAAAGACTGAGTTTACAAGGAGTGTACGGGTTCTGCCTTGTCGGATACTTTTATCCAGGAAGCAGATGTGCCTGAGCGTCGTCCTATTTGCCGTCGCCATTAACCCTATAATGGCCTGTCTCCCGCCTGGCATCCTCGGCTCCCATTCTGTTGACAATTTTGCCATCTGTTGCAGTTCTCCACAGACTTGTCTCACTGAGCAGCGTCTTCAGTGATGTCTCGATCTTCTTTACTCTTGTAGCATTGACGATGGCTTTTGTTTTTCCACTGACAAAACTGTCTTTATGAATTTCTGGCATTGCAATTGGTTTCTGCCACCATCTTTACATGTTGGGCCTGTTGCTCTTCCATTTGTTGAAAGTACAAAATTCCTAGCGCTCATGCTCGATAGGAAACGTTCTTATTCCTCCCGTGTGTCTTTCCTGGAAGCCGCTGTACGCAAACCCTGAACGTCCTACGTTTCCTCAATGGTACTTTCTGGGGGTGCAGATCAAACCACCCCCCTCCTTTTGTACCGGTCCTTTGTCCGTTTGAAACTAGATTATGGGTGCTTTGTTTATGCGTCTACACATCCGTCCCTCTTATGCTGTCTGAATACTATCTACCATCGTGGCATCTGTTTGGCCACTGGCGCCTTTTACACTAGCCTGGTTGAGAATCTGTATGCTGAAGCTGCTGAACTACCACTGTCCTACCACCGTGACTTTCTCCTTAGCAGGTATGCATCCCATTTGTCTGCCATGTGTGATCACCCCTCCTAGGCCTCCTTCTTTGTTGATTCCTTTGATCGCCAGTATAGGGCATGTCCCTCTACTCTGTTACCTCCCGGAGTCCGCATTTGGCACTCGCTCCGGCGGCTTGACGTCACACTGCTTGCAGCTTTCCCTGTGGGTGTGAACCCTTCACCACCTCGGCTTCGTGAAGTGGCCTATATTAACCTCGGCCTTCTTTCGCTTCCTAAGGACACTACTCCTGCCTCGGTCTATCACCTCCAGTTTCACGACCTTCGCACGGAACTTCGCAATATTACCTTCGCACTGACGGCTCTCGGACTGACCGTGGGGTCGGATGTGCATTCGTCATCGGTTCCAACATTTTTTGATATCGGCTTTCGGCACACTGCTCAGTATTTACAGCCGAGATCTTTGCCGTGTATCGGGCCACGGAGTACGTCCGGTGACATAGACTTTTCAATTGTGTCCTCTGCTCGGACACTTTCGGCACCCTCCAAAGTTCGTGTGCGCCGTACGCCGTCCGTCCCTTAGTGCGACGGGTCGAGGAAAACTGTCACTTCCTCACTCTCGTTGGAGCCGCTGTGGTGTTTATGTCGGTTCTCAGTCATATCTACCAGGAAACGAAGCTGCCGAGGCAGCAGTCCTCGTACCTCGGCCCACTAGTTCCTATATTCCATCCGACGATTTCTGTGTTGCCGTCTGTCAGGAGGTGGTGTCACTTTGGCATCGCCTTTGGTCTTCTCTTCGTGGGAATAAGCTCTGGATTATTAAGCCTCTCCCAGTGGCTCGGACGACCTCCACTCGGCACTCTCACCGGGAGGTGGTCATTTTAACTCGGTTACGTATTGGGCACTGCCGTCCTCTGTTAAGTGGCACTCTCCTCCCACATTGTACACACACCGCCCAAGCTTTAACTGCCTGCCACTTACTGATGGGATGCCCAGTTTTTAACTGTTTACATTCCTGCTTGGGTCTGCTGTCTGAGGTATTGACTGTTTAAGCAAATGATGCATCGGCTGTCAACCGTGTTTTACTTTTTATCCATCATAGCAATATGGCGGAGGCCATTTAGTTTTTAGTTTTGGACCTCCATTTCTGTATGGTGTCCTTTGTACCCCTTTCTCCACATCCCTGTTCTTAGCTGTCTTGTCTTACGTCAATTGGGATTGACATACAGTCATTTTTTTAGCTCCTCTCTGTCTTTGTGGTCTATAGTTTTGACTTGGCACTTACGTTCGCAGATGTTTTTGTGCCCTGGAAGCAAAGCAATAATCACCATTATCATTGCAACTTTTTTGTGTATTTGATTATGCAATATATGTTCTGTGGCTCAATAATAATAATAATAATAATAATAATAATAATAATAATAATAAGTTCTGCCAGTCGTAAAAGGCGACGAAAAGAACAAACCACTAATAGGGCTAACCCCCCTTTTAGTGTGATTACTTGGTTCAGGACAGAACTAAAGAAGCCTCGGACAAGCGCCGTCATGGTCGGGGACGACGCTTGAACCCTATGCCCGTCCACTACGGTAACGACACTGCTAGCACCATGGAAAATGATTTAAATCCAATTAGAGGTGTTTTGCAGGATATGCTCCCTGCAACCACGCTAGAAGGAAAACAAAGACAGAGGATGAGATGGTCAGATGAAGTTAATCGACACCTCATGTTCTGTTACTACCAAGCAACAAACCTAGGAACCAATACAACTGGATACAGATCACAAGTATACCCAACATTTATTACCAGATACCCGGAATTAAAATTTTTAACAGAACAATGACTAGCTGATCAGATCCATGTAATAATCAAAAATAACAGGATACCCCAGTCAGAATTAGAAAACATCAAACAACAAGTACAACAAATACTAGAACAAAATAATGTGCAATCAGAAGAAGAAGAAAATACAGTAACGGACTCAATCATCCCAGAGAAAACAAACAAAGAACAAAACGCGTCAATTAAACAATCAGAGGAAAACGACATCTTAAGACAGCCACCAGAACAAGCACAAATAGAACACGAAGTGACACACATGTTAGATATAGAAGAAAAATTTCAGCTGACATATATAGATTACAAAGACACAAATACAGACATTAGACCATTCTTGCATAGACCACCAAATAACCCACAAGTCGAAACAACAATGACAACTATCAACACAATCATACACAACAAAATAAATGAAAACACAACTATGGAAGAGTTACAACTACTGGTTTATCTAGGTGCACTCACTACACTAAATATACACACTAGGCAGAGATAAGAACCAACCAACACACAGAAGAAACCCACAAAACCAGCATGGCAACACAGGCTACAGATCAGAATAGAAAAACTGAGAAAAGACATCGGACAGCTAACACAATTTATAAGAATTGAAATGTCAGAAAAAAAAACGAAAAAGGTTAGGTAAAATTTCACAACAAGAAGCAATAGAGCAACTAGATGAAAAGAAGCAGAAATTACAAGCATTGGCCAAACGACTTAGAAGATACAAAAAAAGTGAAAATAGAAGGAAACAAAACCAAACATTCAACACAAACCAAGAGAAATTTTACCAGACAATAGATAACACACACATTAAAGTAGACAATCCACCAAACATAACAGACATGGAACACTTCTGGAGCAACATACGGTCAAACCCGGTACAACATAACAGGCATGCACGGTGGATACAAGCAGAAACAGACACATACAAGATGATACCACAAATGCCTGAAGTGATAATATTGCAACATGAAGTCACCCGAGCAATTAATTCTACACACAGTTGGAAAGCCCCTGGAAATGATAAAATAGCAAATTTCTGGCTAAAGAAGTTCACCTCAACACATTCACATCTAACTAAATTATTTAACAATATGGTTATAATAGAAGGAAACATTCCACGAAGGACAAATATACCTAAAAACAAAGATGATGTGACTTACCAAATGAAAGTGCTGGCAGGTCGACAGACACACAAACGAACACAAACATACACACAAAATTCAAGCTTTCGCAACAAACTGTTGCCTCATCAGGAAAGAGGGAAGGAGAGGGAAAGACGAAAGGATGTGGGTTTTAAGGGAGAGGGTAAGGAGTCATTCCAGTCCCGGGAGCGGAAAGACTTACCTTAGGGGGAAAAAAGGACGGGTATACACTCGCGCACACACACACACACACATATCCATCCACACATATACAGGCATATACAGGCATATACACATATATTGGCTTGTGTCTGTATATGTGTGGATGGATATGTGTGTGTGTGCGAGTGTATACCCGTCCTTTTTTCCCCCTAAGGTAAGTCTTTCCGCTCCCGGGACTGGAATGACTCCTTACCCTCTCCCTTAAAACCCACATCCTTTCGTCTTTCCCTCTCCTTCCCTCTTTCCTGATGAGGCAACAGTTTGTTGCGAAAGCTTGAATTTTGTGTGTATGTTTGTGTTCGTTTGTGTGTCTGTCGACCTGCCACCACTTTCATTTGGTAAGTCACATCATCTTTGTTTTTAGGTATAAATTATTTAACAGTTACATTGCAGACCCATACACATTCCCTGATACACTTATACATGGAATAACCTATCTGAAACCTAAAGATCAAGCAGACACAGCAAACCCAGCTAAATATCGCCCCATAACATGCCTACCAACAATCTACAAAATATTAACTTCAGTCATTACACAGAAATTAATGACACATACAACACAGAACAAAATTATAAATGAAGAACAAAAAGGCTGCTGCAAAGGAGCACGAGGATGTAAAGAGCAACTGATAATAGATACAGAGGTGACATATCAAGCTAAAACTAAACAAAGGTCACTACACTACGCATACATTGATTACCAAAAAGCTTTTGATAGTGTACCCCACTCATAGTTACTACAAATATTGGAAATATACAAAGTAGATCCTAAATTGATACAGTACCTAAACATAGTAATGAAAAACTGGAAAACCACACTTAATATCCAAACAAACTCTAATAATATCACATCACAACCAATACACATTAAGCTTGGAATATACCAAGGAGACTCATTAAGTCCTTTCTGGTTCTGTCTTGCCCTGAACCCACTATCCAACATGCTAAATAATACAAATTACAGATATAATATTACTGGAACATACCCACACAAAATCACACATTTGCTATACATGGATGATCTAAAACTACTGGCGGCAACCAATCAACAACTCAACCGATTACTAAAGATAACAGAAGTATTCAGCAATGATATAAATATGGCTTTTGGAACAGACAAATGTAAGAAAAATAGCATAGTCAAGGGAAAACACACTAAACAGGAAGATTACATATTGAATAACCACAGTGACTCCATAGAAGCGATGGAAAAAACAGATGCCTATAAATATCTAGGATACAGACAAAAAAATAGGAATAGATAATACAAATATTAAAGAAGAACTAAAAGAAAAATATAGACAAAGACTAACAAAAATACTGAAAACAGAATTGACAGCAAGAAACGAGACAAAAGCTATAAATACTTATGCTATACCAATATTGACCTACTCATTTGGAGTAGTGAAATGGAGTAACACAGACATAGAAGCACTCAATACACTTACACGTTCACAATGCCACAAATATAGAATACATCACATACATTCAGCAACAGAAAGGAAGGAGGAAGGGGATTCATCGACATAAAAAACGTACATTATGGACAGGTAGACAAATTAAGAAAATTCTTTCTAGAACGAGCAGAAACTAGCAAAATACACAAAGCAATCACTCATATAAATACATCGGCTACACCACTGCAATTTCATAACCACTTCTACAACCCTTTAGATCACATAACATCAACAGATACGAAGAAAGTAAATTGGAAAAAGAAAACATTACATGGCAAGCACCCGTATCATCTAACACAGCCACACATCGATCAAGACGCATCCAACACATGGCTAAGAAACGGCAATATATACAGTGAGACGGAAGGATTCATGATCGCAATACAGGATCAAACAATAAACACCAGATATTACAGCAAGCATATTATTAAAGATCCCAACACCACAACAGATAAATGCAGACTTTGCAAACAACAAATAGAAACAGTAGATCACATCACAAGCGGATGTACAATACTAGCAAATACAGAATACCCCAGAAGACATGATAATGTAGCAATAATAATACATCAACAGCTTGCCTTACAACATAACTTATAAAACAACACGTTCCCACATACAAGTATGCACCACAAAATGTACTGGAGAATGATGAATACAAATTATACTGGAACAGAACGATTATAACAGATAAAACACCACCACATAACAAACCTGACATCATACTCACCAATAAAAAGAAGAAATTAACACATCTAATCGAAATATCCATACCCAATATAACAAATATACAAAAGAAAACAGGAGAAAAAAATTGAAAAATACATCCAACTGGCTGAGGAAGTCAAGGACATGTGGCATCAGGATAAAGTTGACATTATACCAATTATACTATCAACTACAGGAGTCATACCACACAATATCCACCAGTACATCAGTGCAATACAGCTACATCCAAACTTATATATACAATTACAGAAATCCATAATTATTGATACATGTTCAATTACCCGAAAGTTCCTAAATGCAATATAACATATACCGTACAGTTAAAAGGAAGTGACGCTTGATCAAGGTCCGCCGCGTCACTTTCCATTTTTAACCAGACTTAACGTCTGAGAAAGTAAAGAAATAATAATAATAATAGTGTGTGGACACTAATGATCCAATAGTTGGGTGTCATAAATGATAACAATGACAAAACATTATCTTTCAGTTGCTATAAAATATAATACATAAATTTTTAACACACAGTTGTGTGAAGGGTGTCATTCTGCTTCTAAAATAGACATGTAAATGCTATTACAGAATGTCAAGTTTCTAGGTTTGAGGATATATGGTAAGAACCCATGCAACTCATATTCATGAACTAGTGAAATTTAACGTAATTAATTTCATTACCAGAACAGGTAATCCAAGCCAACATTTATAGCATTTGTTGATTTAGTAACTATGAAAATACAATCTTTCCAGTTGTGAATTTATCAGGAATGAAATTTGTGGAGTGAAACATTATCTACAATTGTACAAAAACCAGACTGCAGGTGTAGAAGTAGGACAACGTGAAAGGGGGTGCAGTATTTGAGAAGGAAGGGAGACAGTGTAGTATCTTACCCCTGTCCCCCTCCCACCTGCAAGTGAGGGAGACAGTGTATCTTCCTACCATCCACTCCCACTCACACCCACACATGTGCACACACACGTACACACATTATTCAGTCTGTACATTGAGCAAACAGTAAAAGAAACCGAGGAGTAGATTGGAAAAGTAATTCGAGGTGAGATAGAAGCAGTAGAACTACAGAACCACAGACAAACTATAAAGATTTTGTCAGAGAAAGTGAGATATTGGAAAGCTGAGTTTAATGGACTGGATGGAGTCGCAGTGTTTGAAGAAATCGGGCTGTCTCACTGTAGAATTCCCACAGTTTTCCTCAATCATTTCGGCCAGAGAGAGGCAACATTCCTTTGCTGAGGCTGTGCCAGCTTTGGGCCTCTTGTTTCACCTTCCTTTTCTTGTTCACCTCTTGGTACACATTGTCTGATATATAGGTGTCATTGCCGTAGCCTATGCTGTATCCTGTCATTAGGTGCTCAAATAGGAACACATGCTGAAATTTAAATATATATTAATAATAAATATTTAGTGAAAAGCTGTTAGGATATGAGATGAGATTTCCACAAGACTTAGGTGCCATTTGCATTTTCTTTTGCTACCCTTGACAGTATAAACTGCACTGACACACTTCATATTTGCTGTGGAAAAGTGAACTATGCCTACTGTTCAATGCACATGTCATGTAATTTTGCAAGCACATCTTCAGAGCATATTGTGATCATTTGAGGAAAAATGATGCTTGTGATATATCAGTTCAGGTAGTAATCTTCTGTTATAAGATATAAAATTTTGCACATGAAATAAATTTTGTCAGTCCAGTTTTTGTGGATACTCCTCATTAATGCCCGTAGTGATAACAAAGTTTCTTAATAAGTCATGCAATATGATACGACCACTGTGTTGGCTCATATTTGTAAAACATGAAATTCACCAGACACACAATGAAAATGTTTGTTTGTGATCTAATAATGGTAGTAAATGTTCCTATTGTTAGCAACACTTTTATTTCAGAAGGTTTCACTCAGTGCAGTGTAGTATTTATTCAGCTGACCAAGCAGTAAGAATTCATGACTGATGTTAAGTGTTCACAAGTAAAATACTCACATATTTCTATTCTTCTCTTGCAGTATTGAAGTCTCTGTAGCTACTGCTAACATGTTAATAACGTGTTGCACATGGAACACGCCAGTGCATTTATATTTTCATACTTTTATTTGATACTCTGAGATTCATAAACTATTGTCAGAATGATTTCCCGTCTTTGGCATGATAAATCAGTGTTTGTAGTTTATTGATTAATCATTCTTTCTTCTGATAGCGTATCACAGTAATTGTGTTCTTTGTTTCCCATTATTCTTAATGGGTGCTTTCTACACATTTGTAGTCCACTGTCTTATTCTTCAGCATGTACCAAAAGACTGGCCCCTCATTGCTGTTGTGTATCTGGTGTTCAGGGTAACAGTGACCCTGCTGCATTTGGATTACATGCATGTGGAAGTTGTTGACTTTCTCTGTTTCTGTGATGCAAAAATATACCAATGCACGTAGGGTCATAAAGGGGGCGTGGGCGACGGGGGGGTATATTGTATGGTACAGTTATTATCGGGCCAGCGACGAAGTTTTGTGGTGTCAAACTTGGCGTAAGATAAAATTTCGTGGTGAGACTGAGCCAAAATATGTTACAGTGAAACATAATCTATTAATAACATTTATACAGCAACAGATGGTAAGTCAAACATATGTTTGTTAAGTTTGTACATGTTTTCTTATTTATAGATAGTTGTTAAATAGTAGAACTTCTGTATTTTGTTGACAGCATTATCAACGGTTTTGCACTGCCTCTGAAGGAGGAGCACAAAATCTTCCTGTTGAAGGTCCTGCTGCCTTTACACAAGGTGAAGTCGTTGTCTGTGTACCACCCACAGCTGGCCTACTGCGTGGTGCAGTTCCTGGAGAAGGACGCGTCCCTCACGGAGCCAGTCATAAGGTCGCTCCTCAAGTTCTGGCCCAAGACACATTCACCAAAGGAGGTAAAATTTATTGTACATTATCTTAATTTGATAGTGATATTTTTAAAATACAAATTGTAAATTGCCATAGTTAGCATTACTTTTTGGAAGTAGGTGTTAGTATATGCAAAGCAGTGTTGGTGAAATTTATTTATTAAGATGGCAGTGGATTCTGATACGCTGAGTGTTCGTCCCCCCCCCCCCCCCCACTCCTCCACACACACACACACACACACACACACACACACACACACACACACCTTTCAGGCTTCCGAATTTTCTGTGACTGACAATTCATGAAGCCTTTGCAGTTTCGTGTGCGCTTCTTTTCAGTTGTGTTGTATGTGAGGATTAGGGGTGTGCAGGGATACGTTGTGGGAAACCTGTCTACGGACTACGTTGGGGAATACTGTCTTGTCCTTTAAGGTCTTCATGAGACAGACAGCATACCGAACTAGGGAATTCTTGTCACAGAAGATGTGCTGTCCATGGTTGGCCAGTCTGTAAACTAGCAATTTTTTTGTTGTCGAAGCATGACAGCAATAAAAATCAAAATACAAGTGCAGTAGATGATTGGTGGGGTGATATGGATATCAGAGAGGTGGCGATTGACATCCAGATAGGTGGCTTAGGAGGACCAGGTGTAGTGAATGGGAGAGGAGTTATTGAGGCTGTGGTTAAATAAGAGTACGGTGTCTTGGACCTGGACCCAGGTCAGGATGACATCAAAATCAAACCATACAAGGGGTTGGGTGTTTTTTTGAGGCTTTCTCTGGATGGTCCATAAAAAAGTTGTCTTGTCACAAATTTATTCGTGTACCTTACCTGTAAAGCAGAGTAGTTATGTGTCAGCATGTAATTAAATAGACTATAAATAATTATGTGACGAGTTGGTGTCTGGATGATATCAAGAGTAGTTCACTAAGAGCCGAGTAGCCTTTAGCAGTACCTACATTATGATAGTTGTCGTTCCTTCCGCACAAAGAAACTGATCCGCATATATTCCGTCTGCCCCTGGGTGTCATATCTGCTGTGATAAGAATCATCTGCCGGGTACCATATGGTCTCACTATATCTTAAACACTGTTGATAGTTTATTTCTTTATCATGTTCTGTGGTGCCATAAGAAGTAATGGGTCATTACATAGCTTAGATAATGCTGATTAAAATATATATAAACAAGGAACTGAGTAGTTAATAAAACATGATAAAGAGTTTGCGAATGAATAAGGCATTATAGAGAAGTTCACTAAGAGCCGAGTAGCCTTTAGCAGTACCTACATTATGATAGTTGTCGTTCCTTCCGCACAAAGAAACTGATCCGCATATATATCCGCATAGGAGCTGCATTCAGCTCCTGACAGAACAGTAGTAGTGTGCCACAGAGAAACTTCCCAATTTGGTTTGGAATGCTAGAGGTTCATCACTCACTGAACCAGTCTTTCCTTCTCATCCTGTCTAGTCTCTCTCCCCAGGCCTGGAGTTCTTGAGTGACTTTTCTAAACTGTACTCCTTTCCCTTAGTCTCTCTAGTCCTTTTATTCCAACCCCCGTTCCTTCCCCTTCAATTCTTCCACCAGAAGGAGCCACTGACTCTGAAAGCTCATAGAAGTTAAATACCCTGTGTGTGTGTGTGTGTGTGTGTGTGTGTGTTGGGGGGGGGCGGGGGGTGTCCCCTGCCGACGCTTTGTGAGTACATTTTTTTATCTGTCCACTTACATTATATATCAATAATTGATTATTTTTGTTGTTATATCCATAATGTCTGTTATTTACTGAGTAGTTAATAAAACATGATAAAGAGTTTGCGAATGAATAAGGCATTATAGAGAAGTTCACTAAGAGCCGAGTAGCCTTTAGCAGTACCTACATTATGATAGTTGTCGTTCCTTCCGCACAAAGAAACTGATCCGCATATATATCCGCATAGGAGCTGCATTCAGCTCCTGACAGAACAGTAGTAGTGTGCCACAGAGAAACTTCCCAATTTGGTTTGGAATGCTAGAGGTTCATCACTCACTGAACCAGTCTTTCCTTCTCATCCTGTCTAGTCTCTCTCCCCAGGCCTGGAGTTCTTGAGTGACTTTTCTAAACTGTACTCCTTTCCCTTAGTCTCTCTAGTCCTTTTATTCCAACCCCCGTTCCTTCCCCTTCAATTCTTCCACCAGAAGGAGCCACTGACTCTGAAAGCTCATAGAAGTTAAATACCCTGTGTGTGTGTGTGTGTGTGTGTGTGTTGGGGGGGGGCGGGGGGTGTCCCCTGCCGACGCTTTGTGAGTACATTTTTTTATCTGTCCACTTACATTATATATCAATAATTGATTATTTTTGTTGTTATATCCATAATGTCTGTTATTTACAGAAAATAAGTGTTTATCCTACAATCTCTGCTAACATAGATACCGGAACAATAACAAGTTAAGAACCATAATAGACCAAAAAACGTCATTATAGAGAAGACTTCCTTTCACATATCCTTCAGTTGAACGTAACTTTGCTCTAGATTTCCCCATTGCAAAATGGAAACCTTTGCTAAAGATATTATAGTTAAGATAAATTCAACAAAATTCCAGAACTTGCCTGCAAATGAATTCCGTCCCTAGTATGTTAGTTTTTAACGTAATGTAGCACCCATGGTCCTCCCCCCCCCCCCTGACGCTCCCTGCCCCCCCCCCCCCCTACTCTTTGGCGGGTTTGTACTTACCCACCATGGGGCCTCAGCCTTTGCAGCACTTTTTCCCTTCTGTGCTGCATGTCTATACTCTTGCTATTCCTTTCCCCCCTCCCTTGGGAAACATGTCTGGGGCATTATTGTGAATGTTCTGCATTCTGTTGCTGACTTGCAAACAGCCTCAACTTTCTTTTTTTTCCAGTGTTTGTTTCCCTTCACCACTCGTTCCTCCACATCGGCGTTCGAGGATCCTCTTTTTTTCTTCTTCCTATCTGCCATCGTGGCAACCATTTGGTCACGGGTGCCTTTTACACCAGCCCAGTTGAGAGTCTGTACACTGTACACTGTCCTACCGCCGTGACTTTCTCCTTTGCAGGTATGCATTCCGTTTGTCTTCCATGCATGGTCACCCTTCCTATGCCTCCTACTTTGATGTATCCTCTGATCGTCAGTATGGGGCTCGTCCCGCTTCCCTGTTACCTCTGGTGTCTGCTGTCGCCACTTGCTATGGCGGCTTAATTTCATGCTATCTGCAACTTTACCTGTGGGTGTGAACCCTTCACCACCTTGGCTTCGTGAAGTGACCCATGTTAACCTTGGCCTTCATTCCCTTCCCAAGGACACTATTCCAGCCTCGGTCTATCACTTCCAGTTTCACGACCTTTTCATGGAACTTAGCGATAGTACCTTTGCATACACTGATGGTTCTCGGATTGACCGTGTGGTCGGATGTGCATTAGTCATTGGCACCCGTGTCTTTCGATATTGTCTTCTGGCCCACTCCTCAGTACTTATAGCCGAGCTCTTCGCCTTGTATCAGGCCGTGGAGTACTCGGGTGACACGGCCTCCCCAATTGTGTCCTGCTCAGACTCACTCAGCGCCCTCCAAGTCTCTGTGCACTGTACACTGCTCATCCCTTAGTGCTGCACATCCAGGAATACTGTCATTTGCTCACTCCTGGTGGAGCCAATGTCATGTTTCTGTGGGTCCCTGGCCATGTCTGTCGGCTGGGAAACGAGGCTGCCGACGCTGCTGCCGAGGCTGCAGTCCTCTCACCTCAGCCCGTGAGTATCTCTATTCGCTCCGATGATCTCTGCATTGCCATCTGACAGGCGGTGGTGTCCCTTGGGCATTGCTAACAGGCCTCCCTTCATGGGAATAAGCTTCGGCTTCTTAAGCCTCTCCCAGTGCCTTGGACAACACCCCCCCCCCCCCCCTCCTCCCCGTGCCCTGTTTAGATGTTTCCTATTCTGTCCATTGGGACTGACACATAGTAGTTTCCCTTGTCTCTGAGTTTGCGTTCTATAGTTTTAATTTGGGCGCATATAACCTCAGTTGTTTTTTGCGCCTTAAAACGAAACATACAATTATCCATGGTCTAAGGTATTGGCAGTTTCATTTGAACAAGCCTTTGTTTACTTGACTGCCACTATCTACTGATTTGCAATCAGAAACAATCTAATTGCAGCACGATTGCGTGCAAGTTTCTATTCCAAAATACAGTGTTCTTTGACTGAAAGTTAAAGTTATGGTGGTTTCTAACAAAGACAATAATATTTGAAATGGTGTAATCCCCCCCCCCCCCCTCCACACACACATACACACACACCTCCTTCAGAAAATACAAACACATTCACACAAACAGGCACACCTCGTGCACACATGCCTACTATCTCCAACCGCTCTGATAATCTTTCGATGATACCATTCATTTTTTCAACTGCTCTTACAATTTCTTAACCATCTCTGACATAATTACAGTGTCATCAACAAACTGCAAAGTTTTTATTTTTTCCCCCTGACCCTTCATTTCCTTTCCAAATTTCTCCTTCGTTTCTTGCACAGCTTCTCAGTGAAGACATTAAATTACATAGATCCCCAAATAAAATTTCATACCTGGAAACAATAAATTGCAAACTGCATGTATTAATGTGGTTATTATTTCAACAGTATACTTCGCCATTTTACAGTAAATGATATTAAGATTGTGTCTTACTGAAAAAGTTGTATTTTGGAAGAGCCATTCTCAAATTATCATTTCAAAAATACTTTCAACAAGATTCCCCCCCTTATGTTCATACATTGTGTCACAATTGTGAAATTTTGCAAGGAATAATATGAAGTAGTCAGAGTCCCTATAGGACACATCAGTGTAAATGAAGGAACAGACATGCTGATTTGTAACAGATCTGGCCACTCCCAGTTGTTGTGGACATTGCAGAAGTAGCCAGCATTTTATTTTGTAGGGAACAGACTGTTTTTTAAAAAAATTAATACAGTTGAATCTAACAAGTTAACACACAAATAAATGAGGCACTGGTGGAAGTAAAGCTGTGAGGACAGGGCGTGAGTCGTGCTTGGGTAGCTCAGATGGTAGAGCACTTGCCTGCAAAAGGAAAAGGTCCCGAGTTCGAGTCTCGGTCCAGCACACAGTTTTAAATCTGCCAGGAAGTTTCATAAATAAAAATGTCCATCAACTGCTTTTATTAGATTTTACACTAATACATATGAGAGTTTTGCATTCATCATCGCATTTATGATCAGGAGAAGAATTTGTGAGAATTTCCTTTAGAGGCGTCTCATTCCACATAAGCTTCAGCTAACAGGATAGAACACTAGTCCTTATTTGCTTTCAGAATAAGACTGAATGCAAATTAGGATGTTCGGAACTCATCTTCCAAAGCAGTAGTATTTACCACTTTACAAAGTTCAAATGTTAGAAAAACACTTCGAAAAGAGATTTGGTGAAGACAGCTGGCCATGGCCCTAATAAAGAAAATGAGCTTGGATCTACCAATGAACTGATTATGGGTTCCCTGAAAATTGAGTGCACTATGGAATTTGATTAGCAGTGGTCTAGTCTTGAGAGCCTTTAGGTTTAAAAATTTGATACATTATCTATTTGCTAACTAAGAAAAGCTGTTGAATTCTGTCAGGCAAAACTAGGAAAATTTGATTCTGGAAGGTCGGAAGCAGTATTTAATAATGTAACAAGTTAAGAAGCATGGCTATACAAATTTGACCCCAAAAGAAAGTGGTTGTCATATGTTTGGTTATAATCAGAAGAGTCCCACCCCGTAAAACTAAATGACCAACAAGCGTCTTGAAAAGGATGAGGTGTACCTTCTTTGCCATGACGACCATTGTTATGTATGTTGCCACAAGTAAAAAGAACTCACCTCCGGTGCAGACAGGGTGACTTTGTCTGAAAAATGGGTGATACCCACATTAAGTGCATTTATCTAGAACTATAAAATTGTCTTTTTAAACAACTGCAAGAACTCCATGTACTCTGTTCAAACTGTAAGACAATATGTGGAGCTGCAACCTTTAGAGTCTGACAGACAGTCACTACATACTATTTCTACTTATAAAGTTAAGATTAGGTTTGCTGAGTTGTTTGAGATTGTAACTGCTTTCCAAGTTGCTATAACCTCTAATGGTCTTCTCCAGCATTGGAAGACAAAACGCTAGACAGAGAAATGTGCCTCAGACCACAGCCTAATGCCAGCAAAACAAAAAAACTCTCAAAAATACAAATACCAACTGTTAAGGTCTTCATTGTGTTGTATCTTTACATTGATTGTAACAAAGTAGTTTCTTATCAGTTCTTGATAAGTAGCAATAGTTGCCAATCATTGCTTAGCAACGATGATAATAAATAGTGTATTTACAATGTCTTGAACATAAATTTAATGCCTGTTGTTTATCTTGTAGGTAATGTACCTGAATGAATTGGAAGAAATTCTGGATGTTATTGAACCAGCAGAATTTCAGAAAGTGATGGATCCATTATTTCGTCAACTAGCTAAATGTGTTTCCAGCCCACATTTCCAGGTACTGTGAAATTAGCAAATGCTGCTTACACCTCGTAGATACAATTCTGGCATTGATACATTGAAATTGTTCCATTTAGGTGGCAGAACGGGCCCTTTATTACTGGAACAACGAATACATTATGTCTTTGATAAATGACAATGCTGCTGTTATACTTCCAATCATGTTTCCTTCTCTGTATCGCAATTCAAAATCTCACTGGAACAAGTAAGTAATTCAAACTTATGTGTACATAGAAATATTAGTACACTGGCAATTGCTTACTACTTGACATTTTCAAGACTTCAATTGTATGCTGTTCATCAAAATGGAAGCTGAAATTGAGTGTGACAATAGTCGTATGACAGAACAGCCATAGTTTTATAGCTGCTAGAGCTGGAATTGGTGTGACAAGAAACAAAGAAATAGACATGGTGGAGGCTAGTGATTCTGAAACTTAATAAGCAAAATACATATAAGATGCATCAGCTGTTTTGTATAACATGTTTATCAATTGTAATTACTTTGTTACTTTAATTTTTATATTGTAGTAGCCATTGATTTGATAAAGCCGTGAGGGGGAAAAAACAGATTCAAGAAAAAGTTACTAAAAATATTTTAACTAGTGAACATACCTACTGTTAATTGTCAAATCATAGTGCTGGGTGCAAGTGTAGGCTTTTGTGGCTGCCGCCATCTTCAACACTTCTGGGTGTGTTTTTATGTGCTGTTGTGTTGTTCATCGTTCCAATGCACATTGGTAGTTGATTTCAACAGTGGCTGAAATTTCGATATTATAAACTACATGAGAGTGCAGTCTTGTACTCTGAAAAATTTTATTGAGAATCGGCAAACAATGGATAATCCAAGTAGGAATATAACAATAGTATGAAAAAACAGTTTGCTTCTCACCTTATAGTGGAAATTCTGAGTTGCAGATAGGCACAACAAAAGACTGTCACAAAATAAGCTTTCGCCAACATAGAGTGCGCGCGCGTGCCCACACACACACACACACACACGTGACCACAGTCTCTGGCAGCTGAAGCCACACTATGAGCAGCAGCAGTGTGTGATGGGAGAGGTAACTGGGTGGGGGTAAGGAGCAGGCTGAGATGGGGAGGGGGCATGCTGGAGTGCTGCTCGGGACCATGTAGAGACGAGATGGAGAGAGGATAGGGGAGCTAGGTAAAGGTGGGAGGTTGGCCGGAGAGTGACGGAGAGAAGGGGTGGGCATAGTGGAAAGGAGAAAAGTAAAAATACTGGTGGAATCGAGGGCTGTGCAGTGCTGGAATGGGAACAGGGAAGACACTAGATGGGTGAGGACAATGACTAACAAAGTTTGAGGCCAAGAGAGTTAGGGGAACATAGCATATATTGCAGGGATAGTTCCCACCTGCACAATTCAGAAAATCTGGTGTTCGTGGGAAGAATCCATATGGCACAGCCTGTGAAGCAGTCATTGAAATGAAGAATGTCATGCTGGGCAGCATGTTCATCAACAGGATAGTCCACTTGTTTCTTGGCCGCAGTTTTTGGTGGCCATTCTTTGTTGTCGTGCCCATATACAGTGCAGCACAGTGGTTGCGGCTTAGTTCGTAGATCACTTGACTGGTTTCACAGATAGCCCTGCCATTTGTGGGATAGATGATGATTGTGACTGGACAGGAGTAGGTGGTGGTGGTGGTGGGAGGAGGATGTATGGGACAGATCTTGCAGCTAGGTCTATTACAGTGATATGACCCATGAGGTAAGGGGCTGGAAGGAGGGGATGTGTATTGATGGACAAGTATATTGTGTAGGTTCAATGGGAGGGGTGGGGTGGGAAAGATGGTGGGCAAGACATTTCTCATTTCAGGGCACGGCAAAAGATAGTTAAAGCCATGGGAGAGAATGTAATTCAGTTGGTCCAATCCTGTGTGGCACTGAATTACAAGGGTTGGGAGGTGGTGGGTGACTGGAAAGACAAGCCACGGGAGATTTGTTTTTGTGCAAGGTTGGGAGGATAATTATGGTCTGTAAAGGCCTCACCTCAGTACATTTTGAGAGGGACCACTCGTCACTGCAGATCCCACGACCATGGGTGGCGAGGCTGTATGGAAGGGACTTCTTGGTATGGAACAGGTGGCAGTAGATTTGATATGAACAGAGGTACTGATGTAGCCATCTTTGAGGTGAAGGTCAAGATCTAGGAAGGTGGCTTGTTTGGTTAAGTAGCTCCATATGAAGTGAAGTGAACGAGGGAGAAGCTGTTGAGGTTCTGGAGGAATTGGGATTAGGTGTCCTACCTCTCGATGTAGATTGCAAAGATGTTATCAAAGAACCTGAACCAGGTGATCTCCCATCAAGCACTGCTGCTGTTGCCCATAGTGTGGCTTCAGCTGCCAGAGACTGCAGTCGTGTGTGTGACTTGCGCGTGCGTGGTGGTTGACTTGCGCGTGCGCGGTGGTGTGTGTGTGTGTGTGTGTGTGTGTGTGTGTGTGTGTGTGTGTGTGTGTTTTTTGTCTATTTTGACAAAGACCTTCTTGGCAAAAAGCTTATTTTGTGACAGTCTTTTTTGTTGTGCATGTCTGCAACTCAGCATCTTCACTATATGGCGAGTAGCAGCTACCCTACACTTTTCATAATATTGTTATTGAGAATTGTGTTAGTGCAAAAACTGTGACTATTCTTTCAGTTGTAACAGGCCATGGACAAGTCTTGGTGTGAACAAACTAAACAGCAGCTTCTTGATTTATGATAACAATTTTGGTTATCCGTGTATGCTCTGGACACCAAATTGTCACATCCCAGATGTGTTCAGGACTCACCACAGTGTTCCTGAAACCACTCGATCACACTCCTGGCCTTGCGACATGGTGCATTATCTTGTTTAAAAACGCCACTGCTGTCAGGAAACATGATGGTCATATTGGGGTATACCTGATCTCTAACCAGTGTACGATCCTCATCCTCCTAGATTGTCATGATGCCCTGCATGAGCTGCACTGGACCCGTAGGTGCCCGCGTGAATGTTGCCCAGAGCAAAATGGAGCCACCGCCCAGCTTACTTCCATCCCACAGTACAGGTGTCAGGAGCTATTTCCCTGGAAGACGACGGATTTGTGTCCTCCCTTCGACAGTTGCAGTAATGCTTGAAAAGTGTGCACAGTTATCAAACTGAACAAGTACTATTGATGGCACGTGAGACGTGATCAATGAGTAACAGAAATTTTTGTATTTCTTAAAGAATCTTCATTTGTTCTTCATCATCATCAACTACTTTGTCCCCTTCAGAGTAATACCCCTCAGATTTAATACACTTGTGCAAGTGCTTTTTCCAGTCTTGGAAGCACTTCTGAAACTCACTTGTCATTTTGGTGTACAGATTCTTCAATGATTCTGTTTTTGTCAAAATGATCTCCTTTCACAGTTCTCTTCGGTGTCGGGGACAGAAAGAATTCACAGGGGCCATTTCTGGTGAATACGGTGATTCAGGCAACATAATGGTTTTGTTTTCTGCCAAAAAATGGTGAACAAGTGTTGAGGTGTGTGCAGTAGTATTATTATGACGAAATTTCCATTTGTGTTTTTGCCACAGTTGTGGTTATTTTCTTTGGCTTACTTCACACGAACGGTGCGTAACTTCCAGGATGTATTCCTTAATGACCATTTGACCATAAGGCGGGAACTCGTGATGCCCTGTCCCACTGTTATTGAAGAAAATTGTCACAACAACCTCCTCATGTGATCAAACTATCTGAATTGGCTCTTCAGGCAGTTTCCATTTGGACAACTGGGCCTTGATTTCGACATCTTTCCTATAGACCCATGTTTTGTCACATGTTGTTATCATTTTTTACAAGCTCTGGATCTTTGTCAACTTAGTTATGTCTTCAGAACATTGTTTTTATTTGAAATTCAACAATTGCAGAACAAACTTTGCTGCTACACATTTCATACCCAAAAAAAAAAAAATTTGCTTGGCTTGAGTCAGAGGATATGCTAACATAAACAACAGCTGAAAATGTATACATACTTCAGGAACATGCGTACCAACAAGATAAAACCCGCAAAATTAAAAAATTCTTGTTAGTTTTTGGTCACATCTCGTGTGCACAGTAAAATTTCAACAACATTGATACGATGTCCTTCGGAAAATGGAGTGATAATGCAATTTCCAAAGATTGACCTATTTACCAGATATTTACAAAAACAGGGAACAGCATATACCAGATTGTTGGTGATGCTTTTCTCTTTCGGAACATCTGAAGCATCCATATTGTGGTAATAATTGAAGTTCTGATATCAGTTGTTTACGTATAATTAGGCTCAACAATTCATTGAATGTTCTTTCAGTATTTTACCTACTAAATGGTGAATCTTTCATTGTACAAATCCTGGACTCAATATTTAGAGTGTGATGATCCATTATTTTCCGGTGTCACATGCAGCACCATGAGAGCATACGAAGAATGCAAAACATTCAGCATCACAGCGGGATTTCTTTGCACTATATTTGTTTATTGTGGCTACTGAATAAATACATAAATAGTTTTTACTTAAAACTTTAATTCACAGCAAAACATTTTGCACTTCTTTTTACACGTGAACCTCTTTGGGAATTTTTGTCACTACATTCTTTCTCATTGGAGTTCAAGTGATAGACTTCATTCTACTTTGATTACAAATAACTCTGCAATGTGATTTTCCACCCACCTTGGTTCTCAAAGTTGATCAACATACTATATACAACAAACTGCCAGTATCTGACTTTTGTGCTGAGCAGGTCATTTTGATCCTGCATCAAATATTTTCATATTTGACTTAAATGAGTACTTTATTTTAGTGTATGTTAATCCTTACCTTTGTGTAAGTTATGAAAAATATTTTATTAAATATTTAGTTCATTACTTAATAATTTTGACAAAATTAATTATTATTGTTCATGCTAACAACCTCGTAAACTGTAGAAATCCGTAAATTGATTATTTGTAGAGCTTTCTAGACACATTTAGTATATGAGGTCTGTTCAAAAATTTCCAGAACAGTCATAATTTTGCATCAATGGTATGTTGATGTGAAATGCGGTTGGCTTTCCTGCACATGCTTGTATTTAATGTGTAGCTGCTGGAAGTTTTATTGTTGTTTGTCAGTTAGTTATTGCTCAGGGTTGTATTAGGTAGAATGTTGTATCACACAATACGCGAATTTAGAGATGGCGGAATAAGAGAAGCAACGTGTCTGCATTAAATACTGTGTGAAACTCAAGAAAACCTTTACAGACCTATGTCCATTGATGCAGGAAGCCTATGGCTAGGCATACTCATACCCATACTCAATGTTATGAATGGTTCACATGGTTTAAAAATGGCCAGACAGAAATTAAACATGACCCTCATTCAGAACGCCCTTTGGAGTCTATCAAGAACGCTTGTCAGGAATGTCAATGAAACTGACTGCCAATCAAAGACTGACTATTCGAGAGGTTGCAGAAGAATGTAACATTTCAATTGAATCGTGTCATGAAATCCTGACACAGCATCTTGGAATGCATCGTTTTGCCGCCAAGTTCGTTGCGCGGCTCAAGAGTCAAGACCAGAAAGACCTTTGCCTCGCAGTGTGTAAAGAGCTTTTGGATCGTGCAAATGAGAATGAGATTTCCCTTAGGAGAATCACAACTGGTGAAAGGGCATGGATCTATGGTTACGATGTTGAGGCCAAGGTTCAGTCTTCACAGTGGATTGAGAAAGGGTCTCCAAGACAAAACAGTTCATCAGGTCAGGTCAGATGTAGTCGTGCAGATAGTTTTCTTTGACTTTTAAGGATTAGTTCATCATCAGTTCGAGCCACAAGGACAAACTGTTAATCGATTGTACTATTGGGATGAATTGCAATGCCTGCAAGAAAATGTGACAAGGAAATGGCCTGAAATGTGGCAAGACAGTTCACGATTCTTGCTACACGATAATGCTTCTGCACATTCATCCCTGTTGGTGTGTGACTATCGCGCAAAAAAACAAAATCACTGTGCTGCCTCATCCTCCGTACTCTCCATACCTGGGGCCTGTGTACTTTTTTTAGTTTCCAAAAGTTGAAAACCACATTGAAAGTATGAAGATTTGTGACATAGACGAGATATAAGAAAATTTGAAAATGACATTTCACGCGATCCAGCGAAAGGCATACAGAGACTGCTTCCAGAAGTGAAAACTTCGTTGGGAATGATCTATCAATTGTAAAAGAGAGTATTTAAAAGGAGACCATATACAATAAGTAAAAGATAAATGTAGGTGAATTTTTTGGACAAAGTCCTAAGATATTTTGAACAGACCTCATGTGTTCCATATTATACTCACGTGTGTTCTACACACAATTTTGTTGTAGCTTTTACTCAAGTAATTGGAATCTGCTAGTGCACTTAGCATAGGTAATTTCTGTTTTATGTTGCACATTTAATGCACGAAACTGCCTGGCTCTTTACACAGTTGTCATTGGTCTTGTTGCCTTTTCAGAGCCTGATTTGACATTTTTTCCATTTTCAAGATCATTTTGTTCCTTTGTCTTCTTCTTTGTCTGTTCTTTTTTTGTCCTTTCCCCCTTGAATTCATTCGTCAGTTGAAGTATGAACTTCATTTCCATTTTCTTGTTTGCTACTACTTTGTAAATATATTTACGCAGAGGTGACAAAAGTAAAGGGGTAGTGACACGTGCATAAACAGATGGCAGTAGTATCATGTACGCAAGATGTAACAGTGTAGTGCATTGGCAGAGATGTCATTTGTCCTCGGATGATTCGTGTGAAAAGGTTTCTGATGTGACAATGGATGCACGACATGAATTAACACTCTTTGAATGTGGAATGGTAGGTGAAACTCGATGCACAGGAACACGGGACATTCCGTTTCAGAAATTTTAGGGAATTATGTATTCAGAGATCCACAGTGTCGAGAGAGTGCAGAAAATATCAAATTTCGGGCATAACCCCTCACTACGGACAACACAATGGCCAACGCCCTTCACTTAACAACCGAGAGCACAGCGGCATTTGCATAGAGTTGTCAGTGCTAAAAGACAAGTGACACTGCACGAAATAACCATAGAAATCGATGTGGGATGTGCAACGAACTTATATGTTAGTATTATGCAGCAAAATTAGGCATTAATGGGCTAAGGCAGCAGATGACCAGTGCGAGTAAACAGCATGACATTGCTGCAGCATGTGTCCTGGGCTCGTGGCCGTATTAATTGGACCCTAAACGACTAGAAAAACCGTGGCCTCATCAGATGAGTCCAGATTTCTGTTGGTACGAGCTGATGCTGAGGTCAGTGTGTGGCATGGACCCACCAAAGTCTCAGTCCAAAGTTGTCATCAAGGCACTGTGCAAGCTGGTGATGGCTCTGTAATGCTGCAGGCTGTGTTTACATAGAATGAACTGA
This sequence comes from Schistocerca cancellata, assembly GCF_023864275.1. NCBI lineage: Eukaryota > Metazoa > Arthropoda > Insecta > Orthoptera > Acrididae > Schistocerca > Schistocerca cancellata. Next base: position 11,933,453 of record NC_064626.1, read on the forward strand.
GTCCTGTGGTCCAACTGAACTGACTGTGGGCTGGAAATGGTAATGTTTGGCTACTTGGAGACTGTTTGCAGCCATTCGTAGACTTAAGTGTTCCCAAACAGTGTGTCATGTCACAGTGCCACAATTGTTCACGATATGTTTGAAGAACATTCTGGACAATTTGAGTGAATGATTTGGCTGCCCAGTGACTCGACATGAATCCCATCGATTGTTTGTAGGACATAATCAGAGGTTCAGTTTGTGCACAAAACCTGTGCTGGCAACACTTTCGCAGTTATGGATAGCTATAGAGGCAGAATGGCTCAATATACTCTTTTGTTTTATGGGTGACTGTGGAAGCAGAATGGCTCATTATTTTTGCAGGGGACTTCCAACGACTTCTCGAGACCATTCCTCGTCAAATTGCTGCACTGTGCAGAGCGGGAGATGGCCCAACACAATATTAGGAGGTATCCCGTGACTTTCGTTAGTTCAGTGTACTGCAGCCGAGTCCATGATGATGTAAAAGATACACATCGGACCTCTTCTACATGCAGTCTTTGTAGCATATTTACAGTTCATTAGATCAATGACATCCGTCCTTTATTTTGTTGCTTTATATAATGTTATGGTTTCAGATTTCTTCTTTCCTTCATTGGTCATTGCTGCTTCAGAAAGCAGTGTACTCAGAATAATGCAGTCGTGGTGCAGTCTGTGTTGTAGGTCTGGTATGGGATAGTGGGGTTGTGTATTTCAGCATTTGACTTCTTTACCTCATCATCGATTTCAGAGTGGATCTTGTTCTTTGTGGCAACTAATGTTTTATTTTCCCTGAGCTGTTTAGACATTTGAAGAGACATGAAGAAGTTGTTTATTGTCGTGTTTGTCCCTTGATGTAGAAATGGCTCCATGAGATGCAGGACAGTGACATTGAGTGGTTGCTTTCCTCTATATGCATCCTGTTTTCTGAGGTATGGGGAAGCTTTACGTATATTCTTCGTTGCTATGTTAGCAGCAGTCCAGAATTTGGAACCGTATTTGTCAGGTTTATAGGCCATTTGAAAGAAAGTTTGTAGTGTTTTGCTTGGTAATATTTTCTACAGTGCAGTAAGAATGACTAGTGCTTTCCATTAACTTTCCTCTAATTTCAGATTCAAGAGTGAATTTGTTGGCTGGCAGGCATTCAGCTTAGATTGATTTTTCATCGAAATAGAAAAATCTGAGAAACTTCGGAAACCTCACTCTTGGCATAACATTGTTGATGAAAATGGCCCCAAGAACGTGGCCTAAGGTCATCTGCAGAAACGTCGTTTGTGCAAATCACAATACGAATTTATCTGAAGACTATCAACTTTTTAATTTCTGGAGTGAGACAGTCCAATCATTGATTTTAGGACTTTCTGAGCATTTGGTAAATTGTCTGTCTCACACTTGGTTCCATCCCGTGCAAGCATTTTTGTAGAGGCATTCAACTGGGTCTGCTGTGATGATTGAAGAGGTGAGGACTGACACCGATCAGTATATGAATCCTCCTCCACTGATCTCTCCTTATTCACAGTGTCTTTATCTTCACTTGTCTCTGTTACAAGATCCTCATCTTCACCTGTGAAGTCAGTTTCCAGTTCAGCTTCATAATTCCCTTGGAGACATAACATTTCTTCATCAGAAAGTTCATGCTGGTGAGATAGGTTTGAATACATCTTTCATGGACAAAGAATATTTCCTGAATAACACAATATAAACTGTGACTGATTCGAATGTGCATTTACCGCGATGTAACAGTGAGCAGCAGCATCTCTGCAGGATTGCTGATTGCTGCCTCTTCATTGTGGGATTATTTGTGTATGTTAAAAGAGAAATTACGACACTGTCAGATTGAGCCCTCCAGGGTAGATGGAATTAAATGGTCAAGAAAATGTAAGTTTTTCTATATCCTAATATACCATTGTAAAGAGGAGAAAAAATTGGGAAAAGTAATAAGATTTCTTGTATGAAGTGAAAGAATGAAAAAAAAAAAAAAAAATGGTTGAAGGAAAAAGTATGGCAGATTTTTTGACCCTTTCTGCCATTCTAGTGTTAAAATGTTAATACAGATGTATGCTAATCTTAAAGGTAACATATTATACAACTAATTCTTGATTTGTGTATGTACATAGGTTTCCTGTTAACTCTGTAGACTTTTTATTGGGACAAATTCTAAACTATTGGAAAGCCATGAGTTAATAACTCATACATACAATCTGGATGAGCTGAGGTTTCGGAAATTTTGAATGTAATGAAAAATAAACATATGCAACAGTTGTATTAATTTTGTAATTTATGTTATTTAGGACAATACATGGATTAATATATAATGCTCTGAAGCTGTTCATGGAGATCAATCAGAAACTTTTCGATGAGTGTACACAGCAGTTCAAACAGGAAAGACTTAAGTAAGTATATTTCACTTATTTACAGCAATATTAAATTCCAGTCTGTGTTCAAACAAATTGCCACACTATTGATTTTGGCATTCTACATTTTGTAATCTAATTATGACTTAATAAAACGGTACTTGCTCCATACATAGATTAGCTTAAAAAATTTGACAGAACATACCTTTTTAAGATATATTCTTATGTAATAAAGTCAGTGGTATCATCAAGAGAGATAAGACAAAATTAACATAAGCATTATAGAACAGAACTAATAATACATGAAAATATTTTTTTAGTTTTGTTTTCACTGTCGACAATGTCACGATGTTTTAGACAGGTGTGTTTTGTCACATTTTTAAACTCGTGTATTCTATGTGTATGGAATTAGTACCTTTTACTTTGTCATAACTTATAGTTTACAGGATGCAATTTGTCCATTAGTTGTGTTTTGTTCCCCTTTTCCTGCAGATCTGAAGACTGTCAATACAGACCAAAATTGATAGTACGATGACAATTTTTGGGAACGCAGGCTGGAATTAAAGAAAGAAAATCTATTCTTCCTGGATCATAGCTTGTAAATCTGTCTGTTACCATTGTAATGAGCTGTCTTTGGGTTGTAAGGAGGGAGCCTGCCAGAAAGGAAATTGAGCTTTCAACAGTGGTACTAATCATTAGTGACTGATGTGAAGGTGACTTATTTATAAATCTGTACTTCAATTTTATTTTTAACAAGTTCCTTTTCCTATGTATATGTGGTGTCTAGGAGCATTTAAAATTTTTGATTGGTCACTTGCTCTGTAGATAATTCACAAATAAAAAATAGGGTAAATGAAAACAAACTAAAACAGAAAACGTTTACAGATAATAACTGTGCAACTGGTCTTGCAGAGGGCGTTGAAAATGTGCATATTCTGCATTTTTTGTGCTTATATAATTGCAGTGAGAAGTCACTTTGCAGTTGTGTTAGGCTTCTTTATGTGAAACTTTTGCAGCTGAATGTGTGGCCATTATGTTGTCTGTGATGTCGGTTTAACGTCTGGTGTATAAACTTCATAAAAAAATAATTTTGCAGTGCCTGCATGCCAGTGAACATTGTGGGTTTATGTGAGTGAAGAAGGGAATGAAAAAATAAAGAACTTTGTTCGAAAGAACACATCTGTGAAATGAGATTCTGCTTCCGGGTAACATTTGACAACACGTCACCCTAACCGCAAGACCTGTAACACACTCAGGTCATCCTCGGCGAGCTGTCCACTGTACTGTAGAGACGTCAGGTCGACTACAGTTCGAGGAAGATTCACGCGACGGCACTGTGCGAGGTTCACACGTTCTCAGAGCGTGTTCGGTCGGATCTGCGGCAGCAAGTACCGCAAGCCCACTCGCTCGGCACATTTGTGGGTATGACTGGGCACCTCTACACCTGTCCTTGACAATTAGGCACCAGACGTACCCTGCACTCAACGAAGAGAACCTGACACCGTCGATCCGAGTTTCGTTCCGGGTGCTCCCTCGTGGAAAGTCTTCACACAACTCGATGCTGCCGTTCGTAACGGACGCCTAGAAGCCGAATTGAGGGTGCGGAGGCAGTTGCGTACCGTCTGTGTTGACACAGCTCCCCCAGTTGTTTCTGAAAAGGCAGCACACAGTTCTGTGGTGGTAGTTACAGAGGACGTGTGAGCTGTAAGTTGTCTGTACGGTTTATCAGATAGTGTCGTTGACTGAGGGTGACTACTGTCAGACATATGTGCAGTGTTTTCCTCTCTGCTAGTAGAGCCAGTCAGTGTGAAGTTGACCAGTGGTGTGGTTCTCGACATCTCCGATTTTGATAATTTTTTCTACACTTGTAGGTATTTGTGTCAGCAGGTTACGGTCTCTCAGTAGCGGTCTCGCTTCCAGAGTGAGGGGTCCCGGGTTCAATTCCTGGCGAGGTCAGGGATTTTTCACCTCCCCCGAGATGACTGCGTGTCGTCGTGTCGTCTCCGCCGTCGTGCGTCCCTATTACGGTCGGAGGAAGGCGACGGCAAACCGCCTCCGTCGGTACCTTTCCCAGTACGCAAGGGCGGGTCTCCCACGTCGTTCGCCTACGCTCTGTCGAGAAGCCTGGGACTTACCGACTGCCCACCCCCGATTTTTATTAATCACCGTGTCTCGAAAACTGTTTGGCCTAAAGACCTAAAATTTGTTACTCGCGTATTATTTGTTAATGTGTGCACTAAATTCTACGATGTTGTTCCCGGGGGAACGTATCGAATCGTTTTTCTTCGACGACTATAAATTTATTGTATTAAAATTATACACTTAAATTTAAATTCTCGTTTGGCTTTGCCACGTTAACTGTGGAGATATTTTAAAATGCACCGTAACGACACACATTCGGAAAAGACTACAAATAATTCAGCTTCATTTTACAGATACATTAATGTTAATCGATATTATTAATTGAGCGATGTCGTACGCTTGCTGTTATTTGACATTGTGTTATCCGAATGCCTCGCAAAGTGAAATTTTTTACTCTTCTTCGAGAAGAGAGGTGTTACGGTGGTCCACCAACAGTCTCACTAGAGTCTAAAATTATGTGTTACAATTTTCTTTTAAATGATGTAACATAATTCTTGCAAGCAGTATTGACAATTAATGTAACAGCTACAACTTCTGATAGTCTATATCGTCTTACACGGGCAGTTGAGGTGTTTAATGTACAAAGTGTGGAGCTGCTCTCTGACCGCTGGTTCGTCTGGTCTTCTCCATTATGAAAAAGGAACACCTGGTCCAGAGTAACGTCTGAACTAAAGATTTAATTTCCCAGTAAGACATGTCGGGATATGACAAGTGTGTGTGCCTTTCAACACGATACTGGGCGATTAAGCATTTTATGTCACGACATTGGAAATTTTCTGTCACTTAATCCCCTGAGCTCTAAGCACACGAGTTATGCACGCATCTCTCTCTATCTCTCTCTCTCTCTCTCTCTCTCTCTCTCTCTCTCTTTCTCTCTTTCCTGTATGTACAACTACTATTATAAGTTAAGTTATATAAAATGGAAAATGCATTATTTATGTTAATTGTTACACAGCACAGTTTATGTACCGTACAGAATAACATCATGAACTTTAAAAAAATACCATACAACTAACATACTACTTCTTTTTCTCTTTTTTTCCCCCCAAAACAAAAGAAATGAGATTTTAAAATTTTCGAAATTCTAAAAAGTTTTGGTTTGGGAAAATTTAGCATTTTAATGAATTTTGTCAAGTAGCACATCTTTTTAAAGCCTGTAGTAAACTGAATAAAATTGTATAAATTCCATATCTGCACATAAAGTACTTTTTGAGATATGGCCATGTTAAAGTTTTGAAATGTGACAAAAATGACACAATTTCTGGAACTTTAAAGATTGTTGTTGTGTTGTTGTGGTCTTCAATCCTAAGATTGGTTTGATGCAGCTCTCCATGCTACTCTATCCTGTGCAAGCTTCTTCATCTCCCAGTATCTACTGCAACCTACATCCTTCTGAATCTGCTTAGTGTATTCATCTCTTGGTCTCCCTCTACGATTTTTACCCTCCACACTGCCCTCCAATGCTAAATTTGTGATACCTTGATGCCTCAAAACATGTCCTACCAACCAATCCCTTCTTCTAGTCAAGTTGTGCCACAAACTTCTCTTCTCCCCAATCCTATTCAATACCTCCTCATTAGTTACGTGATCTACCCACCTTATCTTCAGCATTCTTCTGTAGCACCACATTTCGAAAGCTTCTATTCTCTTCTCTTCTTGTCCAAACTAGTTATCGTCCATGTTTCACTTCCATACATGGCTACACTCCATACAAATACTTTCAGAAACGACTTCCTGACACTTAAATCTATACTCGATGTTAACAAATTCCTCTTCTTGAGAAACGCTTTCCTTGCCATTGCCAGTCTACATTTTATATCCTCTCTACTTCGACCATCATCGGTTATTTTACTCCCTCAATAGCAAAACTCCTTTACTACTTTAAGTGTCTCATTTCCTAATCTAATTCCCTCAGCATCAACCGACTTAATTTGACTACATTCCATTATCCTCGTTTTGCTTTTGTTGATGTTCATCTTATATCCTCCTTTCAAGACACTGTCCATTCCGTTCAACTGCTCTTCCAAGTCCTTTGCTGTCTCTGACAGAATTACAATGTCATTGGCGAACCTCAAAGTTTTTACTTCTTCTCCATGAATTTTAATACCTACTCCGAATTTTTCTTTTGTTTCCTTTACTGCTTGCTCAATATACAGATTGAATAACATCGGGGAGAGGCTACAACCCTGTCTCACTCCTTTCCCAACCACTGGTTTCTGTACAAACTGTAAATAGCTTTTCGCTCCTTGTATTTTACCCCTGCCACCTTCAGAATTTGAAAGAGAGTATTCCAGTTAACATTGTCAAAAGCTTTCTCTAAGTCTACAAATGCTAGAAATGTAGGTTTGCCTTTTCTTAATCTTTCTTCTAAGATAAGTCGTAAGGTCAGTATTGCCTCACGTGTTCCAGCATTTCTACGGAATCCAAACTGATCTTCCCCGAGGTCGGCTTCTACCAGTTTTTCCATTCGTCTCTAAATAATTCGCGTTAGTATTTTGCAGCTGTGACTTAATAAACTGATAGTTCGGTAATTTTCAAATCTGTCAACACCTGCTTTCTTTGGGATTGGAATTATTATATTCTTCTTGAAGTCTGAGGGTATTTCGCCTGGTTCATACATCGTGCTCGCCAGATGGTAGAGTTTTGTCATGACTGGCGCTCCCGAGGCCATGAGTAGTTCAAATGGAATGTTGTCTACTCCCGGGGCCTCGTTTCGACTCAGGTCTTTCAGTGCTCTGTCAAACTCTTTACGCAGCATCTTATCTCCCATTTCATCTTCATCTACATCCTCTTCCATTTCCATAATATTGTCCTCAAGTACATTGCCCTTGTATAAACCCTCTACATACTCCTTCCACCTTTCTGCTTTCCCTTCTTTGCTTAGAACTGGGTTGCCATCTGAGCTCTTGATATTCATACAAGTGGTTCTCTTCTCTCCAAAGGTCTCTTTAGTTTTCCTGTAGGCAGTATCTATCTTACCCCTAGTGAGACAAGCCTCTACATCCTTACATTTGTCCTCTAGCCATCCCTGCTTAGCCATTTTGCACTTCCTGTCGATCTCATTTTTGAGACGTTTGTATTCCTTTTTGCCTGCTTCATTTACTGCATTTTTATATTCTCCTTTCATCAATTAAATTCAATATTTCTTCTGTTACCCAAGGATTTCTATTAGCCCTTGTCTTTTTACCTACTTGATCCTCTGCTGCCTTCACTACTTCATCCCTCAGAGCTACCCATTCTTCTTCTACTGTATTTCTTTCCCCCATTCCTGTCAATTGTTCCCTTATGCTCTCCCTGAAACTCTCTACAACCTCTGGTTCTTTCAGTTTATCCAGGTCCCATCTCCTTAAATTCCCACCTTTTTGCAGTTTCTTCAGTTTCAATCTGCAGTTCATAACCAATAGATTGTGGTCAGAATCCACATCTGCCCCAGGAAATGTCTTACAATTTAAAACCTGGTTCCTAAATCTCTGTCTTACCATTATATAATCCATCTGATACCTTTTAGTATCTCCAGGATTCTTCCAGGTATACAACCTTCTTTTATGATTCTTGAACCAAGTGTTGGCTATGATTAAGTTATGCTCTGTGCAAAATTCTACAAGGCGGCTTCCTCTTTCATTCCTTCCCCCCAATCCATATTCACCTACTATGTTTCCTTCTCTCCCTTTTCCTACTGACGAATTCCAGTCACCCATGACTATTAAATTTTCGTCTCCCTTCACTACCTGAATAATTTCTTTTATCTCGTCATACATTTCATCAATTTCTTCTTCATCTGCAGAGGTAGTTGGCATATAAACTTGTACTACTGTAGTAGGCATGGGCTTTGTGTCTATCTTGGCCACAATAATGCGTTCACTATGCTGTTTGTAGTAGCTAACCCGCACTCCTATTTTTTTATTCATTATTAAACTTAGTCCTGCATTACCCCTATTTGATTTTGTATTTATAACCCTGTAATCACCTGACCAAAAGTCTTGTTCCTCCTGCCACTGAACTTCACTAATTCCCACTATATCTAACTTTAACCTATTCATTTCCCTTTTTAAATTTTCTAACCTACCTGCCCGATTAAGGGATCTGACATTCCACGCTCCGATCCGTAGAACGCCAGTTTTCTTTCTCCTGATAACGACGTCCTCCTGAGGAGTCCCCGCCCGGAGATCCGAATGGGGGACTATTTTACCTCCAGAATATTTTACCCAAGAGGACGCCGTCATCATTTAATCATACAGTAGAGCTGCATGTCCTCGGGAAAAATTACGGCTGTAGTTTCCCCTTGCTTTCAGCCGTTTGCAGTACCAGCACAGCAAGGCCATTTTGGTTAATGTTACAAGGCCAGATCAGTCAATTATCCAGACTGTTGCCCCTGCAACTACTGAAAAGGCTGCTGCCCCTCTTCAGGAACCACATGTTTGTCTGGCCTCTCAACATATACCCCTCCGTTGTGGTTGCACCTACGGTATGGCCATCTGTATCGCTGAGGCACGCAAGCCTCCCCACCAACGGCAAGGTCCATGGTTCATGGGGGGGCTTTAAAGATTAGTAAATCAAAAACACAATGTAAAAAATAAAGTAATTTTGGATTCTATCTCCTTTCGATAGGTAGACTAAAATGACAGATATACAAAGTTATAAACCATCGAGGTTCAAATTTATGTTTTTATCGGTCGGTTTCACAGGGAATGACCCGATAGTCGTAGTGTGCAATACACCGATTTGGCCGTTAACTTCCTGTGCCGATTGCTTTTCGTCCAGAAAGTGGCAAAAGCAACATCGAGTGTATACGCCAAGTACTGTTTGGAGATAACTCTGCAAGCTGTGACAGCAAACTGAAGGCACTGTACGTAAGCAGCAGTGTCCTGTCAAGCAGCAGTGTCCTGTTGTTGACAGGAGACTTACACTTACTGACATTGGTACGCATTTCATTATACCACCACTTAGGTTCTGCCAGTACTGTAGCTCGACTGGCACGAGTGGTCGTTTTGTTCAGAGTGGACGAGGGAGGCGAGAGTGGGAGGGACAGACGGACAGACAGATAGACGAAGGAAACGGTGACCAACGGCCAGAAGGTAGCAAGTATACGGGGTAGGAATTCAGCTGCAGCAGGCTCGCCCTGGCGCAGACACGAGGAGTCGAGTATGGTGCACGGTGATGTGGGTTTTTGGGCTGCGAGCAGGAGATAGAATACAGGAACAGGGAGACTGCAAAGACGACAGTGTGAGTGCGGAATGAGCGAAGAGGCACGCGTAGTGGTGGAGATAGGTGTCGGGCAGGGGCTAGTGGGGACTGAGGCCAGTAGGATCGGGGTATTGAAGAACATCTTGTAAGATAAGTTTCCGTACTGTTACCTTTACACATTCTATTATGAGATGAGGATGATTTCGGTGTGATGGCAGGGCAGGTAACATGTGGGTGTCAGTAAGGTGCAGCAAGCAATGACACACAGGGCTTGCATCTGGAAGGGCTGGGTTTCAAATTCTCATCTGGTAATCCAGGCTTAGGTTTTCTCGGGTTTGCATTAATCGCTTAGGGTAAGTGGTCCCTCCAGTAGCGATGTAGTTGTTTTCCTTCCCCTGGCGGAGCTTGTGCTCCGTCTCAAATAACTTCCTCTTTGGTAGAATGTTCACCTTTAATCCCCTTAGCAGCAATTTAATGTATTCCTCCTTTCATTTTAACTACTTCTATGCTTCTTTCAGTTTAATGTCATGTGTAAAATAATTTAAAAATGATAATTGTGATGTTCAGAAAAGAGCGTCATTTATTAAAGCAAATTGTTTCGTAGATACACACAGTTAAGCTTTTTGAAATCTTGTATACAACTTTTGTAATTACTGTGATCTAGGGATAAAGAACGCCAGAAAGACAGAGAGGAAGCTTGGAGTCGCATAGAGGAATTGGCTATGAGAAATCCCGGATATGCACCGTCGAGAACAAACAGCATTGCCAGCAGTATGGATGAAATGTCTTCACCTCTTGGGGAAGGTGAAATTGAAGATGATTTGTCTATGGAAAAGCTCGAGCTGGAAGCGAGAGAGGTATGTTCTTATAATGTATTACCATTTATATAAAAACTTTTTTTTAACCCTTACAGTAATTGTAATTTAGTTGAGGCATTTGTAATTAAAGATAATTATGCGAGATGCCATAAAATGGATTGCCTGTACTGCTTCTTGACTACTACTGTATTCTTCGAACATATAGTGAAATAGGAAGTTTTGAAATTACTGTTGCATATTAAAGAAAAGAAGAGAAATGGTAAGTGAAGAAAAATCAGTTATCTCCATGTGTTTCTGTGACTGAAAGTGAAAATATTTAGTTTCTTTTACCACTATGCTCCAGTTTCTTATTGTTGTATTCAGAGTCCTTCTGTCTCATTTCTTTGTAATACAGAGCTTTCCCTCCTAACAGCATTTCTCAGCCTTAATATCATGTCTCTCCGTTCTTCCTAAACTTCAGTTTGTATATACAGGGTGCAGAAAAATTGTGTCACACAATTTTAATCCTGGATAGCTGACGCCAGTAGGTACCAAAATTACCAATGTTGTGTAGGTCGACAGTGCACCATTTTTAAACCACGGAAACTCGGTGCCACGCGCTCCGATTGGCCGTGGGGATTGCCCTGTTGCCATTTGTCTGTTGATGGGCAGCACTGTGGTTGTCGGTTCACACATACAAACATCCTTTGCCCCGTCACTATTCCAATCTGATAGGCACACATGTCAGGTCTTGCTGTTTGTCTCTATCTCACGTCAGTGGCATTCACAAGTAAACTTCGCGCGTGTGCGCACACACCACCTGCGATTTAGTCATACAGTATGCATGGCGGCACAGTATTTGCCCCCCGTCTGAACAACAATGAGATATGGTTTTTGTTTATGGACTAGACGATGGTAATGTGCATGAAGCTCAGCGGTTGTATGAGGAACGGTACCCAGCAAGGCGCTAACCACACTCACAGATGTTTACAGCAATTAACCGGTGACTTGGTAAAACAGGCTTGTTAACGGGATATCATAGTGATGCTGGAAGACCTCGAACACGACGGGGTGCTGCATTTGAAGAGACTGTTCTCAAGAGCTACGAGGAAGCACCTACAACAAGTACTTGAGTGAGTGGTTGGGGGTCACTCATTGGTTAATCTGGGAGGTTTTAAGGGATGATGGCCAGCACCCTGACATAGACCTAAATCCTCTGGCAGACTATGAACATTGGCTAGGTTTTTGCCAGTGGTTTCTGCGACATGTCGCACGAGATACAGAGTTCCCCCACCATTGTGTTGTTTACCAACGAGTACACCTTCCATCGGGATGGCCTATATAGCACACACAATGTTCATTACTGGGCAAGGAGAAATCCTAATCTCACATACGTCCACGGACACCAGAAAAGATTTTTGCTCAATGTTTGGACGGGCATTGTGGCTGACCATTTTATAGGGCTGGTCTGTCTACCTCCTCGACTTACTGGGACAAATTACCTTCACTTTTTGCAAGAAATTCTGCCCAGCATGCTGGAAGATGTACGCCTGGACATACGGCTACACATGTGGTATGTATTTGCAGCATGATGGGGCACCCACACTCAAGTCGTGCTGTGCACGGATATTTAAATAAACTCTTCAACTACTCCCCTGTTTCCCACATTGTTGTACACATTGAAAGCAGCACCGAAACATGTTCCTGCCCATTTCATTGATCATCTCACCAGATGTATTGTGTAGACCAGGGGATTTATAGTTCTTCAGATGTTGTATTGTGTTATCTCTTTCACTGTGTGAGATCGTAGGTTCCAGTGTAAGTTGCACAACTGCTTGTCTTTTTGTACTCCTGTTAATCACAGACTATAACTTTCCCAAGTACAGTTTCCACCTCGCAGCAGCTTCTTCCTTGTCTTCGATAGGGTTGCCATTCTCATCATCTACCACCCACATATGAGGATTAAATTCATCGGGTGTTATGAGTTTCTTGAAGAGATGCTGTACTTGATTTTGATTATGATTTTGTTCTACCTCATCACATACATTGCTAATGGCGTGTAATCTGTCCTTTCTGCAATTCCATTTTATTTTTGTGCACAGGTTTTTATATCTGTCTTGATCGTGGGAGCGATGGATACCCGTTTCCTTCGGATTTCTCCTCTGTTCAAGTAATTGTAATGTGGACTGTGATGTCCAAGGACATTTTGCAGTTTTTGGTCATTTTGATGTCTGAAATGATGAGTAAATGACCACCTTCACTTGGTCCCACATTTGATGCTGGTGCACCTTTATCAACACTGATGATGTAAAGTTTTGATCTTACAAGATCACCAAATTTCCAAAAAGCTTCCTTTATTGTGAGTTTTAGTTGTCTTTCTCCACTCGTCTTGTCTGATTTGAGCTTATCCACATTTGCACGGGTAGCAGATTGTAATCACTTCCACAGTCAACTCCAGGAAAGGTATTAGTCCAAGACTGAAGTCTTCTGGCATCTTCGCTCTACTGTGACTTCATTCTGGTTTCTAAATCTATCACTAGATGATATCCAAGTGTACAGTTGTCTTAGGTTATGTTGTAACATAGTGTTACATACAGTCATTACTCACACAGAAATCTAGTGAGTACCTGCTTTGGACATTTCTTTCACCTAGACCATGATATCTAACCATGTAAATGTGCGTCTTGCGTAGTATCTCCAAACTAAGATTGAATTCTCCTTGATTTATTGCCTGTTCTTTGTTAGGGATCTTGCTAAGGACTTGTTCCAGCTGTCATAGAACAATCCTTATCTCTGTTTGCAGCAGTACAGACATAGATATATATGATATAGAGTTCCTGGTTCAGACTCATTGATGACATCTTTGTAATCTGGATCGAGGTTGAGGACACGCTATCCACATTCCTCCAGAACCTCAACAACTTCTCCCCCATTTGCTTCACCTGATCCAGTCAACCCAACAACCCACCTTCCTAGATGTTGACCTCCACCTCAAAGATGGCTACACCAATACCTCTGTCCATATCAAACCTACTAACAAACAGCAATATCTCCACTTCGACAGCTGCCACCCATTCCATACCAAGAAGTCCCTTCCGTACAGCCTAGCCACCCGTGGTCATCGCATCTGCAGTGACAAGCGGTTCCTTTTGAAATATACTGAAGGTCTCACTGAAGTCTTCATAGACCGTAATTATCCTGATGACCTTGGATAGAAACAAATCTCCCATGCCTCATCTTTCCAGTCTCCCATCACCTCCCAAAGTCCCACTGTCCAGCCACAGAGGAGCATTCCCCTCGAAACTTAGTACTACCCAGGACTGGAGCAGCTGAATTACATTCTCCACCAGGGTTTTGATTACCTCTTGTTGTGCCCTGAAATGAGAAATATCCTGCCCACTATCCTTCCCACCCCTCCCACAGTGGTATTCTGCCATGCACCGAACCTACACAATATACTCGTCCATCCTTACACAACCCCTGCTGCCAGCTCCCTTACCTCATGGCTTATACCCCTGTAATAGACCTAGATGCAAAACCTGTCCCATACATCCTTCCACCACCACCACCACCACCACCACCACCACCACCACCTACTCCATTCCGGTCACTAACATTACCTATCCCATCAAAGGTAGGGCTACTTGTGAAACTAGTCATGATTTACAAGCTAAGCTGCAACCACTGTGCTGCAGTTGGTGTGGGCATGACAAGAAACAAGTGAACCACCCTGTTGTAGAACATGCTGCCAAACATAGCATCCTTCATTTCAGTGATTGCTTCACAGCCTGTGCCATGTGGATCTTTCCCACAAACACCAGCTTTTCTGAACTGTGCAGATGGTAACTCTCCCTGCAATATGTCCTACGTTCCCATAACCCCCCTGGCCTTAACTTTGTTAGTCACTGCCAGACCCATCCAGCCCCTTCGCTATTCCCATTGCAGCACTACACAGCCGGCATTCCACCATCACGCTCAGTCTTTTTACATCTCTCCTTTTCCGCCACTTCCCCCACCCCCCCCCCTCCCCCATCCCCACCATACTACCCCTGTCCCAGCCTCTGCCTTACGCCCACCCAGTCACCACTCCCATCACACATAGGTGCTGCTGCTTGTAGTGTGGTTTTAGTTACCTGAGACTGCAGTCGTGTGTGTGTGTGTGTGTGTGTGTGTGTGTGTGTGTGTGTGTGTTTGTTTGTTTGTTGAGAAAGACCTTAATGGCCAGAAGCTTTATTTGAAATAGCCTTTTTGTTGTGCCTATCTGCGACCCGACATCTCCACTATATGGTGAGTAGCAACTTTCCTTTTCATAATATTTATATTGAGTTAACACTGTTGCTCAGATTTCTAGGGAAGACTATTGCAACACAATTTCTGCTTTGGTCGCTACTCCCTGAAAAGTACGCAGTGCTCCTCCTTGGGTCGTGAAATGGCCTGTTCCTCTCCAGTGAGGCTCACTAAGTACAAGAATATTCGAGTCATTCACACTCATTTCTCTTTTTCCACACGCTTTACACGTTGCAATCTTTCTTACAGTGTGCAGGAATAGTTTGCACTGTGGTGTTGGTCTAATGGCTTCTTTAATCATGTCTCCCTCCTTCCCCCTAAGAGAACTGACTGGGGGGGCTTGAAGCTCTGCATAATTTAGAATTGAGTACAGCCATGGGGGTTCTCATGGGAAAATTTGAGTGATAAGAAGTTGTAGAATTGAGATGACAGAGGCTAAGAGAACTCTACGAAACAGAACAGCATCCCATCAATCTCAAAAATGAAACAAAAAAGTTTGTTCATATTGTTAGGTGAATCAAGAGACAATATCAGAAAGAGGTTATCAACTCAGTAGAATAATAATAATAATAATAATAATAATAAATTTTGGGCTCCAGCTAAAATTAGACGAGTTCGGAGGAGAATTTTCTGTACCATTACCTGTAGGGAACAGGATTAAAACAGAAAGAAGTACCTGTCAGTAGTACTGTTCAAATGTGTGTGAGCATATAATGTGAGAACGGCAAAAGGTTAACTTAAACAGCATATACACTGAAGTGCCTAGGAAACTGGTATAGGCACATGTATTCAAATACAGAGCTAAGTAAACAGGCAGAACACGATGCTGCAGTCGGCAACACCTATATAAGAGAACTGCCTGCCACAGTTGTTAGATCAGTTACTGCAGCTACAATGGCAGGTTATCAAGATTTAAGAGTGTTTGATGAACATGGTTTTATAGTCAGCACACGAGTGATGTGACATAGCATCTCTGAGGTAGCGATGAAGTGGGGAATTTTCTCATACAACCATTTCACGAATGTACTGTGAATATCAGGAACCCGGTAAAACATCAAATCTCAGACATCGCTGTGGTCAGAAAGAGATCCTGCAAGAACGGACCAATGACATCTGAAGAGAATCATTCAACATGACAGAAGTGCAATCCTTCCACAAATTGCTGCAGATTTCAGTGCTGGGCCATCAACACGTGTCAGCTTGCAAACCATTCAACGAAACATCATCGATATGCGCTTTCAGAGCCAGAGACCCACATGTGTACCCTGGATGACTACACGATAAAATGCTATATGCCTCGCCTGGGCTGTCAAAACTGACATTGTACTGTTGATGGCTGGAAACATGTTGCCTGATCAGACAAGTCTCTTCAAACTGTATCAAGCGGATCATGTCGGCAGGGGACTGTTGAGACTGGTGGAGGCTCTGTAAGGGTGTGAGGTGTGTGCGGTTGGAGTGATATGGAACCAGTGATAAGTGTAGATACGACTCCGACAGGTGACATATGTCATGTGCGTCACTTCTGCACGCTTGCGCGGAGCCTACACAATGTTAGGCAGGTGCACCAGTTTCTTTGAACTGCTTGGAATTTGCTGATGATCTTGCCCTCCTGTCCAACAGTATTGAGGAAACTCTACAAAAAAAGTCAAATCACTAAAGAAAATGGCATAGATAATGGGGCTCAGAATATTCTCTTATATAATTACACTAACAGACACACCACTCATAAACAAAATCTCAGTACAACAAAAGGAAATCAAAGTTGTAGAGAAAAATGTGTATGAGAAAAAATATAACCTCAATGAAAAACCTGTGTTGTGTAATAAAATAAATGACAAAAGCACAATATATTAACAAGAATACATGGAATGAAAAAGACCTTTCGATAGTCAGAAAATCGAAAAGCTAAAAAACAGCTACTCCACTAGGAGTAATGAGTGCAAGTAAACCATTTTCAGAATGCAGAAATAGACAGAATATGGAAGGTAGAAAGAATATTAACCAGAAAATACACTAACAAAAATTATCAAGAAAATTTATACAGGAATCTAGTTTCTAATGAAACAGTGTAAAAGTACACGGAACTGGTAGGAAGAACAACCAATAAGAAACACATTTTGTACTTAAGATATCTGATCGTGGCAATAGAAAATGTATTCATGAGGACAATAGTAGAGAATAGAAGATTTAAAAATGAAACATGCAGATTCGAGAGTGTTAAAGACAAACAAACCAGTCTGCAAACCGAGATCACCAAATAAACAAAGGACAGGGTGGTTTCAGACCAAGAGTGAGAATTGAGATCGGAGTAGGTTCTAGACCACCAGGCAAGCAATAAGTTCTGTCTATAAAAAGGACGGGCAGTCCAATGAAGGCCGTAAAATCTCAATAATATATTTATCAAATATTTATTGGTTGTCTTCTTTGGTCTAAAAGCCCAACAACTTGCATTTGGCACAACTAAAGCTTCAGTTGTTTCAGAGCCCGTATCCCCCTCTGAGAACATACGATAAAGCCACACCTCCGACAGTTGCAGAGCTCCCAGTTCCTCCAAAGCTGGAGTCTGGTTAACAATCCAGCACTGCCTCTACCACTGCTGTGGCAGTTCGTACAGACCTTTGCGGGCCAAAAAGCAAACAGAAGGCTTCCACTGCTGGCAAAAACAATGAGTAAATTGTCAGACCCGATCAGTGTCATTTGACCTGACGGTTCTACTACTTCTGCTTTAGAACCAATGGAATGCAAAATCTGCCCGGGGCAACCACTCACCCCGAAGGCTGAACCTCTACTTGTGACCGACTCTCCACCCCAGCGCAGCAACAGAATGTGTGTGCAAACCCCTTGATAAATGGCTCCCGTACTACAGTGGAACATGAATGGGTTGAGGACTCGGGCAGAGGAGCTGAATCTCCTAACACAGACATACCCCTGATGCTCGTGTTTACAGGAAACACATTTTAAAGCCCCCTCTGCGGGTCCGGGGATTAGAATAGGCCCGAGGTATTCCTGCCTGTCGTAAGAGGCGACTAAAAGGAGTCCATCCCCCTCACGGGGGTAGTTAGCGCCTGCGTCCGGAGACGGACGGTTCCACGACCTATAATTGTGGTCTTTTTGGTTTTTCACTTCTCGTTTCTTCCTTCCTTTGGTTGGTTCCTTTCTTTGTTCTTCTCCACCTCACTGTCTTCCTTACTCTTTCCCTTGACTTCTTCTCCTTGCCTTCTCATTGCCTTCTTCTCCTTGCCTTCTCATTGCCTTCTTCTCCTTGCCTTCTCTGGTCTCTGCCTCGGTGTTTGAGACAGTCTGTCCTCTTTCTCCCTCTCTCTCTTCTTTTTCCTCTTCTTCCTTCCTCCCTGTGCGTGCCTGAAGGCCGACCCACGCGTTCGCACGCGTAGCCGGTGACAGGGTAACGCGTAATTCCCCGCCCTGGGTAGACATGTAAGGCACGCGCGTACCCCCTGGTAAAGGCCAGGCCTGGGGGGGGAGGGGTGATTACCTGAGCTGATACCTTCTGACCATGCCGATTGGTCCCTCCGTCTGTTTCTCGGGAGGTGTGACCTGAGGTGTAAACATTCACCTAAGTCGGGAGTGCCCTCTGAGAGGGTCCCCACAAGGAAGGAGCGCGCCATCGGAGATGCTGGCAATCATGGGGGATTCCTCCGCAATGGATTTCACTCCATCTCTCTTGACTTCTGCCCAAAAACGGAAACGTGACCAGCCACCAGTGACAAAAGTACTACCGCCTGCCCCACAGTTCCTCGTCGTTTCTCGATCTGAGGACGGAAAGGATTTTTCCTCTGTCAACCCTTTCGTTATCCAGAAGGGCGTAGATGCCATAGCCGGATCTGTCAAATCTAGTACCAGGTTGCGTAACGGTACCTTATTACTAGAAACTAAGAGCGCCTTTCAGGCACAAAAACTGCTTCGGGCCACACACCTGTACACGTTCCCTGTCCGGGTGGAGGTCCACCGAACTTTGAATTCGTCTCGTGGTGTAGTCTATACTAGCTCCCTCGACGGATTGACTGGCGAGGAGATTCAATCTTTCCTCGCTGAGTAGGGCATGACGGCTGTCCATAGGGTCATGAAAAAGGTCAACAATGACCTTGTACCGACCCGGACACTTTTCTTGACTTTCGATAGTGTTAAGCTGCCATCGCGCATCAAGGCGGGCTACGAGGTTATTTCTGTTCGCCCCTATGTCCCGACACCTACGCGCTGCTACCAGTGTCAGCGTTTCAATCACACTCGACAGTCTTGTTCCAATGCGGCTAAATGTGTCACTTGTGGCATGGATGCCCATGAGGGTGACTGTCCACCTCCGTCTCCTCGTTGTGTGAACTGTCAGGGTGACCATGCCGCATCCTCCCGCGACTGTCCTGTCTATAAGGAAGAACGCTGTATCCAAGAAATTCGGGTCAAAGAGAAAGTGTCCACCTCGGCTGCTCGCAAGCTATTGGCTAGTAGGAAGCCCACGCTGCTCCCAGCGGGGAAATACAGTACTGTCCTCGCCTCTCCTCGGACTACCCGGGAGGTGGCAACCCAGACATGCGATCTGACCTTCAGCACCACGGTCGTCCGTTCGGCCAGTGCTAAGATCACGCGGTCGACGTCTCCTCTTCCTCCCGTCACCCCACAGACACCAGCCCCTTCATCAGCTTCTGCTAAGACGAAGACCCAGAAGTCCGATGCACGGGCCTTCAAGAAGGAACCATCCCGTGCAGACTTCGTACGTACCTCGACCTCCCAGCCTTCGACCGGTACTTCCACCAAACGTCCTTCCAAGAAGGCTCATAGGAAGCACAGTTCTCCTTCTCTGCCACGGCGCATTTCTTCTCCTGCGCCACCCAGCAGTTGCTGCCCCAGGCCGTCATCCGTTTCGCCTGGCCGCACCGCTGGTAGCTGAACATCTGGCCGTTCACCGGCGGAGGAAGCTCCCCCTCCCGGCCATCCTCCCAAGATGGCCGATGAACCTATAGACCCAATGGACGATGACTGTCCGCCTACTGATAGCGGCGGCAGTGCTCGCTCGAAGCCAGGCCCTCAGCGGCCTTCGAGGTGACCCCTTCTTTCATCTTCCTTTTCTTACGATGGCACTTATTCACTGGAATATTCGCAGCATTCGCTCCAACCGAGAGGACTTGAAGTTGCTGCTCTTCTTGCACCGTCCGCTCGTCGTAGCCCTCCAGGAAACGAAGCTACGCCCATACGATCAAATTGCCTTGGCACACTACATCTCTGTGCGTTTTGACCTACCCCCTGTGGTAGGTGTCCCAGCTCATGGAATGGAGGGGTTATGTTGCTGGTCCGGGATGATATTTACTATGATCCCATCACGTTGCACACCGGCCTGCAGGCAGTTGCCATCCGCATTACTCTCCCCACTTTTACATTTTCCATTTGTACCGTTTACACTCCATCGTCATCTGCTGTTACCAGGGCAGACATGATGCAACTTATTGCTCAGCTACCTGCACCATTTTTGTTAACTGGAGACTTCAATGCCCACCATCCCCTTTGGGGCTCTCCAGCATCCTGCCCGAGGGGCTCCCTGTTAGCAGACCTTTTCAACCAGCTCAATCTTGTCTGCCTCAATACTGGCGCCCCTACTTTTCTTTCGGACACATCTCACACCTACTCCCATTTAGACCTCTCTATATGTACTCCCCAACTTGCACGCCAGTTTGAGTGGTATGCACTTGCTGATACATATTCGAGCGACCACTTCCCGTGTGTTATCCATCTCCTGCAGCATACCCCCTCTCCGTGCTCCTCCAGTTGGACCATCTCCAAGGCAGACTGGGGGCTCTTCTCTTCCAGGGCGACCTTTCAGGATCAAACCTTCACAAGTTGCGATCGTCAGGTCGCACACCTCACGGAAGTCATTCTCGCTGCTGCTGAATATTCCATCCCTCACCCTACTTCTTCTCCACGTCGCGTACCGGTCCCCTGGTGGACCGCAGCATGTAGAGACGCTTTACGTGCTCGTCGACGTGCTTTACGCACCTTTAAACGCCACCCTACAGTGGCAAATTGTATCAATTATAAACGATTACATGCTCAGTGTCGTCGTATTATTAAAGAAAGCAAGAAAGCCAGCTGGGCTGCTTTCACAAGCACCTTCAACAGTTTTACTCCTCCTTCTGTTGTCTGGGGTAGCCTGCGCCGGCTATCTGGCACTAAGGTCCACTCACCAGTTTCTGGCTTGAAGGTCGCGAATGACGTCCTTGTGGCCCCTGAGGCTGTCTCCAATGCCTTCGGCCACTTTTTCGCAAACAGGCAGAGGAGGCTAGGCCACCTAACTTCCGCTCCTCGAATCGTGAAAGTTATAATGCCCCATTTACCATGCGGGAACTCGAAAACGCACTTGGCCGATCACGGTCCTCCGCTCCGGGGCCTGATTCTATTCATATTCAGATGCTGAAGAACCTTTCTCCTGCGGGTAAAGGTTTTCTTCTTCGTACATACAATCGCATCTGGATTGAGGGACATGTTCCCGCATGCTGGCGCGAGTCTATTGCTGTCCCGATTCCTAAGCCGGGGAAGGACAAGCACTTGCCTTCCAGTTATCGACCTATCTCGCTTACCAGCTGTGTCTGTAAAGTGATGGAGCGAATGGTTAACTCTCAATTGGTTTGGCTGCTCGAGTCTCGACGCCTACTTACCAATGTACAATGTGGATTTCGTAGGCGCCGCTCTGCTGTTGACCATCTGGTTACCTTGTCGACCTTCATTATGAACAACTTCTTGCGGAAGCGCCCGACCGCGGCTGTGTTCTTTGATTTGGAAAAGGCTTACGACACCTGTTGGAGGGCGGGCATTCTCTGCACCATGTATACATGGGGCCTTCGCGGTCGCCTCCCTCTTTTTATTCGTTCCTTTTTAATGGATCGACAGTTCAGGGTACATGTGGGTTCTGTCCTGTCAGACACCTTTCGCCAGGAGAATGGGGTGCCACAGGTCTCAGTTTTGAGCGTCGCTCTCTTTGCCATCGCGATCAATCCAATAATGGATTGCCTCCCAGCTGATGTATCAGGCTCCCTTTTCGTGGACGATTTTACCATCTATTGCAGCGCGCAGTGTACACGTGTCCTGGAGTGCTGTCTTCAGCGTTCTCTTGACCGTCTTTACTCCTGGAGTGTCGCCAATGGCTTCCGTTTTTCTGCCGAGAAGACGGTCTGTATTAACTTCTGGCGCTACAAAGAGTTTCTCCCACCGTCCTTACGACTCGGTCCCGTTGCTCTCCCAATCGTGGAGACAACCAAATTTTTAGGCCTTACATTTGACAGGAAACTTAGCTGGTCTCCACATGTGTCATATTTGGCCGCCCGTTGTACCCGTTCTTTAAATTCCTCCGTGTTCTCAGTGGTATGTCGTGGGGAGGGGATCGAACCGTCCTACTTCTGTCTATATCGGTCGATCGTCCGCTCCAAGCTGGATTATGAGAGCTTCGTATACTCCTCTGCACGGCCCTCCATCTTACGCCGCCTCAACTCCATACAACATCGGGGTTTACGACTTGCGATCGGAGCATTTTATACTAGTCCCGTAGAGAGTCTTCATGCTGATGCTGGCGAATTGCCACTCACCTACCGGCGCGATATACTGCTTTGTCGGTATGCCTGTCGGCTACTGTCAATGCCCGACCACCCGTCTTATCGTTCCTTTTTTGACGACTCTCTCGACCGTCAATACGGGTTGTATGTCTCTGCCCTGCTACCCCCTGGAGTTCGCTTTCGTCGCCTCCTTCAACACCTTAATTTTTCACTCCCTGCAACCTTTCGAGTGGGCGAGAGTCACACGCCACCTTGGCTCCAGGCTCAGGTCCGCGTTCATCTTGACCTCAGCTCGCTCTCAAAAGAGGTTACCCCCGGTTCGGTCTACCACTCCCGTTTTGTGGAACTTCGTTCGAAGTTCATCCATATGACTTTCATTTATACAGATGGCTCTAAGACCAATGACGGGGTCGGGTGTTCCTTTATTGTCGGGGCACAAAGTTTCAAATACCGGCTCCATGGCCATTGTTCGGTCTTCACAGCTGAGCTCTTTGCCCTCTACCAGGCTGTTCTTTACATCTGCCGCCACCGACATTCTGCTTATGTCATCTGCTCCGATTCCCTGAGTGCCATCCAGAGCCTCAGTGATCCGTATCCGGTTCACCCTTTCGTGCACCGGATCCAACGCTCTCTTCGGCAGCTGGTGGACGTCGGTTCTCCGGTTAGCTTTATGTGGGTCCCTGGCCATGTCGGTATCCCTGGGAACGAAGCTGCAGATGCCGCGGCCAAGGCTGCGGTCCTCCAGCCTCGGACAGCTTCTTGTTGTGTCCCTTCGTCAGATTTTAGCAGGGTTATTTGTCGGCGCATTTTCTCGCTGTGGCATGCCGATTGGGCTGCCCTTACAGACAACAAGCTTCGGGCCTTGAAACCTCTTCCCGTGGCTTGGACGTCCTCCACACGCCCTTCTCAGCAGGAGGAGGTAGTTTTGGCCCGGTTAAGAATTGGACACTGCCGGTTCAGCCATTGCCATCTGCTGACGGCTGCGCCGGCGCCGTTCTGCCCATGTGGGCAATTGCTGACGGTCCGCCACATTTTAATGTCCTGCCCGGCTTTTAACGCACTGCATCTCGATCTTAACCTGCCATGTACTTTAGATGCCGTTTTAGCAGATGACCCATGAGCAGCTGCTCGTGTTCTTCGTTTTATCAATTTGACAAACCTCACTAAGGACATTTGATGATGCTGTTTTTTAATCCTATGCCTGTCAGTCTGTCTTTTATCGTGTTTTCCCTTTTAGTTGTTGTTTTAAACTTGTGCCTCACGGTGCATTCTTAACGTAGTCAGGGCGCTAATGACCATTGAAGTTGTGCGCCCTAAAACCACAAAAAAAAAAAAAAAAATTTTAAAGCCACTTACGCCCCTGTGCCACGAGGCTATACCCTTCACTGTGAAGATGAAGATGACCTGATTGGGGAAAGAGCCAAGGGTGGGGTTGCCATGTTTGTCAGTAACACACACCACTCCTCTTCCCCCCTTTATTACCGATGTACGAGCAGCAGCCATTGAAGCTCGTGTCAGCCAGATCGTCACCACTTGCTCACTGTATTTACCTCCACAGGATGTGATAGATTGTGAATCTCTCACAGACTTTGTTGAGCAACTCCCCCAGCCATTCCTTCTACTGAGTGACTTTAACCCAGATAATGTATTACAGGGTTTAAATTCAACATGCCCTAGAGGTTGAGATTTGGAGAACCTCATGGTGTGTCAGGAGTTGTGCATCTTCAATACGGGCAATCTTACTCATATCTTGGCTGCTACTAAGTCGTCCTTGGCCTTCGACTTCTCTTTCTGCTCTATGGCTCTAGGAGACTTTGCTCATTGAGAAGGGACCTTCATTCCAGTGACCACTTACCACTCTCGGTCCACCTACCAGATGGGACATTAGTACAGAGCTAACTGGACGATGGCCGAGTTTCGACACGGGAGCAGTGTCCAGGAGCGGGAGGGCCACGTCACGCTAGTGACCCACCGTGCCTTTGAGTTCTCTATCCTGAAGTCCTGATGTCATCTTAGGCGGCAAGCTGTTTCGTGGTAGACTGATGAGTGCTGCTCGGCAATCCGGGTCAGTCATGCAGCTTAAGACAGTTTCAAATGTTGCCCAAGAGCAGACAATCTCGTAGCCTTTAGAGTCACGAGAGCCAGGACTTGATGAATGATTAAGGAGAATGAGAAAATGTTATGGCAAGTGTTCCTGGACTCTTATCAACTGTTTCACTTGTTCTACAAAGGTATGGGAAGCTGTTAGAAGAATTTCCAGTAAATGCAGTCATTTATCCATAGTAGTAGTGTTAAAGCAAGGGTGTCTCAAACATCATCCACGTACATTGTCCAGACAATGGCAGAGTATCTTGCAACATCTACTGCCACTGCCTGCCAGGATCCAGCATTCAGTCGCTACTGTGTGACTGTAGGGACGGGTCGGTTGGACTTCAGAGCCAACAGTTTCGACTGCCATTTCTCCATGTGGGAGCTGGATTCGTCACTGTCTGAGGCTGTGGTACTGCACCTGGTCATGACCAATTGCAGTACAGCATGTTTGACATTTGGCAGCAGTGTCAAAGGAAATTCTCCCTGGGTATTTTAATCTTACAGGAAGACCACTTTCCCAATTCGTGGAGAGAGGCAATTTTGATACCTCTTCCCAAACCAGTTAAAGATTGAACATGTCACAGTAGTTACTGGAGCATCACCTTAACAAACTGTGTAGGCGTCTGAAGCGGATAGACAACTGTTGTGTGGTTTGCATGTTTTAAACTGGTCAACTCTTTGGTTGTTCTCTGTATGGATTCAGGAGATTTCGATCTACTGTTGACAATCTGACTCTGCTACGGGTGGCCATTCAGCAGTGTATTCCTTGATATCCATAAGGCAAATGACATCACTTGGAGACATTGTTCTAGGACAGCTCTTCTAGCTCTAGCTCTAGCTCTACCTTCCCATCTTCATATGATCCTTCTTAACAAGTTGGAGACATGCTGTCAAACTGTTTTGATTAGGGGAATGGTGTTCCTCTATGAGTGTTTTAAAGTGTGCCCTCTTTGCCATGGCCATGAACAGTATCACATTTGTTGTAAAGAGTCTTGTACAGGGCTCCTTATTTGTGGGTGATTTTGCTTCCTCCAGTATTGCAACAGTGACTTGTCAGTTGCAGTTTACAGTGCAGATGTTAGAGGACAGGTTTCCAGTTTCCTGCAGATGTGTGTGTGTGTGTGGGTATGAATGCAAGTGTGCATGTGTCGGTGTGGGTGTGTGCGTGTTCATTTTAATCATTCTCATCGCATTTTTAATTTGTGTGATTTGTGTGTGGATTTTTTTTTTAATACATTATTTTAAGACATTTTAGCGGAGCACGATAGCTCTGTAGTTATATTTATGGCTGGGTCTAAACAGAGGGACTCTGTCAGTTGCTCTGTTGCTTTCCCTCATCGTGTCCACAAGGTCTGACTGCCTCAAAACTGTTCTCTCTTTGGTGTGGAATTATACATGATCTTGTGAGCTTTGGACCAGATGAAGCATGCTTAGAGTTATCTGTTAAGATTCCATGAGTGCTCTTCACTTTCTACAATGGTTGCACCCAGCAGATAAAGTAGTCCAGACTATCCAGGACACCCTCTCCACGTACAAGGGAATGGTTTATAATAAGCTGCACCTAATAAGGCCACAGCATACCTCCTTGCAGTCAGACGGGTGGGATGAGGCCCTCCTTACTCATCTGGGCATGGACTGCAGCCCTGTGACACGACTTCTTGTTCCAGTGAGAGGACTTTCAAATATGTGGTGCTTTTGGTGCACAGATCACAGTGCGCCACATTTTTGGACTGAAGGGCAGCATCTCAAATGCCAACAAATTTGCCTTCTAACTTAACTAACAGTCGAATGAATGTGGTACGGCATTCACAATTTTGTGAATTGTCACACTTATTTCCTAAAATGTCAGGGTGATGTTTTTAGTGTGTTATCAGTTGGCTGGCTCATCCATGTTTTTGGTAAGTGATCAGCCAGCCACATTTCCTTTGAATCTGTTTTTGTTTTCCTCTTGTCTTTCTTAGTTTTACTTAAGTTTTATAAAATATGTGAACAGTTTTAACACTATCTTTCATGATTTGAGCTTGTGTGATTGTGCAGATGATCATGGGTGGAACTGGGTGAGAGTGAGTGCGGTATTATCTCAGATTGTCTTTTATAACTTTTCTTGCCGTTCCCTCAGTTTTAACCACATTAATTTCCACTGATTTCGTAAGGGTGTTGATAACCACCTCACTGAGTGCCCCTAATACTCCCTCCCGAAGGTTTAGGCCAATTAGAAGGCACCGTCAGATCTTGAAAACGGTCTGTACTGTGTGTCCTTGAAAGGCTGCAAGTCTTCAACAGTAAAAACTTAATGACTACTGGGTTACTAAAGAACACTCCAAAAGTAGTAGCATGAAGAGTTACTCAAAACAATGAGTATACTGGTAAGCTGTAGCATATTGCAGGAACACCAGCCTTCATTCTTACTCTCTACGTAACCACAGTGCCGTACACATTAAGGTTACATTCATGTATTGAAAAGCATGTCCACACGTCTGTCACTTAGGCAGAGCAGTGTATGGGAAACGCCGTTAGGCTGACATGGATCAGAAGCATGTTGTCCACCACCATAAGTGTGTATCTCTTGGTCTGGGTACACCTAGTTGGGGGCAGTGACTCCAAAATTTTTGTATGGGAAAGTCACTACATTGGAGTAATAAGGCAAATATCCTGTGCAGGGGCCAAAAAAATGAAAATCCTTCAGCCTCCAGTTGTTAACACATCCTTCTCTTAGGTTTTAATAAACCAGTCCCTGTAGGCAGCTCATTAATGTAAACAGATATAGTTGTTAATGCAACAACTGTCACCTCGTATTACATAGATGAGCTCCCATCTGAATACTTAGTTGACAGTTAACTGACAAATATATCACTAATTTTTGATTCCCAAAGTTCAGTAAAATGTGACGGCTCTCTTATAGTGGAAAACACTGATGATGCTGCACAGTATGCTCCTTGTGTCTCTTGGCAGAATGTTTCACCCTGCCAACGTCTTTTACACACACACACACACACACACACACACACACACACACACACCACATGGTGAAAGGGGGGGGGGGGGGGAGAGACAGTGAATGCACCACATTAGATGGCAGTGTGGTCATATAGGGAACATGGAATGGCCTGCATGTGGCTTGGTTTCATATTTCTCAACAACATATATCACAAACAAAGCCAATTTTGGCCGGCCGAGCGGTTAAAGGCGCTACAGTCTGGAACCGCACGACCGCTACGGTCGCAGGTTCGAATCCTGCCTCGGGCATGGGAGCGTGTGATGTCCTTAGGTTAGTTAGGTTTAAGTAGTTCTAAGTTCTAGGGGACTTATGACCACAGCAGTTGAGTCCCATAGTGCTCAGAGCCATTTGACCCATTTGAAAGCCAATTTTCGCTATGATTTCATTATTTTTGATTTGTTGGGGACATAATGAACGTAAAATTTGTCATTTAAATGGAAATTGCACTGCAGTTTAATCAGTTCTATCAGCACATTCACAGGGATAGACAAAAATGCAGCAAGTTTGATGTCAATTAAGTTTTACATGTTGGAAAATAAGAACGACAGCAGTGCATCGTTGTTTCAAAGTCCTAGCTAGTAAAAATATGTTTCCTAGTAAAACAAAACTTCATTTGGAGACAAATCGAAGCAGTTTGGTAAACAAATCATGAGAATACTTCTCCCACAAGGTAAAAGAAGGGGAGAGATAAAAAAATTACAAAACAAGCTGCAATTCCTGTGGAGGCCCTTCTTTCATCTTACAAAGTTGCATACTCTGTAACAAAAAGTAGGAGATATCATATCATAGTAGAATACATTATTTTACAGTTGCTCTGTCCATGTTATGTATTATGATAGGTGTCCGCTGTCAAACGACTGGCAAGTGTGGCTCTGTCACACAACAGACCAGTCAGCTGTGAGCAGGCAGTGTGCAGCCATTGTGTGTCAGTGTTGTTGTCACAAATCGCAAAGGAGCACCGTCTCTAAATCAAGTGCTCAACACACACACTCCAGAATCTTTTGAAGAAGCGGAAAGTGTGTGCAAAGTTTTTTCTGTGCACATTGACTTGACAGTTAGAAAAAAATCATCGCAGGTGAGCAGACTTGATGTAATCAAAATGAAAGTACCATGAAATGACAATGTGCAGAAATTCACAAAAACAATCAACACTTTAATGATATAACCAACTTTCGAGCCAGAGTGACACCTAGATTGAAGAACATTCCAGAGGAGGGTTTCCTAATATGTTCACATTTCTGGGATGAATGTTCTATATGTTGTACACAATTGGGGGAGACAATGTACAACACCTGAAACATTAAAACCACCACCTAACATTCCTGTATTTTTATTAATTCTCCTATGGCCTTGTCATGTTGGTAACACCAGTTCCCACCTGATCACCAAAGTTAAGCAATGTTGGGTCCATCTAGTAGCTGTTCGGGCAAAAGTGGGTGCTGTTGTTTTAAGGAATACACAAGTTGCTGAATGATGTCCAATTGAAAGACCAGCTTGGTGTGCCAAACAATACATAATTAATAATAATAATAATAATAATAATAATAATAATAAACCCCGTGGAGGCCCGGGAAAAGAATAGGCCTCCGGTATGTTCTGCCAGTCGTAAAAGGCGACGAAAAAACAAACCACTAATAGGGCTAACCCCCCTTTTAGTGTGATTACTTGGTTCAGGACAGAACTAAAGAAGCCTCGGACAAGTGCCGTCATGGTCGGGGATGACGCTTGAACCCTATGCCCGCCCACAATGGTAACGACACTGCTAGCCAACTGGAAAAGGATTTAAATCCGAATAGAGGTGTTTTGCAGGATATGCTTCCTGCAACCACCCTAGAAGGAAAACAAAGACAGAGGATGAGATGGTCAGATGAAGTTAATCGACACCTCATGTTCTGTTATTACCAAGCAACAAACCTAGGAACCAACACAACTGGATACAGATCACAAGTATACACAACATTTATTACCAGATACCCGGAATTAAAATTTTTAACAGAACAACGACTAGCTGATCAGATCCGTGTAATAATAAAAAATAACAGGATACCCCAGTCAGAATTAGAAAACATCAAACAACAAGTACAACAAATACTGGAACAAAATAATGTGCAATCAGAAGAGGAAGAAAACACAGTAATGGACTCAAACATCCCAGAGCAAACAAACAAAGACCAACACGCATCAATTAAACAGTCAGAGGAAAACGAAATCTTAAGACAGCCACCAGAACAAGCACAAATAGAACACGAACAGAGACATGTGTTAGATATAGAAGAGAAATTTCAGCTGACATATATAGAATACAAAGACACAAATACAGACATTAGACAATTCTTGCATAGACCACCAAATAACCCACAAGTCGAAACAACAATAAAAACTATCAACACAATCATACACAACAAAATAAATGAAAACACAACTATGGAAGAGTTACAACTACTGGTTTATATAGGAGCACTCACTACACTAAATATACACACTAGGCAGAGATCAGAACAAACCAACACACAGAAGAAACGCACTAAACCAGCATGGCAACACAGGTTACAGATCAGAATAGAAAAACTGAGAAAAGACATCGGACAGCTAACACAATTTATAAGAAATGAAATATCAGACAAAAAACGAAAAAGGTTAGGTAAAATCTCGCAACAAGAAGCAATAGAGCAATTAGATGAAAAAAAGCAGAAATTGCAAGCATTCGCCAAACGACTTAGAAGATACAAAAAAAGTGAAAATAGAAGGAAACAAAACCAAACATTCAACACAAACCAAAAGAGATTTTACCAAACAATGGATAACACACACATTAAAATAGACAATCCACCAAACATAACAGACATGGAACACTTCTGGAGCAGCATATGGTCAAACCCGGTACAACATAACAGGCATGCACGGTGGATACAAGCAGAAACAGACACATACAAGATGATACCACAAATGCCTGAAGTGATAATTTTGCAACATGAAGTCACCCGAGCAATTAATTCTACACACAATTGGAAAGCCCCTGGAAATGATAAAATAGCAAATTACTGGCTAAAGAAGTTCACCTCAACACATTCACATCTAACTAAATTATTTAACAGTTACATTGCAGACCCATACACATTCCCTGATACACTTGCACATGGAATAACCTATCTGAAACCTAAAGATCAAGCAGACACAGCAAACCCAGCTAAATATCGCCCCATAACATGCCTACCAACAATATACAAAATATTAACTTCAGTCATCACACAGAAATTAATGACACATACAACACAGAACAAAATTATAAATGAAGAACAAAAAGGCTGCTGCAAAGGAGCAAGAGGATGTAAAGAGCAACTGATAACACATGCAGAGGTTATGTAGCAAACTAAAACTAAACAAAGGTCGTTGCACTACGCATACATTGATTACCAAAAAGCTTTTGATAGTGTACCCCACTCATAGTTACTACAAATATTGGAAATATACAAAGTAGATCCTAAATTAATACAGTTCCTAAACATAGTAATGAAAAATTGGAAAACCACACTTAATATCCAAACAAATTCAAATAATATCACATCACAGCCAATACAGATTAAGCGTGGAATATACCAAGGAGACTCATTAAGTCCTTTCTGGTTCTGCCTTGCTCTGAACCCACTATCCAACATGCTAAATAACACAAATTATGGATATAATATTACTGGAACATACTCACACAAAATCACACATTTGCTATACATGGATGATCTAAAACTACTGGCAGCAACAAATCAACAACTCAACCAATTACTAAAGATAACAGAAGTATTCAGCAATGATATAAATATGGCTTTGGGAACAGACAAATGTAAGAGAAATAGCATAGTCAGGGGAAAACACACTAAACAAGAAGATTACATATTGGATAACCACAGTGACTGCATAGAAGCGATGGAAAAAACAGATGCCTATAAATATCTAGGATAGAGACAAAAAATAGGAATAGATAATACAAATATTAAAGAAGAACTAAAAGAAAAATATAGACAAAGACTAACAAAAATACTGAAAACAGAATTGACAGCAAGAAACAAGACAAAAGCTATAAATACTTATGCTATACCAGTATTGACCTACTCATTTGGAGTAGTGAAATGGAGTGACACAGACCTAGAAGCACTCAATACACTTACACGATCACAATGCCACAAATATAGAATACATCACATACATTCAGCAACAGAAAGATTCACATTAAGCAGAAAGGAAGGTGGAGGGGGATTTATAGATATAAAAAACCTACATTATGGACAGGTAGACAATTTAAGAAAATTCTTTCTAGAACGAGCAGAAACTAGCAAAATACACAAAGCAATCACTCATATAAATACATCAGCTACACCATTGCAATTTCATAACCACTTCTACAACCCTTTAGATCACATAACATCAACAGATACAAAGAAAGTAAATTGGAAAAAGAAAACACTACACGGCAAGCACCCGTATCATCTAACACAGCCACACATAGATCAAGACGCATCCAACACATGGCTAAGAAACGGCAATATATACAGTGAGACGGAAGGATTCATGATCGCAATACAGGATCAAACAATAAACACCATATATTACAGCAAGCATATTATTAAAGATCCCAATACCACAACAGATAAATGCAGACTTTGCAAACAACAAATAGAAACAGTAGATCACATCACAAGCGGATGTACAATACTAGCAAATACAGAATACCCCAGAAGACATGACAATGTAGCAAAAATAATACATCAACAACTTGCCATAAAACATAAACTAATAAAACAACACGTTCCCACATACAAGTACACACCACAAAATGTACTGGAGAATGATGAATACAAATTATACTGGAACAGAACGATTATAACAGATAAAACACCACCACATAACAAACCTGACATCATACTCACCAATAAAAAGAAGAAATTAACACAACTAATTGAAATATCCATACCCAACACAACAAATATACAGAAGAAAACAGGAGAAAAAATTGAAAAATACATCCAACTGGCTGAGGAAGTCAAGGACATGTGGCATCAGGATAAAGTCGACATTATCCCAATTATACTATCAACTACAGGAGTCATACCTCACAATATTCACCAGTACATCAATGCAATACAGCTACATCCAAACATATATATAAAACTACAAAAATCTGTAATTATTGATACATGTTCAATTACCCGAAAGTTCCTAAATGCAATATAACATATACCATACAGTTACAAGGAAGTCACGCTTGACCGAGGTCCGCGTCACATTCCATTTTTAACCAGATTTAAGTCTGAGAAAAAAAAAGTCAATAATAATAATAATCCAGTCTCCGAGCATTTTGAACATTTTCTCTGCTCTTCATATGGTTTTAGAGAATAATGTTTTTCAATTGAGTAAGAATTGAAGTCTGTTTTGTGGTCATTTAACTGAACTTTTGGCAGTTACTTTGTGGAGTAGTTACCAGAAATAGTTGTAGTACAGAACTCCCATCATCACTTTCCATTGAAGAACAAGAGCAATTTCTTGATATTTCTTCAAAAGTCCACATGGAAGTCCAAGTATGTTTACTTATCACTTCAGTTGTGGAGTTTGGAGAAGCAGAGATTATCTACAAACAGATGACAAAACCCCATGAAATTTGGTACCTTCTGCAACATCCTACTTGCATGAGGTAGATTTTCACCATTGACAGTCAACACGAAATGTAGATCACAAATGAGTTTGGAAGAGGAGATGAGTCACAGTTTCCAATCGTGTGCTGAGGTTTGAAGAATTGATGATGAAAAGAATTACATTCAGATAAAAGGAGCCATTTATTTAAAAATTATATTAAGAACTTGGACTGAACTCTGATCGGTAATAAACAATTCAGAACAAAACAGTCTTAAATTTTACATACTCTATAAATCAAGTTTCATCAAAGGTATAAATTTAATTACAAACAATATCTCTGAAACAGTAATCAATCGTGCATAATTATGACAAAACAAAAGTAAATCATTATTTTTTTTAAAAAAAACCATTTAAGTGTTATGATGTAGGTAAAAATTATGTGGTAGTGGTAAATAAAATGTAAAAATCAGCTCTTGTGCATTATCAGTAGAACTGTATGCATTTCATATAATTTGTTGAAGCTGCAGAGAAAGCATATACAAGAAAAAAGGCAGACTTCTATCCACATATCATGTCTTTTGATGTTGCTGTGTGTGTCATCTTTCCCACTTTTTGTGTTCTTTATCATAATAATTCATTTAGTTTCTTCATTCGTCCTCATGCATTCTCTCTCATATCAGTTCTGTGCAGTGAACAGGTTTTGTTGCACATCTAAATATTTCTGTATTAAATCATTCGTGTTTTGTATTTCAGGTGAGGAAAACCTGCAACAAAGAGAAACCATTACTCCGACGAAAATCTGAACTTCCACATGACACATATACTCTTAAAGCTCTTATTGACCACAAGCGGGCTGACGAGTATCTTCCGACGCCACCTGATGTCAACAAGTGCTAATGAAGGCAGTTTAGTAACAGACGTGTCTGACTCGGTGGAAGCAGCGCTTGAGGCGGAGCCAGAGGACGTTGATACATCCCTACACAAGTTCCGTCAAGCAGTTCAGCAAAAGTGATAATGCAGTTGGCTGTGCAATTGCAAAATGTATTAATAGCTGTTGCAGCTGAAATAATCCTCACATTTACACTTTGAGTTGTTGCAGTTCAGTAATTTAGGAGGAGCATGATTATAAAGTGCTTTCCAGGAACATTAGAAAAATGAGTATTTGGAGACTAACAGGCCTGAAAAAATGGAGAACCTAGTCCTTGAAAAACTATAGATTTGCAGCGTTACCTCTGTATATATCCTTGCAGGCATTTTTCAACAATCCAGAAAAAACATGTTTATAGTGCCAGGAAAGCTTATGACTGTGGGTGTGCTAAGTTGACCATAAAATGTAGATAACCTATACATAATGTTTTTGTTATTGTCTGATTGTGCTGCCAGCGTATTTTCAGTGTAAATAAAGTGACTTATTACTGCTGTAAGTCACTCTGTTTCACCGATATTAATTTTCATTTTAGAGGTGATGCTTTTCTATATTGAAGGCAATAAAGTTGGGAGATACGCTGTGTAGGAAATTCTGGTAATACAATTAATTGCTTGGAAGAAACTGAAGGGATGTGTGTGTGTGTGTGTGTGTGTGTGTGTGTGTGTGTGTGTGTGTGTGTGTGTGCGTGCGTGCGTGCGTGCGTGCGTGCGCGTGCGTGCGCGCGCGTGTGTTCGTGCGTGGGTGCGTGCGTGCGTGCACATGCGCGCGCTCGTGATGAGAGAGAGCTAAATGCAGCTGAAAGTTTCATAAATTGTTATATAAGGTAACACTGCTTATTAGTATGGCAACATCATGAAGTTGTTTAGTTCAGGAATGGCAGCATTCCCTTGAACATGGGATAATTGCAGAGCATCTAGTGATACAGAATATAGCTTATTTCAAAATACTTAATGGGGTAGTCGATAATTGAGGAACTTCCAGATTCAGCGTTTGGATTTGCCAGTCTGACACAGTGAATAATGCATACTGTTGGAAAAATTGTACTTTTGTGGCCTTTCAAAGTTACGCTCAGAAGTGTTTTTGTGCTGTTATTCTCATCACTCAGTGGCCTTTGAAGCCGTACTTGGAAGCAGTCGTGAGCTTTGCACTCTTTAATGCCTGTAATACATAAGTATTGTTACCAATATAGAGAATTATTTTTATCTTGTGTACAATCCTTCCACGTGATATGTTGCGGCATGTATTTATAATGGCAAAATACAACTTCATATCATTGTTACTCTGATCAAGCATGAATGTTGATATGTGATTCAAGTTGGATTGACCATAGTGCCATAGTTTCATATAATTTGAGAGTAAAGTGTGTTTATATGGTGAGATTGATCACAATTTCTGGGTATTTTTAGTGGACTGATTTTTGTGGAGCACAGAACTGTCATTGAGCTATAACTAATAATTAATTACCTGGAAAGAGAAAGTTGACAGTGTGGCACTAATGTATGAAGTAATAGTTGAGATCGGAAGTTAGCTGTTTTTTGCAACACTGGGGAGATGTATGAGGCTTCCACCATATTTGGTTGAAGCAATTATTATTTGTAGGGAAGAGATGTTTCATGATAATAAACCTAAAATTAGAACCTAGTCATTGATGCCATGTAGTAACTCTTGAATGAAACACTGGTGGGTGCTGTTGAGAACTTTCAATGTTATCAAGTCTGTGATATTTCTGACTTGAAGAGTTTCCTTTCTGTCTGCATGTTATCGAACAGTGTTTTCAAGGAAACTTGTGTGTGACAAGGATCTTTTACTGCATGTACATCCAAAAGCATGGTATTTTTTACTGAAATATTGATGGATGATTATAAAGGCAGGAGGACCATCCTCTTTTTTTTTTAAAGGAAGCAGCTCTTCACAAATCTGTTACCTTACTGAGAACAATGTGCTTACACAGCATGACAGCAAGTTATACTGTGGTTTTTGTTATTTTGGTGATTTTGTGCAGCAATTACTTTCCATATTGCTTACTAATAGATTTACACTGAAGCTATCAGAAACTTCATTTATAATGCAACAAACATGAAAGACAGGGGTTTCTCTCTTCTTGCATATTATTTTAAGGCAGTAAGGTATGTTTTTACAACTACATGGCATGAACTTTTTCCTTTCTTTTCACTGTGACAGTATGTGGCGATCACATTGTATTTTCAGCTCATTAATTATAGGGGCTGAACTGATCAACAGAACATAGTTACCAGAAACTGTAGCTCTGTTGTGGCATGTGCTTAAAGTGACTGTAATGTGTACTTGTTGTACTGTGTGTCCGTATGTATGTATAATGCTGGCTATAATCGTGATTTTGTATAAACTACTGGACCATCAGAGTTGTGTGATATAATTTCTTGTACAGGATGTTTGGAACTCAGGAACTTTCACAATTGAAATATAAAAATTTGATGCAAGATAATGTTTGAAGCTTGTTGAGAATTGCTCTCCTGGTTTTGATTCATTTATTGTCGAAAAACCAAACTTATAACTTGGTTATTATATGGGAAGGTCTTCCATAATGTACACTAATGTGTTCCTTGAAATGAAAAGTATCACTTGAAGTTGAAGCCACATTATTGTGAGTAAAGTTCACTCCATCTTAAAACAAAGCAGACGACATATCTTTTAATACTGCCATATTGATTTGTCGAGCATTGTCTTTGTATTTTCACTAGGTGTTTTGTTTACTTTGATACTATTTTGAAAACTATTACCTTAGTTTCAAAATTCTGATGTACTTCTGTCTTTTAATGTGAAATTTATTTTAAGCCAAAGAGTTGTAATTCCATGAAAGCAATGGTGATTGTTAATATTTTTAAAATGAAATGCAGTAGAATGAGAAGCTTGGCTTAATAATTGACTGCAGGTTACTGTCTGTGGTTTCATGGCTGGGCAGTTGGACAATTTTATAAGTCAGTAACACAATTTTTGTGATCTGTTCAATATTATAAGTTGTGCATACTTTGGTTATACGTATTTATGATTCTTCAGTACAATTCCAGAATTGTGTTATAGAATAAACAAACACTCTTGAAACTGAGTGTGTCATGGAAATGTAAATGCATGCATGCCATTCATTCATTTACGAATGAATAGAAACAAATAATCAGTACATTAAGTAATATGTATATGTAAATGTAAAGTATATATACATATACAACTATTTTCCTTAAGTTTTGAGTCTTTATTGAATAATGTGACTGCACGGAGTAAGTACTGCATGTTTGGCTTTGTCTTATTTCCATATGCGCCAGTGTATCATACCAGAAATGAGAACAGGTATTTTTGTATTGGCATAACTGTTGCCATTGTGTTAGCCGATTGACAAAACCAATACTCCTAATTTTTCTTCAGCATTTGTTAGATGAACAAAAATTGTCTGTTTATAGGCTTTCCAGTACTATTGCGGTAATTCGTTATAGGTACACAGTTCTCAGTAACCAGTTTTGTTTGAATGTGGTTGTAGTTTATTATTTCAGATTTATATGGGAAAGCATGCTTTGTCATAGCAGTATTTTATTTCTGTGAAGTAAATGAGTTATTCTCTCATTAACGTAAAATGACGAAAAACAAGATCTGAGCTGTGTGTAACTGTGGCTGAATGCTGGCACAATATGTCCCTGGTGTCGGTTGTCTACAGCTAACTGAAATGAAAACAATGTAGGATCCTTACTAAATTGACTTTGAGTGACTCATATGTGAACTAATTTTTGATACGATAGTTTATTCAGTCGACTCAAAAACTATGAACTGCTAATGGTGACAGCGTACTTGTGGGTATAGCAACTGATAATTTAAAATATAGTCACAGGGAAGCCTGTCAGAAGTGTTCCTGAACACAGCTTATGAAGGAAGTATTCGGTGTTACATGTTTTGAAAATATACGTGTTGGATTGTGATCACTGATACTTTTTAATATGGAACTGCTGCTTATTGATTCAACATCCAGAATGTCTTAGATGACAACTTCTGTATTGCAATTTTTCCTCTTCAGCTTTCTACCAATGGATAGAACGTTCATCTCCGGAAATTGGGTCATATTGATCTTCCTTTTCCAAGGTGGTAAGAATTCATAAATACATGAACTATGACATTTCTAGCTTTGTGTGACATGAATGACAGAAGACACACTGCATCCGTCCGAACCCATGTACATACAAAAATATGAAACTGACTTCCGAAGAGTATAAAGTTTTAGACTATTTTATTAATAGAATACTGACTTTCAGATCTCGTGACCTTTGCTTGTCAGTCAGGCAGACGTTGCTAACGCATAATTTGGATAAATCACATCACATATTCCTTCTCGTAGATGAATGATGTCCCCACATTCTTACTACATTAAAAAAAAAATCACATTTTAAACTTTGGAAAATGAAAATTATTTAGGTATGTCATTTGTTCCAAGTATTATTTCATATACTTCCATTTTAAAAAATCTTTAAACGTGACATACTTGTAATGTTGCCTAAGCATTACTTGTGGATTACCCACAAAGAACAGTAACCCCCAATCCTCGAGATGTACCAGACATTGAATTTCTTTGATCATGGTTACATAAACAACAGTAATAAGTAGTCGCTCATTCAATATGAAGTGGAATTATTGAAGTGAATTATAGTCATAAAATGTTCTGATTATAAACTCTCTTTATATTGTCTCCTATTTCTTCATATTTATTGGCCAGTTAAAGAAAGGCTCGTAAATCAATTACACCTTTAGTTTAAATTGTGAATTATCAATTCTTCAGTTAAACAGGATGAATATTCATCACCTAACAATGCTCGTCAGACATAAAGTAGGTATCGTTACTCGTTCCCAATTTAGCGCTGCCTTAACTTTATCTGGAAATTAGTCATGTGTGTGCTACTTGTCTGGCAATCCTGTGAAAATAGGTTCTAATAGGAGGAGAGAAGGTTTCTGTGATGGAACTACTGAATGTGGAAAGTGGGAAGATAGATATGGTACTCCTGAGGAGCAAAAAAGAAAGACTAAGAATGTTAGAATGGAAGAAGAAAAGAAGACAGATCCCAAAGGTGGGTACCACCCCAGCCCCCTACACCAGGAATCTCTTCCTAGGGGATACTTCAATGGTGGGCAGGACAACAAAGATGTTTGCCAATCCTACAAAATAGTCTGTACTGGCTTATCCTTCACAGGCCCTGAAAATTGGTTCTAACACACTAATATTTACTGCCTGTGGAGAGAGAGAATAGCATCATGAACAATAACCCTGTCTGGTTAATATGCTAGATTCCTAAAGAACACTCAGGTTTACTACCCCTACATCTTGCTTGGCATTTACTTCCCTTTTGTAAGACAAAGTGGGAAAAATTAGCTGAATTACTTACACTAAATTAAGCTAACATCTCTTAAAAATTGATATAAACCCAACTTTCCCTAGTACAAAACTCTTTAATGAACAAAGTTACTACTAACCACGAGAAAAGTATAAAAACTCTACCAAACATACCAATCTCTAGCTGCACAATAGGCATACATCTCCAGTCACTGTATATACCCATTCAATTTTGACAGTAGATTATATTTTGCCATAGACATTTTGAGCTTTTCAACTCACCATATAGCGGAGATGTCGAGTCGCAGATAGGCACAACAAAAAGACTATCACAAACAAATAAATAAAGCATTCAGTCATTAAGGCCTTCATCAACAAAACACACACACACACACACACACACACACACACACACCTGCATTCTCAGGCAACTGAAACCACACGCACAAACTGGTGTGTGTGTGTGTGTGTGTGTGTGTGTGTGTGTGTCAACTTCATTTGATGACGTTAATGGCCAAAAGCTTTATTTATTTGCGATAGTCTTTTTGTTGTGCCTATATGCGGCTCAACATCTCCGTTATATGATGACTGGCAACTTTCCTCTTCGTAATATAATTACATTCCATTTATGTTCTGTGTTGTGAACAGCTCACACACTTGTGTCCTTACCATTTATTTATTACTTTAGCATAAGAATTAGACCACAAAAAACTCAGGTACGATCCTCTCTTCTGTAGATTTAGAGTAAGCCTGACAACAAACAGCGTTCTAACCTGTAGAAATCGTCAAATACACCTCCTTCTATAGCTAGATACTTCCCTTCTATGGAAGGATACTTCGTTAATAATCATCAATTTTCACAGCAATGTGAAAAATTACACAGCAGTATGTGTGTATTGCTGTAAAAACTGATGAATATTTAGAAAATATCCTTCTGTGGAAGAAGGTATCTGATGATTTCTGTGGTGCGGATGGATATGTGTGTGTGTGCGCGAGTGTATACCTGTCCTTTTTTTCCCCCTAAGGTAAGTCTTTCCGCTCCCGGGATTGGAATGACTCCTTACACTCTCCCTTAAAACCCACATCCTTTCGTCTTTCCCTCTCCTTCCCTCCTTCCCTCTTTCCTGATGAAGCAACTGTTTGTTGCAAAAGCTTGAATTTTGTGTGTGTGTTTGTGTTTGTTTATTTGTGTGTCTATCGACCTGCCAGCGCTTTTGTTTGGTAGGTCTCATCATCTTTGTTTTTAGATATACTTCTAAATAGTGACTTACTTAACCATGTAATATTACGATTGAAACACGTAAGTCACTTTTATTATTTGTGGCTTGTGACAGTTTTACATAATTTCTGCAAATTAGACACAAGAGGTCTTTTTTTTATTCACATCTGTTAATGCTGTCATGTACTCCTGACACGATTACATCTGGGTGTATATTTACAGGACGTTATATGTGTCATAGTTGCTCTGGAAAGATAGGACCACAGAGTTCACTATCTCACCGTATGAATTATGTTTGTACTTGAAGGGAGGGGGGGAGGCAGGTTGTTTGCCCTCTGCAAAAATTATGGGGCCCTGGCCTTGAGTAGTATTTTAAGACATAGAAAGAAATTAAGCATCTGTATCTGGATTTTCCTACTGCACGATAAGAACATTCTGCGCATTATCGTGTACTTAGTGCCGAGAAATGCCTACGAGAGAGAATGAGCACACTTAACTGTTTGTGTAACAGTACTTCGCATCTCATTATGTAACTGCTGGATGTAGGACAGCTGAAGAAAATACATTTTTAAAGAGGACAGCAAAAGAAGTGTTATACAGAAATCTAAATGGAAAATAGTATAACAGTAAGCTGGGACCTTGCGCGCGTCACTGGGCTTGGTCTACACAGGACAAGAATGACAGTCAGTGGCACTTGGCTGTCATTTCTGCTTGTCTGTGGAGTCGAAAAGAGCGTCAGAGACATTACCCGGGATTCATAAATTGATCCATACACTTCAGTTTGCTTAATATATGGACATGGCTATCTGCCCTCCACGTGCAATCTACTTTTTCATCTCTTTTTGCTGTGTAGTTTGAGGCGCATTGTCACGAATTGCACGGTCTCTCCCGCCAGACGTTAGAGTCCTCCCTCGGGCATTAATGTGTGTGTGTGTGTGTGTGTGTGTGTGTGTGTGTGTGTGTGTGTTGTTCTTAGCATAAGTTAGTGTAAGTAGTGTGTAAGTCTAGGGACCGATGACCTCAGCAGTTTGGTCCCTTAAGAATTCACACACACACACACACACACACACACACACACACACACACACACACACATATGTCTCTTTTTGACTGTCACAAATATTTAAAATTAGTCTTTGACATTACATAAAATTTAAACACATGTGCATAGCTGAGTTTGACTCTGTCCTTTTCACAAGTAATCAATTTACTGAACGTTAACACTAATTAAATTGTGGTTAGTCATATGAAAATACTGGTACATAATCATAGGTAAACATGAGACACATCAGAAAAGCAGATACCACATACTAGAGGAGAAAAAAAAAGAGAAAAGAATACATTGAAATTGTTAACAAAAGTGAGTTAAATAAGTCTTCCACCACTGTTATTGTAAGGGTGCATGAAGATCAGATATCTTGTTGTACCCTTAATTCGGATAACCGTGAAAGATGTTAGTGTAGTGCCTGGGATGGTAGTTCCTTCCAAGACCCCATTTTGATCTAACACAGTCAGTCAAGATAGTTGTGTCAGAGATTAATTTATGGACTTCAATAAATTCTTTTCTCAGTAAAATCTTTCATCTGTTTTAAATCCTTAGTTACACCTCTAAACTCCTAACTAAGTCACACTGTGTAGTTGTAGTTTGTAACTGTGATATTCTACTGTTAATTTCTAATTAGAAGAGTCAGTAGTGTGCTCCTTGATTGTCTGAACTGGCTTAGCTATGTTATCTTTTAAAGCAGTGTTTGTGATTTCTAGT
This sequence comes from Schistocerca cancellata, assembly GCF_023864275.1. NCBI lineage: Eukaryota > Metazoa > Arthropoda > Insecta > Orthoptera > Acrididae > Schistocerca > Schistocerca cancellata. The sequence continues at coordinate 11,975,752 of NC_064626.1, forward strand.
CTGTTGTTAAATTCATTAATTGTTTGTTCCTTTGCCTTGGCCATTGTTTTTTAAACAGTAATACTTTGAGCTTTTGCACTTGCATTCAATTCATCCCCTCGAGTTTTAGTACTCGATTCAGTCACTCTCTTAAAACAGATATTTTAAGTGGCCTCTCGCTACTACCGGCATGCGGGAATCGGATCGTATAGATCTTCCTTTTACAAGATGGTTACACTTAACAAATACGTGAACTATGACAGTACGCGTTTTCTGTGTGATACAAATGGTAGCTCTTAGCTCGTACTGCCAGATGGATGGAATACAGCTTACTGCTTTTTCTTCCACGACATCACACGCATTATCGCAGTACTCCATTCTGTTGCATGCAATGCATCTCCCCAAACAAGCGGGATACCGTGAAGCCTAGTAAAGCTACTAACGTTGTTCTGCCTTACAGACGTACCGCATCCCTGTACGTGCATAAATACAAAACAAAATTAGTAAAATAAACACTCTGAAATGCGCTGCTACTTCCCCCAAACTGGTAAGTTACACTACAGGAAGCAGGTCAGCAGTCTTCCGCAACTCGGCATAAAATGGCGGCAGGGTGCCACCTCAAATGGCTGAAACCGAATGAGAACAGTTACGTGTCTGTACTGGGATCCAGTGAGGCCATGTATCTGTGAAACTGTGCATTTGTACGCATTTGACATTTGAAGGTTTACGAATCCAAAAGACTACAAAAGTACGAGTGGCTGAAGAGGCAGCTGTGATCAGTAGATTTATGAGAGTCGTAAATGAGGTATCGTTTGGCAAAAAGCTGCAGATTCCTAAAGGAATGGTTAAAACCCAGCAGACGGGACCAATGCACACTGTAATAGTGGTATATCAAAAGTTGTAGTAGTTGTGTTATCCAGGTCTTTGCCATAAGCTGTCCCATTCCATTTGCACTTCAATGACTGATGACAAAGGGAGTATGTATACAACAAAGAAACTTCTATTCAGGGAAATAAGACTTTGATAAGTACCGTATGTTATGTTTCAAGCATATGCTTTGCTTTTTACCACACAATACCTCATTTGTGCCTCTTTGTGAATCTGCTGTCCATTACAAAGTGATTTGTGTGCTTGTGTTCTTTAGATGTGTTAGCCTTCAAGCATGATAGCATACAAATGTAGAGTCTTACAGATAAATGACCTCCTTTCTTGATGTCATTTGTTATCTGAGCTGGGGCACTCCCTGGTTTGTAGTTAAGTAGTTAACTTGTGCTGCTTGATGCTTTACCACGCTGCATCTGCTTGATAGGTTCCCGCGAATTACGCCGGATAGTATTTTAAAAACCGCACAATATTTCAGCGAGACAACTGCCCGCCATCATCAGGTGCTACTGTCGCTTCGCTGAGAAGCTCGCCAATTTATATGTTGGCTTCCTAGAACAGCGCAGGCACCTGCGGGGGCATATCGAAGACCGATCGTGGACAGCGTCGAATACCAGAGCCCTCTGTTGGACCCCGTGTACGCGAGTGAGGTGTTGGCGCGTGATTTAGGCATCTGGGCTAAGGTTTCCCATCTGCGTTGACTCGGTGCAGTTGCTAATCTGCGGCTGACGATTCCTTAGTGCTGCCAAGGCTGGCTCCCAGGCTTTGCTCAGGTGAAACCACGTGTCTCTGTTTATAAGGTCACTGCTTATACATATTTCAACCACCTCTTTGATGATGGAGTCCCAGTATGTGGAAGCATACGAGAGGATCTTGGTTTCTTCATAGTTCTTGCCGTGTCCCGTGTCAAGGCAGTGTTCAGCAACCGCAGATTTCTCTGGCTGACCCAACCTCGTGTGATGCTGCTGAAGAAATAAGGCGAGAGGTTTGCAGATCAATACCGTATTTACTCGAATCTAAGCCGCACTCGAATCTAAGCCGCACCTGAAAAATGAGACTCGAAATCAAGGAAAAAAAATTTTCCCGAATCTAAGCCGCACCTGAAATATCAGACTCGAAATTCAAGGGGAGAGTAAAGTTTTAGGCCGCACCTCCAAATTGAAACAAAGTTGGTCCATTGTAATATGAGACACAATTTAGGTCGAATGAATGACTATACAGCTACAGTAGTTTGGTTCGCGTAGTAAGCTAAGCAGTTAGGCTTTACCAGGTAGCCATAGCTATGCGTCAGGCGCTCCGTCCATAATTATACGGGTACCCTTCCTTTTTCACGTGCTTCGTCTGGTTTGGATCGATTGCTTATTTTTCTTTGATCTTATAAGTGCCGTTCTCTTTGTCATAGATGTTTACGTCACTCTAAGCTGAAAATGCATTACTGTACTGTTGTCATGCATTGTTTGACGCATTCTGATAATCAGTGTTTACGGCCTGTCGCCGCTCGCGGCGTGGCTTGCTTTTGTGCGCACTACCGCCGCTTACAATTTAAAAAAGAAAAACAGAGAAATCGTCTCATTAGCGAAACAATGGCAAGAGACTGCTATTTGTTGTTACTAACACTGCTGCTTTCTTTGACGATCAACAAGAACCAAATAATAGACTGCGTATGATAGAAGATGTTCTGAACGAGAGTTTAGCGAAAATTTTTCTGTTTGAAAATCTTTGCAGACGTCTCTTTAGTACATAACATTCTGCACAGAAATTAGTCATCTTTGATTTAAAAATCTAGTCAATTGACGTGCTTCATTTCTGACTATCACTATTAGGCATAAGAATAATACGAATATAAACATGAAATGATATGTATATTCTTCGGCGTTTGCTGTTGTCTCACTCTAGTTTCGTAGTTTTCAAGCGGACAGGATTTAAATGAGATAGCAGCAAACACGAAAGAATACATGGCAAAATGTTTATATACGTATTATTCTTATGGTGAAGAGAATACTGCATGTGATTCACAATTCATAAAAGTTCCTATTAGTAACCATCTCTTCTCATAGGTAGAAAAAATTCAGAACGTAGAGTTGGCCATATTGACAAACATCCCAAACAGTCTTGCCAGTCGGATTTTCGTAGTACAGTACATTGAAATTTTGCTACATTCGAAGACTAACAATACGGAATTTGTATTTACTTCGTTGGATAATGTATGAAAATGCAGTGGTCGAAACTCGGGGCGGAGAAAAAATTTCGTCTTCCATCGTTTTTTTTTTTTATTTATTTACTGACGCAGAGGTTTTGGCGCCAGTATTTATCTTTGTGCCTGAAAAGCATGCATGTGAATCGCTACATATATTCGACGGCAGAAGTTAGTTGTGGCGGCACCTACCAACATTTTTCAGAACTTCCGCTTACTTTGCACTCGATTCTAAGCCGCAGGCGGTTTTTTGGATTACAAAAACCGGAAAAAAAGTGCGGCTTAGATTCGAGTAAATACGGTATATTTGATGGTAGAAGTTAGTTGTAGCTGCACCTACCAACATTTTTCAGAACTTCCACTTACTTTGCACTCGATTCTAAGCCGCAGGCGGTTTTTTGGATTACAAAAACCGGAAAAAAAGTGCGGCTTAGATTCGAGTAAATACGGTAACAAGGATTCCTGCACCCAAGCAGAACATCACCATTGAAGAAAGAAGAGTGCTCCGTTCTATAAAAGAAGACAATGATATAGTAATTTTACCAGCTGACAAGGGTAATGCCACTGTTCTTCTGCCTGCTACATCTTATTTTGGCAAGATGATGGACTTACTACATGGTACAGCGTATCGTCGTCTCCAGAAAGATCCGACGGATGCTGTACAACGGAAGACATCCGCTCTCCTCAAATCCAGCCGACTTCCTGACCATCTGAAGAAGAGTTTAAGAGAACGGGTACCAGTTCCGTCACACCTTTATGGCTTGCCAAAGATACATGAGGAGAATGTTCCGCTTTGCTCTATTGTCAGTAATATAGGTGCCCCAACATACCACCTAGCTAAACATCTGGCTTCCTTTCTGAGTCCCACGGTGGGGAAATGCGAACACCATATTCGAAACTCTGAAGATTTTATACGGCGACTGAAGAACCTGCACCTAGCATCTACTGACTTACTAGTGAGTTTCAATGTGGTTTCTTTGTTCACACGGGTGCCTCTGATGGACTCATTACAACCCACAGGAGCTGAGCTGGAAGAGGACATCTTATACCTTTTCAAACACGTGCTTACCTTGACTTACTTCTTATTTAACGACCAGTATTTTGAGCGGACTGACGGTGTTGCTATGGGTAGCCCTCTGTCTCCCATAGTAGCTAATCATTTTATGGAAGATTTCGAGGACAAAGCACTTAAGACGGCGGTTTTGAAACCCAAATGTTTGTGGAAATATGTAGATGATACGTTTGTGGTATGGCCACAGGGGACAGCAACACTTCCTTCTTTTCCGGAACATCTGAACTCACTCCATCCAAGCATCTGTTTCACCATGGAGGTAGAGAAAGATGGTGAGTGCCCATTTCTGGATGTTTTAGTTCGCAGAAAAGGAGACGGCTCCTTGGGTCACAATGTGTTCCGGAAGCCTACGCACACAGACTTGTATTTACAAGCTACGAGCTGATATCGTCCCTCACGGTGCAGCAGTGTATTACGGATGCTAGTGCAGAGGGCTAGAGCCGTCTCAGATCAGGACAGCTTATCGGCAGAGCTTAGCCATCTCTGCTCTGTGTTTGCCCAGAACAGGTACTCCGAGAAGCAGATCCGGAATGCATTTCGACCAGCACGCTCCAAACCTCAACAACAGCCTGAAGAAGCAGAGAACACCACGTGGTTGTTTTTTCTACCATATGTCGGTGGCGTGTCTTTTAAGATGGGCAGAATTTTCAAGAAATACCGGATTAAATGTGTTTTCCAGCCTCCAGTACGAGTGCAATCAATGCAGGGCTCTGTTAAAGACTACCTCGGCCTGAGGAGACCAGGAATATATAAAATCCCATGCCACTGTGGGATGTCTTATATTGGCCAGACGTGTCGTACGGTTAAAGCTGCGAACATAAACGTCACACATGGTTGGGTCAGCCAGAGAAATCTGCAGTTGCTGAACACTGCCTTGACACGGGACACGGCATGAACTATGAAGAAACCAAGATCCTCTCGTATGCTTCCACATACTGGGACTCCATCATCAAAGAGACGGTTGAAATACGTATAAGCAGTGACCCAATAAACAGACACACGGTGTTTCACCTGAGCAAAGGCTGGGAGCCAGCTTTGGCGGCACTAAGGAATCGTCAGCCGCAGACTAGCAATTGGATCGAGTCAACGCAGATTGGAAACCTTAGCGCAGATGCTTAAATCGAGCACACAAACGGGGTCCATCGCTCCCGGCCGCATTTTCCCGCGCCGGGGCGCGCTTCCGCAGACCGTGACCTGTTTCTGGGGCTTTGGTATTAGACGCCGTCCTCGATTGGGCTTCGATGACGTTATGCCCTGCTGGCACCTGCACTGTTCTAGGAAGCCAACATATAAATTGGCGAGTTTCTCAGTGATGTGACAGTAGCACCTGAAGATGGCAGGCAGTTGTCTCGCTGAAATATTGTGCGGTTTTTACAATATTAACCGGCGTAATTCCCGGGAACTTATCAAGCAAGTAGTTAACTTGTTTTGCAATAATTTTTCTACCAAGTTTATTGCTGTCAGTGGCACAAGTATTTCAGTTTCCTCACTTCATTTGTCTAAATTCTAAGATCAAGATGCCACAGGAAAAATTTTAGTGTCAGTGTGTCCACCCAAAAATAATTTGGGTTTCACATGATAGCCTACACTACTGCAAATTCTGAGCCAAACTCCACCAGTTCTCTACCTTATATGACACTTCACAAAACTGACAAAGTCCAGTAGATATAGATGCCATACTGTTGCCCCAGATGACACAGCTTCCTCCTCATGACATAGCATTGCACTATCTGGTCTCCCTTCACACAGGCTTCACATTATCTAAGTGCTTCATCGTAGCTCAACAGATACTAACAGTGATGCATACAAATCCATATTGCAAATTTTTCTCCATTTTCCCATCTTCATTATGAGACACAGTTGCTACTATCGTCACATCTTGCTTCTTCTCAATAAGGTATTCGTCCTTTGCATTGTTGTGTCGGTCACTGTAGCAGTGAGGACTGTCACAAGCAAGCAAGGAAGAAGAGAAGTGGAGATGGTCAGCGGCAAGAATCCAAAAATGATGTATACATTAAACTCTCAAATGATTACAGTACTTCATTTCTAAACAGAAAATAATTCCAAAAGTGTTTGCTTCCGTCTTTGTCTCACTTGGTCTTCCACAAAGTGGTATTGTAGCTTCATCAAGTGTTGTCTCCAGTGTCTTCTATTCCTCTTTTACTGTTCCAGGTTGATTTGTGGGTGTCTTATTTCCTAAGATTATCTCTTAGTTTTCTCTGGTTTCTTCTCTTTTTCTTTCCAGACTTATTTATCTCTCTAGTCTGTGTGTTCCATTCTTTCCATCACTACTCATGGTACTCTTCACTTTCACTCTTGGATACTGACAGTATTACCCTAATTTCAGTGATGTTTCTATTCAGTTCCCTGTTACGGATGATACTACCCACAAGTGTGTTCCTTTTACATTATGAGCATTTCATTTCTTGTACCATGAATTGTGAATTGTCAGGCTGTATTTCTTGCAGAAATCTAATAGCCTTCTTTTTTCAGTATCTCGTCATATTCATTTCTCTCTGTGCCAGTCTGGGCAGAGATTTAACCTACGATGATCATATTTTGGCCATTTACTTATGTCAGTATTTCCTCCTCAAGGTTGTATTTTTTCTGACTGACAGAGCATGTACCTGCAGTACCTAAAGATTCTGTCTCTTGATTGACACTGTAAACTACTTCTTCCTGTCACTCTCCTTTCTTTGTAAGTCCGTTTCACAAGCCTCCACCCACTTTTCTTCATATTCTTAGTTCATTTCCAGTACATCTGATCAGCTTGTTTCTTTCTTGCCCCACCTCTCCCCACATTGTCTCTACCAATACTAAGATGCTAGGCTTTCGTCATTCAAGCAAATGTAAGATACGCTATAGGTTTAGCATTTAATTTCTTACCTGTTTGTACAGCCACATCCCTTTCCTTTAAATCGAACATTCCCAAAGTGTTTTTGAATATGTATGGAAAGCAATGCATGACTCTTACTAACTTGCAAGGCTGATGTAGCCTCACCAGAGTCCTGTCTCCTGATATTTTTTTTTTTCGAGATTTCTGTGGGGTCTTTGCAGCTATCTTAGAGGCTGCAAAACATGTATGGTCACCAGTTGACTTCACCCCCTTTTGCTGTTGTCATCATATTGTGAATCCAAAATAGTTTCTCCATATCAAAATTATTATAAATCAAATGAATACTATAAACGTTCATAAAAGAAGACCAGTGAGCTCTGTACATGACACAGAAACAACCTATGTGCAGTGTATGCTTTTTGGGGGGGGGGGGGGGGGATTGGGCGTCTTTTAATGCTCTTTGCTCTTTTTCCATCAGACGTACCAGTACAGTGTATCAGTGCGCATCATCAGAAATCAAGCACTGCCTGATAATGTTTTTCAAAGTTGTAGTTTATATTTTAAATGTTGTTTCTCTAAACTGGATATGCTTCCATTGTGTTTACTGGAAACTGAACAGGAATTTTTTTCACTCTTCATTTTTCACAAAGGTCTCTGCTTCAAACGTGGATATTGTAGAGTTAAAGTTTACAAATGAAAATCTTTCCTTCTTTCATATGTTGTTACAGTGCACATTTCTTTTGATATGATAGTTCTCTTTAGACACACAATTCCAGTTAGCCTAATTTTTAAAAGTTTGCTCTGGCATGTACTGCTTGATTTTCTTTACTACGTTGTCCATATTTTCTCTTTCTGTTGAAACATATTTGTGGAAGTTGTAAGTGCGAAGAGGCCTATGCCCACTTGTGTAACACGGCTCACTTACTCCACAGCTGATATGAGAGAACGTAGCTGAGCACTTAAAGATTGTCAGCTCTTCCAACTGCATGTGTGAAGTGAGCTCGTGGGAGAGGTAGAAACATATTTAAAGTTATTTTGTAAGATAGAAAATTTTTCAGTTGTTAACTGTGCCACTTTTGAATTATTCATTTTATAAAAATTGTGTTATGTAATTATGTGATATAGCATTATGTGGGACATGAATGCACCAAAGGCAAACCCACCACTAGTCTTGTCAGAAGGGCAGTGTAAAATGGCCACTAGATTCCAACCAAAATAGTAATCTACGAGGGAAAGTCGATTACTATCCGCTATTTAGTTCTATTTTTGTTTATTTTGGTAGTACTGTCCTTTTACGTTGATGACACATGCTTTGTTTATTTGTTGTTATATCTTTGCAGTTTTCAAGCTGCTAGGTTAGTTTCGTTATCGCTGCTGTGCTGTTAATCATGGCAGCTGTGCTGTCTATTTGCACCAAAGAAGAGCAACGTTCAGTGATCCGTTTTTTTGTGGTCAGAAGGCCTATCGGGCTGAAATTCATTGAAGACTTTCGGTACAGTACGGGAACAGTGTTTTGTCACAATGGAGTGCCTACAAACGGATTGAAAAATTCCGAAGTGGTTGCACAGGTGTTATACATGATGAAGAAGCTGGATGACCGTTTACCGTCACAAATGAAGAAACCATTGAGCGTTCATGTGAACTGATGCTCTTGGACAGATGATTAACTATTGACAAAGTGGCACATCATCTGCAAATTAGTCATGGTTATGTCTACGAAATCATCCACAAAGACTTGAGTTTTATAAAGTTTGTGCAAGATGGGTCCCAAAACAACTTGCATAAACAAACGCACTTGGACATCTCCAAAAAAAAAAATAAAAAATTGGATCGCTGTGGTAATGAAGGGGATAACTTATTAGACAGGATCATTACTGGCGACGAAACATGGATCCATCATTACGAGCCGGAGAGTAAACAGCAAAGTATGGAATGGAAACATTCAAATTTGCCATGCAAGAAAATGTTAGAGACCCAACCGTCCGCCTGAAAACTGATGCTTATGGTTTTTTGGGACGCACAAGGTGTAGTACTGGAACATTATGGGGAAAGGGACACAACAATATAAAGTGTATGTTACAGTGAGATGCTTACTGCCAGGCTAAAGCCTGCAGTTGGAAGCGAACGCCGGGATTGCTGTCAGAAGGTGTTGTGTTGTTGCACGACAATGCCTGTTCACATACTGCTGCCCACACTGCTGAAATTAAGGTGCCATCGATTTGCCACGGACGAAGCAGTGAAAGAAGTGGTGCCTTCCTGGCTCACAGCTCAACCGAGAACCTTCTTTTATGAGGGCGTCAGGAAGCTAATACAACGATGGCCCAAGTGCAGTGAAACGTAGGGAGACTGTCGAAAAATGATGTTCTTATAAGTTTCCTATTTGATTAAAATAAAATGTATAACTACTTTGCGGATAATAATTGACTTATCCTTGTACAGTCTCCCTCTGACAATGGGAAATTCAGACTGGATTAAGAAAAATATTATGAAAATGGTACCAGTTATATGTATAATGTCCACATCAATGTGGAATAATGGTGTGCTTTTATGTGGTGTCTATAAACCCATGGTCTAGGGATAGCATCTTTGACTTCCTGCAAAGAAATCACCCTCGTTCTGTGAACGGCCTAGTGACAGGGGGTAGTGGTTCAAGGCACACTCTTGCTCTTGGGGTGGGAAGCTGCCCCTAAAAGGTAGAAGAATCAACAATAATCAATGGCCTGAGGATGCAGAAGGTAATGGAAAACTTTACATTAAAGACACATAATTTTTATCCACAGGACATGTGGCCTGTAATTAAAAAAAGTGTCACGATGATCGCTCTGTGGGCAGAAGATTCTGGACTAGTCCCCCATTGGGATCACCAGGAGGGATCTGCCAAGGGGGGTGTGATATTGGGAAAAAGATTAAATAACCAGTGAAGGGCTAATGTTCAACAAATTGGGTTGTGGAATGACAGAAGTTTAAACATGGTAGAGAAGCTAGAAACTCTGAAATGGGAAATTCTAAGGCTCAGTCTAGATATAGTAGGGGTCAGTGAAGTGCAGTGGAAAGATGATTAGGATTTCTGGTCAGACGAGTACAGGGTAATATCAACAGCAGCAGAAAATGCTGTAACAGGAGTAGAATTTGTTATGAATAGAAATGTACAGCAGAGAATGAGGTACTGTGAACATTCCAATAATAGGGTGGTTCTCATCAAACTTGATAGCAAACCAACAACAACAACAATATTTCTGTCATATATACCAATGTTGCAAGCAGAAAATGAAGAGATAGAGGAAATAGATGAAGATACTGGATGAGATATTCAGTACATGAAAGGTGAAAATCTAATAGTCTGGGGGGATTGGAATGTGGTTGTAAGGCAAGGAATAGAAGAAAGAGATAAAGGGGAATATGGGCTTTGTGGTGAGAATGAGGGTGCAGAAAGACTAATTGAGTTTTGCAATAAATTTCAACTAGTAATAGTGAATACCCTGTTCGATAATCACAAGAGGTGGTGGTACACTAGAAAATGGCTGGGAGATTTGGAAAGATTTCAGTTATCTTACATCATGGTCAGACAGAGATTCTGAAATCAGATATTGGATTGTAAGGTGTACCCAGAAGCAGATATAGACTCAGATCACGATGTAATAATGATGAAGAATAGGCTCAACGTTAAGAGACTAGTCGAGAAGAATCAATGCACAAAGAAGTGGGATACAAAAGTACTAAGGAATGAAGAGAGAAGCTTGAAGTTTGCTGAGGCTATAGACACTGTGATAATGAATAGGTCAGTTGAAGAGAAATAGATATCTCTGAAAAGGGCAATTACTGAAGTTGGAATGAAAAATCATAAATATAAGGATGGTAACTGCAAAGAAACCACTTGTAACAGAAGAAATACTACAGTTGATTGATGAAAGAAGGAAGTGTAAAAATGTTCAGTCAGTACATCTAAGAAGCAATGGTAAGAATGAAAGAAAGGTTCAAGAGTAAGGCTTGCTGGTGACATTGCTATCCTCAGTGGAAGTGAAGGTGAATTACTGGATCTGTTGAATGTAATCAACAGTTTAATGAGTATAGAATCTGGACTGAGGGTAATCTGATGAAAGATGAAAGTACTGAGAAATAGCAGACATGAGAACAGTAAGGAACTTAACATCAGAATTGGGGATCACAAAGTAGATGAAAGTGAGGAATTCTGCTGTGTAGGTGGCAAAAAACTCAAGATGGAAAGGTACAAGCAGGACATGCAAGGCACACTAGCACTGGCAAACCAAGGCATTCTTGGCCAAGAGAAGCCTGCTGTTGGATTGCTACATAAGTTAAGTGTTTTTTCATAAGTTTAATAAACACGAGAGATTTTAATTATCAATAATATATTCTGCTTCACTATTTACAACAGTGTGCCAATGCTGGGGTAACATTTGATTCCAAAACTCTAGAAATCACATGGTTTTGACACGACGAACTTGTCAAGCCATGTTCAGAGCACATTGGCAGAATGCAGGCAGTCTTTATCATGGATCACTTCATGCAGTGTTCTTGGTCATTGTTCTTGGATAGCGTCTGCAGATGTCTCAGTTATTGGCAATAAACGTTACATCTCGTGGAAGCAATTTGCAATATCCCACACCATTACTGCTCCACCAGATGCATAATGTTACCTTTTCTGGATGCGCACAGGCCTGACCGCTACGGTTGCAGGTTCGAATCCTGCCTCGGGCATGGATGTGTGTGATGTCTTTAGGTTAGTTAGGTTTAAGTAGTTCTAGGGGACTGATGACCACAGATGTTAAGTCCCATAGTGCTCAGAGCCATTTGAAACATTTTGAACCTTGTTTGGGCTCAACCATTCCTTTCTTTTCCTTGTGTGAGAACAAAAACATCATTTTTCGTCAACAGTAAATAAACAGGATAGGAATGGCCAGCGTTGTTCACGAACAAAAGATGCACATATGGCCACCCACAGATTTTTGTGATTTTGGCTTACAGCATGCAGTACCCATACACCTGAGTTTTGAACATTCTCATTGCATACAATGTTCATCACACTTGCCAGTTCTCGAATACATTGATGTGGATCATTGTGGATTAACGCATTTAAATTATCTCCATCAAACTCCAAACATTTTCCGGAATATGAGAACTTACTAATATCAGAACGATGCTCCTCAAAATGAGAGAACCATTTTCTCGACATGATCTGTCCAGTCACATTTTCCCCATACATGACACATTTTTTATGGCTACCTCCATTGCTGTCAACCCTCTATTGAACTCAAGCAGAAGAATATTTCGGACATGTTCTGACTTCTCCACTTAGCACCTCGTTTTGTGCATCCAAAGCTCCGCTCACTCTCTCCAAATGACAAAATGTAAACTGGAATAGCAACAGTAAACTACATATAAAAAATGTCAATCAATAAATAAACCCATAGGAACCAGAATACCAACATGCTAAACAGAAACACTACAAATCTATGCACCAACCCAATAGTATCAAACATAGACCATAATTTGAGGACAAAATTTCTGAGAATGTACATTTGGAGCACAGGATTATATGGTAGTGAAACATGGACTGTAGAAAAACCAGAACAATAGAGAATCAAAGCATTTTAGATGTGGTGTGTCAGACGAATGTTGAAAATTAGGTGAACTGATAATGTAAGGAATGTGGAGGTTCTCTACAGATTCATTGAGGACAAGAGTATATGGAAAACAACAGCAAGGAGGAGGGAAAGGGTGATAGGATATTTGATGAGACATCATGGAATAATTTTCATGATGCTACAGGGTAAAACTGTAGTAGAGGGCCGGCCGTGGTGGCCAAGCGGTTAAAGGCGCTACAGTCTGGAACCGCGCGACCGCTACGGTCGCAGGTTCGAATCCTGCCTCTGGCATGGATGTGTGTGCTGTCCTTAGGTTAGTTAGGTTTAAGTAGTTCTAAGTTCTAGGGGACTGATGACCTTAGAAGTTAAGTCCCATAGTGCTCAGAGCCATTTGAACCATTTGTAGTAGAGGAGGACAGAGATTGAAATATATCCAGCAAACAATTGGGGCTATAGGCTTCAATTGTTACTGTGAGATGAAAAGGTAGGCACAGAAGAGGAATTCGTTGCAAGTCACATCAAACCAGTCGGAAGACTGGTGAACCAAGTACACACATTGTGTGTCAGACAAATGCAAAGTTGAGCACAGTCACAGACTGCATAAAAACTTTGACAGATTAAAACTAGTAATGTCTGAGTACCAAGTATCGTTAGTGAATTACACGTTGATGGAACTTGCCCATTACTGTGTCCTTAAAAACATATACCAATTCTGATATATGCTTCTCTCTGCCCTGCCATGAAAAATTGTGTGTTTTTTGCTTGTGTTCAGATCATTTTTTTATATTTCGATTGTGGCTAAAATTTTATTAAAATCCAATAAGGATAAATAAAAATTAGGATGTAGGTCAGCACCATCAATTGCAAACGAATCTGTTTGTTATAAAAAGCACAAATGTCCAGTGTTATGCCTTTCAATATGATACCAAGACAGTACTTTAAAAGAGCGGAATTGGGCAGAAGATACGGAGTGGGACCTCATGATGTCTGAGAGAAACAGAGCCTCTAAGACATTGGTAGGTGTACTGCGTCGTGATAAGCACTGGCACAATTAGTACGCAATTCATTCTTATACAGTATTTAAGAAATCTGGAGGCAGCATCATTTCTACCCCATGTGGATTCCTACCACTATGTTAGAATGCTTGTAGAAGTGGATAGTTCCTGTGAATTATTATGGGTGGAGGCTACACTCAACAACTGAGCTAGGTTAATAATTGGCTCCTTCTACCGACTTCCTGACTTAGCAGCATTAGTGGCAGAACAACTGGGAGAAAATCTGGAATACATTTCACATCAATTTTCTCAGCATGTTATAGTCTTAGGTGGAGATTTCAATTTACCAGATATGGCCTGGGACACAGATGTTTAGGACGGGTGTTAGGGGCAGAGCATCGAGTGACATACTGAGTGCACTATACGAAAATTACCTCGAGCAATTAAACAGAGAACAGACTCGTGGAGATAACATCTTGGACCTACTGATAACAAACAGACCCGAACTTTTTGACTCTGCAAGCGCAGAACAGGGAATCAGTGATCATAAGGCCGTTGCAGCATGCCTGAATATGAAAGTAAATAGGAACATAAAAAAAGGGAGGAAGGTTTATCTGTTTAGCAAGAGTAATAGGAGGAAGATTTCAGACTACCTAACAGATCAAAACGAAAATTTCTGTTCCGACACTGACAATGTTGAGTGTTTATGGAAAAAGTTCAAGGCAATCGTAAAATGCGTTTTAGACAGGTACGTGCCGAGTAAAACTGAGGGACAGGAAAAACCCGCCGTGGTTCAACAACAAAGTTAGGAAACTACTGCGAAAGCAAAGAGGGCTTCACTGCAAATTAAAACGCAGCCAAAACCTCTCAGACAAACAGAAGCTAAACGATGTCAAAGTTAGCGTAACGAGGGCTATGACTGAAGCGTTCAGTGAATTCGAAAGTAAAATTCTATGTACCGACTTGACAGAAAATCCTGGGAAGTTCTGGTCTTACATAAACTAGTAAGTGGATCGAAACAGCATATCCAGACACTCTGGGATGATGATGGCATTGAAACAGAGGATGACACGCGTAAAGCTGAAATACTAAACACCTTTTTCCAAAGCTGTTTCACAGAGGAAGACTGCACTGCAGTTCCTTCTCTAAATCCTCGCACAAACGAAAAAATGGCTGACATCGAAATAAGTGTCCAAGGAATAGAAAAGCAACTGAAATCACTCAACAGGGGAAAGTCCACTGGGCCTGACGGGATACCAATTCGATTCTCCACAGAGTACGCGAAAGAAAGAACTTGCCCTCATTCTAACAGCCGTGGACCGCTGCCATATGTGTCTAGAACGGAAGGTTCCAAATGATTGGAAAAGAGCACAGGTAGTTCCAGTTTTCAAGAAGGGTCGTCGATCAGATGCGAAAACTATTGATCTATATCTCTGACATCGATCTGATGTAGAATTTTAGAACATGTTTTTTGCTCACTTATGTTGTCATTTCTGGAAACCCTGAATCTACTCTGTAGGAATGAACATGGATTCCGGAAACAGCGATCGTGTGAGACCCAACTCGCTTTATTTGTTCATGAGCCACAGAAAATATTAGATACAGGCTCCCAGGTAGATGCCATTTTCCTTGACTTACGGAAGGCGTTCGATACAGTTCCGTACTGTCGCCTGATAAAGAAAGTAAGAGTCTATGGAATATCAGACCAGCTGTGTGGCTGGATTGAATAGTTTTTAGCAAACAGAACACAGCATGTTGTTCTCAATGGAGAGACGTCTACAGACCTTAAAGTAACCTCTGGCGTGCCACAGGGGAGTGTTATGGGACCATTGCTTTTCACAATATATATATAAATGACCTAGTAGATAGTGTCGGAAGTTCCATGCGGCTTTTCGCGGATGATACTGTAGTATACAGAGAAGTTGCAGCATTAGAAAATTGCAGCGAAATGCAGGAAGATTTGCAGCGGATAGGAAGTTGGTGCAGGGAGTGGCAACTGACCCTTAACATATGCAAATGTAACGTATTGCGAATACATAGAAAGAAGCGGAACAAACACTGGTAGCAATTACTTCTGTAGAATGTCTGGGAGTATGTGTACGGAACTCTTTGAAGTGGTATGATCACATAAAATTAATTGTCGGTAGGGTGGGTGCCAGGTTGAGATTCATTGGGAGAGTCTGCAAGACGGGCGCTCTGCATCGCGGTGTAGCTTGCTGTCCAGGTTTCGAGAGGGTGCGTTTCGGGATGAGCTATCGAATATATTGCTTCCCCCTACTTATACCTCCCGAGGAGATCACGAATGCAAAATTAGAGATATTTGAGCGCGGACAGAGGCTTTCCGGCAGTTGTTCTTCCCGCGAACCATACACGACTGGAACAGGAAAGGGAGGTAATGGCAGTGGCACGTAAAGTGCCCTCCGCCACACACCGCTGGGTGGCTTGCGGGGTATAAATGTAGATGTAGAACTGTGAATTTAAAATTGACCATTTCTTTTAGGCGTAATTATACCTTTTATTTCTTTACCTAAAGAAAAAGTATTTGTAGTTACCATGTGTAGATCACATATTGTATTTTGAATTTAAATTGTACAACTATTGTTTCTGCTCTAGTTATTAGAAATGGAAATATTTAATGTTACTCTTTTACAATAAGATGGGATATGAACCTTCCCTCAAAGTCAAAAGTTCACGGAATACACACACATGCAGCATTTTTCTTTCATTGTCGGGTCATGTTGACATAGAAGTTGTCACCTTTCCTTTTGCACTCTTGCTTTAAGTTTTGTTCTTGATAAAGTAATGAATTTTATTATTTTCCTTCGAACTTAAAGCTATTTTTTTCATATTTAAATATACTCAATGGATTTGCAACTACCAAATGGCTACTGAATAATTACGTTAGAATTTTAGTCTCTTAATGCTGTATGGAAAATTCACTTTGTCTCACACAACCGCTATTTCCTTTAGCGTGTTCAGTAGGAGGCAATAGTGCCTGGAAACATGCACGGGTTTGTTACGTTTATTCCCTCTCTAAAGTATTCATTTCAAGCCGCACGTCCTCCAATCATGCACGGGTTTGAAACGCAAACTTTTCCTCCAAACACTCAATTAAGGCAATGCAAGAACATAGCCATGAGGATTGCGCGCGTATTTCGGGTTGCTTGCCTTTCTTCCACCAGTCACGTTTGTATTTTCATTGTGCAGCGGCTGAGGTTACGTTTTTAGCGTGTCCTGTCCGTTAATACAGAACTTCAGAAGGTGGTGTGGTGGACAATTTTGAAGTTTAAATTATGATGGAGACAAGGGGTGGCTTCTGAGATAGTACCGCTGTGTCGTGACATCACTTTTATGAGAAAGAAAGAAAGAGAAATCTATGCGAACTGCACATAAAACATTGTTTCAGAGTACGTATTCTCTGATTTGAAGAGGCGCATTTGGCCATGTTTGCTGTCGCGCCTCTGAAGCTTGGTGCCAACTGCAGCATGTGCACCGTCTGCCGTCATGAGCAGCGTGTGAAAGGCTCAGCCGTCGGGTTATACACGCTCCCGTAAACAAGCAAACGTGTTTGACAAAATCGCTTTTATCTAGCCACGGATTTGCCAAGCAAGCCCGTACACGTTCAAGCGATGTTCGTCAGTGTAACATCACTTTGAAGGAAACGCTGTTCGTGTGTGTTTTGATCCACAAATGCAAACAGAAGCCCTGGCACTGACTTTATCAATGTTTTTAAAGAAAAGGAAGAAAACTAGGCTCTGGTCTAGGGAGTGGCTTAAAATGATATTTACACATGAAAATATGCTGAAGGAAACATTACTCACAGAGCCTGACTATTATATCAACTTTCTTCGAATGAACGATGAAACTTTTTAAAACTTAGTAAGTTCTTCCTATGAGAGAAACTTGCCTGTCAACTTCGCTATTCTAGCCACAGATATGTCAAACGAGGTGGTACACGTAGTAAGAAAGTTTGTCAGTTGAACCTTATTTGTGAAGCAGACACTTTTCGTACATGTATTTTGGCACTATTGGGAGTAGCTACAAATGCAGATAAAGCATTTCTGATATTGCCTCTGGCACTGTATTTTAAAAAAATGCAGATAAAGCATTTCTGATATTGCCTCTGGCACTGTATTTAAAGAACAAGAAATCAAGACGCCGTCCAGGGAATGATATAAAATTAGAAATATGCGACTGGACACGGGTCAATGGAAATGTTTCACTCAGAACCTGATGATTACATCAACTTTCTGCACGTGGACCCTACAACGTTTAATAACTTATTTAGACACATGCGAAAATTTATTCTCGTCTACTTGGACTTTTAATGGCAGGTCATTAAAATACCGCAAAAAAATAGCCCACATCGTCCATGGAAGAGTAGAACTTCGATTTCTTTTATTTCATTCTACTACGCTTATACGTCACTGTATGCGTAAAATATTGATTTTGTTCATAATCTCTTCATACTTTTATATAGCTGGGAATGATATGGTACCCCTACCATTTTGGCAATTATCAGTGGTATTTTGTTTTTATACTTGATCGTAGTTTTCATAGTAGCGGAAACTCACGATACAGTGAGATAAATTGTTTTATTACAATCTTTCGCTAAACATATGCGGCGAAACGTAAACACAAACAACGTTCGACATCTTTTGAAAGTTAATCAATCAAAATGTCTCTGAGTCAAACACAATCTATGCTTGACAAACATGTCAAACTGCACTGTACGCGGTCAAATACTTGGCAAGCATAATGAATTCAGACAAAATATTTGATCGTTTACGGGGCCTTTTTCATGATATAGGTGGAGCTGCAGAGATCTAAGTTCCTAAAATAGTGCCAGGGAGTAGTAAAGTGCAGCACCTATAGCGGCATGATCTGCCATCTAGCGACCATCGGGGCTCACACGTTTTGTAATCCAGTGTTATAATCTTTTTGTAAGTTAATACGAATGCGAATCGTAATCGCAAATTAATGCTCAATTAAATAGAGTGCAGAAAATGCACTTAAATATCGTTCTAAATTGCTGCACATAATTCGAATATAATGATGCCCATAGATTTCGAAACAAAGAGACGTTATTTCAATACCTGTATATTTCATATCATTAGGGCCATTGGTACAGAACAAAAAAACTAACATATTCACCACCTGTTGAGCATCTGTTTCCCAAACAACGTAGTATGTATGTTTATACTTACTACATTCCTGTAATACAGTTCTGTACAAACACGTTGTAGTTTATAACTGTGAAGTTTCATATCAGCGCACACTCCACTGCAAAGTGAAAATCTCATTCTGGAAACATCCCCCAGGCTGTGGCTAAGTCATGTCTTCCGCAATATCCTTTCTTCCAGGAGTACTAGTTCTGCAAGGTTCGGAGAAGAGTTTCTGTGAAGTTTGGAAGGTGGGAGACGTGGTACTGGGAGAACTGAAGCTGTGAGGACGGGTTGTGAGTCGTGCCTGGGTAGCTCACTTGGTGGAGCACTTGCCCGCAACAGGCAAAGGTCCCGAGTTCGAGTCTCGGTCCTGCACACAGTTTTAATCTGCCAGGAAGTTTCATATCAGTGCACACTCCGCTGCAGAGTGAAAATCTCATTCTGGAAACGTAGTTATTGTGAAGTCAGGTATTTGAAACAATGTAGGTGTGTGTGTGTGTGTGTGTGTGTGTGTGTGTGTGTGTGTGTGTGTTGTTACCTGTAAGTGAAAATTCAGTTGGCTGTGAAAGCAGCAAACATGAACACAATAGCTAAGTTATTAAAAATGCCATTTAGCAATAGGACTGATAATGAAAAATTTCAGATAAAAGCCCTGAATCTGCATCAGCAAACAAAAAAATCGAAGCCATATGTTCAATCCAGAACTTACCAAAAGAACAAATGAATTTGTGGCTGTGAAGAAAACAACGCTGGTTTTCGGCTTCCTTGTGAGTTATTTGGAGATGATCAATGGTGTAATAGCAGAATAACTGATATTGGGTATACATGGTTTAAAATGAAAGTACATGAAAAGTCGAAGCGACACATCACTAATCTACTTAGTCATTCATTTCGGAGGTTCGAGTCCTCCCTTGGGCATGGGTGTGTATGTTGTCTTTAGCGTAAGTTAAAGTTGGATTAAGTAGCGTGTACGCCTAGGGACTTACGATACAGTTTGGTTCCATAGGAGCTTACCACCTCTACCATCACTTTCACTTCTAGGCAAAGCCAACATTGAGCAGAAAATAGATTCGCAATATAGACATACAATTGACAGCCACAACAAATGTATAGAAAAGAATACAATTATTAAACTATACGAAATAAAATCGTCAACTTCTCAAGGGTTTGCATCAGGACGTTCAAACTGCATGGTTGGCCAAGGGGCATGATGGGAATTAGTATGTGCAAGCATAGTTTGGTTTAACGACGAAGCCGACTTTCATTTGGATCGGTTCGTCAATAAGCAAAATTGGCGCATTTGGGTGACTGAGAATCCGCATTTCCTGATCGAGAAGCCTCTCCACCCTCAACAGATGATACAGTGGTGTGTAATGTCCAGTCACAGAATAATCGGTGCGATATTCCTTGATGGTACGGTAACTACCGAACGGTACATGAAGATTTTGGAAGACGATTTCATCCCTATTATCTAAAATGACCCTGATTTCGACAAGACGTTCATGCAAGACGAAGTTCGACCCATCGAAGCAGGAAGTTGTTTGATGTCTTGGAAGAGCACTTTGGGGACCACATTCTGCCTCCAGGATAAGCAGTGGCCACTGGCGTGAGCCTCGAATGGCCGCCATATACTCTATATCTGAACTCGTGTGACTCCTCTTTGTGGACGTATATTAAACACAAGGTGTACAACAATAACACCAAAACTATTGCCGAGCTGAAAACAGCCATTCATGAGGTCATTGACAGCATCGATGTTCAGACACTTCAGAGCGTCTTGCAGAATTTTGCTATTCGTCTGCGCCACATCAGCGCCAATGGCGGCAGGCATATTGAACATGTCAGTAGCAGGGCAATGGGGGTGTCACAACATGCGGCATTGTTGCCAATTTATTCAAGATGACGCCGATGACGTCATCAAAGATGGCAGCATATAGAGTTGGCAACAGTGTGTGACATCGTCCAAAATGGCGGATTTTGGCGGGAAAATAGGCCAATTGTGATATGTTCACTAACCTAACTATCGAGAAAAAATGGCGGGTAAGTTTGAATTTTGGCAGGGAAGATAGACCAATTGTGCTATGTCCACTAACCTAAGCCTCCAGAAGAAAAAATGGCGGGACGTTTGAATTCCAACAGGATAATGTATGAAAAACAGTATTTATCTTTATTATTATTCATTATTATTGATTATCATTTATTAACATTCACTGTCTATTATTATTATTTAAATAGACCTCCAGAAAAAATAGGCGCCAAATTCAAATTCCAACAGGATAATGCATGAGAAACCGTACTCATCTTTTATTATTATTATTATTATTATTATTATTATTATTTCACTTCTTTCTCAGACGTTATATCTGGTTAAAAATGGAAAGTGATGCGGACCTTGGTCAAGTGTGATTTCCTTTTAACTGTACGGTATATGTTACATTGCATTTAGGAACTTTCGGGTAATTGAACATTTATCAATAATTACAGATTTCTGTAGTTGTATATATATGTTTGGACGTAGCTGTATTGTGTTGATGTACTGGTGGATACTGTGTGGTATGACTCCTGTAGTTGATAATACAATTGCTGTAATGTCAACTTTATCCTGATCCCACATGTCCTTGACTTCCTCAGCCAGTTGGGTGTATATTTCAATTTTTTCTCCTGTTTTTGTCTGTATATTTGTTGTATTGGGTATGGATATTTCGATTACTTGTGTTAATTTCTTCTTTTTATTGGTGAGTATGATGTCAGGTTTGTTATGTGGTGTTATTTTATCTGTTATAATGGTTCTGTTCCAGTATAATTTGTATTCATCATCCAGTAGCATTTTGTGGTGCATGCTTGTATGTGGTAATGTGTTGCTTTATTAGTTTATGTTGTATGGCAAGTTGTTGATGTATTATTTTTGCTACATTGTCATGTCTTCTGGGGTATTCTGTATTTGCTAGTATTGTACATCCGCTTGTGATGTGATCTACTGTTTCTATTTGTTGTTTGCAAAGTCTGCATTTATCTGTTATGGTATTGGGATCTTTAATAATATGCTTGCTGTAATATCTCGTGTTTATTGTTTGATCCTGTATTGCGATCATGAATCCTTCCGTCTCACTGTATATATTGCCGTTTCTTAGCCATGTGTTGGATGCGTCTTGATCTATGTGTGGCTGTGTTAGATGATACGGGTGCTTGCCATGCAGTGTTTTCTTTTTCCAATTTACTTTCTTTGTATCTGTTGATGTTATGTTATGTAAAAGGGTTGTAGAAGTGGTTATGAAATTCCAATGGTGTAGCCAATGTATTTATATGAGTGATTGCTTTGTGTATTTTGATAGTTTCTACTCGCTCTATAAAGAATTTTCTTAAATTGTCTACCTGTCCATAATGTACTTTTTTATGTCGATAAATCCCCTTCCTCCTTCCTTTCTGCTTAATGTGAATCTTTCTATTGCTGAATGTATGTGATGTATTCTATATTTGTGGCATTGTGATTGTGTAAGTGTATTGAGTGCTTCTAGGTCTGTGTTACTCCATTTCACTACTCCAAATGAGTAGGTCAATATTGGTATAGCATAGGTATTTATAGCTTTTGTCTTGTTTCTTGCTGTCAATTCTGTTTTCAGTATTTTTGTTAGTCTTTGTCTATATTTTTCTTTTAGTTCTTCTTTAATATTTGTATTATCTATTCCTATTTTTTGTCTCTATCCTAGATATTTATAGGCATCTGTTTTTTCCATCGCTTCTATGCAGTCACTGTGGTTATCCAATATGTAATCTTCTTGTTTAGTGTGTTTTCCCCTGACTATGCTATTTCTCTTACATTTGTCTGTTCCCAAAGCCATATTTATATCATTGCTGAATACTTCTGTTATCTTTAGTAATTGGTTGAGTTGTTGATTTGTTGCTGCCAGTAGTTTTAGATCATCCATGTATAGCAAATGTGTGATTTTGTGTGGGTATGTTCCAGTAATATTATATCCATAATTTGTGTTATTTAGCATGTTGGATAGTGGGTTCAGAGCAAGGCAGAACCAGAAAGGACTTAATGAGTCTCCTTGGTATATTCCACGCTTAATCTGTATTGGCTGTGATGTGATATTATTTGAATTTGTTTGGATATTAAGTGTGGTTTTCCAATTTTTCATTACTATGTTTAGGAACTGTATTAATTTAGGATCTACTTTGTATATTTCCAATATTTGTAGTAACTATGAGTGGGGTACACTATCAAAAGCTTTTTGGTAATCAATGTATGCGTAGTGCAACGACCTTTGTTTAGTTTTAGTTTGCTACATAACCTCTGCATGTGTTATCAGTTGCTCTTTACATCCTCGTGCTCCTTTGCAGCAGCCTTTTTGTTCTTCATCTATAATTTTGTTCTGTGTTGTATATGTCATTAATTTCTGTGTAATGACTGAAGTTAATATTTTGTATATTGTTGGTAGGCATGTTATGGGGCGATATTTAGCTGGGTTTGCTGTGTCTGTTTGATCTTCAGGTTTCAGATAAGTTATTCCTTGTGTAAGTGTATCAGGGACTGTGTATGGGTCTGCAATGTAATTGTTAAATAATTTAGTTAGATGTGAATGCGTTGAGGTGAACTTCTTTAGCCAGATTTTTGCTATTTTATCATTTCCAGCGGCTTTCCAATTGTATGTAGAATTAATTGCTCGGATGACTTCATGTTGCATAATTATCACTTCAGGCATTTGTGGTATCATCTTGTGTGAGTCTGTTTCTGCTTGTATCCACCGTGCATGTCTGTTATGTTGTACCGGGTTTGACCATATGTTGCTCCAGAAGTGTTCCATGTCTGTTATGTTTGGTGGACTGTCTATTTTAATGTGTGTGTTATCTATTGTCTGGTAAAACTTCTTTTGGTTTGTGTTGAATGTTTGGTTTTGTTTCCTTCCATTTTCAATTTTTTTGTATCTTCTAAGTCGTTTGGCCAATGCTTGTATTTTCTGCTTCATTTCATCGAATTGCTCTATCGCTTCTTGTTGTGAGGTTTTACCTAACCTTTTTCGTTTTTTGTCTGATATTTCATTTCTTATAAATTGTGTTAGCTGTCCGATGTGTTTTCTCAGTTTTTCTATTCTGATCTGTAGCCTGTGTTGCCATACTGGTTTTGTGGGTTTCTTCTGTGCGTTGGTTTGTTCTGATCTCTTCCTAGTGTGTATATTTAGTGTAGTGAGTGCACCTAGATAAACCAGTAGTTGCAACTCTTCCATAGTTGTATTTTCATTTATTTTGTTGTGTATGATTGTGTTGATAGTTGTTATTGTTGTTTCGACTTGTGGGTTATTTGGTCTATGCAAGAATTGTCTAATGTCTGTATTTGTATCTTTGCA
Organism: Schistocerca cancellata; assembly: GCF_023864275.1. Taxonomy (NCBI): domain Eukaryota; kingdom Metazoa; phylum Arthropoda; class Insecta; order Orthoptera; family Acrididae; genus Schistocerca; species Schistocerca cancellata. The sequence continues at coordinate 11,999,826 of NC_064626.1, forward strand.
TTCTATATATGTCAACTGAAATTTCTCTTCTATATCTAACACGTGTGTCTCTTCGTGTTCTATTTGTGCTTGTTCTGGTGGCTGTCTTAAGATTTCGTTTTCCTCTGATTGTTTAATTGATGTGTGTTGTTCTTTGTTTGTTTGCTCTGGGATGTTTGAGTCCATTACTGTATTTCCTTCTTCTTCTGATTGCACATTATTTTGTTCAAGTATTTGTTGTACTTGTTTGATGTTTTCTAATTCTGACTGGGGTATCCTGTTATTTTTGATTATTACACGGATCTGATCAACTAGTCGTTGTTCTGTTAAAAATTTTAATTCTGGGTATCTGATAATAAATGTTGTGTATACTTGTGATCTGTATCCAGTAGTGTTGGTTCCTAAGTTTGTTGCTTGGTAATAGCAGAACATGAGGTGTCGATTAACTTCATCTGACCACATCATCCTCTGTCTTTGTTTTCCTTCTAGAGTGGTTGCAGGGAGCATATCCTGCAAAACACCTCTAATTGGATTTAAATCATTTTCCATGGTGCTAGCAGTGTCGTTACCGTAGTGGACGGGCATAGGGTTCAAGCGTCATCCCCGACCATGACAGCGCTTGTCCGAGGCTTCTTTAATTCTGTCCTGAACCAACTAATCACACTAAAAGGGGGGTTAGCCCTATTAGTGGTTTGTTCTTTTCGCCGCCTTTTACGACTGGCAGAACATACCGAAGGCCTACTGTTTTCCCGGGCCTCCACGGGATTTATTATTATTATTATTATTTCTGTTTCTCTAACAATTCTATTTATAAAATATCTTGTTTGTTTTTTCTAGATGATTATACACAATTAATGAGCGATGGGCTCGATGAGATTTTTGAGGGGGCAGTAGACTGCCCCAATGAAGTGTTCACACCTTGGAGTCAGTGCCAAAAAGATAATTAGTCCCTCTCCTTATAACCATGCGTGTGATCGTTAGAATCCACGTACGTACACAACGTACTTATTTACTTTGTCTCTACAGAGATCGACTCTCAGGAGCGCCCCCGGAGATGTGCATCGCCGGTCAAAGCGCCCCTGTTTGGCGCACGCGAAGCTGCCGCCTTTGTCAAGGTCACCGAAGCCGTGCCCGACAGCTCCCGCGCCTGGACTCCCCTATGCCAGCACGTGCGTCAGCTGCCGTCACGGGCCCGCCCCCGGCTGCTCACACTGGGGCATGCTCTCCGCTCCTCACCATCGTGCGAGGTACACCACGCCTTGCCTAGTTATAACAATAGTATTAGTGATCATTCTGTGGCTTGTGGCAGTTTTCTAATACGCCCTTTTAGTCAAGTAGATCAGGTCGGTGACACCATACCGCAGTTATAGTACTCAGCGATTGCCGACGCCTTTGAGGAGCGAATCTCAGTCACTAGAATCGAAAACCTGGCAGGGGGATACCGCAATCCTGTTGGATTTTTTTAAATGCGTGCCTCCCTGTCCTGGAAACCGAGCTCCTCAAGGTAGTCGATAATCCGTGTTACCCCACTGTTAAGTTCAGTGCAGTGCTATGCATTGAGTTATCGCAACTCCCCCCCCCCCCCCCCCCCCAAAGATCGGTCTGGTGATGGAGAGACCGGCATTCATTATCTTTGGGGGATATTGGCGTGATAACGCGGAGTACATCGATCGCCAAGTGGTTTCGTAAATCCACCTTGAGTGTCATATTGTGCCGGTTTTCTGAGATGGAAGTCAACGGCTCAGCTAAGGCACTCAGCAGAATTCTACACCTGGACATCCATATACATGTCCACGATCCGTTAAATGGAGATATAGCTCACAAGAGGGCGTGCATTAATGTCCAAAATAGAAAAGATCACGCTTGTTTTGCATGGTCAGTCCTGGCTTGCGAAAGAAAGTATAATTATAGAGATTGCCCTCATCGTCCAGGTACATAGAAAGTCAGTGGCCCCCCTGCAGGTCTGGGGTAAGAATAGGCCCGAGGTATTCCTGTAACATTACGAGTCAAGATAGCTGTAACGGAAACTGAATAGCGTAAAGTTATCATCAAAAAACGCACGCCGCGCGATTTAATTGAATAGCGTAAAGTTATCATTAAAAACGCACGCCGCGCGATTTGTGACGATTTGTTTGGTCATAATAGTAGTAACATGCTTTCGAATACAATTAAAATATAAAGGCGATACCTGTTTAGTGTTATTGGAAACAATATGTAGTAAATTAATGAGTAAGGTAGCCGATCCTATAAGAAGAGGTGAAATTGGGCATATTTAGGTGTTTTGCTTTATGTCGACTAAGCCCATGATACGGCGTCTTTTTTTCCGTTTACTCTTAGAAAGAAAACAAACAAGTAACGAAGTGCTAATTGTGCGTTGTGAAAAATATAGGGGCGAATTTTAAATAGCTACAGTGCATAATCAGACTAACAAATGGACATTCAGTTACGCGAAATAGCGGACAGCGAAGTGTGGTCATTAAATTGAGTACTCCCACAGGGCGGTCAATTCCGGGATAAGTCTATTCGCATCTCACGAGGGACGCGGTATTGAGACCGGTTTTTTTTCTTATTGTATCACGGAGAGCGGGCTTCAATTTATAAAAAGGAGAAAAGCTGTATCATTATCATTGACTGTTGGTGTTAAGCAACCAAAACTGTTCATCAAAGGGTTTCGGTGAATGAGTGGTGAATGCGAAATGAAACTGTGAACGAAGTTATATTAAATAAAGCAGAAGAGACAAGACAGTTTGGTCGTATCTGTTATTATTCCATCAACCGTAACATTTCTTCTCGTTGTACGAAGCCTTTATAGACGATCGTTATGACAATTTGCTTTGAAGGGATCTCGTTACGAGTTAAGTTTTGGGGACCTGGTCAACAAGGGATAGTTCGTAGATCTTAACTACTGCAGCTATTCTGGAATCAGGTGCTACCGTGACCGTTGTGTGTTGTCAATGGCTTACGGTCATCATATCTCATGTTCTAAGGTCGACGCGCCTTTCCTCTTGGTATAACGGTGTCTCACGGTAACAACGACAACGCCGACGGCGAATGAAGATACGGTAGAAGTGGCGCCACAACGTGCGGCTCGATCGAGGAGGATTGCTGCATCGAGTCGAGTGTCATCCGGATTCACGAACCCTAGAGTTGGAAAATATAGTAGCAGCCAGTGAGTCTGTCCAATGAAAGAGGTATTCTTCAATAATCGCTAAAAGTGAGCGATACTACCAGGTATGATTAAAATAACTGTATAATTATATAAAAAAAAAGAAGTTGAGACTTGTGATTTCGGTAGATAAATATATATAAATACATAGTGAAAATAAGTGTATGCCTTGGTAGTGAATAATCATGTCAAAACGAACGAAAAGAATACATGATAATGTGCAGTTGAGTAGAGTAATGAGTAGAGAGAGAGAGGAAAGTGAAGAGGATATGGATGATGCATCCCATGAGCTCAATCTGGGACAGGAGACATGTACAGATAATAATATAGTTATTGATTTAGAGCCGTTAGGAGATTCAAATACAATGATAAGTAAGGTAAGCAGCGTGGGAGAACATAAAGATCTTGAGGTTTCGGAAGTAGATCAGCAAGTTGATCCTCAAAATGGAAATATTAATCAAAAAATGTTTGATATGCTGGTATCAATAAATACTCAAATGGGTGTAATGAATGGAAGACTTGGTTCACTAGAAAAAGATAATAAGCAATTAAAAGAGGACAATCAAAAGTTAAACGAAAAATTTGAGGCCAAATTTGGTTCATTAGAAGTTAAAATGGATTCTTTGGAAAGCAAACTGAACACCTTTGATTATAAACTGGAAAATACTAAGAAAGAATTAAAGGCGGACTGGGAGACTCAATTAAATGCGAAATTTGGAGAACTAGATGTAGAGTTTTCTAACACCTTAGAAAGGCAATATAATAATTTAATGGGAAAACTTCATGACGTAGAAAAGAAATATGAGGTAGTTTCGAAGAGTTATGATGGCCTGTCCAATAGGATGGTTAAGTGTGAAAGCAGCTGTTTCAATGCTAGCACACAGATAGAAGAGCTTTCGAAACAAATAGTCGAGTTTGAGTCCGATGCTCGTAAGGGGATTGACAAGTATTTAGTAGATCAAACTAAAAGACTTGACGAAGATCTATCTGAATGGATAGAAATAAAAGGAAATGAAATTGTAGACAAGGTTAAGAATACTATTGGATCCCAGCCATATGAAAATATCAATGAGCACCTAAGTAGAAATGATGAATTAATTAAGCTCTTCACTAGCGAAATTCAGAAAATAAAAGAGAAAATAGTTGATGAGTTACCTAAATGGCAAAAGGAAACCAATCATAAATTGGCGGAGTTAGAACGAAAGTCATCACAAAATTTGTTGACAGAGGACGAACGTTCGGAGAATAGGTCGAAAAACAACCGAACATGTGATAATATGAAGTACAATTGTGGTGAAAATTTGCATTGGGAAGTTGATGATTCGATTGGTAAAGATGATGATTCTTTTGGTCAGCGAGGATGTTTGTCTTCTTTAAAGGTGGAGAACAGCATTTTTAAAAGTAGACAATTCCCAACATTCTCCACTGAAAAGAACAACCTGCATCCGAAAATCTTTATCAATAATTTCAAAAGAATATTTCCACGTAGCTGGTCAGAACACGACCGACTTCAATTTATAGTATCCAAAATTACCGGAGAAGCCGCATTATGGGCCGCTGAAGTAAGTGAAAGTTGCCATACTTGCGCTGAGTTTGAACAACTTTTTTTGGCTAAATACTGGTCGTCGAGTAAACAAGAGAAATTAAGAAATGAGGTTTACCAACCTGAGTATTTTAACAGTGAAAGGAGTACTTTAAGGCAATATTTTGAAAAGTACATAAATAAGACACGTTATTGGAGTGATCCAATTTCTCACAAGGAAGTGATCAGAATTTTGAAGGGAAGGTTGCCCATAAATATACGTGAAAAGTTAATAAATGTTCCTGACCACGATGTAGAACAGTTCTCGTCGGTGATTGACTCTATAGATATGATTATGGAAGACGCAAGACAAATGAGTGGTAATCAAATGTCGACTCACACTCATAGTAATACGAATAATTATAATAATAATAATAATTTAACGTATGATAATAATAATACCGAAAACCAGGTGAAACCCGCATCACCGGAGCGTGGACAATCTTCATCCTATGGTTGCAATAAAAACAATGATTATAATAAACATAGAAGAGATACTTACTGTGCTAGAGGTAAACCTCGATATGGTGACGCGAATGTGCATAGTAGTGATATTAATAAGAGTAAGAGGTACCCAAGTGATGACCCCAATTGTATTCGACCTTGGGAAGATAATTCGAAGCATAATGTTCATCGGCAGGATGGAACAAATGCGTCGAGTCCTCATCCAGCACAAGGAGTTATACCAATGGGCGAAGGAGCCTCCAATGTGCGACGGGGTAAATACCATAACTCGGATCATACTGTACGGATTGTGGAAGTTCATGAACCCCCACCGATGACTCAACGAGATAGATTAAACTAATACCAGTCACCAAATGCCTTCCTAGGATGACTGGAAAGGAGAAGGAAGGCAGGCATCAATTTGAACTGAGAGTATTAAGGTACAATAATGATCAGGATATAAGGAATGAATTAATTGAAGAAAAACCTGAAGTTTCTAATAAATGTGGACAAATTTTACTGGCAATAATTCCAACAAGTATAAATAATGTTGATGTTGAAATATTAATTGATACTGGAGCAACTATTAGTGTCATGATGCTGGACTGTTTAAAACAGATAAGCAGAGGGGTAAAAATACCCACTTTTCCTATCACAGGATGTACCGTGCCTGGCGCATTCAGCGCAAAAATGCAAAAAGTTGTGAAACAGGTACGTGTCGACGTTACAATACGGGGGGCTCAAATAGAAAGTACATTCCTGGTCGTTCCTAAAATGACAGTACCATGTATCTGGGGTTTGGATTTTTTATGTGAGACCGGTGCAATCATTAATTTAGAGAAAGGTGAATGTATATTTAATTCCAATGGTAATGTTTTGACAGCCACCCTGAGAAAGGGCCGAGTAATTCCAAATCAATTGTGTATGAATCTAATGGTAAAATACACTCCTGGAAATGTAAAAAAGAACACATTGACACCGGTGTGTCAGACCCACCATACTTGCTCCGGACACTGCGAGAGGGCTGTACAAGCAATGATCACACGCACGGCACAGCGGACACACCAGGAACCGCGGTGTTGGCCGTCGAATGGCGTTAGCTGCGCAGCATTTGTGCACCGCCGCCGTCAGTGTCAGCCAGTTTGCCGTGGCATACGGAGCTCCATCGCAGTCTTTAACACTGGTAGCATGCCGCGACAGTGTGGACGTGAACCGTATGTGCAGTTGACGGACGTTGAGCGAGGGCGTATAGTGGGCATGCGGGAGGCCGGGTGGACGTACCGCCGAATTGCTCAACACGTGGGGCGTGAGGTCTCCACAGTACATCGATGTTGTCGCCAGTGGTCGGCGGAAGGTGCACGTGCCCGTCGACCTGGGACCGGACCGCAGCGACGCACGGATGCACGCCAAGACCGTAGGATCCTACGCAGTGCCGTAGGGGACCGCACCGCCACTTCCCAGCAAATTAGGGACACTGTTGCTCCTGGGGTATCGGCTAGGACCATTCGCAACCGTCTCCATGAAGCTGGGCTACGGTCCCGCACACCGTTAGGCCGTCTTCCGCTCACGCCCCAACATCGTGCAGCCCGCCTCCAGTGGTGTCGCGACAGGCGTGAATGGAGGGACGAATGGAGACGTGTCGTCTTCAGCGATGAGAGTCGCTTCTGCCTTGGTGCCAATGATGGTCGTATGCGTGTTTGGCGCCGTGCAGGTGAGCGCCACAATCAGGACTGCATACGACCGAGGCACACAGGGCCAACACCCGGCATCATGGTGTGGGGAGCGATCTCCTACACTGGCCGTACACCACTGGTGATCGTCGAGGGGACACTGAATAGTGCACGGTACATCCAAACCGTCATCGAACCCATCGTTCTACCATTCCTAGACCGGCAAGGGAACTTGCTGTTCCAACAGGACAATGCACGTCCGCATGTATCCCGTGCCACCCAACGTGCTCTAGAAGGTGTAAGTCAACTACCCTGGCCAGCAAGATCTCCGGATCTGTCCCCCATTGAGCATGTTTGGGACTGGATGAAGCGTCGTCTCACGCGGTCTGCACGTCCAGCACGAACGCTGGTCCAACTGAGGCGCCAGGTGGAAATGGCATGGCAAGCCGTTCCACAGGACTACATCCAGCATCTCTACGATCGTCTCCATGGGAGAATAGCAGCCTGCATTGCTGCGAAAGGTGGATATACACTGTACTAGTGCCGACATTGTGCATGCTCTGTTGCCTGTGTCTATGTGCCTGTGGTTCTGTCAGTGTGATCATGTGATGTATCTGACCCCAGGAATGTGTCAATAAAGTTTCCCCTTCCTGGGACAATGAATTCACGGTGTTCTTATTTCAATTTCCATGAGTGTATATCAGTATTGATGATGAAAATGTGTATGATATCTGCCTTATTGAATGTTCTGAAGAAATGATGGATAAAATGTCATTGCAGGAAAAGGTGTTTGAATCAGAATATTTATCTGTTATCCAAAGGGATGAACTGTACTACTTGTTGGAAGCATATCAGTCGATTTTTAGTAAACGTCCGGGTATAATAAACGACTTTGAATTCCATATAAAGACGTATGCACATAAACCCTTTTGTCATACTTACTATTCTATCCCATGGACAAAGAAAGAAGTAGTCAGAAAGGAAATCAATAAAATGTTAGAATGGGGTATTATTGAGCCCTCAGATTCCGAATATTGTAACCCTCTTGTGGCGGTAGTTAACCCAATGGTGACATCAGATTGGTGTTGGATGCCAGAGAGATCAATAAGATCATTATACTTGTACAAACGCGACCGGAGAACCTAGAAGAGTTAGTACAAAAGTTTTATGGTGCCCGCTTCTTAACTTCTTTGGATATGCGTAGTTCATATTGGCAAACTAGAATATCGAAAGAATCTAGAAAATATACTGCATTCATTTTTCTGGGCCGAAGTTACCAGTTACCGTCATGCCATTTGGGTTGAAAATAAGCGGTGGTGTTTTCATATCGGCATTAGATATCGTACTGGGCAGAGACCTTTTGAATGAAGTTACGTTATATGTGGATGATTTACTAGTTGCTTCTGAAACTTGGGAGGAACATTTGGACTTCTAAGAAGAGTTTTTGCGAAATTTTTGGAATACGGAGTTACTGTAAATTTGAGCAAATCCAAGTTTGCTCATAACCAATTGAAATTTCTTGGACATATAATCACTCCTGAAGGGATAAAACCAAATCCTAAAAAGATGGATGCGATTAACAGATGTGCTTATCCAAAAAATAGGACGGAATTAAAGTCATTTATCGGCTTAGTTTCATTTTTTCGACGATTTTTACCCAATCAGTTAGGAAGCCAAGACTGTTTGTTATGGCTGTTAAGAAAAAATGTCATGTGGGAGTGAAACTCCGAATGCACGCAAGCTTTTGATAACATCCACAATGCTTTGACTAATGCTCCACTGTTACATCATCCGAGACTTGATCAAGATTTTTATATTGCTGCGGATGCTTCTGAAACAGGATTGGGTGCCACTCTTTTCCAGATGGACAATCCAGAAGATATCAGTACCATCAAAATAATTGGGTTTGCCAGCAGAACACTCTCTAGCTGTGAACGCGCATATTGTACTACTGAATTGGAAGTATTGGCCGTGGTCTGGTCCCTTAGAAAGTTTCGCTATTTTGTATATGGAAAGAAGATCATTGTATTCTGTGACCACAAAGCTTTATCTTTTATTTTAACAAGAAGGATGTTCCATTCACGTTTAACCCGGTAGGTCTTGCTACAGCAAGAATATGATATTACGCTCAAATACATCAGAGGGAAAGACAACAATATAGCCGATGCTCTTTCAAGACTACCGAAAAGAAAGAATGACGACGAGTGTGAAGAACGGACTATTGACTTTAAAGTCATGAATTTATCAAGGCAATATTGTGAGAGGCAGATTTCACAGCTATGTCGAAGTCTTCCACAACTGCAAGAAGATGATAAGTTGTGGAAAGCCATTAGGCATGCTGTTGAAAGTAAAACGCTAAGTCACTCTCAAGAACAGTATGAATTAAAATCCGGAATACTGTATCGAAAGAAGGATGAAGAAGATGTTTGGAAAGTTTGTGTTCCAAATAAATATTTAGAATCACTAGTATGGTACACTCACTTGAATTGGGGTCATTTTGGTGCCGCTAAATGTACAGCCAAAATAGCACAATACTGCTATCATCCAAATTTGGGATGTATAGCTACAAATATTCTTAAGAAGTGCAAAATATGTCAGAAGGCCAAACCCATAAACTATTGTCAGAAGATAGAATTACATCCTATCATCCCACAACAACCTTTAATGTTGGTGTCATGTGATGTCTGTGGACCATGTCCCATGACACGTGGACGGTTCAAATATGTATTGGTTTTCTATGATCTCTTTTCAAAATATGTGAAATTATATCCTTTGAAAAATCTCTGCGTTCGACCCATGTTACGCAAATTTATCAACAACTATGTAACTGAGCTTGGCAAACCTATAATGGTCTTGACAGACAACGCTGCTTATTATACAAGCAAAGTATGGAGAGACACTATGAAAGAACAAGGAATCCAGCACATTTACATCTCAAGATTTTACCCTTGTGGAAATCCGGTTGAGAGAATCTTCCGAGAGTTGAACCGATTTTTACGGACGCACATACCCAAACAACATTATAAATGGATCGATTGGATTTATGAATTTGAGAAAGTGTATAATGACTTACCACACTTATCGACTGGTTATTCACCTAACCAAATAGTATTTGTTGAAAGTATTGTGCCAGAATGGATGAAGAAATTACCTGTGGTAGAACAAAAGATTACCAAGAAAGAAGATATGGTGAAGAAGGTCTACGAAAACCTGAAGCATCAAGCACAATTGAGAAAAACCCGTTTTGATAAAAATGTGAAGAAAGTAGTCACATATGATGTAGGGGAAGAAATTTTATTGAGAAATCACCCAAAAGCATCAACTAGGAAAAGACTGAATAAGAAATGGCAATATTTATATACAGGTCCATACAAAATAATGAAAATACCTCATGAAGGGAGCTACCTCCTGGCAGATTGTGATACTGATGTAATTAAAGGCTTGTTCCCTCACATAGACCTGAAGAAGTATTATCAATAATGATCAAAATATAGATTCAAGAAACACTGAATGATGCCAAGACTACACTCAGTGGACTAAATAAAAGCACCAGTGGATAAATACGTACTTATACTAACTTACAAAGAAAATTACAAAATGTACCGACGATTTCCATGAGATACCTTCTTGGTATCAGCAACAATGTCGACGCTGAAATACGATTTATCCTCTCACCGAACAGCGAGGATGGATGAGTTAAAAGTGGAATTAAGAGGAACAGAAAAGGACCAAATCCTCTCTGGTTAAACAAGTGGCCTAATAAGGGTTTTGGCCTAGGATGCCAATCGTCGAACCCGGCTGTGATCCCTGCCTTGCACAGTCGGTTGAAGAACTGAGGGCTTCATCCAAGAAAAAAATGTGGTGTGAATATGAAGTGATTAGTGTGAAGTGTTTCTAAGACAACCTATAAACAAATGTGGAATTTAGTTAAGGGCATTTTGTCTAGGCCCGTTATCTCAACTTAAATATTGTAGAATGTATGTACTGACTTGTTGAGTGAATCTGAGAGTGAGTGTATTCGCCGAAACAAATACCCTCTCCTGTCACTGTACAAAAAAAAAAAAAAAAAAAAAAAAAGCCTGTTCAGTCTGGAACCCTCTTCAAGACATCACAGTCTGGGGGGCCGTGTAACATTACAAGTCAAGATAGCTGTAACGGAAACTGAATAGCGTAAAGTTATCATTAAAAAACGCATGCAGCGCGATTTAATTGAATAGCGTAAAGTTATCATTAAAAACGCACGCCGCGCGATTTGTGACGATTTGTTTGGTCATAATAGTAGTAACATGCTTTCGAATACAATTAAAATATAACGGCGATACCTGTTTAGTGTTATTGGAAACAATATGTAGTAAATTAATGAGTAAGGTAGCCGATCCTATAAGAAGAGGTGAAATTGGGCATATTAAGGTGTTTTGCTTTATGTCGACTAAGCCCATGATACGGCGTCTTTTTTTCCGTTTACTCTTAGAAAGAAAACAAATAAGTAACGAAGTGCTAATTGTGCGTTGTGAAAAATATAGGGGCGAATTTTAAATAGCTACAGTGTATAATCAGACTAACAAATGGACATTCAGTTACGCGAAATAGCGGACAGCGAAGTGTGGTCATTAAATTGAGTACCCCCACAGGGCGGTCAATTCCGGGATAAGTCTATTCGCATCTCACGAGGGACGCGGTATTGAGACCGGTTTTTTTTTTCTTATTGTATCACGGAGAGCGGGCTTCAATTTATAAAAAGGAGAAAAGCTGTATCATTATCATTGACTGTTGGTGTTAAGCAACCAAAACTGTTCATCAAAGGGTTTCGGTGAATGAGTGGTGAATGCGAAATGAAACTGTGAATGAAGTTATATTAAATAAAGCAGAAGAGACAAGACAGTTTGGTCGTATCTGTTATTATTCCATCAACCGTAACATTTCTTCTCGTTGTACGAAGCCTTTATAGACGATCGTTATGACAATTTGCTTTGAAGGGATCTCGTTACGAGTTAAGTTTTGGGGACCTGGTCAACAAGGGATAGTTCGTAGATCTTAACTACTGCAGCTATTCTGGAATCAGGTGCTACCGTGACCGTTGTGTGTTGTCAATGGCTTAAGGTCATCATATCTCATGCTCTAAGATCGACGCACCTTTCCTCTTGGTATAACGGTGTCTCACGGTAACAACGACAACGCCGACGGCGAATGAAGATACGGTAGATTCCTGTCTGTCGTAAGAGGTCACTAAAAGGAGTTTCAACCATTTCGGCCTTCAATGTGATGGTCCCCACAGGGGTTTGACCTCCATTTTTTAAAATTCTATTTAAGTGCGAGCCTTTTGGGGAGGGACACCTTCCGTGGCGTATCACCGGTCCTCAGTGCACTAAGACCTTGGCACTGATCATCGTAACGTCGTGGTAACTGCACCCACTGTTCATCAATTTGGGCCTAAACACCTGATGGCTTGCACAAGTTACGCCCATAGTGTGTCCCCATCTCCACCTACGATCATGATGGACTTTCCATGGCACCCGACATCCAGCACGGTAGCCAGCCCGTTGTGGTGGGGTCGTCATGTACCCTCTAGGTTGTAGCCCCCTGACAACACAGAGATCGTACTGCTGATACCTGAGCTGCACCCTCCCCACGTCAGCCAAGGAGTAGATGCCCGTCTACCTGGTGCATCAGGACTCCCGTCAATGGTCATCCAGCCAGGTGGCCCTTGCTGAGGCTGGATGGCGCCCGTGGGGAGAGCCCCTTGTCAGAGTGGGTGGTACCGGGGCAGACGTTTCGCAGATGAAACGTCAACATGCATCAGGTCGCTCTGCGGCCGCGTCTTCTAGGAGGAAACGTTCTGTCTCTGTCTCTGGTTCTGGTACTTCTGCCTTTCCCCCCTTGACCACTCCCTGGGAGGAAGGACAGGCCCACCGGCTTGGGGAGAAATACTTCCCCCACTATTTAGTCTGTTCTCGGACCGATGGGGGGACGTTCGCCACCTCCAAGCCCATGTTCTTTGTACAGCATATCGAGGGTATCTTCAGAGAAATTGAGGCTCCTAGTAAAATGCGTTCAGGGTTCATTCTCATAAAGACCAACTCCGTTACACAGTCGACGGCGCTCCAGGCATGCGACCGATTAGGGGACATCGCAGTGTCCATTGTCTCACATCCGGCAGGGGATTGTTTCCCATCGGGACCTCCTGTTGCAATCTGATGAGCTCAGGGCCAACCTGGAGTGCCTTGGCGTGCATTTCGTCCGGCGAGTCCAGCGCGGCCCCAAAGATCGTCGCATCGACACCGGGGCCTTTATCCTCACCTTCGAGGGGGATGTTCTCCCGGAGAAGGTAAAGGTGATGTGCTACCGGTGCGACGTGCGACCTTACATCCTGCCTCCTATGTGATGCTTTCGATGTTTGAGCTTCGGGCACATGTCATCACGGTGTGAAGCTGAGCCCCTTTGTGGCGATTGTGGACGTCCTCTTCGTGAGGGACATACATGCACCCCACCATCTCGGTGCGTCAATTGTCCTGGCCTCCACTTGCCTAGATCTTTCGACTGCCCCGCATATCAGAAGGAGAAGAAGATACAAGAATTGAAAACCTTGGACCGTCTGTCTTATTCTGAGGCCAGGAAGAAATATGACCACCTCCATCCCGTGATGTTGACAACGCCATTTGCTTCGGTCGTGTCCACTCCTTCCGCAGTATCCTCACCCCTATCGTGTCTCCCCTCCACCTCCTCACCCCGACTGGGGTCTATGCTTCCACCTCCCAAATCCCTCCCTTCCAAATCCTCCTCCCTCGCAGCCCCTGCCCCCTCTGCCCCAGGGGCCACCCTTCCTCATCCTCCTCATCCTCATCCTCATCCTCATCCTCCTCCGCCGCCGCCACCGCCGCCTCCACCTGAAAAGCGATCCTCTTCTCAGGCATCCGTCAGGGAAACGTTATGGACCCCGGCGAGGACTTTCTTCGGGTCCAGCCCCCACAGCCCACCATCCCTGTGACTTGTCAGTCTTCCAAGAAGGCCTCAAATATGTAGTCTTTATCCCCCTCTCCACCCCAGCACGTTTCATCTGATTCTCCATCCGACAATCGCTGCTCCCGGCCGTCCTCAGTTTCGCCAGGACGCTCTGCTGCCAAGCACTCAGCTGACCTGTCGTCGGCAGACGATGCTGCCCCTCCTACGTAACCCAGGAATGTGGCCGCAGCTGCCGATGACTGGAACAGGATCCGCCTCCCGACGGTTGTAGCGATGTTCCCTTGAAACCTTAACAGTTTTACTCCTGTCGTCTGGGGTGGCCTGCGCCGGCTGTCAGGCATTAAGGCCCACTCATCGATACCTGGCCGGACTTCAGGTAATGAGGTACTTGCGGAACCTGTGGATGTCTCCAACGCCTTCGGCCGTTATTTCGCGGAGGTTTCAAGCTCCGCCCATTACCACGCTGTCTTCCTTCCAAGAAAAGAGGCAGAAGAGGCTCGGCGACCTTCCTGAATCTGGACGATTATAATGCCCCCTTTACCATGTGGGAACTCGAATGTGCACTTGCACTGTACCGGTCCTCTGCTCCGGGGCCAGATGCCATTCACGTTCAGATGCTGACACACCTTTCTCCGGCAGGCAAATGCTTTCTTCTTCGTACCTATAATCGTGTCTGGACCGAAGGTCAGGTCCCCATGCATTGGCGTGAGGGTGTCATTGTTCCCATACCCAAATCCGGGAAGGATAGACACCTTCCTTCTAGTTACTGCCCCACTTCTCTTACAAGCTGTGTCTGTAAGGTGATAGAGCACATGGTTAATGCTTGATTGGTTTGGATTCTTGAATCTCGACGGCTACTTACCAATGTTCAATGCGGCTTCCGTCGACGCCGCTCCGCTGTTCACCATCTTGTGACCTTGTCGACGTTCATCATGAACAACTTTTTGCGAAAGCGCCAAACGGTAGCTCTGTTCTTCGATTTGGAGAAGGCTTATAATACCTGTTGGAGAGGAGGTATCCTCCGCACTATGCACAAGTGGGGCCTACGTGGTCGCCTGCCCCTTTTTATTGATTCATTTTTAACATATCGAATGTTTAGGGTACGTGTGGGTTCCGTATTGTCCGACATCTTCCTCCAGGAGAACGGAGTGCCTCAGGACTCCGTTTTGAGTGTAGCCCTTTTTGCCATAGCGATCAATCCAATAATGGATAGCATTCCACCTAATATCTCGGGCTCTCTCTTCGTCGATGACTTTGCAATCTACTGCAGTGACCAGAGAACATGCCTCCTGGAGCGCTGCCTTCAGCGTTGTCTTGACAGCCTATACTCATGGAGTGTGGCAAATGGCTTCCGGTTCTCTGAAGAGAAGACGGTTTGCATCAACTTTTGGCGATATAAAGCATTCCTTCCACCATCCTTACATGTCGGTACCGTTGTTCTCCCATTCGTGGAGACAATGAAATTTTTAGGACTCACACTGGACAGGAAACTTTGTTGGTCTCTGCATGTCTCTTATTTGGCTACCCGTTGTACACGTTCCCTTAATGTCCTCCGTGTTCTTAGTGGTTCATCTTGGGGAGCGGATCGCACTGTCCTGCTTCACTTATATCGGTCCATAGTCCAATCAAAGCTGGATTATGGAGCCTCATCTACTCGTCTGCTCGGCCATCCCTTTTACGCCATCTCAACTCCTTCATCGGGGGTTACGTCTTGCGACCGGAGCATTCTATACTAGTCCTGTCGAGAGTCTATATGCTGAAGCTGCCAAATTACCATTGACCTACCGGCGCGACATACTGCTTTGTCGGTATGCCTGCCGGCTGTTGTCAATGCCCGACCACCCCTCGCATCAGTCCTTCTTCGCCGATTCTCTCGACCGTCAGTATGGGTTGTATGTGTCTGCCCTGCTGCCTCCTGGAGTCCACTTTCGTCGCATGCTTCGACAATTGGATTTTCCCCTCCCTACCACCTTCAGAGAGGGTGAGAGCCCGTCACCACCTTGGCTCCAGGCTCCAGGCCACATTCATATTGACCTCAGCTCGCTCCCGAAGGAGGGCACTCCGGCTGCAGTGTATTGCTCACGGTTTGTCGAACTTTGTGCGCGACTCGCCAGTAACACCTTTATTTACACTGATGGCTCCAAAACTGACGATGGTGTCGGCTGTGCCTTTGTCGTCGGGGACACCACCTTTAAATACCGGCTCCTCGACCAGTGTTCCAGCTTTATGGCCGAGCTTTTTGCTCTCTATCAGGCCGTTCAGTATGTCCGCTGCCACCGCCATTCTCCGAATGTACTCTCTGCTCTGATTCACTCAGTGCTCTTCAGAGCCTTGGAGCTCCATATCCGGTCCATCCCTTGGTGCAACGGATCCAGCAATCCCTCCATTCATTTGCTGATGATGGCTCTACTTTTAGCTTTATGTGGGTTCCAGGCCATGGAGGAGTGCCTGGGAATGAGGCTGCCGATGCTGCGGCCAAGGCTGCAGTCCTCCTGCCTCGGCCAGCCTTTGTGTCCCATAGTCTGACGTTAGTGGGGTTGTTTGTGAGAGGCTTGTGTCATTATGGTGGGATACTTGGTCGTCACTTCAAGAAAATAAGCTCCGGGCCATAAAACCGTTCCCAACAGCTCGGACAACCTCCTCCCGACCATCTCGGCGAGAGGAGGTCATTTTGGCCAGGTTGCGGATTCGGCATTGCCAGTTTAGCCACTGCTACCTGCTATCTGGTGGCCCCGCCCTGCAGTGCCCTTGTGGTCATGCACTGACAGTGCGCCATGTTTTATTGTCATGTCCCCGTTTTAATCAATCTCATGTTGTCCTGTCTCTGCCATCTACCTTACAGGAAATTTTAGCTGATGACGCTCGAGCAGCTGCTCGTGTTATTCGTTTTATTACTTTGACGGACTTGTCCAAAGACATCTCTTTTAATTATTTTATCTGCATCTTTGTAAGAACTTTCTGGTGTTCCCCCCCCCCCCCCTCCTCTTGAGTTTTACCAGAGTATATGTGCACTGGGCGTTAATGCCCTTAGTAGTTGAGCGCCCTAAAACCCCACAAATAATTTAAAAAAAGGTCAGTGATATTAACACATATTATAACTTTGATGGTATCGAGTTCCCCGTCAAGATCCAGGACATACCTAAATACCTGAATATCGGTACACGTTTATGGCGTGGAGAAGAAAAGCAAGTCAGACGAGCAAGACAAGCATATCGTAGTCGGCCCCCTCCATTTCTCAAAATTTGCTGGTGAGCGTGAGCTGCGTGTAAATATGCTTCTCTTTTCTGAAGGTGACAGTTATCACCATGTCTGAATCAAGGACATGTCCGAACTCCTTTATTCCCAGTTAAGTGACAAAGCATATTTGTTTAAGGTGCCTCAGTTATTTCTCCTCTGAACAGTTATTAGCTACACATCTAGTAGACTGTACATCCAAGGATGCAGTACATATTACTATGCCTACTGAGGAAAACAAATTCATAAAGTTTAGGAATGGTCACCACCAGGAGCGGTGTCCGTTTGTAGTGTACGCCGACTTTGAGTGCCTCCTCGCTCGTGTGACCTGCTGTGAAAGTGATCCTACGACTTCCCGCACCACCTTTACAGAAAAACACGTACCGTATGTGGCAGCGTACCAAATTGTTTCGTAATATGACACCAACCTTAACCAATACAAATCTTACGTCAGGGATAATCCCTCAATTTGGTTGCTCTCTGAGCTTGAAAAATTTTCACTGGAAGTTGATAAGCTGTACAGAAAATTGAAGGAGAATGAAGATTTGTATAATAACGCCACCGAGTGTCATATTTGTGGGCTGCCGTTGGACAGGGAAGCAGGAACTCCCCGTAGGGACCACTGTCATCTTACAGGGAAGTTGCGTGGGGCAGCTCACAATGCGTGCAATTTGAAGTACCAATTATCTAGGCACATACCAGTTTTCTGCAGTGGGCATGATGCTCATTTTCTAGTCGAGCATTTGGCGGATTTCGGTTGGGAGAAAAATCAGGCCAGTGTCCTACCTGAGAGCGTCGAGAAGTGTATACCATTCTCCAAATGAATGACGCCAAGAATTATGCTGCGCTTCCTTGATACACTACATTTTATGCAGGCACCACTATCCGGCAGATATGCATATCACTCGAGCTGCATTTCCCGACGAGGAAAAGTTTCAACTTGTGACTAGGAAAGGGGTTTTTCCATACGAGTATGTGAATAGTATCGTCAAACTCGACGGAACCAGGCTACACGACATAACTGCTTTCCCCAGCAACCTCACAGGCGACACCATAACGAATGCAGAGTATGAGCATGCCGTGAATGTCTGGCAGGAATTCAATATTTCTAATTTAGGAGAGTACGCACGTCTTTACATGGACACAGACGTGTGCTTGCTTGCGGACATTTTCGAGAAGTTCCGGAGTCTATGTGTGACCACATATTCTCTGTACCCTGCCTTTTATTACACGGCACCTGGGTTGTCTTGGGACGCGATGCTTAAGAAAACGAAGTGCAGTATCGAATTATTGACCGATCCTGACATGCTTCTTTTCTTTGAGCGAGGGATCCGTGGGGGCTCTGCCAATGGATTCACACACACGTGAAAGCAAATAACCCACGGATGGGTGACAGGTTCAATGCATCCCTTGATTCAACTTATATATTGTATCTCGATGTGAATAACTTATACGGGCACGCTATGATGCAATGGCTGCCCATTGGCGAGTTTATGTGACTGTCCGAAGATGAGTGCAAGGGATTACATGGAAAAATCAGGGGGGTATGGTCGCCGATTCTGATATAGGGTATGTTGTGGAGGTAGAACTCAAATACCCTATTAGTTTGCATGGCGCGCATGCCGATTTCCTGCTGTGTCCAGAGCAACTAGTGCTGCGAGGAGGTTCCACACCGAAAATGATGACAACGCTGGGGGACAAGCAGAGGTACATCATTCACTCCAGCAATGCCTCGGCTTTGGTGTGGAGCTGGTTAAAATCACCCGGGCCATCTCCTTCGAGCAGTCCCACTGCTTGAAGGAGTATATTGATCTGAATACGAGACCTATCCAAACTCCACGTGTACCGCTTTCATTATGAGTTCGCGTAAACTCATTTTGCAGATGCTACATTACTTTATATGGATACAGATAGTTTCATCTATTGGGTGAAGAACTGCGATCCATGTGAAGTAATTAGGTACCACGCCAATGAATTCGACACGTCTTCTTATACGGCCGATAATTCTTATGGTATTGTTCCACAAAACAAGAAGGTTATCGGTCTCATGAAAGACGAGTCGAATGGATTGCCGATTGTGGAGTTTGTAGGTCTTCGGTCCAAGATGTATGCATATCGCACATTGGGAGGTCCCACTCAGAGGCGGGCTAAGGGGGTACGGCAGATGGCATCACGAGCTCTGTCTATCGAAGACTATTTGCAGTGCCTACGTGGTGGTGTTTGCGGTGCTGAGCTGCAGCCGCCGCATTTGGTTCGGTTAACTAGTATTCGATCGATAGCTGCAGTTTAAAACTGGTCTGTCGTCTCATGACGATAAAAGGGTCATCTTTGATGATGGCATTGAAACTCGCCCGTACTCACACCACTCACTTGTAGCGAGGGAAGGGGTGGGGGACTCTGATTGAGAGGGAGAGAGAGAGAGAGAGAGAGAGAGAGAGAGAGAGAGAGAGATGGCAAGAGTGTCTGCAGAGTAGTAGTACGACCCTTTTATCATAGTGTAAATACTGGATGAGAGTGTTTTGTAGTGTGTATCAGCTTGCGTACTTCTGTGTATGACTGAGTGTGTGAGAATGTGAGAATGTGTGCGAGCCTGTGTTACGTGTGCATGTGTGTAAATATTATTTATTCCATCAAAGAAAACAAAAAATCACAAAAACAGAAAAAAACTAAAATAAAACCATTTATAAAAAAAGTCTTTATATATATTTGTATATTTTTTCGCCACTATTACTAGTCAATGGCTATATGACTGAAAACAGATAAAATTTTTACATCTCTTATAATCAAATAGAAGAAGAAGAAAATACAATTTTTGCAGTTCGTATCTGCTTTGATGTTAGTAGTTGTAAGTTTCACCTGCTGCTAGCCATCCACAGTCAGAACTAGTTTTTTAAGAATGTGAGTTCCACCAATTAAGTTCTGTCTGTCTCTGTGTGTGTGTGTGTGTGTGTGTGTGTGTGTGTGTGTGTGTGTGTGTGTGTATACTAAAAATACGTTTCCATTTAGTTAATAAAGTGTTTCCGGTGGAACTTCACTATCGATATAATTTATCTTGTAAGATACTATAATTACGTTCTACTACATCTGCTTTATATATATATATATAACTCTCTCTTTCGGGTCCTGTCACTTTCAACGATTGACTCATCTCCTCGACGGTGAGGTGCAAGCAGGTAAACTGGCTCAGACAGCTCCAGTGGAATGCGCTTCACGCACAGTATCACCAATAAACTTACTTCTATGGAAGTAGGTGTCACAGAAAGAAAACAACAAGTATCCTTATGGAAAAAAATTATTTATTTATTTGTGAGCCATTTTAAAAGTAATTTTACATTTTCACGTGCAGACACAAAACTATTTTTTTTCTTCTTCACACATTCGCTGTCTAAGTTGATGGATAGGTGGACAATCGTAGTATGCCAGGTTCTGGATAGCCGCATATTTGAAGATTCGACGCAGCCAGCTACTCTTCTCACCGCCTTTAACGTAGATTATTGTCTCCTTGTGATTAAAAACTCTCAGCACTTGCAGCAAATGTTTATAAGAGATGTCATGGTCATCCCACTTAATCCCATGATAGAATTTTGTTAGCCACATCGCGCTTCTGACTGTCTTATTGCACTTGACGTCTTTAAATGGTTTAGGTAATTCAACTCTTGATACAAATGTGAATGCTATTAATGCACAGTCTTTAATTATGAAACGCCTGCACTCACCATAGTAAAATCCTTGAACGTCAGCTACGATCCTCACACCTTCAGGTAACATCATGATCTACGCTAGAGCTAGCAGAGCGCCTATTAATTTACACAGCTCGTTGCACTACACCAGTGAGTGGGCAATAGTTAACAACACGAACATGGAGAACTAGAGCATATGCCAAAGTCTGATCAGGGCAGTTTGCTGAAGATTCAGATTCAATCTGTACATCTATAGGCCCTGATTTAATTATCTCATTCTGTTTTGAACAGTCAATCACGATTATTAGCGCTAGTTTCTTGAAACGCTGAGTAGGCATCCTTCATTTTCGACACCTTCGTAGTAAGATGCTCGGAATCTCGCATACATGTCAAATGCCAGACTGTGTACATTGCTGTCCCACTGTAGATGTAGATTCTCATATGGGTATTTTTCTGAATTCAAGTAGACTCTGGCGTTAGTTAACCTGCAGTGGTCTAATACAGTTGAGTCCTTTGATACATTAGCACGCCTTTGAGTTTGAAATGCGAGTATGATGAATCGAGGTGCTTCCAACTGCACTGATGTTTTAATAGCCCAAGTATGTGTGGATGCTGTAGGTCGGACTGGGTATTCAAAAAGCTCCCACGATCGGAAAGTTAGTGGTAGGTAGGTGCCAGCATTCAGAACTTTTAAGAGCTTCAAGCGCTCCTCATCGGCAACGGTGATGTGAGGCATTTTCCACGATGTGCTATTAATCTTGATTTGAACAGTTTCTGCAGCTGTTTGAGAGAATGAATTCGCGTCACTTGCGCTTCTTACCAAAATAAGTTCCTGTTTAGCGTTGATAATTATTCGCTGCATATCCTCAAAATAACCCACAAGCATTTTTAGTGGCACGCACGCGGTAAATCGGCTTTGTCCACCCTCCCCATCCATTGCATCTATGAACCACCCATAATTTTCCAAACTGTTTGAATCAGAGGGTGAGGCTGAAACGTACGTCCTAAGGGCTGATGTAATACCAACATTCCGTGTGCGGTCTATTTCATTTCCGTTGAGTTCATAGCGTATCTCTTGAAACAGGAATGCTACGGCATTTCGAGTGAGCTTTGAGAGCGCTACGGCAGCCCCGTCAGCTTTCTTAAATGTGTAGTCCAGACAGAGGGAGCTCTTGGTAGGCAGTGTTACCGCGTCCTGATGCTGGATAACAATCCTAATTTCATCATTTTTGTTAAATGTGCTTGAAGCGTAGTGTTTGTGTGAGTGGTATTCATGACGAACAATTCGGTCATCATACTCTACTGACTGAGTTACGTTGAGCGACGTCATTCTGCGGTTTTAAACCTGCTGAAATGAGGAATTCGTAATTAAGGCGTGTTATCACCTTGCCCTTCTGCGATGCAAGCGTACAATGACCTCTTCTCCCTAAAGTTAACGAGCTGATTATTCTGGTCCACAATACGCAGTTCCAGGTAGTCCAGTGTCTGAACAGTCACCGGGAGATGTATAGCGTTTGTGGGGGGGGGGGCTTGAACTATTTTATACCCTGTGCCGACTGTAGGAAAGAATCCGTAAATTGAGTGAATCAATTTATCGTTCAGGTATGAGTTTGTGGCAATATTACACTCAACATGGATTGTTCTCACTGGGGGTATATCTATAGCATGATCTGATGCGTAAAATTTACTTCCGTCCTTCACCAAAACACAATCCTTCGCAAAACCTAGGAGTGGACCAATTAAATGTCTCTGTGTAAAATCTATCGTAGCACTCTCTGTCCGTATTTCAGATTTAAGGGTATTAATGTTTGCCAGTAGTTCGATACCTTTTCCTGACTGTTTTAAGAGTTCGTTTAAATCATCAATATCGTAGGCACCAGGTTGTATTTGTAGAATCTTCTTCCGGCCGTCAATTTCAGGATGTAGTTTATTGTTGTTCTGTGTGATATTTGGAATGCTGTTATACGTCTCTAGACCAATCAGTGCAATACTCCAGTCCCCTGCACTTAAATCAATCGGCGGAAAGTAATTTGCGCGTAATACTGATCCTCGCTCTTTTAAAGTCAGAGTGTACGACATTGCATCTAAACATCAAATGATGGTAATGTGTTCAATGACAGCTCTTATATATCGCGCACATGGTCTGACGATGACGCATTCTAGGGGGGGTTCGCCGTCGCTGTGATGAGGAACATAACGCAGACATGACCACAGAGATATGTGTTAAAGTCATCATACCGCCGGAAATTATAGAAGACTTGTCTTTTACTGGTGAAGTAGCGTTGCAATTCTTCAGGCGGCTGTAAATCGCCGAATGAATCGAAATACTGAACTCTATTTGGACTTTTCTTAACATACGCAACCCAATGGGTTCCTGGACCGCCAGCAACAATTTACAATTCCGCACTCATTAGTCCGCCACATGGTCTTCGGTAATGTATTCCACATAAAGAAGCCGCGGGATCCATGAATGTGAAGTTTTTCTTTAAGAATTTTAACTAGATCTTTATTCGTGGGCGCTCGGTCAGCTAGCATAACTAACGGACATTTTTTTTTATGAAGAGACCTAGTCCTTTCCTGTATGGTTTCAAGTAGAGGCCTTTTCCGATAGCTGCTGCCTCCATAGCGCGATTGTGTTTTCTGGCTTCCTCTAGTTGGGCTTGTGCATTCTGTACGTTTTTGACCGTTTTGGCGACAGCTGCGGCCCCGCCTGTGAGTGAACCTACAGTGGGCAGGTCTGCAAGGGCTGGAACGAGGAACGGGATAATTCCGCCCGAAGTCTTTGGTAGTGGTAGGACCCTAGGTGGTTTAATTGAAGTGTTTTTTCTTCTTGTTCCCACCATTCAACACACATTTAGCTGCAGACATCGAGATGAGAATACAGTTTTTCAAACAACCGGGTTTGTTGTTCTTCTTCCTGTTCTTCTTCGCTCGCAAAGCTGTTCGCGCTGCTTTCATAATTCGTTTGGAATTCCTCACATCCAAGCCCAACTTAATTTTCCCACGCATGGTTTTATCAACCACAAATGCAGCAACGCGTTGACCTATTCAGAGATCTTTTCTTCGCCTTATTTTCTTGGCTTTATCTGTTAATATCCGGTCGGCGGCGTGGCGTGCTGGGAGGTCCTTATTTGCTGCGTATGCGAGGTCGTGCTCAAGGCAGGCTTCGTCTAGTAGGTTAATACCTCTATCACCTTGTGCCGGGCGCTTCTGAAGCTTTGTTCCAGGCCCACAGAAGCTATATCCGGGAGTGTGCAATTCAACAGACAACTTGTCGAGAACACCACATCCACCTCTTATTATGATGTGCCTCCTATCGTGCATGGTACGCTACTGAGGAGATGGAGGTCTACTCTCCCTGTTATATACTAACTTGTCAGCTTCGATCCGACTGTTTTCTGATGATGGAAATCCTAGCCATTTAACCAGTGCTCTATTCCCACGACGTCTTATCAGGCACTCGATGAGAAATACATCTGGTTCAGAACTCTTCTGCAATTCCTCCATGTAAAAGCATGCAATTTCTTCGCCCTTGCCGTACTTTAAGATATATGTCCTCGGGTTGGTTCGCTGCCCTTTGGATGCTGTGAATATCTCAGCCGACCTATTTGTTAAGTACGATTTCTCGAACGCTGTTTTGTGTTTTGAAATACCTACTAAGTGGCCTATATTGAACCTCTGTTTGCGAGGGTCGAGCATTTTAATTCGGAAATACACAGTGTCCATGAGTGAATTATAGCGAACATCGAACATCGATCGGTCTCATTTTTATTGTACTATGTTTGGTTCGATTTTCATGGGCTGCGAACAAATGCTTGCTGGATGCGTGCTACATTTTCATCACTCGTTCTCGGCCGTCCAGAACTTTTCCCTTTGCACAAACACCCATTCTCTGTAAACTGTTTATACCAACGTTTAATACACCACCTATCAGGAGGTTTAACACCATACTTCGTTCGAAATGCACGCTGAACAACTGTCGTCGATTCGCTTCTGCCGTACTCAATAACACAAAAAGCTTTCTGTTGAGCGGTCGCCATCTTAGCATCAACTGACGCTGAGCCTAGTCAACAGCGCCTCAAGCGAACAAATGTACAACTAAATGAAACTTTATAGCTCCCTTAATTCGCCGACAGATAGTGCTTAGCTCTGCCTTTTGTCGTTGCAGAATTTTAAGTTCCTAAAGTTGTGGTATTCTTTTTGAATCACCCTGTACTTTGCAATTATCCGTGGGAGGATATCTTCCTACTTGTACGAACCGCGAAGATTAAACTGCATCCACACATTTGAGCTTTGACTGTTCTCTTCAACCGCTCGACGTTACTATCTTTAAGGTGGGTAAACGTGGAGTAATGGTGCACGCCATACCGCTCCATCACAGCGTTGAAATGTTCATTGTAAAACTCTCCACCGTGATCGGTTTGAAGATTGGCCGGGCATCGATACGTTCCTGTCTGCAGCAAATGCTCAAACACCACAACAACATCTCTACCGGTTTTCATTTTCACAGGTAATGCCCATGCGAATTTAGAGTACGTATCAATAACCATTAAAATGTATTTGAATCCATTATTGCCGGCCGGAGTGGCCAAGCAGTTCTAGGCGCTACAGTTTGGAACCGCGCGAACGCTACGGTCGCAGGTTCGAATCCTGCCTCGTGCATGGATGTGTGTGCTGTCCTTAGAACTACTTAAACCTAACTAACCTGAGTTCTAGGGGACTAATGACCTCAGCAGTTAAGTCCCATAGTGCTCAGAGTCATTTGAACCAATCCATTATTATGAGGTGAATATCGATTCATATCTATAAGATCAGCTTGCCAGAGGTCATCCAGCCCTTTAATCATGACATGCCTACGAGGGTATGTTTTGCGTGCTGGCTTGTGCAGTTCTCGAACCACAATCTCCATACTTATCCGATGATACCACTCTCTCGAAGCTCGGAGATTAAGGATACAACCTCATTCAAATGAGCTGTATTGCCCGCAGCAGCTGAAGCCATCAACAGTCGAAGTCTGTCTATTAGTTCATCTGATTCATCGTAATATATACACTGCAGGACTTGATTGCTCACTCCTTTATGCTAAAAGTCTACACCCTCACCGATGCTTTGAGCTTGCTCATTGAGTACAGGTTGTGTAATGGTAGTGTATTTACAGTTTTCAGGCTTTTCCAGTGTTCCGTCGGGATTTTTATACAGATCAGTCGAGTTAAGTATTTCCCGATAGACTTTGCGATCATCGGCAGAGTATTTTAAGTTTTCTGATGGCCTTAGGAAGATTATGTTCATTAAGCCAGGTGTTCTTTTAAACTCTGTATCCCCGATGCGTATCGTGCTATCGGATAGTTTGAGAGCCCAGCATGTACGGTCTCGCCCTGCTGACACCAAATGTTCTATCTATCTTAACGGTCGGATACTGGTTGGTGGATTCTGCGATTGGGTCATCTTGGCGATAGATTCGGTAACAGGTTTAAAAGTTTCGTTTAGTGTTTGCTCGCGATCTATATGTCCCAACTTCAGCAAACGTAATTTCTCTCGAAATGCTTTGCGCGCCTGAATGACTTTCTGCTTTGTTGACATCTCGAAGGATACTAATCAGAGCTCTGAATATCACGTGGCTTTATATATGCTTTGTTGTACTTCTTCTTCTCCTTTTTTCCTACACCACCTTCTTCAATAACAGCGGCCTCGGCTTCTATCTTGCCCTCAATTGCGCTAATTCTGTTCTCTATCCGGTTTTGGTTAACGGCAAGAAGTTTCTGGGTGTCCTCTAATTCCCTTGCAACTGTAACTAGTCTGGACTCAAGATTTTTAAATTTGATATCTGTGTACATTCTGTCTTTGCACACCTAATCTCTCAGACTGAGCGTCCGCCATGTGTGCGAATTTGTCCATGGTGAAGTGTTAACTGATGGGATAAGGTTGAAAGGTCTCTGTTGGATTCCTTTCATGTTAATTTCTTAAAACTGTTGTCATTTACGGCATACATTCCACTTCTAAATTTACTGTGGTGTTTCTGACTATCTGGGAGGAGACTGAGCAGTGGAACGTGTTACTTTTACACATAAACAAGAACGATCTGTTGCACTACTACACTTTAAAACACAGTTTATATGTAATTCATGCCACACAGTCTCATATGGAACCTACATCTGCTTTCTTTTATATACTGTATATGATAAGATACTGTCATTCCCCTTCCCTTCTGTGTGAAAGGATGAATGAGCAAATGTGTTTCTAGTTGCATGCTTGATGGTAGCAGACAAGCCTGTCTGCTAGAGAACAGTAGAACCAACATCGGAAGAGGTAGCTATGCTTTCTAAAAGCAAAGAGGTTTCTATTCTTAGTATGGTCCTGTCCGTCCCTTGTCATGTTGCTATAAGAAGCTGCCTCTCTGGTCACTTCCGTTTGTATCTGTGAAGCACCCTCGGTAGGGGCCCACGGCAGTCGGTCCACGGCGAGCGTCTGAAGTGGCAAGATCTCCGGCTAAGTGCGTCTCTGCTAAGTCCGTAGGACAATGGATTTCTTAAGTTCAGCCTAACTGAAAATTTAATCACTTTTTATTTCAGGTTTAGCTCTAAAATATCTTATGTTATCTTAAATTGCAACGCAGTGTAATTCGAGTGTGAAGTTCAGAATATCTTCCAGTAATTGCTTTGTCACTACTTTGTGAGTAAAGTGGAACCACGTGTTGATGACCCGTAACTCTAACTAAGATCATCAATCTTAAATGCGAATGTGCGTGAGATTATAACGTCTCATCTTGACAATATTTTTCAATATAGCAACTTTTCTTTATGTTCAACCCACGTGGGGTGTACCTTGTGAGACCAGTACCATGTGCTTATACAATTGTTTGGCCCATCAAGTTAATAGTAAGACGATAGTAACCAGTTCAAGGTTTTTCTTTTGTAAATTGCGTTTAGATGTAATTTATTTTAATTATCAAAATTATTGTGGAGTTACTCTGTGTGTAAACCAAGTTGACCAAGTGAAGTATGTGGTGTAATCATCAAAGTAGCCCTCAGCTATTCTTTTTGGGAAGGTTTCACAGAGTTAGTATGAATTTAGTACACCAGTGTGTGGTAATTTCATGACTGACAGGATTGCGCTAAGAATGTAACTTCTTTGGGTGAAAATTGAATCGGATGGTTGTGATTAATTTCCTCTTGCATATGTTTCAACGTACTTCGTGTGTTATTTTATGAATGCAGTGTTGTATGCAGTAAGATTACAATCTCACATTTTCACAATCCTAAATAAGGCACCAGTTTAATTGTGAATCAAGTTAAATATGCTGAAATTTTAATGGAACAATGATCAATGTAAAACAAATGTCCAAATATAAACTAATTTATTTCTTTTTATTTAAATTCTCTTTTATATATGTGTCACCGGTTGTCGTAAGATGACTATTAAAAGATTATAATTAATGTTAGTCTGGTTGGGAATTTGGTAAGCTAGACTGGATACCTGGTGAAACAGCTGCTCAGTAATGCAAGGTTAACCTCCTCAGATAGCTCACAGCTTTTAACCCGATTTTATTGTCTTGAACATCAGCACCGCTTTCACAAAAAATGAATGCATCAACATTATAAGGTATTTTCGTACGTTTATATATGGAGAAAGTCTTGGAAGTTCCGGCTATACCTACCGTCATTCAGTTTACGGGTTTTATCAATAATGAGAAAGCCGTATTATGAGTAGTTCCAGCAATCAGCACATATCTTTACAGATTCATTGTATGACATGTCGGTCCCTACGTGAGTATGGTACATGTGCTTTAAATTGAGGTTGTCTTGTTTGAATGCTATAATGAGATTTGCGTTGTCCCTCACCAGCTGTTTTGGGATCCTGGAATACGTCTGACTCAGACAAAATACATCAACACCCATATGACGGCCAAAGCAGAAATATTTACGGATTTGATCTTGCTTTTCAACAGCGACATTGTCAAATATGAAGGCAGTGTTAGGCTTTACCTCTTCAGGTGGGGGGACGTCGTCGCTTTCACTGAAGGCTCTGTATGTTCCACCGTCTACTCCATCTAATATATTCTTCAGTAACTCGTACTTGGGCTGAAAGAGTGTTTTGGAGAAGACAAAAAGGTGCTCGAAGCAGACTCTGTCTATGTGTGTTAACAGAGCTGTGAGGCCATTTGTCTTACCACAGCTGGATGGACCTACAATTATAGCTCGTACGCTGTCAGGAAGGAGTGGTTCATTCTTGTTGGTCTTCTGGTCTTGGTCATCATCACAGGACCAGTCACCTACAACAAAGCCCTTGAGGCGAGGGTGTTTCACCCAGCCCACCTGATACCTACTGTGGTAGGTCAAGGTGTGGAAAAAGCTTTTATATGATTAAAAATATATGTTTGTGTGTAGTCACTATAGCCCAGTCACCTTACCAACTGAGCTACAACGGCTACACAATAGAATGAACTCCAGGTGGTATATTTAAAGGGAAGGCTGTCATATAGATTGATGTAGGTGACATTTTGTCTTGACAAATAAAAAACATGCAATGACAAATTTAATATTATAAAATATATTTATTTATTAAATTATTTAGAAATATGATCAGCATGAGAAAAAAATCAGTACATTCTTTTTTAAGTGGTGCAGCAGGAGTGCAGTATTTGGAAAATAGCTGCTTCTTGTATGCTTGAAATTCAACACGTATATCTCGTAATGTTACGGGTGAATTACAATAGTCCGGTATTCTGTCAGTAATTTGAGTTCAACATTTTCAACACTTATTCGGGGAATAGCACAAGACTTGGGCACTGGTGTTATACACATACTAAAACAATGTTCTATATCATCTATGTGGATGCTACATGTGTGATGCCAGTTAATGATGTTGGTGTATACTGCCTGATCATTTGGGCACTATCTACGTAGTCTCTCTATCATACTAGTTAGAGCCATGTCTAAATTGAACAAGTTACCAACAGTGGGGTGATGCATGAAAATACTATAACCATCAGCACTTTTAAGTTTTAGTGTAGCATCATCATAAAATGATAGAATACTCACACTTAGACTGCCACAGTACATGTCCTGGTAGGAGTGGGATGGATAATATTCGGCAGTCATATGATTGTTGATGTGTGTTTTTAAATGACACAGTTCATCCCATTCGAAGTCAGAAAATTTCACTTCAATATTTTTGAGCACATTTTCCAGCACTAACACAGTTGAGAGGCTACCGTATTCTGAAACTTCAAGTCCTACATGGATACCTTTAGAACCACGAACTGTTAACACATAGCTTAAGGCGAATAGTAAAGGTTGAGGTGAAGCGGCGGTCGGTATCTTCTCATCCACGACATCCACACCAGCGCGGTTAGCCTGCTGTTCTTGCACTGATGGTGGGATGTCCCTTGTGAAATTATGATCAGTGCACGGTGCGTACGAAGGAGCCCAGTACTGTGAAGCCCCGTCAAGTGCACCCTCTGGCACCGAAATTAACACATGGCTGTCCTGCTCCAGCATGCTGAGAAGCTGAGCTACAGGATCCGCCGTAGGTGAGTCCAAGGCCTTCACATGCGTGGACCGGGACATGCTGGGAACTGCTGATGCTGGTGTCACTGGCGGCGCTGCTGGAGAACCAGGACGAATATTCATAAGAAATGATATGATGTTGGTAGAGAAATAATAATAATAATAATAATAATAATAATAATAATAATAATAATAATAATAATAATAATAATATAGAGGTGTTTTGCAGGATATGCTTCCTGCAACCACCCTAGAAGGAAAACAAAGACAGAGGATGAGATGGTCAGATGAAGTTAATCGACACCTCATGTTCTGTTATTACCAAGCAACAAACCTAGGAATCAACACAACTGGATACAGATCACAAGTATACACAACATTTATTACCAGATACCCGGAATTAAAATTTTTAACAGAACAACGACTAGATGATCAGATACATTTAATAATAAAAAATAACAGGATACCCCAGTCAGAATTTGAAAACATCAAACAACAAGTACAACAAATACTGGAACAAAATAATGTGCAATTACAAGAAGAAGAAAATACAGTAATGGACTCAAACATCCCAGAGCAAACAAACAAAGAACAAAACATGTCAATTAAACAATCAGAGGAAAACGAAATCTTAAGACAGCCACCAGAACAAGCACAAATAGAACACAAACAGAGACACATGTTAGATATAGAAGAAAAATTTCTGCTGACATATATAGAATACAAAGACACAAATACAGACATTAGACCATTCTTGCATAGACCAAATAACCCACAAGTCGAAACAACAATAACAACTATCAACACAATCATACACAACAAAATAAATGAAAATACAACTATGGAAGAGTTGCAACTACTGGTTTATGTAGGTGCACTCACTACACTAAATATACACACTAGGCAGAGATCAGAACCAACCAACACACAGAAGAAACCCACAAAACCAGCATGGCAACACAGGCTACAGATCAGAATAGAAAAACTGAGAAAACACATCGGACAGCTAACACAATTTATAAGAAATGAAATGTCAGAAAAAAACGAAAAAGGTTAGGTAAAATCTCACAACAAGAAGCAATAGAGCAACTAGATGAAAAGAAGCAGAAATTACAAGCATTGGCCAAACGACTTAGAAGACACAAAAAAAGTGAAAATAGAAGGAAACAAAACCAAACATTCAACACAAACCAAAAGAAATGTTAACAGACAATAGATAACACACACATTAAAATAGACAATCCACCAAACATAACAGACATGGAACACTTCTGGAGCAACATATGGTCAAACCCAGTACAACATAACAGGCATGCACGGTGCATACAAGCAGAAACACTCATACAAGATGATACCACAAATGCCTGAAGTG
This sequence comes from Schistocerca cancellata, assembly GCF_023864275.1. Taxonomy (NCBI): domain Eukaryota; kingdom Metazoa; phylum Arthropoda; class Insecta; order Orthoptera; family Acrididae; genus Schistocerca; species Schistocerca cancellata. Next base: position 12,031,419 of record NC_064626.1, read on the forward strand.
ATAATTTTGCAACATGAAGTCACCCAAGCAATTAATTCTACGCACAATTGGAAAGCCCCTGGAAATGATAAAACAGCAAATTTATGGCTAAAGAAGTTCACCTCAACACATTCACATCTAACTAAATTATTTAACAGTTACATTGCAGACCCATACACATTCCCTGATACACTTACACATGGAATACCCTATCTGAAACCTAATGATCAAGCAGACACAGCAAACCCAGCAAAATATCGCCCCATAACATGCCTACCAACAATCTACAAAATATTAACTTCAGTCATTATCCAGAAATTAATGACGCATACAACACAGAACAAAATTATAGATGAAGAACAAAATGGCTGCTGCAAAGGAGCACGAGGATGTAAAGAGCAACTGATAATAGATACAGAGGTGACATATCATGCTAAAACTAAACAAAGGTCATTGCACTATGCGTACATTGATTACCAAAAAGCTTTTGATAGTGTACCCCACTCATGGTTAGTACAGATATTGGAAATATACAAAGTAGATCCTAAATTGATACAGTTCCTAAACATAGTAATGAAAAATTGGAAAACCACACTTAATATCCAAACAAATTCAGATAATATCACATCACAGCCAATACAGATTAAGCGTGGAATATACCAAGGAGACTCATTAAGTCCTTTCTGGTTCTGTCTTGCTCTGAACCCACTATCCAACTTGTTAAATAATACAAATTATGGATATAATATTACTGGAACATACCCACACAAAATCACACATTTGCTATACATGGATGATCTAAAACTACTGGCAGCAACAAATCAACAACTCAACCAATTACTAAAGATAACAGAAGTATTCAGCAATGACATAAATATGGCTTTGGGAACAGACAAATGTAAGAAAAATAGCGTAGTCAAGGGAAAACACACTAAACAAGAAGATTACATATTGAATAACCACAGTTACTCCATAGAAGCGATGGAAGAAACAGATGCCTATAAATATCTGGGATACAGACAAAAAATAGGAATAGATAATACAAATATTAAAGAAGAACTAAAAGAAAAATATAGACAAAGACTAACAAAAATACTGAAAACAGAATTGACAGCAAGAAACAAGACAAAAGCTATAAATACTTATGCTATACCAATATTGACCTACTCATTTAGAGTAGTGAAATGGAGTAACACGGACCTAGAAGTACTCAATACACTTACACATTCACAATGCCACAAATATAGAATACATCACATACATTCAGCAACAGAAAGATTCACATTAAGCAGAAAGGAAGGAGGAAGGGGATTCATCGATATAAAAAACCTACATTATGGACAGGTAGACAATTCAAGAAAATTCTTTCTAGAACGAGCAGAAACTAGCAAAATACACAAAGCAGTCACTCATATAAATACATCGGCTACACCACTGCGATTTCAGAACCACTTCTACAACCCTTTAGATCACATAACATCAACATATACGAAGAAAGTAAATTGGAAAAAGAAAACACTACACGGCAGGCACTCGTATCATCTAACACAGCCACACATCGATCAAGACGCATCGAACACTTGGCTAAGAAAAGACAATAGGCCTATATACAGTGAGACGGAAGAACTCATGGTTGCAGTACAGGATCAAACAATAAACATCAGATATTACAGCAAGCATATTATTAAAGATCCCAATACCACAACAGATAAATGCAGACTTTGCAAACAACAAATAGAAACAGTAGATCACATTACAAGCGGATGTACAATACTAGCAAATACAGAATACCCCAGAAGACATGACAATGTAGCAAAAATAATACATCAACAGCTTGCCTTACAACATAAACTTATAAAACAACACGTTACCACATACAAGTATGCACCCCAAAATGTACTGGAGAATGATGAATACAAATTATACTGGAACAGAACCATTATAACAGATAAAACAACAACACATAACAAACCTGACATCATACTCACCAATAAAAAGAAGTAATTAACACAACTAATCGAAATATCAGGATAAAGTTGACATTATAGCAATTATACTATCAACTACAGGAGTCATACCACACAATATCCACCAGTACATCAATGCAATACAGCTGCATCCAAACTTATATATACAACTACAGAAATCCATAATTATTGATACATGTTGAATTACCCGATAGTTCCTAAATGCAATATAACATATACCGTACAGTTAAAAGGAAGTCACCCTTGATCAAGGTCCGCATCACTTTCCGTTTTTGACTAGACATAACGTCTGAGAAAAGAAAGAAAGAAATAATAATAATAATAATAATATTCTGCTGTTGTGGTGACTGACGCTTCTTCTTGACCGACTGGAACAGAGATGGAGGAGCTGCTGAGTGCTCCTTATATAGAAGCCAACTACGTCATCATGATGCTGTGCTGCTATTGGTTGAATGAGGTGAACATGTGACCTATCGAAGTACCCTCTAGTGGTTAACTTGTGAACATATCAGTTCGTCGCTCTGCTGGATCGGAGGCAGTCATCTATTATGGACTTGGAGCTTATATGTCGGCTTTAGAAAAGGTAGACAGTTCAGACAGTAGCAGATGCTTCCATGAGTTGGGTAATGCATTTTTAAAGCATTTCGTTGGAAGGAATTTATTTGGAGGACTGTGTTCTTGTTCTTATTCATATGTTCCAGGATTAATGCACGTTTCCATTCAGCATGTACGAGGCTATGGGGGCAGTCCTCGGCTGTATGCTTGCAAACTACACTGCTCATCGCGGTCAAACACCTATAATTCATCGAATGAACACATTTTGCAGGATGGTCTTCAATGGCATATACGTTGTATACGAAGCGAATTGGTGTCAACTGAACGTCTCTTGCGTTTTGGAAGAGTGAATGTTTGATGGTAAATAAGCCTGCAGTTTGCGCATGTGCTGTTTACGGGATGCATCCTGGCTCCATCCCTCTGCATTGCCGAAATCTGCTGAACAGAATTCTTGTACTTATTGCTCCGACACTCCTCCATTATCATACCCTTCCACACCTCGTGTAGTGAACTGTGGCTACAGTCCTCCCTCGAATGTCTACATGAAATGCAGTTATTGAAGGCTGCTCCATCACCCACATTCTTCTCTATGATCGAACACATGGTGATGGTTTGTCGACGACAACTCAGCAAAGACTGAATGTGCAGGAGAATGGTAACGGTAGTTTAGTGGAGGTAGCACAATTGGCTTTCTTACCCCCAAAATCAACGATTTTGAATGGCGTCACAGTGGCGTTCTCTGGTGGCAGGGGTATGAACTAACACAGTTGGACTGCATATACATGTGCATTATATAAATAATAATAAATAATAATATAAAGACAAGTACGGTTTTGCATGCATTATCCTGTTGAAATTCAAACTCCCCACCATTTTTTCTCGAGGGTTAGGTTAGTGGACGTAGCACAATTGGCCTATTTTCCCGCCAAAATCCGCCATCTTGGATGACGTCATCGCCGCCATCTTGAATACATTTTGCAACAATGCAGCGTGTCGTGACACCCCCCTTGCCCTACTTTTGCCACCGGGATACCCAGAGGCCACTGGCATGGGCCTCGAATGGCCACCATATACTCTGTATCTAAACTCATGTGACTCCTCTTTGTGGAGGTATATTAAACACAAGGTGTACAACAACAACACCAATACTAGTGCCGAGCTGAAAACAGCCATTCATGAAGTCATTGACAGCATCGATGTTCAGACACTTCAGAGCGTCATGCAGAATTTTGCTATTCGTCTGCGCCATATCAGCGCCAACGGTGGCAGGCATATTGAACATGTCATCTTCTAAATTCGAATATCTGTAGTGACATTTACATGTTGAATAAAATGTGTGCACACTGTATTTTGTAACCAATTTACGTTTTTTCCCATCTAGTTCAATAATTGTCACCCTGTACATTGAAGTTAATTGTAAACTGTATTCGCTTCTGTGGTGCTTCGGAACTGGCTCTCAGGGGCCATGATGAATCCGATGCCTCTCAAAATAAGGGGTTTTTTCATAAGATAAATCAGTTCAGTGCGGAACTCGATAAAGATGTTACGGGGACATTGTATGTGAAATTCGTTGAAATTCGACACTTTCTGTTTTCTACTCCATAATGTACTTTGGACTTTCCTGAACATTTTGGTATATAATACATTAAAATCAGACAATTGTGAGACCTTCAAATAATATTTTGAATGTTGATGTGTGACTGGCAAATATCGTGGCTACGCATATACTGACGCATTTGAGCAGTCGTATCTTGCTTTGTTTTGTGCCTACTGCCACATCTCCTAGTTGGCATTACGAATAACCAAATCAGTTGTCTGTGATACTAGTTTTCGTTGAAAGTAGTGTGATTATCGGCTATTTCTGAAGTAAGCTAACGAACAATGTAATTGTAATTACAGGAATATCATGGGAAGACCATTAGAAATAACTGTGACAATTTAGAGAAGATGAAAAGCCTATATTTACACTTGGTGTAAATATAGGCAAGCTGAATTTTCTGGCACTCTGCACGAATTTACACATAAACATTCTCTTTCTTTTGCAGTAATGGAGGCAATTTATAGAGAATTGACAAATCCTGAGCTACTAAAGAAGTGTTTACATGGGAAGACCCAGAATGTGAACGAGTCCTTCAATAATATTGTGTGGTGCCATGTGCCTAAAATGTATTTGTTGGCCTTATGACTCTAAAAATGTATTTGTTGGCCTTATGACTCTAAAGTTAGCAGTGTCTGATGCTGTAATAACTTTTAATGGTGGGAACTATTAAAGACTTAATGTTCTGGAGAAGTTAGGGGCAAGGTTTGGACAGAATACAGCTAAAGGAACTGCGGGAACTGGATGGGCTTCGTGTATGTGAAACAGAGTTAGCTGCTCAGCAAATGACAAAAGAAACAACAAAGAAAAGGAGGCGGCATGCACTGGGCTGTTGTGACACTGATGAAGACACAGACTATGGGCCAGGGCAATTCTAGTGCATAAAAGATGCAGAAATGTAAGTCTGTATAAGAATTTGTAATAAAAAAGTTTTAAACCTCAATATCTCTTAACTATATTTTTTGCAATAAATGACGCATTTTCTGAAAAAGTACTGATGGTAGAGACATGAAATTTTCGCAACATTCCAAGTGTGAGATGCAACACCTACGGAATTAGAGTAATTAAAATATCCTGAGCTGTTTTATTTTTATATTCATTATATTCATTTATTTACAAATTTCTGCCAAAAAGCTGAGTGTTTGAAAAGAAAAAAGATAACATGCCCCACAATACCATTTTAGCAATAATTCTAGTTCAGTGCATCTAGAAAGGTAGATTCAATAATTATGGAAAATAGTAAGTTGGTGTCTTAATAAGTTTCCAAGATAATGGGTCACAAAATTCGATAATTTAACATTGGCGGCATAGGACATACAATGTTCCCTTAAAGTTCATCTCAGTCAAGCATCACTGTTCAAAGGCATTTCTAAGACTGTTCAGAATGAACTAGTGTCATGAATGTTGGAAGCGCACCATGATGAAGTTCGTAAAGAAATAAAAAGTGGTGATTAAGTTACAATAATGGCGGATGGAACCACAGATGTGTCTTGCAAATTTCAATTGGTTATTGTTTTGCGTTATGTTGTTGTGGAGAAACCCATTGAAAGATTTTGAAACTTAATTAATCCAGAAAGTTAAAATGTTCATATAATATCTCAGAGTATTCCGAACGAAACTGAACCATTAATTGCCGACGACTGAGCAAAACTAGCTCAGAGATGTGACAGTGCGAACGTTACGATTGGCAAGTCAAATTGGGTTCAGAAATTAATTAAAAACAAATACCCAAATGCAGACTATATCAATTGCTACGTGCATCAGTTAACCTTATTATGTTTACGGCAGCATCTTTTCTGCGTTTCTTTCAGGTACTTCATTTCCAATTCCTCAGAGATCAAAAGTATTGCATAGCATCATTAAAAAAAGCTTGCCCCCGTATGAGTGTGTCATAAGATGGAACTTCCATTCGCGAATAGTAAAAGATGCTTATGAAAACAGGGAAGATCTGATTACTGTTATGGAAGTCACTGAAACAATTGACAGCATAAAACTATCTTCTAGTGTTGAGTATGCCGGTTCATACAGAGACTGCAAGATAACGAATTCATTTCCTGACTATCATTTTTCTATAAGATAAGGCCCCATACAGACGTATTGTTTAATCAGCTTCAGGAGAAGATAACTGAACCGACCAAAGCAAAGCAAGACAACCGGAACTTTGAAGCGGTAATGTAAAACTTGAGAGATGACATTGACTCCATATTGACGAGATTGGTTTCGAAAATGTCGAAACGATGCCTGCCAAGAAGCCATGGATTCTTGATGAGTATATATATATATATATATATATATATATATATATATATATATATATATGAAAGAGATGCTTTGGAAGTGTGCGATGCTATTCATCATCTTCATCTACACTTACAAGGATACTCTGCAAAGCACATTTAAGTGCCTGGCAGAGGGTTCACCGAACCACCTTCACGATTCTCTTATTATTCCAATCTCGTATAGCGCGCGGAAAGAACGAACACCTATATCTTTCCGTACGAGCTCTGATTTCCCTTATGTTATCGTGGTGATCGTTCCTCCCTATGTAGGTCGATGTCAACAAAATATTTTCGCATTCGGAGGAGGAAGTTGGTGATGGGAATTTCGTGAGAAGATTCCATCGCAACGAAAAACGCCTTGCATTTAATGATTTACAGCGCAAATCGTGTATCATTTCTGTGACACTCCCAAATTTCGCAATAATACAAAACGTGCTGCCTTTCTCTGAACTTTTTCGATGTACTCTGTCAGTCCTATTTGGTAAGGATCCCACAAAAAAATGGTTCAAATGGCTCTGAGCACTATGGGACTTCACTGCTGAGGTCATCAGTCCCGTAAATCTTAGAACTACTTGAACCTAACTAACCTAAGGACATCACACACATCCATGCCCGAGGCAGGATTTGAACCTGCGACCGTAGCGGTCGCGCAGTTCCAGACTCTAGCGCGTAGAACCGCTCGGCCACTCTGGCCGGCTAAGGATCCCACACCCCACAGCAGTATTCTAAAAGAGGACGGACAAGTGTAGTGTAGGCAGTCAGTACGAGGGTGGTTTGAAAAGTGCTCGGAATCACCACGAGAGTTGTTCACGTGTTATTCATTGGACTGTTGCCTTAAAACACGTGCCGCGTCTCTACCCTTGTAAGATGGCTGTGGCGGTAACGTGGCTGTGTTGTTTCCGCATATTGATTTGCTAAGATGGAAAAAATCGAGATTAGAGCAGTGAGTAAATACTTCATAAAGAAAGGTATGAAAGCAAAGAACATTCGTGCCGATTTCCATATACACTGGGGGACACTGCTCCTTCATATTCAGTTGTTGCCAAGTGGACAAATGAATTTAAATTTGATTGGGAGAGCTTAGATGATGTGTAAGTAGGCTGTTTATGTTTTCTTATTGGCAACATTACGTAGCGCTCTGTATGAAAATCACTGGCTGTGCTGTGTGCAGTCTGTGGCTAGTTTGCATTGTTGTCTGCGATTGTAGTGTTGGGCAGCTGGATGTGAACAGCGCGTAGCGTTGCGAAGTTGGAGGTGAGCCGCCAGCAGTGGTGGATGTGGGGAGAGAGATGGCGGAGTTTTGATAATTTGTAATACTGGATATTATGAACTACTATATATATTATGACTGTTAAGGTAAATACATTGTTTGTTCTCTATTATCATCTTTCAATTGCTAACTATGCCTATCAGTAGTTAGTGCCTTCTGTAGTTTGAATCTTTTATTTAGCTGGCAATAGTGGCGCTCGCTGTATTGCAGTAGTTCGAGTAACGAAGATTTTTGCGAGGTAAGTGATTTGTGAAAGGTACAGGTTAATGTTAGTCAGGGCCATTCTTTTGTAGGGATTTTTGAAAGTCAGATTGCGTTGCGCTAAAAATATTGTGTCAGTTTAAGCACAGTCTTGTATAATTGTTCAAAGGGGACGTTTCATATGGCGACCCTGCCAGGATACCTCACTGGAATCTTCTGATTTTTTCTTGTAGTTTGTGTAATTAGTGTAGATTTTGTTTATTGCTAGTGCATAATTGTAGAGAGAATTTCCTTTGTAGTTGCAGTCTTTCATTGTTGTACAGTAAAACAGGTGTGGCACACATGTAGATTTGCACCAAGTATTTCACAGTTGCAATTAACTACATGTTATTTTCAGTGCTATGTTAATGTGTTCTCTTATTTTTGCTCTTCAAATTGTGCTTTTGTGTGTTATCGTGTGAAATATTGTGACAATAATGGCGTGTGAAAAACGTAATACTAGGCTCCAAAGTAGACTGAGAAATGACAGTGAAGACGAAAGCAGTGTGTTAGCGCCACTGTGTAATGAATTAACTAATGTTCAAAGTACTAATTTGGTAATTGCGCATAGGGAAATGGAGCGGGTTGCAAATAATGGTGTACACAGTGAAACAAGTAGTGAACAGGGAAGCATTATCGATCGATCGCTTGGCAACAGCTCGCCTCAGGAATCCGAAATGACAGGACACAATTTTGCAAATACTGTAGAGTCAGGTTTTGCGTCCTCACCGTTTTCTCAAATAAGTCAAGACACATTTTCTGCTTGTCAAAATGTGAATGTTGCCGGTGCAAACGCACTGCCGAAAAGCGTAGAGGAACAGATTCCAGACACTAACGCATTGTTATTACAGCTAATGCAACAAATGGAACAAAATCAGAGACAAACACAGCAACAGTTAGACACAATGGAACAAAATCTTCAAAAGTTAGACACAATGGAACAACACCAGAGGCAAACACAGCAACAGTTAGACACAGTGGAACAAAATCTACAAAAGTTAGACACAATGGAACAAAATCAGAGACAACCACAGCAAAAGCTTCAAAAGTTAGACACAATGGAACAAAATCTTCGAAAGTTAGACACCACACTTGAACAAACACGTGAAGATTTAACTACTGAGTTACATAACATTGAATTGAAATGTCAAAAAGTCTGTAATGACGTAAAAACACAAATTTGTGAGCATTTCCAACCTATTTTTTCGCGTCATGAAAATGCATTACAGAATCATGAAGCAGCCGTAAAAGAACTGCAAACTATTGTTCATGAAAATCACGACACCTTGCAAGCTAAAATCGACTCAGTTGCATCTACCAATTCGGTTACCCAACTTGCAAAAACTCAGGAAAACTTAAAGGACACAGTAGATTCGATTTCAACACAAATGGACACTCTGAAACTTGGTTCAGAAAAACACACTGAGGAAATGTGTTCACTATCGGAGAAAGTAGCCGAACTTTCGGATCAGGTCACTAACTTATCTACAAAGGTAGATGATGATCTGAATGACACAAGACCAATAGCCTTCACTGACACAGAAGAGTATGAACAAATTAGAAAATTCAAACAAAATCAAAATCAAATCAATACACAGTACAAAAGAGAAATCCGGGTAGTACAAGATCAGTTGATGCAGGTAATACAAGAATTACATATTTCAGAGGACACTCACGCTCCAGTATGGGAAGAGGGACATAGAAATACGGAACAACCACAAAATAATAACACAGGACACTTCGGAAATTATGAAAGAAATTGGCAAGGCGCATTGGATTTTGAGATGGAACCGCCGAAACGAAGTAACAATGAGCGATGTGCGACTCGCCGACACGATGATTTCGACTATAAGCTGTTCATTACTGCACGTAAATTCAAAACGTTTAAGAATTCTGCCAACGACATTCATCCACAAGCGTGGCTCCATCAATTCCCTCATTGTTTTCCTCCCAACTGGTCGTTAGAACACAGATTAGAATTTATGTGTGGCTACTTGGAGAATGAACCAGCTGTAAGAATGCGGCCGGTCATTCACGATTGCCACAGTGAAGGAGAGTTTTACCATGCCTTCCTCTCAGCATATTGGTCTCAAGCCACACAAGACCGAGTAAAACATAGCATCATAATGATGAAACGTTTCGAACAATCTGAATTTTCCAGTCTTATGAAATATTTTGAAGACATGTTGCATAAGAATCAGTATCTTTCAAACGCATACAGCCCCTCAGAACTCATTCGCATTTGCTTAATCAAACTGCCTGAACATTTACGACATATTATTTTAGCAGGACGTTGCAAAGACGACATTGAAGCTTTTCAGGGACTGTTACAAAAACTGGAAATTGACACTGACAATCGCGGAACGCGAAAACAGGTGCACAACAATTACAGATCACACCCGTCACAATTCCGAGATGACAGAAATAATATACGACAAGGCTATTCTTTCAATGTAAATCGTGACCGAAACAGACACCACCCATATGACAACCGTTGGCAGAGTAGTAATAATTACAGGGAAAGATCACCTCTCCGCGGTAATGACTATCACAGAGACAATCAGAGAAACAGACAATATGGGAACCAAAATAATTATTATCAAGGGAGACAGAATACCTTTAGACGCAACGGTCCAGCGCGCAGTTATGGTTCAGGGAGAAATTCTCCACAGCGTGACCGACAAGAAAGAAACTATGGAATCTACCGACATGACGACAGACGATATGATCGTAACGACAGACCTGAACTGCATCAGAACTGGCGGGATTTAAACAGGGCAGGACCCTCTCGTCACGGTGAATTTGTAGAAGTTAGGTCTCCAAATCCCAATAACGACGTGCGCCAACAAAGAGACAATAGGCAATGACTCACACCGCTGGCAGCCACAAAACGTACTTATGAAACTGACGACGCAGCTGCCGTAGCTAGTAATTACGTAAAAATGGAAGACATTAGGGACATCTTACTCCAGGAACACGACGTAAAACATAACAACATTGCATATCCTGTGATTTACATTACTGTAAATGACGTAAAATTTACAGCAGTACTTGACTCTGGCAGTCCCATTTCAGTAATTAGTGAAACAGCTTTTAGCAAATGCAACAAATCGAATGATTGCCCCACACTTCCGTCACGTAAGATTAAATTACAAGGTGCAATCGTTGGAAAAAGTGTAGATGTACGCCAACAAACCAACTTCTTTTGTCAAAGCCACAGCTTCTCTATGAACTTTCTTATTGTTCCATTATTGTCGACGGAAATTATATTGGGAGTAGACTTTCTGAATGAATACAAAGCAATCTTAAACTTTCACGATGCTGAAATAAGTTTAGAGAAAGAAGGTAAGTCAATAGCTTTGAAATTTGAAGATTGGCTCTCAAACCATGACGAGGAAATTAATCGGCTTTACCTTCTGTTAGATAACAGTTCGGAGTTTTCTACGGAACTAGACACTAACAGTCACTCTGCAAGTACTGACAGGGATGATATCGACGGCATATTTGAAATTAATGAGTTAATTCAGAATAAAATTCAAACAATTGAGAATTGTAATGACAATGATAGGCAAGACCTTTTTGAGATTTTACAAGCACATTCCACAGTTTTTACTCACAAAACAGGAACAATCAAGGGATTTCAATACCAATTTCGTGTTCGTGAGCATACTAAATTTTGTGTTAGACCAAACGTAATTCCAGCACATTATAGAGACCGTGTTAGAACAGAAATACAATCTATGCTTGACGAGGGCATTATTGAGCCTGCAGTAAGCTCATACAACAATCCGTTACATGTTGTTGAGAAGAAAAATGGATCGATCAGGCTTGTCTTAGATTCGAGACAAATCAATACTATCATCATTCCTGAAACAGACAGGCCGCAGACGATGGAAGAACTTCTTCAAAATTTTAATGGTGTAAAAGTGTTGTCTTCCATTGATCTCAGATCCAGCTTTTATCAGATCGAACTTCATCCAGAATGTAGAAAATACACAGCTTTTCTTTGTTTCGGCGTTTGTTATCAGTTTCGGAAACTTCCTTTTGGTATGAACATTTCTTCGGCAGCATTCATTCACGGGCTAAATTCTATATTACCTGAGTTCTTAAAACGTCACATCACATTATATGTGGACGATATTCTGATAGCAGAAGCCTCATGGGAACAACACAATCGCATCCTCAACAGCGTGTTACATATTTTTGCAGAATATGGAATTACAGTTAACTTGGAAAAGTCTGAATTCGGTAGGACAAAGGTGAAGTTTTTGGGACATATTATTTCTTCTGAAGGCTTTCAGCCGGATCCTGAAAAGTTAGAAGCAATCAGAGCCATTCCAGTTCCATCCACAAAAAGACAAGTCCGCAGTTTTCTAGGTCTCGTAAATTTTTACCGTCGTTTTCTGAATATGCAAATTCTTGTTATACCTAAACTTTGTTCTCTCACTGAAAAAAATACTATTTGGAACTGGGACGAACAAGCACAGTTGGAATTCAATTCTTTGAAAGAAGCGTTACTTCACGCGCCAATACTAGCTCATCCAGATCTGTTACAAGACTTCTGCCTTAGCACGGATTCTTCTAAAGTCGGTCTTGGTGCTCATTTATTTCAAGAAGCCATAGAAAATGACACTACCATTCTGAAAACCATGGCTTTTGCTAGCCGAGTGCTAACAAAATCTGAAAAAAATTATTCCGTTACTGAAGTAGAAGCTTTAGCTATCGTTTGGGCATTTAACAAATTCCGTTTCTTTCTTTCTGGTAAGCACGTAAAAGTATACAGTGATCATCGTGCATTACAATTTCTTATGTCTTCAAAATTAAATCATGCCAGGTTAAAACGTTGGGCATTGTTTCTGCAAGAATTCCGCTTCACAATAGTCTACATTCCCGGCAAGGAGAACATTGTTGCGGACGCGCTGTCACGCGCACCGGCTGGGCTTGAGAAAAGTAACACAGAAGGCAACATTGAGAAAAATTTCAGTATTCTTTACATTCAGAAAGTCGCCTTTGAAAACTTCATCACCACATCTTTAAAGGACATTGCTCATGAACAAGATAAAGATCCGATTTGGAAAGACATCAAAAGTAAATGGCATGAAAAGACATACACTCAGATTCGGCATTATTACCTGGTTAGAAACAACATACTCTTCAAACGCTGCACTGTTGATGACAAGCTATGGGTACTTTGCATTCCAGACGATTTTGTTAATAAGCTCATTTGGTACATTCATTTCAGCTATGCACATTTTGGCCCACGAACATGTTATCATATTCTTCGAACGACTTGTTATTTTAACAATATGGAAAAGAGAATTCGAAGAGTCTTGTCTATTTGTAAACTTTGTCAAAAGGCGAAACCATCTACTATCTCACATCGTGCTCCGTTGTTTCCTATTATTCCTTCTAAATTAAAAGAATTTGCTGCTGTTGATCTCTTGGGACCCCTTGTCAGAACATCGAATGGATTTTCGTACGTTCTAGTCGCTGTTGAACTTACTTCAAAATTTGTTTCTTTCACTCCGTTACGTAAAGCCACTGGACGGTCTGTATCCAACGCCTTTGTTAAAAATTTCTTACGTGAAGTTGGACACGTTAGTAAAGTCATTTCAGATAACGGACCGCAATTCAGATCTGCAGTTTGGTCACGCATGCTTCGCAATCATAAAATCAAACCTGTTTTTATTTCATTGTACTCACCACATTGTAACCCGTCTGAACGGATTATGAAAGAAATCAATAAGCTTTGCAGACTGTCACAGAAAGCATCAGCATTGGGACAGATATTTACACTTATTTCAAAACGTGCTGAATGAAATGCCTCATGACTCCACTGCTTTACCACCTACTCTTGTACTGAAGAATGAAGAACCACCGAACAGAATCAGAGAGCTTGTACCTTTCCCGAATACACGTAAACTTCGACACAAAGACATAATTGATTAGCTCTTAAAACTATAAAATCTGCAGCAGACAAAAGGAGAAAACTACACGGTAAAGCAAATGCAAATAAATTATATATTGGTCAGAAAGTTCTCATTAAAGCTCATTCATTGTCACATAAGAAGAAACACTTGAATCACAAATTCTTTCTAGTTTACAATGGACCTTACAGAATCCGACGTATACCACATGATAATTGCGTTGAAGTTGAAACTCTGCGTACTAGGAAGAGTAAAGGTTTACACCACGTTTCACATGTAAAACCGTTTATTGAAAGATAATCTGCTTTTTAACTTTGTCTTTGCCATAAAACGTTTCACTTCACGTTACTAGTATACTTAAGAAACTGTTAACATGCAACAATGTTTGAAGTTAAATATCCAGTCAAGAACCAAGAGAACTTATTTAAACAGAAATTACGAATGCATTGTGATTGTGAACAGACGACACAGTGTTATTGAGTGTGTGCATTCTTGCTTGTTAGTTGCACGATTACGTAACGACTATAAGGCTCACATACTTAGAACATTTACCAGTACTGCTAATGAGATTTTCATGCAACATTTTGGTTTACTTGAAAATACATTCTGAATTAAAGTACTTTCTGTGAGATACCAGATGACACAGTGGTTAGTTTATGTGACAGCTACACGATTTTATCACGACACTACTAATGAGTGACAATTTACAATGTTGCTTTTGCGGGTTATCTGTTTTATATCTGCATAGTTTTTCTGAATTCTTCTGGAAGGTAAAACATGTTTAATAGTAACTTTTGTGGTATAACTACAATGAGACAGCCTTTTCCGTAGCACAACAATACGTTACAGCACAGTAATTTCTTCATCACAACAATAAGCGTAATAACTACGATATCTATACGCTTAGCATTTCAATTTTGTTTATTATGAGGTAAGTACATTGACTTTTACAGAACTTTGCATGCGGACGACGATAATTACGATACTTGGCACATTTTTTACCCTTAAGTAATGACAGAGATTATCTTACAACAAGACACACAGTTTAGCACTGCAGTACATGTATTTGAGTGATTAATTTTGTACTTAAAACATTTATTTTTAAAGATACTTGAAGTACAATGATACAAAGGTTTTCCGTAACACATTTCATTCCATTCTTGTAATCTGTAACACCTGAGGGTATAATTACATTAATCCTCAGGGGGGTACACGCCTGCTTTGTGTACCATGTGTTTGGCAAGCACAAGGAGCCCTAGCTAATATGGTATTTGCTTATACAACTTTACACATCGGTACCATATTTCTCTAATACATAAATTACACAGCTATCTGATCATTTAACTGAGAGAGACAAACTTTTTTACTACGGCAGTGACAGATGTTTACGTAATTACATAGATAGGATAACTTCACACTCATGAAACTGTATTTTGTCTGTACTTTTTGAACAGTTCATATTTTTTCGGAACCATTGTGATACTATGAGAGTGTTGAATGATGTATTTGGTAAGGGAGCATGATTTTAAAGTACGTTTTGAGGCAGATGACACTTTTGACATGAGCAGAGAATTTTTTTTAGGTTTTGAAATTATTGGAGGAAGCTACGACGATGTTGAGATTTGACTGAGGTGTTATGATGTTATTTTTACGACGACGATGTGTATTACACTGTTGCGGTATGTTTATGATCAATAAGCCGATGTTATATGAGGAATTTGATTATGCTACATATGTATTAAGATGAAATATTGAAGAAGTGTCGACGAATATGTATATGTGTAGTAAGGTAAGGAATAAGGAGTGGTGGTTAGGGACTCTGGTTTGTGAAGAAGGTTGTTGGAAACCAAGAATCGTACTTTAAGAGTTATGAAATGTGTGTAAATGCGTGAATGTATCACAATGCCGGCGAAAATTTTTTGGACACTGTTATATTCATAAGATTTTGTTTCTACACATTTGCAACGCAAATTCTCGACCCGTGAAATTTTGTATATGAGACTGTCACTGTAGCGGAAACTGCTGTCGTAAATATTTCCGTAACAAAGTTTAGTGACCACCTGCATGTGCGTCGTGGGCACCCAGCTGTGTCAGACGCCTGGAGAACAAGCCATTAGAGTGCGTGCCTTTTCAGAGGCACAGGTAGAAAAGAAAAAAAATGGGAGGCCATTATCCTCGCTTTTGACATTCCTTTGTAGAAAGCACCGCAAATACGACACGCTTACATCTGGACACCTGATTATGACAAGCGTCTTTCTCTAGAATTGAAGGAATTTTTACTGCGTTATGAAATGCCATATGGCTAATGAATGATGTTTCATGCCGTCCTTTGTACATATTTGCTCATTTTCTTTAATATCTAGTTTCTAGCTGCACTGCAGCATTGTTTAAAATAAAATTTAATATATGTACTAATATAAATATTTTATGCCTACAGATCCAGTCAATAAGAAATTTATGATCTACTTCCAAGAAAACGAGGGCACATAAATAGACATTTCCCTTCACAGGAATTGCATAAATAATTTCTTTACGATTTGGTAATTTATCTGCTAGTGTAAGTTCTCGTGATGCATCACTCCAGTGTTAAGATGTGACATAGGTATTAGACATGGCCATTTTAGTGTAATATTTTTTCTGCTTGAGCTTTGTCATGTATAGATATAAGTTTTATATTTTTTATATTTTTTATATAAGTTACTGCTGTTTGCCAGGCATAATGTTACTGAATTTAACTTTGTATTACTTTGCTAAGCCAGTTTACTACTGATATATTTTTCTTGTTGCTGCACATTGGCTCATATTGGTTGTAATGTTGCATTGCTTGGTAATTTAGATTTACTGTAGCTTGCTTTGCAATTTTCCATTTTTTTGTCATTGCTGTTCGTGTTAATTGTTTTGTGCTGCTGCATTGCCTCGTCACTTAGTTTAGTATCTGAGCTCAGTAGATTTAAGTTAGCTTAAGAGGGGGTAGACTATATAAGAGAATGAGTTGCAATGAATTGGAAGAAATGTATTGAGAAGTTATACGAAAAAAGTACAGAAAGCAGGTATAGGTAGGACTGTTGGGAATAATGATGAACCAAGGGAGATCTCCATGCAAAATACTGCAGTAAAACAAACCCTGTCCTTTCCTTTTGTGTTATCCCACTATGTGTTTGTGTACCCTTGTGTATTTGTTTTCTTCCTGTCTCTGTGTAGTTTCATAGAATTTTTTTCTCTTCTAATACTAAGCTACATTCACTATGATGAGGAATACTGTTATCCTCAAATATAATTGGCATTAATAATATGTTATTTACCTTGTAAATATGTTTAGACATTATTTATTCTGTTTTATTTTAATGCTCATGTGTAAATTTGATGTTTCGAAAGTTATTCTGATCTTTTATGTATGTGCTCATGTAATAATTCCTGTAACACTGATGTATATGTTATTTCGATTCTTTTGTAAAGCCTGTACTACAAATGTTATCTGTATTGTTATGTTCTTTAATGATGTATTTTGTACCTTTGTTATTGTATTCTCATGTTATAATATTGTAATTGACACCAGTTCATCAAATTAAGTAACTTGTAAGTTACATTTCACTGCACACGTTTCTGTTGGTCATAGTATATCGACAATATGTGAGAAGTAGGGACTGTTAGTGTTTGCACGTATGTTAATAATTCAGCAAGGGACTGGATAACAGCATTGCTGGTTCTAAGGATAAAAAAAAAAACTTTGTGAGTGCACAAGTGGTGGTTTATGGACTTGCTATATTCTTCCTGGGGCAGATGTGGATTCTGACCACAATCTATTGGTTATGAACTGCAGATTGAAACTGAAGAAACTGCAAAAAGGTGGGAATTTAAGGAGATGGGACCTGGATAAACTGAAAGAACCAGAGGTTGTAGAGAGTTTCAGGGAGAGCATAAGGAAACAACTGACAGGAATGGGGGAAAGAAATACAGTAGAAGAAGAATGGGTAGCTCTGAGGGATGAAGTAGTGAAGGCAGCAGAGGATCAAGTAGGTAAAAAGGCGAGGGCTAATAGAAATCCTTGGGTAACAGAAGAAATATTGAATTTAATTGATGAAAGGAGAAAATATAAAAATGCAGTAAATGAAGCAGGCAAAAAGGAATACAAACGTCTCAAAAATGATATCGACAGGAAGTGCAAAATGGCTAAGCAGGGATGGCTAGAGGACAAATGTAAGGATGTAGAGGCTTGTCTCACTAGGGGTATGATAGATACTGCCTACAGGAAAATTAAAGAGACCTTTGGAGAGAAGAGAACCACTTGTATGAATATCAAGAGCTCAGATGGCAACCCAGTTCTAAGCAAAGAGGGGAAGGCAGAAAGGTGGAAGGAGTATATAGAGGGTTTATACAAGGGCGATGTACTTGAGGACAATATTATGGAAATGGAAAAGGATGTAGATGAAGACGAAATGGGAGATAAGATACTGCGTGAAGAGTTTGACAGAGCACTGAAAGACCTGAGTCGAAATAAGGCCCCGGGAGTAGACAACATTCCATTTGAACTACTGATGGCCTCGGGAGAGCCAGTCATGAAAAAACTCTACCATCTGGTGAGCACGATGTATGAGACAGGCGAAATACCCTCAGACTTCAAGAAGAATATAATAATTCCAATCCCAAAGAAAGCAGGTGTTGACAGATGTGAAAATTACCGAACTGTCAGTTTAATAAGTCACAGCTGCAAAATACTTACGCGAATTCTTTACAGACGAATGGAAAAACTGGTAGAAGCCGACCTCGGGGAAGATCAGTTTGGATTCCGTAGAAATGTTGGAACACGTGAGGCAATACTGACATTACGACTTATCTTAGAAGAAAGATTAAGAAAAGGCAAACGTACGTTTCTAGCATTTGTAGACTTAGAGAAAGCTTTTGACAATGTTAACTGGAATACCCTCTTTCAAATTCTGAAGGTGGCAGGGGTAAAATACAGGGAGCGAAAGGCTATTTACAGTTTGTACAGAAACCAGATGGCAGTTATAAGAGTCGAGGGGCATGAAAGGGAAGCAGTGGTTGGGAAAGGAGTAAGACAGGGTTGTAGCCTCTCCCCGATGTTATTCAATCTGTATATTGAGCAAGCAGTAAAGGAAACAAAAGAAAAATTCGGAGTAGGTATTAAAATTCATGGAGAAGAAGTAAAAACTTTGAGGTTCGCCGATGACATTGTAATTCTGTCAGAGACAGCAAAGGACTTGGAAGAGCAGTTGAACGGAATGGACAGTGTCTTGAAAGGAGGATATAAGATGAACATCAACAAAAGCAAAACGAGGATAATGGAATGTAGTCAAATTAAGTCGGGTGATGCTGAGGGAATTAGATTAGGAAATGAGACACTTAAAGTAGTAAAGGAGTTTTGCTATTTAGGGAGTAAAATAACCGATGATGGTCGAAGTAGAGAGGATATAAAATGTAGACTGGCAATGGCAAGGAAAGCGTTTCTCACGAAGAGGAATTTGTTAACATCGAGCATAGATTTAGGTGTCAGGAAGTCGTTTCTGAAAGTATTTGTATGGAGTGTAGCCATGTATGGAAGTGAAACATGGACGATAACTAGTTTGGACAAGAAGAGAATAGAAGCTTTCGAAATGTGGTGCTACAGAAGAATGCTGAAGATAAGGTGGGTAGATCACGTAACTAATGAGGAGGTATTGAATAGGATTGGGGAGAAGAGAAGTTTGTGGCACAACTTGACTAGAAGAAGGGATCGGTTGGTAGGACATGTTTTGAGGCATCAAGGGATCACAAATTTAGCATTGGAGGGCAGTGTGGAGGGTAAAAATCGTAGAGGGAGACCAAGAGATGAATACACTAAGCAGATTCAGAAGGATGTAGGTTGCAGTAGATACTGGGAGATGAAGAAGCTTGCACAGGATAGAGTAGCATGGAGAGCTGCATCAAACCAGTCTCAGGACTGAAGACCACAACAACAACAACATATTCTCCGCAAGACTCTTCGATGGTGAATGTGCACCTGTGATGACTCACCAATACCATTATTTCTACAAGGACTGCAGTGGGTCTGCACCTCTGGTGGCCCACCAATACCACAATCTCTACCAGGACTGCAGTGGGTCTGCGCCTCTGGTGGCCCACCAATACCACATTCTCTACCAGGACTACAGTGGGTCTGCTCTGTGATGACCTACCTACCAATATTCTTCAAAACTTCGACTGACTCTGCTGTGGGTTTGCTCTGTTGTGGCCCATTACCTGTCTGCATGTCAAGAGTCAGCACTGTCTTTCCGTTGGAAGGGCAACACTACTTCTTCAAGACTGCATGGAAATCCACTACTTCTGTGTGCAATTTCTTTTACTAATGAGACTTTGTAAAAAAAAACTGTAATTACTATTATGATGAATGATCAGGACTATATTTATGGGACTGTGAGAAAATTTTAGCTTTTGACCAACATTGTATCAATAAGTGTGTGCATTTGATATCTTTGTTATTGTAATTATGAAAAAATTTATCAAATCATTATTGGCCACTGCCCAAAACAATTTGTAAAATTTTTTGTGGGGAGCATGGGGGCTATGTAAGTAGGCTGTTTATGTTTTCTTATTGGCAACGTTACGTAGCGCTCTGTATGAAAATCACTGGCTGTGCTGTGTGCAATCTGTGGCTAGTTTGCATTGTTGTCTGCCATTGGAGTGTTGAGCAGCTGGATGTGAACAGCGCGTAGCGTTGCGCAGTTGGAGTTGAGCCGCCAGCAGTGGTGGATGTGGGGAGAGAGACGGCGGAGTTTTATAATTTGTAATACTGGATATTATGAACTACTATATATATTATGATTGTTAAGGTAAATACATTGTTTGTTCTCTATTATCATCTTTCAATTGCTAACTATGCCTATCAGTAGCTAGTGCCTTCTGTAGTTTGAATCTTTTATTTAGCTGGCAATAGTGGCGCTCGCTGTATTGCAGTAGTTCGAGTAACGAAGATTTTTGTGAGGTAAGTGATTTGTGAAAGGTACAGGTTAATGTTAGTCAGGGCCATTCTTTTGTAGGGATTTTTGAAAGTCAGATTGCGTTGCGCTAAAATATTGTGTCAGTTTAAGCACAGTCTTGTATAATTGTTCAAAGGGGACGTTTCAGATGATCCGCGTAGTGGTCGCCCAAGATGTGTCACTACTCCAGAAATCATTGCAAAAGGGTATAAAATGGTCATGGTGGACCGCCGATTGAAACTGTGTGAAATTTCCCATGCTTGCCAGGTTGTTATCTGAAAGGGTAAATCACATTTTAACTGAAGAATTGTTGTTGTTGTTGTTGTGGTCTTCAGTCCTGAGACTGGTTTGATGCAGCTCTCCATGCTACTCTATCCTGTGCAAGCTTCTTCATCTCCCAGTACCTACTGCAACCTACATCCTTCTGAATCTGATTAGTGTATTCATCTCTTGGTCTCCCTCTACGATTTTTACCCTCCACGCTGCCCTCCAATACTAAATTGGTGACCCCTTGATGCCTCAGAACATGTCCTACCAACCGATCCCTTCTTCTGGTCAAGTTGTGCCACAAACTTCTCTTCTCCCCAATCCTATTCAATACTTCCTCATTAGGTATGTGGTCTACCCATCTAATCTTCAGCATTCTTCTGTAGCACCACATTTCGAAAGCTTCTATCCTCTTCTTGTCCAAACTATTTATCGTCCATGTTTCACTTCCATACATTGCTACACTCCATAGAAATACTTTCAGAGATGACTTCCTGACACTTAAATCTATACTCGCTGTTAACAAATTAGAAATCAAAAAAATTATCGGCATGATGGGTGCCGCGACTCTTGACGCTAGATCAAAAACGCTTGAGAATGGACATACCGGAACAATGTTTGGCCCGCTTTAGGAGAAACAAACAAGATTTTCTGCGCCAGTTTGTGACCACAGATTAAACGTGGACGCACTACTAGACCCTAGAAACAAAACAACAGTCAAAGCACTGAAAACATGCTGATTCTTCGCCACCAAAGGAAGCAAAGACAATTCATTCGGCAGGAAAGGTCATGGCATCAGTGTTGTGGATGAGAAAGGGATTCTGTTTGTAGATCTCCCCACTGGGCAAACAATTACTGGTGAATATTACGCTAATCTCCTGGACAAATTGCAACGAACTAAGGTATGAATTGTTGCCACACCCGCCTTATTCACGTGATATGGCTCCGTCAGACTGCCATCTCTTCGAGAGCTGAAAATTGTTCCTGGTGGACGAAGATTCACTTCAAACGAAGTATTGAGTTGACAACTATTTTGCAATCCTGGAGGAAACTCATTTTCGAGATGGGATCAAGACACTGTAACATCGTTGTAATAAGCGCATTAATCTACAAGGAGACTATATCGAAAACTATAAAAAGTTTCAGTGATATAAGTACTTTTTTCCTATTCTGTTCCGAGAACTTTTCAAACCACTATCGTAGATCTGTTACACCTTCTAAGTGTCCTGCCAATAAGACGAAGTCATTGGTTAGTCTTCCGCACGACATTCTTTGTGTGTTCCTTCCAATTTAAGTTATTCGCAATTGTAATTCCTATGTATGTAGTTGAATTTATGTCCTTTAGATTTGACTGATTTATCGTGTAACAGAAGTTTAACGGATTCCTTTTAGCTCTCATGTGGATGACTTCACACTTTTCGTTATTTAGGGTCAGTTGCCAATTTTTTCACCATACAGATATCTTTTCTAAATCGTTTTGCAATTTGTTTTGATCGTCTGATGACTTTACTGGTCGATAATCGACAGCGTCATCTGCAAACAACCTAAGACGACTGCTCTCCCAAATCGTTTATATAGATATGGAACAGGAAAGGGCCTATAACACTACCTTGGGGAACGCCAGAAAGCACTTCTGTTTTACTCGATGACTTTCTGTCAATTACTACGAACTGAGGCGCCTCTGGCAGGAGACAGTCACATAACTGAGACGAATTCCATAAGCACGCAATTTCACTGCAAGCCGCTTGTGTGGTACAGTGTCAAAAGCCTTCCGGAAACCCAGAAATACGGAATCAATTTGAAATCCCTTGTCAATAGCATTCAACACTTCATGCCAGTAAACAGCTAGTTGTGTTTCACAAGAACGATGTTTTCTAAATCCGTGCTGACTGTGTGTGAATAGACCGTTTTCTTCGAGGTAATTCATAATGTTCGAACACAATATGCCGTATGTTGCAAAATCTTGCTGCATATCGACGTTAATGATATGGGCCTGTAATTCAGTGGATTACTCTTAATACCTTTCTTGCATAGTCGTGTGACCTGTGCAACTTTCCAGTCTTTGGGTACGGATTGTTAACTATGGAGCTGCTCCGTCAGCATACTCTGAAAGGAACCTAACTGGTATACAGTCTCGACCAGAAGACTTGCTTTTATTAAGTGATTTCAGTTGCTTCACTACTCCGATGTTATCTACTTCTACGTTGATCATGTTGGCAGCTGTGCTTGGTTCGAATTCTGGAATATATACTTCGTCTTCTTTGGTGAACGAATTTGGGAAGCTGTGTTTAGTAACTGTACATTGGCAACACTGTCGTTGACGATATTTCCTTTGCTATCGCTCAGAGAAGGCATTAATTGTGTCTTGGCACTAACATACTTCACATAGACCAGAATCTCTTTGGATTTTCTGCCAGATTTCGGGACAAAGTTTCGTTGCGGAAACTATTTTAAGCATCTTGCACTGAAGTCCGCGCTGAATTTCGAGCTTCTGCAAAAGATCGCTAATCTTGCAGATTTTGCGTCTGTTCAAATTTGGCATGTTTTTTTTTCGTTGTTTCTGCAACAGTGTTCTGACTCGTTTTGTACACCAAGGAGCATCAGCTCCGTCGTTTGTTAATTTATTTGGTATAAATCTCTCAATTGCTGTCGATACTATTTCTTTGAATTCAAGCCACATCTGGTCTATACTTACACTGTTAATTGGGAAGGAATTTTTATCTGCTTTTTTGAAAAGGTATATTTTTCGTTTATTCTTGGAAGATTTGGGCGTTACTATATTCAGTCTCGCTACGACAACCCTGTGTTCACTAATCCCTGTAGCCATTTTGATGCTCGTTATTAACTCAGGATTTTTTGTTGCTAAGAGGTCAAGTGTGTTTTCACAACCGTTTACTATTCGCGTGGGCTCATGAACTGACTGCTCGAAATAATTTTCAGAGAATGCATTTAGCACAATTTCGAATTATATTTTATACTGCGGGCTTTCGATGTATAAAATGAAATGATGTTGGTGTGTGGCACTCAACTACTTTCCCCTCAGATTCAAGAGTTGCAATATTAAAAGTTTTGGCTGGTATCGTTGTCTAGGGCTGGGATACGTAGTTGCCGCATTACAAGTCAAATACTGCTGAGTCTAGAGTATACACTATGAATATACACATGAATCGAATGGTCGAAGGTTCCTATTTTTCGCATTATTAATGCAAGATAGTAATTTATAAATGAAAGACTGCAATTAAATAGAATCTGGAGGTACTATTTCGACTTTAAGTGTTGAGACGATAGTAGAAGTACTTTTGAGAATGCGGAATATTTCTGCAAAACACATGTTGGTGTCGGTGGTCCAACAATTAAATAAAATATAACTTGAATAACAGGAAAACAATACGTTCTACTGCACGTAATCAGTTGTGAAAGACAACATAGCTCGCGAGATATTCACTTCTAAACGCATACTACGTCTTCACTGTAGAAACCACGGAAATCCCACAAGTTGGCACTCCGAAGTATTTCTATCTCCAGCGACCGTCCCTTCGTCGCGCCGTACTGTCCAAAACTCCCCTTGTCCTGTACAGTACTGTTATCCCACTTCCATCGAGTCTCCCCATTCACAAGCGCTGTGATTGGCTAGAGCGCTCCCGCCATGTCTTCAAGCCAACGCACATTCACAAACATAAAACACATTCGAAATACTGGATTTACATTTAAATGACTTGAAATTAAATAAATATTCCTACGGCTGGACCTAAATATGCTCTAACACACATTATTAGATACATAAACAAATTAAATAAACATATATCAAAGGAATAGAGCAAAAGGTAGGCCAGTAGCCTAATGTCTGTGCTTTCTAAAACACAGTGAATATTTAACAAATTTCTTCACGAATAGTAAATATCGGATATAAACAAAGTCATAGACGAATAAATATATCGATAAGCATGCTGCTACCACTTTATCGTGTCACTGTGGAGTACTCATAGCCTGACGCGATTAGTAGTAATCGGCCACTGTGACCTCCAACAAATCATGTGCTATTCAAGTTACGTGCCTGCAATTCACACCAATTTAGGTTTACACTAATAGCTTTCTAAAGACACGTCGATCGACGAAATCGGATAAACCATTTAGATTTTGGAAATTCGTTGCTGGGTGTTGCTTGCAAAATTTACAGATTAACTTTAAACTAATAAAGATATTGGAAATCTAATCACACCATCAGAATCATCATGGAAATAATAGTAATGTACATGATGCTTTTTGAGGCATCATGATTCATCTGGCTACTATTAATTTCTATACAAACTGTGAAATGTCTGCCGTGATGGTTGCACGAAGTCCGCCATCTTTGGCACTCTCGGCATACAAGTCTCTTTCATCGACACAGCGTCACCCAGGAATTCCCAGCCACGTGCTCGGCCTGGACCACGCCTCTTGTCCGGCTAACGCTCAGCGCCACGTGTCGTGTTTGCTGCTGGGCCCCGGCTTGGCGAGCGGCCCGTGCTACCACTCCGACTCCGAACTTGAAATATTTCCAGGGCGCCACAACGCGCCCGTTACCTCTGGAATTACACACGTACTTTCGGCAACATATCGAGTGTAAACTATAGTCACCACCCATATAATCGCATGAGTCGGGTACGTGTTTGAAATCAAATCCTTGTTTTTTTCTTTTTTTTTTTTTTAACCCTTCAGAAATTGTATCATCTGGATTGGGAGGTCGGTAAAAGGATCAAATTATTATTGTATTACGGTTGCCAACAGTGACCTCTGCCCATACTCACTCACAGGAACTATCTACTTCAATTTTGCGACAACTACCTCTAACAGTAACAAACAAACCACTGCCAATTGTGTTTAGCTTATCCTTTCGGAACGCCGTTAGGTTCTTCACAAAAATTTCGGCTGAGATTATCTCCGGCTTCAGCCAGCTTTCAGTGCCTATAACTACACTCCTGGAAATTGAAATAAGAACACCGTGAATTCATTGTCCCAGGAAGGGGAAACTTTATTGACACATTCCTGGGGTCAGATACATCACATGATCACACTGACAGAACCACAGGCACATAGACACAGGCAACAGAGCATGCACAATGTCGGCACTAGTACAGTGTATATCCACCTTTCGCAGCAATGCAGGCTGCTATTCTCCCATGGAGACGATCGTAGAGATGCTGGATGTAGTCCTGTGGAACGGCTTGCCATGCCATTTCCACCTGGCGCCTCAGTTGGACCAGCGTTCGTGCTGGACGTGCAGACCGCGTGAGACGACGCTTCATCCAGTCCCAAACATGCTCAATGGGGCACAGATCCGGAGATCTTGCTGGCCAGGGTAGTTGACTTACACCTTCTAGAGCACGTTGGGTGGCACGGGATACATGCGGACGTGCATTGTCCTGTTGGAACAGCAAGTTCCCTTGCCGGTCTAGGAATGGTAGAACGATGGGTTCGATGACGGTTTGGATGTACCGTGCACTATTCAGCGTCCCTTCGACGATCACCAGTGGTGTACGGCCAGTGTAGGAGATCGCTCCCCACACCATGATGCCGGGTGTTGGCCCTGTGTGCCTCGGTCGTATGCAGTCCTGATTGTGGCGCTCACCTGCACGGCGCCAAACACGCATACGACCATCACTGGCACCAAGGCAGAAGCGACTCTCATCGCTGAAGACGACACGTCTCCATTCGTCCCTCCATCCACGCCTGTCGCGACACCACTGGAGGCGGGCTGCACGATGTTGGGGCGTGAGCGGAAGACGGCCTAACGGTGTGCGGGACCGTAGCCCAGCTTCATGGAGACGGTTGCGAATGGTCCTCGCGATACCCCAGGAGCAACAGTGTCCCTAATTTGCTGGGAAGTGGCGGTGCGGTCCCCTACGGCACTGCGTAGGATCCTACGGTCTTGGCGTGCATCCGTGCGTCGCTGCGGTCCGGTCCCAGGTCGACGGGCACGTGCACCTTCCGCCGACCACTGGCGACAACATCGATGTACTGTGGAGACCTCACGCCCCACGTGTTGAGCAATTCGGCGGTACGTCCACCCGGCCTCCCGCATGCCCACTATACGCCCTCGCTCAAAGTCCGTCAACTGCACATACGGTTCACGTCCACGCTGTCGCGGCATGCTACCAGTGTTAAAGACTGCGATGGAGCTCCGTATGCCACGGCAAACTGGCTGACACTGACGGCGGCGGTGCACAAATGCTGCGCAGCTAGCGCCATTCGACGGCCAACACCGCGGTTCCTGGTGTGTCCGCTGTGCCGTGCGTGTGATCATTGCTTGTACAGCCCTCTCGCTGTGTCCGGAGCAAGTATGGTGGGTCTGACACACCGGTGTCAATGTGTTCTTTTTTCCATTTCCAGGAGTGTATTTGAGCATCAGTGCTTTCTATTAGCAATTGGAACTCTGGTACTTTCCCACCAGAACAATGACTCTTTGCTACTGTTATACCGATGGTTCCTGTATCTACGTTGTTCCTGTGTTTGGCCTGCATGCTTTGTGAGTGAAGCGCGAGACACTCTAACCTAAAAAAAAACCGCCCAGTCCATGTCACACAGCCCCTGCTACCCGTGTAGCCGCCTCCTGCGTGTAGTGGACTCCTGACCTAATCAGTGGAACCTGAAACTCAACCACCCTATGGCGCAAGTCGAGGAATCTGCAGCTTACACGGCCACAGAACTGTCTGAGCCTCTGATTCAGACCCTCAACTCGGCTCTGCACCAGAGGTCCGCAATTGGTCCTGTCAGCTATGCTGACTAGCTCTGCTTTCATTTACCACTCGAAAGCAGAGAGAATCTCTTTTGATCTAAAGTGACACACATAATTGGTACTGGCGTGAGCCACCACCTGCAGTTGGCTGCACCCTGCGCTCTTCATAGCATCTGGGAGGAACCGTTCCACGTCTGGAATGACTCCACCTGGTATGCACACAGAGTGCACATGGTTTTCTTCCCCTTCTTGGCAGCCATGTCTATAAGGGGCCCCATAATGTGCCTAACGTTGGAGCTCCCAACTATCAATAATCCCGCCTTCTGTGATTGTCCAGGTCTTGCACGCTGAGAGGTTTTCTCTGAAACACGACAGGTGACAGCATCTGGCTCAGTGACAATGTCAGCCACAGACAGCCTCGGGAACCTGTCTGTCAGACTAACCGGGGAGGCTTTGCGTGCAGCCCCGTAGGAAGTCTTTCACCGCCTGCTACACCCTGGGGGCAACCTTCCACTCGATCATAGGTGAAGGTTGACCTCAGTGCGAGCAGTAACTGCGCTGGCCAGCGGTGAGGACCGATCGGAGAACACAGAGGTGCCAGACGTCTGTCGGATCCCCACCGAGGGCCCACGACAGTCGTGCCCATCCACTGCAGCCTCGAGCTGTTTAACTGAAGCCATCACAACCTGGAGCTGTGAGCAAAGTGTCACCAACTTGGCTCGCATCCACACACAACAATCACAGTCCGTATTGATACTAAGGACTGTGGAAAATTAAAGTACCCACATAAACGGACTACTGGCACGTGCTGCAGAACTCTACTGTAGACCCTGACAAAACTGCAGGAACCGTGTCTAGTAAATTAGATGAATGGGCAGAGATTCAAAAACCTAACTACTGAAGCACTCAGGTGAAACTAAATAATTCTCCCCTGATTAGGAACTTGTAATATGTCACAGAATCGGTTTACTTGCCGACGCAAACGAAAACGCCAGAACTGTGGCTATTAGATATTAAATTTACACGCAGAAACTCAAGACGCTAAACTATTTAATCACACAGATGACATTATAAAATTCTCTCCTGGTTAGGAACTAGTAAAAGTCACAGAAACGGTTACTTCCCTGTTGCGGCGTCTCTCTCAGCTGGCTGCTGCTGTGTTTCTGAAATAAAATTAGGTTTTCACTTCACTGGATACCTCATTGCAGCCAACAGATATTTACTGAATAATGTCGTTCTGCTTTAATAAAGAACACTTTCCATAATTTTTTTACACTTTTTCCTGGTCTCAACACACTCATGCTCCGTATTCGGTGCCATCTCGAAACACTACCCTCTGCAAATGTAATACTAGCTGATAGTCACAGATGCGAAATCGCCTCATGTGTTAATGACGAATCAATTGTGAAATCGATTAGTTTTGTCAAGCTTGGGGCATCGCTCACTGTGATCAAATGGTTCTGAGCACTATTTAGAGCCGCTCGGTCACAGCGGCCGACTGAGATAATCAAGAACATTCACACTGAAGAAATTATCTACATTTACATTTATACTCAGCAAGCCACCCAACGGTGTGTGGCGGAGGGCACTTTACATGCCACTGTCAAATGGTTCAAATGGCTCTGAGCACTATGGGAGTTAACAGCTGTGGTCATAAGTCCCCTAGAACTTAAAACTACTTAAACCCAACAAACGTATGGACATCACACACATCCAATCCCGAGGCAGGATTCGAACCTGCGACCGTAGCAGTCGCGCGGTTCCGGACTGAGCGCCTAGAACCGCTCGGCCACCACGGCCGGCCCGTGCCACTGTCATTACCTCCCTTTCCTGTTCCGGTCGCGTACGGTTCGCGGGAAGAACGACTGCCGGAAAGCCTCCGTGCGCGCTCGAATCTCTCTAATTTTACATTCGTGATCTCCTCGAGAGCTATAAGTAGGGGGAAGCAATATATTCGATACCTCATTCAGAAACGCACCCTCTCGAAACCTGGATAGCAAGCTACACCGCGATGCAGAGCGCCTCTCTTGCAGAGTCTGCCACTTGAGTCTCCGTAACGCTATCACGCTTACCAAATAACCCTGTGACGAAACGCGCCGCTCCTCCGTCAACCCGATCTGGTACGGATCCCACACTGATGAGCAATACTCAAGTATAGGTCGAACGAGTGTTTTGTAAGCCACCTCCTTTGTTGGTGGACTACATTTTCTAAGGACTCTCCCAATGAATCTCAACCTGGCACCCGCCTCACCAACAATTAGTTTTATATGATCATTCCACTTCAAATCGTTCCGTACGCATACTCCCAGATATTTTACAGAAGTAACTGCTACCAGGGTTTGTTCCGCTATCATATAATCATACAATAAAGGATCCTTCTTTCTATGTACTCGCAATACGTTACATTTGTCTACGTTAAGGGTCAGTCGCCACACCCTGCACCAGGGTCCTATCCGTTGCAGATCTTCCTGCATTTCGCTGCAGTTTTCTAATGCTGCAACTTCTCTGTATACTACAGTATCATCCGCGAAAAGCCACATGGGACTTCCGACACTATCTACTAGGTCATTTATATATATTGTGAAAAGAAATGGTCCCGTAACACTCCCCTGTGGCACGCCAGTCTGTAGACGTCTCTCCACTGAGAACAACATGCTGTGTTCTGTTTGCTTAAAACTCTTCAATCCAGCCACACAGCTGGTCTGATATTCCGTAGGCTCTTACTTCGTTTATCAGGCGACAGTGCGGAACTGTATCGAACGCCTTCCGGAAGTCAAGGAAAATGGCATCTACCTGGGAGCCTGTATCTAATATTTTCTGGGTCTCATGAACAAATAAAGCGAGTTGGGAATCCATGTTGATTCCTACAGAGTAGATTCTGGGTTTCCAGAAATGACATGATACACGAGCTAAAAACATGTTCTAAAATTCTACAACAGATCGATGTGAGAAATATAGGCCTATAGTTTTTGCGCATTTGCTCGATGACCCTTATTGAAAACTGGGACTACCTGTGCTCTTTTCCAATCATTTGGAACCTTCCGTTCCTCTAGAGACTTGCGGTACACGGCTGTTAGAAGGGGGGCATGTTCTTTCGCTTACTCAGTGTAGAATCGCATTGGTATCCCGTCAGGTCCAGTGGACTTTCCTCTGTTGAGTGATTTCAGTTGCTTTTCTATTCCTTGGACATTTATTTCGATGTCAGCCATTTTTCAGTTCGTGCGAGGATTTAGAGAAAGAACTGCAATGAGGTCTTCCTCTGTGAAACAGCTTTGGAAAAAGGTGTTCAGTATTTCAGCTTTACGCGTGTCATCCACTGTTTCAATGCCATTATCTTCCCAGAGTCTGGATATGCTGTTTCGACCCACTTACTGATTTAACGTAAACCAGAACTCCCTAGGATTTTCTGTCAAGTCGGTACATAGAATTTTACTTTCGAATTCACTGAACGCTTCACGCTAACTTTGACATCGTTTAGCTTCTGTTTGAGAGGTTTTGGCTGCATTTAAATTTGCAGTGAAGTTCTCTTTGCTTTCACAGTAGTTTCCTAACTTTGTTTACGATTGCCTTGAACTTTTTCCATAAACACTCAACATTGTCAGTGTCGGAACAGAAATTTTCGTTTTGATCTGTTAGGTAGTCTGAAATCTGCCTTCTATTACTCTTGCTAAACAGATAAACCTTCCTCCCTTTTTTTATATTCCTATTAACTTCCATATTCAGGGATGCTGCAACGGCCTTATGATCACTGATTCCCTGTTCTGCACATACAGAGCCGAAAAATTCGGGTCTGTTTGTTATCAGTAGGTCCAAGATGTTATCTCCACGAGTCGGGTCTCTGTTTAATTGCTCGAGGTAATTTTTGGATAGTGCACTAAGTATAATGTCACTCGATGCTCTGTCCCTACCACCCGTCCTGAACATCTGAGTGTTCCAGGCTATATCTGGTAAATTGAAATCTCCACGTAGGACTATAACATGCTGAGGAAATTTATGTGAAATGTATTCCAGATTTTCTCTCAGTTGTTCTGCCACTGATGCTGCTGAGTCGGGAGGTCGGTAAAAGGAGCCAATTATTAACCTAGCTCGGTTGTTGAGTATAACCTCCACCCATAATAATGCACAGGAACTATCCACTTCTATTCCACTACAGGATAAACTACTAACAGCAACGAACACTCCACCACCGGTTGCATGCAATCTATCCTTTCTAAACACCGTCTGTACGTTTGTAAAAATTTCGGCAGAATTTATCTCTGGATTCAGCCAGCTTTCCGTACCTATAACGATTTCAGCTTCGGTGCTTTCTATCAGCGCTTGAAGTTCCGGTACTTTACCAACGCAGCTTCGACAGTTTACAATTACAATACCGATTGCTGCTTGGCCCCCGCATGTCCTGACTTTGCCCCGCACCCTTTGAAGCTGTTGACCTTTCTGTACTTGCCCGAGGCCATCTAACCTAAAAAACCGCCCAGCCCACGCCACACAACCCCTGCTACCCGTGTAGCCGCCTGCTGTGTGTAGTGGACTCCTGACCTATCCAGCGGAACCCGAAACTCCACCACCCTATGGCGCAAGTCGAGGAATCTGCAGTCCACACGGTCGCAGAACCGTCTCAGCCTCTGATTCGGACCCTCCACGACCCTCCACTCTGTACCAAAGGTCGACAGTCAATCCTGTCGACGATGCTCCAGATGGTGCGCTCTGCTTTCATCCCGCTACCGAGACTGGCAGTCTTCACCAAATCAAATAACCGCCGGAAGCCAGAGAGGATTTCCTCTGATCCATAGCGGCACACATCATTGGTGCCAACATGATCGACCACCTGCAGATGGGCGCACCCTGTACCCTTCATGGCATCCAGAAGGACTCTTTCCACATCTGGAATGACTCCCCCCCCGGTATGCACGCGGAGTGCACATTGGTTTTCTTCCCCTCCCTTGCAGCCATATCCCTATGGGCCCCATCATGCGCCTGACGTTGGAGCTCCCATCTACCAGCACACCCACCCACTGCGACCGCCCATATCTTGCAGACTGAGGGGCAACCTCTGGAACAGGACAAGCAGCCATGTCAGGCCGAAGATCAGTATCAGCCTGAGACAGAGCCTGAAACCGGTTCGTCAGACAAACTGGAGAGGCCTTCCGTTCAGCCCTCCGGAATGTCTTTCGCCCCCTGCCACACCTCGAGACGACCTCCCACTCTACCACGGGTGAGGGGTCAGCCTCAATGTGGGCAGTATCCTGGGCGGCCACAGCCGTAGCCCAATTGAGTGATTTGTGGGACGAGCTGGCCGTCCCCGACAAACCCCCATCCGGACCCCCACAGTGATGCCCATTGGCAACAGCTTCGAGCTGTGTGACCGAAGCCAACACTGCCTGAAGCTGGGAGCAAAGGGATGACAACTCAGCCCACATCCGAACACAGCAGTCGCAGACCCTATCCGTGCTAAATACTGTTGTGCAAAGAATGTCTGAACTAATCTACACAGAGCGCAAACAATTCGACACAAAATTTAAACGGTTTTTAAAATACAAGACTGCTTAGTAAATGCAGTAATGCTGCTACTTGCGCACTGCTGACTCACTGCTCGGCGGCAGAAGTTGTCTTCGGACGATTTTATACCCTGATTGGGACCTAAAATGATGTATACAAGAACAAAACATCCACAGCTAGCACTGAATTAAAGCAGCACGTGGCTCACCTGTCACATACAAACAGCACTATAACCACTAACAACGACAGAAGCAGCAGCAACAACAACAATGACGCAGAAATTATTGGAAGAAATCAATAAGCACAAACAAAAACAGTATTAGTACCAGTGACATCACAAATAGCAGTAGCAGCTGATACAGCTGGAGTAGTAGTAGCAGCTGCAGCAGCACTGCACCGCTAACAACAACAGGAACAACAAGAAAACCAACATTAGTAGCAGCAGAAGACAAAACGTCACCAGTAACAAAAACAAACAAACGTTAGCAAAAACAACAGATTCAGCATCAGCAGTAAAAGAAGCAAAGACAGCTACCATCCAAAGAATCATATCTGCATCGGCTCCAACATAAATAACAGCAGTTGTAAGGACACAACACTGCTTGAGGAGGAGTCAAAGGCAAGGTACATCTACTGCACATAACAGTAGCTTTCAACAATTATGGTGATGTCTCATGTATTTGTTTATCTGAACACTGGCGCAAGGAAAATGAATTAAGCCTTATAAGCAAATTTAATTAACATCTCATTACTGTCACAGTGTACATAAAGATGGAGTATGCATTTATACAACAACAGTATTAAATTTTAAAGCAAAATCACAAGTGGACCAACTAAATACTCAGCAACACTTTTAATCACGTGCCATAGCAATAAAAACTGAGGAGAAGAGTAAAAAACTGTCATATGAATATATAGATCATCAATGGGAGATGGAAACATATTTTTAAAAAGCTGGAAGCAGCTTTGAGCACTTCATATAATAATGAAATGAAATATTATTTTTGTGTGGGGATTTTAACATTAGCATATTGATTGAAAGTGAAGAAAAGAGAGAGCTTCTGGGAATCCTAAACAGCTTTCACATGAAAGCACTCTTCGCAGACTCGAGTAGAATTACAGAGATTTCATCTTCCCTATTAGATAATATCTTCTATGACAAGGAAAATGATGTCACTGAGGCACAAAATGTAAACTTAGGTCTTTCAGATCACAACATGCTCGTCACATGTATAAATTCTTCTACACCCAAGATCATAAAATATAAGTGGGAATATAACACACTTCTGCACAGAAAAAGTAAATGCTTTTATCCAGATGATAGCGAAGGAAACCAGGAAAAACGTATTTTCAAAAACAGAAACTTCTTACTCATACAACGCTTTTTCTAGTACATTCATGGCCCTATCTGAGAAGTGTTTTCCAAAAAAGCTTACAAAAATCAGTCACGCCAAGGAGCAACAACCACTGGATATCACCTGCCATCAGAGTATCTGATATCTAAGACATTTATGGCGTGAAGAGTGATTTTTAGCATATCGCACCAATATCTTAACATGAGGAAATATTGTTGTTGTTGTTGTGGTCTTCAGTCCTGAGACTGGTTTGATGCAGCTCTCCACGCTACTCTATCCTGTGCAAGCTGTTTCATCTCCCAGTACCTACTGCAACCTACATCCTTCTGAATCTGCTTGGTGTATTCATCTCTTGGTCTCCCTCTACGATTTTTACCCTCCACGCTGCCCTCCAATGCTGAATTGGTGATCCATTGATGCCTCAGAACATGTCCTACCAATCGATCCCTTCTTCTTGTCAAGTTGTGCCACAAACTCCTCTTCTCCCCAATTCTATTCAATACCTCCTCATTAGTTACGTGATCTACACATCTAATCTTCAGCATTCTTCTGTAGCACCACATTTCGAAAGCTTTTATTCTCTTCTTGTCCAAACTATTTATCGTCCACGTTTCACTTCCCTACATGGCTACACTCCATCCAAATACTTTCAGAAACGACTTCCTGACACTTAAATCTATACTCGATGTTAACAAATTTCTCTTCTTCAGAAATGCTTTTCTTGCCATTGCCAGTCTACATTTTATATCCTCTCTACTTCGACCATCATCAGTTATTTTGCTCCCCAAATAGCAAAACTCCTTTACTACTTTAAGTGTCTCATTTCCCAATCTAACACCCTCAGCATCACCCGAAAAAATGCTTTTGTTGATGTTCATCATCCTCCTTTCAAGACGCTGTCCATTCCATTCAACTGCTCTTCCAAGTCCTTTGCTGTCTCTGACAGAATTACAATGTCATCGGCGAATCTCAAAGTTTTTATTTCTTCTCCATGGATTTTAATACCTACTCCGAATTTTTCTTTTGTTTCCTTCACTGCTTGCTCAATATACAGATTGAATAACATCGGGGAGAGACTACAACCCTGTCTCACTCTCTTCCCAACCATTGCTTCCCTTTCATGCCCCTCAACTCTTATAACTGCCATTTGGTTTCTGTACAAATTGTAAATAGCCTTTCGTTCCCTGTATTTTACCCCTGCCACCTTCAGAATCTGAAAGAGAGTATTCCAGTCAACATTGTCAAAAGCTTTCTCTAAGTCTACAAATGCTAGAAAAGTAGGTTTGCCTTTCCTTAATCTAGCTTCCAAGATACGTTGTAGGGTCTGTATTGCCTCACATGTTCCAATATTTCTATGGAATCCAAACTGATCTTCCCCGAGGTCGGCTTCTACTAGTTTTTCCATTCGTCTGTAAAGAATTCGCGTTAGTATTTTGCAGCTGTGACTTATTAAACTCATAGTTCGGTAATTTTCACATCTGTCAACACCTGATTTATTTGGGATTGGAATTATTATATTCTTCTTGAAGTCTGAGGGTATTTCGCCTGTCTCATACATCTTGCTCACCAGATGGTAGAGTTTTGTCAGGACTGGCTCTCCCAAGGCTGTCAGTAGCTCTAATGGAATGTTATCTACTCCCGGGGCCTTGTGTCGACTCAGGTCTTTCAGTGCTCTGTCAAACTCTTCACGCAGTATCATATCTCCCATTTCATCTTCATCTACATCCTCTTCCATTTCCACAATATTGTCCTCAAGAACATCACCCTTGTATAGACCCTCTATATACTCCTTCCACCTTTCTGCTTTCCCTTCTTTGCTTAGAACTGGGTTTCCATCTGAGCTCTTGATATTCATATAAGTGGTTCTCTTTTCTCCAAAGGTCTCTTTAATTTTCCTGTAGGCAGTATCTATCTTACCCCTCTTGAGATAAGCCTCTACAGCCTTACATTTGTCCTCTAGCCATCCCTGCTTAGCCATTTTGCACTTCCTGTCAATCTCATTTTTGAGACATTTGTATTCCCTTTTGCCTGCTTCATTTACTGCATTTTTATATTTTCTCCATTCATCAATTAAATTCAATATTTCTTCTGTAAACCAGGATTTCTTCTGTAAACCCATCTCCTTAAATTCCCACCTTTTTGCAGTTTCTTCAGTTTTAATCTACAGTTCATAATCAATAGATTGTGGATAGAGTCCACATCTGCCCCTGGAAATGTCTTACAATTTAAAACCTGATTCCTAAATCTCTGTCTTACCATTATATAATCTATCTGAAGCCTGTCAGTATCACTCGGCTTCTTCCATGTATACATCCTTCTTTTATGATTCTTGAACCAAGTGTTAGCTATGATTAAGTTATGCTCTGTGCAAAATTCTACCAGGCAGCTTCCTCTTTCATTTCTTACCCCCAATCCATATTCACCTACTACGTTTCCTTCTCTCACTTTTCCTATTACCGAATTCCAGTCACCCATGACTATTAAATTTTCGTCTCCCTTCACTATCTGAATAATTTCTTTTATTTGATCATACATTTCTTTCAATTTCTTCGTCATCTGCAGAGCTAGTTGGCATATAAACTTGTACTACTGCAGTAGGCGTGGGCTTCGTGTCTATCTTGGCCACAATAATGCGTTCACTATGCTGTTTGTAGTAGCTTACCCGCATTCCTATTTTTTTATTCATTATTAAACATACTCCTGCATTACCCCTATTTGACTTTGTATTTATAACCCTGTATTCGCCTGACCAAAAGTCTTGTTCCTCCTGCCACCATACTTCACTAATTCCCACTATATCTAACTTTAACCTATCCATTTCCGTTTTTAAATTTTCTAACCTACCTGCCCGATTAAGGGATCTCACATTCCACACTCCGATCCGTAGAACGCCAGTTTTCTTTCTCCTGATAACGACATCCTCCTTAGTAGTCCCCGCGCGGAGATCCGAATGGGGGACTATTTTACCTCCGGAATATTTTACCCAAGAGGACGCCATCATCATTAACCATACAGTAAAGCTGCGTGCCCTCGGGAAAAATTACGGCTGTAGTTTCCCCTTGCTTTCAATCGTTCGCAGTACCAGCACAGCAAGGCCGTTTTGGTTAGTATTACAAGGCCAGATCAGTCAATCATCCAGACTGTTGCCCCTGCAACTACTGAAAAGGCTGCTGCCCCTCTTCAGGAACCACACGTTTGTCTGGTCTCTCAACAGATACCCCTCCGTTGTGGTTGCACCTACGGTACGGCTATCTGTATCGCTGAGGCACGCAAGCCTCCCCACCAACGACAAGGTCCATGGTTCATGGGGGAAGATGAGGAAATAATGTAGATAATTGCTTTGAATCCTCAGTATGAAATTTTAAAGACGTAGTACTACTTAGCTGTAATGTTTTTAATATGTGCACATTAGTGGACATCATGGCGAATACTTTTGAAGCATAACACAGGAAAAGGTTGATTCAGTTTGCCAATGCGAGAGCGAGAAATCTTACGTTAGGATATGAAATGTTTTCCCAAGCAAGTGGCAATGTCGAAGATACTGTACACGTGGATGACAGTACTAACTGTTTTTGTGCATTGTTGATTGTGAAATGGCAATGTGCGATTGTCTAAATGGAACTGCGGCCGTTGCTGTAAAAATCTCTGTGTTGTAGTCAATAAAGACATAGGACTATACTTGCAATATCGCTATATTTAAACGATTCTGATCGTCAACAATTTGCAAAATACGATCTTGGTGGTCCAGTCTTCAGCATAATTCTTCGAAAATACTGCAGGTGAATCAAGCGCAAATAATGAGAGCAGGCAAACCGACCCTGTTATACCAGATGAAGTACCAGAAACATTTAGAGTTTCAATAAATCGAGAAGAAAGTAGTATAATTGTCAGTAATGAAAACTTTGTGTAAAGGATGAGCCAGACAGTAAGAGATTTTACTTTATTATATGTGCTTCGAAACGGTTACTTCATTTTTCCATTGCGGCCAAGCCACGGTCGGCAGTTTTAGCTGCCTGTAAATTCTTTCATCCCACGGTCCAGTAACAGGAAGTCAGCACCGAGGAAGGGCACCTTGTTCACGCGCCTCTCTCGTGTCCTTACGAGGTAACGCCGCCCCAGGCGTCGCTTAGCAGGCAACGCTCTGGAAAGTTCCATGCCGCCCGCACGGATTCAAATGCTGAACATGCAAAACTTCTCACCAAATTTGGATTTGATTTGTTGAAATTACTGACGCCATCAAGTATTATATCATTTACTCTAAAAAAAAGGCGAGGATCTCGAAAAATTAGTGTAGAACCTACATAGACTGCTAACCGCAAAGAAATGGATCTTCCACACAGCAATGGAAGGATTCAGTCTGAATGACCAGCAAAGTGTGAAATGATGACAAGAAAATGTGTTCACAAAATCGCATCAATATTGATACGAACATTCTGCTAAAAATCACTGATTTTATGAAAAAGCTTTGTCAAACTTTTATGTGTTAATTGCCTTACTTTTGTATACATCTTTGAACGTAGTTTTATTTCTACCCTATATAATAAAAATATAAATATAAAAATATAAATAAAAAAACTACATTTTACCGCCGATTCATCACACACAAAACATGCCCCAAAAACAAGCACAGATTTTTAGCGCACAGTAATTACTAACACGTGCATGGTTGGAGGACGCTCGCCTTGAATTGAACACGAATTCAGAAAAAATTAACATTACAAACCCAAGCACTGCAAAATCTATAACCGAGTATTCTTTTGAAAGTTATTTCCACGTGCCACAGCTGTTCCAGGTGATTGTAGGTACATAGATTATCTGTTAGAAGCAAAAGAACATTATTTGAAGTCAGCACAAGTCGTCATAATTTTGAATCAATAATTTATTTATTTATTTATCCACGAATTCATGTCCCTGTTGTGGGTTAAGTTACAGCAGTACATAGCCGAGGGAGCACCCTATGCATACCTTTATATCACAGTAGTTTCTAAGCAGCGTTACAAAGTCGACATAAGAATAATTAGTATTTAACTACCATCACGTTTATGGTTAATACATTTTGAACAAAATTAAAGTTATATGTGATATACGTCAGCCCCAATAAGCTCAGCAACAGAATAAAAACAGTGGATGGGCATTATACAATAAAAATTTCTCAAAACGGAATCATATGGCACTAAATTAATTTTCCAAATTGGACAAGTTTCCAGACTACACAAAACTCACTAGACTACATAAAATTTGTCAGGTACAATGCACAGAAGTACAATTTTGTTGTTATACATTTATATGGTTCAAATGGCTCTGAGCACTATGGGACTTAACATCTGTGGTCATCAGTCTCCTAGAACTTAGTACTACTTAAACCTAACTAACCTGAGGACATCACACACATCCATGCCCGAGGCAGGATTGGAACCTGCGACCGTAGCGGTCACGCGGTTCCAGACTGAAGCGCCTAGAACCGCACTGCCACACCGGCCGGCTATACATTTATTTATGTAGCCTTACTCCTACACAGTAGAAATTCATTTACTGTACATTCTACAACAGGAAAGTTCTACAACAGAGCCCTAGACTATTACACTAATTGATAATATGGCATTTCTGTATTTTTACTCTAACTTTCGTTTATTGTTGTATCTACATACATCTTATTCCTGTGTTTTATTTGCTTTACATTTCACTTTTTTCGTCGCATATCAAAGAGGGAACTCTGTATGAATGTCCTTTTCGAAATTGGTTTTTCTACGCAATTTTTTGCGCTGTACAGTAGTTCCAGAGTGCTGCGAATTGCTTAACGTCGTTTGTGCCTGCAGTAGCTTCTTCAGGCGTATTAGTTTT
This sequence comes from Schistocerca cancellata, assembly GCF_023864275.1. Lineage (NCBI taxonomy): Eukaryota > Metazoa > Arthropoda > Insecta > Orthoptera > Acrididae > Schistocerca > Schistocerca cancellata. Next base: position 12,071,902 of record NC_064626.1, read on the forward strand.
TCGAAGGACATCAATTTGCTCCTCTTCTTCTTTTCTTTCTTCCTGATAATTTTCTGTGTTGCAGATTTCTATTAAACCTATTGCTGAAGTAAAAGTGGAGTGAGTTGACAGAAAGTCATCACTTCGAATGTGGTCATCTTCACTACCTTAAATGTTTCGCATTTTAAATAATTCAGCAGTTGCTGCTGCATTTTCTTGAGTGTCGTCGGCCACGAAAGACTTTTGCTCTTGACCTTGCATGGGGGCTTAATTAAAAGTATTTATGAATAAATGCAATAATTTTAGTAGCTGTGCGACCGGTTACGAAGTGTCGTAACCGGTTGGCCCTGACTAGTATTAGCATGCAATCTGACTGCATAAAATAAAAATAAAGAATGACAAGGAATTTCCATTAACACAATTGATTAATTAAGTCCCCTGCAACTATAAAAGCTACGAAACAACAAAGCACAAGTGTAACTGTTCTGTGTGTGGTAGTGTGTGTGACTCAACATACATGTATCTGGCTCGGTTCTTTCTCAATAGGACAAAATATTTTAAAACTTCTTCCACCTATACATTACACCATCCGAACAGCATCTACTCTCTCGCCCAACAGAACAACAACTGCCCTCGACATCCCTTCAACTACTACTGCCCCAGTGGAGGCGGCGGAATAATAATCTTTGGCGCGGTCTCTGGCGCTGTGACTCAGTGCAGCCACCTTTCAACCTCCGACACCACTTGTCGAAGCACTTGACAACAGTTTCGGGCTTTATTTCCCATACTACCAAGCCGGTCGAATTTACTGATTGCAGGTTAGAAACTGACCGTGCAAGAGCATAAGCACTTTCAAGTTCAACACTAAGAATAGGAGAATGCGTTAGTAATCGCCTATAATGGGACTCCAATGTCTAAATTACCCTCTGGTCCATTGTTTGTGTGACTGGTTGAACCTGGTCAGTTTCACGTGTCATAACTTGACTTTCAGTTGAGATAGTCCAGCCAATCTTCCATAAGACCACTCATCATCTGAGTCTTTTTTATTGCTTCGCCATGTGACTTGAAGCTTGTTCTTGTGGTCTTCAGTCCTGAGACTGGTTTGATGCAGCTCTCTATGCTACTCTATCCTGTGCAAGCTTCTTCATCTCCCAGTACCTACTGCAACCTACATCCTTCTGAATCTGCTTAGTGTATTCATCTCTTGGTCTCCCCCTACGATTTTTACCCTCCACGCTGCCCTGCAATACTAAATTGGTGATCCCTTGATGCCTCAGAACATGTCCTACCAACCGATCCCTTCTTCTGGTCAAGTTGTGCCACAAACTTCTCTTCTCCCCAATCCTCTTCAATACTTCCTCATTAGTTATGTGACCTACCCATCTAATCTTCAGCATTCTTCTGTAGCACCACATTTCGAAAGCCTCTATTCTCTTCTTGTCCAAACTATTTACTGTCCATGTTTCACTTCCATACATGGCTACAATCCATACAAATACTTTCAGAAACGACTTCCTGACACTTAAATCTATACTCGATGTTAACAAATTTCTTTTCTTCAGCAACGCTTTCCTTGTCATTGCCAGTCTACATTTTATATCCTCTCTACTTCGACCATCATCAGTTATTTTGCTACCCAAATAGGAAAACTCCTTTACTACTTTAAGTGTCTCATTTCCTAATCTAATACCCTCAACATCACCCGACTTAATTCGACTACATTCCATTATTCTCGTTTTGTTTTTGTTGATGTTCATCTTATATCCTCCCTTCAAGACACCATCCATTCCGTTCAACTGCTCTTCCAAGTCCTTTGCTGTCTCTGACAGAATTACAATGTCATCGGCGAACCTCAAAGTTCGTATTTTTTCTCCATGGATTTTAATACCTACCCCGAATTTTTCTTTTGTTTGCTTTACTGCTTGCTCAATATACAGATTGAATGACATCAGAGAGAGGCTTACAACCCTGTCTTACTCCCTTCCCCACCACTGCTTCCCTTTCATGTCCCTCGACCCTTATAACTGCCATCTGGTTTCTGTACAAATTGTAAATAGCATTTCGCTCCCTGTATTTTACCCCTGCCACCTTTAGAATTTGAAAGAGAGTATTCCAATCAACATTGTCAAAAGCTTTCTCTAAGTCTACAAATGCTAGAAGCGTAGGTTTGCCTTTCCTTAATCTTTCTTCTAAGATAAGTCGTAAGGTCAGTATTGCCTCACGTGTTCCAGTATTTCTACGGAATCCAAACTGATCTTCCCCGAGGTCCGCTTTTACTAGTTTTTCCATTCGTCTGTAAAGAATTCGTGTTAGTATTTTGCAGCTGTGGCTTATTAAACTGATTGTTCGGTAATTTTCACATCTGTCAACACCTGCTTTCTTTGGGATTGGAATTATTATATTCTTCTTGAAGTCTGAGGGTATTTCGCCTGTTTCGTACATCTTGCTCACCAGATGGTAGAGTTTTGTCAGGACTGGCTCTCCCAAGGCCGTCAGTAGTTCCAATGGAATGTTGTCTACTCCAGGGGCCTTGTTTCGACTCAGGGCTTTCAGTGCTCTGTCAAACTCTTCACGCAGTATCGTATCTCCCATTTCATCTTCATCTACATCCTCTTCCATTTCCATAATATTGTCCTCAAGTACATCGCCCTTGTATAGACCCTCTATATACTCCTTCCACCTTTCTGCTTTCCCTTCTTTGCTTAGAAATGGGTTTCCATCTGAGCTCTTGATGTTCATACAAGTGGTTCTCTTATCTCCAAAAGTCTCTTTAATTTTCCTGTAGGCAGTATCTACCTTACCCCTAGTGAGATACGCCTCTACATCCTTACATTTGTCCTCTAGCCATCCCTGCTTAGCCATTTTGCACTTCCTGTCGATCTCATTTTTGAGACGTTCGTATTCCTTTTTGCCTGCTTCATTTACTGCATTTTTATATTATCTCGTTTCATCAATTAAATTCAATATTTCTTCTGTTACCCAAGGATTTCTACTAGCCCTCGTCTTTTTACCTACTTGATCCTCTGCTGCCTTCACTACTTCATCCCTCAAAGCTACCCATTCTTCTTCTACTGTATTTCTTTCCCCCATTCCTGTCAATTGTTCCCTTATGCTCTCCCTGAAACTGTGTACAACCTCTGGTTCTTTCAGTTTATCCAGGTCCCATCTCCTTAAGTTCCCACTTGAAGCTTATTCGCTTCTATGTTGCTGCAAAATCGTTGTTTTGCCGCCTCCATTTCACCCAACATGATTCCACATAGCAGTACAGAAAGTCTTTCCTTCGACATGTTTCCGCTTCTGAAGGCAGTGCGCTATAAAATAGTCCCCCTTCAACGTCACTGAACACGTCTTACGGATCATAATTCGCAGATGTATTGTGCAGCAACGTCTTCCATTCCGTTGCTGCTCTACGCTGCACATCCTTAGCTTTCTCACACACTTCATTCCACACTATGTTGTGCCTACCTATGAAACTTTGCATCCATCCTGTGGACGCCTTATACGCGATATTTCCAAGCTCTTGAGCAACTTTCAGAGCCTCACACTGCAACATGTCTAAATAACCCTCTGGTCCATTGTTTGTGTGACTAGTTGAACCTGGCCAGTTTCACGTTTCATGACTGTCTAGACAACGGTAAGTTTTTTTGACCGCACACTTGCGAACCATTCCCACACCATATTTTTAATTTCTTCATTTCCCGTCTTCTTCCCCTCCTTTTCATTAACCCTTTCCCACTCATCCCGCATCTTATCCTTGTTTCGTAAAGTATCATAAAGTTTTGCTTCACTGCATGTGAAACGCAGCATTATTTCCCAGACAGAGAGAATTTTTTCTTTCTCAGTCGCCTCGATTACCTTGACCTTTCCGTCAAGTTTTAGCTTTTTGTTCAACATCATGTTTTCACATAAGTGCTTCTAGTCGTCTACAACTGTCAGAAAATAATGCAACTACTGCATTTCTTTGGAATGCTTGACCTTGCCGGGTAAAACGGAACACAGTTGTAACAGTGTGTTCATGTTCACAACATTTTTCCACTGTGCTTCCGCGCGCGTCACTAGTAATAGAGAAGCGCGCTCACGAACGAACCGCGTGCCCTTTGACGTACGAAACAGGCCTGCGCACCGCTTCGCCCCGTGTCCACTCTCGCGGCGCTGCGCCCGACCCCTTGTCTTGTCTTTGTTGTGTCTAGACAAGACAGCCTAGACACAATGATGAGGGAGCCGAAAGGCACGCGCTTAAACTCACGCTGGCTGGCGTGAGGTCTGAAACAGGATACGTAATGAATGCTATAAAGAAAAGTACGTAGCTGCGGGAATACTTAACTTTAATCCACATTTGTAGAACATCGCTCTTGATGATACATTAATAGAGTCTCAATATCAATTGAATACGGCGCCTTGCTAGATCGTAGCAAATGTAGCTGAAGGCTATGCTAATTATCGTCTCGGCATGAAGGCTATGCTAACTATCGTCTCGGCAAATGAGAGCGTAATTCTCAGTGAACCATGGCTAGCAACGTCGGCTGTACAACTGGGGCGAGTGCTAGTATGTCTCTCTAGACCTGCTGTGTGGTGGCGCTCGGTCTGCAATTACTGACAGTGGCGACACGCGGGTCCGTCGTATACCAGCGGACCGCGGCCGATTTAAAAGCTACCACCTAGCAAGTGTGGTGTCTAGCGGTGACCCCACAGTCTTGTCTTGTCTTGTCTTGTCTTGTCTCGGCTTTGCGCCGCTAAACAGCATCGTCAGGGCCGCACAACCTTCGTGTGAAAAGCAGCGTCGTTGCAGACTTGTGAGCAACTTATATATACTGTAATAGAGTATTACTGTATAAGCTCCTTCTCACACTATACAATGAATTATGAATTAATTCTTAAAATTCGCATTCGTTTCCACTTTATACAAATAAATTAGCATATAAAAATGTGCTGAGAGCGTCGAGACCGAAATACGTCCACACGAATACTCTGCAGACCACGGTGAGGTGCACGGCAGAGGGTACGTTCCATTGCACCACTTATTCGGGTTTCTTATCGTTCCATTCACATATGGAGCACAGGAACAATGGTTGTTTGAATGCCTCTATGCTTGCAGTAATTATTCTAATCTTATCCTCACGATCGTTATTTTGAACGATACGCAGGGGGATGTGTATATTCCTAGAGTATTTAAAGCCGGTTCTTGAAACTTTGTTAACAGACTTTCTCAGGATAGTTCACGTCTGTCTTCAGCAGGCTTCCAGTTGAGTTCCTTCAGTATCCCTGTGACAATCTCCCACGGATCAAACAAACCTATCGACAATTCGTGCTGCCCTTCACTGTATACATTCATTATATCCCCTGTTAGTCCTATCTGATACGGCTCCCACACACTTGAGCAATATTCGAATGAGTGATTTGTAAACATTTTGCACTTACCCAGCATTCTACCAATAAATCGACATCTACCACCTGCTTTGCCCACAGCCGAACCTATGCGATCATTCCGTTCCAAATCCCTACAAAGTGTTACACCCAGGTGTTTATATGAGTTTGTCGATTCCAACAGTGCCTTCATTGATATTGTAATCATAGGATACTATGTTTTTTCGTTTTTTGAAGTGGACAATTTTACATTTCTGAACATTTAAAGCACGTTGCCAATCTTTCCACCACTTTGAAATCTTATCAAGAGCTGACTGAATATATATGCAGCTTCTTTCACAAAGTACTTCATCACAGATAAATTGCATTATCTGCAGAAAGTCTGACATTACTATTGATATTTTGTGCAAGGTCATTTATATACAACATGAACAGCACACCTGAAGTAGCTCCTGCATCTGATGATGACTCTCCATCCGAGACACCATGCTGCATCCTCCATACCAAAAAGTCCCAAGTCCAGTCACAAATTTCATTTGATACCCCATATGACCATATTTTTGACAATAAGCATAGGTGTGGTACTGATCCAAATGTTCGGAAATCAAGAAATACTGCATCTACGGGACGGCCTCAATCCAAAGCATTCTGCTCGTCATGTGAGAAAAATGGCAGCTGGGTTTCACATGATCGATGTTTTCGTAATCCATACTGGTTGGCATTCAGGAGATCATTCTGTTGGATCTCAAGGACATTGAGCGCTAGTTTTGTGGATCACTTCTACTACCTTCTTGTAGACAGGTGTGACCTGCGCTTTTTTCCAAGTACTGGGCACGGATTTTTATTCCAGAGATCTACGATAGACTGTAGTTAGAAGAGGGCCTAGCCCAGACGCAAAGTAAGAATAAAATCTGATAGGGATTCCATCGGGCCCTGGAGCTTAGTTCAGTTTTAATGATTTCATCTGTTTCTCAACACGAATGATACTAAAACTTACTCCATTCCTCTTTCCAATGGTATCAGGATTAAATTGGGGCAGTTCTCCCGTGTTTTCCTTTGTAAAGGAGCATTTCAGAACGAAGTTAAGCAAATCGAATTTCGCTTTGCTGCTCTCAGTTTCAGGGGGACTGGACACTGACTTTGGCGCCACTAACAGCCTTTACAAACGACCAGACTTTTTTTGCGATTTGTGAAAGATCGTTTGACAATATTCTGGTATGGTAGTCATTGAAGGCATCACTCATTCCTCTCTGGACAGCCAAACACGTTTCATTCAGCATCTCTCTATGCTTTGTTTCACACCTGTTATGCAGTCACCGGCCTCCTTAGAAGTTTCTGCTGACTACAGTATGACTGGGCAACTTACGTACAAGTATGTTCGGTTACATCAGGAGATGAGTGTGATGGGTGACAGAAGGATCCAGTTATCATTTTATGCCCATCCCTGATACTGAGTCTTATCCAAACAATCCCATATGCAGCTTCAGTTCTGTGGTAATTCTTGTATTTCATTCGATTCATCGGTTTTTCTCTTTTTTCTTAATTTCGTTTGGCATGTCTACTGTAACAAGCACACCACTTTTGTTTCCCTTTTGCCGAGCCTTTCGATACAGACTTAAATTTTCCGCAAAAATGTCACTGCTGTCAATTTCAGGTTTCAACCATGTTTCTGTGCCTAGTATTACATGAGCTTCACTGCCTTTCACCAGCGCTTCAAACTCTGGCATTTTGTTGCGAATGTCAACCATTGGGATTTTAATACTCGATCTTACACTGATACCTCTGGATTTTACAAAATGCATAAGACTGTCATGTCTATGATAATGTTATTTTATTTTGCTACCGCTTTCAGTTCTGAACCATCATCAACGTCAGAGCTACAGTATACAAAAGTGGACAATATGCACATGCCAAACGAAATAAGAAACAAGAGAAAAACCGATAAATCGAATGAAATACAAGAATTACCACAGATATATCACATGTTATACATGCTTTGACATAAGTTACCACTGAAAACCATAATTTCCAAGAAAAATCGAAAACTGTGACAAGATTAAAATATGATGGCACATTGAAAAAAGGGCAGCATGTGATTATACAGCAATACAAGTCAAAGACGGCATTCCTGACCGTATCCAAAGAAGTCACAAGCTGCGACACAGTATGCTTTGTACATCAACGCCAGTTACAAAATGACTCTCTGGACGATATGGCCTATTTTACACCATATTTTCGTTCTGTGTGATGATGCTTTGCTGAGCGTATTTATGTGTTTTGACGATGACATTACAGCTTTATCACATTAGGAAGGTGAAGATGGTCATTACTGACTGAAACCGGTCATTGTCGAAGGTCGTTATATTGTGATCAATGACTGGAATTTAAAAAAAAAAATATTTGAAATACTTATGTGGTAACCAGATTACAAAACTGAAATATTAACGGTTCTACTCTTGATCGATATTACATAAAAACACTAATAAAATAAAATAGAATGTAAAGTTAGAAATAAGTAGCATTGCTGAATGTAAGAATATGCAATATTTTAGAACCCAGTCAAAAATGTAAGCACATAAAAACACAAGCTACAGAGCAATCGATGAAATTAAAATCAGTCAAGCTACATCTGAAGAAAATACACATTAAAATAAATTAATATGAAGGAAGTGTTGTATACCTTGAAGAATCCTGGAGATACTAAAAGGTATCAGATAGATTATATAATGGTAAGACAGAGATTTAGGAACCAGGTTTTAAATTGTAAGACATTTCCTGGGGCAGATGTGGATTCTGACCACAATCTATTGGTTATGAACTGCAGATTGAAACTGAAGAAAATGCAAAAAGGTGGGAATTTAAGGCGATGGGACCTGGATAAACTGAAAGAACCAGAGGTTGTAGAGAGTTTCAGGGAGAGCATAAGGGAACAATTGACAGGAATGGGGGAAAGAAATACAGTAGAAGAAGAATGGGTAGCTCTGAGGGATGAAGTAGTGAAGGCAGCAGAGGATCAAGTAGGTAAAAAGACAAGGGCTAATAGAAATCCTTGGGTAACAGAAGAAATATTGAATTTAATTGATGAAAGGAGAAAATATAAAAATGCAGTAAATGAAGCAGGCAAAAAGGAATACAAACGTCTCAAAAATGAGATCGACAGGAAGTGCAAAATGGCTAAGCAGGGATGGCTAGAGGACAAATGTAAGGATGTAGAGGCTTATCTCAAGAGGGGTAAGATAGATACTGCATACAGGAAAATTAAAGAGACCTTTGGAGAAAAGAGAACCACTTGTATGAATATCAAGAGCTCAGATGGCAACCCAGTTCTAAGCAAAGAAGGGAAGGCAGAAAGGTGGAAGGAGTACATAGAGGGTTTATACAAGGGCGATGTACTTGAGGACAATATTATGGAAATGGAAGAGGATGTAGATGAAGACGAAATGGGAGATAAGATACTGCGTGAAGAGTTTGATAGAGCACTGAAAGACCTGAGTCGAAACAAGGCCCCGGGAGTAGACAACATTCCATTTGAACTACTGATGGCCTCGGGAGAGCCAGTCATGAAAAAACTCTACCATCTGGTGAGCACGATGTATGAGACAGGCGAAATACCCTCAGACTTCAAGAAGAATATAATAATTCCAATCCCAAAGAAAGCAGGTGTTGACAGATGTGAAAATTACCGAACTATCAGTTTAATAAGTCACAGCTGCAAAATACTAACGCGAATTCTTTACAGACGAATGGAAAAACTGGTAGAAGCCGACCTCGGGGAAGATCAGTTTGGATTCCGTAGAAATGTTGGAACACGTGAGGCAATACTGACCTTACGACTTATCTTAGAAGAAAGATTAAGAAAAGGCAAACCTACGTTTCTAGCATTTGTAGACTTAGAGAAAGCTTTTGACAATGTTAACTGGAATACTCTCTTTCAAATTCTGAAGGTGGCAGGGGTAAAATACAGGGAGCGAAAGGCTATTTACAGTTCGTACAGAAACCAGATGGCAGTTATAAGAGTCGAGGGGCATGAAAGGGAAGCAGTGGTCGGGAAAGGAGTAAGACAGGGTTGTAGCCTCTCCCCGATGTTGTTCAATCTGTATATTGAGCAAGCAGTAAAGGAAACAAAAGAAAAATTCGGAGTAGGTATTAAAATTCATGGAGAAGAAGTAAAAACTTTGAGGTTCGCCGATGACATTGTAATTCTGTCAGAGACAGCAAAGGACTTGGAAGAGCAGTTGAACGGAATGGACAGTGTCTTGAAAGGAGGATATACGATGAACATCAACTAAAGCAAAACGAGGATAATGGAATGTGGTCAAATTAAGTCGGGTGATGCTGAGGGAATTAGATTAGGAAATGAGACACTTACAGTAGTAAAGGAGTATTGCTATTTAGGGAGTAAAATAACCGATGATGGTCGAAGTAGAGAGGATATAAAATGTAGACTGGCAGTGGCAAGGAAAGCGTTTCTCAAGAAGAGGAATTTGTTAACATCGAGTATAGATTTAAGTGTCAGAAAGTCGTTTCTGAAAGTATTTGGATGGAGTGTAGCCATGTATGGAAGTGAAACATGGATGATAACTAGTTTGGACAAGAAGAGAATAGAAGCTTTCGAAATGTGGTGCTACAGAAGAATGCTGAAGATAAGGTGGGTAGATCACGTAACTAATGAGGAGGTATTGAATAGGATTGGCGAGAAGAGAAGTTTGTGGCACAACTTGACTAGAAGAAGGGATCGGTTGGTAGGACATGTTTTGAGGCATCAAGGGATCACAAATTTAGCATTGGAGGGCAGTGTGGAGGGTAAAAATCGTAGAGGGAGACCAAGAGATGAATACACTAAGCAGATTCAGAAGGATGTAGGTTGCAGTAGATACTGGGAGATGAAGAAGCTTGCACAGGATAGAGTAGCATGGAGAGCTGCATCAAACCAGTCTCAGGACTGAAGACCACAACAACAACAACATGAAGGAAGTACAATTTTTGGGAGTGAAGTAAAATATAAAAGAAAATTAGGATAAGTAAATACAAAACATCTAAAATTTTATGTATATGCCACAATCTAATCAAGTTTCTTTAAATTTTTTATGAAGAAACATGGTATACATCTAAATTGTTACAACTGGTTAGAAAAATATGTCATCTGAATGTCTACAAAATCACAAAATTATGCATTGTTATAAGACAAAATAAAAAATACCAATTGCCATACAAACAGAAATTAATATAGGGAGAACAATACTCAATTGTGAAATTGGAATACAGAGAAATAATCATATCATATGACAATTTGTTATTAGTTGACAAAACCAGGGATACATTGGGAACAAATAGGAGGAAGCTCTTAACCCTGATCTTAAACAGATTGTGAAAGTAACATAACTGTGAGAATAATAACATACTGTGAGGCTGTATGGTCGTTTATATGAACGGGTAAGGAAAGAAATTAAAGGTAGGATAAAACTTACGCAGTCATGATGTCAAATATTAGTATAGTCATGTGTCTACTGGTCTAAGGGAAATCTTATGGACAGGAAGGAGCGTTTCTACTCTGCCACTGTGGTTCTTCGTTCATCACGAGTACATCGTTTCACGGACTATCTACTCGCGTTAATCCACTTCGTGTTTACTAACCACTGATACCTTCTGACGGTACAATATTGCGTTCTACAAGTGTCATCATCGACTTAAAAGAGTGTATTTCAGTGTCGGTGCCTTATACTTCCTTTTGCTATATGATATCACTCTTGTGTATTCTATTGTGCTTGAATATGCCTCTACGAGAATTGTGGCAATAAACAACTATGAAACAATGTTGAGGCAACTTGTGTACGTGTGAAAATGTACTATAATGACTTTTGCTTGGAGCTCTTCTAAGTCACTGCAGCTTGGTCTGACCCATTTTCATTTAGCAGCACAAGCCCTAAGTTCGACCTTTTTATACATCTGGCGCACTCTAGCTTCTTCATACACAGATTCACAACGATCACACTCACACACGTTTTTATACACATAATTATTCATTTTCGGAGTGGTCCTTATGCTTTGGTACCAAACACCAAACTTTGGGCACCCTATTTTAGCCAGCCGTGACTGCATCGTTCACTGGAAGAACACATAAATACACTGAAGAGCCAAAAAAACTGGTACACCTGCCAGTTATCGTGTAGGGCCCCCCGCAAGCACGCAGAAGTGCCGCAACACGATTGGCACGGACTCTACTAATGTCTGAAGTAATACTGGAGAGAAATGACGCCATGAATCGTGCAGGGCTGTCCATAAATCCATAAGAGTGCGAGGGGGTGGAGATCTCTTCTGAACAGTACGTTGCAAGGCATCCCAGGTACACTCAATAAAGGGGAGTTTGGTGGCCAGCGGAAGTGTTAAAACGTAGAAAAGTGTTCGTGGAGCCACTGTGCAGCAGTTCTGGACCTATGGGGTGTCGCATTGTCCTGCTGGAATTGCCGAAGTCCATCGGAATGCACAATGGACGTGACTGGATGCAGGTGATCACACAGGATGCTTATGTACGTGTCACTGGTCAGCGTCGTATCTAGGCATATGAGGAATCCCACATCACTCCAGTTGCACACACCCCACACCATTATAGAGCCTCTAGCAGTTTGAACAGCCCCTTGCTGACATGCAGGGTCCGTGGATTAATGAGTTTGTCTTCATACCTGTAAGCGTCCATCCGTACAATACAATTTCAAACGCGACTCGTCCGACCAGGCAACATGTTTCCAGTCATCAACAGTCCAATGTCGGTGTTGACAGGCAGAGGCGAGGCGTAAAGTTTTGTGTCGTGCAGTAATCGAGGGTACACGAGTGGCCCTTCGGCTCCGAAAGCGCAAATCGATGACTGGTTCGTATGCTGACACTTGTTGATGACCCAGCATTGAAATCTGAAGCAATTTGTGGAAGGGTTGCACTTCAGTCACGTTTAACGATTCTCTTCAGTCGTCGTTGGTCCCGTTCTTGCCAAATCTTTTTCCGGTCGCAGAGATGTCGGATGTTTGATGTTTTACTGGATTCCTGATACTCACGGTACGTTCAGGAAAATCCCCACTTCATCGCTACCTCGGAGATGCAGTGTCCCATTGCTCGTGCGCCGACTGTACCACCACGTTCAAACTCACTTAAATCTTGATAACCTGCCACTGCAGCATCAGTAACCGACCTAACAACTGCTCCGGGGACTTCTTGTCTTGTATAGGCGTTGCCGACACCAACGCCATGTTCTGCCTGTTTACGTACCTCTGTATCTGAATAAGCTTGTACCAGTTTCTTTGGCACTTCAGTGTACTAACTTAGAACTACGTGCGTAGTTGCTCGCTGGCTATTAATGCATCACACTTTCAATATTCGTATATTCAATTTCTATCAGTATGCAGCACATTTTTTATCAGCTTTTTAACGAGTTGTAAGAGGTCACATGGTCGTACTGCGGTTGTCGTTTAGACTTGCCTTTTTCCCCTGGAAGGAAAAGTGTTGTCGTAGGCGAGGCAGAATCCTATCTTTCGTAGTATATCCAAGATTTAGTTTCTATTCTTTCATTCCTCATGTAGATATCCCCTTTTGTGTAGCGTGTAAATAGCCACTTGCATAAATGTAAATAGCTTGTACACAGTATCATAGTGAGTAGGTAGTTTTCTGGAGATGGTATTTACTTCGTCCTCTGTATATATGTATTCCCTAGCTTAGTTGTTCCTAATTTCTTAATCTTAATTTAGCTCTGTAGAGTAGACGGTTTATTTCCTCAGCAGTCAACTCGTATCATAAAGTTTTCTCTAAATGAGGACTGCTTGGCGTTTCTTTGCTAAGCCACGACCGCAGGCTGGCAGAGATCCCTCACCTTGTGCTGTGCTGTGCTGTGTGCATTCGCCGAGGTTGTCAACGAGACGACGGTAGCAAAGTGGGATGAAGGCAGCAGCTACCTTACGCAGCAATCGCCGACATAGTGTAACTGAGGTGGAATAAGGGGAACCAGCCCGCATTCGCCGAGGCAGATGGAAAACCGCCTAAAAACCATCCACAGACTGGCCGGCTCACCGGACGTCGACACAAATCCGACCAGGCGCTCCTTCCCGCCCGGAAAGCCGTGCGTCAGACGCACGGCCAACCGGGCTGCCAGATTTCCAATTAGTTTGTTCATACGGGGTGCTACTCGCCTTTTATTAGCAGAACACGAGATACTGCACAGTTACATTCCACTTTACACTCACAAATAATTTACATTTTTCAACAAATAATGAAATGCGTATTTTCGTAATTACTATCACACAGTTGCCGACTACATGTTCAAATAACCAGAGTTTGCTAATAAAGTCTTAACTGACCCTGACTATGGCAGACAATATGTCTGCCCTCCGACACTGCAGAACCAGCTATAATCTTACAGCCAAACCACGTCGTCCGCCGTCCAAGATAGGTGCGATCTGAATGTCGCCGATGTGCTTCGTCTGCCTTTTCGTTTAGCAGTTGTTTATTATTTTGCTGGTTACTAATACTTGTGTAATAATTGAGAGATGCTTATATATGAAACGCAAGTAAATACGCTGTTTAATTTTTCTAATATTAATAACAGAAGACTGTCATTTTGATGGGCAACTTCTGAATACAGCAGACAATCGCGGAGGAGTACCACAATTTAGGCGTTCCTTCTCACGATACCCATACCAAACAAACCATCTGTCATCCGTACCACACACCACATTACGTCATCTTGCCACTGCTGCCTTCTCAAATGCTCTAAGAACAACTCCTAGTAAATTTGTTGTCTGTTAAGCCAGAAATATTAAAGTATGTCTTGGGGTGATATTACTTGTCCAAGGAATATCTCTTTCCTTGCGAAATGTGACTTCATTAGGTTGGCTGTGACTCCACATTCTGAAAACCTATACAAGCCTACCCCCATGAACCATGGACCTTGCCGTTGGTGGGGAGGCTTGCACGCCTCAGCGATACAGATGGCCGTACCGTAGGTGCAACCACAACGGAGGGGTATCTGTTGAGAGGCCAGACAAACGTGTGGTTCCTGAAGAGGGGCAGCAGCCTTTTCAGTAGTTACAGGGGCAACAGTCTGGATGATTGACTGATCTGGCCTTGTAACACTAACCAAAACGGCCTTGCTGCGCTGGTACTGCGAACGGCTGAAAGCAAGGGGAAACTACGGCCGTAATTTTTCCCGAGGGCATGCAGCTCTACTGTATGATTAAATGATGATGCCGTCCTGTTGGGTAAAATATTCCGGAGGTAAAATAGTCCCCCATTGGGATCTCCGGGCGGGGACTACTCAAGAGGACGTCGTTATCACGAGAAAGAAAACTGGCGTTCTACGGATCGGAGCGTGGAATGTCAGATCCCTTAATCGGGCAGGTAGGTTAGAAAATTTAAAAAGGGAAATGGATAGGTTAAAGTTAGATATAGTGGGAATTAGTGAAGTTCGGTGGCAGGAGGAACAAGACTTCTGGTAAGGTGAATACAGGGTTATAAATACAAAATCAAATAGGGGTAATGCAGGAGTAGGTTTAATAATGAATAAAAAAATAGGAGTGCGGGTAAGGTACTACCAAGAGCATAGTGAACGCATTATTGTGGCCAAGATAGACACGAAGCCCACGCCTACTACAGTAGTACAAGTTTATATGCCAACTAGCTCTGCAGATGATGAAAAAATTGATAAAATGTATGATGAGATAAAAGAAATTGTTCAGGTAGTGAAGGGAGACGAAAATTTAATAGTCATGGGTGACTGGAATTCGGTAGTAGGAAAAGGGAGAGAAGGAAACGTAGTAGGTGAATATGGATTGGGGGAGAGCAATGTAAGAGGAAGCCGCCTGGTAGAATTTTGCACAGAGCACAACTTAATCATAGCTAACACTTGGTTTAAGAATCATGATAGAAGGTTGTATACATGGAAGAACCCTGGAGATACTAGAAGGTATCAGATAGATTATATAATGGTAAGACAGAGATTTAGGAATCAGGTTTTAAATTGTAAGACATTTCCAGGGGCAGATGTAGACTCTGACCACAATCTATTGGTTATGAACTGTAGATTAAAACTGAAGAAACTGCAAAAAGGTGGGAATTTAAGGAGATGGGACCTGGATAAACTGAAAGAACCAGAGGTTGTAGAGAGTTTCAGAGAGAGCATAAGGGAACAATTGACAGGAATGGGGGAAAGAAATACAGTAGAAGAAGAATGGGGAGCTCTGAGGGATGAAGTAGTGAAGGCAGCAGAGGATCAAGTAGGTAAAAAGACGAGGGCTAGTAGAAATCCTTGGGTAACAGAAGAAATATTGAATTTAATTGATGAAAGGAGAAAATATAAAAACGCAGTAAATGAAGCAGGCAAAAGGGAATACAAACGTCTCAAAAATGAGATCGACAGGAAGTGCAAAATGGCTAAGCAGGGATGGCTAGAGGACAAATGTAAGGATGTAGAGGCTTACTAGGGGTAAGACAGATACTGCCTACAGGAAAATTAAAGAGACCTTTGAAGAAAAGAGAACCACTTGTATGAACATCAAGAGCTCACAAGGGAACCTCCCCATCGCACACCCTCAGATTTAGTTATAAGTCGGTACAGTGGATAGGCCTTGAAAAACTGAACACAGATCAATCGAGAAAATAGGAAGAAGTTGTATGGAACTATGAAAAAAATAAAGAAAATATATAAACGGAGTAGTCCATGTACATGATACGCAACATCAAGGACAATATGATTTGAGGAGCGCTGTGGTCCCATGGTTAGCGTGAGCAGCTACGGAACGAGAGGTCCGTGGTTCAAGTCACCCCTCCAGTGAAAAATTTTTTATTTTCAGACAATTATCAAAGTTCAGGCACTCACACATAATCAACTTCGCTCTCCAAAATTCCAGGGCATGTTCAGATTTGCTTGGACATATGCAGGATTTGACGGTCTACACACGGAAAAATTTGAAAACATATGTTTTGACAGAGCACAGGGAAAACGGTGCGACTGTGAAACTGTTGCTTTCATTTGTTGCAGTTTATGTGACAAACGCTTATGTTTTCATCACTTTTTTGGGAGTGGTTATCACATCCTCTAGAAAACCTTAATCGGGCAAGGTAGAAGAATCCTTTTACCCATTCGCCAAGTGTACAAGTTAGGTGGGTCTACAACATATTCCTGTCATGTGACGCACATGCCGTCACCAGTGTCGTATGGAATATATCAGACGTGTTTTCCTGTGGAGGAATCGGTTGACCTATGACCTTGCGATCAAATGTTTTCGGTTCCCATTGGAGAGGCACGTCCTTTCGTCTACTAATCGCACGGTTTTGCGGTGCAAAACACAGACACTAAACTTATTACAGTGAACAGAGACGTCAATGAACGAACGGACAGATCATAACTTTGCGCAAATAAAGAAAGTAAACTTTTCACTCGAGGGAAGACTTGAACCATTGACCTCTCGCTCCGCAGCTGCTCACGCCAACCACGGGACCACGGCGCTTCTGAGCTGAGAATATACTTCATGTTGCCTATCTTGCGCATAGACTACTCAGTTTGTATATTTTGCTTATTTTTTTCATAGTTCCACACAACTTCTTCCTGTTTTCTCGATTGATCTGTGTTCAGTTTTTCAAGGCCTATCCAATGTGCCAACTTGTAAATAAATCTGAGGGGGGTGCGATGGGGAGGTTCCCTTGTCAGATGGAAACCCAGGAAGGTGGAAGGAGTATATAGAGGGTCTATACAAGGGCAATGTACTTGAGGACAATATTATGGAAAGGGAAGAGGATGTAGATGAAGATGATATGGGAGATACGATACGGCGTGAAGAGCTTGACAGAGCACTGAAATACCTCAGTCGAAACAAGGCCCCGGGAGTAGACAACATTCCATTGGAACTACTGACGGCCTTGGGAGAGCCAGTCCTGACAAAACTCTACCATCTGGTGAGCAAGATGTATGAGACAGGCGAAATACCCTCAGACTTCAAGAAGAATATAATAATTCCAATCCCAAAGAAAGCAGGTGTTGACAGATGTGAAAATTACCGAACTATCAGTTTAATAAGTCACGGATGCAAAATACTAACGCGAATTCTTTACAGACGAATGGAATAACTGTTAGAAGCCGACCTCGGGGAAGATAAGGTGGCAGGGGTAAAGTACAGGGAGCGAAAGGCTATTTACAATTTGTACAGAAACCAGATGGCAGTTATAAGAGTCGAGGGGTATGAAAGGGAAGCAGTGGTTGGGAAGGGAGTGAGACAAGGTTGTAGCCTGTCCCCGACGTTATTCAATCTGTATATTGACCAAGCAGTAAAGGAAACGATAGAAAAATTCGGAGTAGGTGTTAAAGTCCATGGAGAAGAAATAAAAATTTGGAGTTCGCTGATGACATTGTAATTCTGTCAGAGACAGCAAAGGACTTGGAAGAGCAGTTGAACGGAATGGACAGTGTCTTGAAAGGAGGATATAAGATGAACATCAACTAAAGCAAAACGAGGATAATGGAATGTAGTCGAATTAAGTCGGGTGATGATGAGGGAATTAGATTAAGAAATGAGACACTTAAAGTAGTAAAGGAGTTTTGCTATTTGGGGAGCGAAAGAACTGATGATGGTCGAAGTAGAGAGGATATAAAATGTAGACTGGCAGTGGCAAGGAAAGCGTTTCTCAAGAAGAGAAATTTGTTAACATCGAGTATAGATTTAAGTGTCAGGAAGTCGTTTCTGAAAGTATTTGTATGGAGTGTAGCCATGTATGGAAGTGAAACGTGGACGATAAATAGTTTGAACAAGAGAATAGAAGCTTTTGAAATGTGGTGCTACAGAAGAATGCTGAAGATTAGATGGGTAGATCACGTAACTAATGAGGAGGTATTGAATAGAATTGGGGAGAAGAGGAGTTTGTGGCACAACTTGACTAGAAGAAGGGATCGGTTGGTAGGACATGTTATGAGGCATCAAGGGATCACCAATTTAGTACTGGAGGACAGCGTGGAGGGTAAAAATCGTAGAGGAAGACCAAGAGATGAATGCACTAAGCAGATTCAGAAGGATGTAAGTTGAAGTTAGTACTGGGAGATGAAGAAGCTTGCACAGGATAGAGTAGCATGGAGAGCTGCATCAAACCAGTCTCAGGACTGAAGGAAACAACAACAACAACAACATACAAGCCTTGAGCCATTAGCCGTAAGTTTTCTGACCGTGTGGGAGTAGCAATCAGTACATCATCAACATACTCAAGTAGTGGCACAAAGTATGTTCTACCTCACATTGCACTGTTACCAAGATTATTGTAGATGACGAATCCGAGATTGGGGCCACAGGTGTAGCAACGTCACAGTGACATCATGATGGAAGTTCAAATTTTGGTGGGAAAATAGGTCAATTGGGCTACCTTCACCTCCCCTCCCCACGCCATCTGGAAACTATCAGGGAAAGGACTCAGTGTGTGCTGGGTTCTTGGACAGGATGGATGTCAGTCTTTATTCTGTACGCAATGCTCCCTTTCCCAGCCCTCCCCCATCAGGAAGTTGGTGGGAAACTAAACAGTCTGTGCACTCGCATCACTACGATGAGGAAGGTATCGGCATTCGTCAGACTGTGCAATTCTCTCTGCCCGTGCACTAACTTCCAGTGCCAATGACCTACTGCCCATTTCAACTGTAGTTGCCGCTGTTATGGTATTAACATTTGCACATGCACGGGTCATCAGCTGTGCAGGCCTGTCGTAAGTAGTGTTCGATGCACTGTGTGTTCAGACACACTTGTACTCTGCCCAGCGTTAAAGTCTGATGTTAGGTCCACCACAATTCAACGCGTGTCCTGTTCTACCAGTCTGCCCAGGCCATGAGGGATGGCTGCCCATCCCATGAGATCTGGATGTGGTTTCACACTGGCTTCGCCACGTGTTGAAGAGACTCACCACAGCAGTTCTCAAACATCTGACAAGTCACGCAGTTTCCAAAATACTCAAGGCGAGCCTCTGGGCCATCACAGTCTGCCCTCAGTCAAACTCCGATAGATTGTGCACCTTCCAAATTCTGCAGACACTGATACCATGTGCAGTGTGCGTGTGTCTGACTGGCAGTCATTCGTCAGAGTGCATGGCAACCTGAAGGAGCAAGTTTATTATCTGATCTAAACCAAGTCTTGTCATTTTTACATCGAAATCGACGTCGACAGCCCACTCGTAAAATCAAAATGTGACACATCTGTCGACTGGATGAGTTTGCACTCATAGTTGGAAGGCAGTCATAATTTTTTTGAACTAATCAGCGTACATCTATCAGCAGACATCCATTGGTCAGTCTCATTTGTGTATTTGATACGTTTTCATTTGAATGCTCAGTATTTTTCTCTTAGAAAAGAATTTGTTATTCGATTTCAACTCTCTAAACTCCAGCTGGACGTTTTTCACATGCAGAATATGTGTGGTCTCCACCACACTCCCCTCATGTACTTTTTGTACATATGCAATCATGGAGTGGGATAGGCCATGAACCCTTAACTTGATCCAGGGTTCATAAGATGATTCACACACTTGAGAAACAAGACTCTAATCATCCTGAAGGAGGTTAGCATTGATTGGCTGCCTCTCAGTCCTGATGTGCAGACCTCGATTCCCACTTGTATTGTGAAGCAGAACATCTCCTCTCTGCCAATGGGGCCACAGAGTGCATGGCAATCTGCAGGAGCAAGTTTATCATCTGATCTAAACCATCGGAATCGACGTCGTCAGACCACTCGTAAAATCAAAATGTGATGGCAAACTATCTAGGTCTCTGTACATAATCATCGAGACCAGGTAATGTACCATGACCTCACCTTGTGTCGAAGTTTCTGGACTGAACCATGACTGAAATATATGCAACATTGTGTTGTGTAGATTTGTATATTCTAGATAGAAATTTGACCTAAGTTGTTTCCTTATCGTATTTATATACTGAGATGTTTACAGCAGCATTAATTGCAGGGCTCTTGTAAACAGTGTTCATCAAATTATCTGAATACACTGGAATGTCAGGAATAACAATGTTGTGGTACCTGTTGTTGTGAAAGGGTACAGTACCGCCCGACATTGAAAATAGGTACAACATACTTCATTATTTTTGTCAGAACAACACATTTTTTTTGTAAAATAATTCAATTTCAATTAATACAGCGAAGCCGGATACCAGTGTGGGAAAGAATGACAATTTATTTATTTAATTGATCACATGTGCACTCCCACAAAATAAATCCCTACATCCAGTTTGGTGACATCTGTGAAATGAATGAATGTATGGTCGTCTGCTAACCGCAGATAGTGAATGTGAATATATGATCATCTTTGAGATGATCCTTTGGCCACCTTTGGTGGAACCAAAGAGATGAAATTTACCTGAGCTTTGAGCGCCTGAAATGTGGCTGACCAATACGGTAGCAAGGTGCTCCCCCACTTCGGCAGAGGTGCGAGAGAACCTGAAGAACGGCCATGTTTCAGCACTCTGCCGCTGGATCTAGTGTTGGTAAGATCTGTCTTAGGCGAGCTCCGTAAGGACAAAAGAGTGGAGACATGGTATGCATGTGAAATACTTAAGAGTAGTTTAGAATAATAATTTCCCTATTTCAGGAATTTTTGTGGGGAGAATTAAATGTCAGGCAGGTAATATTAATGGGATCGTAGTAATCTTCGGAAGTGACCAACGGTCACAATGAAACCACGTGTAGCAATAAGTTGAAATACTTCCGTGTGCTTAAGTTAAGCTGAATTACTAGCGTGTGTACTATAAGTTGAAATATTTAAGGAATGGCATGTGCAGGACTTGAAATTAGGGACGAGTACTTCCACGTGGTGAGTACTGTGTGAGTCTCAATCTGTGTATGAGACAAAGGATAAAGAGAAGTACTCGTCCATGGTATCAGTTGAGGACTCGCGTGTGTGATGAATATGCTCTTAATATTACTTTGCATGTAATGTTTCCGTGTGACGCTTGATTCAAACTATAATACTCTGAGAGAGAAGCAAGGTGAGTCAGCCGTCTATCCAGCAACGCCACTTGGCTTGCATTGCACAGGAAGACGTGCATATATCTCCAGAGTTCATAGTACCAAAGAAGAATTACGAAGTGGGGCAGTGTTGTGTGAAACTGGGATAAATACTAATTGAAGTGGGAAAGCTGAAAGTGATAGTGTTGTGACTATTTATTGTGTTGTATTCGATGTTGTAGTGTGGTGTATGTCATGTAATTTGGGTATGTGTGGTTTGCATGGGAGAGTAGCTAGTTAGTTGCAGAGGTAGTGGGTTGTGCGTGTTCCTTTTGTACCGCTCGGTCTGGAGGAAAGTTTCGTGATGATGGTTGTGAGAGTCGAAGTGTGAGATATAGCAAAAAGATCCACCATCCTATCCAGAAAGTGCACTGTAGCGTTGAATAATTACGAGACCATAAGATAGAGAATCACCAATGTAAAGCCATGCCCACTGGGCGGAATTTCTCATGTTTCATTGTTGTAGGTTATAGAATTTGTGTGTTTAGGTTATAGAATTTATCGGAATAAATAAGACAGTGAAAAGAAAAAGATTGGTGGCCTTTTCCTTCGAATTCTATGTTGTCATGATATCCAGAATTTATAATGTATGCGCCACTCATATTCAGTGCGATGGCCACATGTTGATAAAAGCCGTTAAATAAAAAAAAGAAAATGTGGTATTGCCAGTGCGTAGTGAACAGTCAGAGTTCTGTAAATTACTGATAGCTAGATGTGTGTTTCCGTTGCGCATTATTCATACAGGAGGATAATTTGTAACTTTATTGTGAGTACTAGAGTTAATGTTACTCGACAGATAAGAATGAATCCACTCGCTTGGCAGACCACTCATCTTGCAGGCATGACTGCTTGATGCTACAGTATGAGCAAGGCATGTGGGTGCCTCTCAGTTGATAGTGTTCGTGTGTGCCAACTGACCAACTGATGTAGCATAATAATGTATGAATAGGACATTTGTTGGCAATGCTGAGTAGGAACAAGGTGCATCTCATTATACTATTGGGTATCATCCGTATTTCAAATTGCGTAGGGTTACGACAAAAAGAATTTTCTGAGATTTGATAATTACATGTAATCAATCGTGATTTAGTCTGGACGTTAATCTTGATTTAGTCTGGAAGTTAATCTTGATTTATTCTGGAAGTTAATCCTTCATTGACATTCGTGCTATTTATTTAGGCTTTCAAAAAGACAAAAGAAAGATTTTATTGCCATAATTATGTGGGCTGTAAGACTGATTCCAAATCCACTACACAGGGATGAATGTTTCTCTTTGGAGGTGGAGTGCAGTACATCAGACATGTCATTAATGACTTCAGTAGTGTATTTGTTTAGCACGTACTTCAAGTGCTAAAGTGTTAGTCATGAAAATGGGCATGAAGCCATCCATTCTGCATTGCTTATCCAATTGCACTAACGTGCACTTAGGTAATGCAGTGTGTTATTTTAGGTCACTCTTTTGCTGTTAACAAAGGAGGAACTCTTTTATTTTTCAAACTATTGTGTAGCATAATGCCTCTGTAGTGAAATGGCTCCAATACAGCTTTAACAGCTACGATGTGTTGAAGAAAACCATCATTTTGTCAATGTTATCCACTTGATTCAGAAAATGTTTTATTTGTATATTTTTCTACATCCATACCATACGTGACACGTACAGTATACGTTGCAGAGTATTAGACATCCTTGATGATACTCTGAAGCAAACCGTCATGACTGTATAGCAATTGTGACAAACTTGTTGCTTATACAATCCTCAAATCGTGACACACTAAACGTTGGAATGTGGACCGACTGCTATGTCCTCCAACGATAAACGTAATACGTCTTCGAGGTTAGCAGGTCTTCAGTTAAATTTCTTAATGCATTTGTGAAGTATTTTCTTGTGTGGAAAAGGAATTTGTCACTTTTGCAACTAAGCATATAAATTTGGGGATAGCACTCTTGAAGGTAATGCTTCTGAATTCTATGTTAGTAACTGTCTCTTCTTAACAGGGGACATATAAGTGTAGACAGTGTTGTGTAAAAGTGTTTTATACCAGCACACATATGATATGTGGTTTTATCTTTCACACTGGTTAACCTATTTGTCCACTTGTAAGGATACAAGGGAAACCCACCTGTAGATTAATGTTGCCTCTCCATAACTTGGGCATTGGTCCTTCAGCTGAAAATGTTCGTGATAGGATTGTATCTCATAAGAAATAAAAGGAAAAGTTGCGTGATTCTCTTCAAATTTTCACACGAAATCACTTCACATGTTTATCTACAAAGTTTGATTTCTATAGCTTAAGACCAGGCGTCATTACAAAGTGAAAAATAGTTACGCAGGTCTCCTTGTACTCGCGTTTGACAGATAACTTTAAATTATATTCCGCCGAAAGAATGAGAATCAGAAATTAATTGGCATTCAAAGTAATTTTCCTATAGCGGATTAAGAAACTGTCTACAATGCACATGGAATGATGAAAATAGTTTGGTAAGGTGTAGTAAACAGTTTACGAATGTTATTTGTCGGGTTTGTCACTGCTCATAGCCTCGAATAATTCCGAAGCTAATCCAAACAACACCACTAGAGCACACATTGTAGAGAGTACTGAAATCACGGAACCAGTTACATGCTGGTCAAGACTTAACTCGAAGAAAAAATGGAAAGCGTAATTACAAAATCGCACGCATCTTGTCCTTATACAGAGACTTGCTAGAATATTATGTGATTTTGGTTATTTGATTATTATTTGAAATTTCCCAAGGTCAAATTAATTCCTTTTTAATTTTTTTTTATCAAATTACGAATATGAGCATAAGCTACTAAAACACACAGAACCAATTTATAAAGGGTGTTACAAAAAGGTACGGCCAAACTTTCAGGAAACATTCCTCACACACAAATAAAGAAAAGATGTTATGTGGACATGTGTCCGGAAAAGCTTAATTTCCATGTTAGAGCTCATTTTAGTTTCGTCAGTATGTACTGTAATTCCTCGATTCACCGCCAGTTGGCCCAATTGAAGGAAGGTAATGTTGACTTCGGTGCTTGTGTTGACATGCGACTCATTGCTCTACAGTACTAGCATCAAGCACATCAGTACGTAGCATCAACAGGATAGTGTTAATCACGAATATGGTTTTGCAGTCAGTGCAATGTTTACAAATGCGGAATTGGCAGATGCCCATTTGATGTATGGATTAGCACGGGGCAATAGCCGTGGCGCGTTACGTTTGTATCGAGACAGATTTCCAGAACGAAGGTGTCCCGACAGGAAGACGTTCGAAGCAATTGATCGACGTCACGGAACATTCCAGCCTATGACTCGCGACTGGAGAAGACCTAGAACGACGAGGACACCTGCAATGGACGAGGCAATTCTTCGTGCAGTTGACGATAACCCTAATGTCAGCGTCAGAGAAGTTGCTGCTGTACAAGGTATCGTTGACCACGTCACTGTATGGAGAGTGCTACGGGAGAACCAGTTGTTTCTGTACCATGTACAGCGTGTGCAGCCACTATCAGCAACTGATTGGCCTCCACGGGTACACTTCTGCGAATGGTTCATCCAATAATGTGTCAATCCTCATTTCAGTGCAAATGTTCTCTTTACGGATGAGGCTTCAATCCAACGTGATCAAATTGTAAATTTCCACAATCGACATGTGTGGGCTGACGAGAATCCGCACGCAATTGTCCAATCACGTCATCGACACGGATTTTCTGTGAAAGTTTGGGCAGGCATTGTTGGTGATGTCTTGATTGGGCCCCATGTTCTTCCACCTACGCTCAATGGAGCACGTTATCATGATTTCATTCGGGATACTCTACCTGTGCTGCTAGAACATGTGTCTTTACAAGTATGACATAACTTGTGGTTCATGCATGATGGAGCTCCTGCACATTTCAGTCGAAGTGTTCGTACGCTTCTCAACAACAGATTCGGTGACCAGTGGATTGGTAGAGGCGGACCAATTCCGTGGCCTCCGCGCTCTCCTGACCTCAACCCTCTTGACTTTCATTTATGGGGGCATTTGAAAGCTCCTGTCTACGCAACCCCGGTACCAAATGTAGAGACTCTTCGTGCTCGTATTGTAGGCGCCAGGGCTGCATCAGCGCATCAGCGATTCCATGCGAAGGAGGGTGGATGCCTGTATCCTCGCTAACGGAGGACATTTTGAACATTTCCTGTAACAAAGTGTTTGAAGTCACGCTGGTACGTTCTGTTGCTGTGTGTTTCCATTCCATGATTAATGTGATTTGAAGAGAAGTAATAAAATGAGCTCTAACATGGAAAGTAAGCGTTTCCGGACACATGTCCACATAACATATTTTCTTTCTTTGTGTGTGAGGAATGTTTCGTGAAAGTTTGGCCGTACCTTTTTGTAACACCCTGTATTTACACTATGGGAATTTCTGACTATTAGGTATGGCATCTATGTTAAGTATGAAAATTTGGATATTAAAAATTACGCAGTTGTTAATTATGGCAACTACATATTTGTTATTAGTGTCGTTGGGTTCATAAAATTTATCCCAGAAATTTATAGTGGTTTGGTTAGGGCTGGTTGAAGTCTTTAATTAATTCTATCTCCCGAATTAATTAGGTTTGTACTAAAATAAACATGCCTTGGAAATGAGCAGAAATTGGTCTACAGTTTAGAGATAGTCTACTTTTCTGAATCTATTTATTAGCTCACTAGATTTGTATGGATGCCTTGTAGATCCAAAACTTTGATATACATCAACTTTTGAAATACACCATTTCCGGCAAAACTAGTTAATACAAAACGTTCAGAACAGTGAATTGCATAATCTGAATAAATAGGTTTCACAGGGGAAAATAATTAACAATAGTTTGTAAACTCATATTGTCGGAGAAGAAGCTGAGTAGCTCCGTGGTGTCATGGTTACGATACGAAACTGTTGCATGGAGGGTCATGAGTTCAAAACGCGCCTGGACTGTACAATTTTAATTTCTGTATTCGGTTCGAGTACATTCTAGAACTATCCCCGAATGTCAAGATCGTCATTGTACTGGAATGGTTCAAATGGCTCTGAGCACTATAGGACTTAACATCTATGGTCATCAGTCCCCTAGAACTTAGAATTACTTAAACCTGACTAACCTAAGGACATCACACAACACCCAGTCGTCACGAGGCAGAGAAAATCTCTGACCCTGCCGGGAATCGAACCCAGGAAGCCGGGCGTGGGAAGCGAGAACGCTACCACACGACCACGAGCTGCGGACATTGTACTGGAATGTTCTGTAGTTGTATATACAGGGTGGTCCATTGATAGGGACCAGGCCAAATATCTCATGAAATTGTAACACTCCACCCGTCACTTATCTGGTTTTGGCGTGTGTTCACCCCAGCTAATTGACTGACAGATCAAGAGAGAGTGCAAAACTGCCACAATATCAGATAACGCAAAGAAAGTAATAAGGCCCTGTGACTCCTGAAGAAACTGCGGTGGCAGTGTTGACATTAATTGATTCAGAATTGATCACTTTTAATTAAAAATGGGTGCACATTGATGTTATCTTCAGCTATTGAACACCAGATGCAAATGTTGAACATAAAATTAATTAAGAAAGTGACTTGGGATTTCAAGTACTTGATTGAAAACAGATGCAGTCGATTAGCACAAATTTATTTAAACTCCCGACCTTCAATCATCACATTACAGGCAGTGGTACGTTTATGTGGAGTAAAGCGCGATAAATCAAAATTAATTTCTATCGACTGGCCCAGGCGTAATGCAAAGTGCGAGAAGAATTCCACAATACACAGCCCATGAAACCCTCGTGGAAACTTGGCCGACGTGATCCAACAAATTAATCAGTGGCCTAACTCAAGCCAGAGCGGGCGCAATATCACCGAATTCAGCGTGGCGGGGCGTCGTCGTTGTGCGGACGTCGGCCGGCCTCGTGCTGCAGCAAAGGCTGCGCTCATCTATTCACTCCTAGCTATCTTGCTCAGTGCATAGCTGAAAAAAAACTTTTTATCTAAAAGCTCAATCGTTCCGTTTGCAAAGTCCTAAACTGCAGAGATGTTCACTCTCTCTCAGGCAAAGTGAGTGAAGAATGCCACATCTGCACTGTAGGCAAGCTGGGAACGGAGGACCTCTACGGAGACTTCTGCCAATCTGCTCCTTGCCTCGGTTTCCCATCCTGCAAAACCACTTACACCAATTGCAGCGCAAGACGTGTTAATTATGCGTCGCTTCCCAGTGCCGACCAATGCCTGCTCTGGTAAGTGAACAATTTCCCCCCCCAAATTTCCCTTCCTCTCAACATCTGTTATTTAGCTCCTCCCAGGCCACCCATCATGGTTAGCGTCTGCAGAAAATAACAATTTTTCTGGAATTCTGACTCCCAGGAGAGTACTTCAAATTCCTCGGTCCTACATTCCCATCAGAGGCCGGTGTATTTCATTCTGTCGCTCTTCGCCTGATTTACTTCAGACTCTGTGGAACGTGAATTCAGCGTGAAGTTGCTATAGTCACGAACACGCATATTTTGGCCTGTGTTGACCACTCCACCGTAGCTTTGCGTGGCTTTCTCGCATGTTTCACTGAAAATGGGACAACGGACATTTATCAACAGGCGTACACGTTCTCTGTCTGCTTCCCGGTACACCAGCATGGGGCCAACCACCCCCTCACTGTCACTCATCTTAAGGCAGCTGGAGGCCGCGCCGCGTTACCGCTTTCTCAGAGTCTGAGCCGCCCTAAGCTGCCTACTGTCGCTTCCCTTCGCCGCTCCCCAACCGCGCGTGCCACCGGCTGCACTCAACTCTGAATACTTCCCTGGGATAACTAGCCTCCAGTAAATCGACGTGTTTTCACCAAGTTTTCATGTCGCGTGAATTACTTTAAAACCATCACCCATCATTAATTATTCCAATACGCCCATACTATATCCTCTACAAGATGCATTGTGCCTTGTCAGTCATTTATGTTCAGCCCTACTGTTCGCTCAATGTGAGTTCGGTGATCTTTAATGACTTCATGTAAGGGGCATAGTTCTTGCCATCTTACATAGCCCCTCTCTTCAAATCAATTTTGTAGTATAGGTGATGACTCCTATGGTGTTACCACCTGTGATACAAAATTAATATCTCCATAACTGGTATCTTAATCCGTTCACATGATTAAAATGGTTCAAATGGCTCTGAGCACTATGGGACTTAACTGCTGTGGTTATCACTCCCCTAGAACTTAGAACTACTTAAACCTAACTAACCTAAGGACATCACACATATCCATGCCCGAGGCAGGATTCGAACCTTCGACCGTAGTGGTCGCACGGTTCCAGACTGTAGCGCCTAGAACTTCTCGACTACCCCGGCCGGCCCGCGTGATTAGTTACGGGCGATTGATTACCATTGCCTCCTCTCTGATGCACACTCTCACTCATTCCTAGGGTACCTGCCTGCAGTGACTGTTAAACACGTGGTCATTATTTAGTCTTAATTTTACTTTAATCTCTGCCGATTCCTGAGACAATTATTGGTCAGAGTACTCAAATGAAAACTACAATTATATTACAAGGACACACGTCGAAAAGGGCAAATACACAAGTTTAAGCACTTCTGTGCTTGTCATTTGAATGGCAAGACCCACAATCATAACTTAAGGTCCATTCACTCTCAGTTATCCATCCCTACTCGACTTAAATTACTAAAAGCATACATGAACAATATTCGTGTAACATTTTGTGAACTTGATAGTGGTTGCTCTCATTCAATTATATCTCAACGACCGTTTTACATTTTATAAATAAAGGGTTTTTTATGTGTCTCACTGTCTCTGGACGTTTATATTGTGCGTGGTGTAAGTGTCATCTTTACACAAATCAATAAGGTCCTGCCCAGTCCAGTGTCTGGATTGTGTACACACATGTACCTTTTTTAATATATATATATATATATATATATATATATATATATATATATATATATATAGATATTTGTAAAACACAACCAAATGACAAGAATCATTGCGTATTGAGCAACCACTGTTGTGTATTTGTAACAACGTATAAGTATGAAATCTTATTCTAACACAAAGAGACGTGGCATGACAAATATATGACGTTTTAACAAATGGCACAGTAATAAAATCATAACCTTCTTATAACATAATTCATAAACAGAACAAATGAGTACTTTACGTTCGTTGAGGCGCATGTTATTCATTTGTATCGACACTGACGTACTCACACACACGGCACAAGTTTCTTGCAGGAAAGGAAGTGAAATTAGTTCTGACCAGCAAGTTGAGGGATGGCTAACGGCTGAGAAGAGAGCAACGTCGATTACCGAGATGGGGCCACAGGCAGCCGCATCTTCTTGAGGCAGCACGGCTCTCACCTAAGGGCTCCTTGTTGGCATCTTGTCCGACAGGCACGAGACCCCGTCGGTGCACCTGTGATCGGTGACCTCTCGCGGCTCAGCCACAGGTCATTGCTCCTTCTATAGACGCTTTAGGGCGAGGGAGGGACCGTGAGCAGATGAGAGCCTATTTTTAGCTCAGGTCCTCAAAGTTGGTGTCATTAGGCACAAAAGGTCAGCTGGGCCACCTGACGTGGCGAGCAACAAATATAGAAACCCTCTTGGACCTTATTTTTACTTTTGATTGAAGACAATGAAATTGTCTTATTACAAAAGGAATGATTTTCTTGTTTGTAAATCAATTTCAGGATCAATTAAAATAGAAATGTAACAGAACTTTTTTATACATAAACACAAAAAATGTACAAGACAACTTGATTCACATTCATTCACACACACACACACACACACACACAATCAAGGGATAGGGAATCAAGATTGTCTGGACAGGATCCCATCACCATTTCTAACTACCAATTCCTACGAATAACACGGTGTTGGCCAACCCGACTACATATCTACTATTTACTACTTTTTATCTCTAATCTTGTTTTTTGCTTCTGAATTCCCTACGTTGCAGACGTCCCTCTTACTGTGCCTGCGAACATGTATAAAACACAACAGACGTAGACATGTGGCAGTCTTACCAAGACTTTTGTTGGGAGATTGGATAGCGTCCTCTATCGTGTTCTATTGCGACACCTCTTCTCTCCTCTATTTTCTGCCCGTTTTCTCCTTTTGTCACGAATGGTTTTATAAGGCCTGTGGACATGTTTCGGATTAGCGATGTCACAATGGCCCAACACAAATATAGCTCACTGCTCACGCTCGCAGTTGCTACACTATCTCGGTATCAACAAGAATTTCTGGCGTATCATTGCTGCTGTTCGCTCTGTAGATGATTACATCCGGTTCATTTTAACATGCACTGGGTGCGCTAATTCACGCACTGCGCATAGCTGTCTACCTCTTGTGTATTCAGGGGCATACGAGATGCGTCGGTGCGTCCTCGTAACGACCTACGGGACTGGCCACCTTAAATATGTTCTCCAATGACGGACATACAATTACGGTGAACCTTCCTGTAACTTACAGAGTCCCTAATCTATCTTTTTCTAGGGGTACGCCCAGAAATATTTGTTTCCCATTCTTTAATCGTGTGTTTTTACAAAATAATCTAGTGCACTTCACTTTCACAACATCTAGAGGCGAGATATAATTATTAATAATAAAAACACAAAATATTGGCACATATAAACGAGACATTCTACCACTAAGATCAGTACATACACAAACAAGACACTTTAACAAAAATCCTTATTCTAAGCCTATATTTACTACATGTACAAAGTCCGCAGTTCATCATTCCACAAATGCCTTTACATGTGCTATCGGATGCAGTCCCAGTGATTTTCCTGTTTTTATGGATTCTACTTCCAATGCGTTGGCATGCGCTATCCTCCGCACGCGCACAGGCCCACTATACGCGGCGAAGAATTTGTGGCACAACTTCCCTTTCTTCGAGGAGTAACTCGGTGACATCCTCGTATTCGATAATGTTAATGTTACTGACTAGTTCCGAGGTTACGCACGTTTCGCAACTCCTGTCCGCGCTCTGGTCTCGTCATTCGTAATCCTGCCCGTTCAGGTGGGATGGACCAGGCTTCGGAGGGCGGACTTCCACCTCTTCCTGGTTGTTATTTTGGTAACCATTATTCCTGTTCCTTCCCGATTGCTGATTACCGCCCCAGGTCCTTTGCGATTTACTATGTTGCACCGGAGAGTGTCGCTCTTCTTCCGTGTACCTTCTTTTCGAGTTGCCATTACTCTTATCTTGATTGTGGCCGTTGTAGTTCGGTGCTGGCCTTCTATTGCGATGGTTGTTATTTTGTTCTCGCTGTCGGTGTTTCTCCCGCGCCTGTTCCTCTTTAAATGCGAATTCCAGTTCGCGCAAAATGCCCTTAAATACCTCAGTATCGCTACGACAACGACCGGCAAGTGATTATTGATACGAGATGGGAAGTTCCATGTAGCATTATCTGCTGATTTCCGCACCGCTATATGGTTTGTCTAGGTACCGGTTCCTTTTTGTCATATTTTCAAAAAATTTGAAAATATCTCCATATCTCTGGACATCATAATTTCTTGTTTGATCCTTTCTTGGGTTTCTTTAGACCGATACTTGCCCAAGAAGTCATTTCTAAATTCTTCGAACGAGACGCTCGTCTTCGCTACATTTCTCATGTAGTCAGCGGTCGCGCCCTCCGTATGGGAGCACACAAAATCCAGCTGGTACATCAATGGCCAGTGTGGGGGCAAAGACAACTCGAATTGTCCCACAAAAGTTTTTGGATGCAAGCTATTACCTTCGTCCTTGTGGTGATGGAACTTTCGGATTGATACAAAACACTTGTAGTCAAACCGGTCATCATACCAGTTATCATTTCGCCCGTTCTTACGATTCGTATGAACTTCGGGACGTGGACTAATTCGTTCCGACACGCTATCGGCAACTCTCCCCCTCTGTATGTTCGGCAGTTGTTCGGTACACCTAACCAGCCGGCAGCAGTTGTGCTCACTGGACTGCTGCGCGCTGTCCGTGTTTACCTCGGTCGTTGCCTCAGAGCTGTGAATCAAGGCGTGGCTCCGGTTGCTTATAGTGTCAACTTCGTCACACCGTGAAGCGGTTACCTGTGTTCCGGCAAGTGACGGTTCAGTCGACGCAGTAATTACACCCTTCTCCTTTCCTGATGTCTCTGTAATGAGACGTTTTACCTGGTCCTCTAAATTTCTTTTTAATATCGCCACCTCCTCTTACAACATCTCGTTAGGCCCTATGTCCGGTTGCTCTTGTTGCTTTTCTTCGACACGTTTTATCCGGCTTTGTAGCCTTGATAACGTGACCTTTCCTACTTTTGCCGTGCTTAGCGTGGAGTCCCGAGTTTCTCTCGCTATTTTCCTTGCACCTTTCGCAATTAATTTTGCTTCAATTGCCGTTCGTTTGATCATGGCAGTCTCTTTCCCTGTTTTGACGCCGAGATTCTATACCTCCTCTTCTACTTCCCTATGAACTTTTGTGAGCCTATAGTTCAGCTCCGAGTCTGCCTTTTTAATTTCGGCATTAAGGTTGGCGCTCTGCTCCAAGTTCACCGTTTGCATCTGTTGCAACAGGTCCGTAATATTTTTCAGAGTAGGCTGGATCTTCCATGCTTATGGATTAATCCTGTACTCCCTGCGTCCCCCGAGCCCTCAGTATCACTGCCTGAATCAACGTCCTCGCTATTCAGCGGACTAAACCGGTCGTGAGACCCAGTTTCACGAAGTTCCAACTCGCGTTCGTCACGCTCATCGGTAGAGCTTTCCCTACTATCACCCACGTTCTCCCGGGTAACAATCTGATTATATTCTGCTGTTGTCTTGGCTTTTCCCCTCGTTATCATTTGCACTTTTATGTTACATGAAAACTCAAAACCCAGGTACCCCTTACACTCAATAATTAGATAACGCAAAACATAGATCAGGACACAAATTGATACAATGGGTGTGAGCACTGACCCGACAAACAGTTCGTGAAGCATTCCCCCAAAAAGGCTAGTACCAATGATTTCTCGCATGTTTCACTGAAAACGGGACGACGGACATTTATAAACAGCCGTACATGTTCTCTGTCTGCTTCCCGGTACACCAGCATGGGGTCAACCACCCCCTCACTGTCACTCATCTTAAGGCAGCTGGACGCCGCGCCCCTTTACTGCTTTCTCAGAGCTCGAGCCGCCCTAAACTGCCTATTGTCGCTTCCCTTCGCCGCTCCCCAGAGTGGAGGAAGTGTTCAGCCACATGTGAAACGTCAACCACAAGCTGCAAGAAATGATGATGCCCAAGTAGGTGTTTTAGCTGATGTTGCGGCTAATCCGCACATCAGTAGCAGACAAATTGCGCGAGAATCGGGAATCTCAAAAACGTCGGTCTTGAGAATGCTACAGCAACATCGATTGCGTCCGTACCACATTTCTGTTCACCAGGAATTGCATGGCGACGACTTTGAACGTCGTGTGCAGTTCTGCCACTGAGCAAAGAAATTACGGAATGATGACAGATTTTTTGCACGCGTTCTATTTAGCGACGAAGCGTCATTCACCAACAGCGGTAACGTAAACCGGCATAACGTGCACTATTGGGCAACGGAAAATCCACGATGGCTGCGACAAGTGGGAACATCAGCGACCTTGATGGGTTAATGTATGGTGTGGCATTATGGGAGGAAGGATAATTGGCAATCTAAATGGTGCAATGTATGCTGATTTCCTACGTAATGTTCTACCGATGTTACTACAAGATTTTTCACTGCATGACAGAATGGCGATGTATTTCCAACATGATGGATGTCCGGCACACAGCTCATGTGCGGTTGAAGCCGTATTGAATAGCATATTTTATGACAGGTGGATTGGTCGTCGAAGCACCATACCGTGGCCCGCACGTTCACCGGATCTGACATCCCCGGATTTCTTTCTGTGGGGAAAGTTGAAGGATATTTGCTATCGTGATCCACCGACAACGTCTGACAACATACGTCAACGCATTCTCAATGCATGTGCGAACATTACGGAAGGCGAACTACTCGCTGTTGAGAGGAATGTCGTTACACGTATTGCCAAATGCATTGAGGTTGACGGACATCATTTTAGCATTTATTGCATTAATGTGGTATTTACAGGTAATCACACTGTAACAGCATGCTTTCTGATAAATGATAAGTTCACAAAGGTATATGTATCACATTGGAACAACCGAGATAAAATGTTCAAAATTACCTACGTTCTGTATTTTAATTTTAAAAAACCTACCTGTTACCAACTGTTCGTCTAAAATTGTGAGCCATATGTTTGTGACTATTACACGCCATCTATCACAAAGCGATAAAAGTGGTCCAACTAAAACATTCATATTTCTTTATGTACTACACGAATATGTAATAAAAAATGGGGGTTCCTATTTTAAAAACACGCAGTTGATATCCGCTTGACTTACGGCAGCGCCGTCTAGCGGGCCAACCGTAGCGCCATCTGGTTACCCCCTCCAAGTTAGACAAGTTTCGTTCTTTGTAGTTTTTCGTTTGACGCTTATTTCGTGAGATATTTGGCCCGGTCACGATCAATGGACCACCCTGTATACTGTATGTGTTCGGGCCGGAGGCAGTTAGCTCCCCGCCCTTGTATGTGCAAGTGCTGAATAAACCTTCGTTAAGTGAAGTTAGTGTTCGTCATTCATCTAATTACACCTCCCTCTACGTGACATTATTCTGGTGGAGGCGCCGGGTATTGGAACTTGTGATGGTGCACGTTTTCGCCGACACAGTGGCTCCCATCGGGCCACGACAGAGTGGCGAGAAACCCGAGTTCGAGCCATATTCAACAGATAGCAATCTATCGGAGACAGAAGAAGAGGACGTTACGATAACAGCAACTGTGTGCCACCACATGAGACATCCTTCCGCGTTTGCTGGTAACGATGGCCAAGATCCAAGCAAGTAGCTGAAGGCATCTTAGCGTATACCCAAATTTAACAAATGGGATGACACCGTGTGTTTGGCTAACTTATTTTTCTACTTCGAAGGCACTGCCAAGCAATATTATGAGAACAACGAGGAGAAGTTCACAAGCTGGGAAGTATTCCAGGCGGAACTGCGCAAGTATTTCGGCGACACACAACGACTGAAGTGCAAGGCTGAAGATAAATTAAAGTGCGGGGCACAGCGTCCAGGAGAAACTACAGCATCCTACATTCAAGACGACTTGGAGGTGTGTAAAATAATGGTTCCTAGAATGAAGGAGGAAGATAAGGTTGCACATCTCATGAAGAGTGTTGCTGAGGATATGTATCAAGCCCTACTTCTGAAGGAGGTTTCGACAGCAGACGAATTTATAAAATGATGCCAGTATACCGAGACAATACATCAAAAAAGAATTACACGCCAGAAGTTTGATCGGCTTCCAAAAGTCGTATCGATGTCTGTGATGGACGAAAAAACTCATTTCACAAGTGTTCTTCGCCAGATAGTGGGAGAGGAAGTTCAGAAGGCACTTGGATTGCACGGCGAGCACAAAACCGAGACGCTTCAAGAGGTCATAAGGGAGGAAGTGGAACATACATTGAACCGAATCTCTCGTCCTTCATTTCCCTTTAAAACGGTGACAAAGTCGAGACCGAGGCGGAGTTACGTTCCTACAATGCCTCATGCGGAACGTGTTTGGACACCAAGGAAGACTGATGTCTGGAGGACCCAGGATAACCAACCAGTGTGTTTCCACTGCGGACGACAGGGACATGTGGTGCGCTGCGCTATTGTCGAGAAAGGCGGCGGATATTTGATGACGCCCGCGCCAGAAGACAGCAGACCGATCTTAGCCGACGCCAACTCCGGGACGACGAAGATGAACAAGAAGACGTGGGTGCAGGACGACGTAGGTGTCCATCACTGCAGGCCAGCCACTGGAGAGGGCGCTCCCCAACACGCCGATCAAGGTCTCCATCGCCGTTTGGAAGCTCCAGCCGATCACCCAGCCGCCGCAACCTGCAAAACTAAAGGGTGCGACCTTCCTTGGTGATTCTGCCGAAAAGAAAAATCCTCCGCCGTCGATCACTACAAAAATGACAGGAAACTACGTCGATATCCTCATGGATGGCCGACCAGCCCAAGCTCTTGCGGACTCTGTAGCATCATATTCAGTCATTTCGGAGAAATATCGTCGTCAGTTGCAGAAAACCGTATTCGTCGAGAACAAAACATCTCTGCTGAAGGTGGCTAATGGGAAATATGTAAAACCTACAGGAAGATGTACCATTCGTGTCAATATGTGGCCATACACAGCCCTTAGAATTCATCGTCTTACAAGAGTGTAGTCATGACGTCATTCTTGGATGGGACTTTTTGAAAGCTTCTCAGACAATTATAGATTGTGGTTGCTCGAAGATTATGCTAGACGAGATGAAATAGTGTGGACAGGAAGATGCGCATCCGAGTGTGTGGTGACTATGTGTGCTGGATGAAGTGATCATTCGCGCAGTCAGTGCTAGAAAGGTAACTGTCACGTGTAATGCGATGCATCAACCCATGGATCTTGTAGTGGAATGTAAGAGAAGCATACCACTGAAGAATAACTTGGTTATCCCAGGCTCTTGTCGTCTCGTTTAAGAATTGATTTGGTGAA
This sequence comes from Schistocerca cancellata, assembly GCF_023864275.1. Classification (NCBI taxonomy): domain Eukaryota; kingdom Metazoa; phylum Arthropoda; class Insecta; order Orthoptera; family Acrididae; genus Schistocerca; species Schistocerca cancellata. Next base: position 12,108,863 of record NC_064626.1, read on the forward strand.
CTGTGGATAGTTAACTGTCGCCGAGAATCGTAGATCCTTCCAAGACGCATGTGCGTAGCAAACGCTGAGCCGTTAATTGAAGAACAGCTGAGCGTCATAGAAACCTCCCATGCCGAGTCTGTGGGCGAAAGTAGCTCTACCACTACGAGACAAGATCTTCTAGCTCGACTATCACCAGATCTCAGTAAGGAACATCAGAAGAAACTACTTGCCATTCTTCAAGAGTTCTCTGATGGCTTCAATCCACAGGTGAAGAGTAAATTAGACAAGTCCACAGTGAAGCATCGGATTACAACTGGAGACCAAGAAGCCAGAGAGCATACCGCGTGTCAGCAGCGGTACGTCGAGTAATTAGCGACGAGGTAGAGAAAATGATGAAGAATGACATCATTCCGCCTTTGCGGAGCCCATTGTCGTCACGAGTGGTTCTCGTCAGGAAGAAGGAAGCTTTTTTGATGATTACAGGAGGCTTAATAAGATAACTAAACAGGACGTTTACCCTCTTCCACGAATTGACGATACACTAGATTGTCTGAAGGGGGATAAGTTTTTCTCAACCATGGACATGTACTCGGGATACTGGCAAATCGAAGTAGATGAGGCTGACCGCGAGAAAACTGCGTTCATCACCCTTGGGGGCCTGTATGAGTGTAAGAGTCCCCGTGGTCTAGGGGTAGCGTCTTTGATTCATAATCTAAACGTCATCGGTCCCGGGTTCGATCCCCGCCTCTGCCTAAATTTAGATAAATAATCAGCATTCGCGGCCGAAGACTTCCGGCATAAGAAGTCAGCCTCATTCTGCCAACTGCCTTGTCAAAGAGGGCGGAGGAGCGGATAGAGGTTCAGGGCACTCTCTTGTCCTAGGGGTGGGAAACTGCCCCTAAAGGCGGAAGAATCAGGAATGATCAACGACATGTGGATGCAGGAGGCAATGGAAACCACTGCATTAAAGACACGTAGCGTGTATCCACAGGACATGTGGCCTGTAATTGAAGAAGTGTCATGATGATCTCTCCATTGGCAAAAGATTCCGGAATAGTCCCCCATTCGGATCTCCGGGAGGGGACTGCCAAGGGAGAGATTACCGTGAGAAAAAGATTGAATAATCAACGAAAAGATAACGTTCTACGAGTCGGGGCGTGGAATGTCAGAAGCTTGAACGTGGTAGGGAAACTAGAAAATCTGAATAGGGAAATGCAAAGGCTCAATGTAGATATAGTAGGGGTCAGTGAAGTGAAGTGGAAGGAAGACAAGGATTTCTGGTCAGATGAGTATCGGGTAATATCAACAGCAGCAGAAAATGGTATAACAGGTGTAGGATTCGTTATGAATAGGAAGGTAGGCCAGAGGGTGTGTTACTGTGAACAGTTCAGTGACCGGGGATCATCTAATCAGAATCGACAGCAGACCAACACCGACAACGATAGTTCAGATTTACATGCCGACGTCGCAAGCTGAAGATGAATAGACAGAGAAAGTCATAGCGTGTATGAGGATATTGAAAGGGTAATGCAGTATGTAAAGGGGGACGAAAATCTAATACTCATGGGCGACTGGAATGCAGTTGTAGGGGAAGGAGTAGAAGAAAAGGTTACAGGAGAATACGGGCTTGGGACAAGGAATGAAAGAGGAGAAAGACTAATTGAGTTCTGTAACAAGTTTCAGCTAGTAATAGCGAATACCCTGTTCAAGAATCACGAAAGGAGGAGGTATACTTGGAAAAGGCCGGGAGATACGGGAAGATTTCAATTAGATTACATCATGGTCAGACAGAGATTCCGAAATCAGATACTGGATTGTAAGGCGTACCCAGGAGCAGATATAGACTCAGATCACAATATGAAGAGTAGGCTGAAGTTCAAGACATTAGTCAGGAGGAATCAATACGCAAAGAAGTGGGATACGGAAGTACTAAGGAATGACGAGATACGTTTGAAGTTCTCTAACGATATAGATACAGCAATAAGGAATAGCGCAGTACGCAGTACAGTTGAAGAGGAATGGACATCTCTAAAAAGAGCCATCACAGAAGTTGGGAAGGAAAACATAGGTACAAAGAAGGTAGCTGCGAAGAAACCATGGGTAACAGAAGAAATACTTCAGTTGATTGATGAAAGGAGGAAGTTCAAACATGTTCCGGAAAAATCAGGAATACAGAAATACAAGTCGCTGAGGAATGAAATAAATAGGAAGTGCAGGGAAGCTAAGACGAAATGGCTGCAGGAAAAATGTGAAGACACCGAAAAAGATATGATTGTCGGAAGGACAGACTCAGCATACAGGAAAGTCAAAACAACCTTTGGTGACATTAAAAGCAACGGTGGTAACATTAAGAGTGCAACGGGAATTCCACTGTTAAATGCAGAGGAGAGAGCAGATAGGTGGAAAGAATACATTGAAAGCCTCTATGAGGGTGAAGATTTGTCTGATGTGATAGAAGAAGAAACAGGAGTCGATTTAGAAGAGATAGGGGATCCAGTATTAGAATCGGAATTTAAAAGAGCTTTGGAGGACTTACGGTCAAATAAGGCAGAAGGGATAGATAACATTCCATCAGAATTTCTAAAATCATTGGGGGAAGTGGCAACAAAACGACTATTCACGTTGGTGTGTAGAATATATGAGTCTGGCGATACACGACTTTCGGAGGAAAAGCATCATCCACACAATTCCGAAGACGGCAAGAGCTGACAAGTGCGAGAATTATCGCACAATCAGCTTAACAGCTCATGCATCGAAGCTGCTTACAATAATAATATACAGAAGAATGGAAAAGAAAATTGAGAATGCGCTAGGTGACGATCAATTTGGCTTTAGGAAAAGTAAAGGGACGAGAGAGGCAATTCTGACGTTACGGCTAATAACGGAAGCAAGGCTAAAGAAAAATCAAGACACTTTCATAGGATTTGTCGACCTAGAAAAAGCGTTCGACAATATAAAATAATGCAAGCTGTTCGAGATTCTGAAAAAAGTAGGGGTAAGTTATAGGGAGAGACGGGTCATATACAATATGTACAACAACCAAGAGGGAATAATAAGAGTGGACGATCAAGAACGAAGTGCTCATATTAACAAGGGTGTAAGACTGTAGCCTTTCACCCCTACTCTTCAATCTATACATCGAGGAAGCAATGATGGAAATAAAAGAAAGGTTCAGGAGTGGAATTAAAATACAAGGTGAAAGGATATCAATGATACGATTCGCTGATGACATTGTTATCCTGAGTGAAAGCGAAGAAGAATTAAATGATCTGCTGAACGGAATGAGCAGTCTAATGAGTACACAGTATGGTTTGAGAGTAAATCGGAGAAAGACGAAGGTAATGAGAAGTAGTAGAAACGAGAACAGCGAGAAACTTAACATCAGGATTGATGGTCACGAAGTCAATGAAGTTAAGGAATTCTGCTACATAGGCAGTAAAATAACCAATGACGGACGGAGCAAGGAGGACATCAAAAGCAGACTCGCTATGGCAGAAAAGGCATTTCTGGCCAAGAGAAGTCTACTAATATCAAATACTGGCCTTAATATGAGGAATAAACTTCTGAGGATGTACGTCTGGAGTACAGCATTGTATGGTAGTGAAACATGGACTGTGGGAAAACCGGAACAGAAGAGAATCGAAGCATTTGAGATGTTGTGCTATAGACGAATGTTGAAAATTAGGTGGACTGATAAGGTAAGGAATGAGGAGGTTCTACGCAGAATCGGAGAGGAAAGGAATATGTGGAAAACACTGATAAGGAGAAGGGGCAGGATGATAGAACATCTGCTAGGACATGAGGGAATGAATTCCATGGTACTAGAGGGAGCTGTAGAGGGCAAAAACTGTAGAGGAAGACAGAGATTGGAATACGTCAAGCAAATAATTGAGGACGTAGGTTGCAAGTGCTACTCTGAGATGAAGAGGTTAGCACAGGAAAGGAATTCGTGGCGGGCCGCATCCAACCAGCCAGTAGACTGATGACAAAAAAAAAAAAAAAAAAAAAAAAAAAAAAAAAAAAAATGAGTTTAAGGTAATGCCGTTTGGTTTGCGTAATGCACCAGCAACTTTTGAACGGATGATGGATAATCTTCTAAGTCACCTGAAGTGGACGATGTGTCTTTGTTATTTAGATGACATTCTAGTGATCTCAGAGACATTTGATGAATACGTAAAAAGACTGAGGGCCGTTCTTATGTGTCTCCAACAAGGCGGACTGAAACTTAATTCAAGAAAGTGTCTCTTTGGAGCAAAAGAAATCAAAATACTTGGGCACTTTGTGTCAAACGAAGGTATGGGACCAGACCCAGAAAAGGTGAGAGCTATAACGGAATTTCCTATTCCTAAAAGTATTAGAGATGTGAGATGCTTCCTTGGATTGTGTTCTTATTAGCGTCGTTTTATCAAAGATTTTTGTGTCAAAGCTAGGCCACTCGAAGAGTTGTTAAAAGCCGATTCTAAATTTATCTGGGGTGGTGCTCAACAAGATTCTTTCAATGTGCTGCAAAAAGCTCTGACGACTGACCCTGTACTTGGTCTGTATGATGAGAGAGCACCTACAGAACTACACACAGATGCTAGTGGATATGGGATCGGTGCTGTTCTGGTGCAGATTTTGGATGGAAAAGGGAAGGTTATAGCTTCTGCTTCTAGGACACTTACAAAAACCGAGAGAAAGTACTCAACTACAGAACGAGAATGTCTTGCTGTGATCTTGGCCATGCGCAAATTTAAACAGTATCTCTATGGAAGGCCATTCACAGTTGTTACAGACCATCATTCAGTTTGTTAGTTGAGAGGTCTCAAGGATCCAACAGGACGACTCACCAGGTGGCCACTACGTCTTCAAGACATGACATTACCATCGTATACAAAAGTGGAAGAGAACACCAAGATGCCGACTGTTTCTCAATAAACCCTGTGCAAGACCATCAAGGCTTTGATGAAAATAGTGACTGGCTCGTCGCACTCCAGGATCTCTCTGCTGAGCAGAAGAAGGACGCGAAGATGTCTTAAATTATGCTTGCCTCAACTCGGTCAGAGGATGTGAAAGGACAATTTAAAGTAGTTAATGGATTACTTTGCTAGAAAAACTGATCCCGTTGAAAAGATGTAGCTACCAGTGATTCCTTAAACACATGCGAGTAGATGTTCTACAGAAATTCCGTGACACACCACGCCGGACATTTAGGATTTATTAAGACATACGATAGAATCCGCAAAAGATTTTTCTGGTCAGATTTATTTAGGAGTGTCCGCCACTATGTGTCGCACTGTCGAGAGTGCCAGAGGAGAAAGGCAGTTGCTCAGAAACCACCTGGCTGACTCACACCAATTCCAGCAGCCGAAACGCCTTTCCAGCGTGTTGCGATTGACCTCCTCGGACGATTTCCAACGTCTGCTACTGGCAATAGATGGATTATTGTTTGCACTGATTATTTGACACGCTATGCCATTACAAAAGCCGTGAAAACAGCTGGAGCATCCGAGGTGGCCAAATTCATCGTATAAGACATTGTATTAAAATTATTATCCGTTAATTACGGATCGAGGGAAAGTTTTTCAATCGGATCTCGTGCCAGAGATAAACTGTCGGAACAACATTACTCATCACATGACGACTCTCTACCACCCGCAAACTAATGGGCTTACTGGAATGTTCTGTAGCTGTATATATACTGTATGTGTTCTGGCCCCGGCGGCCGAGCGGTTCTAGGAGCTACAGTCTGGAACCGCGCGACCGCTACGGTCGCGGGTTCGAATCCTGCCTCAGGCATGTAGGTGTGTGATGTCCTTAGGTTAGTTAGGTTTAAGTAGTTCTATGTTCTAGGGGACTGATGACCTCAGAAGTTAAGTCCCATAGTGCTGAGAGCCATTTGAACCATTTGTTCTGGCCGGAGGCAGTTCGCTCCGCGCTCATGTATGTGCAAGTGCTGAATAAATCTTCGTTAAGTGAAGTTAGTGTTCGTCATTCATCTAATTACACCTTCTTCTACGTCACAATATAGTGTATGCTCAGATAATGGATTCTATCATGAAAATTTTTGGGAAGAGTAGCAACAATGGGGGAAAAGAAGTAACTAGAACTGTTCGAAAAAATTCCAGAACTGTGTCTACACTACACTTTTACTTATTGTGGAGGGTGTCCTTCGAAGTACACTCATCCAAAGTTGATGCACCGCTCCGAATGCCATTCCCACTTCGGTAATCATTCTTCGTACGCCTCTTGCTGGATCGCACGAAGTGGCATTGGCGAATTTTCTTTTATCTGCTGTATCGTTTCAAATCTTCGTCCTTTCGATAGGGTTTTCAATTTTGGAGAAAAAAGTCCACGGGGACCAGGTCTGGAGAGTGCGAAGAATGAGGCAGCACAGTGATGACGTTTTTTGTGCAACAGGGATGAACTTGTAGGTGCGTTACCGTGATAGAAGAGCCACGAATTGCCTCCCCATATTTCGGGCCACTTCCATCTCACATTTTCCTGCTGGCATCGTAATATGAACGGTTGGTCCCTGTGGCACGAATTCGTGATGAACTAGTCCTTCAAAGTCAAAGAAAAGTATGGCTTTGACATTTGACCTGACGAGCTATTTTGGTCTCGGAGAACATTTCTCAGCCGATTGTCCACACTGAGCTTCAGGACCTGGTGGCCCATTTCAGTGAGGGAGGAGTGCACGCCCCCCCCCCCCCACCCCCACCCCCCGCCCCCCGCCGCTGTGCTGTGCGGCTCGGGCGCCCGCCTCCCGGGCACGCACCTTCTGTTTGCCTCACTGTTCTCTGTTCTCTCGTGTCGTTCCTTCGCTGCAGCGTTGCTTGGTTCCTGACAGAGCCGGGTTAACCCACGTGGAGACCTGGGGCTAAAAAAAAAGTGTGGCCTGTGCTTACTTCGTGCGTGTTTGAAACATTTCTGTGGAAGTACAACAGCAAGAGAAGAGGTGCACGCACGTACTTCTACGACATCAACCGTGACATGCGTTGGACGATATTATTCCTAATACAGCTTTCCACTTGCGTTTAAAAAACACACAAAGTTACCCTATTATATAAATGAAATAAATTTTTGAGGTACTCATTTTTTATTTCTTTTCTGTGCGTTAGTCCTAGCAAAAAGTCGTTTATCACATCGTGGAAGTCAAGAGAACTGCATACCACGAGTTCAATTGATAACAAGACGAGAGTGGAAATGGCTTCTTCCTGTATTGTAGTGGGTAATTTGTTGTCGATAAGGGCTAGTTTGGAGAATTCTCCGTCAGCTTCACAATTTGCGATTGGTATCGAGAGGAAAATCCGGTATGTTATCGTCACATTCGGGAAAACACCACAACGATCTTTTTCAACCATTGTTTGACAAAGTTCCACTAGTGAAATGTTTAGCAGGTTTCCTGTGAGGGAACTCTTCAAATATTCACTAAAATGAAGAATTTAACAACGAAAAATTTTTCATAGTATCTCCTCGGTATTTTTCAAAAATTTTTTCCGTTTCTGTTAAGAGTTCTTTAGATTCTGGCTTTACTATATTGTTTGCTAAACGTAGGAAAATATCGACTATTTCTCAGTATTTTTCTTCTCGCTCTTTTAGTCTTGCTTGTACTGTATCAAGAACTGTAATTAACACTACACTCAATTCTTCTGATTTTCCTCCATCAGGAAACCCTTTTGTTTTGCATTTCCTTTCGCCGTTATATTCTTGTTCACTTGAGCTCCTAGCTCGGTATTCATCAAAATTTTCCCTAACGTGGCTGAAAAATGGAATTAATTATCGCAATCAGCTGGTTAAGTCCATTCCAGGCTTTTGCAATTCGTTTTGTCCACTCGCGACAACACGTCATCGCGGAAAATAACCAATATTGCTGTCTCCGGTTATTTTAGTTTTCTTCCGAAGCGATTCTGCCCCATTGCTTGTCCCTGCTTTTTCTTTTCTATTCTCGACAAATTTTGCAACTGACACGTACAGTTGTATTGCTTCCTCACGGCACGACCATCTAGTATCGGACAATATCTTAAGTCGCCTATTATTATTCACAAGAATGCGCCAACGGTGCGTAGAATCTACAAAAACCGATATAATCGTAGCAAATTTTCAAATAAAATAAAATAAAAACCAGCAGATTCTAACGATTCTTCAGCATTATTTTGAACCACGAGGTTTAACGAGTGCGCAACACAGGGTATATACAAAATGTTAATCAAATCAATTCCTTTACCTTTGGACTTAAACCCGAGTATTTCCCAGTCATGTTATTAGTATTATCGTAGGATTGAGTACAATAGTCTTCTATCTTAATATTGTCTTTTCCAAACAGATCTAGGACACCTTCCTAACATTGTATGACTGTATGGGAACGGAGCACAAAAATCTATCATCAACTCTTCCCTCGAAACATCACCTCACAACATCGGCTACTTCATCTTCAAGTGCCGTGTCTACTGTTGAATGTACAACTGGTACGTAGTATTTTGCTGTTCGAATTTCTCCAACTATTTTACTCAATACCTCATTTCCCATAAGACTGATGAATTCTTCACAAATAGTCTTGGAGAAATATGACTTATGGCCACGACCGTCAGAGCTACGTTCTTCGATGTGTTGTTTCACAAATAGGTCAAAATGGGCAACTATTCAAGTGAAACTTTATAGTCACCATTATTTGGGGCTCCATAAGTTTCGTTATCATACGAAAAGCAAGTCCTCTTATTGCCAAACGTTTAACTACTTCTGTTTTAGTTATATGCTGCAGTCTGCTGTCGATACGTCCCTCATTCTTCGTTACCAGAAACCACGTCATTGAATTTTTGTGTAGATTAGCGCTGTATTCATAAGACGACGTTTTTCCTTCGAATCACAAAATCCACGGGTTGAAAATGGAGTATGCATGTTGTCTAAGTCCATGCTGTGACTGAATAATTTACAGAAAATACGAAATACATTTCCTGTAGACTCGAAACACATCTGACATTTTCTTTCATTTTTCTCTCCATTTAGCAGTTTTATAAAGACCAAGTTTTTGAAAGCGTACCTTTTTTGTGATTTGTAGACACAATCAGATTTACTTACACCATCTAAATTCTTATTAGAATAGTCTAAACCGTCCGCTAAACACAATTGCACGAAGTCGTTTTTTACATTTTTTTCTTTTTTCTATTTCGCTGGATCTTTCTCCAGAGTTGGAGACTTCACTAACGTGATGTTTGTACTGAAATGTCCCCTTAGAAAAATTATACATGACTGTGCTCAAACTGACACACAATATTTTTTTAGCGCAACGCAATCTGACTTTCAATAATCCCTACAAGACAATGGCCCTGACTAAATTAACCTATACGTTTCACAAATCACTTACCTCACAAAAATCTTCGTTACTCGAACTACTGCAATACAGCGAGCGCCACTACTGCCAGCTAAATAAAAGATTCAAACTACTGAAGGCACTAACTACTGATAGGCATAGTTAGCAAAAGAAAGATTTTGATAGAGAACAAACAATGTATTTACCTTAATAGTGTTCAAAAGTCATTATATATATATATATATATCAGTTCATGACATCCAGTCTTACAAATTTACTGTCTCTGTCCAAAACTCCGCCATCTCACTCCCCACATCCACCACTGCTGGCGGCTCACCTCCAACTGCGCAACGCTACGCGCTGTTAACATCCAGCTGCCAACTACAATAGCGAACAACAATGCAAACCAGCCACAGACTGCACACAGCACAGCCAGTGATTATCATACAGAGCGCTACGTGGCGGTGGCGTTACCAATATAAGAACCTAAACAGCCTACTTAAATAGCCCCCATGCTCCCCACAAAAAATTTACAAATTGTTTTGGGCACTGGCCAATACATATTTGTCAACATTTTTCATAATTACAATAACAAAGATATCAAATGCACACACTTATTGATACAATATTCTTCAAAAGCTAAAATTTTCTTACAGTCCATAAAGACAGTCCTGATCATTCATCACAGTAAAATTGCAGTGTTTTTTTTTTCTCAAAGTCTGAGCAGTAAAATAAAATGCACATGGAAGTAGTGGATTTCCATACAGTCTTGAAGAAGTAGTGTTGTCCTTCCAACGGAAAGTCAGTGCTGACTCTTGACATGCAGACAGGTAATGGGCCACAACAGAGCAAACCCACAGCAGAGTCAGTCGAAGTTTTGAAGAATATTGGTAGATAGGTCGTCACAGAGCAGACCCACTGTAGTCCTGGTAGAGATTATGGTATTGGTGGGCCACCAGAGGTGCAGAACCACTGCAGTCCTTGTAGAAATAGTGGTATTGGTGGATCATCAAAGGTGCAGACCCACTTGCATCTGTTGCGACTGTGCAGGTGCACAATCACCATCGAAGAGTCTTGCAGAGAATATTGCAAGTCCATAAACCACCACTTGTGCACTCACAAACCTTTTGGCATGTCCTTAGAACCAGCAATGCTGTTAACCAGTCCCTTGCTGAATTATCAACACTCGTGCAAGCACTAACAGTCCCAACTTCTCACATACTGTGCATATATTATGACCAACAGAAATGTGTGCAGTGAAATGATACTTAATTTGAAGAACTGGTGTCTATACAATTATAAATTTACAACATAAGAATACAAATACAAAGGTACAAAATACATCAGTAAAGAACATAACAGTACAGATAACATTTGTAGCAACACAGGCTTTACAAAAGAATAGAAATAAACATATACATCAGTGTTACAGGAATTATGACATAAGTAAATATATAAAAGATCAGAATAGCTTTTGAGACATCAACTTCACACACTAGCATTAAAATAGAACAGAATAAATAAAGTCTAAATATCTTTACAAAGAAAATAACATATTATAAATGCAAATTATATTTGAGGATAACAGTATTCCTAATCATAGTGAATGTAGCTTAGTACTAGAAAAATTCTACAACATAAATCTTATTAGCTAAACACATAAAGACAGGAAGAACACAAATACACAAGGGTACACAAACACATAGCAGAATAACACAGGAGGAAATGACAGGGTTTGTTTTCAGTGTAACATTTGGTACTGCAGTCCAACCAAAAACTTCATTCCATAGATCTTTCCTCTTATTTCAACATTTGTTTCCACCAAAAAAATCCTATCCAAGCATGCTTTCTGTATTTATATGTTCACATATTTCTTACCTCATTATTTATTTTCCATCATCTTACCTCATCATTTATTTCCAAGAAAATCCTACCTAAACCTGTTGTCCCTAAACCCTACTTTTTTGTTCATATCCTCTTTCAAAATACTTTTTTGGCCAAACTATTTTCATAGCTTCTCAATGCATTTCTTCCAATTCATCACAACTCGTTCTCTTATATAGCCTACCCGATCTTAAGCAGTTACTGTTATTAGTCCCTTCTTATTGATCTTCCAAGTGCTCCTTTTTTTGAAGAATGTGGATCATAAAATTATTATTTAACAGATCTGTTGACAGAAAGTGTTCACATTAGCAAATGAGTTTAATTTTATTTTATAAAACCAATGCTTCAACACAGCTGGAAACCAGATATCAAATGAAATAAGCAACTATGTAAAGCAAACCATAAAAACATCATTCAATAGCCTTGTGGCATTTCATAAATCAGTAGACATTCTCTCAACTCTCGTAGAAAGACACTTGTCATAATCAGGTGTGCACATGTAAGAATCTTCCTAAGTAATGAGTGTGTCGTATTTGCGATGTTTTCCAGAAAGGAACGTCAATAGCGAGGTTAATGGTCTCTTTTTTCTCCACCTAATGGCTTTCTCTCCAGTCAGGTGGCACAGCTGGGCGCCCAGGACGCATTAAGTGAAGATCACTTAACTTTGATTAAGCAAATGCGGATGAGTTCTGAGGGGCTGTATGGGTTTGACAGGTACTGATTCTTGTGCAACATGTCTTCAAAATATTTCACAAGACTGGAAAATTCAGATTGTTCGAAATGTTTCATCATTATGATGCTATGTTTTACTCGGTCTTGTGTAGCCTGAGACCAATATGCTGAGAGGAAGGCATGATAAAATTCTCCTTCACTGTGACAATCGTGAATGGCTGATCGTATTCTTACAGCTGGTTCAATCTCTAAGTAGCCCCAAGTAAATTTTAATCTGTACTCCAAAGACCAGTTGGGAGGAAAACAATGAGAGAATTGATGAGGCATGCTTGTTGATGAATGTTGTTGCCAGAATTCTTAAATGTTTTGAATTTACGTGTGTAGTAATGAACAGCTTCTAGTCAAAATCATCATGTCGGCGAGTCGCATATCGGTCATTGTTACTTAGTTTTGACGGTTCCATCTCAAAATTCAATGCGCCTTGCCAATTTCTTTCATAATTTCCGAAGTGCCCTGTGTTATTATTTTGTGGCTGTTCCGTATTTCTATGTCCATCTTCCCGTATTGGAGTGCGAGTGTCCTCTGAAATATGTAATTCTTGTATTACTTGTGCCAACTGATCTTGTACTTCCCGGATTTCTCTTTTGTACTGTGTATTGATTTGATTTTGATTTTGTTTGAATTTTCTGATTTGTTCATACTCTTCTGTGTCAGTGAAGGCTACAGGTCTTGTGTCATTCAGATCATCATCTACCTTTGTAGATAAGTTAGTGAACTGATCCGAAAGTTCGGCTACTTTCTTCGATAGTGAACAGATTTCGTCAGTGTGTTTTTCTGAACCAAGTTTCAGAGTGTCCATTTGTGTTGAAATCGTATCTACTGTGTCCTTTAAGTTTTCCTGAGTTTTTGCAAGTTGCGTAACCGAATCGGTAGATGCAACTGAGTCAATTTTAGCTTGCAAGGTGTCGTGATTTTCATGAACAACAGTTTGCAGTTCTTTTATGGCTGCTTCGTGATTCTGTAATGCATTTTCATGACGTGAAAAAGTAGGTTGAAAATGCAAACTCTTTGCCTTTACAAATGTCTGCTTGTGCCTGTATATGTGTGGATGGATATGTGTGTGTGTGCGAGTGTATACCTGTCCTTTTTTCCCCCTAAGGTAAGTCTTTCAGCTCCCGGGATTGGAATGACACCTTACCCTCTCCCTTAAAACCCAAATCCTTTCGTCTTTCCCTCTCCTTCCCTCTTTCCTGACGAGGCAACCGTTGGTTGCGAAAGCTAGAATTTTGTGTGTATGTTTGTGTGTCTATCGACCTGCCAGCGCTTTTGTTTGGTAAGTCTCATCATCTCTCTTTATATATATATATATATATATATATACTCCTGGAAATTGAAATAAGAACACCGTGAATTCATTGTCCCAGGAAGGGGAAACTTTATTGACACATTCCTGGGGTCAGATACATCACATGATCACACTGACAGAACCACAGGCACATAGACACAGGCAACAGAGCATGCACAATGTCGGCACTAGTACAGTGTATATCCACCTTTCGCAGCAATGCAGGCTGCTATTCTCCCATGGAGACGATCGTAGAGATGCTGGATGTAGTCCTGTGGAACGGCTTGCCATGCCATTTCCACCTGGCGCCTCAGTTGGACCAGCGTTCGTGCTGGACGTGCAGACCGCGTGAGACGACGCTTCATCCAGTCCCAAACATGCTCAATGGGGGACAGATCCGGAGATCTTGCTGGCCAGGGTAGTTGACTTACACCTTCTAGAGCACGTTGGGTGGCACGGGATACATGCGGACGTGCATTGTCCTGTTGGAACAGCAAGTTCCGTTGCCGGTCTAGGAATGGTAGAACGATGGGTTCGATGACGGTTTGGATGTACCGTGCACTATTCAGTGTCCCCTCCACGATCACCAGTGGTGTACGGCCAGTGTAGGAGATCGCTCCCCACACCATGATGCCGGGTGTTGGCCCTGTGTGCCTCGGTCGTATGCAGTCCTGATTGTGGCGCTCACCTGCACGGCGCCAAACACGCATACGACCATCATTGGCACCAAGGCAGAAGCGACTCTCATCGCTGAAGACGACACGTCTCCATTCGTCCCTCCATTCACGCCTGTCGCGACACCACTGGAGGCGGGCTGCACGATGTTGGGGCGTGAGCGGAAGACGGCCTAACGGTGTGCGGGACCGTAGCCCAGCTTCATGGAGACGGTTGCGAATGGTCCTCGCCGATACCCCAGGAGCAACGGTGTCCCTAATTTGCTGGGAAGTGGCGGTGCGGTCCCCTACGGCACTGCGTAGGATCCTACGGTCTTGGCGTGCATCCGTGCGTCGCTGCGGTCCGGTCCCAGGTCGACGGGCACGTGCACCTTCCGCCGACCACTGGCGACAACATCGATGTACTGTGGAGACCTCACGCCCCACGTGTTGAGCAATTCGGCGGTACGTCCACCCGGCCTCCCGCATGCCCACTAGACGCCCTCGCTCAAAGTCCGTCAACTGCACATACGGTTCACGTCCACACTGTCGCGGCATGCTACCAGTGTTAAAGACTGCGATGGAGCTCCGTATGCCACGGCAAACTGGCTGACACTGACGGCGGCGGTGCACAAATGCTGCGCAGCTAGCGCCATTCGACGGCCAACACCGCGGTTCCTGGTGTGTCCGCTGTGCCGTGCGTGTGATCATTGCTTGTACAGCCCTCTCGCAGTGTCCGGAGCAAGTATGGTGGGTCTGACACACCGGTGTCAATGTGTTCTTTTTTCCATTTCCAGGAGTGTATATGTATCAGCTCATGACATCCAGTCTTACAAATTTACTGTATCTGTCCAAAAGTCCGCCATCTCACTCCCCACAACCACCACTGCTGGCGGCTCACCTCCAACTGTGCAACGCTACGCGCTGTTAACAGCCAACTGCCCAACACTACAATAGCAAATTCCAACAATGCAAACCAGCCACAGACTGCACACAGGACAGCCAGTGATTTTCATACAGAGCGCTACGTGGCGGTGGCGTTACCAATATAAGAACCTAAACAGCCTACTTACAGTACTGTCACTGGTTTCTGTTTTATGACCGCCTAGTTCAACATTTGCATTCATCACCGCCTCAGAAAATACTGAAGATACAGCTCCACAGCAATTTCAGACTCATCAGAACTTGCGAGATAGTCCGTAGAAGTAGGCACATGGTGCAGGGGAATCTGGTTCAGTACAAACTTCACTAACGTTACTAATGGAATAGCGTTTCTTCATAAAATACGAAATCACTTTTGGCAGTAGTTTCACAAATATTTCTATGCTTTTCTTTTGCTGCAACCACCGAGAATCATTCTCACGCGATGAGATTCAATTTCGAGACCAGATAACCAGAAATGAAGTTTTAAGTTGAGTTACACACTAACTAATTAGAATCAACAACGTGACCCCACGTAGAAATAACAGCCAATCTGCAAATATACTGAAGATCAGAACGGTTTAAACAATACTGACATACGAATTAACAGTTCAGCTATACAACAATAGAAAAGTGATAAAAGCAGCGTAAAAAAGAAGGAACGGGCGAGGGGTTCTGTAGCTCACAACGCACATAAGTTTTTAAAGTAACCCACCAACTGTTGTGGTGAAGGAAGTCCACATGCTCCACGCATACGGAATTTATAAATAGACGGAACTTGTTGATAAGAAAGGAATGTACCCTACTTCGCAATTCTGCAGTGACTTAATTTTTCACTGGATTGGGACTGGGTATTATGCAACTACATGATACTGCAGAACGCTTCTGTTCAACGAGAAAATATGAATCTAGATTCTGATTAGACACCCAGCTGAGAACTCGATCAGAATGGAGGCCACGCCGTCCATCTGGAGGCCCTCTGGTTCCCGATATTGTTATGTCTAGGCTCGTGATTTTGTTTACATTCTGGACTTGGCATTCTGTCGTGTTGTCCTGTTCGTCCGTAGCCACTGTTGACTTTCGTGGTTTCGGTGACTGTCTGTCGCCCTCGGCCGCTCGGACTATGTGCAAAACACTGACATGGAGAAAGGACAGGTTGATAGGACGTCTACATCATATCTACATAGATTATCCTCAAGCCACCGTAAGGTGCGTGGCGGAGGGTACCCTGTACTATTTCTTGTCATTTCCCTCTCATGTTTCACTCGCAAATAGAAAGAGGGAGAAACGATTGTGTGTGTGCCTCCGTATGAGCCCTTATTTCTCGTATCTTATCTTCGTGGTCTTTACGCGCGATATATGTTGACGGGAGCAGAATCGTTCGGCAGTCAGCTTCAAATGCCGTACTTCAAATTTTCTTAATAGTATTTCCAGAAAAGAACGCCGCCTTCTCTCCCGAAGCATCTTGTAACACTGGATGGCTCCGATGTCGCCCTTCAATGCGACCTCGTACGGACCCCAAACACTCGAGCAGTACTCAAGAATAGGTCGCACCAGCATCCTGTTTGCGGCGTCCTTTACAGGTGAACCGCTCTTTCCTAAAATTCTTCCGATAAACCAAAGTCGACTATTTATCTTTCCTGCCGCAGTTCTCGCATGCTCGCTCCATTGCACATCGCTCTGCAGCCTCACGCCCAGATATTTAAACGACTTGACGCTGTCAGGCAGGACACCGGTAATACTGTATCCGAACATCACAGCTTTGATCTTCTCACTCATGCGCATTAACTTACATTTTCCCACATTTAGGGCCAGTTGCCATTCATCACACCAACTGGAAATTTTGCTTAAGTCGTCTTGTATCTTCCTACAGTCACTCAACTTCGACACCCTACCGTACACCACGGCATCATCAGCTAACAACCGCAGACTGTTACCCACCCTGTCCTCCAAATCATTTATGTATACAGGGTGGTCCATTGATCGTGACCGGGCCAAATATTCCACGAAATAAGCGTCAAACGAAAAAACTACAAAGAACGAAACTTGTCTAGCTTGAAGGGGGAAACAAGATGGCGCTTTGGTTGGCCCGCCAGATGGCGCTGCCATAGGTCAAATGGATATCAACTGCGTTTTCTTAAATAGGAACCCCCATTTTTTATTACGTATTCGTGTAGTAAGTAAAGAAATATAAATGTTTTAGTTGGACCACTATTTTTGCTTTGTGATAGATGGCGCTGTAATAGTCACAAATATATTGCTCACAATTTTAGACGAACAGTAGGTAACAGGTAGGTTTTTTAAATTAATAATCAGAACTAGGTACATTTGAACATTTTACTGCGGTTGTTCCAATGTGATACATGTACCTTTGTAAACTTATCATTTCTTAGAAAGCATGCTGTTACAGCGCGCTTACCTGTAAATACCACATTAAGGCAATAAATGCTCGCAATGATGTCCGTCAACCTCAATGCATTTGGCAATACGTGTAACGACATTCCTCTCAACAGCGAGTAGTTCGCCTTCCGTAATGTTCGCACATGCATTGACAGTGCCCAGACGCGTGTTGTCAGCCGTTGTCCGTGGATCACGGTAGCACATATCCTTCAACTTCCCCACTTTCCGGGGACGTCAGATCCGATGAACGTGCGGGCCGTGGCATGGTGCTTCGACGACCAATCCACCTGTCATGAAATATGTTATTCAATACCGGTTAAACCGCACGACAGCTATGTGCTGGACATCCATCATGTTGGAAGTACTTCGCCATTCTGTCATGCAGTGAAACATCTTGTAGTAACATCGGTAGAATATTACGTAGTAAATTAGCGTACATTGCAGCATTTAGATTGCCATCGATACAATGGTCCTTCCTCCCACAATGCCGCACCATACATTAACCCGCCAAGGTCGCTGATGTTCCACTTGTCGCAGCCATCGTGGACTTTCCGTTGCCCAATAGTGCATATTATGCCGTTGTTGCTGAATGACGCTTTGTCGCTAAATAGAAGGCGTGCAAAAAATCGTTCATCGTCCCGTAATTTCTCTTGTGCCCAGTGGCAGAACTGTGCACGACGTTCAAAGTCGTCGCCATGCAATTCCGGGTGCATAGAAATATGGTACGGGTGCCATCGCCGATGATGTAGCATTCTCAGCACCGACGTTTTTGAGATTCCCTACTTTCGCGGAATTTGTCTGCTATTGATGTGCGGATTAGCCGCGACAGCAGCTAAAACACCTACTTGGGCATCATCATTTGTTGTAGGTCGTTGGTGACGTTTCACATGGCGCTGAACACTTCCTGTTTCCTTAAATAACGTAACTATCCGGCGAACGGTCCGGACACTTGGATGATGCCGTCCAGGATACCGAGCAGCATACATAGCACACGCCCGTTGGGCATTTTGATCACAATAGCCATATATCAACACGATATCGACCTTTTCCGCAATTGGTAAAAGGTCCATTTTTACACGGGTAATGTATCACGAAGTAAATACCGTCCGCACTGGCGGAATGTTACGTGATATTACGTACTACACGTTTGTGACTATTACAGCGCCATCTTTCACAAAGCGAAAAAAGTGGCCCAACTAAAACATTCATATTTCTTTACGTACTACACGAATATGTAATAAGAAATGGGGGTTCCTATTTAAGAAAACGCAGTTGATATCCGTTTGACCTATGGCAGCGCCATCTGGCGGGCCAACCGTAGCGCCATCTGGTTTCCCCCTTCAAGCTAGACGAGTTTCGTTCCTTGTAGTTTTTTTCGTTTGATGCGTATTTCGTGAGATATTTGGCCCGGTCACTATCAATGAACCACCCTGTATAGGGAACAACAGCAGTCCCGTCACATTTCCCTGGGGCACTCCTGACAATAACCTTGTCTCTGATGAACACTCGCCGTCGAGGACAGTATATTTAAGAAGTCT
Source organism: Schistocerca cancellata (assembly GCF_023864275.1). Taxonomy (NCBI): domain Eukaryota; kingdom Metazoa; phylum Arthropoda; class Insecta; order Orthoptera; family Acrididae; genus Schistocerca; species Schistocerca cancellata. The sequence goes on from NC_064626.1 coordinate 12,127,547, forward strand.
TCGAGCCACTCGCATATCTGTCAACTTATTCCACGTGCTCGCACCTTCATTAACTGCCTGCAGTGGGGCACCGTGTCAAATGCTTTCACAAAAATCTAGAACTATGGAATCTGCCTGTTGCCCTTCTTCCATAGTTCTCAGTATACCATGTGAGAAAAAGGCAGCCTCAGATTGGCACGAGCGTTGCTTTCGAGGAAATAAGCTGATTAGCCTCAAGAACATGGAAAAACATAACAATAGAAACACATAATCCATAACAATCGATAAACTCAGAAGGAAGCTCCAAAATGAAAAGGTCATTACTCCCGAAGCTGACAAAGGAAATACAGTTGTCCTTATGGTCAAACAACACATCAACAAAACACGAGAGTTTGTTTCACAAAATAATATTCAAAATTGATAACAGATCCGACAAACAGATTTCAGGTTAAGGTAAAAAAATCTTTAAAAATATAGACTAAATACTAGATGACAGAGAAAAAGTTATATCCTGACCCATGTTGAAATTAATATCTCAAACTTCTAAAATAGATGAAGACAGAACTATAAGAAACACCTTACAGTTAATATCACTTATAAAAGACATAAAAATCCCGGAAACATGAAACATCATAGAAGAAACCTGAAGGGCCAACTACCAGATGAACACAACAGTTCCTGAAACTGATGACTGAACAGAATTTCTGTCACTTTAATAATGAGTAGTATTTACTAGAAGATGGGCTACCAATGGGATCGCCAGTGCCAGGTACCCTAGCCAACATTTCTATAAACCTTGTAGAAAACCTGATTTTTACAAACATTAGCAAAAAGAATTGCAATATACTTTACTGGATCAGATACATGGATGCTATCCTTCGTTTAACTGATGAATCTCCAACAAAACTGATCAGTTGCATACAGATATAAACACAATACACAAAGAGGTAAGATTCACAATGGAGAAGACACACATAGATATCAGAAATCAGGAATATACTAACTATGACGTAGTACATGTGATGGATGATATGTGGGACAAACCAGCAGAACATTCGATACCTGGTAGAAAGAACATATCAGGGCATGCAAACATGGGAATAACGCAAGAAGCGTGTTGTATGAACCCGGAATAACACCTAGCCGGAGAATAAACTTGGAATAACTTAACCAGAGACTTTTGGCTGGTTAGAGAACTTAACCGGGAATAAGTATTCAAGATGTTAGGAATAGCGACAGATGCAGCTGCAGACAGCAATGACGAGCTTTTGTCTGAACTGTTCGTGAGAATTTGGAAGGATGAAAAAGTGAGGCGGCGCAGATTCCGAATATACATCCAGATTTCGCTTATCAAAGGAAGAGGTACCTTCATATTTTCAATCTTGTACGTGAGAAACTGGAGCATATGATGAGCAGCTGAGACCTATGCCTCTGTGTTTTCTAAAATAATACTGCTTGTTTGTAGTATTATGCATTTCGTTCATGTAATTCGTGAATTCCGTCGTGTTATTTATGTAAATCACGCACATTAAAATGTTGATTCGTGACAAAATAGTTTCATTTATCTGGTATGTGTTCTTACAATTCCTGCAGTAGTGGAAAGGGATGTTTTGTTTTATTTAGGAGTGCCTTAATAGACTTAACCAAATCGAAGAACCACATCATTTATGAGTACTATTTGTATTAACTGCTATTTCAGTTTTAGACAAAAACTATGATTCCTCATGTAGCAAAACGTTTTGATAAATGGTTATGTTCCAATTTGTTTCAGCCACATTACTCTGTTTCCTATTAGGAAATGACCCTTTTTTGTAAACACCACGGCAATGTCAGAACAACTTTAGCCTTTTAGTGAACCTATTAGGATTACAGGCCCATTAATGCTTCACAACAACAATCTTGTCTCCCAACTACCATTATTCACTGAAGCCTTTGAACTACGGGTGTTCACTCAAGATTAGATTAACAGGAAAGTCAGTATTAAAAAAACGGTGACGCCTCCTCAACTACAGAACATAGCTGTTGCGTTTCTCAATTATCAGTATTATTTGCATAAGTCCATCTGTATTTACCATAAAATAACAGCTATTTATGTATGTTATAGGAGCAGAACAGGTACATAGTTAGTGAATCTACATAGTTGCAGCATGTGGAAGGAGTGCCTGGATTGTTATGTTCTTATCTTCCCCTGAATGTTAAGTTATTTTGAATGCACTGCTTTATTTCAGATTGTAGCTAGTTGGGGGTAACTTAAACTGACATATTCTATATTGTACCTCTGTGAAGTATCATTTTTCTGAAACTGTTGGGTTATTACGAATGCTTAACATAACAAAATGTTTGACAGTATTCTAACGTCCAGAGTTCACTCACCCACATCTATAGCAGAAAATATTGTTCACTCTCATCTCCCATTGGGACAACAACTTTCCACCTTTTAATGAATGCTTCAGAGCAAAAAAGTATGCATCACCTAGAATTATTCCTATAAACATACAAAGTATTTGTGCTTATCAAGTTAATTTTAACGCAGTAAAATTAACAGGGAAGTCAGTATTTTTTAGAAAGCTATAGGATATGACTGTTGTGTTTCTCAGTTGTAGCTATTAGCCACATATCCACATCCACATTTATCATACAGTAATTGTTGTTTGTGTGTCATTAGAACAAAGGTATTTGTCATCTGGCTAACAGGGAATCTTTAGTTATTGAATCTACATAATTGTAACAGTGGAAGGAGTGGCTAGCAAGCTATGTTTTAAAATTTCTCTCGAATTAACAAACAAATTATCTCATACCATACCTTTTCTTTCTTTCTGAAATGGCCGGTAGAACAGAGTTTCATTGGTGGAACAATGAAGTACCTACTACTGACACTCAAATATTTGGCTCTGGTGGTTTTTTCTGTCCATTGGGGACTTCATTGATATTAGCAAGGGGACAGCCATTTGTTAAAAGAATGTGTGTGACACTGGACAACATGCACAAAGAGACATTACTGTTAATTATTTCAGTTTCCTAATGTAATTAATGAAAATAAAATAAACACATTTATTTGGAATAATGAACTTTTTTTCGTAAATATTCTGTTTTATTTGTATTTTCTGATCCTAATTTCGAATTATTCAGAAATAATGTTTCATTTGTATTTTATGACCCTAATTTTGAACTCTATACTCTTTTTTTAACGTCATGCTACTTTTGAAGCAGCACCTTCTGCAACTCTGCTAATTCTTTCACATTTGAGCATATCTGTTTTTATTCTGAAAACAACACTGGCAGTTTTGAGATGACTATAAAAAAGGAAGTGTCACACCTACAATTACCACCCCTTCCCTCCCAAATTACATATAGCCGCTAAAGATGATTGCAAAAACCAAAGGTATCTACGAAATCGTTACTATTTCTGAAACATTTACAGTGCGATACAATGACAGCCTCCAATTTGGGTATTTGCCATACGTAAATTCTAGCCCAGGATCATGAAAAAGATTATGGTACTTTACTGTAAATGTTGGCATCTTGTTCTTCATATGTATATGCTCAATATAATTATCAATAATCACATCACAGAAACAAGATTCATGTAAGCCAATAACTGCAAAAGTTGATGCAAAAGGTACTTTCTGTAGAAACCCCTTGCTACTGTAATGAATTAGTCATTCTGAATAAATAAAACAGAAAACAGCAAACTAGCCAATAACATCTCTCAGGATTGTCAGTCAAATCAGTCTCAATGATGCCTGTGTTGTCACAATTGGAGACTCTGAAACGACCAACAATTTCACAGAGCAGACCGCATTTCATAGTTACTTTTATATTATTTTCCTATTTGTACTATGGCGTCCTTCCCTTGAAAACTTTACCAAATAGTAAATTTCATTGTACACAACTTGGAACTTACATTTCAAGTATGGTGCGCCACCGATTTGTAACCTCTGCTACCTTTTCTAGGCATAATACTTACATGTTTCTTTCTTAGTAGAAAAAAAAATCGAACGTCTGTTGTAGCTGCTCTGTCGATCTGTGTGCAGTCGTTTATGAGCGGAAACTTGCATATTTTTTCCCGAATTCTGTTCTGAAGTCCAGAAAGATCTCTTATTGATCAAACAACAAATACCAGATGCTTTAACTAATTTTACGATAGTTCGTTATACTGTTATATGAGGTGCATTCAAGTTATAAGGCCTCCGATTTTTTTTCTAAGTAACTACTCACCCGAAATCGATGAAACTGGCGTTACTTCTCGACGTAATCGCCCAGCAGACGTACACATTTTTCACAATGCTGACGCCATGATTCCATGGCAGCGGCGAAGGCTTTTTTAGGAGTCTGTTTTGACCACTGGAAAATCGCTGAGGCAATAGCAGCACGGCTGGTGAATGTGCGGCCATGGAGAGTGTCTTTCATTGTTGGAAAAAGCCAAAAGTCACTAGGAGCCAGGTCAGGTGAGTAGGGAGCATGAGGAATCACTTCAAAGTTGTTATCACGAAGAAACTGTTGCGTAACGTTAGCTCGATGTGCGGGTGCGTTTGTTTGGTGAAACAGCACACGCGCAGCCCTTCCCGGAAGTTTTTGTTGCAGTGCAGGAAGGAATTTGTTCTTCAAAACATTTTCGTAGGATGCACCTGTTACCGTAGTGCCCTTTGGAACGCAATGGGTAAGGATTACGCCCTCGCTGTCCCAGAACATGGACAGCATCATTTTTTCAGCACTGGCGGTTACCCGAAATTTTTTTGGTGGCGGTGATTCTGTGTGCTTCCATTGAGCTGACTGGCGCTTTGTTTCTGGATTGAAAAATGGCATCCACGTCTCATCCATTGTCACAACCGACGAAAAGAAAGTCCCATTCATGCTGTTGTTGTGCGTCAACATTGCTTGGCAACGTGCCACACGGGCAGCCATGTCGTCGTGCGTCAGCATTCGTGGCACCCACCTGGATGACACTTTTCGTATTTTCAGGTCGTCATGCAGGATTGTGTGCACAGAACAAACAGAAATGCCAACTCTGGAGGCAATCTGTTCAACAGTCATTCGGCGATCCCCCAAAACAATTCTCTCCACTTTCTCGATTATGTCGTCAGACCGACTTGTGCGAGCCCGAGGTTGTTTCGCTTTGTTGTCACACGATGTTCTCCCTTCATTAAACTGTCGCACCCACGAACGCACTTTCGACACATCCATAACTCCATCACCACATGTCTCCTTCAACTGTCGATGAATTTCAATTGGTTTCACACCACGCAAATTCAGAAAACGAATGATTGCACGCTGTTCAAGTAAGGAAAACATCGCCATTTTAAGTATTTAAAACAGTTCTCATTCTCGCCGCTGGCGGTAAAATTCCATCTGCCGTATGGTGCTGCCATCTGTGGGACGTATTGACAATGAACGTGGCCTCATTTTAAAACAATGCACATGTTTCTATCTCTTTCCAGTCCAGAGAAAAAAAAATCGGAGGCCTTAGAACTTGAATGCACCTCGTACATGCAAGTATCCTACAAAACTTAGTTAAATGTTTTGCACTAATGTTCTCAATGAATGAGAGAGCAGATGTCTTCGTGTTTTTTTATTATATTCTTGAACTCATCTATAGCATTTACCAGCCTCAAAATATCCTGAAAAGAATAATTTTGCAATCTGGAACGAACATCAAATGAAAGGGCAGCATTGGTGAGGTGCAAGAGTACTGATGGTCAGAGGCCAGTTCGTGGAGAACTTCCAGTGAAAACTGAGCGGTGATCTTTTTGAAGATGGCTACATCTAGAACGTCTGGCTGGCAGTTAGTACGGACTGGGATATGGGTAGGTTCGTGGGGGCTATAGACTGATAGTGCTAAAGTATCCTCCAGGTCAAGGAGGAGCCGGCCTTTGGGGTTAGGGACGCGAGAATGCCACACGCCGCTGGCATCGACATCCGGTTCCCCTAACCATCCTAGAGGAATCGGATTCCGACCATGGCTAACGATAGGTCTGGCACGCCCACCACGGACGCATCATTTGGCGGGACTAGCCCCCATTCTACGTCCAATACTTTCCAATCATACCTGCCCACGTTAGGCTAAATTTTTCTGCCTGACTCATGTAGTACTGTCACCGTCAGAGGATGGTATGGGACTACAAGTCCCACCGCCACACCTCCAAAGTGAATTGCAGTGACGCAGTCACTGCCCTGTGGATAAATTTACTGCCTCACCAACACAGTTAGACCGCAATAGACCGGTGATGCTGTATTGTAACATATCACAAAAAAAAAAAAATTGCAATCTGGAACGCATATCGCTCACTTTAGACATTTTATTTCTGCAGACGACGACTAAGGTAAATAGGAAACGACGTACGCGAAATTACCCAGTATGCTCGTAGGATGTTCCCAACAAAATTGGGCGGGAATGCTATTCCGGAATAAATAACCGGCGAATAAAATGGATTACAACGCGCGCTGTGTTTAGCCTGTTCCTCGGCTAGCTCTTATCTCTTGATTTAACCCGAGATTGTACAACTGGCCCGAATAGTTGCAGAAAAAACAGTTGAAAGGAAAATCTTAGAAAGTCGGCAACACTTACAGAAACAGATGAATTGCTGTATGTCGAAAACTGACAAAAAGGAAAAACACAAACTTTTAACCAGTTTTGCCCGTATCTCGTGGTCGTGCGGTAGCGTTCTCGCTTCCCACGCCCGCGTTCCCGGGTTCGATTCCCGGCGGGGTCAGGGATTTTCTCTGCCTCGTGATGGCTGGGTGTTGTGTGCTGTCCTTAGGTTAGTTAGGTTTAAGTAGTTCTTAGTTCTAGGGGACTGATGACCATAGTGCTTAGAGCCATTTGAACCATTTTTTTAACCAGTTTGCCATTTTCTAGCTGTTCCGCTTAAAAATAATGAATTAGACGCTAATCTGTAAATACTTTTCCTTATTAGACACCGATCTGTAAGTACATTTTCTTTTTATTGTAATAATCTCAACGAACTGTTTTAAATTTATACCCCTTAAGCGCAAATGTATGTGTAAATTAAAAGATGGTGTAATATTTCGGGATACCCACTGAAGTTGCCTTGTAATTAAGGCGAAGTCTGGGTGCACAAGATAAATACAAAACTTAATGTGCAGTATGCTAATGCGTTTTTCTTTTGACCTACTGTAATATATTTACATATTTAGTGTCACGAGAAACTTCCGCGACAATAAATTTGACATTGCTAGTTTTTTCGCGTGCGTATTTGTTGCAGCAACTCTGCGAAGAGAATTTTTTTGCTATCCTATTACACTGAAGCGCCTACGCTTATGTAAGACAAAAGTGTCTGGCGCAGTTGTTCGATCGGTTACTGCTCCTACAATGGCAGGTTATCAAGAGAGTTTATACGTGGCGTTAAATTCGGCGCACGAACAATAGGACACAGCATCTCCGAGGTAGCGATGAAGTGGGGATTTTTCCGTACGACCATTTTACGAATGTACTGTGAATATCAGGAATCCGGTAAAACATCAAATGTCCGACATCGCTGCGGCCGGAAAAAGATCCTGCAAGAAAGGGACCAACGACGACTGAAGAGAATCGTTCAACGTGACAGAAATGCAGCCCCTCCGCAAATTGCTGCAGATTTCAATGCTGGGTCATCAACAAGTGTCAGCGTGCGAACCATCCAACAAAACATGATCGATATGGGCTTTCGGAGCCGAAGGTCCCCTCGTGTACCGTTGATGACTGCACGACGCACAGCTCTATGCCTAGCCTGGACCTCTCAACACCAGCATTGGACTGTTGATGACTGGAAACATGTTGCCTGGTCGGACGAGTCTCGTTTCAAATTGTATCGAGCGGATGGACAACCTCATGAATCCATGGGCCCTGCATATCAGCAGTGGACTGTTCAAGGTGGTGGAAGGTCTGTAAAGCTGTGGGGCGTGTGCAGTTGGAGTGACCCCTGATACGTCTTGATACGACTCTGAAAGGTGACACGTACGTAAGCATCCTGTCTGATCACCTGCGTCCATTCATGTCCATTGTGCACTCCGACGGACTTGGGAAATTCCAGCAGAACAATGCGACACCCCACACGTCCAGAATTTCTACAGAGTGGTTGCAGGAACACTCTTCTGAGATTAAACACTTCCACAGGCCACCAAACTTCCCAGACATGAACATCATTGGGCATATCTGGGATGCTTTGCAACGTGCTGTTCAAAAGTGATGTCCACCGCCTCGTACTCTCACAATTTATGGACAGCCCTGCAGGATTCACGGTGTCGGTTCCCCCCAGCACTACTTCAGACATTAGTCGAGTCCACGCCACGTCGTGTTGCGGCACTTCTGCGTGCTCGCGGGGGCCCTACATGATATTAGGCAGGTGTACCAGTTTCTTTGGCTCTTCAGCGTAGAATTGTGATCACCTAACTACATTTATTTTTGGATAATTTTATTTTTGTGATTTAGGGCCAAAAAGTATGGTGGTACATATATCACCATAGCACCTTTGTGAGGTATTAATGAACAGTGATTTGTGTTTTTTGTTTTCTTTTACTTTGTTTATAAAATAATTGTTACCGATATTTAAGTTTACTTACCACAATGTGAAAACAATCATTGAAACTTAGTCACGCAATAAAGGTATGAGATGATACAGGTGACAACGATGTGTATTGCAGAAGCGAAGCAATGTGTTCCGCCAACAGTAGTGATTCCACGACAAGCAAAAACTGATTGTTGTAGCACTTTTCATACACCTGATGCAGTGTACTACCACAAGATGTCACGCATAGACGGAGGTGGTGAGACGTATTCCCGAAAACTTTGGGACACCCCTAAGTAGGTGTTAAATGTGCTTCCCAAGGTCCACAAATGACAGATTACTTTTGTGGTAAGTATGCTTCCCAAGCCCTTCCAGAAACTACTTTGGTGGTAACCGTACTTCGCAATAACCAACACATACTTTCCACAGTACTGAAGGCTACATTTGATAACTGAAGGAAAGAACAGCTGATGCAGCGGACTGCCACTAGATGCCAGGAGGCTACGCATTCCCTTAAAGAAGTACATCGAGTGAGCGGTCGTGGCTGTCGATGCACGACTCACGGCCAGATCCAAAGTTGCGTCATGGCATGTACGGCTGTACCTACCTGTGTAATTTCCGTTGCGCCTGGCATCAGCGGATAAATACGATACTGCTGCGCCTGTATTGTTAAGAAGAACGAACGCACTGGCATGACTACGTCCGTTGTGAAGTACATAATAGAATAAACCACAATAATACCAGGCAGCGACTTTCAATTAAAATTACGTAATTTGTGCAAGAATGCAGGCTGTGACCCAGGAATGTCGACATACTGTCGTGAGTCGTGTACAGAAGCCAAAACGGTTAAAGCAAGGCAGGAAATCCGGGTCATCTTTCTCTTATACAGCTGGTGGCTGTTTGTATTCGTAACGGCGAATACGTTTCGTGTATAAAGTAGATACCAACTGTCAAAGAGCGTGTTTTGTAATTTTTGTTCGTAATTGTGTTGCTCGCTTGAAAAGTTTACTAGTCGGTATTCTTATCGAATAAATGAACTAAAAATGTTTTCGCAGTTCAGGTTAACATATTTAAAAGGAAATTTGCTATCAAATATAATTAAAAAGTTTGAGCAACAAATTGCTCAAAAAAGATGCCGATGGCTCACACTTGAGTTCTCGTAAAATCGTTTTTGCCTATGTCACTGCTAATGCACATAATAGCAAGTGTGTAAGTCAACAAAAAAAATCACGATTGGAATTAAAGAACACCTATCACATGGCAATGAATGAAACAGATGCCGCTGAAGCGGAGAGAAGTAGCAACATCGCTGCGAGGAACTCGCCACACAGCCGCAGCGGCTGCGGCAGTGGCAATAAACTGAGGCGCATCACGACCTGTACCGCTGCTGGCGCCACTGTCGGAGAGGCCACAGCAGAGTGGGTAAGGCCGACAGAGGGCAGAAGGCAAAAACAGACTCGTTGTCCGTTCGTCAAGTGTGTGAATTCCTCTACTGTTTATTCTCCTCATTATAGGAAGTGATGATTGAGTGACATTTTTTTACAATAGGAGATGACTGTCGCGAAATATACACTGTGAGTTCAGTAGCGATGTACGATTCCATCCCCCCGCCCCACTCGTCACCTGTAAAGTGACTGTCGTGCCCAGCTGGTAATAAGGAACAGGATAGCACACCCGGGGACTCACCGCCCAACGGTGCCTGCCGCTCGGCTGCAGTTGGACGGCGGCGCTGTACGCTGCCCGCCCCACCCGTTGCTGCCCTCTCGCTTTCCACGCAACCGGTCAGATGCCTCTCCAGCTCCAGCTACTGCTACTGTTTGGTGTCGTGTGCTTCTACTCACTCCACACCAAACTTTCTTAATACAGGGTGGCGCACCAAATGTGTTAGCGATTGTTTCTTTCACAATTTACGGCGCACATTAGACATCCCGCAGGGATCTCTACAGCAGTACCAGCAGAGCTTGGAAAAACAAATGAGTTACGAAATGACGTGTAATTCACGATACTGCCGCTAGGAAACTAGTAAGCAGCAATGACTGACAATGGAAGACTGACGACACAGCAACGATCGGCAATTGTGTTACTTTTTCATGAAACGAAAAGCCTTGTTGTGACTCAGAAGCGTTTTCGACAACAGTTTAACACACGATGGGTCCCTTGAAAGAAGACCATCCACAGGTTGTACGATAAACTTGTACAGGAAGGAACAGTATTGGAAGCGAAGCGGCCTCGGCCTAAGCCTGTTTGTTCACCAGAGAATATTGAAGCGGTACGAGTTCCTGTACAGGAAGTCCCGGGAAATCGAGTAGAAAGGCAGCAGTGCAACTGGGAATATCCAGACGCTCCGTTCAACCCATTCTTAAAAGTGACCTCCATATGTACCCATACAAGGTGACGTGTGCACAGAAGCTCACTGAAGAACGCAAGCAGCAGAGACTACTGTTTGCTCAGTGGGTGGAGGACAGGGAAGAAAATCTCAACAACGTTTGGTTTTCAGACGAGGCGCATTTTCATTTAGACGGTGTGGTTAACAAACAAAATGTACGTTTTTGGGCCACTGAGAACCCACAAGTTCTTCATGAACGACAACATTAAGCTCCGAGGATTACAGCGTGGGCAGCAATTTCCAATCACGGGCTTATTGGACCCTTTTCCTTTGAAGAAACTGTGAACAGCGAGCGTTACTTGAGCATGCTTCGCAATAGCTTCATTCCACAGCTTCTTCCTACTGCCTTGCCCTGCAACACGCAGTGGTTCATGCAAGATGGAGCAAGGCCACATACTGCAAACACTGTGTTGGAGTTTTTACACGAGCATTTCGACGTGCGGATCATTTCACTCATGTTTCCAGGTCGCTTCAATGATGGACGAAATTGGCCCCCCCAATAGTCCAGACCTCAATCCGTGTGACTTTTTTCTTTCGGGGTACCTAAAGGAAAAAATTTTCCCGAAACGTCCACGTGATTTAATGGAGCTCAGAAGACTTATTCTTCAAGCTTGCATTGAAATTACGGAAAACATGTGCCGTAGGGCAAGCAGTAACTTCAGTGTTCGTTTGAAAGAAGTTAGGAAACGAAATGGTGGACATATTGAGCATGTGCTGAGTTGGAACAAATCTCCACGGACGGCTCTTCATTGTAGTATATGTTCCTTTCAAATTGTATTGACAATAAAGTTTATATTAAAAAAAATGGTAACACATTTAGTGCGCCACCCTGTAGTTTCTCCGTAATATTGCTTTTCTTTTCAACAATACAATGCACTATTTTGAAATTACTGTTTCGTCAGCAACGTCCAAATTGATTCCTGGCTGTTGCATCACTCGGTAACCTTTTCAGCTTTCCCTTTCATATTTTATGCGAACAAATTTGACTTGTTACCTTTTTCGTGTCAGATACAATTAGATGGTTGTATACATGGAAGAACCCTGGAGATACTAAAAGGTATCAGATAGATTATATAATGGTAAGACAGAGATTTAGGAACCAGGTTTTAAATTGTAAGACATTTCCAGGGCCAGATGTGGACTCTGACCACAATCTATTGGTTATCACCTGTAGATTAAAACTGAAGAAACTGCAAAAAGGTGGGAATTTAAGGAGATGGGACCTGGATAAACTGAAAGAACCAGAGGTTGTACAGAGTTTCAGGGAGAGCATAAGGGAACAATTGACAGGAATGGGGGAAAGAAATACAGTAGAAGAAGAATGGGTAGCTTTGAGGGATGAAGTAGTGAAGGCAGCAGAGGATCAAGTAGGTAAAAAGACGAGGGCTAGTAGAAATCCTTGGGTAACAGAAGAAATATTGAATTTAATTGATGAAAGGAGAAAATATAAAAATGCAGTAAATGAAGCAGGCAAAAAGGAATACAAACGTCTCAAAAACGAGATCAACAGGAAGTGCAAAATGGCTAAGCAGGGATGGCTAGAGGACAAATGTAAGGATGTAGAGGCTTACCTCACTAGGGGTAAGATAGATACTGCCTACAGGAAAATTAAAGAGACCTTTGGAGATAAGAGAACCACTTGCATGAAAATCAAGAGCTCAGATGGAAACCCAGTTCTAAGCAAAGAAGGGAAAGCAGAAAAGTGGAAGGAGTATATAGAGGGTCTATACAAGGGTGATGTACTTGAGGGCAATATTATGGAAATGGAAGAGGATGTAGATGAAGATGAAATGGGAGATACGCTACTGCGTGAAGAGTTTGACAGAGCACTGAAAGACCTGAGTCGAAACAAGGCCCCCGGAGTAGACAACATTCCATTGGAACTACTGACGGCCTTGGGAGAGCCAGTCCTGACAAAACTCTACCATCTGGTGAGCAAGATGTATGAAACAGGCGAGGTATCCTCAGACTTCAGGAAGAATATAATAATTCCAATCCCAAAGAAAACGGGTGTTGACAGATGTGAAAATTACCGAACAATCAGTTTAATAAGCCACAGCTGCAAAATACTAACACGAATTCTTTACAGACGAATGGAAAAACTAGTAGAAGCCGACCTCGGGGAAGATCAGTTTGGATTCCGTAGAAAAATGGGAACACGTGAGGCAATACTGACCTTACGACTTATCTTAGAAGAAAGATTAAGGAAAGGCAAACCTACGTTTCTAGCATTTGTAGACTTGGAGAAGGCTTTTGACAATGTTGACTGGAATACTCTCTTTCAAATTCTAAAGGTGGCAGGGGTAAAATACAGGGAGCGAAAGGCTATTTACAATTTGTACAGAAACCATATGGGAGTTATAAGAGTCGAGGGACACGAAAGAGAAGCAGTGGTTGGGAAGGGAGTAAGACAGGGTTGTAGCCTCTCCCCGATGTTATTCAATCTGTATATAGAGCAAGAAGTAAAGGAAACAAAAGAAAAATTCGGAGTAGTGAGTGGCTCTGAGCACTATGGGACTCAACTGCTGTGGTCATAAGTCCCCTAGAACTTAGAACTACTTAAACCTAACTAACCTAAGGACAGCACACAACACCCAGCCATCACGAGGCAGAGAAAATCCCTGACCCCGCCGGGAATCGAACCCGGGAACCCGGGCGTGGGAAGCGAGAACGCTACCGCACGACCACGAGATGCGGGCGAAATTCGGAGTAGGTATTAAAATCCATGGAGACGAAATAAAAACCTTGAGGTTCGCCGATGACATTGTAATTCTGTCAGAGACAGCAAAGGACTTGGAAGAGCAGTTGAACGGAATGGATGGTGTCTTGAAAGGAGGATATAAGATGAACATCAACAAAAGCAAAACGAGGATAATGGAATGTAGTCGAATTAAGTCGGGTGATGTTGAGGGTATTAGATTAGGAAATGAGACACTTAAAGTAGTAAAGGAGTTTTGCTATTTGGGGAGCAAAATAACTGATGATGGTCGAAGTAGAGAGGATACAAAATGTCGACTGGCAATGGCAAGGAAAGCGTTTCTGAAGAAGAGAAATTTGTTAACATCGAGTATAGATTTAAGTGTCAGGAAGTCATTTCTTAAAGTATTTGTATGGAGTGTAGCCATGTATGGAAGTGAAACATGGAAGGTAAATAGTTTGGACAAGAAGAGAATAGAAGCTTTCGAAATGTGGTGCTACAGAAGAATGCTGAAGATTAGATGGGTAGATCACATAACTAATGAGGAAGTATTGAATAGGATTGGGGAGAAGAGAAGTTTGTGGCACAACTTGACCAGAAGAAGGGATCGGTTGGTAGGACATGTTCTGAGGCATCAAGGGATCACCAATTTAGTATTGGAGGGCAGTGTGGAGGGTAAAAATCGTAGGGGGAGACCAAGAGATGAATACACTAAGCAGATTCAGAAGGATGTAGGTTGCAGTAGGTACTGGGAGATGAAGAAACTTGCACAGGATAGAGTAGCATGGAGAGCTGCATCAAACCAGTCTCAGGACTGAAGACCACAACAACAACATACAATAAAACGTATCGGCGTGTTGCAAGAGGAAACAATGCCGGTCCAACCTCTAACAAACAACATATCGCACGTAAACCGCCCGTATCAGATGCCTGTAGTCTCACAGGGCTGCACGTGTCTGGTGCGTAGCAGCCCACCTTTGTGGTTCCGCGTCGTCGAAATCCGACCACGCAGGGCACACCTGTCGAACTCACCTGGTCTTACCCGGAGGACACCTTATAGCCAGCCTTTGAATTCTGACAACGAATGTACTATGAAAATAACGTTCTGAGGAAGCTATTACGCTTGTGAAAAATCACAGACAAATCTATCGATGCTCAGCACCCTCCAGTTTCGTAGGTGTACGTTCGTTACATCTGTTGCGCAAAGTTCGAGCTGCCTCGATCTGAATTTGCAGTGCACTCACAAACATAGTTATTCACAACACTGAGGCAGCACGACGTCGGAGCAGTAAAACATCCCACTTACCTGCATGCATTGAAGTAATGGCGTTGTGACTGCCATTGGCTTTGAGCATTGTCTGGCATTGTGTAAGCCTGTGAATTTGCCAGCAATCAAAAATACTTGTATTCGACAAAATTTCTACATGGCCTTCCGTCAATACCTTCATGTGAGACTTTCAGAATGATATACGCCAGAATTTTACCTCTCTCTTAACTATTATAACCTATGACTTTATCTTGCTGTACTTCCCGTCTGAGCATTTATATCACTTGAAACGTCCCCTTAGAACAATTTATACACGACTGTGCTTAACCTGACACACAATATTATTTAGCGCAGCGCAATCTGACTTTCAAAAATCCCTACAAAAGAATGGCCCTAACTAACATTAAACTATACCTTTCACAAATAACTTACCTCACAAAAATCTTCATTACTCGAACTACTGCAATACAGCGAGCGCCACTATTGCCAGCTAAATAAAAGATTCAAACTACAGAAGGCACTAACTACTGATAGGGATAGTTAGCAAATGAAAGATATTAATAGAGAACAAACAATGTATTTACCTTAATAGTCATAATATATATATATATATATATATATAGCAGTTCATGACAAATTACAAAACTCCGCCATCTCTCTCCCCACATCCACCACTGCTGGCGGCTCACCTCCAACTGCGTAACACTACGCGCTGTTCACATCCAGCTGCCGCTGCCCAACACTACAATGGCAGACAACAATGCAAACTAGCCACAGACTGCACACAGCACAGACAGTGATTTTCATATAGAGCGCTACGTAACGTTGCCAATAAGAAAACATAAACAGCCTACTTACATAGAGAAAACATAAACAGCCTACTTACATAGAGAAAACATAAACAGCCTACTTACATAGCCCCCACGCTCCCCACAAAAAATTTTACAAAATATTTTTGGGCAGTGGCCAATAATGATTTGAAAAAATTTTTCATAATTACAATAACAAAGATATCAAATGCACACACTTATTTATACAATGTTGGTCAAAAGCTAAAATTTTCTCACAGTCCATAAAGACAGTCTTGATCATTCATCATAATAGTAATTACAGATTTTTTTCACAAAGTCTCATTAGTAAAAAAAAAAAAAAAAAAAATTGCACACAGAAGTAGTGAAGCCGGCCGCGGTGGTCTAGCGGCTCAGGCGCTCAGTCCGGAACCGTGTGACTACTACGGTCGCAGGTTCGAATCCTGCCTCGGGCATGGATGTGTGTGATGTCCTTAGGTTAGTTAGGTTTAAGTAGTTCTAAGTTCTAGGGGACTGATGACCACAGCAGTTAAGTCCCATAGTGCTCAGAGCCATTTTTTAGAAGTAGTGGATTTCCATGCAGTCTTTAAGAAGTAGTATTGTCCTTCCAACGGAAAGACAGTGCTGACTCTTGACATGCTGACAGGTAATGGGCCACAACAGATCAAACCCGCAGCAGAGTCATTCGACGTTTTGAAGAACATTGGTAGGTAGGTCATCACAGAGCAGACCCACTGCAGTCCTTGTAGAAATTGTGGTATTGGTGAGTCATCATAGGTGTAGACCCACTGTAGTCCTTGTAGAGACGGTCAGCAGCCATCTGTTGCGACTGTGCAGGTGCACAATCACCATTGAAGAGTCTTGCGGATAATATAGCAAGTCCATAAACCACCACTCGTGCACTCACAAAGTTTTTTTTTTTCTAATTGTCCTTAGAACCAGCAATGCTGTTAACCAGTCCCTTGCTGAATTATTAACACCCGTGCAAACACTAACAGTCCCAACTTCTCACATATTGTGCATTACTATGATCAACAGAAATGTGTGCAGTGAAATGAATGCTTACAAGTTACTTAATTTGATGAACTGGTGTCAATTACAATATTATAACATGAGAATACAATGACAAAGGTACAAAATACATAATTAAAAACATAACAATACAGATAACATTTGTAGTAATACAGGCTTTACAAAAGAATAGAAATAGACATATACATCAGTGTTACAGGAATTATGACATAAGTAAATACATAAAAGATCAGAATAATTATTGAAACATCAACTTCACACATGAGCATTAAAACAAAACAGAATAAATAATGTCTAAACATCTTTACAAAGTAAATAACATAGAAAAATTCTACAACATAGCTCTCATCAGCTAAACACATAAAGACAGGAAAAACACAAATACACAAGGGTACACAAACATATCGAGGGATGACACAAAAGGAAAGGACAGGGTTTGTTTTACTGCAGTATTTTGCATGGAGATCTCCCTTCGTTCATCATTATTCCCAAAAAGTCCTATCTAAGCCTGCTTTCTGTATTCTGTTCACATCCTCTGTCAAAAATAGTTTTTCTCCACTGTACAGTATCCTTTTTTTGCCAGACCATTTTCTGATAGCTTCTCAATGCATTTCTTATAAATTCATCATAGTTAGTTTCTTATAGTCTACTCCTCTTAAGCTA
Source organism: Schistocerca cancellata (assembly GCF_023864275.1). NCBI lineage: Eukaryota > Metazoa > Arthropoda > Insecta > Orthoptera > Acrididae > Schistocerca > Schistocerca cancellata. Next base: position 12,144,885 of record NC_064626.1, read on the forward strand.
ACTTAAATCTACTGAGCTCAGATGCTAAACTAAGGGACGAGGCAATGCAGCAGCACATAACAAATTAACACAAACAGCAATGCAAAAAAAAAAAAAATGGAAAATTGCAAAGCAAGCTACAGTAAATCTAAATTACCAAGCAATGCAACATTACAACTAATATAAGCCAATGTGCAGTAACAAGAAAAATAAGTCAGTAGTAAAACTAGCTTAACAGAGTAACACAATTTAAAATTCAGTAGCACTATGCCTGGCAAACAGCAGCAGCAAATATAAAAATTTAAAAAAATATAAAGCTTATATCTATACATGACAAAGCTCAAGCAGAAAAAATATTACAGTAAAAATGGCCATGTTTAATACCTATGTCACATCTTAACACTAAAGTGATGCATCACGAGAACTTACACTAGCAGATAAGTTACCAAATCGTAAAGAAATTATTTATGCAATTCCTGTGAAGGGAAACGTCTATTTATGTGCCCTCGTTTTCTTGGAAGTAAAACATAAATTTCTTATTGACTGGATCTGTAGGCATAAAATAACTATATTAGTACATATATTAAATTTTATTTTAACCAATGCTGCAGTGCAGCTAGAAACTAGATATTAAAGAAAATGAGCAAATACACTCCTGGAAATTGAAGTAAGAACACCGTGAATTCATTGACCCAGGAAGGGGAAACTTTATTGACACATTCCTGGGGTCAGATACATCACATGATCACACTGACAGAACCACAGGCACATAGACACAGGCAACAGAGCATGCACAATGTCGGCACTAGTACAGTGTATATCCACCTTTCGCAGCAATGCAGGCTGCTATTCTCCCATGGAGACGATCGTAGAGATGCTGGATGTAGTCCTGTGGAACGGCTTGCCATGCCATTTCCACCTGGCGCCTCAGTTGCTAAAGCTTCTAATTCAGTAACGGAATAATTTTTTTCAGATTTTGTTAGCACTCGGCTAGCAAAAGCAATGGTTTTCTGAAAAGTAGTGTCATTTTCTGTGGCTTCTTGAAATAAATGGGCACCAAGACCGACTTTAGAAGAATCCGTGATAAGGCAGAAATCTTGTGACAGATCTGGATGAGCTAGTATTGGCGCGTTAAGTAGCGATTCTTTCAAAGAATTGAATTCCAACTGTGCTTGTTCGTCCCAGTTCCAAATAGTATTTTTTCCAGTGAGAGAACAAAGTTTTGGTGTAACTAGAATTTGCATATTCAGAAAACGACGGTAAAAATTTACGAGACCTAGAAAACTGCGGACTTGTCTTTTCGTGGATGGAACTGGAATGGCTCTGATTGCTTCTAACTTTTCAGGATCCGGCTGAACGCCTTCAGAAGAAATAATATGTCCCAAAAACCTCACCTTTGACCTACCGAATTCAGACTTTTCCAAGTTAACTGTAATTCCAGATTCTGCAAAAATACGTAACAAACTGTTGAGGATGCGATTGTGTTGTTCCCATGAAGCTTCTGCTATCAGAATATCGTCCACATATAAGGTGATGTGACGTTTTAAGAACTCAGGTAATATGGAATTTAGCCCCCGAATGAATGCTGCTGAAGAAATGTTCAAACCAAAAGGAAGTTTCCGAAACTGATAACAAACGCCGAAGCAAAGGAAAGCTGTGTATTTTCTACATTCTGGATGAAGTTCGATCTGATAAAAGCTGGATCTGAGATCAATGGAAGACAACACTTTTACACCATTAAAATTTTGAAGAAGTTCTTCCATCGTCTGCGGCCTGTCTGTTTCAGGAATAATGATAGTATTGATTTGTCTCGAATCTAAGACAAGCCTGATCGATCCATTTTTCTTCTCAACAACATGTAACGGATTGTTGTATGAGCTTACTGCAGGCTCAATAATGCCCTCGTCAAGCATAGATTGTATTTCTGTTCTAACACGGTCTCTATAATGTGCTGGAATTACGTATGGTCTAACACAAAATTTAGTATGCTCACGAACACGAAATTGGTATTGAAATCCGTTGATTGTTCCTGTTTTGTGAGTAAAAACTGTGGAATGTGCTTGTAAAATCTCAAAAAGGTCCTGCCTATCAGTGTCATTACAATTCTCAATTGTTTGAATTTTATTCTGAATTAACTCATTAGTTTCAAATATGCCGTCGATATCATCCCTGTCAGTACTTGCAGAGTGATTGTTAGTGTCTAGTTCTGTAGAAAATTCCGAACTGTTGTCTAACAGAACGTAAAGCCGATTAATTTCCTCATCATGGTTTGAGAGCCAGCCTTCAAATTTCAAAGCTATTGACTTACCTTCTTTCTCTAAACTTATTTCAGCATCGCGAAAGCTTAAGATTGCTTTGTATTCATTCAAAAAGTCTACTCCCAGTATAATTTCCGTCGACAATAATGGAACAATAAGAAAGTTCATAGAGAAGCTGTGGCTTTGGCAAAAGAATTCTAAATTGGTTTGTTGGCGTACATCTACACTTTTTCCAAAGATTGCACCTTGTAATTTAATCTTACGTAACGGAAGTGTGGGGCAATCGTTCGATTTGTTGCATTTGCTAAAAGCTGTTTCACTAATTACTGAAATGGGACTGCCAGAGTCAAGTACTGCTGTAAATTTTACGTCATTTACTGTAATGTGAATCACAGGATGTGCAATGTTGTTAAGTTTTACGTCATGTTCCTGGAGTAAGATGTCCCTAATGTCTTCCATTTTTACGTAATTACTAGCTACGGCAGCTGTGTCGTCAGTTTCATAAGTATGTCTTGTGGCTGCCAGCGGTGTGAGTCATTGCCTATTGTCTCTTTGCTGGCGCGCGTCGTTATTGGGATTTGGAGACCTAACTTCTACAAATTCACCATGACGAGAATCCCGCCAGTTCTGATGCAGTTCAGGTCTGTCGTTACGATCATATCGTCTGTCGTCATGTCGGTAGATTCCATAGTTTCTTTCTTGTCGGTCACGTGGTGGAGAATTTCTCCCTGAGTCGTAACTGCGCGCTGGACCGTTGCGTCTAAAGTTATTCTGTCTCCCTTGATAATAATTGTTTTGGTTCCCATATTGTCTGTTTCTCTGATTGTCTCTGTGATATTCATTACCGCGGAGAGGTGATCTTTCCCTGTAATTATTACTACTCTGCCAACGGTTGTCATACGGGTGATGTCTGTTTGGGTCACGATTTGTGTTGTGAGAATAGCCTTGTCGTGTCCAGTTATTATTTCATTCATCACGGAATTGTGACGGATGCGCCCTGTAGTGATTGTTTTCCCGTTTTCGCATCCCGCGACTGTCTGTGTCAATTTCTAATTCTTGTAAGAGTCCCTGAAACGCTTCAATGTCGTCTTTGCAACGTCCTGCTAAAATAATATGTCGTAAATGTTCAGGCAGTTTGATTAAGCAAATGCAGATGAGTTCTGAGGGGCTGTATGGGTTTGCAGGTACTGATTATTGTGCAACATTTCTTCAAAATATTTCACAAGACTGGAAAATTCAGATTGTTCGAAATGTTTCATCATTATGATGCTATGTTTTACTCGGTCTTGTGTAGCTTGAGACCAATATGCTGAGAGGAAGGCATGGTAAAATTCTCCTTCACTGCGGCAATCGTGAATGACCGATCGCATTCTTACAGCTGGTTCATTCTCTAAGTAGCCACAAATAAATTCTAACCTGTGCTCCAATGACCAGTTGGGAGGAAAACAATGAGAGAATTGATGGAGCCACGCTTGTGGATGAATGTCGTTGGCAGAATTCTTAAACGTTTAGAATTTACATGTAGTAATGAACAGCTTATAGTCAAACTCATCGTGTCGGCGAGTAGCATGTCGGTGATTGTTACGTCGTGTCGGCGGTTCCATCTCAAAATTCGGTGTACCTTGCCAATTTCTTTCATAATTACCGAAATGCCCTGTGTTATTATTTTGTGGCTTTTTCGTATTTCTAAGTTCCTCTTCCCATGTTGGAGCGCGAGTGTCCTCTGAAATATGAAATTTTTGTATTACTTGTGCCAACTGATCTTGTACTTCCTGCATTTCTCTTTTGTATTGCGTATTAATTTGATTCTGATTTTGCTTGAATTTTCTTATTTGTTCATACTCTTCTGTGTCAGTGAAGGCTACAGGTCTTGTGTCATTCAGATCATCATCTACCTTTGTAGATAAGTTAGTGACCTGATCCGAAAGTTTGGCTACTTTCTCCGATAGTGTACTTATTTCCTCCATGTGTCTTTCTGAACCAATTTTCAGGGTATCTACTGTGTCCTTTAAATTTTCCTGAGTTTTTGCAAGTTGCGTAACCGAATCGGTAGATGCAACTGAGTCAAATTTAGCTTGCAAGGTCTCATGATTTTCATGAACAATAGTTTGCAGTTCTTTTATGGCTGCTTCGTGATTCTGTAATGCATTTTCATGACGCGAAAAAATAGGTTGGAAATGCTCCCAAATTTGTGGTTTTACGTCATTACAGACCTTTTGGCATTTCGATTCGATGTTTCGATGTTATGTAACTCAGTAGTTAAATCTTCACGTGTTTGTTCAAGTGTGGTGTCTAACTTTTGAAGATTTTGTTCCATTGCGTCTAACTTTTGAAGCTTTTGCTGTTTTTGTCTCTGATTTTGTTCCATTGTGTCTAACTTTTGAAGATTTTGTCCCATTTGTTGCATTAATTGTAATAACAACGCATTAATGTCTGGAATCTGTTCCTCTACGGTTTTCGGCAGTGCATTTGCACCAGCAACATTCACATTTTGACAAGCAGAAAATGTGTCTTGACTTATATGAGAAAACGGTGAGGACGCAAAACCTGAATCTACAGTATTTGTAATATTGTGTTCTGTCATTCCTAATTCCTGAGGCGCGCTGTTGCCGACCGATCGATCGATAATGCTTCCCTGTTTACTACCTGTTTCACTGTCTACACCATTATTTGCCGCCCGCTCCATTTCCCTATGCACAATTACCAAATTACTACTTGGAATGTCTGTTAATTCACTACACAGTGGTGCTGATAAGCTACGCTCTTCGTCACTATTATTTCTCAGTTTACTTTGGAGCCTAGTGTTACGTTTTTCACACGCCATTATTGTAACAATATTTCACACGATAACACAGAAAAACACAATTTGAAGAGCAAAAATAGGGGAAGACATTAACATAGCACTGAAAATAATATCTAGTTAATTGCAGCTGCGAAATACTTGGTGCAAATCTACATGCATGACACAACTGTTTTACTGTACAACAATGAAAGACTGCAACTACAAAGAAGATTCTCTCTACAATTACGCAATAGCAATAAACAAAGTCTACACTAATTACACAAACTACAAGAAAAAAATCAGAAGATTCCAGTGAGGTATCCTAGGCTAAGGGTCGACATATGAAACGTCCCCTTAGAACAATTTATACACGAATGTGCTTAACCTGACACACAATATTACACTCCTGAAAATTGAAATAAGAACACCGTGAATTCATTGTCCCAGGAAGGGGCAACTTTATTGACACATTCCTGGGGTCAGATACATCGCATGATCACACTGACAGAACCACAGGCACATAGACACAGGCAACAGAGCATGCACAATGTCGGCACTAGTACAGTGTATATCCACCTTTCGCAGCAATGCAGGCTGCTATTCTCCCATGGAGACGATCGTAGAGATGCTGGATGTAGTCCTGTGGAACGGCTTGCCATGCCATTTCCACCTGGCGCCTCAGTTGGACCAGCGTTCGTGCTGGACGTGCAGACCGCGTGAGACGACGCTTCATCCAGTCCCAAACATGCTCAATGGGGGACAGATCCGGAGATCTTGCTGGCCAGGGTAGTTGACTTACACCTTCTAGAGCACGTTGGATGGCACGGGATACATGCGGACGTGCATTGTCCTGTTGGAACAGCAAGTTCCCTTGCCGGTCTAGGAATGGTAGAACGATGGGTTCGATGACGGTTTGGATGTACCGTGCACTATTCAGTGTCCCCTCCACGATCACCAGTGGTGTACGGCCAGTGTAGGAGATCGCTCCCCACACCATGATGCCGGGTGTTGGCCCTGTGTGCCTCGGTCGTATGCAGTCCTGATTGTGGCGCTCACCTGCACGGCGCCAAACACGCATACGACCATCATTGGCACCAAGGCAGAAGCGACTCTCATCGCTGAAGACGACACGTCTCCATTCGTCCCTCCATTCACGCCTGTCGCGACACCACTGGAGGCGGGCTGCACGATGTTGGGGCGTGAGCGGAAGACGGCCTAACGGTGTGCGGGACCGTAGCCCAGCGTCATGGAGACGGTTGCGAATGGTCCTCGCCGATACCCCAGGAGCAACGGTGTCCCTAATTTGCTGGGAAGTGGCGGTGCGGTCCCCTACGGCACTGCGTAGGATCCTACGGTCTTGGCGTGCATCCGTGCGTCGCTGATGATGATGATGTTTGGTTTGTGGGGCGCTCAACTGCGTGGTTATCAGCGCCCGTACAATTACCCAATCTTTGCTCAGTCCAAATTCGTCACTTTCTTGGATGATGATGAAATGATGAGGACAACACAAACACCCAGTCATCTCGAGGCAGGTGAAAATCCCTGACCCCGCCGGGAATCGAACCCGGGACCCCGTGCTCGGGAAGCGAGAACGCTACCGCGAGACCACGAGCGGCGGACAAAATGTGCGTCGCTGCGGTCCGGTCCCAGGTCGACGGGCACGTGCACCTTCCGCCGACCACTGGCGACAACATCGATGTACTGTGGAGACCTCACGCCCCACGTGTTGAGCAATTCGGCGGTACGTCCACCCGGCCTCCCGCATGCCCACTATACGCCCTCGCTCAAAGTCCGTCAACTGCACATACGGTTCACGTCCACGCTGTCGCGGCATGCTACCAGTGTTAAAGGCTGCGATGGAGCTCCGTATGCCACGGCAAACTGGCTGACACTGACGGCGGCGGTGCACAAATGCTGCGCAGCTAATGCCATTCGACGGCCAACACCGCGGTTCCTGGTGTGTCCGCTGTGCCGTGCGTGTGATCATTGCTTGTACAGCCCTCTCGCAGTGTCCGGAGCAAGTATGGTGGGTCTGACACACCGGTGTCAATGTGTTCTTTTTTCCATTTCCAGGAGTGTATTTAGCGCAGCGCAATCTGACTTTCAAAAATCCCTACAAAAGAATGGCCCTAACTAACATTAAACTATACCTTTCACAAATAACTTACCTCACAAAAATCTTCATTACTCGAACTACTGCAATACAGCGAGCGCCACTATTGCCAGCTAAATAAAAGATCCAAACTACAGAAGGCACTAACTACTGAGAGGGATAGTTAGCAAATGAAAGATATTAATAGAGAACAAACAATGTATTTACCTTAATAGTCATAATATATATATAGCAGTTCATGACAAATTACAAAACTCCGCCATCTCTCTCCCCACATCCACCACTGCTGGCGGCTCACCTCCAACTGCGTAACACTACGCGCTGTTCACATCCAGCTGCCGCTGCCCAACACTACAATGGCAGACAACAATGCAAACTAGCCACAGACTGCACACAGCACAGCCAGTGATTTTCATATAGAGCGCTACGTAACGTTGCCAATAAGAAAACATAAACAGCCTACTTACATAGAGAAAACATAAACAGCCTACTTACATAGAGAAAACATAAACAGCCTACTTACACACTTTCGACTCGTCCACCTACTTCGAAAGAAAAGGTGTATGTTGTTCTAAAGTGCACAGTATTTTTGCTTAGGACACAGTCTGTATGCCGGCCGCTATGACCGAGCGGTTCTAGGCGCTTCAGTCCGGAACTGCGCTGCTGCTACGGTCGCAGGTTGGAATCGTGCCTCGGGCATGGATGTGTGTGATGTTCTTAGGTTAGTTAGGTTTAAGTAGTTCTAAGTCTAGCGGACTGATGACCTCAGATGTTAAGTCTCATAGTGCTTAGAGCCATTTCAACAGTTCGTATCCATCCACCAGACTTCAAACCTTCCAAACATTGTGGCTTCTCCCACAGCCCAACGAGTTACTTTATTTTGGCCAACACCGTACCACTGAGTCACGGCGGTGGAAGCCGCCGGCTCTGTCATGCTGGATTAAGATCGATCTGCTGAGTTCAGACTTGAATATGTCGTGATCCACTACTCGGATCACGTTGGTATTTGCACCAGTGTTGTTGTTGTGATCTTCAGCCCAGAGACTGGTTTGATGCAGCTCTCCATGCCACCCCATTCCTGTGCAACCCTCTTCATCTGCGAATAACTACAGCAGCCCACATCCTTCTGAATCTGCTTAACATATTCATCTCTTGGTCTCCCTCTACGATTTTTACCCTCCACGCTTCCCTCCAGTACTAAGTTGGTGAACCCTTGATGCCTCAGAACGTGTCCTACCAACTGATCCCTTCTTCTAGTCAAGTTGTGCGACAAATTCCTCTTCTCCCCAGTTCTACACAGTACCTTCTCATTAGTTACGTGACCTACCCATCTACCCATCACGAGTATCCAAATACAATTCTCTATGCAACTAGATGTATTTATACTTGCTTAGTTCTTTCTTGCCTCAGCGATACAGATAGCCGTACCGTAGGTGCAACCACAACGGAGGGGTATCTGTTTCTGTTAAGAGGCCAAATGTGTGGTTCCTGAAGAGGGGCAGCAGCCTTTTCAGTAGTTGCAGGGGCAACAGTCTGGATGATTGACTGATCTGGCCTTGTAACACTAACCAAAACGGCCTTGCTGTGCTAGTACTGCGAACGGCTGTAATTTTTCCCGAGGGCACGCAGCTTTACTGTATGGTTAAATGATCATGGCGTCCTCTTGGGTAAAATATTCCGGAGGTAAAATAGTCCCCCATTCGGATCTCCGGGCGGGGATTATTCAAGAGGACGTCATTATCAGGAGAAAGAAAACTGGCGTTCCACGGGTCGGAGCGTGGAATGTCAGATCCCTTAATAGGGCAGGTAGGCGAGAAAAAATTAAAAGGGAAATACATAGTTAGTTATAGTGGCAATTAGTGAAGTTCGGTGGTAGGAGGAACATGGTGAATACAGGGTATTAATACAAAATCAAATAGGAGTAATGCACGAGTAGGTTTAATAATGAATAGGAAAATAGGAGTGCGGGTAAGCTACTACAACCAGCATAGTGAACGCATTATTGCGGCCAAGATAGACACGAAACCCACGCCTACTACAGTAGTACAAGCTTGTATGCCAACTAGCTCTGCAGATGACGAAGAAATTGATGAAATGTATGATGAGGTACAAGAAATTAATCAGATAGTGAAGGGAGACGAAAATTTAATAGTCATGGGTGACTGGAATTCGAGAGTAGGAAAAGGGAGAGAAGAAAACGTAGTAGGTGAACATGGATTGGGGGTAAGAAATGAAAGAGGAAGCCGCCTGGTAGAATTTTGCACAGAGCATAACTTAATCATAACTTGGTTCAAGAATCATGAAAGAGGGCTGTATACGTGGAAGAAGCCTGGAGATATTATCCGATAGATTATATAATGGTAAGACAGGCACCAGGTTTTAAATTGTAAGACATTTCCAGGGGCAGATGTGGACTCTAACCACAATGTATTCGTTATGAACTGTATATTAAAACTGGAGAAACTGCAAAAAGGTGGGAATTTAAGGAGATGGGACCTGGATAAACTGACTAAACCAGAGGTTGTACAGAGTTTCTGCGAGAGGGTAAAGGAATAATTGACAGGAATGGTGGAAAAAAATACAGTAGAAGAAGAATGGGTAGCTTTGAGGGATGAAGTAGTGAAGACAGCAGAGGATCAAGTAGGCAAAACGACGAGGGCTAGTAGAAATCCTTGGGTAACAGGAGAAATATTGACTTTAAATGATGAAATGAGAAAATATAAAAATGCAGTAAATGAAGAAGGCAAAAAGGAATACAAACGTCTCAAAAATGAGATCGACAGGAAGTGCAAAATGGCTAAGCAGGGATGGCTAGAGGACAAATGTAAGGATGTAGAGGCTTATCTCACTAGAGGTAAGTTAGATAATGCCTACAGGAAAATTAAAGAGACCTTTGGAGAAAAGAGGACCACTTGTATGAATCTCAAGAGCTCAGATGGAAACCCAGTTGTAAGCAAATAAGGGAAAGCAGAAAGGTGGAAGGAGTATATAGAGGGTCTATACAAGGGCGATGTACTTGAAAAGAATATTATGGAAATGGAAGAGGACGTAGATGGAGATGAAATGGGAGATATGATACTGCGTGAAGAGTTTGACGGAGCACTGAAAGACCTGAGTCAAAACAAGGCCCCAGGAGTAGATAACATTCCATTAGAACTACTGACAGCCTTGGGAGAGCCATTCCTGACAAAACTCTACCATCTGGTAAACAAGATATATGAGACAGGCGAAATACCCTCAGACTTCAAGAAGAATATAATGATTCCAATCCCAAAGAAAGCAGGTGTTGACAGATGTGAAAATTACCGAACTATCAGTTTAATAAGTCACGCCTGCAAAATACTAACACGAATTCTTTACAGACGAATGGAAAAACTGGTAGAAATATTGGAACACGTGAGGCGATACTGACCCTACAACTTATCTTAGAAAATAGATTAAGGAAAGGCAAACCTACGTTTCTAGCATTTGTAGACTTAGAGAAAGCGTTTGACAATGTTGACTGGAATACTCTCTTTCAAATTCTGAAGGTGGCAGGGGTAAAATACAGGGAGCGAAAGGCTATTTACAATTTGTACAGAAACCAGATGGCAGTTATAAGGGTCGAGGGACATGAAAGGGAAGGAGTGGTTGGGAAGGGAGTAGACAGGGTTGTAGCCTATCGCCGATGTTATTGAATCTGTATATTGAGCAAGCAGGAAACAAAAGAAAAATTCGGAGTAGGTATTAAAATCCATGGAGATCACATAACTAATGAGGAGGTACTGAAGAGGATTGGGGAGAAGAGGAGTTTGTGGCACAACTTGACTGGAAGAAGAGATCGGTTGGTAGGACATGTTCTGAGGCATCAAGGGATCACCAATTCAGTATTGGAGGGCAGCCTTTCACTCCCTGTATTTTACCCCTGCCACCTTCAGAATTTGAATATGTGCGCAAAAAAAAAAAAAAAAAAAAAAAAAAAACCTTCATATTTATACATCGTGTTCTGTACAGGAAGCTGGGCGCGGAATGTTGGGGAACGGTCCAGTTTATGCCCAGAAGCGTCAGTGACACAGTGCTGTGTGAAATAACATTATTTAGTGAGGCTGAGTGTACAGAGTTACGAAGTGTCTCTGAGCGTCGAATGGCGGCCAGGCACGAACGCGAGCCCCGCAGACGGGCTCGGCTATTGTGGAGACGGCGGCCTTCACGAGCCGACCAGCGGCTGCGCGGTAGCGCTCCTTGGCTCGCTGCGGTAATTCCGTTAAGTATTCTGGATGCCGAGTGCGCGTTTTCGTTTGACTGTGGCGGGCGCTCTGGCGCTTCGTGTCACCTCCTCACGTAGCGCTGCGGCATTTGCGTTACGCTTTCCTCGCTCGGAGGTTATACGGCAGTGATGGCCTGCTGCTTGACCTCCGTTACGTCAGCGGTACGTTTTGTGGACTCTGCGACCGGTGTCGGCACAACACCTCAAAGCCAGCTTCCTCAGGTCTGACGTTGCTGGGTAGAACTTGAAAGAACAGGAGCACGTACGACGAAATTGTTCTGCAGTGTAGCTATATACATTGAGTTGACTACAAAAGCATCACATTCGTAAGACAATAGACAAGATGACCAATAAAACTGTAACACAATGCAATACACCTACAGCTGTCTACTCATGTTTAGAATACACTGACACTTAACTTCTACGATTCACTTGTGTGATTCCATTTTTGCATTCTCCGCCATATTCATTCATTCGTACGTTATGTTTTGTAGATCCCTCATCAAGAACGAGAAAATCCAGGGTTGTAGAAAGACAGTGTATACACTAAAAAACTAAGCGTATCATTTAAACTTTATCTACAGTACATTTCACCTCACAGCTTAGTGCTATTCTTGCGTACACCATGTAAATGAAACTGAGTGAATCAGAATTAAAGCTCCTACTTGAAAAAAAAAAAACTGCTGTTTATCTGCTCCTGGTGAGTTAGTATTTATTCGATTACACTGGCAATTAAAAAAAAAAAGAAAAAAAAAAAACAGCTACCTGCGTTCGCAAACACCTACCACAGTATTTGCAATGCAGTTTCATGGTGAGCGCTGCTACTTGCCGCGAAGCTAACAGAACCTTCCAGTCCTCGAATGTGTATGCTGAGTTAATTTATGGTTAAAGTAGCTAATGAGCTGAACTGGTTGTGTTTCGCAATTACTGGTTTAATGTTAGACGGTATCATTTCCATTAGCTTTGCAGCAGACTACATAATGTGGGGAAACAGCAGACAGCTGGCGACACCCAGGGAGCCTGAAGGACTGGACCTCTGACAAGCAAACTCCGCTCACTCGCCGTCTCGTGCTGGTCTGTGTAGCACGTTAGAAATTCTGATAATTTAAAATCGTGCAATCTATATCACCAAATACAAAGTAACGTTAAGTTCATTAAGGTGCACCATCTCCAAACATTGTACCAAAAACTACAGGCAGCTAAGTCCAACGAATAAAGTCTCTAAAACACGTAGGCTGCTCATAAACTGCTAGTGATTAAGTGAATTGAAATTAGCTCGACGCCAGTGTAGTGGCGGATAAACTCAGACACGGCAGCGGTACAGCGGTCCGCTGTCCACACTTACAGTACTCCTCGTCCATAGTTGGATAAATTGAAATACTGGAAGAAAAAACTGTTGTTGTTGTTGTGGTCTTCAGTCCTGAGACTTGTTTTATGCAGCTCTCCATGCTACTCTATCCTGTCCAAGCTTCTTCATCTCCAACTAACTACTGCAACCTACATCCTTCTCAATCTGCTTAGTGTATTCATCTCTTGCTCTCCCTCTACGATTTTTACCCTCCACGCTGCCCTCCACTGCTAAATTGGTGATCCCTCGATGCCTCAGAACATGTCCTACCAACCGATCCCTTCTTCTAGTCAAGTTGTGCCACAAACTTCTCTTCTCCCCAGTCCTATTCAATACCTCCTCATTAGTTACGTGATCTACCCACCTCATCTTCAGCACCCTTCTGTAGCACCACATTTCGAAAGCTTCTATTCTCTTCTTGTCCAAACTATTTACCGTCCAGGTTTCACTTCCATACATGGCTACATTCCATACAAATACTTTCAGAAATGACTTCCTGACACTTCAAACCTATACTCGTTGTAAACAAATTTCTCTTCTTCAGAAACGCTTTCCTTGCCATTGCCAGTCTACGTTTTATATCCTCTCTACTTCGACCATCATCAGTTATTTTGCTCTTCAAATAACAAAACTCCTTTACCACTTTAAGTGTCTCATTTCCTAATCTAATTCCCTCAGTATCACCCCACTTAATTCGACTAAATTCCATTATCCTCGTTTTGAGACTAGGTGGAGAGGAGTTGGTGAAAAACCACTAAGTAAAGGATGTAAACTGTACTGGATAGGGAATGAGAGGGGAAGAAATGGAGTGGCAATAGTGGTTAGAGAGGGTCTGCAGGAGGAGGTGGAAGGTATCAATGATCGAATGATAAAAGCCAGAGTAGCATTGAAATCATCCAAGCATATGCCCCACAGGTGGGGTGTACAAAAAAGGAGAAGGAGGAATTTGAAGATGACATGCAAAAGCAGCTAAATGGAGGAAATCAGATTATAATAGGGGACCTCAATGCACATGTTGGCACAGACAGGAAAGGATTCGAGGAGATAATGGGACCAGAGGGCTGGGGGAACCGAAATAGAGAAGGAAAATTGTTGCTGGAATTCTGCAAGAGGAATGGGCTGGCGATCGCAAATTCCTGGTACAAGAAGAGAAGTAGTCACAAAATAACTTGGTACAGTGGGGACTGGTCCCAAACTTCAGTAGTAGACTATATACTAGTGGATAGGCAGATGATGAGCAGCCTCACAGATGTTAAGGTCATTCCATCTGAGGCCTTAGACAGTGACCATCGGCTGTTGGTAGCCACCCTGAGAGAGAAAAAAGATAGGAGGGCAACAGAAATACAGGAGAAAAGGTTGAAGACATGGATGCTGAAAGAGGATGAACGGAGGACCCAGTACCAGACACTGATCAGGAAGAAGCTGCCAAAGGAAGATCAGAGAACAGTGGAAGAAGAATGGGGAGATTTTAAGAGGGCTCTAGTTGAGGCAGCTGAGACTGTGTGCGGAAGGACTAACACAAAGAGGAAAAGTAGCGAAACCCCATGGTGGACCAACATATGTGAAGAGGCAGTACTTCGAAAGAACAAAGCCTTCAGAGAATGGTTCCAGACCGGAATATAAGGAAAGCAAGAAAGCGGCACAGACCATAGTAAGGGCGGAGAAGAAGAAGTGGTTGGAAAAATGGACAAGAATGTTATAAGAGGACAGTGAAGGGAACAAAAAAGTACTTTACACCATGGTAAGAAATAAGAGGAACGACAGAAGCGAGTGCCTGAGGATCATGGATAATAATGGAAGAGTTGTGGAGGAATTGCATGAGCTCAAAAAGATTTGGAAGGAGTACTTTGAAGATCTGTTGAATGCCGCCAAGCGGGTAACTAACAGCGATGGGGAAATTGATGATCTAACTTGGAATGAAGTGGAAGAAGCCATAAAGAGGATGAAAGGGGGCAAGGCACCAGGTTGGGACGAAGTAACAGTGGATATGATACGAGCAGCAGGAGAAGTAGGAACCCAGTGGCTATACAGAGTGCTGAGGGTGGTGTGGAAGGAGAACAGCATTCCTGAGGATTGGAAGAAAGGAATTATAGTCCCGATCTTCAAGAAAGGGGATAAAAGGAGATGTGAGAACTACAGAGGAATCACCCTGCTATGCCACTGTGGAAAAATCTATGAAAAGATCCTGGAGAAGAGAATAAGAAGCAGTATTGAAAGTAGACTGCAAGAGGAGCAGTACGGTTTCAGACCGGGAAGATCAACAACGGATCTCATATTTGCGGTAAGGCAACTGCAGGAGAGGCACTATGAGTACGGGAAGGACTTAATCATGGCCTTTTTGGATATTGAGAAGGCGTATGACAGTATCTGTAGGGACAAGCTCTGGGATGTGCTGAACGCAAAAGGGATAGATGAAGAGATAACACGAAAAGTCAGAAAAATGTATGAGGGAAGTGAGAGTTGTGTGAAAGTGGGGACGGAACGTACTGCATGGTTCAAGCTGGAAAATGGGCTGCGACAGGGAAGTGCACTTTCGCCTATATTGTTTATTATTGTTATGGATGAAATCCTACAGCAAGTATCAGATGCAATTGGAGATCCTAAAATGAAAGCAGTGCTTTTTGCCGATGACCTGATGTTATGGGGAAATTGCGAGAAGGAGGTGCAAGAGCAGTTAGATGCATGGGAGGCAACGGCAGCACAATATGGAATGCATTTCTCTGCAAAGAAAAGTGAAATAATCGTCACAGCAAGGAAGAAGAATAGGCCAAATGTGGATATAACTTGTGGAGGGGAAAAACAAACTTCAAGTACCTGGGAAGCGTGATTGAAAGTAAGGGGGGAAACGCAATGGAAATAAATGAAAGGTGCAGAAAAGCAGGGCAGTTCTACAAATGCATTAGGGGGCTTATTTGGAGCAAGGAGGTGCCACAGAAATCCAAGGGAATTATATACCGAACCTACTTTGTCCCCATATTGGCATACGAAAGTGAGACATGAGTAATGCACAAAAGCGACAAAAGTAGAATACTGGCTAGTGAAATGAAGTTCCAGAGGAGCAGGTTGGGTGTAACAAGACGAGACAGATTGCGAAATGTGTATGTGAGGGAAAGACTAAAGGAGGAACCAGTACAGGACAGGATAGAAAAATCAAGACTGCAGTGGTATGGACACGTGAAGAGAATGGATGAGGGAAGAATTCCAGAGAGGATGTTTGATCTGCAACTGGAGGGGAAGAGGCCCAGAGGAAGACCAAGGGATAGATGGGTGAAGGGAGTGAAGGAATGTGTGATGAGAAGAGGAGAGAACTGGGCGAAGGTGGAAGAGGGGGAATGGTGGAAAGACAGAACACAATGGAGAGGCTTGTGTTCCCGACAGACCCAGCCAGTGGCTGGAAACTGTCCAAGATGATGATGATCTGTTTCGTGAGGTGAGAAAGAATGTGTTCAGCCGCGATTGAGCCATTTGTAATTTTTAAAAGATATCGGCATTTGCTCTCTTCGGAGCTCACCCACAACCAGTTGCTGTACTCTCGCCACGTTTTCTGTGGCCCGCTAGCGGTGAGTATGCTGGAGGAGACACGGCTTCCTCTTCGTTGTAATTATTTCCGTTACTCACAGTGTGTACAACTGGAAGGACTTGCAGCTCGGCTCCACGTAACTGTACGGAACGGACGGCTGTCGGCGGGCCAACTCCCCGACTGGCGGCGGCAACGCGTCCGCCGCAGGGCAGCCGTCAGGCTGCCCAGAGGTCGCTGCTCGAGATGTCGGGACGCGGAAGGGGCGCAGAGCTGCAGCCCTGGCGGAGCGGAGTGGCTGCTCACGCTAGCAGGAGCGTCCGGCAACACGAAGACTGCAGCGCAGTGCTTTCGCTGCCAAAAGCTCGGCCACGTCGCCGAGCACTGCAGCGGCGCAGTCACGTGTCTGAAGTGTGCGCGAGCACGTGACCCGCGCGACCCCCCCTGCCCCCCGTACCTGCGTCAACTGCGGCGGCGAACGCCCGTTCCTGGGCCTACAAGTGGAACTGGCGCGGACCGGACAAGAAGAAGACGCAAAAGCGAGGGACCACCACGCGTCGAGAGGTGGTCTCTTCCACAGAAGACGTCGCCTCCAGGCGTCTAAAGGACGCCGCACAAGCAGCCACGTCCGTCTTCAAACTGGGCGAGGCTCGGCGTCAGATTGCTGTGTTGACGCAGGAACTTCTCTCCGCGACAAGAGAAGACACCGCCACCCAGCCGACTCCTGCTCGAGAGGAGGAGTCCGCAACGGTGGCCACGCAAACTGACGAGCCTGCCGAAGGGGAGGCGACACAGCAAGAGGACACCTAGGCAGCTGCACGAGAGGAACAAGATTGCGAAGAAGTGCCATTCCTCCCGCTTCCGGACACGTACAGCGCAAATGCTGCACTGAAGAATATTGCTACTTCGATCAGCGACGCTACGTAC
This sequence comes from Schistocerca cancellata, assembly GCF_023864275.1. Classification (NCBI taxonomy): domain Eukaryota; kingdom Metazoa; phylum Arthropoda; class Insecta; order Orthoptera; family Acrididae; genus Schistocerca; species Schistocerca cancellata. The sequence continues at coordinate 12,162,055 of NC_064626.1, forward strand.
CCCCACCACGAAAATCCCTACCCTTTTGTCCCACCAAACCATCCAAAACCGCCACTCCCACGTCGAGCAGTTAGCTATCCAGAAGGCCTTACAGGACTGTCCAGGGGGGATTACGCGCTCATTAATTCCTACCCTATCTTCTCTGCAATGCAGATGCATTGTGTAACCAATTCTCTGGTTTGCGGAGAACAACTGAGGGCAGAGTACGCTACGTATCGAGCCGACACCGAGGAACAGTCCTCAGTCACAAGTAAGAAGAAAAAGAAAAAGCGTCACATCGACAAGACGCATGGGAGAAGCAAGGTTACCCAAGAGACTCATGGATTCAGCAGTAGAGGGTAGGAGGAGTCGGGGCAGACCGAGGAGAAGGTACCTGGATTCGGTTAAGAATGATTTTGAAGTAATAGGTTTAACATCAGAAGAGGCACCAATGTTAGTACTGAATAGGGGATCATGGAGGAACTGTATAAGGGGGGCTATGCTCCAGACTGAACGCTGAAAGGCATAATCAGTGTTAAATGATGATGATGATGATGATGATGATGATGATGATCGACAAGACCCAGAAATAGATTATCGGCACTCCTTGCCAGTTCCAGATTTAATCAAATAGTCCAAGAAACAAGTCTCATCAAGATTCTTAGGGGAGTAAACGCCAACAGGCCACAAACTTCCGTTTGAACCTCCCCACAGAGAGGAAAGGCAACAAGGAGCAGAGGCAGAGGGCACCGGTGGGCGAGGGGGGGCTGCGGCCGGAAAACCCCCGGTGCGTCCCGCGGTACCTGCAATACAGTCGCAGGCGCCGCCTCCACGTAGCCTTCCTAGCCCCTCTGTGCTTCCTCCCACGGGTTGGAGGTAACAGTTATCCACTTTTAAATGTGTGTGTGTGTGTGTGTGTGTGTGTGTGTGTGTGTGTGTGTGTGCAGTACTGTCAGATACTTGAGCACTCTTTGCAGCGTCTCTCGTAAGCACAGGGAGAGATGACGACGCCTGGTACGACGAGGGGAACAAGCTGACACTGGCGTCGACGAGCAGCAGCGCGATGGTCGGAGCGCTGTAGACCGGCAGGGGCGTCGCGTCTTTATAGCGCGCCGCGTACTCTACATTTTGTCTGATATTTATGAATTGGTTCTCCATTCAAAGAAAGACACAATTTCCAGCAGACTGTTCGATGCTGAACTACGTTGCGCACAAACGACGGGGCACACTGCACGCACTCCTCGGAAGTCGCACATTTACACGTGGCGTGTTCCACAGGCGGCTGGCCAGAAACGGTGGTGTATGCCTCGTTTCTGGTTGTCTGTTCTTACTTTGTGCCCATCGACGAGCATGCCGTGGCGTGAAACTTGTGACGTACACTCACTAGCAGCATGTGTGGACTCCAGGGTCGCAGGGCACACCACTTATCGCTGTAATATACTCGTGTCCGCCCTTCTTTTTATTCTCACTCCACGATGACTGTAGCCGAAAAGCCTCATGGGGAATAATCGACACACTGGGGAATAATCGACACACTGCGATCTAGACAAATTCTGAGAATTACAGCCGACTCCTATAATGATTTCCTATTACGTGCAGTAATTGGAAACCAGACAGTTTTTCGTTTTACACACGATTTTTTATTTCCTCTCCTTTTACTGAGCGCTAATCCCGTCTAGTTCAAAAATGTTCAAATGTGTGTGAAATCTCATGGGACTTAACTGGTAAGGTCATCAGTCCCTAAGCTTACACACTACTTAACCTAAATTATCCTAAGACAAACACACACGCACACACCCATGCCCGGGACCAGCCGCACAGTCCGTGACTGCAGCGCCTCAGACCTCTCGGCTAATCCCGCGCGGCGACCGTCTAGTACAGGATGTGCTGTATACGAGAATTCTGCAAACTTATTTTTGTTTAGTTCAGCTGTCTGAGAATTGCGTAAACTTCCTAAACGAGTGATCACGTTCTGCACGTTTGTGGAGCGATCTTCTGAGGAGCGGCCAGCACGTGGCAAGCCTGCGGGCAGCGCTAGTTACGATTTTTACTACGCCAGAAAATTATCCGCAGGAGGCATTTCTGCAAACAAAAATGCTCTCTATTTTGAACTTTGCTCGCTATTAAAAATTCCGGGGGTGGTGTTATTCCAGTTTGAACGTGTGGATCCTTTTAGCATTATGCACCTTTTAGCGCAGCAGAAAGATTCTCAAGTCTTTGTCAGGTGTGAAGATGACGCACGCTTGAGTAGGTAACCTTCTAAAAAATCGTGTCTCGTTGATGTCGAAGTGAAACCTGGTTAAGTGGATTTGAACTTAATAAGTGTACAAAATTCGTATTTTTTTAAAATTTTTGTCTTACAACATCCTCTGAAGTTCTCTGAACGAGAAAGAGTTTACTTCCAGGAAAGTGGATCACAGGAAGTACGAAAATTAGAGGAAATTAAAAGTGGAAGTGGCTGCACACCTCACAACGTACCCATGCCATAGTCAGGTCTGTTAAAAATAACGTTTTGTTCTCATGTGTTTCGCCTTTATCACGTTTTCGTGCCTTGAGTTGGCAAACCTGCGAATTCTGTAAAGTTCCTTATCTTTGGTTGTTCGCTGTTATTTTGGCGCAAATATTTTGTTTACAGCGAACTAATTGTCTGCCTGAGTTTCTTACTGTGAGCGTGACTATCTTGTTCCGCTTGAAAGCAATGATAAGAATTAAGAAGTTCGGTGTTAAACAGCGTGTATTTTATGGAAATCAGTTCACCAAACTGAAATATTTGGACCATAACAATTGACATAGAGTCACCAACTATTGATTCAGGTTGTGTTATTGTTGAACTATGCTCTCTCTCTGAACTAATAAATAAAGCTTTGCAGTGTAGGGAATGTGGCAACAGTCGTGTGAAGGTAGTTGAGGAGATACGTGCTAGAAGAGATTGTTAATAAAAACTGAGAATTGTTTGTAATTTTTGTGATCTAAGCGAATGTGGTAACCAAACAGAGAGCGTGTAACACACGCTTATGCTATGAGGTGTATAGGAACGGGGTACTGAAACGCACAAATTTTCATAGCTCCCCCTACAAGTTTTTGCAGGTACAATAAAATTATTCTATACACATTAGAATGAGTTGCAAATGATAGTATGGCAAATGCTGTTCAGGAAAGCGTAGACATGAATGACAGCAATACATGTATGTCTGCAGCTCTGGCAACGAAGAGGCCATAGTTCCCTAAATGGTGCAGAGACAGCTACCTCCTTGGACAATGGTAAACTTCTTGATGTGGAATGTATTACCAAGTACTGTCATGGCTGTACTAGTGAAACTGAAAATCATAAATGTTTGATTAATATTGGTGGTTATAATGGAGGAATGGAATGTGAAGGTGTTTTGAAGATTTTTGCCAGGTCAGTGGAGAAATATGGTGTGATGTATATACCGTACCTAGGAGGTGCAGACTCAAATGGGTATCAAAAACTTCGGAATCCAAACCTTATGCAGACACAAAAACTGAAAAACCAGAATTTGTTGGACATATCCAGAAAAGGTTAGGTACAAAACTGAGGAATCTGAAGGGAAATAAATTAGTTCATGGCAACTGCTGTAGTGGACGTGATCGATTAACACATGAAGAAATAGACAGGTGCAGTATTATTATGGACAACCTTGTTGTTGTTGTCTTCAGTCCAGAGACTGATTTGATTCTACTCTATCCTGTGCAAGCTTCTTCATCTCTAATTAACTACTGCAGCCTACATCCATCTGAATCTGCTTAGTATATTCAACTCTTGGTCTCCCTCTACGATTTTTACCCTCCACGCTGACCTCCAATACTAAATTGGTGATCCCTTGATGCCTCAGAACATGTCCTACCAACCGATCCCTTCTTCTAGCCAAGTTGTGCCACAAACTCCTATTCTGCCCAATTCTATTCAGTACGTCCTCATTAGTTATGTGATCTATCCATCTAATCTTCAGCATTCTTCTGTAGCACCACATGTCGAGAGCTTCTATTCTCTTCTTGTCCAAACTATTTATCGTCCATATTTCACCTCCATACATGGGTACACTCCATACAAATACTTTCAGAAACGACTTCCTGACACTTAAATCTATACTCGATGTTAACAAATTTTTCTTCTTCAGAAACGCTTTCCTTGCCATTGCTAGTCTACAGTTTATATCCCCTCTAGTTCCACCACCATCAGCTATTTTCCTGCCCAAATATCAAAACTCCTTTACTACTTTAAGTGTCTCATTTCCTACTCTAATTCCCTCAGCATCACCCGACTTAATTCGACTACATTCCATTATCCTCGTTTTGCTTTTCTTGATGTTCATCTTATATCCTCCTTTCAAGACACTGTCCATTCCGTTCAACTGCTCTTCCAAGTCCTTTGCTGCCTCTGACAGAATTACAATGTCATCGGCGAACCTCAAACTTTTTATTTCTTCTCCATGGATTTTAATACCTACTCCAAATTTTTCTTTTGTTTCCTTTACTGCTTGCTCAATATACAGATTTAATAACATCGAGGATAGGCTACAGCCCTGTCTCACTCCCTTCCCAACCACTGCTTCCCTTTCATGTCCCTCGACTCTTATAACTGCCATCTAGTTTCTGTACAAATTGTAAATAGCCTTTCACTCCCTGTATTCTACCCCTGTCACCTTTAGAATTTGAAAGAGAGTATTCCAGTCAACATTGTCAAAAGCTTTCTCTAAGTCTACAAATGCTAGAAGCGTAGGTGTGCCTTTCCTTAATCTATTTTCTAAGATAAGTCGTAGGGTCAGTACTGCCTCACGTGTTCCAATATTTCTACGGAATCCAAACTGATCTTCCCAGAGTTCGGCTTCTACCAGTTTTCCCATTCGTGTGTAAAGAATTCGTGTTAGTATTTTGCAGTTATGACTTATTAAACTGATAATTCGGTAATTTTCACACTTGTCGACACCTTCTTTCTTTGGTATTGGAATTATTATATTCTTCTTGAAGTCTGAGGGTATTTCACCTGTCTCATATATCTTGCTCACCAGATGGTAGAGTTTTGTCTCCCAAGGCTATCAGTCGCTCTAATAGAGTGTTGTCTATTCCCGGGGCCTTTTTTTGACTTAGGTCTTTCAGTGCTCTGTCATATTCTTCACGCAGTATCATATCTCCCATGTCATCTTCATCTACGTCCTCTTCCATTTCCATAATATTTTCCTCAAGTATATCGCCCTTGTACACACACTCTATATGCTCCTTCCATCTTTCTGCTTTCCCGTCTTTGCTTAGGGCTGGTTTTCCATCTGAGCTCTTGATATTCATTTGGTGGTTCTCTTTTCTCCAAAATTCTCTCTTAATTTTACTGTTGGCGGTATCTATCTCACCCTTAGTGATATATGCCTCTACCTCCTTACATTTGTCCTCTAGCCATCCTTGCTTAGCCATTTTGCTCTTTCTGTCGATCTCATTTTTAAGACGTTTGTTTTCCTTTTCGCCTGCTTCATTTACTTCATTTTTATATTTTCTTCTTTCATCTATTAAATTCAATATCTCTTCTGTTACCGAAGGATTTCTACTAGTCTTCGTCTTTTTACCTAATTGATCCTCTGCGGCCTTCAACATTTCATCTCTCAAAGCTACCTATTCTTCTACTACTGTATTTCTTTCCCCCATTCTTGTCAATAGTTCCCTAAAGCCATAAGACAAAATAAAAATGACCTTGAGGGAATGAAAAAGGCAATATGGGCTACCTTATTCCATAAATCCTCCACAGATGACAACCGATGTTATGCACTTTGCCCACCTTGCAGAGGGTTGTTACTCAAGGTAAGACCTACAACAATAAATATTCTTTCCTATTTGCTGTGATGGTAGGATTCAAAATCCAAATGAAAATTGCAACAGTTGTACATGGGAACAGATAGCAAAAACTGTTCTAGTAGGACTAAATACTTGGAAAATAGGTGCGCTAGATGCTGTTCTATGTTTCAATGACGGTGCAGTGTCAAGGCTTAATGTTATAGAACTGATGTGAGTGCCTGGTGGACTAAATATGCATAGAGCTCTAATAGCCACTGAACAAAGGAGAAAAATCGGTGTTGGAAACCACCAAAGAAGCAAGAATGAGAAGAGGTGTGAAAAAGAGAAGGGGAACAAGATGAATATGGACCTGGGATGCGTTAGTGCCGTGGAAGCAAGTTTTAACTTTAGCTTGAATTTTCCAGAAGTTCAATTATTTCACGTTCTGGTACACTTTGGCTACTAACTATTGAAAATAGAGCGCTGAAATTTTGTATACTGTGTTTAAAACTTGCTTAACTAAAAAGTACATAACTCTTGTGACTTAACTTTGAAAATAAAATGCTAAAATGCTTTTTTGAAGAAAAACTCTGAATTCATTTCCAAAATTTTTGATAATCGTACTTAAAATTTTGTTGTACCACAATTTATGACAGCACCACCTTTCAATAGTCCGCTTTAAAGATAATAGTGTAAAGGACTTACAGGCAAAAAAATAAACGTTCAACTTTGTTTGAATTGTAAGTAATGTGTATCTCCAATCTACATAAGTAATTAGCATGGTTTATTTCACTTGAAACAAAAAATACAATCAGAAAAAAGTGTGAGAGCTTAAGCGCGGCTTATTATTGCTATTGTTAGTGTGGACTTTGCTTTTCGCTCTTTAGCTACAAGTGTAGAGAACTTTCCACCTCGTGATGTATTGGCTTATGTGTTTATGTTGTGATCTTATTGACTGTATATGGACACGAGTACGGTATTTGTACAACAACGAAATGTTGGTAAGAGAGCGTTTTCATGTATGAAACAATAATAAGCCTGAAGAAATGGACTTTTTGCCAATACTGACAATCGGTGAACACCTACTTGTTTTCACTCCCCCCCCCCCCCTCTCCGGCTTTATTTCATGCAGGCGTCAATTCCTCTTCCTCCTCCATCACCTGTGTGACTGAAATACCAGAAAATATTGACAAGTAGTGCAACGTTACAACTTTTCCTTTGACTTCTTTTATCGATGTTCCTTCTCGCCAAACAACTGTGTAAAACTTGTGATCACTTTTTCATCTAAATTAAAAATCACACAACTGATCCTCTATTCTCTGCTTTTGTTAAGTATTCAGAGGAGTTTATTGAAATTATTTACAAAAGTGCTACCTTGGCAGAAATTCCTCTTTCCGTTCAACTCTGCTTTCGGAATAATTTACACATGTTTGTATTTATTTTCCTCAACATAAAAGAGTAAAACGAAACATTTGGCGTCCTTGTCTCTTAACTTACTCAGATGTGTATACGATGACGGCTTTACAAGCGGGAGCCGCCAATTTCTTCAGGTCATCTGCCGGCATTATTGTGAATTCAGTACAGTTGTACCACCTGGGATGCGCAGCACAATCCATTGGAAATAAAGTAACAAACGTCACAACAAAACAATACCAGTCAAGAAAACACAATCGAGCAATTCCACATCGTAACATCCTATGTCGTTTGTGTTCGTAGGTCCTAAGTTACTTGTGGAACTTGAGCATCTATATTTTTCAATAATATGTCAAGAGTGCTTCGGAAACAATATTTTATTTCGAATAATTTAAGAACGTTAACAATCTGTGTGGCTCACAATGTTTCTCTAGTTGGAAAATACAACTCAGTTCATGCAATTTACGAGGACCTTTTAATCTGTATAAAGTGTGAATTAATGGCACCACAAATAGTGTAGTAAATAAGGTTAAGTACCAGGAAACGGTGTTGTGCGATCAAAGTTTGCACAGTTGCTACAGATCTGTATTGCAGAGGGGAGAAGGGACGTGTGAGGGGAGGGGAGGGGAGGGGAGGGGAGGGGAGGGCAGGGCGCGGCAGCTGTGGCTGGCTGGCTGGCTCAGAGGGCGGCCGGCCCCCTCTGGCGCGCAGACGCCCACGGCGGCAGCTCGTCCGGCAGGTCCAGGTCCGCCGGCACCTGCAACCAGATGGAGCGAGTCAGGTGCAGAAACTGGGCAGCAACTGTACAAAGAAATGGTTCAAACGGCTCTCAGCACTATGGGGCTTAACGTCTGAGGTTGTCAGTCCCATAGAACTTAGAACTACTTAAACCTAACTGACCTAAGGACATCATCACACACATCCGTGCGACCGTAGCGAGCAATTGTACAGATCGACGGGCCTGAAAGAGAGACAGTGGCTGGGAAAGCAGCTGCACAGGGCGGCAGCGTGATCCCCGTATTGTTCCGTCACAACACCGAGGACAAGCCCTGTCTCCTCTGCAGAGGCTGGTATTAGCACGTACAGTGAGAAGGCACCTTCAGAGTCCCCTGCCGTCGGATTGCCGGTGCGGCAGTGCGGTTTTGAGAGTGACGCGTGCACCTCCCGCAGCACACAGCTGCGCGGTCCTCGTGCGTGGCGCGCTGTCCACACGTCCACTCAGCTGCACTCCGCGGACTCCGAGTCGGAGTCGTAGTGGCTCTGCTGCACCGTCGCACCGTCTTTTTACAACGACATCCCGACACAAATGGATTCCCCACCCACCACATCCCAATCGGCGTCGAACTGACCCACAGCAGACCGTGGACACGGTCCACAGCTGGCCGCGGATTTTGTCCACAGTACACCACGGATCGACCCGTGGCGCTCTGCGAAGCTGACACGTGTCCTTTTGTCGAGCATTCTATTATCGAGTACAACTAATATTTAGCTATTCTGGACTTGGCTTTTGATTTGGAAATTTGTACGATTGTGTTTTGTTCTTCGAGAAGAGTCTGATCTGAGGCTGTCGTTCGACGTGGCAGTTTCGGCCTGTTTCGAGCCGTCCCGTGGGTCGTGCTTTAAGGTGTCAGGCTGCAACACAAAACAAGTCATGTTGCATTGTATTTCAACCTTATTAATTTTGTCATTTCAACTGTAAGAGCCGTTTTACTTATCAGTAGAGTCGCAACACGGCTTGTAGCAGGCCTGGGCCAGTGGAGTGAACCACAGAGGGAGAACGCGCGGCGCCACCGCCCACGCAGCGCTTCCAGCCGACGGACGGGGTCGCGCTCTACCGCGCCGCGCAGTCTGCGTTCTGGAGACGCCACCTCAAACCCCTACGCACTGTCCACACTTAGGTTTCCCGTGGTTTGCTAGAATTTCTAAGCCGAACGATGGTTCTTTAGACAAAGCCGGTGCCGACTCCTGGGTGCGCCTCCGCAGTGTCGGTACGAGTGCTGCCATCCCTAATGTCCACACTGCCGAGGAGCTCGCCCTCTCACGTTACAAAAGCACGCGAGCTTTTTTTGATACTTTCCAAAACATTCGAGTCTTCACAAAGACTGCCACAGTTACAAATAAAATAACAGTAAGTAGGTAATACAGAAATGAATAGCTCGCCCTAAATACACAACTAATGCAAAATGAGATTGTCACATTGGCTCTGAGCACTATGTGACTTAACATCTATGGTCATCAGTCCCCTAGAACTTAGAACTACTTAAAAACTTAACTAACCAAAGGACGTCACACAACACCCAGTCATCACGAGGCAGAGAAAATCCCTGACCCCGCCGGGAATCGAACCCGGGAACCCGGGCGTGGGAAGCGAGAACGCTACCGCACGACCACGAGCTGCGGACGATTGTCACATTGAAGAAGGAACAAATCTGATTTTCATCCCTTAGTTTTCTCACTAGCATAGACCTGAAGGTGCTGGTGAAACTTAAGGAAAAAAAGTGACACGTATTTATACATTAACACCGAGCGACGGTACTGTCCTAGGTGATTAAATTTGCAGCAGTGCCGCCGTACATAGTATGTGGAGGAAGTCAAGAAAGGCCCTGGTGCTTTTCGAGTGAAGGACGCTGGGCAAAAGTCTAATCACTTTTTCGCTGTCACAGGTTGTTGCCACAAGTATGTCTGATAGGCAGTTTTCGACACGTGAAAACCCCTTAAGCAAAACGCTCTGTCTCCATTTATAAGGTCACTTCCTAATTTAATATGAACTGCTTCCTCAACAGCACCGAAAGCACACGCCACAACAACTGTCTTGATGCCAACCGCAGCCAGCGCTACGTTCTGCGGTAGCACACGCGCCCCACTGCTGTAGGCGCGCGGGGCGCTTCAGCGCTCTGCACAACGGACTCTTGACGGTGCTGGTGGTCTGTCCAGCGTCGGACGCGTCACAGCTGCACGGAATACGCAGAAACCGGACTCACGCAAACCCACACCTTAGAGGGCCCTACTCCCACATTGTGCTCCGAACACACAGTTCACATCGTGCTTCTGCAGGGTACCATCAGTCCTGCTTCTCCGTAACGCAAAAAGGCAGTACATTTATGTTTCTACCGAATTATTTCGGCTTCATTTGACGACTGATTCGACAATTTCGCCGTTTTCTTGGGACTGGCTCGACGGTGCTTCTCGGTCGAGTCTAACTGAAAATTCCGATATGTCACACTACCGCATTCGCGTAAGATTGAACGTTTCCGTGGCTCGGAGTGCTGTGATGACTCGCACCGAGAAATTTTTGGACGGCGCAGCTTTATCCGTGTTGAGGAGAAGTTTCAAGTTTTCGCAGACGCCCGAGCATGTGACTATTCTCGGTTGTATAATGCTGCTGCGTTCCTGTCTTTTTCTAAGCAGTTTTGTACTCGCTCCTTTCGTCAGTGAATTGTAATACACTGGCGGAAGACAATCTCATTACGAAGAAGGAGTCGTGCGACATAAAAGAATGTTAGTAGGCGTGTTTCTGCATCTGAGAGATGACGACTCTTGAGACTTGGCGCCAGCCGCACGGGAGTGGCACGAATCAGGTTTGCTTTAAATACGCGCCGGAGCGATCGTCAGCGTTAACTTACCTTCGAGATTGTACGCGGTGACTTGACGTTAGTCGAGAACGCCTTTCAGGTGACGAAGACGCCGTTATCGCTACCTCAGTGAGTTCGAACGAGTTCGCGTAACGCGGCTACGAGAAGCCGTGTGTTCCTTCTGCGATAGCGCAGACAGACAGACTCTGAGGGAACGGAGCCACTGTACGTGACTGCCTTCCGAGGAGCAGGCCGCGTCGTGCTGCCTGTGCAGCGACAACCCGGGCAGCAGTCGCGACCACAGTCGCACAGCGAGCTGTTGCAAGGCGGTTACTTCGACGGCAGACCCGAGTCAGATCATTTGCGGCCTCAGTGGTGCCAAGCGAGAGCTCACTGGACAGGGCGGACGTCAGTTGTTTATTCTGACGAAACCTAGTGCCAGTGATGGCGAGTTGAGAGCTCGCAACCAACCTGTCTGCAAGCTCGACACACTGGACCCACACTTGCAGTTACTACCTGCAGAGCAATTTCGTATGACCGCAGAAGCACTACACGCACTGACTGAAAATTTGTACGTCAGTCTGGTGATTCGAGTTGTTGCGTTGCCATTCACGAACAGCATGCCAGAGGGTGTTTATCAACAGGACAGCGCTCGCCGACATACCACTGTGCTAACGCGACCTGGACTGGTCGCCTCGGCCCGCTCCGTCACCAGGTCGGCCTGCAGTGGATCACGTACGGGAGGGACGCCGTCGGACGACAACCCCAGCCAGCGTCGCCCACAAACAGCACTGAGCGTCGCTGTACTGACCGACCGAGCGCAACAGCAATGCAACTCCCAACTCACATACTGACATTCGGTATACGTACAACACAATCTGTGCAGCTTTGCGTGCCTGCATTCGACATTCTGGCTGTTACACCGCTTATTAATGGAATGTGAATGACTTAAATCTGTTACCTAGAAAAATGCATTCTACTAATTTTATTGCTCTACATTAATCATTTTTTGGTGCTGCGATTTTTTCCGTTAGTGTATTTCTCCTATTACACAAAGTTTTTTCTTAGTTGCCTTCCTCGTACATGCACTCGTTTTCCGAACTTCTGTGGTTACCATTTTAGAGATGTCAATTCCTCTTGAGGTGAACTGCCTACTGTGGTATTCATTATCACAATGTCTACAGAGCCAGTGACCTCGAGACGTAGTGCCTCGCTACTATATTCCACGTCTTTGGACGTTGATACGTCTGGCCGTTTCAGTTAAACTTCAACCCATAGTTCATCACTACTAAACTGTGATTTGAGTCTGCTATTCGGTACTCCTTACAACCGAATATTTGGTTCCTGAATCTCTGCCCCTCCGTGATATAATCCAGCTGCTTTCTACCCGAGTCTCCAAGCCTTCTTGTAAGTAGAGTATGTCTCCTCTTGTGACTTTTCGACAGAGTATTTGCTATTACCAGACTTAGGTTTACTCCAGAACTCTATTAGTCTATCCCCTGTCTCATTCCTCCCGCCGTGAGATAACTTCAGTTTTTTCCCGTCTCACAGGCATTCACTCTTCCCTGATCATAGGATTATCATCTCCCTCTACGTACTGATTTACCTCCATCTGTCTCTTCATGTTCTGCTTGTGACGTCGGAATGTATAACTGAATTACGGTTGGTTTTGTCTCTGTTCTGATGAGAACAACTCTATTACTATATTGTTCAAATTAATTGAGTCTGTGACCTACCATTCTATTCATAACGAATCCTACTCCCGCTAGATCATTTTCTGCTGCAGTTCATGTGGTAAGAAATGCTTATCTTTCCATTTCACTTCACTTCACTCACCCTCACTCCGGCGGCAGCACCGCGAGGAATGCGTGCTGGAACGCGGACGCAGATGCCGGCCCAGCCTGGAGGCTGCGCTGCTGTGCCTGGCCACGAACGACTCCTGGGCAGCGCCCTCAACAAGCTGCAAGCGTCAGTCGTGGCCGGAACAGCGGCCGCTCTGTGTATCTGAGGGGGCTTTACTGCGCCTCTCAGTCGAGTGAATTTCAAAGTTGGCTAATTTTTGGTGTTCGTACGCTGCGTGCGTCCAAAACCGAGGGAGCCGAACTCCTCGGTGTTTCGAGAGGCACCGTATCGAAGATTTATATCGCGTATAGGGAAACAGGCTAGGTTTGTGGTTTGTCCAATCTCTATATATCTAGACTGAGCCTTTGCATTTCCCTTCCCATATTTTCTAGATTCCCTGACACGTTCACATTTCTGTCATTCCACGCCCCGACTCGTGGAATGTCAGCCTTGCATTACTTCTTCAGTCTCTTGCCCACGTTCATCTCCCCCCTCTAGCAGTCCTCTCTCGGAGGCCCAAATGGGGCACTAATCGGCAAATATTCACCAATGAAGAGGACATCGTGATATTTCTTTTTCTTCAATTGCAGGTCACACGTTCTGTGTATACAGACTGCGTGTATTTACTGCAGTGGTTGCGGTTGGAGGGCCTTCCGCACCCCCTGTGCCAGCGCCGGCCCCCGCCCTTCACCTGGAGAGGGCGTAAAACAGCTGACGCCTCGCTTAGCCTCGCCAGTGTGATCACTGACTTGCGTGCTATTGCGCTATTTTTGCTATAAAAATGACTTTCGACGTGGAACTTTTCACCACTGAAGTAGAACGTCGCCCTGTAATTTGGGATTCAAGAAACATGCATTACAGTAATGAGATTGAAAAACGTAATGCTTGGGAGGAGATGTGTAAGAACTTTGTTCCTGACTTCGAAAATAAAACAGTATCGGACAAAAACGAAAGTGGTATGTATTATTCTGTTTATATATGGCCGGCCGGAGTAGCCGAGCGGTCCTAGGCGCTTCAGTCCGGAACCGCGCGACCGCTACGGTCGCAGGTTCGAATCCTGCCTCGGGCATGGATGTGTGTGATGTCCTTAGGTTAGTTAGGTTTAGGTAGTTCTAAGTTCTAGAGGACTGATGACCTCAGAAGTTAAGTCCCATAGTGCTCAGAGCCATTTGAGCCATTTGTTTATTTATCATTAGCATACATCTTATATTTTTGAGAACATTTTGGGTAATCAGTGCTCTTTTCCTCTTAAAATTTTTATAAGAAACAGTTTAGAGCGCAAACTTTGTTTCAATTTTCATAAGCAGTAACAGCACCTGGAGGCATCCGTAGCACATGCTCCGCTCCACGCCAACTGTGGTATTGCCTGAATTGAAACTAGTTGTTAATAAATTCAAAAGTTGGCGCTCTAGACTGTTTTTTTATGAAAATTAGAATACATTTTGTATCTTGCTCATTTGCCAAGTAAGAGTACCTTCACTGCTGACAAAACAATCAAAAAATTTGTCTCTTACACTCACTGCACAGCGCCTTCTTACGGGCATGGTGCTACATCGTCCAACCCAATTATTTCTAAAGATTCATCCAGTTTGAACCTATCTCTTTTGCGAACGAAGTTGTCCAGAACGCAATATGCTTTGATTATTACTGTACAGAAGTCTTCATTCACATTTAAAGGGCGACGAAAAATTCGCCATTTATAAAATAGGATTCCAAAAGTGCACTCAATGTAACGTAGCGCCGTCGATAACCTGTAATTATAAACCTTTTTTTTTTCTCTGTCACATATTTTCCACTGTACGGACGTTGGCACGTTTCCTTGAAGTGCAAACGCTTCATCTCCAACAAAGCGGAATGGAAGAGTTCACCCGAGTCAAGTCAGAGGTCGAGGCTCTGGCAAATTTAAATTATTGTTTCATTCTCTTGTAAATTTGTGAGTCCCCACTTTTGACATATAAACCTACGTCTATTAATGTAAAGTAATAATCAGCGTCACAAACTGCTTGTAACACTACTGAGAAAAAGTGTTTGTAGTTATGGTATACAAAGCCACTGTGTTCAGGTTTAACAATACTCTCCATCAATTGCACCAAGACAGTTCGGAAAATCAGCGCACACTTTAAAATTTTCTCCTATATTAATCGAACCTTCTTCTGATGCAGGTCGCTTGCATATGCTTTGTAGATTATCCCATATCTCCTGACAAGTGTCTCGCACATTTCGATGTAGTTAAAATGCCACATTTGAAGGAATAATGTAGCTCTGTAAATGTACAGCCTGTAGCAAGGTACCTCAAATCAGACAGTTTTTTTTTTTTTTTTTTTTTTTTTTTTTTTGCAGCAACACAGTTACAGAAGAAGTGGAAGAACATTACTGACTGTTACACAAGAGAACTCAACAAGAGAAAAGCCTCAAAAAGTGGTTCTCCTGCAGAAACCAACAAAAAATACGTATATTTCGATATGCTAAATTTCCCATCACCTGTAACTGCCACTAAACCACCAGAGTTGGAAGAAGCCGATGCACTTACTGAAGAGGCAAATAATTCTCATGTACAGGATGGAGTTACCTCCCATTCCCGTAAGAGACAAAAGATGACAGACGAGGAGGAATTATTTCAGGTACTTGCATCAAAGATCAAGAAAAAAAAACGCGTCAATGGCCGAAGCAAATTTTCTACTATCATTATTAGATGATTTGAAATCTGTGCCACAACATTTGAAAATGGACGCTAAATTTGAAATAATGTCTGTTTTGAGGAAGCACAGCAGGCAGGTCTTACAGTTCATTAGACAACTATAATTTTCAGTTCACTTCACAAATACCAATGCCTGTATACTCAAATTCACCCATAACTGTACCTGCATCTAATCCCAGCCCATGTACATTAAATCGTGGTGCCACACTTTCACCTGTATCATCTGATTCATCAGTTGTCACTGATTTATTCTCTGGGTAGCGAAATATCACAGTTTTGGCTTACTGTATTTTAATATTACACATTGGAGCGAATTACTGATAAACCTACTTTAAGAATAAAGGTATATGTAAAATAAGCATTTTATTTACCTTAAAGTAATCATTAGTCTTTCCTCTGGTGAAATACTATTCCTCACCTGCGTATTTTGCCTTATGAGACTTGGCCTCAGCATAGCACATAATTCATCAAAGGATGGCACAGACATTCTGAAATAGTTTATGAATTTAGAAGGGTTTTCTCTTAATTCGTAATAAATTGTGCAAAAATGTCCGTTTTTCTCTCGAGTATTCAGTAGAGGATGAATCCAGGATTTTCTTTGACGTCGGCGGCTTCTGTATTTCCTTTTCAATAACAGGCTCGTCAGAATCCAGAGCAGCTGCTACCTGGCGATTCGGTGGCACGGTTCAGCCGAGCGAGAGTCGCGCATTGCAGCGGCTGCACCGCGGTGACCAAGTCGCCGGTGTGAAAGCAGCTTTAGGGGCGAGGCTGCCCTAAATTTCCGTTCTCTTTAACAAGGCCACTGCTGATGGTATTAATTGGTTCATAATACGTATCGTTAATAGTTACTGCAATAAATATACTCACAATACATGCAGGTCTGTTTTATGGAAATAAAACAATTGTTCACGTTCCTACAAATGAAGGATGTAATGCTGAAGTCGTTATTAACGGTGAACGCCATGTTGTTGTTGTTGTTGTGGTCTTCAGTCCTGAGACTGGTTTGATGCAGCTCTCCATGCTACTCTATCCTGTGGAAGCTTCTTCATCTGCCAGTACCTACTGCAAGCTACATCCTTCTGAATCTGCTTAATGTATTCATCTCTTGGTCTCCCTCTACGATTTTTACCCTCCACCACTAAATTGGTGATCCCTTGATGCCTCAGAACATGTCCTACCAACCGATCCCTTCTTCTAGTCAAGTTGTGCCACAAACTCCTCTTCTCCCCAATTCTATTCAGTACCTCCTCATTAGTTATGTGATCTACCCATCTAATCTTCAGCATTCTTCTGTAGCACCACATTTCGAAAGATTCTATTCTCTTTTTGTCTAAACTATTTATCGTCCATGTTTCACTGCCATACTACACTCCATACAAATACTTTTAGAAACGACTTCCTGACACTTAAATCTATACTCGAGGTTAACAAATTTGTCTTCTTCAGAAACGCTCTCCTTGCCACTGCCAGTCTACATTTTATATCCTCTCTACTTCGACCATCATCAGTTCTTTCGCTCCCCAAATAGCAAAACTCCTTTAGTACTTTAAGTGTCTCACTTCCTAATGTAATTCCCCCAGCATCACCCGACTTAATTCGACTACATTCCATTATCC
Source organism: Schistocerca cancellata (assembly GCF_023864275.1). Taxonomy (NCBI): domain Eukaryota; kingdom Metazoa; phylum Arthropoda; class Insecta; order Orthoptera; family Acrididae; genus Schistocerca; species Schistocerca cancellata. Next base: position 12,178,956 of record NC_064626.1, read on the forward strand.
TCGTTTTGCTTTAGTTGATGTTCATCTTATACCCTTCTTTCAAGACACTGTCCATTCCGTTCAACTGCTCTTCCAAGTGCTTTGGTGCCTCTGACAGAATTACAATGTCATCGGCGAAGTTCAAAGTTTTTATTTCTTCTCATTGGATATTAATACCTACTGCGAATTTTTCTTTTGTTTCCTTTATTGCTTGCTCAATATACAGGTTCAATAACGTCGGGGAGAGGCTACAACCCTGTCTCACTCCGTTCCCAACCACAACCTCCCTTTCATGTCCCTCGAATCTTATAGCTGCCATCTGCTTTCTGTACGAATTGTAAATAGCCTTTCGCTCCCCTGCCACCTTCAGAATTTGAAAGACTGTATTCTAGTCAACATTGTCGAAAGGTTTCTCTAAGTCTACAAATGCTAGAAACGTAGGTTTGCCTTTCCTTAATTTTTCTTGTAAGAAAAGTCGTAGGGTCAGTATTGCCTCACGTGTTCCAACATTTCTATGGAATCCAAACTGATCTTCCCTGAGTTCGGCTTCTACCAGATTTTCCATTCGTCTGTAAAGAATTCGCGTTAGTATTTTGCAGGCGTGACTTATTAAACTGATAGTTCGGTAATTTTCACATCTGTCAACACCTGCTTTCTTTGGGATTGAAATTATTATATTCTTCTTTAAGTCTGAGGGTATTTCGCCTGTCTCATACATCTTGCTCACCAGACGGTAGAATTTTGTCAGGACTGGCTCTCCCAAGGCTGTCAGTAGTTCTAATGCAATTTTGTCTACTCCCGGGGCCTTGTTTCGACTTTGGTCTTCCGTTTTTAACTGTGAACGCCATACTGAAGCAAAATTATTTCACGATTAATAAAGGTAATGTAGATAAATTGGTTAGACAAAGAGGCTGCCTTAACTAAGCCCGACAGTAACGGCTGACGATGTGGGGTGTAAGAGAATCCGTGGCTGTCACACCGTGCCTTCCCTTTCCTCGACATCTTCCGCTCGGCGGGCTGCCGAGTGCGGCAGGCACATGGTCCGTCTCCGTTCTGCTACTGTGCGAACGGACGTGGTGTGTATCTGGCAGAGGGCGCGTCGCTCTGTCCCACATATTAGGACCCCTTCCCGTTCTGCCCGCGAGTGGAGCGCCTCTGTGGCCGCTGTCTTAGCAATCCCCACGTTAGTGATGCGTCGGGGGTTGTAGCGTATTCTACTAGGGCCGTCAGCTATGCTACGTTCTAGAAACGAAGTAAGTAGGTTTTCACGGGACAGTTTGCGTCTGTGCGGGAGCGCCTGCCACCTGAGCTCTCTCAGCAGTCCCCCACGAGCCGAACAAACCTGCCACCAGCCGTACTGCCCTCATCTGTGTAGCTGCAGCACACCCCTGAGTCTTGGCCAGGACGGCTCCTGCACACTCGAGCGGTACTGTACGACGGCTCGGGTCGGACGAGTGTCTCGCTTTGTTTTGAAGCCGGACAGCCTCGCGCCACCTGCTACCTGCCAGTGCCGGGGCAGGCCGCCGCATCGATGCCGCCCCTGACGTCAGCACATCGATCGGTGACGTCAGCGACGCGACAGCTGAGCGTGTGCGGCCACTGCGCGGCGTGGCGGCAGGCGTGGGGAAAACCGGACGATGGCGACACTTTAGCGCTCAATAACCGGTATTTTTCGGTATTTATTTGCTCTCAGTTGTAACAGATTTTTTAAAATTTTTCACTAATAACAGGAAAAAACCGGCATACGAGTATCCCATAGTAGAAGCGCAAAATTTTTTTATTTTTAGATAATTTTTTAAATGAAACTATTTTTAGAAATGCACGATGTTCATGTGGTGTCACCGCCAGACACCACACTTGCTAGGTGGTAGCTTTAAATCGGCCGCGGTCCATTAGTACATGTCGGACCCGCGTGTCGCCACTGTCAGTAATTGCACACCGAGCGCCACCACACGGCAGGTCTAGAGAGACGTACTAGGACTCACCCCAGTTGTACGACGACTTTGCTAGCGACTACACTGACGAAGCCTTTCTCTCATTTGCCGAGAGATAGTTAGAATAGCCTTCAGCTAAGTCCATGGCTACGACCTAGCAAGGCGCCATTAACCATTGCTATAGAGAGTCTCACTTGTATCATCAAGAATGCTGTATACAAATGATGGATTAAAAGTTAAGTAATTCAGCAGCTACGTACTTTTCTTTATAGCATTCATTACGTATCCTGTTCCAGACCTCACGCCCGTCTGCATTAGATTATACCGTGCATTTTGGCCTCCTCTATCTGCAAGGTGTTGGCACATTTGCCAACACATCAGTTCATTTTTAAAATTTCTGTTGCTTTGAAATATTGGGTTGTTATAGAAGATGAAAAATGCGATCAATGCTATTTTAGTAACAATGCCAACTGTTGGAAACTGGCGACAAACACGTGAATCACGTCTACAGTATTGCTGGGGCAATAACGTTCCTGTTGCTGTGTGGTGTGGACTGTTAACACGGTACGCAAGTACGTGCAGTGAACCAGACCTGGCGTGTGCTGCCGTTTCTCGTTCTCGTCTTCAGGTGGTCGTACTGCAGAATGGTACGATACTTCGTACGTATTTTGCGAAGCACAGTAGCAATGAAGTAAAACGCAGAATTCGCTTTAAAAAAATAACAACAGGAGGACGCGTAACATATTTGCGACACGAAGTAAGCGAAAAACATCCAGAATATGCCTTGCGATAGAAGGTAAATTTCATTGGTACACCTAAAATGTTACTGACCTACTACAAACTTTCGATAACAACTGAAGCCTTACTTTTGTGTTTGCTATCGGGTGAAAAACTGATAGCATCGAAAAGTGACGTCGCAGGGAAGTCACAAACTCGTGACCTCGCACAAAATCGATTATTTGAGAAACCGGTTATTTGACCGGTTTTTAACAGTCAGGTTAAACTGGACACGGAAAATACCGGTGTAACCGGAAACCGGTGGATACGGCAATAGCCGGCATCGTCGCGTCGCAGTGCCGCGTACCTCGAAGCATTCTGTGATGGCTCCCCGCTGAGGATCGATGCGCACAGGACGCGGAAAGCACAGCTGGTGCGGCGCTCAGCTCGCTATTTTGTCGCGCGATAACCTGCGAACCGTGCGCGAAGGGCAGGAAGCACGTCGTACGTTCCCAGATTTCCGGAAAACGTCGACACGGTGCCCCACTGTAGACTGTTTAACCGACGTCCGATCTTACGGAACTGGTTCACAGACACGTGAGTGGTTCGTAAAGTAATAGAACTCAGTGCGTCGTCCTCGAGAACAGGTGTTCGTCAGAGACGAGGGCATCGTCAGGGGTTCCCCAGGGAAGTGCGACAGGACCGTTCTATTAGTCTGTACACAGGAACGACGTTACCGACCGGGTGAGCAGCGGCTGTCTGCTGACGATGCTGTACTCTGCTGTACGGGAAGGTGTCGTCATGGAGCGACTTTAGGAGGATACAGGACGAGTGGGGGAACATTTATAGCTGGAGTGATGAATGGCAGTCACGTCTACACGTTGAAAAACGTAAGTTAATGCAGAGGAGTAAGAAAAACAAACCTATAGTGTTGGCTGAAAATGGTTCCAATGGCTCTGAGCACTATGGGACTTAACTGCTGAGGTCATAAGTGCCCTAGAACTTAGAACTATTTAAACCTAACTAACCTAAGGGCATCACACACATCCATGCCCGAGGCAGGATACGAACCTGCGACCAGAACTGCTCGGCCACTCCTACAGTGTTGGAATAGAGTGTTAGTGCTGTGATGCTCGACCCGGTGACGTCGTTTAAATATCTAGCCATAACGTTGGAAAGCGATACGAAACGGAAGGAGCACGTAAGGACGGTAGTAGTGAAGGCGAATGGTCGATTTGGGTTTACTAGGAGACTTTTAGAAAGGTGTAGGTCAGCTGTAAAGGGCACCGCGTGTAGAAGTCTGGTGCGGCCCGCTGCTGACTGCTGCTCGAGTGCCTGGGATCCGCGGAAGACACCGGAGCTACTGTAAAGCGCCGTGCAGGTCTCTCTCCGGTGGATTCGGCCATCGCGACAGTGTTACGGAGATGTTTTGTGGACTCAAAAGTGACTCGCTAGAGGGAAGACGACGTTCATTTCGTGAGACACTGCGACATTTGGAGAACAGGCACTTGCAGCTGAGTGCAAAACGATTTTACTGCCGGAAACGTTAATTTCGCGTAAGGATGCGAAAACGAGGCAAGTTAGGATCGTACAGAGGCACACAGATAGTCGCTTCTTCCTTCGCTCCGTTTGCAAGTGGAATAGGAGAGGAAATGACTAGTTACGGTTCGGCATAAAACCGTAGCGTGAGTTGCAGAGCGTGCGTGTAGGTGTAGACGTTCAAACATTCCACAATGTGACGTGCACGCCGGCTTCCGGCGAAACGGAGTATCACGGCCGTCAAGTTTTCTCGGCACGGAAGTTTCGATGCAGATGTCGGAAGGGTAGGCCAAGGGGAAGGACAAGGGACAAGGGGTGATGGGGAGGGGGGGGGGGGGTGGACAGAGGATCGGCGACAAATAGTGACGTCCTCTGCTGACGTCAGAAACTGACCTGTTGCAACGTGGCACTGGTCCGTTCCACAATTAACTGTGGCATCTCATTAATGAACTCTGTTTTGTCCGTTAATAAGCTCTACTACTCAAACTTCCTGGCAGATTAAAACTGTGTGCTGGACCGAGACTCGAACTCGGGACCTTCTGCCTTTCGCGGGCAAGAGCTCTGCCAACTGAGCTACCCAAGGACGACTCACGCCCCGTCCTCACAGCTTTACTTCTGGCAGTACCTCGTCTCCCACCTTCCAGACTTAACAGAAGCTCTCCTGCGAATCTTGCAGAACTACACTCCTGCAAGCAAGGATATTGCGGAGACATGGCTTGGCCACAGCCTGGGGGATGTTTCTAGAATAAGACTTTCACTCTGCAGCGGAGTGTGCGCTGATATGAAACTTCCTGGCAGATTAAAACTGTGTGCCGCACCGAGGTACCGAGTTCGAGTATCGGTCGGGCACACAGTTTTAATCTGCCAGGAAGTTTCATATCAGCGCACACTCCACTGCAGAGTGAAAATCTCATTCTGAAAACTCTATTACTGTCAGTGTTAGGTTCTTTTTAGCAGTATCCGTGACGATTCGTTCACCCTTGCCACGTGTCCTGCTACGCAACTTTCGACAGCTGAGTTGCGCCGATGAGTTCGGAACTAGGGAACGTGGCGTCCGCTCGGACACGTGCTTCGGAGCAGCGACGTGCGCGGCGCGGTTACGGCAGCAGGGGGCGCGTCGCGTGAAACTTGGACAACGCTTAGGATCAATCGCTATTCTGTACTATGCGGGGTAATTGAAAGAAACGGGTAGTGAGACGAACAGAAATGACACTTTTATTAGGAGTCAATAATTACACTGAACTCACCGCGACTCGTAATGGTTCCCCGGACAATACAAAAGGCAGGACGCGACTCGTGTTAGCGTCGTTAGCACGACGGACGCCGGTATGCGGTAGCGAGTTCCCGCTACAGGGCGCTGCTGTGCTGTGCTCGGTGGGACTCGGGTCGAGGGAACGGGCGGGCCGGTCCATTCGGCGAATATCCTCACCTTCCGAGAGTCCTCCTTCGACCGAGTCGCGCTTCGTCACGCATTAAAGCGAAATCGGGGCCGAATGCGCCCCTGGCAAGACTCGCGTAGGAAGGAGTCGCGTGTCACAGCAGCGCTGGCCGTGTTCGGAGGTCTGGAGTGCAACGTCACTTGGACCACGTGTCCCCGTCTGGACGGCGCGTGCAGACTGTCGCCACGTGTCCGGCAACGTCAGACACGATCGCACGACCGTTTCGGTGGGCCACGTGTAACGGTGTGGCGAGGCGCGGTGTTGTCTGCAAGTCTCCGAACGCCGTACCCTGGCCGGCCGACGTGCACGTGGCACTCCGCTGCTTCCCGTGCGCACCTTCTGCACGGAGTGTCGAAGATAACGCGCGGCCGCGGCCAACAGCGCAGCGAGCAGAGGCTGGTGGCGCGCCCGTCTGCAGCGGACCGCCCCGCCACCACAACTCCTTGCTGAACTCGTAGCCAGCACCAGACCGTAACTGCTTTCCTCGGTCGTCACACACGCTTTTAACAACGGTCTCCGGCGGCGACCACCGCGAATCGCGATAACTATAGTATAATTATATTGCCTACGAATAAATGCCCCCCCCCCCCCCCCCCCCCCCATGAACCATGGACCTTGCCGTTGGTGGGGAGGCTTGCGTGCCTCAGCGATACAGATGGCCGTACCGTAGGTGCAACCACAACGGAGGGGTATCTGTTGAGAGGCCAGACAAACGTGTGGTTCCTGAAGAGGGGCACCAGCCTTTTCAGTAGTTGCAGGGGCAACAGTCTGGATGATTGACTGATCTGGCCTTGTAACATTAACCAAAACGGCCTTGCTGTGCTGGTACTGCGAACGGCTGAAAGCAAGGGGAAACTACGGCCGTAATTTTTCCCGAGGGCATGCAGCTCTACTGTATGATTATATGATGATGGCGTCCTCTTGGGTAAAATATTCCGGAGGTAAAATAGTCCCCCATTCGGATCTCCGGGCGGGGACTACTCAAGAGGATGTCGTTATCAGGAGAGAAAAAACTGGCGTTCTACGGATCGGAGCGTGGAATGTCAGATCACTTAATCGGGCAGGTAGGTTAGAAAACTTAAAAAGGGAGATGGATAGGTTAAAGTTAGATATAGTGGGAATTAGTGAAGTTCGGTGGCAGGAGGAACAAGACTTTTGGTCAGGTGATTACAGGGTTATAAATACAAAATCAAATAGGGGTAATGCAGGAGTAGGTTTAATAATGAATAAAAAAATAGGAGTGCGGGTTAGCTACTACAAACAGCATAGTGAACGCATTATTGTGGCCAAGATAGACACAAAGCCCATGCCTACTACAGTAGTACAAGTTTATATGCCAACTAGCTCTGCAGATGATGAAGAAATAGATGAAATGTATGACGAGATAAAAGAAATTATTCAGGTAGTGAAGGTAGACGAGAATTTAATAGTCATGGGTGACTGGAATTCATCAGTAGGAAAAGGGAGAGAAGGAAACATAGTAGGTGAATATGGATTGGGGGGAAGGAATGAAAGAGGAAGCCGCCTTGTAGAATTTTGCACAGAGCATAACTTAATCATAGCTAACACTTGGTTCAAGAATCATGAAAGGAGGCTGTATACATGGAAGAAGCCTGGAGATACTGACAGGTTTCAGATAGATTATATAATGGTAAGACAGAGATTTAGGAACCAGGTTTTAAATTGTAAGACATTTCCTGGGGCAGATGTAGATTCTGACCACAATCTATTGGTTATGAACTGCAGATTGAAACTGAAGAAACTGCAAAAAGGTGGGAATTTAAGGAGATGGGACCTGGATAAACTGAAAGAACCAGAGGTTGTAGAGTGTTTCAGGGAGAGCATTAGGGAACAATTGACAGGAATGGGGGAAAGAAATACAGTAGAAGAAGAATGGGTAGCTTTGAGGGATGAAGTGGTGAAGGCAGCAGACGATCAAGTAGGTAAAAAGACGCGGGCTAATAGAAATCCTTGGGTAACAGAAGAAATATTGAATTTAATTGATGAAAGGAGAAAATATAAAAATGCAGTAAATGAAGCAGGCAAAAAGGAATACAAACGTCTCAAAAATGAAATCGACAGGAAGTGCAAAATGGCTAAGCAGGGATGGCTAGAGGACAAATGTAAGGATGTAGAGGCTTGTCTCACTAGGGGGAAGATAGATACTGCCTACAGGAAAATTAAAGAGACCTTTGGAGAGAAGAGAACCACTTGTACGAATATCAGGAGCTCAGATGGCAACCCAGTTCAAAGCAAAGAAGGGAAAGCAGAAAGGTGGAAGAATTATATAGAGGGTTTATACAAGGGCGATGTACTTGAGGGCAATATTATGGAAATGGAAGAGGATGTAGATGAAGATGAAATGGGAGATAAGATACTGCGTTCAGAGTTTGACAGAGCACTGAAAGACCTGAGTCGAAACAAGGCCCCGGGAGTAGACAACATTCCATTAGAACTACTGATGGCCTCGGGAGAGCCTGTCATGACAAAACTCTACCATCTGGTGAGCACGATGTATGAGACAGGCGAAATACCTTCAGACTTTAAGAAGAATATAATAATTCCAATCCCAAAGAAAGCAGGTGTTGACAGATGTGAAAATTACCGAACTATCAGTTTAATAAGTCACAGCTGAAAAATTTTAACGCGAATTCTTTACAGACGAATGGAAAAACTGGTAGAAGCCGACCTCGGGGAAGATCAGTTTGGATTCCGTCGAAATGTTGGAACACGTGAGGCAATACTGACCTTACGACTTATCTTGGAAGAAAGATTAAGAAAAGGCAAACCTACGTTTCTAGCATTTGTAGACTTAGAGAAAGCTTTTGACAATGTTGACTGGAATACTCTCTTTCAAATTCTGAAGGTGGCAGGGGTAAAATACAGGGAGCGAAAGGCTATTTACAATTTGTACAGAAACCAGATGGCAGTTATAAGAGTCGAGGGGCATGAAAGGGAAGCAGCGGTTGGGAAGGGAGTGAGACAGGGTTGTAGCCTCTCCCCAATGTTATTCAATCTGTATATTGAGCAAGCAGTAAAGGAAACAAAAGAAAAATTTGGAGTAGGTATTAAAATCCATGGAGAAGAAATAAAAACTTTGAGGTTCGCCGATGACATTGTTATTCTGTCAGAGACAGCAAAGGACTTGGAAGAGCAGTTGAACGGAATGGATGGTGTCTTGAAGGGAGGATATAAGATGAACATCAACAAAAGCAAAACGAGGATAATGGAATGTAGTCGAATTAAGTCGGGTGATGCTGAGGGTATTAGATTAGGAAATGAGACACTTAAAGTAGTAAAGGAGTTTTGCTATTTGGGGAGCAAAATAACTGATGATGGTCGAAGTAGAGAGGATATAAAATGTAGACTGGCAATGGCAAGGAAATCGTTTCTCAAGAAGAGAAATTTGTTAACATCGAATATAGATTTAGGTGTCAGGAAGTCGTTTCTGAAAGTATTTGTATGGAGTGTAGCCATGTATGGAAGTGAGACATGGACGATAACTACACTCCTGGAAATGGAAAAAAGAACACATTGACACCGGTGTGAGGATGATGATGTTTGGTTTGTGGGGCGCTCTACTGCGTGGTTATCAGCGCCCGTACAATTTCCCAACCTTTGCTCAGTCCAATTTCGCCACTTTCCTGGATGATGATGAAATGATGAGGACAACACAAACACCCAGTCATCTCGACACCGGTGTGTCAGACCCACCATACTTGCTCCGGACACTGCGAGAGGGCTGTACAAGCAATGATCACACGCACGGCACAGCGGACACACCATGAACCGCGGTGTTGGCCGTCGAATGGCGCTAGCTGCGCAGCATTTGTGCACCGCCGCCGTCAGTGTCAGCCAGTTTGCAGTGGCATACGGAGCTCCATCGCAGTCTTTAACACTGGTAGCATGCCGCGACAGCGTGGACGTGAACCGTATGTGCAGTTGACGGACTTTGAGCGAGGGCGTATAGTGGGCATGCGGGAGGCCGGATGGACGTACCGCCGAATTGCTCAACACGTGGGGCGTGAGGTCTCCACAGTACATCGATGTTGTCGCCAGTGGTCGGCGGAAGGTGCACGTGCCCGTCGACCTGGGACCGGACCGCAGCGACGCACGGATGCACGCAAAGACCGTAGGATCCTACGCAGTGCCGTAGGGGACCGCACCGCCACTTCCCAGCAAATTAGGGACACTGTTGCTCCTGGGGTATCGGCGAGGACCATTCGCAACCGTCTCCATGAAGCTGGGCTACGGTCCCGCACACCGTTAGGCCGTCTTCCACTCACGCCCCAACATCGTGCAGCCCGCCTCCAGTGGTGTCGCGACAGGCGTGAATGGGGGGACGAATGGAGACATGTCGTCTTCAGCGAAGAGAGTCGCTTCTGCCTTGGTGCCAATGATGGTCGTATGCGTGTTTGGCGCCGTGCAGGTGAGCGCCACAATCAGGACTGCATACGACCGAGGCACACAGGGCCAACACCCGGCATCATGGTGTGGGGAGCGATCTCCTACACTGGCCGTACACCACTGGTGATCGTCGAGGGGACACTGAATAGTGCACGGTACATCCAAACCGTCATCGAACCCATCGTTCTACCATTCCTAGACCGGCAAGGGAACTTGCTGTTCCAACAGGACAATGCACGTCCGCATGTATCCCGTGCCACCCAACGTGCTCTAGAAGGTTTAAGTCAACTACCCTGGCCAGCAAGATCTCCGGATCTGTCCCCCATTGAGCATGTTTGGGACTGGATGAAGCGTCGTCTCTCGCGGTCTGCACGTCCAGCACGAACGCTGGTCCAACTGAGGCGCCAGGTGGAAATGGCATGGCAAGCCGTTCCACAGGACTACATCCAGCATCTCTACGATCGTCTCCATGGGAGAATAGCAGCCTGCATTGCTGCAAAAGGTGGATATACACTGTACTAGTGCCGACATTGTGCATGCTCTGTTGCCTGTGTCTATGTGCCTGTGGTTCTGTCAGTGTGATCATGTGATGTATCTGACCCCAGGAATGTGTCAATAAAGTTTCCTTTTCCGGGGACAATGAATTCACGGTGTTCTTATTTCAATTTCCAGGAGTGTAGTTTGGACAAGAAGAGAATAGAAGCTTTTGAAATGTGGTGCTACAGAATAATGCTGAAGATAAGGTGGGTAGATCACGTAACTAATGAGGAGGTATTGTATAGGATTGGGGAGAAGAGAAATTTGTGGCACAACTTGACTAGAAGAAGGGATCGGTTGGTAGGACATATTCTGAGGCATCGAGGAATCACAAATTTAGCATTGGAGGGCAGCGTGGAGGGTAAAAATCGTAGAGGCAGACTATGAGATGAATACACTAAGCAGATTCAGAAGGATGTAGGTTGCAGTAGGTACTGGGTGATGAAGAAGCTTGCACAGGATAGAGTAGCATGGAGAGCTGCATCAAACCAGTCTCAGGACTGAAGACCACAACAACACAACGAATAAATGTGTAATTTCTGCTTATCTCATTGCCCATTTGTTTCAGTTACTTTCTGAGCTAAACTTTGCACTTTTCGCTCTGTATGGTCCACGTTTCATTGAGCCGTGTTACTTGGCACCGACGCATCACGCAAAACTTACTCGTCGTCAAGTTTTGCACACCACTGTACCTCCAGAGTTCCAAACAGTTCAATAGCAGCGTCAGCTGTGCAGAAGTCAAGTTCCGAATGTAGAGACCACCGACACGTCAAGGTCTTACGAGTGACACGCGCGCAACGCACGCGCCCTTTAGTCGGCGGCCACTGGAGGAGTACGCAGCGCGCGGGATACGGCCTGTGAGCCTGTACCACATTCAGGGGGCGACCCTTATTCGTATCATTTCGACACACATATTGCAATATTTTCAATTACATTAACAGTCGCAGTTGTCAGAATAGTCGGTAATGGGTAAGAACGTTATCATCCAGTTTGCTGTCGCGTAATGCGTCGCCTTCAAAAGCAGAATTCCAAAAAAATTGCTCTGAGCGCTATGGGACTTAACATCTGAGGTCATCAGCCCCTAGAACTTAGAACTACTTAAACCTGACTAACCTAAGGACATCACACACATCAATGCCCGAGGCACGGTTCCAACATGCGACCGTAGCGGTCGCGGGGTTCCAGACTGAAGCGCCTAGAACCGCTCGGCCACTCCGGCCGGCCGTATACTCTCATTTTCCATCAACTTCGTATCATAGGTCGAAGAACATTTTACTACAAGTGTGTAGATTCTTATGTACGTACGTCAACTTCCTGTTTTCTTACAAGGAGACCACAAGACACTAGGATATTTGTTAAGTTTCTATACTTACTGTACACCAACTTCAGAACTCAAATATTGATCACCGAGCGAGGTGGCGCACTGGTTAGGAGACTGGACGCATTCGGCGGGAGGTTTTCCCTGATTGCCCTAAATCGCTTCAGGCAAATGCCGGGATGTTTCCTTTCATAGGCCAGGGCCGACTTCCTTCCTCATCCTCCCCTAATCGGCTGGGACGGATCACCTAGCTCTTTGGTCCCCTGCCACAAATCAACCGACCAATTAAATATTAACCCCCCAAAGCAATTAGATGCGACTCTCAAAAAGTGTACAGGAAATGGATTTTCCATTTTTCTGAGGTTATTTAATATCCTCAAGAAAGGTGCACAAAGCCAAAAAAGTGGTCCAGCTAAAACATTCATATTTCTTTACATACTACACGAATATGTAATAAAAATGGGTGTTCCTATTTCAAAAAAACGCAGTTGATATCCGTTTGCCCTATGGGAGCGCCATCTAGTGGGCCAACCATAGCGCCATCTAGTTTCCCACTTCAAGCTACACGAGTTTCGTTCTTTTTAGTTTTTTCGTTTGACGCTTATTTCGTCAGATATTTGGCCCGGTCACTATCAATGGACCACCCTGCCATGCGCGGGGCCTGGGTTTTATTCCTGGCTGATGCAGATTTTTAAACCAAGTTACATGTTTCGTGAGCACTTATGTGAAGCGCAAAATACATAATGATGGGGAAAAAATCGGTAGGTTTCGAGACTGGTAATTCCTGGATTCCTGCCTCCATTCTCATTTTCTTAGTTCACTTCTAATATCTATGTCATTTATAAATAAAATTCGTCAAATATGTGCTGATTAACACGTATGTAATTGTCATTTTTATAAAAACGCACCTATTCTTATTTATAACTACATATTGCACACAAAAATCCGGTTTTCACTACAAATATAATTTCTTCACAACTGACTTTTCACATCAGATTTTTCGGTTAAAGAAACCATTACAAATTTATTTTTTTTTCATCTTAATGTATTTCACGCTTCACGGAAATTCTCTAAGGCCGTGTCCTACGCAAGCGTCATAAGCGACCGACAGCGAGCGACGTGTGGATACGCGAGGCCCGGCAGCGAGCAGCGGCACCGGGCGGAGAGCTGGGGTGTCCTGCGTGCGAGCGACCACAGGATGGCTCCCTGCAGCCGACCGGCGCCCCTAAACTGTACAATACTGCAGCTCGAGAGTAAGGCTGCAAAAATAGCTTTACTTGGCAAAATAAAGCGAAAAGGAATAACGTTCCTGAAATTTACAAATGGAGGAATCTTCGTGGAGCATTTCATACTTTGCAGCATCAACCACTGAGATCACGTGACAAATTTTTCGAATACACGTGAATGAGCAGAGAAGCATTCAATTCATCAATAAATTAAAGACGAGTGTTTTTTTACACGACCGAGACCTTCTAACAGCCAATAAATGCAAACGAATTACTTACTACGTTAAATATTAGAAAAAGGAGTTGGGCACGCTAAAGCCATATATAATGTAACGGTAGCATACGGGGTTTGAAATTGCGATTCAAATAAGGACCTGTGTTCGGTCCCGATGTTTCTTACATTTTAGCTGCCTCAGCTACAATTGCGTATACTAATTTTTATGTATATTGTTTACACTGCATCGTTAAGTACATTTTTAAGGTCTTCCGAAAGTACTTGATCTTAAAGTGTATACACACTTACCCCAGCACATCACAACATTAAATTCCTAATGAAATACAATGAACAACCACGAAATTTTATTTGAATTAATCTAAATAGTCTGTATAAGTAAAGCATACAAAATTTCTGAGAAGAAAGTCAAACATTTTGTGAAATGATTTGTCTAGAAGTATGAAATAAAAAATATTAGAGAAACATTTGATACACCCCATTTCCTGTTTACGATTTCGAGCATCATTCAAAGGCGTGTCCAATGTTTCTCTGATTTATTCATTTCTTTCTTTCACGTAAATCACTTCACAAAATATTTGACCGATTTCATTCATTTTTTATTTTCACGTTTTGTTCAGAAAGCATGATGTTGTTCAGATGCTTCAGATGGCTCTGAGCACTATGGGACTTAACTTCTGGGGTCATCAGTCCCCTAGAACTTAGAACTACTTAAACCTAACTAACCTAAGGACATCACACACCCATGCCCTAGGCAGGATTCGAACCTGCGACCGTAGCGGTCGCGCGGTTCCAGACTGTAGCGCCTAGAACCGCTCGGCCACCCCGGCCGGCCATCATCTTGTTGACACTTCATTTGCCTTCCTAATGTTTTCTGCTCTCGGAAAACCTAACTTTGGTAGTTGATTCCAAGCAAGTCTTTCTGACATTTAAATGTCGCACCAATGTATCTTTTTATGCGCAAAATAGCTACGCCTTGTACAAATGAACTTTTTGACACTTCATTTACATAGCTTGCTGCAGCTGTTCCTGAAACATTTCAATTTTTCCTCAGCTCACTAATTAAGTTTTCCTTAATTACTCTGATCACTTTCAAGCAAAACTAGACCTCATGCTGGTCACTTTGATACCCTGTTTATCTGTTTCTCTCTCTTTCTTTGGCTGTGAAAATTCCGAAATATCTTATTGTATAATCTATAGGGAGTCTTGTTCTCGCTCTGCTCACACGTTTGACAAAAACGTTTCGAATGTTAATCATACGATAAAATAGTTCCTTCTGCGTGCTGTCATAAACGGTTCACGATATCGAAACGCCGTTTCTTGGAAATAAGATACGACGATTTTTACGACCACTTGATTCCCGATGTGCAGGAAAGGATTCGGAAATGCGGCGAGCGACGCGCCCGAGGATATAACAACCAATATCTCAACAATGAAAAGAGATATCATTCCACTCACAACTTTAAATAGAAGTAAGATATATTGGTTACATTTCATACGCAATAATATACGGCCTAAAATGAACTATACGGAAAGTCTACCCAACGCGATTTTACCTCTGCAAACTCTTAAAAATTTCGTGCAGCCATGTACTCGGTTTCGTGCAGCACAGTAATTATGACGAATACCGAAAATAGATTCAGACCTTCATCGAGCAAACATATCAAGCTGCAAGATAAGGAGGAATCAAATTTTTCACCGAATAGTTTTCCTAAAATCGGATGATAGCAGCCGGCGCGTCCGCTCCGCTGCTTTGCCGAGAAGACACGTGGTTGTCGCCCTGGATGTCGCACGTGCTGCAGCGACTGGATTCAAACCCGTCTGAATGCAAACGTTGCCAGTTGTAGCAGAGGACAGGCGCGGCGACCGCCTAGCACACTTCCCAGTTCTGTCGTCTGAAGCTGTTGCGCTGTCGGTCGCTTACGTAGGATGCGGCCGGCCTAAGAACGTGTACTTTTCTTTAAGGGGGAGTCGGGTGGTTCTATCTCGGCCATGTTAAATTACTAGACTTTGTTGTTGTTGTTGTTGTCTTCAGTCCTGAGACTGGTTTGATGCAGCTCTCCATGCTACTCTATCCTGTCCAAGCTTCTTCATCTCCCAGTACCTACTGCAACCTACATCCTTCTGAATCTGCTTAGTGTATTCATCTCTTGGTCTCCCCGTACGATTTTTACCCTCCACGCTGCCTTCCAATACTAAATTGGTGATCCCTTGATGCCTCAGAACATGTCCTACCAACCGATCCCTTCTTCTGGTCAAGTTGTGCCACAAACTTCTCTTCTCCCCAATCCTATTCAATACTTCCCCATTAGTTATGTGATCTACCCATCTAATCTTCAGCATTCTTCTGTAGCAGCAAATTTCAAAAGCTTCTATTCTCTTCTTGTCCAAACTATTTACCGTCCATGTTTCACTTCCATACATGGTTACACTCCATACAAATACTTTCAGAAAAGACTTCCTGACACTTAAATCTATACTCGATGATAACAAATTTCTCTTCTTCAGAAACGCTTTCCTAGCCATTGCCAGTCTACATTTTATATCCTCTCTACTTCGACCATCATCAGTTATTTTGCTCCCCAAATAGCAAAACTCCTTTACTACTTTAAGTGTCTCATTTCCTAATCTAATACCCTCAGCATCACCCGACTTAATTCGACTACATTCCATTATCCTCGTTTTGCTTTTGTTGATGTTCATCTTATATCCTCCCTTCAAGACACCATCCATTCCGTTCAACTGCTCTTCCAAGTCCTTTGCTGTCTCTGACAGAATTACAATGTCATCGGCGAACCTCAAAGTTTTTATTTCTTCTCCATGGATTTTAATACCTACTCCAAATTTTTCTTTTGTTTCCTTTACTGCTTGCTCAATATACAGATTGAATAACATTGGGGAGAGGCTACAACCCTGTCTCACTCCCTTCCCAACCGCTGCTTCCCTCTCATGCCCCTCGACTCTTATAACTGCCATCTGTTTTCTGTACAAATTGTAAATAGCCTTTCGCTCCCTGTATTTTACCCCTGCCACCTTTAGAATTTGAAAGAGAGTATTCCAGTCAACATTGTCCAAAGCTTTCTCTAAGTCTACAAATGCTAGAAACGTAGGTTTGCCTTTCCTTAATCTTTCTTCTAAGATAAGTCGTAAGGTCAGTATTGCCTCACGTGTTCCAGTATTTCTACGGAATCCAAACTGATCTTCCCCGAGGTCGGCTTCTACCAGTTTTTCCATTCGTCTGTAAAGAATTCGTGTTAGTATTTTGCAGCTGTGGCTTATTAAACTGTAATTTTCACATCTGTCAACACCTGCTTTCTTTGGGATTGGAATTATTACATTCTTCATGAAGTCTGAGGGTATTTCGCCTGTTTCATACATCTTGCTCACCAGATGATAGAGTTTTGTCAGGACTGGCTCTCCCAAGGCCGTCAGTAGTTCTACTGGAATGTTGTCTACTCCGGGGGCCTTGTTTCGACTCAGGTCTTTCAGTGCTCTGTCAAACTCTTCACGCAGTATCGTATCTCCCATTTCATCTTCATCTACATCCTCTTCCATTTCCATAATATTGTCCTCAAGTACATCACCCTTGTATAGACCCTCTATATACTCCTTCCACCTTTCTGCTTTCCCTTCTTTGCTTAGAACTGGGTTTCCATCTGAGCTCTTGATGTTCATACAAGTGGTTCTCTTATCTCCAAAGGTCTCTTTAATTTTCCTGTAGGCAGTATCTATCTTCCCCCTAGTGAGATAAGCCTCTACATCCTTACATTTGTCCTCTAGCCATCCCTGCTTAGCCATTCTGCACTTCCTGTCGATCCCATTTTTGAGACGTTTGTATTCCTTTTTGCCTGCTTCATTTACTGCATTTTTATATTTTCTCCTTTCATCAATTAAATTCAATATTTCTTCTGTTACCCAAGGATTTCTACTAGCCCTCGTCTTTTTACCTACTTGATCCTCTGCTGCCTTCACTACTTCATCCCTCAAAGCTACCCATTCTTCTTCTACTGTATTTCTTTCCCCCATTCCTGTCAATTGTTCCCTTATTCTCTCCCTGAAACTCTGTACAACCTCTGGTTCTTTCAGTTTATCCAGGTCCCATCTCCTTAAATTCCCACCTTTTTGCAGTTTCTTCAGTTTTAATCTACAGGTCATAACCAATAGATTGTGGTCAGAGTCCACATCTGCCCCTGGAAATGTCTTACAATTTAAATCCTGGTTCCTAAATCTCTGTCTTACCATTATATAATCTATCTGATACCTTTTAGTATCTCCAGGGTTCTTCCATGTATACAACATGACTTTAGGAACATTTTTCTCCCTAATCAATCGATATATTATCATGATTTTTTTGTCGTGCTCCTTATATCTTTATCTTCATTTTAAACTAATAAGTCTTAAACATAACGAAAACTTACTTTTAAAAAATATTGTTTTAAAGTAGCCATAAAAACTACAATTTTTTACTTTAATTAAATTTATATCATAGTTCTTTAAGAGATAATCATATTTCCTCAGTTTAAATCAACAACTAACAAATAAGGAACAATTAAAAAAATCATGTTGATAACATTAATAGCAGCCAAGAAAAATGTTCCTAACCATTGAAAAACACAGTTGTCAGGGAAACGCAAATAAAGATGCGAGCAGATGCTCAAAACTATAGGCCTATATCTCTGACATGGATCTGTTGTAGAATTTTAGAACATGTTTTTTGCTCGCGTATCATGTCATTTCTGGAAACCCAGAATCTACTCTGTAGGAATCAACGTGGATTCCGGAAACAGCGATCGTGCGACACCCAACTCGCTTTATTTGTTCGTGAGACTCAGAAAATATTAGATACAGGCTCCCAGGTAGATGCAATTTTCCTTGACTTCCGGAAGGCGTTCGATACACTTCCGCACTGCCGCCTGTTAAACAAAGTAAGAGCCTACGGAATATCAGACCAGCTGTGTGGCTGGATTGAAGAGTTTTTAGCAAACAGAACACAGCATGTCTCTCAATGGAGAGACGTCTACAGACTGGCGTGCCACAGGGGAGTGTTAAGGGACCATTGCTTTTCACAATATATATATATATATATATATATATATATATATATATATAAATGACCTACTAAATAGTGTCGGAAGTTCCATGCTGCTTTTCGCGGATGATGCTGTAGTATATAGAGAAGTAACAGCATTAGAAAATTGTAGCGAAATGCAGGAAGATCTGCAGCGGATAGGCAGTTGGTGCAGGGGGTGGAAACTGACCCTTAACATAGACAAACGTAACGTATTGCGAATACGGAGAAAGAAGGATCCTTTATTGTATGATTATATGATAGCGGAACAAACACTGGTAGCAGTTACTTCTGTAAAATATCTGGGAGTATGCGTGCGGAACGATTTGAAGTGGAATGATCATATAAAATTAATTGTTGGTAAGGCGGGTACCAGGTTGAGATTCATTGGGAGAACGCTTAGAAAATGTAGTCCATCAACAAAGGAGGTGGCTTACAAAACACTCGTTCGACGTATACTTGAGTATTGCTCATCAGTGTGGGATCCGTACCAGGTCGGGTTGACAGAGGAGATAGAGAAGATCCAAAGAAGAGCGGCGCGTTTCGTCACAGGGTTATTTGGTAATCGTGATAGCGTTACGGAGATGTTTAGCAAACTCAAGTGGCAGACTCTGCAAGAGAGGAGCTCTGCATCGCGGTGTAGCTTGCTGTCCAGGTTTCGAGAGGGTGCGTTTCTGAATGAGGTATCGAATATATTGCTTCCCCCTACTTATAGCTCTCGAGGAGATCACGAATGTAAAATTAGAGAGATTCGAGCGCGCACGGAGGCTTTCCGGCAGTCGTTCTTCCCGCGAACCATACGCGACTGGAACAGGAAAGGGAGGTAATGACAGTGGCATGGAAAGTGCCCTCCGCCACACACCATTGGGTGGCTTGCGGGGTATAAATGTAGATGTAGAAACAATGATTTTATTCTTACTTTAGTAATTCCAGCTTCATATGAATGTCTACCTGAATCTTCTAGTTCTTCAAACTGGTCCTCAGTCGTTGTTCTTGTTTGCTGTGTGGCCTGGCGACACTTTTTCTCAGTTTCTGTGACAGCTTCGTCCGCTTATTTTAATCCGAAGTTCGTCGTCCTTTTTCAGAAACTTGACACTGTTCTTGCCTGGAGATATGCCTAGAAGACTCAGAATTATACACTTTGCTAAATTTCCTTCACTGGAACTTGTAATAGCTTCGTACGCTCCCAACTGAAATGTAGTCGGCAAAATAAAGGTTGCTTGTGGTAGCCTCGACCATACATCATTGTTGAACCACTCTGACGGATTTTGCGTTCCACCATGAAGGCAGTTAGGCAAGAGGTCAGGACGGGCCAAGTCTCTAAATACGGGTTTTATTTGTTCCATGACATCGAAAGGAAGATGAGTGTGGTCACTGTGGTCGCAAGGCTCATTTTTCTCTTGGGCTTTTCGGAATTTGCACCAGCTTGTCTCACCTTTGGGGCATAGTCCGTGTCCAGATGTGTCTTCGTTGGTAGCCGTCAAATGAAAAAATTCTGCCCCGACCGCTGCCTTCACGTCATTTAGAGTTTTTGTAGCATTCCTTCTTATAGCTAGGCCATAATATACTTGTATTTGATTTACAACCTCACCAGTAAGGCGACCACGACCCCCGATAGTTTTGCCGTCGGAAAGTTTTGTTTTCCCAAGTTTCTGTTTCAGTTTCCTGAGGCGACTACCCATCCGCTTCTGGACGTGACCGCAACATTCCAATTTCTCAATTGAGAAGTCGGGACCGTATGGTTTGGCCTCACAAACCTTAGGGTAAGAACCACTGCCCCCATCTCCTAAATAATACTTGTACCGCACTCTGTATTTCGGCAGCGATTCTTGGAACATTTCCACAACTCCTTTTACCTCCGTTCCTCCACTTACTCCAGAGTAGTTAGCTAGGAAATCAGCATCATGATTGTTGGTCATTCTATTTTCGCATCTGCAATACTTGGATAAAATTTTAACATCAGTTACTTTGCTTGTCTTTTCTGCTATTGCAGTTACAATTCCATTGAGTGAAGTGTGGCCCCTGCATTGCCACGATTCGTATAATATTGCTGTCATGTCTCTATTACCATCATTTTCACCGACACTTTCTTCAACAGCAGCCTTCATACTCTCTTCACATACCTCTTTTGCAGCATCTCGAAGCGTGTTATTGTAATATTTGAAAGCTGGTGGAGTCGGCAAGTTCATTACACCGCAGAAAGTGTTCGCCGCTTCTTCACATTTTCCAGTACATGGGAATGCGTAGGCTAATCGAACATTCACTTCTGATTGTTTAGAGTGTGGTAAGCATGGAGAATGAGTAGTGGACACTTCAAAAGAACAGTCACTGCACTTTATTACTATCGGTACTTGTAAGCCTAGCCTGGTTCCAGTTGAGACGGTAAGGGATCCTCTACATGTTAAGCACACCGTAATTTGGCTAACTAGGCTACCTAAATTGTTGATATCAACAATATCATAGGAACCTTCTTCTTTTCCATATATCTCATATTTAACCAAGTTACAGGTAAGCTTCTTAGAACAAGAGCTTGTTTTAGAGGCACGACCAGCTTCAGTACTAGTACTGGGCCTAGGCTCGGCTTCACAACGAACTTCCACTTCAGAGTCACGACGATGCAGAAACTGTTTTTGGTCATATATCTCCGCCCCCCCCCCCCCCCCCCCCAGTGAACTCACGTTTTCTTTTCACGTTTTGTATTCGCGGTATTTTTACATAATATAAACTTATTTGCTGAAATACGAATACCGTAAACAAACTTCACTTTCAATCACCACAAACAAAGAACTGAGAACAACAAAGTAAACTGGCAGCTGTTTTCATCACTGTTACCAACAGTGTTTCATCAGTGCTACCAACTAAGCTTTCAAACAGCTGTACTATAACAAGTAGTCACTAGCGAGTAAAAAGAAGGTCGAGTTCATTAAAAGTGTTGTAAAACGGAAACCACTCAACATAAATTAATAAATTTGCTATGAATTTACACCCAAATACATGCGTAACAAAAGAAGTGTAAAATATAAAACTCAAAAATTTTGAAGCAAACAACCATCCGACTTCCCTTAAAAATGTACATCAGCAGCGGATCGAACCCAGGTCGCCATACTATTTTAAACATATTAATTTAGCATTTAGTAGTTTGACATGGAGTGATGAGCCAGAGCTGCCAAACAGCCGCTGTGCCCGCCTTCGGCAACGCGCCGTTACGCGCAAGCCGGCCCTCGCTGGAGGGAGCTGCGTGGCACACACCCAGATGTGTTCCATCGGGTTCAGATCTGGTCAGTCGTGGGGCCAGCACATCAATTGGAGCTCGTTAATATGTTCCTCGAACCACTCCACCAGCTTCCTGGTCTTGTGACGTGGTGCATTATCTCGTTGCAAAATGCCATTGCCGTCAGGAAACACGGTCGTCACGAAGGGGTGTGCGTGACCCGCAGCCACTGAGCGACACTCCTCGGCCATCACGGTGCCACTGGAGCCACGGTAGAGTTCTCCAGAGCGTAACGCAGCCGCAGGCGCTGCGCGCATGCTAGACGACGGATTCGGGCCCTCGCATCGGCACCACGAAGCAGGTATCGGGATTCGTCACACCGTGCAACGCTCTGCCAATGCCACTGCTGATGGCCACGTGCCCATTTCAGACGTAGTTGTGTTAACACTGTGACATGCAGGGGTCACGTGTTCCGATACACTTGTGCAGTCTGATGTTAGATTTGCCACAGTTCGCCGCTTGTCCCCTTTTACCTGTCCGCCCATTCCGAGATGTCCGATACCTGTAATTCCACAACGTGTGGAATGTGGTCTCACCTTGCTCTCGCCAAGTGCTGAAGACGCCAACTACACAACTCCTCCAACACTCTCTGACGAGTCCCGCAGTTTCCGAAACGCTCGACCCTCCGCGCCACCACAACCTGGCCCCGGCCAGACTCACGCAGTTCGCGCGCCTTCCCCATTCTATACACGGGCAAGACACTCACTAATACTACACGAACCGTGCGTGTGTCTGACTAGCAGTCATTCCTCGGCACCTCAGGTTTTATGTCAAAATATTATCGTAAGCTTTACGTATTGGAATCTCGAGAAAATTCACGTACGTAATCCTGTGCTTAGGATGACGACTTATTTCCAGTGTCCATACCCCAAGTGTGTCAGACAGTTGTCCGTTAATTTAAGTTCAAAAACTGTACATGAATTGCGTGCGCCATGATCCTCGTTGCTGCGTGTCGCTTTGCTTTGCAAAACTATTTGTATTTAGGTATCGTGGCGTTCGCAGCCTGCACATTGGGTAGGTGCGTTCTATTGATCGTGTCCCTTGCTATGTCGCATATCGCGATAAATTGTGGGTACTCAAAACGATGTTCGATTGGTTCTCCTGATTACAGCTTCCACATGCGGCCGACCATTTTACTGGATTCCCTATTTTCCGGTTTATCACTTTTACCGAGTCGACCTGGCGCCATCTGTTATTATTTTCATCGCTAAATTTTCCCACACGGTTTTCCAGTTGTGCTCCGGTAATCACAGCGCCCATTCTTAGGGACTGGTATTCCTTTGTGAGTTGTGGCCATTTTGCAAAGTTTTCCTTGTGTTAGGACGTCTGCTGGTATGTAACTCTTACTGAGACAATAATTTCGGACCGTGTTTACGTAGTGCGAGGTGTTCCAGTAGGAACCGGTGCTGGCTGCGATGCCGGCCGGCCGAGTGCGGCCCGCCCTCTGCTACGCTTCTACTTCGGTTCACGAGCAGCAGTGCTGCGCACTTTGCGTGCAGACGAAGGCGCACGTCTGCAGAGAAACCTAAAAAATCCCACCCCTTCACGTAAACCAAGATATCGCTTCCTGTGTAGCCATTCCTATTTTTTTGGGCCCCCCTCCTACTTTTTGGGCACCGGGAGGACTTGATCCAACTACCATGCTTTTGCCAGTATTTGTGTGACGTCTGAATTTTCCTATCGTAGCTACATTTCTATCTGCGTGGATTTTGGCTACCGCTCTTATTTTAATAGTGTCGTGCGTTATCTGTCATAATGACACTTAAGCACTTGCTGTTGATCTTTAGCAACAAACCAATTGCGCTGTATATTCCGCTTATGATTTTCAGTTGGCGAAAGACAAAACATTGGGCTTAACAATTGCATGTTTGATTTTTTTGTACCGTCGGAGGAAATTATATAAAATGTGAATATCCCAATTCATCGGCGTAAGCTCTGCATATGAACCGTTCACTTCTTATTGAAACTCCTTGACACTCAAACATATTATGGTACGAAGGATAGGTAAGGAGCAACCTTGCCTGACCGATCTGTAAATGGGAATTTTCTTACTTAGTCTACCGTCAATAACGATTTGTGACGCACCAATGCCCAAAATATTCTGAACTGCATTCGTGAACTTGCTGCCAAAGACCATTTTGATCATGACATTTCCAGGTAGTTATGACTAATCCTACCGAAAGTATTTTTAGTCTATTAATAAATCCGCTGCTTTCCCTAACATGTCGGTCTTTGTGTACGAAATAAATATTTGCTAGTAAAGAGTCGAATATCTTTTTGTCCAGAAGCGCACATCTCATTCGGACTAATCACTTATTTTATTGTTTACTTTAATCTCCTACCAAGGCACGGAATGATTAGCAACAGTCAACGCTGAGTAATGGTATCGGACGTAGATTCTAGATTTGGTGTTACCTTAGCTTTTGGTATCCTCTTCGAAATTCTTCCGGTAGTCGGCACAATTACGGACTTCATTAGCGATGGTTCAAATGGCTCTGAGCACTATGGGACTTAACAGCTGAGGTCATCAGTCCCCTAGAACTTAGAACTACTTAAACCTAACTAACCTAAGGACATTACACACATCCATGCCAGAGGCAGGATTAGAACCTGCGACCGTAGCAGTCGTGCGGTTCCGGACTGAAGAGCCTAGAACCGCTCGGCCACCGCGGCCGGCCAATATCTAGTAAAATTTCCCCTAAAATATTACAGCCTTTCGCATAAAACTCAGTAGGAACACCTGGAGATTTTCCTTTAGAACTCACTTTCACTGCCTCCTCAATGTCATTTAAAATGAAAGCCTCGTTAAGATGCGTCCCTCGTAAACATGTGAGGTGTTCCCTTGTGCGTCCGACCATGCCTCGTACGGATGTGAAGAAAACTGTTCACTGCGGATGGTTGATGTCGCTTTCCTTGAACAGGTTTGTAACGTGGATGGTGATTTCGGTTTTGAGTTCATGCTCATCAGTAGTTTTCTGGCCGTTAACTTTCTCCACGTCCTCATAAAGCAACTCCTGCCCCTCTCCCGTTCAATGTCTGAGCAGCACACTGTCACAGATGTTTCCACCTCGCCACCTGGCGGGTGACTTCTTATCCATTTTCTCTCGGAGGTCACATATAATTTTTACCTCAATGTTGTCTCATTTTCGGAAGTAAGTTCGTCATGACCGTCAGTATGACTCGGTTCTGTCGGGGTTCAAAATTCGCCGCTTCAAGACGGTAACTGTAAACCAGTGATTTACGTTCATTATACTTGTCTCGAAGAGGTTTCTTATGATTACCACTAATTACACAGTTAAAATCGCCACCGATGACAAGTTTGTTATTATTTCTTCGAAGTAACTGGCAAAGTTCTTGACCGAAGAAACGGCTTTAATTAGATTTGTTTTCACTACCGGATGGAGGGTAAACGTTCACTAATGTTGGGGCATGAATGTAACAAACGACACCGTGTCCACTCGGTGAAAGCTCTACCTCTTTACTTCAGTGTCACCAAGTATTACAATGGCGGTCGAGGTTAGAAACTACTGTGAAGGCGACAATTTGATTGACTGCTCCGATTGTGACTTCTTGTACTAATGCTATATCACATCTGACCTCCCTCAACAAGTTTTTAAGGGCCGCTATCTTAGTTGCATTGGATACCTTATTTATGTTAAGAGTGAGAATATTGCACCTAATGGTGGCTATGCCGACGTGTCATTGTCTACAGTACCCTCCACACTCGAACTGTATTACGAATGGTGTGGAGATCAGGTGCTTGTACAGGTTTCTTAGCATATCGGTCTTCAGAATTCGTTTTCCCTTTTACCTGATGGGAATCTTGATTCTTAAGTTTGCCTGATAGAATTCGACTTGATTCCCTAGCAGACTGTTCGTGGGTAACATCTTTAATTTGACGTGGTTCTGTAACAGGTCGTTCGAGTGTATCATCTTTAATTTCAGAGGGCGCAGGGACTTCCCCGCGTTTCCGCCTTTTTCTGTGCGGATTCTCTGCTGCACTTCCGACGCCCGGGGCACGTCAGTTTCACAAGTACGCCACCCTGTGTCTGCGGGATCGGTGCGTCACAATACGTCTTACTGTGCTCAGTGTTTCCCTTTTTCTTTTCAACTTTAACATTAGATTTTGTTTCTCTGGATGTACCTTTGGCTCTGGAGTGAGTTTCTGTAACGTTCGCAGCCACTGATGGGCTCTGTATTGAGGCTCGTGTGGTTTGTTCACTCGCTGCTCCTGGTTTCTCAAGCTCCGTTACCATATCGTGCCTCGTGCACTATAGCCAGTATGCATTACATTATCGTTTCTGCATCTAAATACATACTCCGCAGTCCACCATACGGTGCATGGCGGAGGGTACCTCGTACCACAACTAGCATCTTCTCTCCTTGTTCCATTACCGCCGGCCGGAGTGGCCGTGCGGTTCTAGGCGCTACAGTCTCGAGCCGAGCGACCGCTTCGGTCGCAGGTTCCAATCCTGCCTCGGGCATGGATGTGTGTGATGTCCTTAGGTTAGTTAGGTTTAAGTAGTTCTAAGTTCTAGGGGACTGATGACCTCAGAGCCATTTGAACCATTTGTTCCACTCCTAAACAGAACGAGGGAAAATGACTGCCTATATGTCTCTGTACGAGCCCTAATCTCTCTTATGTTATCTTTGTGGTCTTTCCGCGAAATATAAGTTGGCGGCAGTAAAATTGTACTGCAGTCAGCTTCAAATGCTGGTTCTCTAAATTTCCTCAGTAGCGATTCACGAAAAGAACGCCTCCTTTCCTCCAGAGACTCCCGCCCGAGTTCCTGAAGCATTTCCGCAACACTCGCGTGATGATCAAACCTACCAGTAACAAATCTAGCAGCCCGCCTCTGAACTGCTTCTATGTCCTCCCTCAATCCGACCTGATAGGGATCCCAAACGCTCGAGCAGTACTCAAGAATAGGTCGTATTAATGTTTTATAAGCGGTCTCCTTTACAGATGAACCACATCTTCTCAAAATTCTACCAATGAACCGAAGACGATTATTCGCCTTCCCCACAACTGCCATTACATGCTTGTCCCACTTCATATCGCTCTGCAATGGTGCGCCCAAATATTTAATCGACGTGACTGTGTCAAGCGCTACACTACAAATGGAGTATTCAAACGTTACGGCATTCTTTTTCCTATTCATCTGCATCAATCTGCATTTATCTATATTTAAAGTTAGCTGCCATTCTTTACACCAATCACAAATCCTGTCTTGTATCCCCCTACAGTCACTCAACGACCACACCTTCCCGTACACCACAGCATCACCAGCAAACAGCCGCACATTGCTATCCACCTATCCAAAAGATCATTTATGTAGATAGAAAACAACAGCGGACCTACCACACTTCCCTGGGCCACTCCAGATGATACCCTCACCTCCGATGAACACTCACCATCGAGGACAACGTACTGGGTTCTATTACTTAAGAAGTCTTCGAGCCACTCACATACTTGGGAACCAATCCCATATGCTCGTACCTTAGTTAGGAGTCTGCAGTGGGGCACCGAGTCAAACGCTTTCGGGAAGTCAAGGAATATGGCATCCGTCTGATACCCTTCATCCACGGTTCGCAAGATATCATGTGAAAAAAGGGCGAGTTGCGTTTCGCAGGAGCGATGCTTTCTGAAGCCGTCAGCAGCCGCACGCGTACTCTTTCCAGAACAACCAGTACGCAGGTGGTCAGTAGAATGACAAATGAAACACGTCTGCGGCTGCCCGATGCACGTTACGAAAGCTCGGTTTTGCGCAGTTAATACGTGAGACGGAACGTATATTTTTAGTTCGATTCGAACGCTTCGTACAGCACTGTCGGTTTGACATGGCCAAGTACCAGACCATTTATCATTTTGAGTTTTCAAAACGGTGCCGCACTGTCTAAGGTTCCACGCTGTTATCCCATTTGGGCATTGAAAACATGCATTACAAACTTTTATATTTTGGATTCCACAACCTGGATGCACTACAGCAACATTACTAGCAGATCCATTTTTAAGGTGCTTGAATCTCCTAGAACTGCCACCTGCAGTCACGAGTTTGTCACAGTTTTCAACACTTTCGGATTTTTCTTTTACTATTTTATCTTATATTCTTTGTAATAGGTTCTAACAAACCCAATGTAAGCCCTTTATTTCGTCGGTGCATTACTCTGCTTCTGTCATATATTGCCTATGTGTGGGACGCTCCATATACATTCGTTTTTGTCTTTTTATTCTGTGGTGTGCTTCGTGTATGGGCCTTTCTTCACTTTCTCTAGGCCTGCATCAATCATGAAAGCAGTATAATCGTTGCCAACAGCAATCTGTTTCACTACGTTTCAGTTCTTGTTGTATGTTTTCTTGGTTCAAATGAATTTTAGTTTGCCTATGTAGGGTTGTTCTATAGGCTGCCTGTTTATAGATGTTTGAGTGACATGAGGTTGCAGTGATTGTGCTCTTGGTCATTGTATTTTTCCTATAATACACTCTGTTGAATACGTGGAGGTTAAAAAAAGGGAGGCGGCGATGCAGAATGACGCCGAATGTCGTCTTGAAGTCAAAGTGTCCGGCGCCGGCCGCCATCTTAAATAGCCCGAAGCATTACCAGAATACTGACACTTGCTGGCAGATTAAAACTGTGTGCCGGACCGACACTCGAACTCGGGACCTTTTCCTTTCGCGGGCAAGTGCTCTACCAACTGAGCTACGCAATCACGACTCATGCCCCGTCCTCAGAGCTTTACTTCTGCCTGTACCTCGTCTCCTACTTTGGAAACTTTACAGAAGCTCTTCTGCGAACCTGCAGAACTAGCACTCCTGAAAAAAATGACTTTTTGCGGAGACATGGCTTAGCCACAACCTGGGGGATGTTTCCAGAATGAGATTTTCACTCTGCAGCGGAGTGTGCCCTGATATGAAACTTCCTGGCAGATTAAAACTGTGTGCTGGGCCGAGACTCGAAATCGGAAACTTTGCCTTTCGCGGGCAAGTGCTCTACCATCTGAGCTACCCAAGCACGACTCACGCCTCGTCCTCAGAGCTTTACTTCTGCCAGTACCTCGTCTCCTACCTTCCAAACTTTACAGAAGCTCTCCTGCGAACCTGCAGAACTAGCACTCCTGAAAGAAAGGATATTGCGGAGACATGGCTTAGCCACAGCCTGGAGGATGTTTTCAGAATGAGATTTTCACTCTGCAGCTGAGTGTGCGCTGATATGAAACTTCCTGGCAGATTAAAACTGTGTGCCCGACCGGGATTCTAGCCGGCCTGAGTGGCCGTGCGGTTCTAGGCGCTGCAGTCTGGAACCGAGCGACCGCTACGGTCGCAGGTTCGAATCCTGCCTCGGGCATGGATGTGTGTGATGTCCTTAGGTTAGTTAGGTTTGATTAGTGCTAAGTTCTAGGCGACTGATGACCTCAGAAGTTAAGTCGCACAGTGCTCAGAGCGAGCACGAGACTCGAACTCGGGACCTTTGCCTTTCGCGGGCAAGTGCTCTACCAACTGAGCTACCCAAGCACGATTGACGCCCCGTCGTCACAGACCTACCTCTAAGGGAAGGTCCCCAATTCTAAGCTAAGAAGGGAAAGAAGAACCACCTGTATGAATATTAAGAGCTCAGATGGTAAACCAGCAAAGAAAGGAAAGCAGGAAGGTAGAAGGTGTACTTGAGGGCAATGTTATGGAAATGGAAGAGGACGTAGATGAAGATGAGATGGAAGACATGATACTGCGTGAAGAATTGACAGAGCACTGAAAGACCTTAGTAGAAACAAGGCCCTGGTAGTGGACAACATACTACTGATAGCCTTGAGAGAGCCAGCCAAGGCCAAACTCCTCCATCTCGTGGGCTAGATGTACGAGACAGGCGAAATACCATCAGACTTCAAGAAGAATATAATAATTCCAATCCCCAAGAAAGCAAGTGTCGACAGGTGCGACAATTACCGAACGGTCAGTTTAAGAAGCAAAATACTAACGCGAATTCTTTACAGACGAATGGAAAAACTCGTAGAAGCTGACCTCGGGGAAGACCAGTTTGGATTCCGTAGAAATGTTGCAACACGCGAGGCAGAACTGACCCTACGACATATCTTAGATGATAGGTTAGGGAAAGGCAAACGTACGTTTCTAGCATTTGTAGACTTGGAGAAAGCATTTGTAGACTTGGAGAAAGCTTTTGACAATGTTTAATACTCTCTTCAAAAGCTGAAGGTGGCAGGGGTAAAATACAACGAGCGGCAGTTATAAGAGTCGAGGGGCACGAAAGCAATTATGTGAGGCCTGATTTTGGAAACCTTCAAATTTATCACGCATTTATGACTTACGCAGCACCATTTGGCAACGAAGTCAGCCTACATTCGTGTACACAATAGTACGAGATTTGAACACTATGTGTTTTGTTTTGGGTGGAAGGAAAGCGTTTAACACTCCCGTTATAAGAGTATGGGAGCCTTGGTACAATTAATGTAGTTATACATCAAAAAGACAGGTGGCGCTTACGCCGAGAGAGTTACGCACAGTAGCATATACAGCCAAAATATAAAAATTACATTACTATATTAGTGAAGCCCACAAACGGTATATATGTCAGAACTTTAAAATTAACAATAATGGCTCTTAAGACAGAATTACAAACCCTGGTCCACAATCCAGTTAATACACATTCGCAGGGAACCAACGTTTTAGAGCCAGACAAAATCACATAAGGGCCGATGTAGTGGCAGCCATACATCGTGAGAAAACCACATTACATAAAGGGTAGTGAGCTTAAAGCATTGAAAGTGCATCATAGCTTCCTGAGAAAATAGACCACTAAGGTTACCAGCATTAATGTTATACCATAAACAGGAGAGGTTTAAAGCCTTCGAAAAATTGTCTACAAGCAAGGTTCAACTGGTCGTTCAGTATATTACCGTTCTTGAGCTGTAGATGTTTAAAAATTTGTAACTCTTCCCACAGATCTAGTCTACGCCCTTTGACTTCTCTGTCTTCTAACTGTTTAGGCGTATGGCCGGCTATCAAGAGGTGTTCAGCAAAAGTAGAGCTGTGTATATTCGCTCCTTTTTTACCTAGTAGGTGTTCTTTATATCTTGTTTTCACAGCTCTGCCTGTTTGACCAATATAATATGAAGGACAGTTATTACAGGTTAGTTTGTAAACACCTGAATTGGAAAACCAATCGCTGGCAATCTCTACTGAATGTGCAAGATTTCTTTTTAAACTGTTATCTGTAGAGAAGGAGACGTTACAGTTATATTTTTTCCTAGAAGACGTTTAATCCTATACGATATATTACCCAAGAAAGGAATGGAAATAAATTTTTTAGCGTCTTTGCTATCAGTGGGGAGGTTGTTGCTCAAAGTCGAACAGTTTTGGGAAGTTTTTTTACTGAACAAGTAATCAATCATATTCTGATTGTACCCATTATTAGCCGCAATCGCTTTGATGACACTCAATTCCTTTTGTTGATCGGCAGGTGATAAAGGAGTAGTTACCATACGTTGAATTGCAGAATGAAAAAACGCCAGTTTATGAGCTTTTGGATGAGTTGAGTCAGCAGGGATGACATTATCTGAATACGTTTCCTTACGGAAGATAGTGAAATTGAAGGAACTATTCTGTATAGAAATTGTTAAATCGAGGAAGTGAAGTTCACCTTTTTCATTCTGAAGTTCTTTTGTGAAGGAAATCTTTTCATGTAAAACATTGAAAGTATTGAAGAGAAGCTCTAACTCATGATCAGTGCCATCAAAAGCAATGATAATGTCGTCAACATAACGTGCATAATAGCGGATGTTGTGGCGTAATTCTGAACTTGAATTGAAGAACCTTATTTCCAGGGCGTTGATAAAAACATCTGCTAAAATACCGGCGAGGGGGCTACCCATTGCTAAACCATCTGGTTGCACATACATTTTCCCATTGAACGTGAAATAATTGTATTTTAAAACGACCTTAAGCAAACCAATCAGTTCCGCAATCTGAATTTCACTTAGTTTTTTATGTTTTAGAAGATTCTTTTTTACAAGGGCTATGGTTTCATCGACCGGGACATTTGTATAAAGGCTGACGATGTCAAAGGAAACCAGCCTGGGGTCAGGTGTACATCTTACAGTTTGAATATTGTTAATTAATTCCTTACTATTTTTAACAGAAAAATTATTTTCAAATGTGAAAGCATCTTTAATTTTAAAATGGAGACGCCTAGCAAGTGTGTGATGTGGACTACCTATTCCATTCAGTACAGGGCGAATCGGGTGATTTTGTTTGTGCAGTTTAAACTAACTTCTGAGCACGGGTGGTTTTGGGTTCATATTTATAAGCCCTTTCTTTTGGAAGTTATTGAACAGGTTGACAAAACTAGCTAAAGTACGCCGGATTTCATTTTGCAATTCCGCGGTTGGATCTACGGTAACCTCAGTGATGTCATTTTCCTCAAAAAACTTTACAGTCTTTTCTATAAATTCATTTTTATAAGCCACGACAGCGGTGTCCCCTTTGTCCCTCTTAGTGACTAAGGCGTCGTGTTCTCTAAGCTTACGATTAATGCTTTTTACTATACTATATTCGCCCAACTGCCCATTAGAAAGTAATTTAATTTCTTTTTCTATTATGTTATTACATTCATAGGCACATTTGACTTGCTCGGTTTTCTCTAATTTCAGGGATTCCAAACCGATTTTAAGATCTACAATAAGATTACGGATAACTGGATATTTATCGAGTTGAGCAGGCAAATTATATTTAAGGCCTTTACATAACAAGTCATTCTCAGCCTGCGTAAAAGTAATATTAGTTTTATTCAGTATTCTTTCGTAAAATTGATGTTTGACACTATTGACTGCTATATTAACATTTTTACTTGTGGTCCTATTACTAAACTTTAACAACTTTCTTTCATGTCTGGCCTTGATTTCTTCTTTACGATTAAAGAGCCATTCATTAATACTATTCCACAGGTGGTCAATTTGGAAATTACAAAGATCTTTAAAAGCTTTAGTTACAAATAGGAACACCTATTAGGTAAAAAAGGAGCGAATATACACAGCTCTACTTTTGCTGAACACCTCTTGATAGCCGGCCATACGCCTAAACAGTTAGAAGACAGAGAAGTCAAAGGGCGTAGACTAGATCTGTGGGAAGAGTTACAAATTTTTAAACATCTACAGCTCAAGAACGGTAATATACTGAACGACCAGTTGAACCTTGCTTGTAGACAATTTTTCGAAGGCTCTAAACCTCTACTGTTTATGGTATAACATTAATGCTGGTAACCTTAGTGGTCTATTTTCTCAGGAAGCTATGATGCACTTTCAATGCTTTAAGCTCACTACCCTTTATGTAATGTGGTTTTCTCACGATGTATGGCTGCCACTACATCGGCCCTTATGTGATTTTGTCTGGCTCTAAAACGTTGGTTCCCTGCGAATGTGTATTAACTGGATTGTGGACCAGGGTTCGTAATTCTGTCTTAAGAGTGAATTTTAAAGTTCTGACATATATACCGTTTGTGGGCTTCGCTAATATAGTAATGTAATTTTTATATTTTGGCTGTATATGCCACTGTGCGTAACTCTCTCCGCGTAAGCGCCACCTGCCTTTTTGATGTATAACTACATTAATTGTACCAAGGCTCCCATACTGTTATAACGGGAGTGTTAAACGCTTTCCTTCTTTTTATTGTTACTTTATCCAAGGACGTTATTAATACTGATAATTTACACGTTGCCTTTGTACGCCAATTGGCACGTGGTTCGCGCCACGAGCGCCACCTGCCCTGGTCGCAGAGTAACTACGCTGGCCGATTACGCTCAGTCGGTTGTGAGCTCTGCAAGATCCATGTACTAATTTATATTTACGTGACAAACCCTATTTCTAGGGCTATATTTTAATTTCGACAAATGGATCTATGCCGACATTTGTAAAAAAGGCGATGGTACATTAGTCCTTACTAATGTAAAATTGTAAGTACCAGTCGTCGTTCTCATATTTCTGTAATGCAAGAGCTCTCTAATTTATGTTAAAATCTATTCTTGACTTAAGTTTCATACCTTTCTAATGTAAGCTATGATGTTCATTGTCCTTAGGCCACCTTCTGAAGAAGACAAATTTAATTTTGTTGAAACCTAGGTAAAGAATTCTTTATCCATTGCAACTGGTCGGCTGTTTATAATTTTATTATCATTAATTCTTAACTAAATGTTATTCTCCTATTTAGGTTACTACTGTTCTGAATTGCACACTCAACAGTTACTTTTATATTACGACAGTTTATATATATATATATGGGTGGTCCATTGATATTGATCGGGCCAAATACGAGGGTTATTCCAAAAGTAAGGTCCGATTGATTGCCACATTGAAACCATAGTGAACATCAGAAATGTTTTACTTGTAACAATTAGCTACACCTTTCAGCTACTTCTCTACGTAGTCGCCGTTCTGACTTAGACTTTTGTCATAGCGTTGTACCAACTTTTCAATAGCCTCATCATAGAAGGCAGCCGCCAGTGCTTTCCGCCAATTCTCCACGCTGGCCTACACCTCGTTGTCTGTGTCAAAATGTTGTCTTCAAAGACAGCGGTTCATGTGACCAGAGATGAAACTCAGGGGGAGACAATTGCGGACTGTATTGTGGGTAATCTAACATTTCCATTTGAAAACGATGCACGAGCATCTTCATTGCCCCTGCAGAATGCGGCTGAGAATTGTCGTGAAGACGAAACAGCACGACAGTTATGTAATGTTGGCTGCATAGCTTCAGGCGAAATTTCTCACCAGGCCCTCGTACTTGGCGGCAGACACTATTTTCTAGACATCTTTACGCACTCACTGCGAGCTCAGAAATGAGAAGAGCGACGTGATGCTAACTGGGGTTATACTAGAGACACTACCCAACACATCTGTGCAAAGCTTTATCGGATTTTCATAGTCGTTTCCATTTCGCGACCGATCGGACCTTACTTTTGGAATAACCCTCGTATCTCAAGAAATACGCATCAAACGAAAAAACTGCAAAGAACGAAACTCGTCTAGCTTGAAGGGGGAAACCAGATGGCGCTATGGTTGGCCCGCTAGATGGCGCTACCATAGGTCAAACGGATATCAACTGCGTTTTCTTAGATAGGAACCCCCATTTCTTATTACATATTCGTGTAGTACGTAAAGAAATATGAATGTTTTAGTTGGACCACTTTTTTTCGCTTTGTGATAGATGGCGCGCTAATAGTCACAAATATATAAGTACGTGGTATCAAGTAACATTCCGCCAGTGCGGACGGTATTTCCTTCGTGATACATTACCCGTGGTAAAATGGACCGTTTACCAATTGTGGAAAAGGTCGATATCGTGTTGATGTATGACTATTGTGATCAAACTGCCCAACGGGCGTGTGCTATGTATGCTGCTCGGTATCTTGGACGACATCGTCTAACTGTCCCGACCGTTAGCCGGATAGTTACGTTATTTAAGGAAACAGGAACTGTTCAGCGGCGTGTGAAGCGTCTACCACGACCTGCAAAAAATGATGATGCCCAAGGAGGTGTTTTAGCGGCTAATCCGCACATCAGTAGCAGACAAACTGCGCGAGAATCGGGAATCTCAAAAACGTCGGTGTTGAGAATGCTACATCAACATCGATTGCACCCGTACCATATTTCTGTGCACCAGGAATTGCATGGCGACCACTTTGAACGTCGTGTACAGTTCTGCCACTGGGCACAAGACAAATTACGGGACGACGACAGATGTTTTGCACGCGTTCTATTTAGTGACGAAGCGTCAGTCACCAACAGCGGTAACGTAAACCGGCATAATATGCACAATTGGGCAACGGAAAATCCACGATGGCTGCGATAAGTGAAACATCAGCGACTTTGGCGGGTTAATGTATGGTGCGCCATTATGGGTGGAAGGATAATTGGCCCCCATTTTATAGATGGCAGTCTAAATGGTGCAATGTATTCTGATTCCCTACGTAATGTTCTACCGATGTTACTACAAGATGCTTCACTGTATGACAGAATGGCGATGTACTTCCAACATGATGGATGTCCGGTACATAGCTCGCGTGCAGCTGAAGCGGTACTGAATAGCATATTTCATGACAGGTGGATTGGTCGTCGAAGCACCATACCATGACCCGCACGTTCACCGGATCTGACGTCCCCGGATTTCTTTCTGTGGGAAAAGTTGAAGGATATTTACTATCGTGATCCACCGACAACGGCTGACAACATCCGTCAGCGCATTGTCAACGTATGTGCGAACATTACGGAAGGCGAACTACTCGCTGTTGAGAGGAATGTCGTTACACATATTGCCAAATGCATTGAGGTTGACGGACATCATTTTGAGCATTTATTGCATTAATGTGGTATTTACAGGTAATCACGTTGTAAAAGCTTGCGTTCTGAGGTATATGTATCACATTGGATCAACCGAAATAAAATGTTCAAACGAACCTACGTCCTGTGTTTTGATGTAAAAAACCTACCTGTTACCAACTGTTCCTCTAAAATTGAGCCATATGTTTGTGACTGTTACAGCGCCATCTATCACATAGCGAAAAAAGTGGTCCAACTAAAACATTCATATTTCTTTACGTACTACACGAATATGTAATAAAAAATGGGGGTTCCTATTTAAAAAAAAAACGCAGTTGATATCCGTTTGACCTATGGCACCGCCATCTAGCGGGCCAACCATAGCGGCATCTGGTTTCCGCCTTCAAGCTAGACGAGTTTCGTTCTTTGTAGCTTCTTTGTTTGACGCTTATTTCGTGCGATATTTGGGCGGGTCACGACGAATGGAACATCCTGTATGAGGTGCAATGGAATAAGGCAATACGATACAAATCGAAAATTACCTTCTAACGTTTTATGCATATTACTCAGAAATAAACGATTGCCGACGTACCTTATTATGCCAAAGCGAGTCGTGCGGGTCATAGATACCCCTTGCGGCGCTGTATGCCTGAATTAAGACGATTAATGCCTCTTTGCTCCATTCCATTTTCACAATACTATACAGTTAACAGAAAAAATGCTTTCACAAAGAGTTGGTGTAAAGAAAGTCTACGGCAAAAAAATTGTTTTTTTTCTGCATTTATGAAAACCTACTTACAGAAAAAATGCAGACCCAAAACGAAAATCTGAACAATTACCAAATAACAAGCAGAAATCACTGCGGTAGCTCCTCCTGCGTATGCGCGAATTATCGCTGCCTGGTGCGTATACGCGGGTTGACGGCAGTTTACAACTGCTCTTTATTGTAGCGCGCGGGTAATG
Source organism: Schistocerca cancellata (assembly GCF_023864275.1). Classification (NCBI taxonomy): domain Eukaryota; kingdom Metazoa; phylum Arthropoda; class Insecta; order Orthoptera; family Acrididae; genus Schistocerca; species Schistocerca cancellata. The sequence continues at coordinate 12,215,909 of NC_064626.1, forward strand.
TGTGTGCTTCTTTTCCTAGTTTCACCCGTAGAACCGCTAGATGACTGTCGCGCTAGATCAATACCATTCGCGGCGGATGGTCGTGTTAATATCCTCGTACGGCGCTCCTTAATGTGACCGCGCCTGCACTTCGCCGTCGCCGCGGCCGTGACGTCACGCTGCCCCGCGCACCACCGTACAGCGCCTTCCAGACGAGGTACCACAGCCCAGAACGTCGAGTAGCCTCAAAAGCCGCGTGGTGGCAGAAGCACACAACACGTGCTGGGACCCCTGCACAGCGGGCACGATGACGAAGTGGTAGGTGGGGGGGCGACTCAGCAGCTCCCTCGTGGCTTCCACACCCGGCATATCTGCATAACGTCACCATTATTGTGCAATCGTTCGATACAAATGGCGACAACTGTCCCATTACAGCTTTGCCATCACGAAGACGCGGTAGTAGGAAAGAACTGGCGGTTGATGAAATTTCCAGAAGGCAAAGTAACGATTTTTGAATTATTGTGTTTTTCCTATGTTTTTTATTGCCGGCAGGGAATTATGATAGAAAGTTCAAATTTGGTAAAAACATCTAATATAGCAAAACCTTTAACTTGCTTTTACTCTTCTCTGTGTGCAATTTGAAATGAATAAGTCTAACAGAAACTAGAGGATACACATATTTTCGTGAAATCTGTAAACATTAACTACCCTCTGATTGGCACTGACAATTATTCTAAAATTTTAATACGTTGTAGAGTGAAGAAGTTAACGATATGGCGAGGCTATCCTTAAACAGTTGTGCCACGATCCACGTCTGAAGGGTTCTCTGGGAGCTCGCAAGCGTTAGTGCCAAGTCGTTGAAAAGTTCCATCAGTTGCTACACAGGGCGATACGCTTTACTGGGCTTCAAATGGTTCAAATGGCTCTGAGAACTATGGGACTTAACTTCTAAGGTCATCAGTCCCCTAGAACTTAGAACTACTGCCGGCCGGAGTGGCCGTGCGGTTCTAGGCGCTACAGTCTGGAACCGAGCGACCGATACGGTCGCAGGTTCGATAGAACTACTGCCGGCCGGAGGTTCTAGGCACTACAGTCTGGAAACGAGCGACCCCTACGGTCGCAGGTTGGAATCCTGCCTCGGGCATGGATGTGTGTGATGTGCTTAGGTTAGTTAGGTTTAATTAGTTCTAAGTTCTAGGCGACTGATGACCTCAGAAGTTAAGTCGCATAGTGCTCAGAGCCATTTGAACCATTTTTAGAACTACTTAAACCTACTAACCTAAGGACATCACACACATCCATACCCGAGGCAGGATTCGAACCTGCGACCGTAGCGGTCGCGCGGTTCCGGACTGTAGTGCCTAGAACCGCTTGGCCACCCCGGCCGGCTGCTGGGCTTCACTCACGGAAAGATCATCTTCCGCCAAAAGAACTGTGTGACGGCTGAAGCGTCACGAATAGGAAGGCAGGGATCGACTGTAGTGGCGTGGAGAGGAAGGGTGTGTGTGTGTGTGTGTGTGTGTGTGTGTGTGTGTGTGGGTGGGTGGGTGGGTGGCAGAGCGCGGCGGCCGGCGCCTGCAGGCTCTCTGCAGCCCTGCTGCACTCTGCACCTGCACCGGACACGGATTCTGCGAAACATCTCGTAAGAGTCGAGTAAATGTTTTTATTGTCTGGCTTGCGTACGGCTGTCCCTGTTACAAACTGCGTGCCAGCCGGACTGTTTTGTGTGTCACGAACAAAGGCTACAGTAGCTGATTGGGCGAGTTAAACGACTGGACTTTACCAGCGGCACGTACCGAGCGAATTTTCGTGTCATGCAAAACGCGTTATCTCTGAGCTCTGAAAGACTAATATTAGGAAGGGATATTTTTACTGTTCTAGTTTCACGCGACCTAGTGTTTATGACGTCTGCGTCGTGAACTACGTTTCGTACAGTGATATTATTCTGCACCTACATTCAGTGACCTGTGAAGATACCGTCTGCAATGTCTGTCGCGAATCGAATTAGTAGTGAAGGAGTAAAAAATTAAAACGTCGTGTTGGAAGGTGCTAAGTGCTCTCATTACCAGATAATGGATGATGAAAATAGGGGCCTCTGTGCGCCGTCAGTTGGCGCTGCCTCGACATAACCGCACGGTTTCTAGCTGTACTCCTCGTCTTATTGTGTCAAACTCTAAACACAAGCGCATGCCTTTAAACGAGTACATTGTCAAAGCATTTTCAATTTTTAAATTCGGTCAGTGTTAACACGTAACATTGAAAATCAAATTTCTGATGGTGCTCGAAGCTGTCAGACAGACGGCGGAGGCGAAGCCGTGCCGAGTGGCTCTGGACGATAAACTCCAAATGAACATTTTACACACATCAAAAAAAGTTTTGCATCACCTCGGTTCCGAATGTTCCGGAACCTGTACAGAAGATTGCAATAGAGATCAACATAAACATCATTTCCGCCATTTTTGTTGCTCATAAAAACCACACATTGCACGTTGTATCGCCATACACTGAGACCTTCAGAGGTGGTGGTCCAGATTGCTGTACACACCGGTACGCAGTAGCATGTCCTATTGCATTGATGCATGCCTGTATTCGTCGTGGTATACTATCCACAAGTTCATCGAGGCACTGTTGGTCCAGACTCTCCCACTCCTCAACGGCGATTCGGCGCAGATCCCTGACGGTGGTTGGTGGGTCATGTTGTCCATAAACAGCCCTTTTCAATCCCAGGCAATTTCGATAGGATTCTTGTCTAGAGAACATGGTGGCCACTCTAGTCCAGCGACGTCGTTGTCCTGTAGGAAGTCATTCACAAGATGTGCACGATGGGGACGCGAATTGTCATCCGTGAAGAAGAAATGCCTCGCCAATATGCTGCCGATATGGTTGCACTATCGGTCGGAGGATGGCATTCACGTATCGTACGGCAGTTACAGTGCCTTCCGTGACCACCAGCGGTGTACGTAGGTCCCATATAATGCCATCCCAAAACATCAGGGAACCTCCACCTTGCTGCACTCGCTGGACAGTGTGTCTAAGGAGTTCAGCCTGACCGGGTTGCCTCCAAACACGTCTCTGACGATTGTCTGCTTGGATGCATATGCGACACTCATCAGTGAAGAGAAAAAGAACGTGATGCCAATGCTGAGCGGTCCATTCGTCACGTTGGGCCCATCTGTACCGCGCTGCATGGTGTCGTGATTGCAAAGATGGACCTGGCCGTGGACGTCGGGAGTGAAGTTGCGCATCATGCAGCCTATTGAGCACAGTTTGAGTCGCGACACGACTTCCTGTGGCTGTACGGAAATCATTATTCAACATGTTGGCATTGCTGTCTGTCAGGGTTCCTCCGAGCCGTAATCTGTAGGTAGCGGTCATCCACTGCTGTAGTAGCCCTTGGGCGGCCTGAGCGAGCGACGTCATCGAGGGTCCCTGGCTCTCTGTATCTCTTCCATGTCCGAACAACATCGCTTTGGTTCATTCCGAGACACTTGCCTTGTTGACAGCCCTTGCTGGCACAAAGTAACAACGCGGACGGGATGGAACCGCGGTGCTGACCGTCTGGGCACGGTTGATGTACGGACAGCACGAGCCGTGTACCTCCTTCCTGGTGGAGTGACGAACTGATCGGCTGTCGGACCCCCTCCGTCTAGTAGGCGCTGCTCATGCACGGTCGTTTACATCTTTGTGCGGGTTTACTAACATCTCTGAACACTCAGAGGGACTGTGTGTGTGATACAATGTCAACACTTAACGTGTAGGTGTATGTCGGATTTTAAGAAATTGGAATATCTTTACGTTTTTTGTTCAAAATCACCAGAAGTATAACCCCTCACTCTGTTCCTGTCTGACGGTATAGTCAGTATTTGCGTCCATCGTAGTCCAGAGTCGCTGTAACAAAAAAGTTACTCATTTCAGGCAAGCGACCTGAGAGACAGCTACGGTGGACCGTCGTACGGGGACAGCTTCCATTTCAGAACCTACGAAGTGTCACTTGCCGACTGTACGCGCTGTCACTGTACACTGGAAAGCAACGGTTAATGTCGTAGCGGGGGAGCGATTAGGTAGCTCCGAACAACAGTAGGCAGAAGGAGACTGCTTATAAAACACTAATACGACCTATTCTTGAGTACTGCTCGAGCGTTTGGGATCCCTATGACGTCTGATTGAGGGAGGGCATAGAAGCAGTTCAGAGGCGGCTGCTAGATTTGTTACTGGTAGGTTTGATCATCACGCGAGTGTTACGGAAATGCTTCAGGAACTCGGGTGGAAGTCTCTGGAGGAAAGGAGGCGTTCTGTTCGTGAATCGCTACTGAGGAGATTTAGAGAACCAGCATTTCAGGCTGACTGCAGTACAATTTAACTGCCGCCAACTTACATTTCGAGGAAAGCCCACAAAGATAAGATTAGAGAGATTAGGGCTCGTACAGAGGCATATAGGCAGTCATTTTTCCCTCGTTCTGTTTGGGAGTGGAACAGGGAGAGAGGATGCTAGTTGTGGTACGAGGTACCCACCGCCACGCACCGTATGGTGGATTGCGGAGTGTGCATGTAGATGTAGATGTAGAAGAGCTTGCACTTGAACAATTTATTGAAGTTTCAATTTATAAATGATGAAAAAGAATTCCCATTCCCCGGTACTGCGTGCTCGCAGTAGAGTACGAGACGTCGCTGCGCACGGCGGCCGTTTGCTCGCGTCCGTGGCTGCTGCACACGGGGCGGCGACACGCGCGTGCGTGCGTCGCGGCAGTACAGCACAGAGGCGGAGCTGCCGTCTGCACGCGGACGGTTCGTACGAAAACGTACCTGGCGTCATTACTGCCGCACTGCGGGGACGAACACAAGCTGAACGCGGAACTGTGCTTGCAGCTACACGCCCGGGACATTCCACTCCGGAAATCGAAAGGGAGTCGAGTGTTGCGAGGTGCACATTGTGGACAGTGGCGAGGTCAGCGGACGCCTGCCGGCACAGCGGCCGGATGCCTCCACCTAACGACCGAGGGCGGCGGCGCCTCCGTACAGCTGCCAGTCAGTGTGTGGAGCGTCCCCACAAGTCGACGGGGCCGTGTCTGTCGCACCCTGGACGACTGGAAAACCGCCGGCGCGGCCACGCACGTCCAGATATCAGCTGCTCAGAGCTGCCCGTAGAGTTCCGGTGTGGCGCGGACCCGAGGAAGCCGCGGGCCGAAGCTGTCGACGGGGCACTGTGCAAGTTGATGGTGGCTCCGTAGCGGCGGCGGCTGTGTTCGCGTGGAACGGACTCGCTCCTCTGGTACAACTGAGCCGATCGTGCACTGCGAAACGCTGTGTTCGGCTACGTGCAGACCTAGCGACGGTGGAATTTTTTCGGACGACAATGCGCCCGTGACAGGGCCACAATTGTTCGGGATCGGTTCGTAGAACATCTGGACAATTCGAGCGAATGGTCTGGCCACTCAGAGCGCCCGACACGAATTACGTCGAACATTTGTGGGACGTAGTCGACAGCTCAAAAAAATGGTTCAAATGGCTCTGAGCACTATGGGACTTAACTTCTGACGTCATCAATCCCCTAGAACTTAGAACTACTTATACCTAACTTAGCTAAGGACATCACACACATCCGTGCCCGAGGCAGGATTCGAAAGTGCGGCCGTAGCCGTCGCGCGGTTGCAGACTGAAGCGCCTAGAACGGCTCGGCCATCCCGGCCGGCTCGACACGTCAGTGGGTGCACAACATTCTGCACCGGCAACACTTCCGTGGCTCGGCGTTTCTGCAGAGAACTCGTGACGACCGGCCGAGTGGCCGGCACGGCCGGCTGCACGGGGGCTGCCACAGCACACGACGTCGGGACGCCCAGCTCACGACTCTGCGCCACCTCGGTGTATGCGGCAGGTCGGAGGTGACGGGCTGGTGCTTTCACGAACCTCCTAAATCGGCGTTTGTCGGAGGCTGTCGGGATAATTTTGGATTTTCCCACGACGACCGATGAAACCCGTTGCTGGGAAAGTTCTTATGGCGTTCCCGAGAAGCGATATAAGCGGGAAGAGGAAGTGCGCAGTGCAAATGCCTATATCCAGCTCCCGGTTCGAACTGGCTGAAAGGCCTAAATGTTACACGATTTCGTGAATCGGTCTGGAGATCGGGAAACGGACGCCGGTGCTAGAGCCCGCCGTGGCGTGGCCGCAGTGTACGGCACGCCTCGCGCCGTGCTGTCTGCTCCTCGACGCAGCTGCTTCTCCCTGCAGGGAGGAGAGAGGGATCGAGAAGGTGCCTTCGCGTGAGCCGTCGTGCGTTTTCAGACGAGTCGTTCGCACCTTCTAAGCGACTCTTGCCGTCTCGGGCAGTACAGACGCTCAATAGATGGGGACTCGATATTAGGTTGTGTAGCCAGGCAGCTCGGCGGAAAGTGAGATTTAGAAAAAGTTGTGAACACGAAAAGCACTCGAAAGTGCGAAACATAACGTACACCACATTTACGAAGCGTCTGGTACATCAGAATGACCACCCTACTGCCAGAAGAACGCTATTAAGCAGTTATAACGACTTGTACGTTTGCGAAGCACCCCGTGTGCCGGAATCACCTCCCTGCTGCCGTAAAAACGCCACTAAGCAGTACTCGTAACTCGTATATAGCTTATGCCCATCTACCACAGCCCAAAAAAGACCCAGTACAGTGATTTTAACTACAAGGTCTACCATCCTTATCACTCGAACAAATTATTTTTTCGAGTTATGATTTACGCCTAAAATTTGAGATAAACATTTTTGCCTACTTGTCGTTTCCAGTAATACTGTAATTTCTGACCGTAGATTTCGAAGTATATCGCGATTACGAAATCTTTGAGTGTCAGGAAACTACAGACTAGTTTTTCGGATTGAACTTATCAGCATCTCACAGTCCGTTTTTCCTGGGTCAGCATGTCGGCCGATTTGACCGAAGAGAACATGTTGTTGTTGTGGTCTTCAGTCCTGAGACTGGTTTGATGCAGCTCTCCATGCTACTCTATCCTGTGCAAGCTTCTTCATCTCCCAGTACCTACTACAACCTACAACCTTCTGAATCTGCTTAGTGTATTCATCTCTTGGTCTCCCTCTACGATTTTTACCCTCCACGCTGCCCTCCAATACTAAATTGGTGATTCCTTGATGCCTCAGAATATGTCCTACCAACCGATCCCTTCTTCTGGTCAAGTTGTGCCACAAACTTCTCTTCTCCCCAATCCTATTCAATACTTCCTCATTAGTTATGTGATCTACCCATCTAATCTTCAGCATTCTTCTGTAGCACCACATTTCGAAAGCTTCTATTCTCTTCTTGTCCAAACTATTTACCGTCCATGTTTCACTTCCATACATGGTTACACTCCATACAAATACTTTCAGAAAAGACTTCCTGACACTTAAATCTATACTCGATGTTAACAAATTTCTCTTCTTCAGAAACGCTTTCCTTGCCATTGCCAGTCTACATTTTATATCCTCTCTACTTCGACCATCATCAGTTATTTTGCTCCCCAAATAGCAAAACTCCTTTACTACTTTAAGTGTCTCATTTCCTAATCTAATTCCCTCAGCATCTCCCGACTTAATTCGACTACATTCCATTATCCTCGTTTTGCTTTTGTTGATTTTCATCTTATATCCTCCTTTCAAGACACCATCCATTCCATTCAACTGCTCTTGCAAGTCCTTTGCTGTCTCTGACAGAATTACAATGTCATCGGCGAACCTCAAGGTTTTTATTTCTTCTCCATGGATTTTAATACCTACTCCAAATTTTTCTTTTGTTTCCTTTACTGCTTGCTCAATATACAGATTGAATAACATCGGGGAGAGGCTACAACCCTGTCTCACTCCCTTCCCAACCACTGCTTCCCTTTCATGTCCCTCGACTCTTATAACTGCCATCTGCTTTCTGTACAAATTGTAAATAGCCTTTCGCTCCCTGTATTTTACCCCTGCCACCTTTAGAATTTGAAAGAGGGTATTCCAATCAACATTGTCAAAAGCTTTCTCTAAGTCTACAAATGCTAGAAATGTAGGTTTGCCTTTCCTTAATCTATTTTCTAAGATCAGTCGTAGGGTTAGTATTGCCTCACATGTTCCAATATTTCTGCGGAATCCAAACTGATCTTCCCCGAGGTCGGCTTCTACCAGTTTTTCCATTCGTCTGTAAAGAATTCGTGTTAGTATTTTGCAGCTGTGGCTTATTAAACTGATAGTTCGGTAATTTTCACATCTGTCAACACCCGCTCTCTTTGGGATTGGAATTATTATAATCGTCTTGAAGTCTGAGGGTATTTCGCCTGTTTCATACATCTTGCTCACCAGATGGTAGAGTTTTGTCAGGACTGGCTCTCCGAAGGCTGTCAGTAGTTCTAATGGAATGTCGTCTATTCCCGGGGCCTTGTTTCGACTCAGGTCTTTCAGTGCTCTGTCAAACTCTTCACGCAGTATCGTATCTCCCATTTCATCTTCATCTACATCCTCTTCCATTTCCATAATATTGTCCTCAAGTGCATCGCCCTTGTATAGACCCTCTATATACTCCTTCCACCTTTCTGCTTTCCCTTCTTTGCTTAGAACTGGGTTTCCATATGAGCACTTGATATTCATACAAGTGGTTCTCCTTTCTCCAAAGGTCTCTTTAATTTTCCTGTGGGTAGTATCTATCTTACCCCTAGTGTGGTAAGGCTCTACATCCTTACATTTGTCCTCTAGCCATCCATGCTTAGCCATTTTGCTCTTTCTGTCGATTTCATTTTTGTGACGTTTGTATTCCTTTTTGCCTGCTTCACTTATTGGATTTTTATATTTTCTCCTTTCATCAATTAAATTCAATATTTCTTCTGTTACCCAAGGATTTGTACTAGCCCTCGTCTTTTTACCTACTTGATCCTCTGCTGCCTTCACTACTTCATCCCTCAAAGCTACCCATTGTTCTTCTACTGTATTTCTTTCCCCCATTCCTGTCAATTGTTCTCTTATGCTCTCCCTGAAACTCTGTACAACCTCTGGTTCTTTCAGTTTATCCAGGTCCCATCTCCTTAAATTCCCACCTTTTCGCAGTTTGTTCAGTTTTAATCTACAGTTCATAACCAATGGATTGTGGTCAGAGTCCACATCTGGCCCTGGAAATGTCTTACAATTTAAAACCTGGTTCCTAAATCTCTGTCTTACCATTATATAATCTATCTGAAAGCTGTCAGTATCTCTAGGCTTCTTCGATGATTCTTGAACCAAGTGTTAGCTATGATTAAGTTATGCTCTGCGTAAAATTCTACCAGACGGCTTCGTCTTTTATTTCTCTTTTTACGAACAAAAATGCGTAGAAGACAGTCGAGGCTTTCTCAATACATCAGAATCTCTAAAAGAGTGAGCACTATGCGGTCTCGAGGATCGAATGGAGATCGCGTGGCAAGACATCCTGCGGCTCGGGAGCATCAGGCTTCAGCTCGCCCTCTGGAAAGCCCTACCGAAAGAGACGCACGACGTAGCCGTGATCCAGAGTGACGTTCATTACCTCGCAGCGGGAGATGTCACGTCACCTAGTGCTGCTGTCGTCCGTGTGGACCGGGGGCAGACAGTATTGAAATAAGAGAGTATATCGTAGCAGAAGAAAGCGAATGCAAGATGAATTTTCGGCTGTACGTTTCTGTGGAGTACCACAATGTAACAGAGTTAGAAAGTGTGAAACACACGACGGAAATGCGTTAAAGCTGGTATTATTTTTGTTATGTTACAGGTGCAGTAGCAAGGGAACAGCGGCACGGAAAAGGGGAGGGAGGGACGGAGAAAGAGAGACAGAAATGAGACAGAAATGAGACAGAGAGATGAGAGAGAGAGAGATAGAGAGAGTGTGTGTGTAAGCGTAGGTGCAGTGCGTAGGCGGGGCTGTGTGCTGCACAGCAGCCTGCTGTTTACACCACGTCACTGACCTGACGTGACCTGTCAGTTGTGGCTGCGGGCGCCGCTCCCACGGGCCGTATTTCTGCCGGAGTGCGGAACACGGCGGCCGCTGTTTCCCTGTAGCTGCAAAGCGAAACATTGCCGTTACCAAAAGGGACACGGGCGAGCTGGAGCTTCCCGCACGAGGCTGTCTTCCAGCTGTGCCCACTGTGTCTGGGTCCGCCGCGGCAGCCGCTGAGCGCGCTGTCAGCAGGTGAGTGCAGGCGGCGCCCGTGGCAGAGGGCCGGGTGTCACGTCACCCAGCTACCACCCCCCACACATTCACTTTTACAAAGCTCCGTATCACGCTAAACGCTGTAGTACAAGTTAGTGCTTACAATAAATTAAAAACAACAACATTCGGCGAACACCACACGAACACCGTACGCTTGGCGTAATTTCAAATGCGAAAAGATGTCCTATGACCGGCAACAGCGCCACTTGTTCCTCAAATCCAGCATGCGAGTTACTGTCTCACTGTTAACACCTGCACAGTTTAGAACGAAGCTGGAGTACCTCGATGTGTAACAGCAGGTACGCAAGCCGCGTTCTGGGGCACAGTACGCGAGTGATAACGCAGTCTTCATGACCTCCACCGCTGTCCAGTGACGGCGAACAAAACTCGGTCGACTGCGCTGCCTGTGTACGCCTCCCGCGACCGCACTATCGACTGGGTCAGCAACGCCGGCCGCGGTGGCCGGGAGGTTCGAGGCGCGACAACCTGGAACCGCGCGACTGCTACGGTCGCAAGTTCGAGTCCTGCCTCTGGCGTGGATGTGTGTGATGTCCTTAGGTTAGTTAGGTTTAAGTAGTTCTAACTTCTAGGGGACTGATGACCTCACATGTCAAGTACCATAGTGCTCAGAGCCATTTGAACCATTTGGTCAGCAACGCCAGCGCGAATCGTCCACCGGTTCCGCCAACGGCCGCACAAATTCGCTTTCCGATAGCAGCAGCCACCCACTACTATTCGCAAATACTAATACTTGTCAAATATTGATATTGGCAAGCACCCAGTAAGTATTTGTCAAATATAGTTGTGATACGATTGCTGTTATAACTGTTTTTCACCAACCAAACATTGATATTTTTGCAATTTTAAATGTCTGTAATTGTTTTTTCAGCAACCGATCGCAATTTTGCTTGCACGGGCGCGGCGTTAGAGCGAGCTGCGTCGCCAGCTCACCAGCGTTATGTCGGGCGTCCGCCAGCAAGCCACCTTTTGCACCTGTACGCAGTCCTGCGTGGGGCGGCTAGTTGAAAGAATGGATTAATATTTCCGTATGTCAGTCTGCCTGTCGCGATGGCACGAGAGCGGCAGCAGTGGTTCTACGTAGTGCTCAGTGGGATGGCTAGCTGAGAAAGTAATTATAAATGAGTGCTGCTCCACTGCATTTGTCTCTGATTGCACAATGTCAGTAGGGCTCCGCCGTTCGTCAATACTGTGGCAGCAACGACGAATTAACGGCTGCCGCCCTCTGGCCGGAGCCGGGGAGTGCCTTTAGATCTCCAAATACCTCCTCCTCCACTCTAGGAAAGAACGTGTAGCCAGTATCGCAATAAAAACGCTGATAAACTAGCAGCTCAGCACCACAAGACAGACAGAGTGTGGGACAGCCGCGGACGACAGAGGCGCGCCCAGCTGCTTGCTGCCCCTGCCCGCCACGGCGCTCCTACTCGTCCCACCCCCGCGCCACCGGCCGGCCGGCCAGCTGGCTGCAGCTGCACTGCACGGCACCCACAGTGCCGAGCACCAGCCGCCTCCAAACACTACTCCTACACTGTCACAAAAACTCCCTACTTCTCGACCGACGAACCACGACATGGAACGCCACTAGCGCAGCCTCGCCATGCTGTAAAGTACTTCAAAATCGAACGCATTTGCTGCAATATACCACACCATACCCATCAGTCCTGGTGATCTGGCAACGCAGTTTCTGTATCTTCATAACCACTCCCATGATAAGTGGACGTAGCTCGGTAGGTCAGCTAGTAGTAGTAGTAGTAGTAGTTGTTGTTCTTGTTGTTGTTGTTGTGCTCTTCACTCCAGGAATGGTTTCATGCACCTCTCGATGCCACTATATGCTGTGCAAGCTTCTTCATCTCCCAGTACCTACTACATCCTTTTGAATCTGCTTAGCGTATTCATCTCTTCCTCTCCCTCTACGATTTTTACCCTCCACGCTGCCCTCCAATACTAAATCGGTGATCCCTTAATACCTCAGAACATGTCCTACCAACCGATCCCTCCTTCTAGTCAAGTTGTCCCACAAATTCCTCTTTTCCCCAATTCTGTTCAGTACCTCCTCATTAGTTACGTGATCTGCCCATTCACATTTCGAAATCTTCTGTTCTCTTCTTGTCCAAACTATTTGTCGTCCATGTTTCACTTCCATACATGGCTACGCCCCATACAGATACTTTCAGAAAAGACTTCCTGCCACTTACATCTACACTCCATGTTAAGAAACTTCTCTTCTTCACAAACGCTTTCCTCGCCATTGCCAGTCTACATTTTATATCCTCTCTACTTCGAGCATCATCAGTTATTTTGCTCCCCAAATAGCAAAACTCATCTATTACTTTAAGTGTCTCATTTCCTAACCTAATTCCTAATCTAATACCCTCACCACCACCTGACTTCATTTGACTACATTCCATTCTCCACGTTTTCCTTTTGTTCTCTCCACCTTATATCTTCCTTTCAAGACACTCTCCATTCCGTTCAACTGCTCTTCCAGGTCTTTTCCTGTCTCTGACAGAATTACAATGTCATCGGCAAACCGTAAAGTTTTTATTTCTCCTCCTTGAATTTTAATTCTGCTCCAAATTTTTCTTTTGTTTCCTTTACTGCTTGCTCAATTTATAGATTGAATTAAATAGGGGATAGGCTACAACCCCGTCTCACTCTTTTCCCAACCACTGCTTCCCTTTCGTGCCCCTCTACTCTTATTACTGCCATCTGCTTTCTCCACAAATTGCCAGTATCCTTTCGCTGCCTCTATTCTACCCTACCCACCTTCAGAATTTGAAACAGAGTATTCCACTCAACATTGTGAAAAGCGTTCTTTAACTCAACAAATGCCAGAAGCGCATCTTCCAACATAAGTCGTAGGGTCAGTACTGCCTCGCGTGTTGCAACATTTCTACGGAATCCAGTATGATCTTCCTCGACGTCGGCTTCTACCTGTTCTTCCATTCTTCTCCAATCAATTCGTGTTACTACTTTGGAACCGTCACTTATTGAACTGATATTTCGGTAATTGTCACACCTGTCAGCACCTGCTTTCTTTGGAACTGGAATTATTATATTCTTTTTGAAGTCTGAGGGTATTTCGCCTGTCTCATACACCTTCCTCACCAGATAGCAGAGTTTTGTCAGGACTGGCTCTCCCAAGGCTGTCAGTAGTTACAGTAGAATGTTGTCTACTGCCGGGGCCTTGTTTCAACTTGAACCTTAACTGCTCGGTCAAACTATTCACGCAATATTATGTCTCCGATTTGATCTTCATTTGAGTCCTCCTCCATTTCCATAGTATTGCTCTCAAGTACATCGCCGTTGTATAGACCCTCTATATACTACTCCTACAACTCTGCTCTCCCTTCTTTCCTTATGAGTGGTCTTGTCTCACTGTATTTCTTTCTCTTGCTCTTGTCAATCGTTTCCTAATGCTCTCTCTGAAACGCTTTACAGCCTCTGTTTTTTTTAAATTTATCCAAGTACTATATCCTTAAATTCCTGCCATTTTGCACTTTCTTCAGTTTTAATCTACAGTTCATAGCAAATAAATTGTGGTCATAGTCCACATCTGCCCCTGGAAATGGCTTACAGGTTAAAACCTGGTTCCTAAATCTCTGTCTTACCATTTCATAATCTGTCTGAAACCTTCTAGTGTCTCCCGGTCTCTTCCACGTACACAACCTTCTTTCATGATTCTTAAAGCAAGTATTCGCTATGATTAAGTTGTGCTCTGTGCAAAATTCTACCAGGCGGCTTCCTCTTTCATTCCTCACCCCCCACTCCATATTCACTTACTACTTTTCCCTCTCTTCCTTTTCCTACTATCGAATTCCAGTGCCCCATGACTGTTAAAATTTCATCTCCCTTCACTATCCGAATAATTTTTTTTATTGCATCATACATTTCTTCAATTTCTTCGTCATCTGCGGAGGTGGTTGACACATAAAGTTGTACAACTGCGGTAGGCGTAGGCTTCGTGTCTATCTTCGCTACAGTAATGCGTTCACTATGCTGGTCGTAGTACCTCACCCGCGCTCCTGTTATTTTATTCATTAGTAAGCCTACTCCTACATTACTCTTATTTGATTTTGTATTTATAACCCTGTATTCACCTGACCAGAAGTCTTGTTCCTCCTGCCAACGGACTTTACTAATTCCCACTATATCTAACTTTCACCTATTCATTCCCTTTTCTTAAATTTTCTAACCTACCTGTCCGATTAAGGGACCTGACATTCTAACTATGGGGAACTATTTTACCTCCGGAATATTTTACCCGAGAGGACGCCAGCATCATTTAACCATACAGTAAAGCTGCATGCCCTCGGGAAACATTACCGTTGAAGTTTTCCTTGGTTTCAGCCGTTCTCAGTGCCAGCACAGCAAGGCTGTTTTGGTTTATGTTACAAGGCCAGATGACTCCATCATCCACAGTGTTGTCCCTGCAACTACTGAAAAGGCTGCTGCCCCTCTTCAGGAACCACACGTTTGTCTGGCCTCTCAACAGATACCCCTCCACTGTGGTTGCACCTACGGTACAGCCATCCGCAGCGCTGAGGCACGCAAGCTTCCCCACCAACGTGAAGGTCCACGGTTCATGGGAGCGGGGGGAGGGGAGCGAGTTGTTATTCTCCCTGGACGCCCAGTGGTACAGAAGCAGCAGTGTAGCGTCCCAGTAGAGCCGTACACTTGGGTGCAGAGTGGGCAGTGTGTTTGACCCTGTCCGAGGCTGTTTAACTACACCAGACAGCGACAAGGAGTACTTACAGTGTAGAGAACAGCTGCTCTGTGTTGGTAACTCGCCAGAGTGTTGGCGTATCGGCTCTTTAGAATATAAAAGGGGGCAGGAAAGCCAGAGCCGATCAGTCTTCTGCAGCAGTGGGAAGTGTCAACGCGGACTGCTCCAAAGTGCTCAACACTCGCCAGGTATTAGGGAGGAAGAAAAGACCGGCAGAGGAGCTCTTGGGCTGGGCGTTATTACTGGAGATCCTGGGAAATCTTGATGTCGACAGCATAAGTTACACCGAAAATGTGCGCTCCATAGCAAGAAGAATTTTAATGTGCTTACACCTATTACAGAACCGTCTTGCTCGTTAAAATGTGTGATGAAGTGAACTGTGAGGAGCCATTACAAAAGAGAGAGTCAGTAATGTAGGAGCGGGACACGTGCGGCTCACCTGCGAGACACGGTGTCAGGGGAGTGACAATGTGACGGCGAAAGGAATATTGGAAACAATCGGCAAGGAAGTACTGGAAAATATTTTATGTAACAAATTCATATATAAAATCACAAGCCCGGGAGTGAAGAAAGTTGTCTGTAACCGTGTTACAGATTTTATTAAGTGTGGAGACACGCGAAACGTTTACCTCTTCCTTGGCTAAAGAAAATGGATTACCAGGTTGGAGGCAACAACATATAGGTTTATTAAACATATTTCTCTCAATCCAGCACATTGTTGTGCAAAGTACCGTCAAATGTAGACATTGCTGAATTAGGCCTGGTTATTCTACAAATTGCCATTAAACACATCATGACTTTAAGCGCTGTTAATACGTTATCCTCACGAAAAAATAAACTGGAAGTGGACTGGAGTACACGTCTTGAACAACTGTTAAAAAGGATGAACATAAACCGCAATAGTAAAAAGACGAAGCTGTTGTAAATGTACGAACGACGTTTACATACGGCTTTAAACACAGTGTATGGAGAAATATGGTTACGACTGCGGAGTACAATATGTTAGTATTTACTGTAAACAGCGATGGTGAGTGGTGATATATTGGCGTCCTGGCTGAAAATGATGGTTTGGAGCACATTCACTATGTTGAAGGACACTATTCCTTCCTAGATCTGCTTAAAAAGGATGGTTGCATTGTACTGAAATAAGGAGAACTGGTGTGATACAGTTTGCAACAGAACATCCGTTTGTAGAGATTAAAACCAAAGGAACAACAATCTATAGTGGTAATTGCCTTGCAAAAGTTGTAAATTTGAAGTTCTATACGAAAATTCGACAAGAACGTGCAGCACAAGAGCTGATAGGGCACACGCAGGGAGATGTGGTATGTTAGGACAATAGTGTTACGCAGGAAGTGAGAGGAAAAATTTCACCTCCCTGAATACTCACGGCTAGAAGATTTTCAAGGAGGGACGGAACTAATTGTTGAAACCAGTTTACAGGAAAAAAATTGATATTTAATGAAATTCGAAAACGTACCTTGTTTGTACTTCTCAGTTACTGGCTACAGAAAGAATTAGAAGATTCCAATGCGGATATAAAGTATATGTTAAAAATTAAGCTGGATGTTGTTAACGCTACACTCAGCAGTACACAGGAAGAGTTGTTTCTGTGTGTAACTGTAAATGCTGAATTTAATAAAGATTTAGAACAAGAATATATTTTTTTCGTAACCTCTACCGCTGCCAAAAATGATCTATGTGTATGGAGAGGAGGAAGCTGCAGAAAAAAAAAGTGCAAGAAAGGTTTGTGTGTTGCTTTAAACACAGGCAGAGATTGGGATTTACTGTAAAATTGTTACGGCACATTCACGTAAGTTGGACTAGCGGTAGAAAAAAATGCAGGAATCGAGGTGTCGAACATCTATCAAGATAACGACCGTTTGTTTTCTGCAGTTTAAACAGGTGGAATAACAGCTTTTCAAGGCAGTTCGTTTTCAAAGATTGTGAAGCTTGAGTTGTGCACGAGGTGAGCGCGCAGGGCAGTCACCGAGCACGACGGACTCGCATCCACGTCCGCACACGGGAGCGCCCTGTAGGGCGACTCGTGGCGGCGGCCGGCAGCCGGGGCGCCGCGTGCTTTCAGTGCACAGCTGTGCGTCAGTTTGGTGTCGGGCGTACCTCGGCTGCAGCTTGCAGCTTCGGGGTCTCCAACCATACCGCCGGCAGTAATGGGCGTCGCCAGCGAGCGTACCGAAAGCTGCGGCACGTTGCGAATAGTCGCTACGTCCTACGCCCGAACGCTGGCGGAGAAAGGCCACTCTTAAGAGGGACAACGCAGCGCTCCCCGGACGCCTAACAGAGCACGCTTATAATAATGCCCCCTCGCCTCCCCCCCCCCCCATTCTGTCTGGATAAGTCTAATTTCTTTCTTTACCGTGAAGCAGCCTCATTACTGAAGGCCGGAATAACAACTGTGGAGAAATTACGTCCTAATTTACGCATCAGACCGAGGTGTGGTGTTGCGACTGTTACGAGAACCCCGACACTGTCATCTCGTCAAAATCGGTGGTTACGCTGATGGGCGCCTCTTCCGGAGGCAGGAAAATAAGGAGCATCGTTTACATCACTCGACCTCAACGAGACGACAACGAATCGCCAGGAAAGTGTAAGAGATTACAACCCCAACACTGTCCATAGTCACAAGTGACCAGCGGGACATCATCCGCGGGCTATCAGCCAGTCGTCAGTCCCCAACTACAGGGAGCTGCTGGGAGCCCGCAGCGCAGCCGCTCAGCACAACACGAGCACGCTCCGATTCTGAGGTGAGGCTTCCCTCTGTAAGCACTGCACAGGCAGATTTCCAGATTCACTCCCAGTAGACTGTAGTAGTGTCGCTGTTTCTACTTGAAAGAAAAGGAAAGTCGCGACGCTGCTACGATGCCAGCCGTGCTCTGTGCAGTGGAACGACCACTGCAGTGGGTGTCATTGCAACAAGCAGGCGGCAAGTGTGCGTGTGGCGCTGACTCTTATGATATTAGCTCAGATAAAACAAAAACAAAAAACTGCAGTTCCTTGCAAGACTTAGTGAAACTTGTCGGGAAGACCACACCTTTCAACCGACCGCCTCTCTAAACGACCATATTTTTAAGGAGCGGATGTAAACTTCCATAGAAACAATGCGTCTATAACCCCTTTAAGATGATCACCCCTTTTCCCGCCCAACGACCACTAACGGTGCCCTCGCTTCAAGACGACCACACTCACACGAGGAGGAATTACAACACCGTACTGCACGAAGGTTTCTCGTCGACAACGTGACATAACAATCCCTAAAATTTAATTCTAATCTCTTGTTTTTAATAGAAAGCAGTTCTGATTCCTTCCGTGTAGTGAACTGTCGTGGCTACTCCAAATAAAAGATAACCTGTTGATCTTTCACTAGAACAGCAAATTCATGTTATTACAGAGTGAAAATGGAAAATCTCAGTGTCCGTTAGGTGGTGAGTTTAATTGTGATAAAAGTCAAAAACAGAATACAAGCCGGCCGCTGGTGGCCGAGCGGTTCTAGGCGCTTCAGTCTGGAACAGGTTCGAATCCTGCCTCGGGCATGGCTGTGTGTAGTGTCCTTAGGTTACTTAGGTTTAAGTAGTTCTAAGTCTAGGGGACTGAGAACCTGAGGTGTTAAGTCCCATAGTGCTCAGAGCCATTTGAACCATTTGAACAGAATACAACTGCAAATCATGGCATGTACGTTAAGGGATGTCAATAAAAATTCAAAGAAAAGATGGTGGCAACCATCAGAACATGTTTATAATGCTGTTTTAGAGTGGCTTAATAGAGCACGTGAAGAAGGATTGCCTTTTAGTGGATCGATGCTACAACAAAAAGCTCTTAAATTTGCTTCTGATTTTGGAATTCCTCATTTCAATGCAAGCAACCTCTGCCTGGACTGATTTCGTGTTCGATACAATATTGTTTTGGGAACAGTATGTGGAGAATTTGCAGAAGTTAATCAAGATGTTGCATCCGACTAGAATTCGACAGTTAGTGTAATAACTAGTGGCTATTTGATAGTGATTTACAACATGGATGAAACTGGACTATTTGAGCCGGCCGGGGTGGCCGAGCGGTTCTAGGAGCTTCAGTCTGCAACCGCGCGACCGCTACGGTCGCAGTTTCGAATCCTGCCTCGGGCATGGATGTGTATGATGTCCTTAGGTTAGTTACGATTAAGTAGTAAGTTCTAGGGGACTGATGACCTCAGCTGTTAAGTCTCATAGTGCTCAGAGCCATTTTAGCCACTTTTTTGCACTATTTGTAAAGTTACACCATACAGAATGCTAACTGTAAAAGATGGTCAGTGCAAATACGCCAAAACTGGAAAGCAAAGATTAACGATTGGTCTTTGCTCTAACCTCTGCAGCTAAAATGTAGCACCACTTTAGATATATAGAGGAAATCGTCCACAGTGCTTCGCAAAAAAAAATGACATTGCATGGTTGGTGTCTTTTTGCATGCAAATAAAAATGCTCGGGTGACTTCTGACATTTCTCGTTCTCGGCTGAATAACTTAAATTCAAAAATGAGCAGTCAGAAACTTAACATTCTACGTTTCGTGCATAATGCACCATGTCATTACATCGAAAAGATACCAGTGTGGAAGCAAAGTTTCTTGCTTCCAACGCATCATCGCGTGTTCAGCCTCTTAAATAAAATTACTAAAAGAAGATTCTGTGTTCCCTAGTTGCGAAAATGGACAGCGTCACATTCGCGTATGTCCCAGCTAACTCTGCTACCGCAGGTGATGCTTTCGGCTGGATTAAAAGTGCGTCGAATGAGGTGAAAAACGGAACAATTAGAAGATGCTTCATTAATTCTAGTTTCCAGTCTTCAGAAAACGTCGCGGTGGAGGAGGAGGAGGAGGAGGAGCTGGCGGCACCAGGGGCAGGAGCACAGCCAGGTAACGTGGGTTGCCTACACTGGGGGCACGCTTACGTTCAGGGGCCACCCTGCTGTCCTCTACTGGGTGTTGTTTTGGTTTGTGGGGCGCTCAACTGCGTGGTTATCAGCGCCCGTACAATTTCTCAACCTTTGCTCAGTCCAATTTCGCCACTTTCCTGGATGATGATGAAATGATGAGGACAACACAAACACCCAGTCATCTCGAGGCAGGTGAAAATCCCTGACCCCGCCGGGAATCGAACCCGGGACCCCGTGCTCGGGAAGCGAGAACGCTACCGCGAGACCACGAGCGGACTGTTCTCTACTGATTGACGGGTCTGTTCGGCTAACTTGACTACATTCCTCTGGGAATGATTCACCCTTCAGAGAAATCCCCGCAACCCTCCCCATCCGCCTCCGCCTCCCCACCCCCTATGGCAACTCCCCTCGCCAATACAAGCACACTTTTGATATCAAATTAATTGACAATGTAATTACTCGATCAATTAACTCACCCCCCCCCCCTCCTCTGGGAAAACCCCAGCTGTCCCCCTCCCCTCCCCCACTTGGAAATTGGCGAGCTGACTGGCTATTTGCAGGGCAATTGATTGCAGTGTGTCGAATATTGTTTATTTGAGCAGTTTATGGGAGCAACACAGTGTCTGTAATATCGTTTATTTATTTATTTAAAGCATTTGTAGGGAAATTGAGTGCAGTCTGTGGAATACTGTTTATTTAAACATTTTGAGAACTGACAAGGCAGTCTGGAATGTCTGAACTACTGCCGGGCTTTTTCGTTCCGATGACCGTCAGTGTGACTCAGGCCAAGCAGTTACAGTGTTGAAAACCCTGCGCCAGGCCGCAGCACGCGCCACCCACGTGGCAAACCCCAGCTGTGGCCGTCTTGCAGACAGTCCCTCACTCTGTCGCAATGACTGGCTAACTAATTAAATCGATACCCACTAAGTGCGACAAGTTTTCCTCGCTTCCCATTGGTGGAGACTAGGATAGGAATATTTAGCGGGATGTGATTCCGCAACAACCCGGTTTCCATATCCTACTGGCTCCATTTTCCCGTTGCCTGCTGTCGGTGCATTCTGGCACGAAGTCCATAACGTTGCACGTAGCTGTGAAATTTGAAATTTTACATCAGTTGCATGCTACACCCGTAATCAACCTGTCGGAGGGGCTGCACTGGTGCGTATGTTCGCAATACCACTTTCGGAAACAATAAATTGCTCTGTCAGGAATCTGACATCGTGATTGAGTTTTTAAAACACTATAGCATTCCTAAAAGCTATCCCGCACCTGGGTAAAGCTCATGTCTGAAACCCCCCCCCCCCCTCCCCTGCCCCTCGCCCCCTTTTCTCATAGTGTAACATCTGTAATCACCGAGGAATGGAAAGAAGTGTGGTTAGTAGCCACCGCTTGACGTGTACCGCAACCGCACTGCCACGCGGGCCAGAACGCCCCAACCTGCTAATCACAGATCGCGTTGCCAAATACCACCCACCGTGGAGCGCGCGCATACCGGCCTCCTGCGACCTCGCGGCCCCACTCGCTTTCTGTCTCTTCTGGCTTTCTCTGGAGGGCACTCCCTCACTGTGCGAACCAACATCTCCAAACATGCACACAGAGGTTTTCATCTCTGCTCAGAATACTGCGTCCCTATTGCGTGATGCTGGAGACAAAGGGAGAGCTGGCGCAATTTCGATATCAAAAGTAGAGTGAAATAATCTGTTTTGCACAGCCGTATCAAATTAATTGTTCAACAACTTTACAGGAGTCGAATCTATCGATTAAAACGGCCACTTCAAGCTTACGGTGACCCTTCTTCATAAAAAAAAACACATTTTCAGCGTTTGAGTATCATACGCAAACAATAAGGAAATCAAGTAATGAAATTTCCGCCAGAAAGATATCGCAGCCCTAATTACATCCGAGGTCTCGTATGCACTGACTTTTGGAAGCAGAAACACCCCCCTCCACCACAACGTTTGCTCTAAACATGTCAGCTGAAAAAATCCTACTGATCTGACAAAGTCGCGATCGCGAAGGCGTGCCGTCCGCTGACCGCTCGGGGTGAATATCCGCTGATACAGCCACCATACCGCGCAGCACACACGTGCGCCTCCCAACCCGCAACCCGCAACCCGCCACCGCCGCCGCCACCGGCGGCTGCCGTCTTCACCGTAGTTCCGTCCCCGACACACATTCCAGGGGCGCAGTTCTGTCGATACACCTACAACTTCTCTCGTGAAATCTACATTCTTCCCTTTTATACGAGTTACTTTCCGAGATAGAACAAGTCGGGGTATACACACGTTTTCGCATTGCTAAAGTACAGTCACTTGTTGTGAAAATCCTGTACAACACTATGGCATAGGCTGTATTTCCTCTTAAGTATTTTATCATCACATAGAAAAAAATCTGTCCTGTGTCACAGGACAAGAATATTACATTCCTTTTTTCCTGTGCTGGGATCTACCTGTGTCGCAGGATGCCGTCCTCACTTTCGAACTCTCTCAGAGTAACCAAATCTCTCAGCACACACCGAGTCTCTCATGGCAACAGCACAGAGACGTCGTAAATACCAGGCTTATGCTGTGAATCATTTTATAAATCCGGCAGCATATCTCGTTTTATTATATTACATTGGTCAGCTCTCCCTTTGCAAGTGACAGACTGAAACTTCCTTAGAAGATGCCGGCACAGCGAAAAAACGCCCGACTACCGCTCCCACTCCCAAACAGTATCAGTGCCGCTACCCACCACGCCGCGCGTCACAAATATCAAATCGACAGGCTAGTTAATTAAATTGACCACGAGAGTCATTTTGCACAGCGAGTAATTTCCTTTTTTCAACAATCAGACTACACTCACCCTGGAGAGAAGAGAATGTTCTTTTCGAGGAGCACTATTCACAACTGACACTGTAAGCTAGCTGCGGAAGGACTCTGCCGCCGGCAATATACATTTCGCGTAAGGACCGTGCTATTAAAAACACAATCGGAACGACTGTGCTACCGTCACCCTGCATAAAAAACGGCCACGATTCTACAAACACACACGAGACTGGCTGACATTATCTATGTTAAAAAATATACATACTTTATAAATGAACGTATGGTACTGGGCACGAATGAAGTGGTGTCCCACACAAATACCGCAACATTACATATATACAGTCATCGTAGGGTGTCTATTAACAGACCGAAAGTGTGGATGCAAGTCACCAGCTGTCAAAACCCGTAACAAAATTATTATTATCGCGGAATTTAGAAAGTGATTCGATTATGCAACGTGGTATTAAGCCGGTATTTTCAACTCCCTCTTGCCATTGCTAGATATTTCGCACACTAACAAACATAATTTCTAACGCATTCTATCAAGAGACCATGTAAACAGTGTAACAGAGGTTCTACGATATGTCAATGGCATTATAGGTGAGGGAAGGTGATAGCCGATTCAGAATGATCACATACAGTAGACGGTGTGCTATGTGAGCAATCACTTAAAAATGCAACGCTACATTGAGATCATAAGAAAGGTACAAAATCCTATGACCAATACTGGTTTTCCAGATTTCTGTCAGAAATGCTGTCCGCGATTTGGAATCAAGTCTCTCCAGTCAACTACATACTTGCGTTCGACCCGTGCTTGATTTTGTATTTATAACCCTGTATTCATCTGACCAAAAGTCTTGTTCCTCCTGCCACCGAACTTCACTAATTCCCACTATATCTAACTTTAACCTATCCATTTCCCTTTTTAAATTTTCTAACCTACCTGCCCGATTAAGGGATCTGACATTCCACGCTCCGATCCGTAGAACGCCAGTTTTGTTTCTCCTGATAACGACGTCCTCTTGAGTAGTCTCCTCCCGGAGATCCGAATGTGGGACTATTTTACCTCGGGAATATTTTACCCAAGAGGACGCCATCATCATTGAACCATACAGTAAAGCTGCATGCCCTCGGGAAGAAGTACGGCTGCAGTTTCCCCTTGCATTCAGCCGTTCGCAGTACCAGCACAGCAAGGCCGTTTTGGTTAGTGTTACAAGGCCAGATCAGTCAATCATCCAGACTGTTGCCCCTGCAACTACTGAAATGGCTGGTGCCCTTCTTCAGGAACCACACGTTTGTCTGGCCTCTCAACAGATACCCCTCCGTTGTGGTTGCACCTACGGTACGGCTATCTTTATCGCTGAGGCACGCAAGCCTCCCCACCAACGGCAAGGTCCATGGTTCATGGGGGGGGGGGGGAAATGTGATGGAAATGTGATGCTGATATGCATGTAGTATACAGGGTGGTCCATTGATCGTGACCGGGCCAAGTATCTCACGAAATGCTTGTCTAGCTTGAAGGGGGAAACCAGATGGCGCTGTGGTTGGCCCGCTAGATGTCGCTGCAATAGGTCAAACGGATATCAACTGAGATTTTTAAAAAATAGGAACCCCCATTTTTTATTACATATTCGTGTAGTACGTAAAGAAATATGAATGTTTTAGTTGGACCAATTTTTTCGCATCGTGATAGATGGCGCTGTAATAGTCACAAACATATTGCTCACAATTTTAGACGAGCAATTGGTAACAGGTAGGTTTTTTAAATTAAAATACAGGACGTAGGTTCGTTTGAACATTTTATTTCGGTTGTTCCAATGCGATACATGTACCGTTGTGAATTTATCATTTCTCAGAACGCATGCTGTTACAGCGTGATTACCTGTGAATACCACATTAAGGCAATAAATGCTCAAAATGATGTCCGTCATCCACAATGCATTTGGCAATACGTGTAACGACATTCCTCTCAACAGCGAATAGTTCGCCTTCCGCAATGTTCGCACATGCATTGAGAATGCGTTGACGTATGTTGTCAGACGTTATCGGTGGATCACGATAGCAAGAGAGCACAGAGAGAAATCCGGGGACGTCAGATCCGGTGAACGTGCGGGCCATGGTATGGTGCTTCGACGACCAATCCACCTCTCATGAAATATGGCATTCAATACCGCTTCAACCGCACACGAACTATGTGCCGGACATCCATCATGTTGGAAGTACATCGCCATTCTGTCATACAGTGAAACAGCTTGTAGTAACATCGGTAGAACATTACGTAGGAAATCAGCATACATTGCACCATTTAGATTGCCATCCATAAAATGGAGGCCAATTATCCTTCCTTCCATAATGCCGCACCATACATTAATCCGCCAAGGTCGCTGAAGTTCCACTTGTCGCAGCCATCGTAGATTATCCGTTGCCCAATAGCGCATTTTATGCCGGTTTACGTTACCGCTGTTGGTGAATGACGCTTCGTCGCTAAGTAGAACACGTACAAAAAATCTGTCAGTGTCCCGTAATTTCTCTTGTACCGAGTGGCAGAACTGTATACGACGTTCAAAGTCGTCGCCATGGAATTCCTGGTACATAGAAATATGTTACGGGTGCAATCGATGTTGATGTAGCATTCTCAACATCGACGTTTTTGAGATTCCCGATTCTCGCGCAATTTGTCTGCTACTGATGTGCGGATTAGCCACGACATCAGCTAAAACACCTACTTGGGCATCATCATTTATTGCAGGTCGTGGTTGACGTTTCACACGTGGCTGAACACTTCCTGTTTCCAAAAACAACGTAACTACCCGGCGAACGGTCCGGACGCTTGGATAATGTGGTCCAGGATACCGAGCAACATACATAGCACACGCCCGTTGGGCATTTTGATCACAATAGCCATACATCAACACGATATCGACCTTTTTCGCAATTGGTAAACGGTCCATTTTAACACTGGTAATGTATCACGAAGGAAATACGATCCGCACTGGCGGAATGTTAAGTGATACCACGTCACTATCAATGGACCACCCTGTGTAATGTATCTTATTACATCGATATTTAAGGAAGTCTGATGCCCACATGTATGTAGTGTAATGTCTCTTATTACACTCATATCCAAGTAATTCAGTGAGAATTGTATATTTCAAATGTTGGACGCTTTTTACCAGGAACACACATGTGGAAATTTCTTCTTCTCGAATCTCTATAACAGATCGTGTAGATACGACATCATAATGTGCAGCATGTAAATAACATTGTTTTGCTTTCCTGCCTTGCTTCATGATTTTATAATATTCCTTAAATACTTATTTACTATCCTCACGATGAATTGTCCGTAGCTTGTTGCGACCTGACAACATTGTGGGGGCAGAAGATATAATGCAGTGGCAAATGGCTGACGATTCGTTGATCTGTGCGTTCTTCTTGACAAAAGAAAAAACAAAACAAGAATTGTACAGATGTAAGATATTGAAAAATATTATGTAGTAACGAAAAAAGATGGAGCATTTAAATGTCGGAAAACGAGACACTACTCAGTGACAAGTGGAATGTACAGTGAGGCTGTACCATTGGGATGGCCAATACTAGCACTCCCGTACGCCTCCCCGCTCCTCCCGCGACGCTGCACGACTGCCGGAAACTCTGCCGCAGCGGCCTGGCGCAGCCGCGGCCCTGCTCGGACCTGGTCTGGCGGCGTGCGCTGGCTGTCCTGTGCCGCAGCACACACGCTATGCGCGCCTCAATTTGCGCCCAGCGTAAAAGCGACCTTCGTTCTACAGGCACACGCAAAAGTGGCCGACGATATTCGTGGTGAAAACTATACCTGCTTTATAAATCAACGTAAGGTATTGCTTCCGAATGAAGTGTCTTCCACACAAATACCGCAACACTAAATATATACAGTCATCGTGGGGTGTGTATTTATAGACCAAAAGTGTCGATACAAGTCGCCAGCAGTGTAAGGTCGTAATAAAATACCCTTATCACGGAATTTAGAAAGTGATTTGGCTATGGAAAAACTGGTAGAAGCCGACCTCGGGGAAGATCAGTTTGGATTCCGTAGAAATGTTGGAACACGGGAGGCAATACTGACCCTACGACTTATCTTAGAAGCTAGATTGAGGTAAGGCAAACCTACGTTTCTATCATTTGTAGACTTAGAGAAAGCTTTTGACAATGTTGACTGGAATACTCTGTTTCAAATTCTAAAGGTGGCAGTGGTAAAATACAGGGAGCGAAAGGCTATTTACAATTTGTACAGAAACCAGATGTCAGTTATAAGAGTCGAGGGGCACAAAAGGGAAGCAGTGGTTGGGAAGGGAGTGAGACAGGGTTGTAGTCTCTCCCCGATGTTATTCAATCTGTATATTGAGAAAGCAGTAAAGGAAACAAAAGAAAAATTCGGAGTAGGTATTAAAATCCATGGAGAAGAAATAAAAAGTTTGATGTTCGCCGATGACATTGTAATTCTGTCAGAGACAGCAAAGGACTTGGAAGAGCAGTTGAACGGAATGGACAGTGTCTTGAAAGGAGGATATAAGATGAACATCAACAAAAGCAAAACGAGGATAACGGAATGTAGTCGAATTAAGTGGGGTGATGCTGAGGGAATTAGATTAGGAAATGAGACACTTAAAGTAGTAAAAGAGTTTTGCTATTTGGGAAGTAAAAAAACTGATGATGGTCGAAGTAGAGAAGATATAAAATGTAGACTAGCAATGGTAAGGAAAGCGTTTCTGAAGAAGAGAAATTTGTTAACCACGAGTATAGATTTAAGTATTAGGAAGTCGTTTCTGAAAGTATTTGTATGGAGTGTAGTTATGTATGGAAGTGAAACATGGATGATAAACAGTTTGGAGAAGAAGAGAATAGAAGCTTTCGAAATGTGGTGCTACAGAAGAATGCTGAAGATTAGATGGGTAGATCACATAACTAATGAGGAGGTATTGAATAGAATTGGGGAGAAGAGGAGTTTGTGGCCCAACTTGACAAGAAGAAGGGAACCGGTTGGTAGGACATGTTCTGAGGCATCAAGGGATCACGTATTTAGCATTGGAGGGCAGCGTGGAGGGTAAAAATCGTAGAGGCAGACTATGAGATGAATACACTAAGCAGATTCAGAAGGATGTAGGTTGCAGTAGGTACTAGTGTATGAAGAAGCTTGCACAGGATAGAGTAGCATGGAGAGCTTCATCAAACCAGTCTCAGGACTGAAGACCACAACAAGAACAATTTCCACTGCAAGCAGTCGAGAAACCGCCACGAATGACACTGTTTTAATTGGCTTGTCGTGACGAGAAAAATCATTTCAGTGGCTGCATATACAATATCAGAATTACTACACTAATTATAGAACAGGCTACACAAATGAAGGCGTGTTCGGTATTATTCCATAAATAAAAATATCCTGAAAGAGTGTTGTTATTTGATTTATTTAGTTTTTTGTAATGCACTGCTGACAAAACACAGCTACATTCATTTCTTGCTGTCGCGTGCATTATTCTATGCTACTGACAATACACAGACCATCGTGTTGTGCAGACGAAAAGTTAATAGAGACGTTCAGGGAACGCAGAAAGCTTTATGATGCCTTTAGCATCGGGGGGGATGAAAATAAAATACCTAGATATATGGCTGCAATGCTTTATAATTCCTAAAATAAAGAAAACGGATGTGTGCGATCATCGCCTGTCTCAAAAATACTCACAGTTTCTGTCCAATTGCAATCGGCTCCTATGCATTACGTCCATTTGAGTCAGTGGCGTGTTATATAATTCCACGTACTACAGAAAACTGCTTTCTAGTCGTTTTGAATTAATTTGTAAAATGAGCATCACACAACATAGTTTCAAATTGTCTACATCTTTTCTTTTCAAACAAGATGTACATTTGACGATTTCAATCTTTTATTGGTCACCGAATGCAGTAACACTTCATTTTCAGCATTAGTACCCGAATCTGATTCGGAACTCGAGACTAACGATAGCAACTCTTTTATTCGCTGGTCGAATACTTTCGGTTTTCGAGCTGTGGCTCAGTAACGGCGTGTGGCACGTGTGCGTCACGCATCACACGCGTCTCAGTATGCGCCGGTCTGCACGACGCGTGGGGACCGGGAGGCCGGCGCGGCTCCAGTCCTGCCACACCACGCGTGCTACACGCGGCTCCAGCTGTGCTCACGCTTATGTGGGGTCACAGTAACACAGTCGTTGTGATTGTGTTTTTAACAGCACAGTCCTTACGCTAAATGTATGTTGCCGGCAGTAGAGTCCTTCTGCGGTCAGCCTAAAATGTCGGTACTCAGTAGTGTTCGTTGCCAAGAACATTGTCTTCCCTCCAGGGGTTCCCACTGTAGCTATCTGGTCAGTATACTCTGACTGTTGAAAAAAAATTACTCGCCATGCAAAGTGACTCTTGTGGTCAAGTTAATTAACTAGCCTGTCTATTTGATATTAGTGACGGGCGGGAGCAGGGTGGGGTTCAGCTTTACCCAGGTGGGGGATACCTTTTAGAAATTCTATAGTGTTTTAAAAACTCAGTCACGATGTCAAATTCCTGATAAAGCAATTTATTGTTTCCGAAAGTGGTATTGCGAACACACGTACGAGCCCAGCCCCTCCGACAGATTGATTACGGGTGTAGCATGCAACTGAGGTAAAATTTCAAATTTCACAGCTACGTGGAACGTTATGGACTTCGTGCCAGAATGCACCGACAGCAGGCAACGGGAAAATGGAGCCAGTAGGATATGGAAACCGGGTTGTTGCGGAATCACATCCCGCTAAATATTCCTATCCTAGTGTCCACCAATAGGAAGCGAGGAAAACTTGTCGCACTTAATGGGTATCGCTTTAATTAGTTAGCCAGTCATTGCGACAGAGTGAGGGACTGTCTCCAAGACGGCCACACCTGGGGTTTGCCACGTGGGTGGCGCGTGCTGCGGCCTGGCGGCTGGGGAGACGGCGCGTGCTTCTTCACAGTCGCAGGGTTTTCAACACTGTAACTGCTTGGCCTGAGCTATACTGACGGTCATGGGAACGAAAAAGCCCGGCAGTAGTTTAGACATTCCAGACTGCCTTGTCAGTTCTCAAAATGTTTAAATAAACAGTATTCCATAGACTGCACTCAATTTCCCGACAAATGCTTTAAATAAATAAATAAACGGTATTACAGACACTGCCTTGTATCCCATAAATTGCTTAAGTAAACAATATTCTACGCATTGCCTTGTCTACCCAAAACTGTTTAAACAATGCGCCGTACCACGGTAACTAGATACTATGTTGTTGTTCTTGTGGTCTTCAGTGCTCAGACTGATTTGATGCAGCTCTCCATGCACAGTAAAGCTGCATGCCCTCGGGAAAAATTACGGCTGTCGTTTCCCCTTGCTTTCAGCCGTTCTCAGTGCCATCACAGAGAGGCCATTTTGGTTAGTGTTACAGGGCCAGATCAGTCAATCATCCAGACTGTTGCCCCTGCAACTACTGAAAAGGCTGCTGCCCCTCTTCAGGAACCACACGTTTGTCTGGCCTCTCAACAGATACCCCTCCGTTGTGGTTGCACCTACGGTACGGCTATCTGTATCGTTGAGGCACGCAAGTCTCCCCACCAACGGCAAGGTCCGTGGTTCATGGGGGGAAGACACTAGACACTATAAGGGAGGCCATTTCGGGCGGGTCTGCGGTCGAGTTTGCCACAGTGACTTTCGCGGTGTGACGTCATGTGGCAGACAGCGGACAGTGTGCGAATAGCGCGTGTACAATCGAGGCGGAACGCGAGGCTAAATAATTATTGTAACAGCGTAGCGAGAAACGAAAGAGACGAGTAAACATACGAGTAACCGTTCAGCTGCAAACTGTAACAATTATGGATGTAAAACTAGTCACATAAAATATAATCGATTCCCTAAGAATGCAGTACAAAAGGTGTGGGCAGCCCATTGCAAGCCATCAGATAAAATGAACTGCTCAATTCATTTTGTTCTGCAAGAATTAAAGAACGAGCTCCTTGGTTTGCCGAGAAAAAAGAAGCTGAAGGTAAAGAAGTAGGTCCATCACAGTATTTGCCAAATTGGTTTGGAGTGTACGTACAACAGCGAAGCTGCCGATGATGTAAGCGGGGTAAATATACTGCCATTTATTGTTGAACTGATTAAACTAAATTACAGTGCTGATTTCGTTACCTTAAATCTTATCAAATGGCATGTGTTTTGTGTGTGGATAGATAGTTATTATTCCTCACGTGTCACTGATAAAACAGACAACACGAAACAAACAATTAACCACATTTTCTGTTACTCCTGCAGGCCGTACGTGGACGAGCTCTACGCTGTGAAAATAGAGACGTTCGAAAGACATCAGTTGGACGCTTGGATTCTGTGTCCTCGACGAAGAAGGAAGTGGATCGAGCAACAAATACGGCGCCGATCTGTGAATTCACTGACGAAGAAATAAAAAGACTGAAAACAGAAGTAGAAGTTTTGAAGAAGAAAAATCCAGTGTTAGAAATGATCCAAAAAGAACGAAATGGAGCCCTGAAACGGCTGAAAGCTGTCAAGGCGCGTTGTTAAAAAACAGAAAATTAAGTCAGGCTGCCTTCCATTCAGAAAGCTGTAGAACTCAGCGACAGTTATATTGACTTGTAAATTATAGATTACAGCGACCAGCCGCCCTTTTTTAAATTTTATTGTGCAGATCTAGATTTCGGCTAGAAGCTAGCCATTCTCAAAGCTAAGAATACAACAAGTACACAGTTAGATGATGTCGTAAAAAGTTCCAAGTAATGACTTAACTCATATGGTTTGTATACATGCAACTATTATTTTCGCTTAATGCATGTAATGCCTGTTGGTCGGGCTTCATCCACAGTTCATTCATTACTTCTGTTTGCGGAAGGCAGGCTGTATGGAGAGCAATCTAGAGGTGCACAATAAAATTTTTAAAAAAAGGACAACTGATCGCTGCAATCAATAATTTACAAGAAAATTAAGTGCAATTGTGGAAGAAAGTATGAAATGTTTCACTCTGAGAAAAATTCCCTGTTTGTTACAAGGCAACAGACGGGTTAAATGGAGTTCCCAAGATATTGCCAATGCACTAACTTTAAAGACACTTTCTCGAAAAGCTTACACGTATTTGAGGAATCACAACATTCCTTTGTCCTGTAGTGCAACGCATCAAAATTCGACTACAAATTATAAGTGCAAACCAGGTGCCTCGGAAGAAATTTTCATAATTTTGAGAGCAAAGACTGTGTTAGAAAAGGAAACTGTGCTGTTGCGCAAAATTTCGGGAGAACTGCCGGATATCTGTAACTTCCTGCCACAATATTTCGGAGCAGAGTCTTCTGGTTATCTTCAGGTGATACTGGCAAAAACGCACGGAGCTCTGGTATTTAAGGAAGTTACTGACAGCTCTCCCGAAATTTTGTGGAACATTGTGTACGCCGGGAAAGTTTTCAATCTCACACAACCGTGCTGTCTTTTGACGAAATGAACGCTGACGGCCGCATCTGCTATGACGCAGCGGAAGGCAAGATTTTAGGACCTCACAGCGATGTGCTAGTTACGATGATTCGTGATTTAAGTAAATCTTGGAAGCAGCCAGTTACTTATGATTTTGATGTGACAATGAATAGTAACCTGCTCCGAGATATAATAATGAAAGTTGAAAGTTGAGGGCTGCATGTTGTGGCCGTAACGTGTGATATGGGAGGAAAAAAATCTAGAGTGGGGAGCGAGCTTTGCGTCGACACGTCCAAAACATCTTCCAGTAATCCAGGAGCGAGGGAAAAGTGCCTCACTTACTGAAGCTTCTTAAATGGCTCCGAGCACTATGGCACTTAACTTCTGAGGTCATCAGTCCCCTAGAACTTAGAACTACTTAAACCTAACCAACCTAAGGACATCACACACATCCATGCCCGAGGCAGGATTCGAACCTGCGACCGTAGCGGTCGGGCGGTTCCAGACTGTAGCGCCTAGAACCGCTCGGCCACTCCGGCCAGCCTGAAGCTTCTTAGAAACCACTTTTTGGATGAAGGAGTACATCTACCTAATGGAATTTCAGTAACGAAGAAGTTAATCGAGAGCGTTTTAGACAGTCAGAAAGCAGACCTGAATATAACACACCACTTATCAAAAGCTCACATCAGTGTCACAGGTAGAGCGTGACTAAATGTTAAGATTTATTTCCACACCGCACGGCTAAAGCTCTGTTGTACGTACTAGGAATGGACGTTATAGGAAAGGAAGTCAATGATGTGTTCGACGTTTCGAACTCTAGAGTTCCCTTTGAGCACGGCACCCCTCTTCGTAGTGGGTTTGGTCTGAATCTTCCAAGCCAGGAGAACAATTTAACAAGATTTAGAGATGTTTGCCATGATATGCGCTTTGGAAACAGAAAGGGTTCGTTGCCATTTCAAAAGGGGTTTATTATTTACATCAGATCACTATTAGGACTATCTGAAGAAGTAAGTAAAGATAAAGGAAGGCATATCCTGGCATCCCGACCGTTTATTTTTCGACTATTCGAGGTCATGGTGGTTTCTACCACAACCCTTCAGTAGTCGAGGTCAAGAGCAGAATTCGGCTTCTTTTTTTAACAGGAAGTGCACATTACGTGCCGTTATCAAGCAGTACATCGATGAGAGACTCAGTAGCACAGCTGCTACAGACGCCGAAACGCACGATGACGAATTCGTGAAATTCATTACCAGTGAACTTTGTGTCGACGTGACAGCGTGCAGTAGTTGTGACATTGCACACATTACGGAAGAGGAAGAACTCGTGAGAAGAACCCACGAAATAGAGAAAAAAATTCTGATGCAGAGGACGTTTCGCGTGACTCTGTACACTAAATGGCAGGCTGCCTTGCGGTTTAAGTGTCGAGCCGCTGACAAATCCTCGGGATCACGAACTGAAATGTGCCCAGTTCCTGGAACAGGTACTGATCCTTGGACATTTACTGTGTCCCGAGGGCATCTTTTAAATCCGACAACAGACTGGGCGAACACAGTAAAACAGTTTGGAATTATTTTTTTCCGGGTTTCATGGACATAGTACTTCTACGTGTGATAAAGTAATTAAAACTTTGTCATCATCAAAGGAAAGTTTCCTCTGGTGCAGGAAGATATAATTAGTTGGTATGCAAGAATGAGAACATTTATCCGCATTAGGCATTTGAATAAAGAGAACCAGTTGCGAGCAAGGAAGAAGAATGCAGCAAAGAAGAATCTGATGTGGACAGGATCTCGACCATGTAAATATTGAAAATTTTCTTCCCTACACTCGCAACAGGCGATTAATTCATTTAAAAATTAGATGATTCAAGTATGTTCGTTTAACAAATTGAATTATTATATCTAGTGTGGAATTATTTTTAGTTGTGTATTTGTTAGGAGCAATTTATTTATCACTCTAACAGCGTTTAAATTTGTCTCCGGAAGGCACATGCTGTATAAAGCTTCGTGCAAGTTTGCTTTGTTATCGCGGCCGGCGGTTATCTGCCTGCTGACGTCACGCGAGAGTGACAGTTTCTTTGTCGGGCTGCCCCCCTGATTCCATCCACTGCAATCGATTCCCTGCAAAATACCCACTCATCTGAGTCTTTTTCTCACCGATTTCCAAGTGGGGAAGGGGAGGGGGTACGGCTGGGGGTCCCAGAGGAGGAGAGTTCAGTTAATTCATTGATTTAATTAGTTAGTCAAGTAATTTGATGTCAAAAGTGAGCTTGTATCGACGAGGGCAGTTTCCAGAGGTGTGGGGGGTTTCTCTGAGGCACGGGATATCTGCAGGGGGTCATAATCCACTAAGCGGAACATTAGGTTTCCTGCTGAAGGTATGCCTGCCGCTACTAACAAACAGTGTTCCTGCCTGCCGCCTGCTACTGGCGATCGATCAGTAAACAAACACCCTCAGTGACCTGTGCGACACTCCCAGTGTTGAGTTGGACATTTCTAGAGCGAATGAAGGAACTGAATGCTTTAATAGTGGTTGCAACTGGCAAGATGTTGCTGCTGAAATGGAACGCGGATCCTCACTGTAGTGTTTACTGAGAATGTCTCTATTACTCCAGAATTTTGTGTTTACACTACAAACACAACATCTTTACATATGAACTGTCTACGCTCACCATCATAGAAACTCTTGAGTGTGTGCAATGATTCACACCTTGAGACTCCATCGTGAAATGCTCTAGGTACGGAGCAGTACCTATTCATTTATACAGCTCGCTGCACAACACCTGTGAGTGGGCAGTAGTTGATCACACGGTCATGTAGAACTGGAGCATACGCGGCGGTGTGTTCTGGGAAATCTGCCGATGATTTAAATTCAGTTCACACATCTCTAGGTCCAGACTTAATTATCTCGTTCTGTTTCGAGCAGTCCATTATGATGATCGGTGAACGCTCCTTGAATTTATGTGGACTGAGTAGACACCCTACCCCCTCCACTTTGCAGTTTCATAGTAATAAGCACGAAACCTTGCAGACACGTCATAAGCTAGACTGTATACATTTTGATTCTACTGCAGATGTAAATTGTCATATGGGTAGAATTCTGAATTGAGGTAGACTTCGGCATTTGCTAACTTGTAGTTGTCAAACACGGTGGAATCATCTGCTATATTACCTCTTCTGTTAGTGTGAAAAGCGAGTATCATGAATCTAGGTGTCACTAGCTGCGAAGGGGTTTTAATAGCCCATGTTTGTCTGCTCGCAGTCAGTAACACTGCGTACTCGAAAACCTCCCACAAGCAAAATGTCAGTGACAGAAATGTACCAGAATTCAGGACTTTTAAAAGCTTCAAAGGCTCCTCGACGGATACACTGATGTGAGGCATTTTCGATATTATCTTGTTGATGGGGATCATATTCTCCTCTTGAGCTCCTGTTAAGCGTTCATAATAATCTCTCTCATATCCTCAAAGGACGCCATAATCATATTTAGAGCTATGCATGCAGTAAATCGCATTTACTCTGCAACTGTTCTATCATCTGGATCGTCTATGAACCATCCCACATTTTCTAAACTATGCAACTCTGCGGGTGATGCAGAGACGTATGTTTTAAGGGTCGATGTTATGCCGACATTCAGTGTACGGTCGATCGAAGACCCATTCAGTTCATACTGTGTCTCTTGGAACAGGAATATTAAAACATTATGTGTAAGCTTGGATCCCACTATATCACTGCCGTCGATTTTCTTAAATGATCCCTCTACATATATGAAACTCTTGCATGGAAGCGTGAGTGCGTCCCGGTACTGGATGATAATCCTAATTTCATCGTTCTTATTAAATGTGGTTGAAGCGTAAGGTTTATGAGCGACGTATTCCTGATGTATAATTCTCTCATCATACTCTACCGGACTCGTTATATTGAGTGAGGACATCGTTGTGCGGTTTCAAACCAAGTGATTTAAGAAACTCGTAGCTCGCACGTGTTATCACTTTGTTGTTCAGTAGCGAAGTGACATGCTGTGGATTGTGTGCACTTGTTTTATACCATATGACCATCCCCCTTAGATGTAATTGTACAATGATCTCCTCACCACGAAAGTCAAAAAGTTGGTTATTCTGGTCCACAACACACAGCTGCAAATAATCCAATGTCAGAGCTGTCACTGGAAGGTAAATCACAGTGGCAGGGATCTCAACAATCGTATACCCCACTGCAACTGAGAGGAAGAATCGGTAAATAGTATGAATCAGACTATCGTTGAGACAGGAGTTTGTTACAATGTTACCCCCAACTCAGATTGTGCTAACGGAAAGTATGTCCTCAGTCCGATCTGACTTGTAAAATTTGCTTGGATCCTTCTTCAAAATCTGTCCTTTTGTCAAACCCAGCAGGCGCCCTATTGAACCTTTCTGGTTAAAGTCAATCGTTGCATTTAGAGTCCTTATTTCAGCCTTAAGTGTATTGATGTTTGCATGTAGTTCAATACCTTTGCCAGACTGTTTTAAGACTTCGTTTCAAATCGTCGATATCGTATACACCCCGTTTTATTTCAAAAATATCCAAATGCATTTTGTTGCTGGTCTCAGTGATATTTGGGATGCTGTTGTATGTCTGCAGTCCAATCATTGCAATACTCCATTCACCAATGCTCAAATCAAATGGTGGGAAATAATTTGCATGCAATACAGATGATCGTTCTTTTAACGTCAAAGTGTACGACACTGCATCTCAACCTGAACTGATGAAGGAATGTTTAAAGATCCTCCTTACACAGCATGCTTCTTCTTCTTTGCAAATGTCAAGAGAAACATAATGTATAGATCTCTACAGAGGTATGTATTAATGTCCTGATAGCGCTGGTAATTGTAGAACACACGTCTTCTGTGAGTGAAGTATCGTCGTAATTCTTCTGGCGGTTGCAGTTCACCAAATAAGTCGAAATAGTAGACGGTATCCACATTTTTCTTAACATATGATACCCAGTGGGTGCTGGGGCCTCCAGCAATATCTAAATTCACAATGCCACATTCACCAGTTTTCCACATAGTCTTCAGTAATGTATCCCACATAAACACTCCATGGAATCTTGGTATGTTGAATTTGTTTCCAACAAACTTAAGAATATTGTAACAATACCAGAGAAGGAAAGTTGCTACTTACCATACAGCGGAGATGCTGAGTCACGATAGGCACAACAAAAAGATTCACACAGTTATAACTTTCGGCCATTAAGGCTTTTGTCAGCAGTAGACACACACACACACACACACACACACACACACACACACACACACACGCAAACGCAACTTGTACACATGTCTGCAGTCTCAGAGAACTGAAAACACACTGCGAGCAGCAGCACCAGTGCATGATGGGGGTGGCGAGGGGGTGGGGGTAAGGAGGAGGCTGGGGAGGGGAGGGGGAGGGGTAGTATGGTGGGAGTGGCGGACGGAGGGCAGGAGAGAAGGTGCAGAGGAGAAGGGGGTAAGTAGAGTGGGAAGTAGAGAAATAAAAAGAAATTAAAAGACTGGGTGTTGTGGTGAAATGATGGCAGTGTAGTGCTGGAATGGTTGGTTGTCATGCCTACACAGAATGCAGCAGAGTGGTTGCAGCTTAGCTTGTAAATCACATGACTGGTTTCACAGCCTTTGATGGGATAGGTGATGTTAGTGACTGGACTGGAGTAGGTGGTGGAAGGAGGATGTATGGGACAGATCTTTACACAGACATACAGAAAGAGCAAATGCTCTCCAAATGTGGAAGTGACTGGATACAATCGGCAGAGTGCTATGCCTCTCACTCAGTGCATTTGGACTGAGTTATATTTGCTACACATACTATTACTGTCCCTTCAAGTGTATCTTTCTATATATGCCACCTACATGTCAGTAGCTGGCGTAGTCAGTATCATGGCAGGGTGGGTGAAACATCCTCGTCACAAGGACTTTGTTGTCGGTGACTGGTCCTGTGAAGATGCAAAAGAAGACCTGAAGAAGAAGAAGAACGGAATTCTCCTCCCTGATAATATACAAGCAATTACTGTAGGTCCATCCAATTGCGGGAAGACTAATGTCCTCATGACGCTGCTAACACATGTAGATGGAGTCCGATTTGAACACGTTTGTGTATTCTCAAAAACACTGTTTCAACCCAAGTATCAGCTATTACAGGACATACTGCATGGCGTAGATGGTGTTACATACACAACATTCGGTGAATGCTGAGGAAAACCAAGACCAAATGCGAAAATATTTCTGTTTCGCTCGTCTGATGTATTTTATCTAACCCAAACATATTCCAATATTCCGAATCAGTTGGTTAAGGATAATGCAAACCTCATTATAGCCTTCAAACAAGACAATCTGAATTTAAAACACATTTACCAGGCAAATGTCGAACTGACAGGTCGTTCAATGATTTTGTAAAGATATGTGCTGATTGCTGGAATCATTTACAGTATGGTTTTCTCATTAACGATAAAACAAGAAAACTGAGTGGTGGTAGGTACAGGCGAAACTTTCAAGAGTTTCTGGATATATAGCACGGTAAGAGAGGATAGTACATCAGTATACGCTGCACCATGGACAAATTCGCGCGTATGTCTACCTCTCAAACCGAGAGAACGTGTGTACACAGACAGAACATTCGCCTGTACATGGATGCGAAAATTCAGGCTACTGTGCATAAAGCTGGAGGTATGCGCAAGGAACTAGAGCCGTATTACCAGACTCTTCTGAGAATGGTGAATGTGTTAAATGAGTTAGTTAATGAAGTCCGTAAGAAAGTAGCCGACTTAACTAAAAAGGTCGAGGCTATTGAGGGGAAAACAGTTGTAGAGTTCCTTGTTGTTGAGAAGGGGGAGCAGGTACATATTAAGAGGAAGAAGAAAATACACTCCTGGAAATGGAAAAAAGAACACATTGACACCGGTGTGTCAGACCCACCATACTTGCTCCGGACACTGCGAGAGGGCTGTACAAGCAATGATCACACGCACGGCACAGCGGACACACCAGGAACCGCGGTGTTGGCCGTCGAATGGCGCTAGCTGCGCAGCATTTGTGCACCGCCGCCGTCAGTGTCAGCCAGTTTGCCGTGGCATACGGAGCTCCATCGCAGTCTTTAACACTGGTAGCATGCCGCGACAGCGTGGACGTGAACCGTATGTGCAATTGACGGACTTTGAGCGAGGGCTTATAGTGGGCATGCGGGAGGCCGGGTGGACGTACCGCCGAATTGCTCAACACGTGGGGCGTGAGGTCTCCACAGTACATCGATGTTGTCGCCAGTAGTCGGCGGAAGGTGCACGTGCCCGTCGACCTGAGACCGGACCGCAGCGACGCACGGATGCACGCCAAGACCGTAGGATCCTACGCAGTGCCGTAGGGGACCGCACCGCCACTTCCCAGCAAATTAGTGACACTGTTGCTCCTGGGGTATCGGCGAGGACCATTCGCAACCGTCTCCATGATGCTGGGCTACGGTCCCGCACACCGTTAGGCCGTCTTCCGCTCACGCCCCAACATCGTGCAGCCCGCCTCCAGTGGTGTCGCGACAGGCGTGAATGGAGGGACGAATGGAGACGTGTCGTCTTCAGCGATGAGAGTCGCTTCTGCCTTGGTGCCAATGATGGTCGTATGCGTGTTTGGCGCCGTGCAGGTGAGCGCCACAATCAGGACTGCATACGACCGAGGCACACAGGGCCAACACGCGGCATCATGGTGTGGGGAGCGATCTCCTACACTGGCCGTACACCACTGGTGATCGTCGAGGGGACACTGAATAGTGCACGGTACATCCAAACCGTCATCGAACCCATCGTTCTACCATTCCTAGACCGGCAAGGGAACTTGCTGTTCCAACAGGACAATGCACGTCCGCATGTATCCCGTGCCACCCAACGTGCTCTAGAAGGTGTAAGTCAACTACCCTGGCCAGCAAGATCTCCGGATCTGTCCCCCATTGAGCATGTTTGGGACTGGATGAAGCGTCGTCTCACGCGGTCTGCACGTCCAGCACGAACGCTGGTCCAACTGAGGCGCCAGGTGGAAATGGCATGGCAAGCCGTTCCACAGGACTACATCCAGCATCTCTACGATCGTCTCCATGGGAGAATAGCAGCCTGCATTGCTGCGAAAGGTGGATATACACTGTACTAGTGCCGACATTGTGCATGCTCTGTTGCCTGTGTCTATGTGCCTGTGGTGCTGTCAGTGTGATCATGTGATGTATCTGACCCCAGGAATGTGTCAATAAAGTTTCCCCTTCCTGGGACAATGAATTCACGGTGTTCTTATTTCAATTTCCAGGAGTGTAAGTGTATATATAAAGCCAATCGCTGCAGAGATGTCTGATTAGTATACACCAAGATGTAAACAAAGCAGAAACTATTTCAAATGTCGGAAGCAGTTCGTGAGAAATTACGGTTGCTGGGGTTAGGGCATATGGATCGACAGCAAACACTAAAGAGAGACCTTTAACCTCGTTACTGAACCTGTCGCCCGCCCTGTTAGCCGTGCAGTCTATCACACGGAAGGGGCGCCCGGTCCCCGGCACGAATCTGCCTGGCGGACTCGTGACGAGGTCCGGTGAGCCGGCCAGTCTGTGGATGGTTTTTAGGCGGTTTTCCATCTGCCTCGGCGAATGCAGGCTGGTTCCCCTTATTCCGCTTGAACTACACTACGTCGGCGATTGCTGCGCAAACAAATTCTC
Organism: Schistocerca cancellata; assembly: GCF_023864275.1. Taxonomy (NCBI): domain Eukaryota; kingdom Metazoa; phylum Arthropoda; class Insecta; order Orthoptera; family Acrididae; genus Schistocerca; species Schistocerca cancellata. The sequence continues at coordinate 12,256,708 of NC_064626.1, forward strand.
CACGTATGCGCACACCACCATTACTCTACCACGCAAACATAGGGGTAAAATGTAAATGTAAATGTCATGTGACTAGGGCCTCCCATCGCGTAGACCGTTCGCCGGGTGCAAGTCTTTCGATTTGACGCCACTTCGGCGACTTGCGCGTCGAAACATAGGGGTTACACTCATGTGGTGTGAGACGTTCCTTGGTGGTGAGGGGGGGGGGGAGGGGGGGTTCCAGCGGGGGCCAGACCGCATAATAATCCTGACAGAGTGATTCAGCTGCGGTAGTCGCCATCGGGTTGTGGACCACTGCAGTTGCGGCAGGGACGGAGCCTCTCTGTCGTTTCTATGCCGCCGGTTAACATACATACATACATACATACTGAATCTCTCCTACAGCTCTCAGCAAAAACAAAAACACACGATAACGATGATGTTGCCATTGGCGAATTCATTATCCGTCACACCCCTGGTCAAATAGATAGAACATTCGGCATTAGCCGGGGAAGACCGTACATGTTGCGTATGCATCCTGTAACTGTAACTCATGACACAATACAATTGGTGATAGGCGGTTTGAGAGAACACTGGCTTAATTAATCTTATTTTCCTAAGACCTACCAAGAAACCTATAAATTATTCAGTTAATGATAGGGAAATGTACTGTGAAATATTGCACATGATTGATGTACATAAGATCGCGAAAAGCCTGAGCAACAAGAAATATGAAACCAATACTTGACGGCGAAAGCGGCAACAACAACAACAACAGCAGCAGCAGCGGTGATTTTTTGACATTGAGCATAAAGCACTGAACAATCGAATCCCGCAGTATACATATTATGACGACCCCAAGAAGCTAATAGACTGACTACGGCTGCTCACGGCATCAGCTGCTGCAGGTAATACAGCTCATGCAAATGAGGCTGTTTCAATAATCTCTGAGTTTAGAGAGAGTGGTATCATCGAATAAGTATGGAGACAGTAGTTTGAGACCTGCACAAACCAGCAAGCAAAACATACCCTCATAGGCATGTTATGATTAAAGGTTTGGATGACTTATGGCAAGCTCATCTCGTAGATATGAGGGAATATTCACATGAGAATAATGGATTTAAATATATTTTAATGGTTATCGATACATAGTCCAAATTTGCTTGGGCATTACCTGTTAAAACAAAAACGGCTAGAAATGTCGCAGATGGTTTTTCAGCGTTTGCTACGGACAGGGAAGAATCGATGCCCAGACAACCTCCAAACCGATCACGGCGCTGAGTTTTACAATAGGTATTTCAAGACTGTGATGCAGCAGTATGGAATACATCGGTACTCAACATTCACTCACCTGAAGGCAAGTATCGTGGAGCATCTGAACAGAACAATAAAAGGTCAAGTGTGCATGCGTTTTAACCTTCACGGCTCATACAAATGGACAGATATCCTCCCAGAAACAATTGCTCAGTATAATCGAACCAAACATACCACAATAGAAATGAAACCAATCAATGTTCGTGATAATGGACTCATGGATACCGTGTACTATCGCATTAAAATCCACACAGACAGAATTTAATGTACGTGATTTGGTACATATCTCAAAACAAAAGACAGCATTTGAGAAATCATACCTACCGAACTGGTCAACAGAGATATTTACAGTTTCAAAGGTGCAAAGAACGAATCTTAGAACTTATATATTGAACGATACTAAAGGTGAAGAAACTGCAGGCTGCTTCTGCACCGAGGAGTTGTTCTTCTCATGGAAAGACTCATAAGACGTCGTGGAAACAAAGCAGTTGTCAAATGGCTCGGTTTTCCTGCTACACAAAACAGTTGGGTTGATGCCGACTATTTGCTATATATTCACAACCACCGCAGTAGCATAACATGTATGCTAGGAGATGCATTACAGGAGGTAGTGGTATTGTAGACAAACTGTCAGTGAAATTACACATCCCTGGGTATAACTACTGTGGACCTGGGACACAGCTTCAAAACACGCTTGGCACGAGGTGATAAGGGGGTTAATCTGCTTGACGAAGCATGTATGGAACATGACACTGCAAATAAAAATCTATAAAGTCATCAAGTTGCAGATAGGATTTTAGCTGATAAGGCTGAGGCGATATGAAGAAGAAAGGATATTGGTATAGGTCCATGCATCGCAGCATTTGCAGTTGTTGATAAAACCTGAGAGGAAAAATTAAGTTGGGTTTAGGAGTGATGAATATGAAGCGAGTTATGAATGCTGCACGTTGTGCACTAAACAAGAAGAAGGACAAGGGCAGGAAGCTGCTGTTTGAAGAACTGTAATCTGACTGTGATGTGTGCAGCTAAAAATATACTGGAGCAGAAAGATGTGGGAAGAAGAAGAAGAAGAAGAAGAAGAAGAAGAGGATTGGTTAAAGCACCTCGAGTTCTACCAATACCCAAGACATCTGGCGGTTTTATTCCTGCCGCGCGGGATTAGCCGAGCGGTCTATGGCGCTACAGTCATGGACTGTGCGGCTGGTCCCGGCGGAGGTTCGAGTCCTCCCTCGGGCATGGGTGTGCGTGTTTGTCCGTAGGATAATTTAGGTTAAGTAGTGTGTAAGCTTAGGGACTGATGACCTTAGCAGTTGAGTCCCACAAGATTTCACACACATTTGAACATTTTGGTTTTATTCCATTTCTCATCCCGGCCCTCCCTGGACTCTCGGCGGTAGGGTCACCCGCTGGTGGTGCTGCAGCTATCGCTCGAGCGGTCAATATCACTGAGACTAACAACAAACTGCATCTGGATATTAATGGTGAAAAAGATATTGCTGAAATAAAACTGGGTACATACGATATCAACGATTTAAACGATGTATTAAAACAGTCTGGAAAAGTTATTGAAGTGCATGCAAACATCAATACACTTAACGCTGAAATAAGGACTGTAAATGCAACGATTGACTTGGACCTGAAAGGTTCAATAAGGCGCCTGCTGGGTTCCAAGTAAATTTTACAAGTCAGATCAGACTGTGGACATACTTCATGTCAGCACAATCGAAGTCGGGTGTAACACTGCAAGAAACTCCTATCTCAACGATAGTCTGATTCACACTATTTATGGTTTCTTCCTCTCAGTTGCAATGGGGTATAAGATTGTTGAGCCCTGTGCCAATGCAATATACCTTCCAGTGACAGCCCAGACATTGGATTATTTGGAGCTGCGTATTGTGGAGTAGAATAACCAACTTGTTGACTTTTGTGGTGAGGAGATCATTATACAATTACATCTAAGGGGGGATGGGTGTAAGGTACAAAACAAGTGCATGCAATCCACAGCATGTCACTTCGCTACCTAACAGCAAAGTAATAACATGTGCGAGCTACGAGTTTCTTCCATGAGTTGGCTTGAAACCGCATTATGATGTCCTCACTCAGTATAAGCAGTACAGTAGAGTATGACGAGAGAATTATATGTCAGGAATACTTCTCTCACAAACCTTATGCTTCAACCATATTTAACAAGAACGATGAAATTAGGATTGACATCCAGCACCAAAATGCACTCATGCTTTCATGCAAGTGTTTCATGTATCTAGAGGGGTCATTCAAGAAAACTGACAGCAGGGAAACAGTGGTATCCAAGCTTACATAAAACGCTTTAGCATTCCTGTTCCAAGAGATAAGCTACGAACTCAATGGGTCTGATATCGACCGTACACACAATGTCAGCATAACATCAACCATTAAAACATATGTCTATGCATGGCCATGTGATCAACTCCTGCCCGCTCACTGGTGTTGTGCAATGAGTTGTATAAATGAAAAGGTGCTGCACCATCCCTAGAGCAATTCACAATGGCATCTCAACGTGTGAACATCATTGCAGACGCTCAGGGTTTCTATGATGGTGAGCGTAAATGGTTGATATGTAAAGATGTAGCGTTTGTAGCGTGCACACAAGATGCTGGAATAATAGAGAAATTAGCAGCAAACTTTGCATCACCAAGTTCTTTCAAGTACGTGAAGTATGCTAAGGCACAGAAGAGTTCAAAGTGGTTAACAGATTTCTACCATGCAATTCACTGGGATGATCCCGGCATACCCTATACAGGTATTGTGATGGCGCTTAATTTATTTAATCACATAGAATTTACGTGAAGGGGAAGGAAAAGAGATAATGGATGCGTCAAATCTTTAAGTTTTCTGCTACTCAAGACCTGGAATTGTACGGGTGTCCTTCTCTCCATTGACTGAAGAAGATGTATGAAAAAGTGTTGCTGTGTCATCTTATGAAAATGTAAAATTACTTTTAAGTTGGATCAGAAATAAATGAATTTTTACCTCACAACCTCTGTGTTCTTTTTTCTTAACCCTGCTCCCATTGTAGCAGTGTACAGTTTTTTAACGACATGCTATGTCTGCGGTTTTCTTCAAGTACAGGAAATATAATTTTAGACATGTCTGCTGTATATCTTTGGAACTGGACACAGTCATGTGCCTCCTGCTCCCATAACTCAATTCGTGCTGCATGATAGGCATAATTCCACTCAACCATTGTATATACACTCCTGGAAATTGAAATAAGAACACCGTGAATTCATTGTCCCAGGAAGGGGAAACTTTATTGACACATTCCTGGGGTCAGTTAAATCACATGATCACACTGACAGAACCACAGGCACATAGACACAGGCAACAGAGCATGCACAATGTCGGCACTAGTACAGTGTATATCCACCTTTCGCAGCAATGCAGGCTGCTATTCTCCCATGGAGACGATCGTAGAGATGCTGGATGTAGTCCTGTGGAACGGCTTGCCATGCCATTTCCACCTGGCGCCTCAGTTGGACCAGCGTTCGTGCTGGACGTGCAGACCGCGTGAGACGACGCTTCATCCAGTCCCAAACATGCTCAATGGGGGACAGATCCGGAGATCTTGCTGGCCAGGGTAGTTGACTTACACCTTCTAGAGCACGTTGGGTGGCACGGGATACATACGGACGTGCATTGTCCTGTTGGAACAGCAAGTTCCAAAAAAATGGCTCTGAGCACTATGGGACTTAACATCTGTGGTCATCAGTCCCCTAGAACTTAGAACTACTTAAACCTAACTAACCTAAGGACATCACACACATCCATGCCCGAGGCAGGATTCGAACCTGCGACCGTAGCAGTCGCGCGGTTCCGGACTGCAGCGCCTTAACCGCGAGACCACCGCGGCCGGCAGCAAGTTCCCTTGCCGGTCTAGGAATGGTAGAACGATGGGTTCGATGACGGTTTGGATGTACCGTGCACTATTCAGTGTTCCCTCGACGATCACCAGTGGTGTACGGCCAGTGTAGGAGATCGCTCCCCACACCATGATGCCGGGTGTTGGCCCTGTGTGCCTTGGTCGTATGCAGTCCTGATTGTGGCGCTCACCTGCACGGCGCCAAACACGCATACGACCATCATTGGCACCAAGGCAGAAGCGACTCTCATCGCTGAAGACGACACGTCTCCATTCGTCCCTCCATTCACGCCTGTCGCGACACCACTGGAGGCAGGCTGCACGATGTTGGGGCGTGAGCGGAAGACGGCCTAACGGTGTGCGGGACCGTAGCCCAGCTTCATGGAGACGGTTGCGAATGGTCCTCGCCGATACCCCAGGAGCAACAGTGTCCCTAATTTGCTTGGAAGTGGCGGTGCGGTCCCCTACGGCACTGCGTAGGATCCTACGGTCTTGGCGTGCATCCGTGCGTCGCTGCGGTCCGGTCCCAGGTCGACGGGCACGTGCACCTTCCGCCGACCACTGGCGACAACATCGATGTACTGTGGAGACCTCACGCCCCACGTGTTGAGCAATTCGGCGGTACGTCCACCCGGCCTCCCGCATGCCCACTATACGCCCTCGCTCAAAGTCCGTCAACTGCACATACGGTTCACGTTCACGCTGTCGCGGCATGCTACCAGTGTTAAAGACTGCGATGGAGCTCTGTATGCCACGGCAAACTGGCTGACACTGACGGCGGCGGTGCACAAATGCTGCGCAGCTAGCGCCATTCGACGGCCAACACCGCGGTTCCTGGTGTGTCCGCTGTGCCGTGCGTGTGATCATTGCTTGTACAGCCCTCTCGCAGTGTCCGGAGCAAGTATGGTGGGTCTGACAAACCGGTGTCAATGTGTTCTTTTTCCATTTCCATGAGTGTATTTTGGCATGTCTGGTCTGCAGTACGTACAAAGAGTGTCTAAGAGCAGCGGCAGTGGTAGTTTGAGAGACAGGGGCTGTCGTGGCCAGGCACTCACTGGTACAGGCAGCAAACAGCAGGCAGTGGCCGACCCCGTGCTATTCTTAGAGCTCTGCTGCCCCACAAGACCGCCTGTACAGTGGTGTAGTGTATGTGTGTTTTGTCTAATTCAGAACAAGGCTTTTCGGTCGAAAGCATTTTTGTTTAGCAGTGTTTTTGTTGTTCCTGTTCGCGAATCAATATTTCCACTATATGGTGAGCAGCAATGTATCCCTTTCATAAATATTTGCGAGTATTACCTAGCCAGTATCGGTAGGGTATTTGGTGTTTTGTTCAATCGACTGTTTATTTTAAACGATAAACATTTTTATAGATCAATGAAGATAATTAAAATTACATGGGAAAATGAAGTACCGATGTCAGCCACATGAGGGCATGGAAATAATTCATTGGTGACAACTGAGAATTTGTGGTGGGGCGGGAATGGTATCCCGATTTCCCGCTCGAAGTGAGCTGTCGCCTCGGCCACGACCACCTCCAATATCCGAGCACGCCTCCCATCCTCCCCAAATTGCCAGCTCCTCGCACAGTGCTGTGCTGCAAGTTAAGACTGAGCCGTGCTCGGATAGCGGAGGTGGTCGTGGCAGGCGACCGCTCACGTCCAGCGGGACATCCGTGTTCGAGACCCACGCCAGCCAGCACAAGTTCTCACCTATCGTCACCGAATTATTTCTGTGCCCTCGTGCGGCTGACACCGGTACTTCACTTTAATCATACGGTTACGGAATCAGAAATGTGTGGCGTCTGTTCTTGCGGACATGTGTAGAAGAACAGATAGCACACATATAGTAGTACCGTGTGCAATGATTCCAAATGAAAAAAGAATAACGAGAAGAAAAACGAGAGCGAATAAAAAAGTTAATAGGATAATTAAAATGTCGTGGGAAAGGCTTAGAAATAAACGTTCATACACACCAAAAAAGTGTAGCGTGACGTCGATCCCGTGCGCTCCTGAACACACGTGTGTATTGCACCAGTATCACGGTGCCCCGCACTGTTCCTGGTGTTCACTCGACCCGCACGAAAACGTCAGCAACCGGGCATGCGCCGTGCCTGGGCGGCGGAGTGAGATAGACAGTCGGTCGGTTCCAGTCGTAACACCGGGAAGGAAGTACACTACTTGTTTCGCTTGTAGTCGCGCCTCACCTAGAGGGTCAGTTACAGAGTACGATCTTATCTGCAGCCTCGTTCAGGCCGCGCACCCTGTGAAGCGAATCGGTTACGAGATTGAGGATCGTAACAGATCGATATAGCCCATAAGACATTTTAAGAGCAAAGATCGAAGAACTTAAATGGGAATCTGCGAGGTGCCTGGGCTAGCAGTGTATTTAACACTAAATTCTACTAGAATCTTCATATGTAAATGATGCTCTAAGCCCCCCCCCCCCCATTCTAACTCCGACTTTTGCTGTTGCACATGGATTAATAAGAAACGCGAACTGACTGTAATCGACCCTGCAAGTGGAACAGAAAAGAGTTTGGCACCTGCAATAATTTAATTTGATAGACATTAATTAAATAAAGGAAAGTTTCAGTAACGTAGTGAGAAATGAAAGGGTAGCTCTACTGATTAACAGAATGGAAGTTCTGTCCAAAATAACAATTTGATTTATTATGACTAAACTCAAAACAATAAACAAAACACACGAAACATTTACCATACATCAAATTGGATACTCAAATAAATGCTGTGAAGGTGAAGTTGTCCATAAACTACATTGTGATATTTATGACGAAGTGGTGTGTGGAGCCAGTCCCTTGCAACTCAAATCTTAAGAGAAACACCCAGCCAACCCAACATTAATTGCTGCTACAGTAGTGAGAACTCAGACAATGAACATCCAAGGCAGAACCACGTAAGAAAAGACGGGGGAACAGGCGCGCTCTGCTGAGCTCTCATTATCACAGTGCAAATTCCCTAATCTGCTGATGCCTCGGACATACATTACCAAGCTGTCTTCTTAACTGCAAGGACACAGTCTGGCGTACCGGAAGCGATGGCTGGTTGCTTCGACGTCCAGTCGTGGTGATAATGTCGCGAGTATAGCCCAAAACAAATTATCCTGGTCTGGTTGTTCCAGACTTCCTATCAATACAAATGCGCCTCTGAGGGATACGAAGAAGGCTCGCCACACAATCACTGACGGTACAGTGATTGATTTTAACCAGCGAAGTCACACAGTAACTCCGATACAGTCAACTTTAGCCAAAACTGCTCAAGTCAGACAACATAGGTCGCTTGTACGCAAAAAGCTCAATTGCCAACTGTACTCGGAAAGTTACGTTGAAGTCGGAACTTCAGCAACTTCGTCAAACAGTTAGAATTAAATAAAAGTATATTAGACTGCCAACAGAAGGCAGGCTGTCTGAGCAGCGAGAGCTCAGTCCGACCGAAAGGCGAGAGCCGTCTCTCAAGAGCATCCGTACAAACCGAACACAGAACATTCCCGCCCCCACGACAGTGGCCGTGGTTAAATATTCCAATCAGCAAGTCAAAAACCGGTGGAAAATTCCACTCTATTGCTGAAGCACTACCATTCCACCAATGGAGAGTCTTGGCGCCAATTTCTGCATCGATTTTGCTACGTCACGGAACTATGCCCTGAGCAAGCCAATCACAGTTACGATTTTGCAGAAAACGCGGGAATTTGCCCGCCAAGACTGCCTGGGAACGCAAGTCATTCCCACGCCTCACTGGTAGCCCGCCAGAAAGTGTTTTCAGTGTTTCTGCGAAGTAACGGAATCTCTAGCCCAGCCGCTCCTTCAGGCCCCTGTGGGTGTGTCGCCACCACTCTTATGACAATGTCGGCATCTGGAAAGCATCCGCTCGACTCCCTCACACCCGTCGGCTTAACCTTTTCAAGCTCAGCAGAACCCGCCTGTCACCGGACCACCCGGGTGATGAGAGATGCTGCGTGGGAAGTCCGCGTGGAAGGAATAGCAACTTTTCACCGCATGCAATTAGAGAGGATAATCGAATTACTCACAGTAAGACGGAAATATGAGAGGGGGCACCTGCCACCTCTCAAATCTTTGGCGATAAAAGGCGGTACTGACGCCACGATTTCAGCTCGTGCTTCGAATCCGACGAGACGTGTGCCCCGTGTGTGCGAGAGATAATTTTCTTCAGAGCTGGGACCAGTTTTTATATACCCTTCGTCTGTCGTGTGCCCACCGAAGCGAATGAAAACCCACAGGGGCACGACGTGCCAACTAGGAACGGACGTGGCAACGAGGCGCGCCTATTGGCGAGGAGGGGGCATACGAGTCTTGTGAGGAAACGGCGCCTCTCTGTCTATTTCTGGAGGCGCTGCGAACCACACGGCTGCTCGGCGGCCACATTCGTCGCAGTCTTACTGAAATAAGCACTGTGCGTGGCGTGCACCAGTTCGGTACTTGCAAGTGCCGCAGCGCTGTGACTGCCGGGAGGCGCCAGCCTCAGTCAACAGGGGCCGCTGCTGCCGTGAGGGCCGCAGACTAACGCGCTCGTTAAGGCTTGCAGTCGTGCCAGGGACCGAATCACAAGTTTCCCTGCAGTTTCCCCCTTAAGACTCCCAGACTTTATTCAGAAGGTGTCCAGCGGGCGAGTTTGTGACCACGAGACCGGCCTACGCCGCCCCGCTCTCCGTACGCAGGACTTACTGTAGGGTAGGGTAGGGTAGGGTAGGGCTGCCAACTCGTTCAAGAATCTTACAAGCAGTCCACCTGGCGAGGGGACTGTCTGGCGTCACTGGCCGCCGACACCGCGACGCGCAGCTCCAGCACACCCTGCACGGTTGACTCGTCGGTCCTGAAGTGCCCTTTTCTTGATCATGTGCTGATGCACGGTTGCATCTACTTGGCTTCCTTAACGAAATTAATAATTTATTTCGTCTCAACATACATTCTTTTAATGTATTCATCATATACAAGGATAAATGTTCAAATGTGTGTGAATGCCTATGGGACCAAACTGCCGAGTTCATTGGTCCCTTATCTCATACTCACTACTTAAACTAACTTACGGTAAGAACAACACGCACACCCATTCCCCAGGGACGACTCAAACCTCTGGCAGGAGGGTCCACACAATCGATAGTAGTAGGGCGAGGGCGTGCTAGTGCGGGTTGCCTGCATTGGAGGCATGTATCCACTCATGGGCTAACCTATTGCTCTTCGTTGATTGACAGGTACTTAACCTATTCTTCTACTTTGACTGACAGCTACTTAAGGTATTTTTCTGTTAAGTGGTTTTCCAAGTCACCCCCTTCTCCTTAAACTATTGTACCGCATTTGATGCCAAATTAAGTAATTAGTTATGTCACCCCGCCATTTTCTGGTACACTTTTCGAATTTCACATGCCTTTCAACACCATTTCTGGCGCATTCTTCTTTGTCACCCACCCCCTTAAACTATTGTACTGTGCTATACATAAAAATTATGCAAATTAACCTAGTGTTATACATTTAACCTGCTGTTCTGCTCCATGTCACCCACTCACTCAGCCCCCCTTAACTATTGTACAGCTAACATCACTTTGATAAAAAAAACTTATGCAAATTAATTAAAGCGATATTTTTCACATGTATGGGGTAGTTTTTTTATAATTTCCAGCATCCCATTGGTCAGTGAAATGGATAGTACACAGTTTAAACAAAAGACTGCTAATAAAAAACACATCACCCTCACTCGACGCCCGATGCCACCACTGTCAGCTGCCGAGGGACGCTTAGATGTCACTTCAGGTCCCGCAGGGATGAAGTGGCGACCTCTCTTCCTTACATGACACCTGAGAAATTCCTGTCAAAACACGTGTTCACCTAGGTACTGTTGCTGCTGCGATAACGCATAGCTGTGCAGGTCTACTGCCAAGATAGGTGCCCCAATGCTTCCCAGAATAGCACAGGGTGCATTCTTCCTAGCGATTGTCACTGAATTTACCTGTCAAACTGCTGCTGCTGCCAATGTGGGAGCACTATTTCAAATACATTAGCTTTTGCTGAAGATGAGTGCCTTTAAGGAGGTGAAGTTTAAGATGGAAGATAACAAAATACACTCCTGGAAATGGAAAAAAGAACACATTGACACCGGTGTGTCAGACCCACCATACTTGCTCCGGACACTGCGAGAGGGCTGTACAAGCAATGATCACACGCACGGCACAGCGGACACACCAGGAACCGCGGTGTTGGCCGTCGAATGGCGCTAGCTGCGCAGCATTTGTGCACCGCCGCCGTCAGTGTCAGCCAGTTTGCCGTGGCATACGGAGCTCCATCGCAGTCTTTAACACTGGTAGCATGCCGCGACAGCGTGGACGTGAACCGTATGTGCAGTTGACGGACTTTGAGCGAGGGCGTATAGTGGGCATGCGGGAGGCCGGGTGGACGTACCGCCGAATTGCCCATCGTTCTACCATTCCTAGACCGGCAAGGGAACTTGCTGTTCCAACAGGACAATGCACGTCCGCATGTATCCCGTGCCACCCAACGTGCTCTAGAAGGTGTAAGTCAACTACCCTGGCCAGCAAGATCTCCGGATCTGTCCCCCATTGAGCATGTTTGGGACTGGATGAAGCGTCGTCTCACGCGGTCTGCACGTCCAGCACGAACGCTGGTCCAACTGAGGCGCCAGGTGGAAATGGCATGGCAAGCCGTTCCACATGACTATATCCAGCATCTCTACGATCGTCTCCATGGGAGAATAGCAGCCTGCATTGCTGCGAAAGGTGGATATACACTGTACTAGTGCCGACATTGTGCATGCTCTGTTGCCTGTGTCTATGTGCCTGTGGTTCTGTCAGTGTGATCATGTGATGTATCTGACCCCAGGAATGTGTCAATAAAGTTTCCCCTTCCTGGGACAATGAATTCACGGTGTTCTTATTTCAATTTCCAGGAGTGTAGATGGAAGACAGGTCGATGATACGCTCAGCTACAGAATGGTGTTGCAAGTAAGCCGCCACTGCGAGCTGTTCTGCTTTTTTGTGAACGTGTGTAGATCAGATGTACAGCTGGATGCACTTCAGAGGTATACTCGTGACAAATAGTAAGCAAATTACGGCGGAGGTGGCCCAATTGAGCAGCCGCTGGTCTTATCGATTTCCGGGAAAGTTTGCAACTTTGACAGGCTGTAAGTGTGCAGTGACAGTAGTCGTCGTGTAATACGCGATCGGAAGTTCGCTGGCTGCTGAGCTCTCGGAATACTGGGCTCCTGCGCACCTCCTCACTCCTAGGCGGCACACATGACGATGTCGCAGAAAGTGATCTTCTGGAAGACCTGGGACACCCGACACCCGGTAGTGGCGTGGCGGAAGCCGCGCATTCACCTTCCATTACTACACGCGCTGCTTACCTCTCCACGATGTCATTCTTCTAGTTTGTAACGGAGCCCACTGTCGGCTGTTCTTAACTGAGTCTTCACCTGGTCCACCACCACTGGCTCGGGGACCTCTGAGGACCGTTCTGCGGATCACCGCCAACTCACTGGAATAGTTGTTAGGTTCAAATCGAGAGCTGAACCTGACCACCTTTTCTCACAGTGGAAAACGGTGGCCAGATGCAACATCGCTCCGACCGGTTTATGCACGACCTCGTCGGCAAACCCGGACAACTTCCTCCGAGCGACTTAGTATCTTTCTGCTCTTGTACGCACTATGCATAGTGGGTTTATTTGTTTTATTACGCAGACAAAATGGTTCAAATGGCTCTCAGCACTATGGGACTTAACTTCTGAGGTCATCAGTCCCCTAGACTTAGAACTACTTAAACCTAACTAACCTAAGGACATCACACACATCCATGCCCGAGGCAGGATTCGAACCTGCGACCGTAGCGGTCGCTCGGCTCCAGACTGTAGCGCCTAGAACCGCACGGCCACTCCGGCCGGCATTATACAGAGATATTGCTATTAATTTGGCAAGCCGATTTATAATAATTTATAGCAGAAAGTTGAAAAGAATTCGTGTCGAGAGTAAGAGGGAACAGGGTCGGGTGGTAGGCAGTGGCCCGCTTGCACAGTGCGAGGCCGGCGGCCCACGAGCTGCAGGGACTGACTGACCTGCGGCCGCGGCATGGGCGGCCCCTGGGCGAGCGGCATGAGCGCGAAGTCGAGGCGGCGCGCCTCCGAGTGCGCCGGCAGGTTGGTGACGAGGGCGCGCCGGCTCTGCGGCCGGTAGCCCCGGCGGGAGGCCGTCACCACGTAGGCGCCGGGCGTCAGCAGCCGCCAGTAGTCGCCGTCGTGCACTGCGCACACACACGTACTCAGGCGTGCTGGGCTCAACACACATTATGCAACGTGAACAAGGTCTACACACATGCAGAAATTACTAGTAACTTAGTGGACTAGAATGCATCTTATCCATTCCTTTTCATCTACAGGGTGGAGAAGCACTGTGTCACCATATTTTAACCCTAGATAGCTGATGCCAGTTGTTGTTATTCTGGTCTTCTGTCCTGAGACTGGTTTGATGCAGCTCTCCATGCTACTCTATCCTGTGCAAGCCTCTTCATCTCCCAGTACCTACTGCAAGCTACATCCTTCTGAATCTGCTTAGTGTATTCATCTTTTGGTCTCCATCTACGATTTTTACCCTCCACGCTGCCCTCCAATACTAAATTGGTGATCCCTCGATGGCTCAGAACATGTCCTACCAACCGGTCCCTTCTTCTAGTCAAGTTGTGCCACAAACTCCTCCCCAATTCTGTTCAATGCCTCCTCATTAGTTATGTGATCTACCCATCTAATCTTCAGCATTCTTCTGTAGCACCACATTTCTATTCTCTTCTTGTCCAAACTATTTATCGTCCATGTTTCACTTCCATACATGGCTACACTCCCTACAAATACTTTCGGAAACGATTTCCTGACACTTAAATCCATACTCGATGTTAACAAATTTCTCTTCTTGAGAAACGCTTTCCTTGCCATTGCCAGTCTACATTTTATATCCTCTCTATTTCGACCATCATCAGTTATTTTGCTCCCCAAATAGCACAACTCCTTTACTACTTTAAGTGCCTCATTTTCTAATCTAATTCCCTCAGCATCACCCGACTTAATTCGACTACATTCCATTATCCTCGTTATGCTTTGGTTGATGTTCATCTTAGGAACCAAAATTACTTACGATGTGTAGGTCGACAACGCACCATCTTTAAACTACGTAAACTTGGCGCCGAGCGCTCCGATTGGCCGCTGGGTTGCCCTGTTGCCCGTTCGTTAGTTGACCGGCTGTCTGTTCACACATACAAATGCCCCTCGCCCCGTCACTGCCCAAACGTGATACGCGCACGAGTACAACAGTTCTTGCCGTTTGTCTCCACCTCAAGTCAGAGGCATTCACACGTAGGCTTCACTTCGGAGCACACACGTCACCTGCGATTTAGCCACACAGTAAGCATGCTGACATGGTATTCGTTTCACGAACAAACAGACATGGTTTGTTTTCCATCCTCCTCAGCAAGCATAGAAATACTTGTTTTGCAAATAAAAAAGAAGAAAGAAAACACAAGCTGGAAAAAAAAGAAAGAAGAAAGAAAACACAAGCTGGTACACAATGACATACAAACACAAACTCACTCATAAAATCACCAACATTTTCAAAAGACACGGAATAAACGTAGCATACACAACAGACAATTCTATACAATAATACTCCCCAAAACTGACAAAAACAGAGACATATACCAGAATGTAGGTATATATCATCTACTGTGTAACACTCGTTAAGTCAGATACATAGGACAAACTGGTAGAACATTTGATGTCAGATACAAATAACACATTAGAAACTTCCTGGCAGATTAAAACTGTGTGCCCGACCGAGACTCGAACTCGGGACCTTTGCCTTTCGCTGGCAAGTGATCTACTATCTGAGCTACCGAAGCACGACTCACGCCCAATCCTCACAGCTTTACTTCTGACAGTATCTCGTCTCCTACCTTCCAAACTTTACAGAAGCTCTCCTGCGAACCTTGCAGAACTAGCACTCCTGGAAGAAAGGATATTGCGGAGACATGGCTTGGCCACAGCCTGGGGGATGTTTCTAGAATGAGATTTTCACTCTGCAGCGGAGTGTGCGCTAGTTCTGCAAGGTTCGCAGGAGAGCTTCTCTTAAGTTTGGAAGGTAGGAGACGAGGTACTGGCAGAAGTAAAGCTGCGAGGACGGGGCGTGAGTCGTGCTTGGGTAGCTCAGTTGGTAGAGCAGTTGCCTGCGAAAGGCAAAAGTCCCGAGTTCGACTGTCGGTCGGGCACACAGTTTTAATCTGCCAGGAAGTTTCATATCAGCGCACACTCCGCTGCAGAGTGAAAATCTCATTCTGGAAACACATTAGAGCCTGGAAGTGTGGGACACATTTGCAGAACAAGTAAGAGAAGATGACCACAAAGCAACCACTAGAGAAGATGACATGAAAACAATTAGAATGAACAATAAAAAACACCTAACCCTAGAAGAAAATTACCACATACAGAATACCAAAGCAGAATATTGAAACAAAAGTCAAATCAGCTGTCACTAAAGCTTTCAACCACTCGCTAACGGCTAGTACATTCATATTCAACACCATAAAATTAATACCACCAACATCCCCCCCCTCCAAAAAAAACTTGTTTAGCGCTCTCTCTGTCTCTCTCTTTCTTTCTCTCTCTCCCTCTCCCTCTCTCCTCTCTCTCAGACACACACACACACACACACACACACACACACACACACACACACACACACGGTGTAAACATCATGAATAGAAGTTAGTCTTGAACATACACTTCGTTAGAATGACAACAAGTAGGTAGACACGCCAAAAAGGAGGAAACACGTAATGGAGCTGCAATACTTACGTTGTTAAAAGCTCTGTCCGACGAAGTAGTTTTATCGAGTGGCAAAAGAACGATATGACACCACAAAAAAGAAGGAGAAACATGGTAAACAGGGTGAAGGAGGCCAGAACGCAAAGTTGTGCTTGTAGTTCAGTAATAAAGTGGTAGTGCGGCCTCCAGACCAGATGAGAGGAAACGGAGATGAGCAAATCGTAAGTAATTACTTTTTTAAATAAAAAATCGCGAGGTGAACTGTTTAATAATCTAAAAATAACAAAACTGTAATGTTATAGACCCCACTGATGATGCCTTAGAACAAGAAAAAGGCGAAACGCGTCTGGGGTAAATAAATGAAGTGGCAGCAGGAAAAGGCGGTTTCATTCACAAGACAAGTATAACGAGATACGGTTTTTGTTTTCGGGCTAGCCGACGGTGGTGCGCGTCAAGCTGGACGGTGGTAGGAGGAACGGTACTCTGCAAGACGCCACCCGTACCCACGAACGTTTACAGCAGTCCACCGGCGACTCGGCGAAACAGGGTCGTTAGCGGGATGTCACGGTGATGCTGGACGACGGGATGCTGCATTCGAAGAGACTGTTCTCCAGCGCTTCGAGGAAGCACACACAACAAGTACTGGAGCTGTTGGACACGACATCAGGGTCACTCGTCGGTTAGTCTGGATGCTTTGAGGGATGACGGGCAGCGTCCATTTAGTTTCCGCCCTGTCCTATGGCGGACTATGAACACAGGCTAGGTTTTTGCCGATGGTTTCTGCGACGTGTTGCACCACATCCTGACTTCCCCGCCACTGTGTTGTCAACCGACGAGTGCTCCTTCCGTCGAGACGGCCTTTACGGCACTCGAAACACTGATTACTGGGCGAGGGGAAATACTGACGTCACGTACGTCCACGCACACCAGGAACGGTTTTCGCCCAACATTCGGGCAGACATTGTGGGTGACCATCTGATTGGGCCAGTCCGTCTACCTCCTCGACTTACCGGGGCAAATTATCTTCAGTTTTTGCGAGAAACTCTACCCAGTCTGCCGGATATACGGCTACGCACGTGGTTGCAGCACGATGGGGCGCCCGCACATAACGGTCGTGCTGGGCGCGGGTATTTAAATCAACTCTTCAAAGGCCGCGTAACTGGCTGAGTTGCTCGCAGGACGTGGCCCCCGCGGTCACCGGACCTCACGCCACCGGACATTTTCCTGTGGGGATTGTTCGAGGTTCCAGTTCACCCACCTGGATGCGAACGACCTAGAAACGAAGACGAACTAATGGATCATATTCAGCATAACGCTAATCATATCGTGGCAATGCCAGGAATCTTTGAAAGAGTTCGGCAAAACACCGTCGGACGTTACGAAGCTCGTACCGCGTCAGAGGGTCGCCAGTTCGAGCACCTGCTTAAAGTAAACAATGTCCTAGCTACAAGAAAGGCCCTTTTCACGGCCGACACAATTTGTAACAGACTTCCTGTACGCGGACTAACAGCTGTTGACGAGTTTGTTCGCGGTACTTCTTATCACGAAACAACACTGGATGTGTGGGGACGCCGGCGGATTCGCCTGCAGGCCCGCAGAGTGGAAGGCTGGCGCGCCGGCCGCCGCCGCCTCCGGCAGGCAAAGCATCCGCCAACAGGGCAGTTGTGCGTTATCCTCCTACACGACATTAGTAATTTTGGTTCCTACTGGCATCAGCCATCTAGGGCTAAAATTTCGTGACAATTTTTCTCCACTCTGTATAGGTCTGCTAACTGTAGCTGTCTTAGCGACCGTTAGTAATCACGCCATCTTTCAAAGGAACTGTACAGGATCGTTTTGATTCTGTGTTGGCACACACCGATCTCTGACCGAGGAAGTTTGCCAAGCTGTACAACCTTCATTGGGTCAGGGTTAGCAAAGCCCTCGTTTAGTAGCTTTTTGCACGTTATCCGTATACTTGTATTCTGAATGTTTCTACGAGAGTGTCGTTTCGGCCATGCTTAAATGCGCTAAGCGAACTTTCTGCTCACTGTGTTCCCACAAGTTACCGCTTTACCCATTTAATAGTGGGAATGCATTGCACCATCTTATTGTTATCAGTACAATAGTACATAGTACAATATGAGTAATGTTTTGGTACTGATTTCTTTCACTTTTTAAAATGTCGCTAAAGTATTTCATTGTCGCCATTGTTAGAGTTATGATTTAATGTCTGATTCGTGTCTCCTACTTTGTACACGGAACGAGTGCGATCAAGGTCAGTTTGGCTGTGTTACGAGACAAGTACAGGGTCTCATGACGCGTGTGCCCCCATCACTGTAGCGTGTTGACAGCCGCTTCTCCAGACTACGCCACACCACTGTCAGGTCTCGCTCTTCCTGCCCACGTGTGACAAGTGTGCTCTGTTCTCGTGGGTAGGACAGTGTCCTCTGACCCACTGGTTCGTTGTTAACGTTAAGATTTATCTTTTTAGTGCATGTCGTCTCACTTAATTCGTGTTCCTTGTAACGAGACAGCACAAGACCATACCATAAATAATATTAAAATCGTGACTGTTTAGCTCACAAACCGGTGCTCACTCTCTCGGTAGTACTTAGATGATTGATGCCGATTAGGAATGAGATGATAAGAGGGCTTAAATACGTACGTGTACTGCTAGTTTCCTGGATCACGCTTCAACGTAGAATTTCCTCGATGACTCCCCCTTGCCCATTTCTTTCAGTTAAATGAATTGCCAAGTGTCTTCCTTATAATTCCTGTTTGTTAGGACATGTAAGCAGTTGAACCAGGCTATTTGCTATACACACATGTACCGCCAAATCTCAATATGATCGCAAGTAATAGCCAGCTACATGAGCCGTGCCCACAGTATCGGTCTGCTGGCAGTGAGCCGCATAGTGCGCCGCATGGCCACGACGTG
The DNA here is from genome assembly GCF_023864275.1 of Schistocerca cancellata. Lineage (NCBI taxonomy): Eukaryota > Metazoa > Arthropoda > Insecta > Orthoptera > Acrididae > Schistocerca > Schistocerca cancellata. The sequence goes on from NC_064626.1 coordinate 12,275,663, forward strand.
TGTGCTGCGCATTTGGAATAATAACAACGACGATCTATTACGAGTCGTGGCGTTTTATGCATTATATTGGCTGATTCGGAGCTCTCAGTCCCTTATATACGGATACTGTGGTGGGTACGAAATCGCGACCTCGTACATAAGACAGCAATGAGTTAACAGATACTGGAAGTTGTGTAATCGAGGGTACTATACATTCTCCGAAAGTGCTAACCTGATTTTGGGGAGTGAAACACCGCCAAATTTATCCCATTTCGGATCTGCTATAACAGAAGGGAAATCACAGGACAAAGTCAAGTTCATTCCAGTATCTCTCTAATTAATATTGTTATTGCGAGAGGCCTGTCGTTGCTTAGTGACTACTTTGTCAGAATTCGTCTGCGTGGAAACAGAATTAGGGATGCGAGTTTCCTCACAGGTACGGAAGGTACATTACCCGATCGAAGTACCTGTGCAGTGCTGTGACGAGTGACTGAGCATGGCCTGAGACGAGGGCGAGCTGTGTGCTGCAGCGACGGCAGGGGGAAAGGGGGGGGGGGGGGGGCAGGGCTCAGTCGGTTCCAGTGTGGACCGCTCAGCTGGGTGTTCCCAGAGAAGGAAACCCATCAGGGGCATTTCAGCCCTTCTCGAGCTGCCCACGCCCACTACTGGTGACGTGAGTCCCGAATGAAAACGCGACGGGACAACCGCAGCTAAACCGAGGCCGGGCACATCGACCATTCCAGAGGGAACGTGTAAAAAACCACCGGGAAGAATCACTCGCGACTTCCGATATGCTACCAGCAGTCCACCTGACTTGACGAGTCTCGCACTCGGTGTGGTGGTACAGGGGCAGTGTGTGCCCCCCCCACCCCCTCCTCGTAGGATGAGGACGCACTTGACAGCACAGTGCAGGGACTGTCCTGACACCACGACTGAATCAGCATTACAATCCTGCCTGTCACAGAGCGGCATCTGTCAGTGAAGGCTTTGTGGACTTTGTTGTCCCTGAAGTGTACCGGCCTGCGCAGAGTCCCGACACGAATCCAACAGGACACATTAAGGTCGAGTCAGGAGGTCGGCTTCATTCGAGACCCCGACGGCCGACGCCAGTGCCCTCCCTCGGCCTTTGAGGGACGACGGGTCACCGTTCCCCCGCAGAGATTCGGGCACCTCACCCGATGTATCGTCAGCAGAGTTCGAGCCACCGTACAGGTGAAGGGTGGGCGCATCCTGTACTGACGTCCGAGCACGGACACAGTAAGCTCTTGTTTTTGAGGTAGGGCTGCTCACCTGAGGTGACGTCGTGTCGGATGTGGACGGGCTGGCCGCTGGTGACGTTGGCCACGTGGATGACGGCGTTGGCGAGCGGCTGGCCGGTCAGCGCGTCCGTCACCACGCCCTTCAGCCCGATGTGCGCCTGCAACACACACACACGACGCTGCCACTCACCTGGTCGTCACGACGCACACAAACACAAACACCACGATCGGTCAGCAGTCGTAGCAAACGTGCGCTGCTGTCGTTACGCTATCGGAGGTAGGTCCTACTTATGTACGACCTCTGATAATAATGTTCGGTGAATGAAGCCAGAACAGTCGATCGGGCAACAATGGCGACTCACGACGCTGCACCTGCGTAGCGGCCGGTGTTGACAACCTGCCCCCACCGTAGTTCAGCTAAGCTCCGTGCATCTTCCGTGTTAAACCTGTCGGATGAAGTGCCTGTTTAGTGCGTCGGATCTGAACTGTGAACAGGACGATGAACGAGCAAAGGATTTTGTTTCAAGCTTGGCAAGACACCGAAAGAAACGCGTGCGCTGCCGGTACGTGTTCGCGGGCTGAAGCACACTCCGTGAAGTTTGTCTGCGAGTGGTCCGCCCGTATTCGAGGAGGCCGGGAAAGTGTTTCTGACAATCCCCGTAGCGGAAGGGAATTAATCACGAACGACTGTCGATTAACAGTGCGCACAATAGCGGATGAACTGCAGATGAACCGTGAATCCGTGCGACAAGTCCCTACCCACGAGTTAGGGAAGAGGAGAACGTGTCGTCGTCCTGCGCCACGTCGCCTGGCTTGCGGCCAGAAGCAGCCGCGTTCAGAGGCTCCACAGGGTCATGTCGAAGTGGTCGATGCGACACCCAATTTCTCGAATCGTACTGTCACGGAGGATCAAACCTCCTGTCTCCGGTACGACCCTGAAACGAAATGGCAAAGCATCGAATGGCGTCCTGCGATATCACCTCATCAGTAAAAGGTAAGAGCCGAAAAATCACGATCAAAACGATTTTCGTCACCTTTTTCGACAGTCAAGGCATTATCCCCAAGGAATTACTACCCGAAGGTATTACGCTGAACGCTGCACGGTAGGATTTTGACCCGTTTCATGCAACGTCAACGCAGGGTACGACCTCAGTACGCACGACAAGGTTCCTGTCTTTTTTTATTCATTACAACGCTCGCCCACACACAGCCAATATCGTCAAACACTTCCTGGCAAAAAAGTTCCACCATACTCGCCGGATCTCAATCCTCCAAACTTGTTCCTGTTCTCTCGACACAAACTCGCTTCGAAAGGAAACAGATTTCACGATATTCCTGACATCCAATGAATGTGGCGCGGCTTTTGAACACCATCCCAAAGGAAGACTTCGTACAAAGTTTCCAGGGCATGTACCGCAGAGCTCAGCGGTGCATAGTTATGGGAGGTGACTATTTCGAAGGGCAGTAAGGTAACTGTACTCCATAGTTCGTCTATGTTATTGTTACAGGACCATTAACCGAACTTTATTGTCAGAGGTTGTATCAGACAGCTTATCACTAAGTGTAAGTTACGATAAATGGAAATGTAAGATATTGTAATGTATAAACAGGTATCGACGTCTTTCTTAATCGTGCACTAGTTATGTAGCTTTTTTTTCTACAATAGTTTACAGTCGCAGTCTCTAAAGTGTTGCGTTCTGATTGTCGCGGTGTTAATACGCAGTGTGGAAACAGCTGACGCTCTAACCTGCCCCGTAGTGAAACACGCGCGCTGAACACATTCAACATGTTCACGGAAAAAAACTGTTCTGAAGCTTTCCGAGGAAGTGTACACTTTACAAGTTAGGGTGTACTTCAAACGGGCTGCATAGATGACTCGGTAGTATTGTAAAATGGTAATGTGGAACACTCAACGGACCGATTGTCTCTCGGTTTGGTCTTTCTTTTATTCGTTCAATTCTAAATACACATATCCTTTAAATATAAAATTCGTTCTATTTACACCGATTAAGAGCTATGTAGCCATCATTTTTATCAAAGATGCCCATCTTCTTACACATTAAATGAAAAATTCCACTTGAAATTCAAAATATAAATTATGAATCCCCCCCATGAACCATGGACCTTGCCGTTGGTGGGGGAGGCTTGCGTGCCTCACCGATAGACATAGCCGTACCGTAGGTGCAACCACAACGGAGGGGTATCTGTTGAGAGGCCAGACAAACGTGTGGTTCCTGAAGAGGGGCAGCAGCCTTTTCAGTAGTTGCAGGGGCAACAATCTGGATGACTGACTGACCTGGCCTTGTAACACTAACCAAAACAGCCTTGCTGTGCTGGTACTGCGAACGGCTGAAAGCAAGGGGAAACTACAACCGTAATTTTTCCCGAGGGCATGCAGTTTTAATGTATGGTTAAAAGATGCTGGCGTCCTCTTGGGTAAAATATTCCCGAGGTAGAATAGTCCCCCATTCGGATCTCCGAGCGGGGACTACTCAAGAGGACGTCGTTATCAGGAGAAACAAAACTGGCGTTCTGCGGATCGGAGGGTAGAATGTCAGATCCCTTAATCGGGCAGGTAGGTTAAAAAATTTAAAAAGGGAAATGGAAAGGTTAAAGTTGGATATAGTGGGAATTAGTGAAGTTCGGTGGCAGGAGGAACAAGACTTTTGGTCAGGTGAATACAGTGTTAAAAATACAAACTCATATAGGGGTAATGCAGGAGTCGGTTTAATAACGAATAAACAAAATTGGAGTGCGGGTAAGCTACTACAAACAGCATAGTGACGCATTACTGTGGCCAAGACAAACACAAGTCCACGTCTACTACAGTACTACAAGTTTATATGCCAACTAGCTCTGCAGATGACGAAGAAATTTATGAAATGTATGATAAAAGAAATTATTCAGGTAGTGAAGGGAGACGAAAATTTAATAGTCATGGGTGACTGGAATTCGAGAGTAGGAAAAGGGAGAGAAGGAAACGTAGTAGGTGAATATGGATTGGTGGTAAGAAATCAAAGAGGAAGCCGCCTGGTAGAATTTTGCGCAGAGCATAACTTAATCTAACACTTGGTTCAAGAGCCATAAAAGAAGGTTGTATACATGAAAGAATCCTGGAGATACTAGAAGGTATCAGATAGATTATATAATGGTAAGACAGAGATTTAGGAACCAGGTTCTAAGTTGTAAGACATTTCCAGGGACAGATGTGGACTCTGACCACAATCTGTTGGTTACGAACTGTAGATTAAAACTGAAGAAACTGCAAAAAGGTGGGAATTTAAGGAGATGGGACCTGGGGAAACTGACTAAAGCATAGGTTGTACAGACTTTCAGGGAGAGCATATGGGAACAATTGACGGGAATGGGGGAAAGAAATACAGTAGAAGAAGAATGGGTATCTTTGAGGGATGAAGTAGTGAAGGCAGCGGAGGATCAAGTAGGTAAAAAGACGATGGCTAGTAGAAATCCTTGGGTAACAGAAGATATATTGAATTTAATTGATGAAAGGAGAAAATATAAAAATGCAGTAAATGAAGCAGGCAAAAAGGAATACAAACGTCTCAAAAATGAGATCGTCAGGAAGTGTAAAATGGCTAAGCAGTGATGGCTAGAGGACAAATGTAAGGATACTAGGGGTAAGATAGATACTGCCTACAGGAAAATTAAAGAGACCTTTGGAGAAAAGAGAGCCACTTGTATGAATCTCAAGAGCTCAGATGGAAACCCAGTTCTAAGCAAAGAAGAGAAAGCAGAAAGGTGGAAGGAGTATATAGAGGGTCTATACATGGGCGATGTACTTGAGGACAATATTATTGAAATGGAAAAGGATGTAAATGAAGATGAAATGGGAGATACGATACTGCGTGAAGAGTTTGAGAGAGCACTGAAAGACCTGAGTCGAAACAAGGCCCCGGGAGTAGACAACATTCCACTGGAACTAATGACGGCCTTGGGAGAGCCAGTCCTGACAAAACTCTACCATCTGGTGAGCAAGATGTATGAGACAGGCGAAATACCCTCAGACTTTGCATGGGTGCTTAATTATAATAAAGATATAAGAATGCAATGCAAATACTTTTTAATTTTTTGTCGCTGTATGTCCGATTACGCTGTTTCGTAAACGGCTGGCCCTGACTAGTTTTTGTACGCAATCTGACTGCATGTAACAACCACAAAGAATGAAATGAAAATTTCAGTTAATACAATTAATTAATTAAGTCCCCAGCAACTATAAAACCTACGAAACCAACAAAGCACAAGTGTAGCTGTTCTGTGTGTGGTAGTGTGACTCAACGCACACCTGGCACGGTTCTTCTTCAACAAAACAAGAATTTTTAAATACCAATTATACTGATGTGATAAAAGAGAATTAGAAATACTATAATTGCGTAAGGAAAGCAGAATTACACTCTAATACAAGAACACAAGCCAGATGCTTTGTTGACTGAACCTGTAATGGCACATTATTCAGGACACACAAATAATAAAAGAATAAAAGAAAATACCTCCATATATATTGACGAAATGCACTCTGACCATTACAATATCTCCATTAGAACAACATCTGCTATCTCTCCCATCAAACCATTGCATAAAACATGGAACAACACTCTCCACTACCACATCTCACTCTAACTTCAGCTACAAGCAGTGTCCACCACAACTTCTCGGCAAGAACTGCCTGTCGCTGCGTCTCAATAATCACTGCCAGTGGAGGCGGCGGAACAATACTCTCTGGCGCGATTTCTGGCGCTGTGGCTCAGTGCAGCCACCTTTCATATGCCCTTCCTCCACGGGCTAGAATTTGATGGTATTTTTGCCAGCATTGGTGGTGAAAATACCACCAAATTCGTCAAAAAAAAAATACAGACAAAAATAAAAGATAATATTAATACGTAAGTATCATATAACTAGATAAAATTTTGGCTTTGCACTGACTTTACAATAGCCTAATATATAAAATACAGTAAGGAATACAAATTCTTTCATACATATGACTTTACATAATAGTTTACAGAAATATCATGTGGTTAAACAATTCAATCGATAGCGTCAGCAATGACGAATATAAGCAGGTAAGAGTCTTATAACTTTTCACAAACAGTAATACACAAAAAATCAGTTTATACAAATATTCACATAAAATGTTTTCATAACAAGTGGTTGACAGTCCCAGCAGTAGCACCCAGCAATGTTGAGTAGGTGCAGACACCATCAGGTGACATCATTTCAGTAGAAGCAGTCCATCAGTGGCACCCAGCATTGTGGAACAGGTGCAGACTCCAACAGGTGATATCATTTCAGTAGAAGCAGTTCATCAGTGGCACCCAGCAATGTTGAGCAGGTGCAGACAGCAAGAAGTAACATCATTTCAGTAGAAGCAGTTCCATCTGTGGTACCCAGCAATGTTGAAGAGGTACAGACAGCAAGAAGTAACATCATTTCAGTAGAAGCAGTTCCATTTGTGGTACCCAGCAATGTTGAAGAGGTACACACAGCAACAAGTCACATTTCTCAGTAGAAACAGTTCATCAATGGCACCCAGCATTGTTGAGTAGGTGCAGACACCGACAGATGACATCATTTCCATAGAAGTAGCTCCATCTGTGGCACCCAGCATTGTGGAGTAGGTGCAGACTCCAACAGGTGACATCATTTCAGTAGAAGCAGTCCATCAGTGGCACCCAGCAATGTTGAAGAGGTACAGACAGCAACAGGTGACATCATTTCAGTAGAAGCAGTCCATCAGTGGCACCCAGCAATGTTGAGTAGGTGCAGACTCCAACAGGTGACATCATTTCAGTAGAAGCAGTCCATCAGTGGCACCCAGCAATGTGGAGTAGGTGCAGACTCCAACAGGTGACATCATTTCAGTAGAAGCAGTCCATCAGTGGCACCCAGCAATGTGGAGTAGGTGCAGAAAGCAGTCCATAATATTCACTATCACTGATCACACAGTTCATCAGCAGAAATTAAACATGTCCTAGTGGCACCAATCATGTAGAAAAAGTACAAGTAACAGTCCATAATTTCACCATCACTAACCAGACAGTTCAAGCATGAACAATAGTTTGAATGCACATACAAATGCTTTTACAATGCTCTTACACTAAACATACAAATCATAACAAACACACAAATGATATCAGATAATTGTCATATTACTATTACAAATACACAAACATCAGTAACCCTATAATATTTATGGGTGTCAGTGCAAGCCACTACAAACAAATAAAATAATATTTAGGAGATAGGTGGGTAGGATTAGGAAAGGAAAACACACAAAACACACTCACTCATCTTTCATCCACATTAAGTACTACTGTGTAATTGAATAGTGTTAACTGTGCGAATCCACTTCTGTCAAAATTTCATGTTCATCATGTGTATCAAGTAGTAGTGACAGCAATGTATAACAGTCAATAATAGTTAAGTCAACGTCATAGTCATCATGTCAAGACCAATGTTTGCCAAGCCAGATCAAAATGTACAGTTGCTGAACAACTGTCAGTGTGCCAAGATATGCAACTTCCTCTCTCCAAAAAAAGTACATACTGCTTAGTGATTTAACAAAGTGTGTGTAGACAATCTTCCTTCCATTTTAGTGTTCTAGTCTGCTATCTTCATCCTCCTTGTTCCATATAGACCAACCAAAAAAAAAATATGCACCTCACTTATTTTACCTCTTATACACCATAACTCCAATCAACTTCATATAATCTCAATACCTCCATAATACCTCTTCAATACGTCGATACATATAAACCTTATTGCCAGTATCATTTCACTTCCATAACAACTCTTTCCTCTAGTCAGTCTCCTCGATCGAGTACAGATAAAATCCTAATGCAAACCTCCTCATCCCATACAATCCGAAGACACAGTCAACACACAACCTCTGTGTAATCCATCTGACCAAAATCTTCTACTCATTATGAATTATAAACAAAGAATGCATACATGACCTCTAACAGACTTAGTTCGAATAACTCTCAGTAATTAAGTACGATTACGGAGTGTGAATGATCCTAATATTTCACAGTGTGTACACCACTTCAAGAATTATGGCAAACAGAAGCAAACATGTGGAGTATTTCTTGTGTCAAGTGTCACTTCCTATTTCAATTGCTCACGAAAAATGCAGTGTAATAACTGTGTTGGTATGTCATGTCGTTAGCTTCCTTCCTATTGGCATACATTTATACAGCTTTCATAAAACCTCCAGCTCATGTGACTTCTATGAAGTTTCTTGTACTAATGTCGTTCGTCGAATTATAGCAGTTCATTTTCTTATCTTAAAAATATAAGGCACTGAGCGTAAGCAAGGCAAGCAATAGCGAGTAAATATACCAGTAGTGAACAGAATGTCAACAAGTGGATGCAGCACAATTCTTACAACGAGGCTCTGCCAAGCGAACAATCTGTAACTAGTACCATAGTGTAACCTAAACTCTATGTTTGTACACTGTACATCAGCATTGCTATATACCAAATTAAAGTATAGTTATGACAACAAGCAGAAATGTGTAAATGTGCAATCCATACGCATAGCAGTAAACATATATCTTACGTACTAAACAGGTCATTAGCATCGTATCTTAATAAGTAAACATGAAGGCGCAAGCAGATAAATCACAAAGTATAACTTACATACCTAACCACATCAGCACAATTAATCAGGTGACAATTATAATTTAAATAAATAAGCACAGCAGGCACATAATAAAAAAAATATAACATCAGTGAAAAAGCAGTGCAGTCAAGCGATGCATAATATACACAAGTTACAATCCAGTTCATTAATAATCATTGTCAAAATCAGTTAACGTACGCAAGCACGTCGCTTCACAAGTAATTTCATTGAACATGTAATTAGCACAAAGTATGAATCACGTAACCGCGAGCAGCAAATTACGTCTAAAGTACGTACCTAAGTGGAAATATGTTACCTGAAAAATAAACTCAATTAATAATTACCTTTTTAGTTTATTACTTTCTTCTTCGAAATGACATTTTTCCTGAAATTTTCTCGATAGCAAGTCGTCTTAACGTCGGACACGCACAGAATTTACCTGAAGTTCTTAAATATTTTATAGAACCGTATCCTGAAAAATACTGAATGTTAATAACAGAATTCATCAAGTCACTATGGCTTTATACTGAATTTAGTCGGAGAAATTAGCCTGTGTATTTATTTACGGCTGTCAGTGCATTCGCACTGAGCGCTCGATCAGCTGTAGGCGCGTGACGTAGGAAGTGATTGTTTGCGGTCAACGACTGCCTTGTGCGGCACGCAGACTTGACTGTTGCTTTGAGTATGTGCCACCGCCAAAACACAGCGCGGTATCCTTGTACTCTCCGTGTGTTTACATACAACTGTTAGTTTCTCAAAAGTATGTCATTCTACAAAAATTTTTCAAAAGTATATCATTCCACAAAAATTTTAACGTTAGATATATGATGTATTCCCTTAGAGCGTCGTGATTTAAGAGTTTCTACTTCGACAGTGTTATCATGAATAATTTTGCGAATTCTATATGGACCGTTATAAAGCAGAAAAAATTTCCGACACAAGCCTTTTCCTTTATGAGACAAGCGATGAGCCTTAATTAACACCTTCTGACCAACTGACAAGATTTTTAAACGAGCAGGACGCTTAGCTGATTTCTCTCTTCTAGCAGCCGCAGATGCAATATTTTGTAGAGCCAGGCTGACAACTTCAGAATGCCGCAGTTTCCGTGTAGGCGGAAAAGGAACGATTTCAGAAATGCGATTTGTCGGTGCTTTGTTTTTTAATATCAGTATAGGTGGTAAAGACGTTGAGTCGTTAGGAAGTTCATTCAGAATGTTTTGAAAAATATGAAGATACTGATCCCAAGTTCTGTGATTCTGATGACAATAAAGACGACACAATTTATTGATTTCCTTCATCCATCTCTCTGAAGCGTTAGATCGAGGGTGAAAAAGTGAAATGAAAACTGGTTTAATTTTACGACGCCGTAGAGTACGAATCCAAATTTTAGAACGAAACTGTGATCCATTATCCTATGTAACCTTATCAACATGACCCACTTCTTTAAGAAAATGGTAAATGAAAGCATTAGATACTGAACGAGCTGTTGCTTTGCGTAACGGTGTAAAACACACATATTTTGATGTCAACTCCACTGCTACGAAAATGTACGCAAAACCATTAGTAGATCGAACCACTGGACCAAACAAATCAACTGCAGCCATGTCCTTTAATTTTGCTGGAATGATAGGAAACAACGGTGCTCTGTGAGAAACTGTCGGCGGCTTAGCCTTTTGACATAATTTGCATTTGGCAAGAACAAATCGAATACGTTTTTCCATATTATTGAAGTAGCAATTTTCTCGTAATTTATGAAAGCATTTTCTGGGACCAAAGTGTGCATAACTGAAATGCGTATACCAAATCAGCTTATTAACCCACTCATCAGGAATACAAACTAACCAAACAGAGTTGTCGACCGATTTTCGTTTAAAAAGAACTTTCCAGATAGATCGCAAAAACGAGGTGTGGCCAAATCATCCAATCTAACAAAGCGTCTAAGAAATTTACAGACACCAAGGAAACTACGAACATCACGTTTTGTGGTAGGAACAGCATAATTACGAATAGCGTCTAATTTTTCTGGATCAGGAAGAATACCTTCTGTAGAAATAATGTGACCGAGAAATTTCACCTGAGAACGACCAAATTCAGATTTTTCTAAGTTCACCGTAATGCCAACTCTTGCAAAAATACGTAATAATGAATCCAAAATTTTGTTGTGCTCACTCCAAGAATTTTTAGCAATAAGAATGTCGTCAACATATGAAGTAATATTGTCACTAAGATAAACAGGTAAAATTTCATTTAAGCTACGAATGAATGCTGCTGAAGATACAGTAAGTCCAAACGGTAATTTCCGAAATCACTTTTAGGTAATATAGTCATATCCGGTTATTTTTTTACACGCTCTCTGGATAGATTGATAGTTGAAGAGTTGTTTCGATAGATGCAAAGAATAGTGAAAGAGTAGGCAGCGGTACAGAAAACTAAAAGAGAAATAGCACCACTACAGCTCGGGGCCCTATGCTCGCTACGGCACATATTCACTTAAGAGTAGTGAATCCCCTAAGGACACTAATAGCTGCATATAAATTCTAATTTGTGACTTAGTGGCCAATTTGGTGGAAGTGCGTACATAAATTGATCTAACCATGAACATGGATGTATGTCATTCTTAGAATTGCGGAAGATCTTAAATTTCCGAACAGTCAAAAAGTGTTTATAGTCAAAGTTTTCGCCTCGTGGCGACAAAGACCTACCGCGTCTGTCCCAGTCCCAATGTCGATTATTGTCAAGTTCGCGCGCCTGGCGCTCTCTTGTTGCATCCCGTAAATGAAAAAAATTATTTTCTTCAAATCCCTCTGGTATCTGTGATCCTAAATTTCTTTTGCCGTCTTTTCCTACGATTTCGCCTTCAATTTGTTTGACTTGCTTTTTTAATGCCTCAAATTCCCTTTTCACGCGTTCATTAAATTTTCCCTGATTTTCAACATGTTTATTTATGCTCTGGTACTCTTCGGTTTCTGAAAATGGCAATGGAGCTGTTTCATCTGAATCTCTGTCCCCATTTAAACTAAGATTTGTCAATTTATCTGAAATCTCCTCCACTCTTTCCGATAAGTCACCAATTTGTTCTTTCTGTTTATTTACGTCTTCCGTAAGTGTCGCGACTCGCGTTTCAGTATTAACTCATTTAGTAGTTAACTGTTCATACTGTTGTGTTAGGTTATTTAATCTGTTATTTGGTACGGATTCCTCGATTCTCTCAAATATTTCTTCCTTATCTTTTGCACGTTGTAAATTTAACTCTGAAAATTTCTGTACTATCACGCGATCTCTTTCTTCCTGTTCTCTATCCTGTTCCCTTTGTCTAATCTCTACTGCACTTAATCTATTACTGTGAGAATTCAAAATCGGTTGTACTTCTTCTCTGATTTCTTTCTTTAATTCATCTTTCATATTTTTGAAACATGTCCCTATTCGTGAGTCTAACCGTGTTTCCATTGTTCCCATCTGTGTTTTTAATTCAGATCTAAACTGTGTTTCCATTGTTCCCATATCATTTTTTAATTCAGATCCCAAAGTTCCCATCTCAGTTTTAATTGTTCCTATCTCTGTTTTTAATTCAGATCGAAACTGCTCCATTGTTCCCCTATCTGTTTTTAATTCAGATCGTAAATTTAATATTGCACTCATCAACTGCTCCAGATTAACTTGTTCGAAATTCTTTTCGCCCCTAACATTTCCCGTAAAACTAACTTATTTCGTCATAGCAGTAAAGCTATCTGAGTTCGATACTATTCCAGAATCTTCTGTCGTTAATCTCGGATTCTGTGAATTTTCTGATTGAGAAAAATTTTGAAATGGTTCCGGACTATTTTCCCGACTTATTACATTGTTTTCCACTTCATTATCCGTCATACTGTTTTCCTCTGTTGGCGAGTTCGCCATGTTAATAATTTCGTCATTCTCACTATTCATCATTTTTGCCTTTTTCATCGATCGCGTAATCATTTACAAAACATACAAAACTCGTCACTATATGAAAATTACACACAATGACTCTTTATCTTCAACAATACCATTCACACGAAATATTTCCCTCAAACACGATTAATCGAACAATTGAAATAATTGCACCAAATCGTCAAACGCGTATACAAGGCAATAAAAATTAAATTTTGAAAAATACCATTAGAAGAATGCCAATTACCAAATCTACACATGCAAAATAGACTACAATTACTAAACTACAAATTACTACAACAATACTACTGTCTACTATTTTTACAATCAGAAGAATTCCAAGGGACGATCCGAAGCAGCGGTCGCCACGTGCATGGGTGCTTAATTACAATAATGATATAAGAATGCAATGCAAATACTTTTTAATTTTCTGTCGCTGTATGTCCGATTACGCTGTTTCGTAAACGGCTGGCCCTGACTAGTTTTTGTACGCAATCTGACTGCATGTAACAACCACAAAGAATGAAATGAAAATTTCAGTTAATACAATTAATTAATTAAGTCCCCAGCAACTATAAAACCTACGAAACCAACAAAGCACAAGTGTAGCTGTTCTGTGTGTGGTAGTGTGACTCAACGCACATCTGGCACGGTTCTTCTTCAACAAAACAAGAATTTTTAAATACCAATTATACTGACGTGATAAAAGAAAATTAGAAATACTATAATTGCGTAAGGAAAGCAGAATTACACTCTAATACAAGAACACAAGCCAGATGCTTTGTTGACTGAACCTGTAATGGCACATTATTCAGGGCACACAAATAATAAAAGAATAAAAGAAAATACCTCCATATATATTGACGAAATGCACTCTGACCATTACAATATCTCCATTAGAACAACATCTGCTATCTCTCCCATCAAACCATTGCATAAAACATGGAACAACACTCTCCACTACCACGTCTCACTCTAACTTCAGCTACAAGCAGTGTCCACCACAACTTCTCGGCAAGAACTGCCTGTCGCTGCGTCTCAATAATCACTGCCAGTGGAGGCGGCGGAACAATACTCTCTGGCGCGATTTCTGGCGCTGTGGCTCAGTGTAGCCACCTTCCAACTTCAAGAAGAATATAATAATTCCAATCTCAAAGAGAGCAGGTGTTGACAGATGTGAAAATTACCGAACTATCAGTTTAATAAGTCAGAGCTGCAAAATACTAACGCGAATTCTTTACAGACGAATGGAAAAACTGGTAGAAGCCGACCTCGGGGAAGATCAGTTTGGAACACGTGAGGCAATACTGACCCTACGACTTATCTTAAAAAATAGATTAAGGAAAGGCAAACCTACGTTTCTAGTATTTGCAGACTTAGAGAAGGCCTTGTTGACTGGAATACTCTGTTACAAATTCTAAATGTGGCAGGGGTAAAATACAGGGAGCGGAAGGCTATTTACAATTTGTACAGAAAAACAGATGGCAGTTATAAGAGTCGAGGGGCACGAAAGGGAAGCAGTGGTTGCGAAGGGAGTAAGACAGGGTTGTAGCCTCTCCCGGATGTTATTCAATCTGTATATTGAGCAAGCAGTGAAGGAAACAAAAGAAAAATTCGGAGTACGTATTAAAATCCATGGAGAAGAAATAAAAACTTTGAGGTTCGCCGATGACATTGTAATTCTGTCAGAGACAGCAAAGGACTTGGAAGAGCAGTCGAACGGAATGGACAGTGTCTTGAAAGGAGGATATAAGATGACCATCAACAAAAGCAAAACGAGGATAATGGAATGTCGTAGAATTAAGTCTGGTGACGCTGAGGGAATTAGATTAGGAAATGTGCTGTTTGGGGAGCAAAATAACTGATGATGGTCGAAGTAGAGAGGATATAAAATGTAGACTGGCAATGGCAAGGAAAGCGTTTCTGAAGCGACGCAGAACAAACAGCCGCAGCGCGCGGCTCGCCTGCAGCCTGCCGCCTGGCCGCCTGGCTTCTGCAAACCCAGCGGCAGGTGGGCAGCCGCGCGCACTGTACGACGATTCGCAGCACAATCCACGATTAACTTGCAGCTTCGATTTTTCAGCCATCTATATCCGATTCGCGGTATTCAGCTACATAAAATACAAAAGTAGAAATATTTTAAATGTAAAACCAGATTGTTTTCCGCTTAATCTTGAGAAGGGCCGATATACATGCATCAAAAAATGTTTTGCATCACCCCGATTCCCAGAACTCCTGAAGACAGACGTTGACTGTCGATATTGTATCACACACACAGTCCCTTTGACTGTTCAAAGATGTCAGTAAACCCGCACAAAGATGTAAACAACCGTGCACTACCAATACCTATTATACGGTCCGACAGCCGATCAGTTCCAGTCATTCCACCGGGAAGGAGGTATACGGCTCCTGTTGTCTGTGCTTCAACCGTGCCTAGACGGTCAATACCGCGGTTCGATCGCGTCCGCATTGTTACTTTGTGCCAGGAAGGGCCCTCGACAATGGAAGTGTCCAGGTGTCTCGCAACCAAAGCGATGTTGTTCAGACGTTGAGGACGTACCGAGAGACAGGAACTGTCGATGACAAGCCTCGCTCAGGCCGCCCAAGGGCTACTACTGCAGTGTATGACCGCTAGGTACGGATTATGGCTCGGAGGAACCCTGGCAGCAACGGCACCATGTTGAATAACACTTTTCGTGCAGCCACAGGACGTCGTGTTACGACTCAAACTGTGCACAACAGGCTGCACGATGCGGAACTTCACTCCCCAAGTCCACGGCGAGGTTCCATCTTTGCAACCACGACACCGTGCGGCGCGCTATAATCGGGCCCAACAACATGCCGAATGGACTTCTCAGGATTGCCATCACATTCTCTACATCGACGAGTGTCGCATATGCCTTCAACCAGACAATCGTCGGAGACGTGTTTGGAGGCAACCCGGTCAGGCTGAACGCCTTAGACACACTGTGCAGCGAGTGCAGACTTCCTTCAGGACAACGACATCGCTCGACTAGAGTGGCCACAATGTTCTCTAGACAAGAATCCTATCGACTTGCCTGGGATTGAAAAGGGCTGTTTATGGACGACGTGACCCACCAACCACTGTGAGGGACCTGCGCCGAATCGCCGTTGAGGAGTGGGACAGTCTGGACCAACAGTGCCTCGATGAACTTGTGGATAGTATGTCAGGACGAATACAGGCGTGCATGAATGCAAGAGCACACGCTACTGGGTACCAGTGTGTACAGCAATCTGGACCACCACCTCTGAAGGTCTCGCTGTATGGCGGTACAACATGCAATGTGTGGTTTTCATGAGCAATAAAAAGGGCGGAAATGATGTTTATTTTGATCTCTATTCCAATTTTCTGTACGGGTTCCTGAACACTCGGAACTGAGGTGAAGCAAAACTTTTTTGATGAGTTTAGTTGCGCCAAGATTGCATTCATTAGCTATCCTGAAGCCGCGAGTGTATTGGATTGGAATGTTTATACGACAGTACCATATGTGTGGCAGGGTAAGTACAAGAGCCGTTGTGAGGCGACCAGGGTCAAAATTCTGCAGTAATCCAAGTTCTTTCAGGAATTTTTCCGACTACCGATTCCTACCATTTTCGGTATGGAAAAATGCAAATAAAAAAGGAAATGTGGAATGCATTTGCGAGTGGAACACGGGCTCCGGTCACATGTCGCGCTAGCTGCGCCACTGGCAATTTGTTGAACAGCGTTCACGTTTCGGGTATACAAGCGGCAGCTGTCACTGTCTGTGGTTACCACACTGGATTCACATTCGGGAGGACGTCGGTTCAAACACGCTTCCGGCCACCACGATTTGAATTATTCGTGATTTCTCTAAATCGCTCCAGGCAAATTCCAGAATAATTCCTTTGAAACGGCACGGCCGTTTTCCTTCCCCATCCTTGATAGCATCCGAGCTAATGCTCCGCCTCTAATCATATTGATGTCGATGGGACGTTAAACACTTTTTTTATGGCGCGTCATGGATTTTAGGGGTTGATTGAGGTTTCCACAAAAACAAGAGGGTCCTACAATCTCGCATATTAGGTTCTTCCTATGTGGCCGCCAAAAATGAGCCAAATCTGTAGGAACCGCTGTTTGTGTCGATGGCGTGCTGCAAGGAGCCCACGTGGCTCTCGGGCGGTGCTCGACGACGACCCATCTCTGTAGAAGAACGTCCCAAAACATGCATGAAGACCATCACCTCTTGACGCAAGGGCTAGAAGCTCATACTCGGCATAACCAAACATTATTTAAATTGAAAGTGGAGGAGAGAGGATAAAAAAAAAGCACTCCGTCTTCAAGCCACGAGTGGCCTACCGGGACCATCCGACCGTCGTGTCATCCTCAGTGGAGGATGCGGATAGGAGGGGCGTGGGGTCAGCACACTTCTCTCCCGGTCGTTATGACGGTATTCTTGACCGAAGCCGCTACTATTCGGTCGAGTAGCTCCTCAGTTGGCATCACGAGGCTGAGTGCACCCCGAAAAAGGACAACAGCGCGTGGCGGCTGGATGGTCACCCATCCAAGTGCCGACCACGCCCAACAGCGCTTAACTTCGGTGATCTCACGGGAACCGGTATATCCACTGCGGCAAGGCCGTTGCCGGAGGAGAGAGGATGGAAAGGAAAAATAAAAAGAGGGAACTGACGGTATCAGCTGCGTCGGAAATTAATGGGAAGTGAGCGGTGACGAGTGGGGCCAGATCTGCTGCTCGCTAGGCGGCTGCAGCTGCCGAACTGCCCCGGCGCTCGGCGACCGCCTCCCCCCCTCCCCCCCCCCCCCTTTCCCGGCGCTCGGTAGTTTCCGATTTCCGCAGGAGGTCGGACGTAAATGTGTATCGTCACTGAAGGTTGTGGATTCACTGCCCATTGAGGCATTCGTATTCTCATAAATAATTAAATACAATGTCATGCGAGTAACAACGCGAAAAGGCCTTATATTTTTTTCAAAAAAAATGGTTCAAATGGCTCTGAGCACTATGGGACTCAACTGCTGTGGTCATAAGTCCCCTAGAACTTAGAACTACTTAAACCTAACTAACCTAAGGACAGCACACAACACCCAGCCATCACGAGGCAGAGAAAATCGCTGACCCCGCCGGGAATCGAACCCGGGAACATTTTTTTTTTCATTATGTCGTCACAGGAATCAGCCGCAATCGTTGTATACCTAGTGGAGACATCGTACGTGAAAGACCGGATACACATTATCTTCCAGCAGCCCGATCCCGTGCTGGCATTCAGTGCAACAAATCGTACGCGCATCGCTGATAAACTGTCGTCCGACTGACTCAGGTTTTGTTGGCGCCGCGAGCGAGTCTCGCAGCAGGTGAACGCACTGGACGCGTGCCGTACTGCCAAATCCGGAGCCTGCCTCCGTTGTCTCGCTAAGGCATCCCTCACACGGGGCGTAGAAGCTCGTGTGCAAGTCGAGCTGTACAAGTTTTGTGACGTCAGTTCCCTTAGTTGCGCGTCGAGGAAGCACTGCCGTGTGTGAAACACGAAACCAGTCCTACGCCGTTTCGGCAAAGTCCGAGGAAAGGTTTAACCGACAAGAGTCGAGAAGATTCTCTATGTCACAAGCAGAAGTTGGGAGCTGCCGTAATGGATTTTCTCGGTTTCTGTTAAAGCCCGTATTTCATCGGTTATACACTGAAAAAAGAAATTTCACAGCTCGCGAAAATAATTAATGTAGAGTAATGAAATTTCGGGAATACGTTTGTCCAGGTAAGATATTTAAGCGATTAACATAGCAAGATAGCTTAATGTATGCGCGAGATAAGCCATTGCAAATGTGAAATGCTCGTACATTGATAACCGGTGTAATCACTACAATGTCGAATGGAAGCATACAAATGTGCACGGATTGTGTTGTACATATACCGGATGTCCGTATGTGAGATGGGAGTTGCATTCCTGTTGCGTTCGGTCGGTCAATACAGCGACGCTCGGCGCTGTTTGTGGATGACGTTAGGGTTGCCGTCCCATGATGTCACATATGTGCTCGATTGGAGGCGTATCTGGTGATCGAGCGAGCCGACACACTCCGTAGAGCATATATGGTTACAGAAAAGGGCGAGCGTCAGCCTGTTGGAAAACGCTCCCTCGAATTCTGTTCACGAGTGGCAGCACAACAGGTGGAAACACCGTCCTGACGCACAGATTTGCAGTCAGGGTGTGCAGATAACCACAAGGGTGCTTCTGCAGTCACACGAAAAAAGCCCAGAGCATAAACCAGGTGTAGGCAAAACCGAGGCAGGCGCACAAAGAACTTCATTAGTATGACGTCGCAGCCGCACCGGTCTGGATATACGCACGGATGCGGTTGGAAAGGGTGTCCTAAAGCTGTTTTATCCTCACCTGAGTCTAGTTGGTCCTCGATTTCCTCAATACTGCCACTGGGAGAGAGTCGTGCCACGTGCGGACGAGCATGGTCCTCTTGAAAAACTGCACCACGATACTGTCGCGTGACAGGCAGCACACGAAGACCCGTGCTGTCTGCGACGTACAGCTGCGTAGTCAGCGTTCTCTCAATCACAGCCAGCCGTGAAATGAAGTCACACCTGACTCTTCCCCACGCTGTGCCTCTACAAAACACTGGAAGTACAACAATACGGCGACCCTCGCTCGTGGACACGAGGCGCGGTCCACTGGAACCTTCGTGTCGAGCACACTCGCCCTCACGTTCTCGTGGCCCCCAAATCTGGACCTGCCCCTATTAGACCTGCTAGCCAAGTGGGACCCGTTTCAAATTCTCTCTCGAGTGTCGATAATGCTGTGCCACACGAGCACGCGGCCTTCACTGTGACCAGTCGACACCTGACGGCGCCGTCCACACGTCCCCGCAGTACCCTGCCAGGCCCGGGAATGGCACTGAGCGAGGACAACGGCAACACACTGTGGTGGCCGTTCTGTCTGTCACGCAGAAGCGCGTATCCATCATTTAGACACCTGCCGATGGTCTGCACGTGTTTAAAGTTACACGGACACTAGATCACGTCTTCTGGGAGCTTCATTTTTGTCACAGCCAGTGTAAGTGCAATTTGTTCGCCATCGTGTGCAAGCCACGGAAAGTTGGATCGCAGCTCAGTATTGATTTGTTGATCCAAAAAAAGTTCTATATATTGGGGTCCATAACACATTTTAAAATATTGCTTATGAATGTGTACACACACACACACACACACACACACACACACACACACACACACGACGTACCAATAATGTGACAGCAATACTGCACTAAACAAATGGTTATTTTTATTTTTGCAAGAGGGCTCGCACTGGTTAGAGTACGATATTTTGCGATTTCTTGTTTCAAATCTCGCATTTTGAATTTTCTGAAATTTCTTGTACTGAACAGGAACACAGAGATGTACAGAGGCGACAGCTGCGGGCGGACAGTTGAGGGGCCGACCCACCTGCCAGATGTAGTGGATGAGGGCGTCCTTGTTGTTGAGCCACTCCTGCTCGAGCGTGTCGGCGGGCGGGTACTTGTCGCAGCCCAGCTCCAGCGTGATCTCGAAGTCGTTGGTGGCCAGGTAGTTAAAGTCCTGCATGCCTGCAACAAACGCCCGAGTCTCACCGACACAGCTGCACGGTACTTCGTAACCAGTCGCCGGGACGCCTAGTATTGTGGCACTCAAAGGCGTGCAGTCCTCAATAATGTGACTCAAAGTTACGTGCAGTCATAGTTATTACTTAATACACTCAAAAGTTTGCATAACAATTTTGTATGTCATATCAAGTCGAGAGAGATTCAGAAGTTGTATAATATTATTACTTAGCCACGAATGTTTGTGTGGGTTATTTTAATTTTGAATTAACTCCTCTCAATATATAATTATTATTTTTCAACACGATGGTGGTCACCTTTATATAGGTTCCTTTGTACAGAAGAGGGTGCTCTGAGCCCGAGATACTGCTGCCGAGAGGTAAATGGCGGTTGGGACCAGCTAGGTGATGGAAACCTGAGACACATCTTTAGGGTTCCCCTCAAAACTAGCTTGTCAAAATATATAGGAAAGTCCACTTAGGGCAGCCACAAGAAACAGCACCGAGCACGACAACGCGACCTCTCACGTTTGCCGGCTGCTGTGAAGCGGGCGACACGCGGCCAGTCCTCAGCACAGTGGAGCACACTTCAGGCTGTCACAGGTCGCCAGGTGAACCGCCGCCTGCGACACGCCGACATCTCGCTCAGTCGTTTGCCCGTGCTCTGTTGTCGCTCGTCTCCACTCTGACTCTACCACGGCTTTGTAAATGTCAAGAGACGGTCACTTTGTAACTTCTTTAACTGATACTTTAGTTAAAAGATGAAATCTGATGGCCAATCCTGGAACACTCATTCACTCCAGTTTCAGTGCAAAATACTGTGTGCTTCGCGCTTCTTTGGCGTGCAATTATCTAGTCAAATTAGCTCTCCTCCTGGAGTTATGGCTGTGGTGTGCACCTCGATCTTCACCTGCATCGCTATGACTGGCCTTTAGTTATCAGTACGCAACATAATCACTCGAGTTAAATCTTGGAACCTTGCCATATTAATAAATAATCCCCGACATATAAAGCTTCGCACGCATATTTTGAATCTCAGTCCTTTCTCCATTATGAAATATATAAAGGTAAAACGATTTATAGACAAGTGTCCATTCTGTTATCAAGAGTTAACAAGTTGAGATACGTATACGGTTGGTGCATAGTGATGCCATACCGTACATTGCATTGCACCTGTAAATTACTCGTCTCACTTGGTGAGCTACACAACTTAATCGACATTTTTATTATTTCACTAAACTAATTAACTGATGTTAATATAAAAATATTTCAGAAGGGATATATGAACTTTCCAGGTACTAGTGCAGTGGAATACTTGCGTGTTTATCTGGCGATAAAAACAATTGAGACGCTGAAAACATATTCTATGATTATTTGTTAAATTATACTTACGAATCTGCACTTTCGAGAACGTTATTCTACATTTTGACTTACAACATAATGATTTTATTACGGTATATTGATGATTTTTACTTATGGCCGTCTGATAGCAACTGAATAAAACACAATTTTAGTGCCATACGCGTTTCGCCTTTCTTTTCTGCAAGGCATCTTCAGTGGCCTGGAATATGTACATATGTTTCCTATTTAATTTACACTTTGGTCACTGTACGTTTAGGTTATAAACGGTTCTGGTGGTTAGTATTTCCAATTGAGTACTAATATTTTTAACTGTACTTACAGGTTGCGTTGATCATTTCCTACATATTACGCTCCTGTTGCATTTTTGGTGTTGTTCTTCTTATAAATGTCAAATTCCGGTTTTTCCCACATTTCACAGCTCTATGAACTGAACACGCAATATTTTGGTTTGTGTTGCCGACTGTCAGATGTTATTGCCAAAGATCAAAAAAATGGCTCTGAGCACTATGGGACGTAAGTTCTGACGTCATCAGTCGCCTAGAACTTAGAACTAATTAAACCTAACTAACCTAAGGACACCACACACATCCATGCCCGAGGCAGGATTCGAACCTGCGACCGTAGCGGTCACGCGATTCCAGACTGAAGCGCCTAGAACCGCACGGCCACACAGGCCGGCTTGCCAAAGATCGAATGTCATTCTCAAACTTTCGGGTGTAATTATTGAAGTATCTGTGCTCTGTTTGTGTATGAGTGTGTGTGTGTGTGTGTGTGTGTGTGTGTGTGTGTGTGTGTGTGTGGTTTGTGCTTTTTTTGTGGGCTGTTTCAGTGTGTGTATGTGTGTGTGTGTGTGTGTGTGTGTGTGTGTGTGTGTGTGTCCAGAAGGCGAAGGGGGAAGAGTGATTTTTTCCCCTGGTTGTGTGAGAGGGACGATTTTCGATTTTTTATCTTATCATTTCTTTCATTAAGTGTAGTAGGAAGGCTGTGCTGATATGTGTTTGTTCATTTATCACGTGTTTGTTTTCATCGATGGCTTTCTGAATATGGAAGTTTTCTTTCGTTTGTATAAGATGTTTGTCATGGTTGCTTATTCCCATTATATTCATTTCTTGTTCCATGTTTGTAGGATGGTGGTTGTGGTGTTTTAAATGTTCTGCAAATGTGGAATGGTTTGTTTCGTACTTCCAACAGCTGATATGGTCTTTGTATCGTGTTTTAAAACTCCTGCATGTCATGCCTATGTTTACTGCATCACAACTTTCACATTCAAGTTTATGTATTCCTGATAGTTGGAATTTGTCCCTGTTGGTAGCCCAGACTTGTTTTGCCCAGACTTACATGCTATTTGGAAGCCCTGTCTCTTTAGGATGTTTGCAACTCTGTGTCTTAGTTTATGTGCGTAGGTCATGGTGTACGATCTGGTTCTTTTCTGAGTGGTGTTGTCACTGTGTGTGTTTGTTGTGTGTGTTTATAAGTTTTGAGCTTGTGAGTTCTCTTGTATTCTGGAAATATTGATTTTGAAACAGCCCGACTGTCTTGTTTGCTCTCTTCGACTGGTTCAAAATTCAGCTCGGTTGTTTTAGGAAATGTTTGCAGTAAAATAGCTACTGTGATTAATGAAACTTCTACATCCAAGACTGAGGAATTTCCGTGCCATGCAAGTAATGTGGACGGATGCTGATAGATTTCTTTTTCTTTTTGGAAGCCTTATTTTGACTTATTTGTTTTCAGTCGCATAAAATAGAAACACGATTTGTTAAACATTCTTCTACTAGTGAAGTGTAGAATTTTAAGGTTTTTGATCAGAAAATAGCCAACCAACCGAATGCGGACCCCTGTGAGAAGAGTGACGCAGAATTTAACCCAGAATTAGCAGAATCCACCGCACAGTGTAGCCGATCAGCTTCTCAGTCAGCCGGGCTGTTCCAAAAAATGGATGCAGCGTCGAGGAAGGCGTCCGCAGTGTAGGCGACGTTCTGTCAACACTGGCGGCTGGAATTTCAAGAAAACAAGACGCTCTGCCGTCGGCACAATACGTTACAGCGAGGAGCAGCAGAACGCACTGTCCTCCACTAAAACTGTGATGTCCCCTGAAATCTGAGGACTAAACTCAGCACAAGGAGGCTTAGCACAAGGGGAGTGCGTTTCAGCCAATGAACTTGTATCAAAAAGCCGGCCACTGGTGGCCGAGCGGTTCTAGTCGCTTCAGTCTGGAACCGCGCGACCGCTACGGTCGCAGGTTCGAATCCTGCCTCGGGCATGGATGTGTGTGATGTCGTTAGGTTACTTAGGTTTAAGTAGTTCTAAGTTCTAGGGGACTGATGACCTCAGATGTTAAGTCCCATAGTGCTCAGAGTCATTTGAACCATTTTTCTATCAAAAACCCAAGCGCAAGATGCGCTATCCGAACTGCCCGTTAGACAAAGACAGCAAAACAAAATGATACATGATCAGTAAGAAATATGGAGAAAAATTCCTGCAGACGAATTTGTTGCTTGCAAGTCTGAAAGAAACATGTAAAGAAGCAAAGCTATTGATGTGAAGGGGGTAGTAGTAGTTTCATAGACAACAAATGAGCTCGCATTTGAACGGGACTGTTCAATAAGTAAGCTTCAGGCTGAATTAAGTGACAGTAAGGACAAATTAGGACATCACTTTTCACGATGACGTGATGCTGAATGAGCTGCAATAAGGAGCGTAGTGCACGACAGTGAATTGCTTGCACATGGCTTAGAGGTTGTGCTCAATTCCAAACTACCCGCTAATAGGCAACAGGAAGCACAATATGAGCTGATGTCTCCGTCATTGAGTGGATCGTTATATAACATAGAAGCTGCGCTGATTTTTACTTTAGCACTGCTTGAAGAAGATGTACATAGTATAGAGAGTTTTTACCTAGCAGAAAGAGCATCCATACTGTGATTCTTTAAGGTCATTCTGCGTAGTAGAAACATACTGATGCTTGACGTTCAGAAGTTTGGGGAATGGTTGTACGTGAGGGGATCCTACCCTCTGGGCTACGGAGGCAGGTGAATATTGCCACACCTACAATATATTTTAGAAGTCCTTCTTGACAAAATATGGGTCTGTGGACATACAAGAACGACTTTACAAGTAAGTCTTCTACTTTAGAGCTATTTCACACTGGACAAGGAATTTTAAGAAAGTACTTCGAGAAGCATTTTAACAACACACAGTTATCAGAACATTCTCAGGATATTCAAGTAAACATTTTCAATTGATATACGCGAAAAATTCCTCAGTGTACCCGAGACGAACCTGAAAGAGTTGATGGCGATCCTAAATGCAGATGATTTACCTCATGAGGACACAAAAGCCGAAACAAACAATACCAGAATGAGGTGACTTTTGCATGATAATAATAGTAATAAACATAAGCATAATAATAATTATGATGATGATGACGGTAACACGTCCATCGACTGTTCGCAAGTGTCACGGCGACGGGCCAGCCAGGCGAAGAGCGCGACGGCACCAGCCACGAGCACTGACACGGCTCTCAGTGTAAAACTAGCCAACTAAACCGACAGACAGACCAGACATGGCGCAGCTAAACTCCCCACAGGGGTGTGGAGGGCAGAAGCAGCCACCCGTCGGAAAGCGGGGCGGCAGCGCTGACAGGCGAGTCCACTTACTGTGGTGACGTAACGGCAGTGACACCGGGGTCAACTCTGCTGATCTGCAAATCAGAGTTACAGTGAACATTCCACATTGCCACGGTCAGCAACGTTCCACAAAATTTTAGATGAGAGTTCTGCTGGTGATGTGGTTTGATCAAAAGAGTGTGAAAATATTGAGGTGCCCAAATTACCCATCAGTAACTGTAAGACCATGTGAGCTGAAGGCACTAGATGTCATAATAACAATACAGCGCTCCCCCTCCCCCCCCCCCCCATATGAAGCTGAGTAATGTAGCAATGTAGCGACTGAACACACATTTGTAGTACTTGACAGTTGAGCGGTGGGCTGTGTTATACGCTTTGGACGGCTGTAGAAAAGGGATACAAAGATCGTCGTTTCTTCCGCAAAATCTCACTTTGTAGTTTATGGCGTTCACGTTCTAACAACCCTACCACGACAAAGGTCAAAAATTAATTATGATTTGTAGTGTTGCTCACGCTGCTAAATATTGCATTTTCGGGCAACAACAAAGTTACATTACGTGGCAACTGTCATTAGAGCACAGTTAATAAAGTCATTTCATGAAAGAATGGATAAACTAGGCACTTATCTCCTCGTGTTTCCCACGCTGGTCTCGTTGTGAACTCATGGCTCAACCGTCGAAAATCTAGGTGGTAATGATTCCAAGCTCGGATGCAAAGAGGCCTAGGTGTTATTCTGCGATATTCAAAAGTTTTATAGATGTGTTTCACAAACCATTCTTGAAGATTAAACCTCTGAAACTTAGGACAATGCTGATGTAAAAAAGTAATCAGCACTCTGAATTTAAGTTACACTTCTTTTAAAAACTGACAACAATTTGCGTCTTTTCAACATGACGTCCAAGACTGGAGTCTCTAATAACCGCTTACGCGCCCAAAAATCAGAGTTACAAGTACGTCAAAGATCATAGTGACAAAAGAAAGAGTTCACATAAGACTAATATCATTGCAATATAAACATATCGATGTATCAAAGTACCTCTACATTAATGAAATCAAATCTGAATGTTGTCTCAGAAATATGTTAACTACTTTACAGAATCACAGTAGAATATTGCTGGTATCGAGAGGTTGAGGTGAGGTGCCGTAATGGTTACGTAATTGAAGTACCATTACAAGCTATCCGTGGACTTATTTTGACTGTGGTAAACTTTGCCAGGAACTAAAAGTGAAGTCGATCAGCAATGGGAGTGACAGTGTAAATAAACTGCAACCTGACTTAATTAGCGTTCTGTGTAGTGAGAAGCACATTATGGATAAAGTAAATGAGTCTTCGTATTTGAGCCTAAACCACCCGGTCTGATTTAACAAGAATTTTGTTAACATATTTAGATCCCTGTTTTCTGCATGTCGTGCATATACATAGACATGCAGTAAACAGGGCAAACGCTCTCCGAATGTGGAGGTGACTGGGTACAGCCGAATACAGTACTGCATTACGCCTCCCGATCAGTGCGTCTGGGCTACGCGTTGTCGGTTGTGCTACATTTACAGTCAAATTTTGAACACAGAAAGAGGTTCTTATGATCGCCTGGATAGACCTGAGATAAAATCGATATAATTGCGAAAAAAGACGACGCAATAGGTATAAATTGACAGAATATACACCGAAGTGCTGTGAAATTGAGGAAGTACTGGGGTAGCTTCCGGTTCGCGCTGAACAATTTGTACATGTGAGCGCGTATGCGACAACAGGAGGAATCCGGGAAAACATCGAAACGAATGGAATCAGCGAGATAGTCAATTTTTTTGCGTTGAGGCAGTATTATACTGTATGCCTATTGAGGAACCAATGATACACGCGAGTTCACTACCGTATTCGATGCTTTTCAGGAGGACAGAGGACCATTCACCTCTAAACTTACTTGCATCTGCGTTAAAGGATAACAGAGAGTGGACGGGGTGATCGACTGAGATAGAGCTGTAACGAGGTACCATTTAATGGTTGACTCATTCATTCTATAAATGGAGAAGTTGCTGCAGGTGAATTTTTTTCCAGTGTTCTGTCCGGGTGCATCAGTCGTGTGACATAGCGTTCGTTCCACTCGTATGCAGCCACGTGTTCTGTATATGGTTTAAAGCACTCTGTAATTGCGATCGTTAAAGGTAAACCCGTCGGTCATCAGAGGACTTCCACCTCGTGTGTGCTTAAACTTGACACATTCCTCTAAACGAACTTTGATTTATGTGATCCTCGCTGTCGCATCCTGGGTGTAAAATTGAGACTTTCGCGTCATAACTAAGTTAGCGATAGGAGCTTGTGAGGCGCTGCAATCCCCGTGTACACAATTTCTGCCGAATGGTCAAAACACGCTCCTGTTGCAGTAACTAAGGTCGTTCTGTTTCTACATGGCTTGCAGAAGGTGGTGGATATGTCTTTCTCCGACTTTTGGCCAGTTCCGACTTAAATTGGAGCAATCACATGCGGAAAGCTGTAGAAATGTAATCAGTTGCAAGATGCGTAGGGGGGTCACTAAAACGAAGTTGGAATTTTACTGTAGCAGCTAGGTTCGGGAAACGTTACTCGTTTCGAGATATGACAGTGCCAGAAATATCATTCACTAGTGGTTTTAATAATTAAAGGAATTGTCAGTAGGATCGAACGCGGGTATATGCTTGAATGCAACGACCAGATTCCAAATGACTGGCATCATTTCTAGCGAATAGCGTCACACTAGAGATCGGGGAAACTAGTGTACATTTTTCTTACGATCTCAATCAGCACATCATCTACTACTACCACTGTTTGTGTTCCTTCTCAGTCAGTCATTGGCTATAACTCAGTGGATATATCGCTGAACGCATGATATGGTCTCGAGACAGAATGCGCTAGAAATACTATAGAATTATTTAGCTTGGGCTGCGGCATGGAGTCGCAAATACCGCTTACATACCACGTTCGTTAGCCGATTGTCTTTCAAATGCGGTAATTTTATCACTAGGTTGCATCGTGGTCTAGGGGTCAGGACCTGGATTGCCGCCGGCAAGTTGCAGCAACGTGGACTGACTGTGAACGCCGCCGCCCACGATACACCTCGACCCTGGAGTGGTGGCTCCTCTGTGCCAAACCAGCAATCCGTAGGACACTTATGCGATATGGCAAGGATGTGACTGCGTGGCATCGACAGACCCTCGATTTTTACTACGCGGCACTCAGGGACCTCGACGCCTTACCCCCTTCCCCGGAGAGACAACATGACCAAAGCAGAATCAAGGCTCACATACTATCATTGACGAAGCGTCGACTAGAAGGTGCAGTAGTCCGCTCTCGACGGCACGACCGAACGGTTGCAGAGGAACCCACTATGCACCACGTTGTGGCGGATAAGCGCCGACAACGCCAACATTTAATCACACAACTCAGGACACACGACGGTCGCTTGTGTACGACCCAAGCAACCATAGTACAGGCGGTGGAGGATCATTTTCGTCATCTTTACAATGAAAGAACCGTCAATGACGAGGCCACTACTGAAGTGTTACAGCAGGTAACACGTACTATCGACGAGGCTACCGTGAATGTACTAACAGAGGAAATCTCACTCGAAGAAGTCGAAGACGCCGTGGACAAAGGTGCGGCCAATAAATCTCCTGGACCTGATGGATTGCCCATCGAATTCTACCGGACTTTCCGTGACATCATGATGCCTCGCTGGGTTATAATGTTCCGCGAACTCATGTCTCCAGACTGTGTTGTGCCGCCAGCGTTTGTAGAAGGTCTCCTCATACCAGTACACAAGCCAGGAGGAGGGCTATCGATTAACGACTATCGGCCGCTTACAATGCTGAACGCCGATTACAAGATTTTCACCAGGATTATGGCGAGCCGTATTAAGACGACTTTGCCGATGATCCTCGCTCCAGAACAGACGTCGCAGGGGGGAGAAGCCAACATACACATGGCCACCGGCGACTGCAGGGACTTAATAGCGATTGCTTCTGCGTGCCGTCTGAGAGCGGCGATCGTCTCCGTCGATTTCAACCGCGCCTTTGATAGAGTGCACCACAACTTCCTCCTACGAGTGATGGACTGTATGGGATTCCCACCTGGCCTCATCGACACCCTACAGCGTCTTTGGACCGCAGCCAGCTCACACGTCCAGGTCAATGGAAGGACGGTAGGACCAGTACCCATTAAGAGGTCTCTACGACAGGGTTGTCCCCTTTCTACCTACCTTTATGCAATCGCACTCGAGCCACTCCTAGGGGGCCTTAACCACCGCCTATCTGGCATCACGCTGCGGGACGTCACCTTTCGCTATAGGACATACGCTGACGACCTGCTACTGCTGGTTCGTTCCAATGACGAAGTTCAAAGCGTACTAACCTGGATTGAGCGATACGGACAGGCCGCAGGCAGTCTTCTGAACATCAACAAGTCGGCGGCGTTGGACATTGGGCGTGGTCTCGGACCGGAAGCCCTCGCTCCCCTCCCACCAGTTTCTGATCTGCGATATTTGGGAATCACGTTCAAGAAAGATGTACGTAAAACAGCTGCAGCAAACTACCGACGGTTATTACAGATCATACGCGCAATGGTGCGACAGAACCTGCTCCGGGACTTGAATCAGCTACAGCGTGTTGAATACCTGAACCTCTACGTAGCATCAAAACTCAACCACGTGGCACAGGTCCTCCCACTACCGCTGCAGATAGGTCGCCGGCTTCAGGCGGCCTTCAGTTACTACGTTTCCGCAGGTCATATCTTTAAAGTACGATACGACACTCTTACCCTCCCAGTGCACAAAGGAGGGCTGGGATTGGTCAACGTCAGGGCGAGAGCAGCTGCCCTTTACATGAGCAACATGAGGAAACGATGGAAAAGTCAATATACCTCTCTCACGGGTCGTTTACTACAGGTTCTGATGCCAGCCTCTAACGTGCCGCCGGTGTCAGTTGCGCACGTCGCACCACAGCTCTCCCATGTGTCGACCTTCATTCTTGATTACAGCTATGTCAGCTCGAACCTCTCCGCCACACGTCCACCAAAGGCGAAAGATTTTTATACCAACCTTCTGCGGGCTGTTCACCATAACGTGGTGGAAAACAAGTATCCTACGGTTCACTGGCCAAGAGTGTGGAAAACGATACACCACCACTTTCTGTCATCCACGGTGCGTTCCACGTGGTATCAGATCGCCAACAAAAAATATGCCACACGCCAACGACTTCACACTATTGGACTGGCAGACTCCCCTTATTGCCCAGATTGTCACCTTTTGGATACCGATGAACATCGTTTTACTTGCGCATCATCGTCCGGAGTTTGGCGACTAACACAGAAGATATTGGCTTGTTACCTCCGGGTCACGCCTGATATGATTGACCCGCAGACCCTACTCTGTCCCGATGAAACTTACTTTCCGGCTGCAAAATATCATGCGCTTACATGGTTCAAAGGACTTACCGTCGCCTACATCTTTAGTGACGGAGAGAAAGAGCAGCTTGATTACTGGTGGTTCCTACAAAATGCTCACAATGCCCTCGAACGCACACCGAACTACCGTACGCTCTTCGCAAATTATTTACGCAGCGTTTTCGTTAACCCCCCACTCAGCTGGGGAGTGCCAGGCTGTGGTTAATGTGCTGTGCCGCATCACACTAACGGCTCAACGTTCTGCCTTGTCAGCCATGACCAAAGGAAGAGACAAGCTGCTGCAAGGAAACTGTTTTCCTTGAGGCACTAGCGAAGCAGAATGCCTCCGTTGCAGATGCCCTTCAAAGGCGCTATTGGAGATTTCAGATAGCGATGACGAGGCTCCAAGTGGAACCAGTTGCATTATTGAAGAACCTTTTAGTTAGAATTACATCAGTGGTTTATATTTTATTTTTTGATTACTCTTTTATGCCACCTTTGTTGTTGTTACTTGTAACACTTAGTTACTAGAATTCTCATTTGTATACGCTCCCTAAATGTAATCGTATAAAAACAAAAAGTGGCAACGGATAGCCCTAACATTGATTACCCGTACTTCCCCTGGTCTATAGGCAGCTCTCTGGGGTGGGTTTACTCAGGAGCCAACGCCTGAAGTGGATCAGATTTTTTTTGTTATAGGATGACAAGTGGCGGTGGCACTTAGGTTTTTTTGTTTTTTTTTTTTTTTTTTTTTTTTTAGTTCCATTTTCCTAAGGGGCTTTTTAAGGGAAAAAAGTGGTCCAAAATATTGATTTGTGGTTTATTTGAAAAAAAAAAAGAAAAGGGGTAGCGTCTTTAAAAAAAAAGAAAAAGAAAAAAAAAAGAAAAAAAAAATAAAAAGAAAAAAAAACAAAAAAAATAAAAAAAAAGATAGCGTTGTGAGTTAAAAAAAACTAAAAAAAGCGGTAGCAAAAAAAAAAAAAAAAAAAAAAAAAAAAAAAAAAAAAAAGGGTAGCGTCTTTGATTCATAAACAAAACGTCTTCGGTCCCGGGTTCGATCCCCGCCACTGCCTAAATTTTGATAAATAATCAGCATTGGCGGCCGAAGACTTCCGGCATAAGAAGTCAGCCTCATTCTGCCAACGGTCTTGTCAAAGACGGCGGAGGAGCGGATAGAGGTTCAGGCCACCCTCTTGTCCTAGGGGTGGGAAATTGCCCCTAAAGGCGGAAGAATCAGCTATGATCAACGACATGAGGATGCAGAAGGCAATGGAAACCACTGCATTAAAGACACGTAACGTGTATCCACAGGACATGTGGCCTGTAATTGAAGAAGTGTCATGATGATCTCTCCATTGGCAAAAGATTCCGGAATAGTCCCCCATTCGGATCTCCGGGAGGGGACTGCCAAGGGGGAGGTTACCATGAGAAAAAGATTGAATAATCAACGAAAGGATAACGTTCTACGAGTCGGGGCGTGGAATGTCAGAAGCTTGAACGTGGTAGGGAAACTAGAAAATCTGAAAAGGAAAATGCAAAGGCTCAATCTAGATATAGTAGGGTTCAGTGAAGTGAAGTGGAAGGAAGACAAGGATTTCTGGTCAGATGAGTATCGTGTAATATCAACAGCAGCAGAAAATGGTATAACAGGTGTAGGATTCGTTATGAATAGGAAGGTAGGGCAGAGGATGTGTTACTGTGAACAGTTCAGTGACCGGGTTGTTCTAACCAGAATCGACAGCAGACCAACACCAACAATGATAGTTCAGGTATACATGCCGACGTCGCAAGCTGAAGATGAACAGATAGAGAAAGTGTATGAGGATATTGAAAGGGTAATGCAGTATGTAAAGGGGGACGAAAATCTAATAATCATGGGCAACTGGAATGCAGTTGTAGGGGAAGGACTAAAAGAAAAGGTTACAGGAGAATATGGGCTTGGGACAAGGAATGAAAGAGGAGAAAGACTAATTGAGTTCTGTAACAAGTTTCAGCTAGTAATAGCGAATACCCTGTTCAAGAATCACAAGAGGAGGAGGTATACTTGGGAAAGACCGGGAGATACGGGAAGATTTCAATTAGATTACATCATGGTCAGACAGAGATTCCGAAATCAGATACTGGGTTGTAAGGCGTACCCAGAAGCAGATATAGACTCAGATCACAATATAGTAGTGATGAAGAGTAGGCTGAAGTACAAGACATTAGTCAGGAAGAATCAATACGCAAAGAAGTGGGATACGGAAGTACTAAGGAATGACGAGATACGTTTGAAGTTCTCTAACGCTATAGATACAGCAATGAGGAATAGCGCAGTAGGCAGTACAGTTGAAGAGGAATGGACATCTCTAAACAGGGCCATCACAGAACTTGGGAAGGAAAACATAGGTACAAAGAAGGTAGCTGCGAAGAAACCATCGGTAACAGAAGAAATACTTCAGTTGATTGATGAAAGGAGGAAGTACAAACATGTTCCGGGAAAATCAGGAATACAGATATACAAGTCGCTGAGGAATGAAATAAATAGGAAGTGCATGGAAGCGAAGACGAAATGGCTGCAGGAAAAATGTGAAGACATCGAAAAAGATATGATTGTCGGAAAGACAGACTCAGCATACAGGAAAGTCAAAACAACCATTGGTGACATTAAAAGCAACGGTGCTAACATTGAGAGTGCAACGGAAATTCCACTGTTAAATGCAGAGGAGAGAGCAGATAGGTGGAAAGAATACATTGAAAGCCTCTATGAGGGTGAAGATTTGTCTGATGTGATACAAGAAGAAACAGGAGTCGATTTAGAAGAGATAGGGGATCCAGTATTAGAATCGGAATTTAAAAGAGCTTTGGAGGACTTACGGTCACATAAGGCAGAAGGGATAGATAACATTCCATCAGAATTTCTAAAATCATTGGGGGAAGTGGCAACAAAACGACTATTCACGTTGGTGTGTAGAATATATGAGACTGGCGATATACCATCTGACTTTCGGAAAAACATCATCCACACATTTCCGAAGACGGCAAGAGCTGACAAGTGCGAGAATTATCGCACAATCAGCTTAACAGCTCATGCATCGAAGCTGCTTACAAGAATAATATACAGAAGAATGGAAAAGAAAATTGAGAATGCGCTAGGTGACGATCAGTTTGGCTTTAGGAACAGTAAAGGGACGAGAGAGGCAATTCTGACGTTACGGCTAATAATGGAAGCAAGGCTAAAGAAAAATTAAGACACTTTCATAGGATTTGTCGACCTGGAAAAAGCGTTCGACAATATAAAATGGTGCAAGCTGTTCGAGATTCTGAAAAAAGTAGGGGTAAGCTATAGGGGAGACGGGTCATATACAATATGTACAACCAAGAGGGAATAATAAGAGTGGACGATCAAGAACAAAGTGCTCGTATTAAGAAGGGTGTAAGACAAGGCTGTAGCCTTTCGCCCATACTCTTCATTCTGTACATCGAGGAAACAATGATGGAAATCAAAGAAAGGTTCAGGAGTGGAATTAAAATACAAGGTGAAAGGATATCAATGATACGATTCGCTGATGACATTGCTATCCTGAGTGAAAGTGAAGAAGAATTAAATGATCTGCTGAACGGAATGAACAGTCTAATGAGTACACAGTATAGTTTGAGAGTAAATCGGAGAAAGACGAAGATAATGAGAAGTAGTAGAAATGAGAACAGCGAGAAACTTAACATCAGGATTGATGGTCACGAAGTCAATGAAGTTAAGGAATTCTGCTACCTAGGCAGTAAAATAACCAATGACGGACGGAGCAAGGAGGACATCAAAAGCAGACTCGCTATGGCAAAAAAGGCATTTCTGGCCAAGAGAAGTCTACTAATATCAAATACCGGCCTTAATTTGAGGAAGAAATTTCTGAGGATGTACGTCTGGAGTACAGCATTGTATGGTATTGAAACATGGACCGTGGGAAAACCGGAACAGAAGAGAATCGAAGCATTTGAGATGTGGCGCTATAGACGAATGTTGAAAATTAGGTGGACTGATAAGGAATGAGGAGGTTCTACGCAGAATCGGAGAGGAAAGGAATATGTGGAAAACACTGATAAGGAGAAGGGGCAGGATGATAGAACATCTGCTAAGACATGAGGGAATGTCTTCAATGGGACTAGAGGGAGCTGTAGAGGGCAAAAACTGTAGAGGAAGACAGGGATTGGAATACGTCAAGCAAATAATTGAGGACGTAGGTTGTAAGTGCTACTCTGAGATGAAGATGATTAGCACAGGAAAGGAATTCGTGGCAGGCCGCATCAAACCAGTCAGTAGACTGATGACAAAAAAAAAAAAAAAAAAAAAAAAAAAAAAAAAAAAAAAAAAACTATCACCTTCACGGTATTTGTCCAGAAAAAAGAAAACTAGCTAATTCAGAGGTAATGTCATACCACAATTTGTAAAGCGGGCATAGCTTTTAACATGGCTACTTGTCTGCACCTGTAGAACCAGGAGCACTTGTGGGAGGAACATGTAATAGTTGTTGCGATCGGGTTTTTCTCTTTAGCACTGGTCGATTACGTCTCTGTTTCTATGACATCCTGGTAGGTCTCGCAAGAAGAACATAAGGGACATGCACACAGTTCTTTGATTTTCGGTCCGAATTATTTCATGTTGTAGGCAATGATTTATTGGCCCAATATTATAATTAGTTGTAGCGGTGGTTGCGTGATATGTATGTATTTGAGCATCAGGTTTATAAAGTATGTGTTTGTAGAAAGGAGATGACTATGCTCCGTTGTAGAGAAGGTATGGATTTGATTTGGAATACTGTGATAGCAAAGGGAAGAGTATGTCCAGTCATAAGGCAGGTGCAGATATTTCCATTTCCAGAGCCACCGCCTTCAGTAGGGCGTATTTCCAATACTTAGCTCTTTGTCGAATGAGGTGCAATTGAGACAGTGATCACAAGATGGGCAGCTTTCGTGATCAAGTAGAAATTTGAGAAGATTGTGGATAGAGATGTGTTTGAGCTGGACTGTTATTCGCTTCCATGTAAATTGTTCGGTTGACTGCTTCTGCACATTTTGGGCCTTTATTTAGTTGAGAGAAGATCGATTGCGGTGTGTCCACGTGGCATGTGGAAAACACGTTTGGCTGTTCTCTAGACATGGGAACGACCTTAGTTGGCTTGTAAATTATAGGGATGTTTTGGAATTAGTTAGATCAGCGAGATCAGAGATCGGGCTTCTACTGCCGTGTGCTTGATATCGAGAAGTACACGAAAATGATATAATGTTATGGCGGAAATAGGTGTGTTCTTGTAATCCAAGAGTCTGTCTGCAGATGGGTGTAGAAAAGCAAGCAAGCAGGCAGGTCGGGGCCAGAAACAGTAGCTCATCTGTACCGAGAGAAAACGAGCCTCTCTTTGCACGTAAGTTCTGAGAGTGACTTCGATTGAGTGACGGCTTTCTGATGTAAAAGGGGTGATTTTGTATGGCATAGGATAGGAATTGTACGTTTACTACATCGACACAGTATGCGTTGATATATTGCGGAGTTGGAGATCGGTTTCAGGCACTAGTATTCAAGCTCCTGGCACGAGTGGGAGGACAGTGTAAATCAGTAGTTGTCTTTACATATTTGACGATGTGGATGGCACTTTGTGAGGTTTAGTTGTCGGTGCAATATGGCGAAAAGTGTAAAATAGTATATAGCAGCTGAATGTCACATCTGTAGAAAGAAAGAAAAGGTGGATGGTGCTTTCCTAGGACTGGGGAGCATCGTGACATATAGCCTGTACGATTGTAGGCATACGATAATTTATTCAGGTGCTGTACAGATATAAAGGATAACTGCACTGTTAGTGTAAAACGTGTATATATTCGATTGTAAAGTTATTGTGGTTTATGTTGTGGCATGACTACAGAGGACGACTGTGTGTGCTACAGTGAGGGACGTATACATTGATCTCATGGATAATGGAGAGAGATTTCTTATGTTGAGAATTATGTGTGCTACAGATAGTGAAACTGGATCCAGAAGCACAGCCGTCAAGGGGAGAAATTAACTGTACAACGATGGGTGTCAGGCTGTGGCAGCAATCGTAATATTTAATTGTAGTTACACTTGCACATATGTTCCTGGCTTCCAATATCGTTGTTAGTATGGTATGTATTTCATGATCTATAGACAAGTTTAAGGGTTTAATTGTAATGCAATTTAGCCATCTGTGGAAAACAATTTTACTTCTGGAAGTCCCAGAAAGAAGAGGTGGATGGTGCTGGGATACCGGTGGCATCAGTAATTCGGCGAGTATATTTGATAAGAGCAAATGATAATGCTGGATTCATTCACATGTTTTGTGCTGGGATATGGGAGCCTTTACATAGCTGTGTGAACATTTGCGTACGTTGAGAGCAGGATGGGAATCACGTGATGGAGTGGGTATGACGTTAGGTCCGCGAGGAAGACTGCATTGGACGTTACTGTGTGTTATTTTCGTAAAGAGGTTCTGTTAGGGCAAGAATTTCCGTGCATACAGGCTGAGAGAAGACTACTAAAAAAGCGGACGTTAAGTATTTCTGGGGGACCATGGAATTTACTAGGGTTCGACTTGGTTATTATTTTAGATAGCAATGTGGCTCGAGTATAAGATTGAGAATGTTGCTAGATGAGCTTGCCACGGAAAGTAGCTATGCGCGGCGAAGAGTCAGTCAAACGTCACGTATGGCCCATTACGATCGCTCAGAATAAAGAAGGTTCTGCTATTCTGGAATGGATTCCTGCAGTGTCTTCACCGGATCGCAGTTAGAGTGAGGGTAACAAGGAAGGCCCCACGCACGTCACCCTGCTTGATGTACGCACACTGTAAATAAGCCCCTGTCCGGTCGCCTCATCAACGGCGCCTGCATACAACTTTCGCCTGTGTTCGGTGGCAGCGCGAGGCTGCGCTCCCGCCCGATCGTGTCAGAACGAGTGTCCAGGTGGACACGTATCTGGATAGGAATTTCTCAGAAATGAAGTACGAATGAGATGTGGCCGTCTAATGCTTGTGGGACCCGGGCGGGGGCGTGTGCGTGGTTTGACAGCTGACGGCCGCGCCACGTCGTTGGGGTTGCCTGTGCGCTCTACTGCAGGGGGGTCGGCGGAGGGTGCTTGCACGTGTTGATTGACTTATTTTGCGAACAGGTCTGTAGGCTGTGCTATGCGTCATTTGGACAGTTTACGTGTCTAAACATAGCTGTGCTGAATTATTTAGCAGTAGTGTGAATATCTGTACTTAAATTATTTGTGGAAATTAGGAGTTGTTTGTGTGTCTGCAGAAAGTTATGCCCTTGATAGACAGAGTCGTTTCCCCGCCATTTTGTCCCACCATCTTCGATTACGTCATGCACTATGCACGTTAGTACACGTCAGTGCACATTAGCCCGAGAACATGGGCTGGTAGGGGGATGTGGCGGATGGTTGAGAATCGTGGTGGACACTTCAACTATTTGATTCCGAGTCCAGGTGGGTGTGGCATTCGTGAACATTGATTCCTGGTCTTAGGTTCTATGAAGTCGAATCGCGTGACTAATGCACTAGCCAACAGGAGTGCAGCATTCTAAAGGTGAGGGGAACTTCTCATTTGCTCATTGAATATTGGAACTGCCAATTGAGTTACGAATATGATTAAAATTGAAATGGAATTAAGTAGTTAGGTAATTGATAGGTCAGATGCGCAATGTTGGTGTCTCTTGTGTTCAGTTAAATTCGTTAGCATATTTACAGAAGAGCGTGTCCGGCGCGAGTATACAGGTGCGGTTCCGAGGCTGTGGCGTTATCAGTCGCTCGCTCTCTGGCCGCTGTCGTGTCGTCGCCCTCTGGGGTCTGGAGCTCGTGGTGAAGACACTGGGTGCCGCCATCTCGAATAACGGTGCTTGCGTCATCACCTGACATCAGCAGAGCGCCCTCTGGTGGCAGTTGCAGTACAGACCCAGTGCACAACATACCTGCTTCAAATTGGTTTAATAATAAAGACAAGTACTTTTCCCCGCAATTTTCTTTGCTTATTTGAGATAAGAGTGGTGCAGTGCATTATCCTGCTGAAATCTGAACTTCGCGCCATTTTTCTGGAGGAGGGGGGCGTGGCACTTTCCCGCCAAAATTCAAACTTCCCGCCAAAATCTCGATTGACGTCGCAGCTGCCATCTTGGATGACGTCATCGCCGGCATCTCTGATTACGGTACTATGGAATGAGAGCGGCCTCGTTCGAATACTCCCATCGCTAATGTGGCAGAGAATTCTCATCGCTCTCTGGCGCCACTGCCATTCTTTTTGAAAGGTCTGTGACCGTAGATCGCTAGACTGTCTTTTCTCGTGCGAACGAACACTGGACCTGTGAATGTCCTTCGTACGACAAACAAAAGCGAAGGGTCAACAGTGCTGACACGACGACTCTGCCGAAATGAAGAGACTTGTGCTGACCGAAAAATGTCACACCGCAATACTCACCCCTCTGTGACCGACAACAGGTCCGGGAAAATTTAACAGACATAGTAGCAGATAGTTCTGTTTCTAATTACAACTAGGGATGTACATAGCTTGTCGTATATTTGTGGTTTAATCATTATGACACACCAAACTAAGCTATTTTGATGTACGAATGTGTCTGAGGTCAGAAATAAATAAACGCCTCAGAAGGGTCCACGGCGTCATCCTTCGTACTGACAAACCTCTCTAGATTGTGACCACCACCGAGCTGAAAATTAATGAACAGGAAGAAGACACACCGAAATGAAAAGTAAGCGAGAAGTAGTTGGCAGCCACTGACCTCCCTGGACGCTGTACCAGGCGGCGCCGTTGGTGATGCCGCCCTGCTTGCCGAAGCTGAAGTCGTCGCCCCTGTCGCAGCCGGGGCGGCTGCGGTTGGCCATGGTGGCGTGCCGCTGCGCGTACGACAGCGCCAGGTGCCTGCAGACACGAAGAGGGGGCTGCAGGGGGCGCAGGCTGCAGGCACACGCGCAGGCCGTGCTGCTCTGTGGACGACTGCCTCACACCAGTCACAAGACGGAGCAACGAGAAGCAAACAACAACCGATAAAATATCTCGTACGGAGGGTGGTCCCACGGGCCTCTACGAAACTGTTTTGAAAATTTAATGCCCTAGGTGAAAAATGTACCATTTTTATAAGGGTCGTGCACCCCAGTAGCCATCCATCTGACACTTTCTTATCACTCAGTACCTCGTTTTATCCACGTTTCTGAATTGGCAGGTACGAATATATTTTATGTTTAAACAATTGCAAGTAGACAGTCTTTCTCTGAACCTAACAAATACGTATTCCATTTCAGAGTACCATTAATGTATCTGATCATTAATACTGACAGTCGCCGTAAGCGAACTGACAATCAGGCATTTTGCAATACTGTACTACCTCGGTCGTTCTGAATGTATAGCTGGGTTCACTTTCTGCAACGTGTAGGGAGGTGTTAACAAATTCGTCGCTAATGTGCTCTCTGTCAGACACCTGACGTGTGTGCGGTGCGGTGGGCGCGGTCGCTGCCTGTCGCAGTCACACCGTGCTGTTTGTGACACGTGTCGTGCTGTGTGCTGTGGGACAGACGGCTGCATACACGGGCCCGTGGCGTACGTCACAGCACGTGCAGCTGCCGGTCGTACCAGCTGCAGCAACCGCCTTCAGCTGGGAGCCACTCTTACACTCTCGATAACGTACGACACATTTACAGGGTGTTTCAAAAATGACCGGTACATTTGAAACGGCAATAAAAACAAAACGAGCAGCGATAGAAATACACCGTTTGTTGCAATATGCTTGCGACAACAGTACATTTTCAGGCAGACAAACTTTCGAAATTACAGTAGTTACAATTTTCAACAACAGATGGCGCTGCGGTCTGGGAAACTCTATAGCACGATATTTTCCACATATCCACCATGCGTAGCAATAATATGGCGTAGTCTCTGAATGAAATTACCCGAAACCTTTGACAACGTGTCTGGCGGAATGGCTTCACATGCAGATGAGATGTACTGCTTCAGCTGTTCAATTGTTTCTGTATTCTGGCGGTACACCTGGTCTTTCAAGTGTCTCCACAGAAAGAAGTCACAGGGGTTCATGTCTGGCGAATAGGGAGGCCAATCCACGCCGCCTCCTGTATGTTTCGGATAGCACAAAGCAATCACACGATCATCGAAATATTCATTCAGGAAATTAAAGACGTCGGCCGTGCGATGTGGCCGGGCACCATCTTGCATAAACCACGAGGTGTTCGCAGTGTCGTCTAAGGCAGTTTGTACCGCTACAAATTCACGAAGAATGTCCAGATAGCGTGATGCAGTAATCGTTTCGAATCTGAAAAATGGGCCAATGATTCCTTTGGAAGAAATGGCGGCCCAGACCAGTACTTTTTGAGGATGCAGGGACGATGGGACTGCAACATGGGGCTTTTCGGTTCCCCATATGCGCCAGTTCTGTTTATTGACGAAGCCGTCCAGGTAAAAATAAGCTTCGTCAGTAAACCAAATGCTGCCCACAGGCATATCGCCGTCATCAATCCTGTGCACTATATCGTTAGCGAATGTCTCTCGTGCAGCAATGGTAGTGGCGCTGAGGGGTTGCCGCGTTTGAA
Source organism: Schistocerca cancellata (assembly GCF_023864275.1). NCBI lineage: Eukaryota > Metazoa > Arthropoda > Insecta > Orthoptera > Acrididae > Schistocerca > Schistocerca cancellata. Next base: position 12,317,022 of record NC_064626.1, read on the forward strand.
TTTTGTATGGATAAAGGTGTAAACTCTGGCGCACGAGACGATACGTGGACGTCGGCGTCATTTGGACCGCAGCTGCAACACGGCGAACGGAAACCCGAGGCCGCTGTCGGATCACCTGCTGCACTAGCTGCGCGTTGCCCTCTGTGGTTGCCGTACGCGGTCGCCCTACCTTTCCAGCACGTTCATCCGTCACGTTCCCAGTCCGTTGAAATTTTTCAAACAGATCCTTTATTGTATCGCTTTTCGGTCCTTTGGTTACATTAAACCTCCGTTGAAAACTTCGTCTTGTTGCAACAACACTGTGTTCTAGGCGGTGGAATTCCAACACCAGAAAAATCCTCTGTTCTAAGGAATAAACCATGTTGTCTACAGCACACTTGCACGTTGTGAACAGCACACGCTTACAACAGAAAGACGACGTACATAATGGCGGACCCACAGACTGCGTTGTCTTCTATATCTTTCACATCACTTGCAGCGCCATCTGTTGTTGAAAATTGTAACTACTGTAATTTCGAAAGTTTGTCCGCCTGAAAATGTACTGTTGTCGCAAGCATATTGCAACAAACGGTGTATTTCTATCGCTGCTCGTTTAGTTTTTATTGCCGTTTCAAATATACCGGTCATTTTTGAAACACCCTGTAAGTACTGTATTTGTACACGTGCACTGAGACAGCCGGGCGTTGGCGACATCTGTCGGGCGTGGCAGCCGATGTGGCACGAGCGAGCGTGCGGCGTGCTGTCTGAAGCAGTGGCTGCAGCTGCAGCTGCAGCTGCGTCTGACCAGCGGGTACGTCCGCCAAAGTGTCGCTGTCACAGCTCTCGAGCACATCAGCCAACTTGCTGCGCTGGTGCTGTCGACGGCTGGAAGCGAGGGGAAAAGACGGCCGTAATTTTTCCCCAGGGCACGCAGCTCTCCTGCACTATCGACAGCTCGGGTGCAAAACCAGTACTAAGCAAAGAAGAGAAAGCTGAAAACTGGCAGGAATGTACAGAGCACGTGTACAAGCGGAATGAACTTCAGTGTAGTATTACAGAAAGGGAAGATACGATACTGAGAGAATAATTCGTCACAGCAGTAAAATAACTCGAAAAGTGGAAATAACACCAACGAAGGAGACGACATTCCTCCAGAACCACTGGCATCTCTGGGAAACCCAGCCGCGACTAAACCATTCCACCTGGTGTTCAAATTGTGTTAGACGGGCGAAATACCCTCAGACGTCGAGAAGAATGTAATAATTCCAATTCCTAAGAAACCAGGTGCTCACAGGTGTGAATATTACCGAAGTATGCTTGTAGAATAGCGACACGAAGTACAGGTATTTACACAACATTAAAAAATCTGGTATAAGCGAACATCACGGAAGATTAGTTTGCATTCCCGAGAAATGTAGCAACACGAGAAGCAATACCGACTCTACGACTTCTGTTAGAAGATAGGTGGAGGAAAGGTAAAACCTACATTTATAGCATTTGTTGTGTTACAGAAACGTTTTGGCGATGTTGGCTCGAATACACTGCCAGGAATTCCGAAGGTTTCCGGAATAAAATACAGGCAGCGAAACGGTATTTACAGCTTGTACAGAAATCAGATGGCAATTCTAAGACTCGACGCACATAAAAGGGAAGCAGTGGTTGAGAAGCGAGTGACACAGGGTAGGAGGGTATCCCCGAAGCTGTTAAATATGTACACTGAGCAAGCAGTAGAGGACACAACAGAGGAGACAAGAGAAAAAATGTGGAGTAGGAACTAAAGTTCCGGGAGAAGAAATGAAACCTTTGAGGTTTGCCAATGACCGTGCAGTTCCGTCAGACAGCAAAGAATCTGGAAGAGCAGTTGAGCGGAATGCGTTGTGTTCAGACGTGGGTATAAGATGAGATCAACAAACGCAAAATAAAGATAATCGGATGTAGTGGATTTATATCAGACGCCGCAGAGGGAATTAGACTAGGAAACGACACACTTACACCAGTAGATGACTCTCGTTATTTGAGCAGGAAAATAACTGATGATGGCTGAAGTAGAGAGGATATAAAAATGTAGACTCTATCGACAAGAACAGCGTTTCTGAAGAAGAGAAATTTGTTAACATCCAATATAGATTTAAGTGTTAGGAAGTCTTTTCTAAATGTATTTGTCTCCAGCGTAGCCACGCATGGAAGTGAAACATGGACGATAGACGCAAGAGAAGACACGAGAAAGGGGATTTTGAAATGTGATGTCACAGAAGAATGCTGAAGATGGGTAATTAGTGAGGAGGAGGCGCGCTGGGTAGCCGCCTGGTCTCAGGCGCCTTGCCACGGTTCGCGCGGCTCCCGCCGTCCGAGGTTCGGGTCCTCTCTCAGGTACGGGTGTGTGTGTTGTTCTTAGCGTAAGTTAGTTTACGTACTGTGTAAGCCTAGCGGCCGATAAACTCAGCAGTTTGCTCACATAGGAAATTACCACAAATTTACGAAATTTTTAATGAGGAGGTACTGAACGAAAATGAGGAGAACAGAAATTTTGTGGCACAACCTAACTAAAGGAAAGGACCAGTTTACACGACACTTTACGATACGCTGATTGATCACCTATTTAGTAGTGGACGGAACTGTGGGGTGTAAAATTGTAGAAGAAGAGCATGAGAACAACACAGTAAGCAGGTTCGAGAGTATGTAGGTTGCATTAGTTATTCGAAAAGGAGGAGCCACAGGGTAGAGTAGGACGTAGCACTGCATCAGAAGACCACAATGCCAGCAACCTGCCGACCGCTAGCCTGAACGTGATGCCCCGGAATGGCGTGATCCGTTTAGTACGTCATACTTGGGGCAGCGTCGATCGTTCGATTCGTGACCACCAGAATGAAGTACACAGAGTGGGCGGGGTCACATTGCTGCAGAGTACGCTCAGCTTCGTCGGCTAGAGCACTGTCTGCTGCCACGGACACAGCCCACACAACTGTGACACTGCAGCAGCGAGCCAACACACTGCTCTAAGAGGGACAATTACAATGTCGTCGGCGAACCTTAAAGTTTTTATTTCTTCCCCATGGATTATAATACTTACTCCGAATTTTTCTTTCGTTTCCTTTACTGCTTGCTCAATATACAGATTGAATAACATCGGGGATAGGCTACAACCCTGTCTCACTCCCTTCCCAACCACTGCTTCCCTTTCATGTCCCTCGACTTTTACAACTGCCATCTGGTTTCTGTACAAATTGTAAATGTCCTTTCGCTCCCTGTATTTTACCCCTGCCACCTTCAGAATTTCAGTCAACATTGTCAGAAGCTTTCTCTAAGTCTACAAATGCTAGAAACGTAGGTTTGCCTTTCCTTAATCTAGCTTCTAAAATAAGTCGTATGGTCAGTATTGCCTCAAGTGTTCCAACATTTCTACGGAATCCAAACTGATCTTCCCCGAGGTCGGCTTCTACCAGTTTTTCCATTCGTCTGTAAAGCATTCGCGTTACTATTTTGCAGCCGTGACTTATTAAACTCATAGTTCGGTAATTTCCACATCTGTCAACGCATGCTTTCTCTGGGATTGGAATAATTATATTCTTCTTGAAGTCTGAAGGTATTTCGCCTGTCTCATACATTTTGCTCACCAGATGGTAGAGTTTTGTCAGGACTGGCTCTCCCAAGGCTGCCAGTAGTACTAATGGAATGTTGTCTACTCCCGGGGCCTTGTTTCGACTCAGGTCTTTCAGTGCTCTGTCAAACTCTTCACGCAATATCATACCTCCCATTTCATCTTCATCTACATCCTCTTCCATTTCCATAATACTCTCCTTCAGTACATCGCCCTTGTATAGACCCTCTATATACTCCTTCCACCTTTCTGCTTTCCCTTCTTTGCTTAGAACTGGGTTTCCATCGGGGCTATTGATATTCATACAAGTCGTTCTCTTTTCTCCAAAGGTCTCTTTAATTTTCCTATAGGCAGTATCTATCTTACCTCTAGTGAGATAAGCCTTTACATCCTTACATTTGTCCTCTAGCAATGTCTGATTAGCCATTTTGCAGTTCCTGTCGATCTCATTTTTGAGACGTTTGTATTCCTTTTTGCCTGCTTCATTTACTGCATTTTTATATTTTCTCCTTTCGTCAATTAAATTCAATATTTCTTCTGTCACCCAAGGATTACTATTAGCCCTCGTCTTTTTACCTACTTGATCCTCTGCTGCCTTCACTACTTCATCCCTCAAAGCTACCCATTCTTGTCAATTGTTCCCTTATGCTCTCCATGAAACTCTGTACAGCCTCTGGTTTAGTCAGTTTATCCAGGTCCCATCTCCTTAAATTCCCACCTTTTTGCAGTTTCTTCAGTTTTAATCTACAGTTCATAACCAATAGATTGTGGTCAGAGTCCACATCTGCCCCTGGAAATGTCTTACAATTTAAAACCTGGTTCCTAAATCTCTGTCTTACCATTATATAATCTATCTAAAACCTGTCAGTATCTCCAGGCTTCTTCCATGTATACAACCTTCTTTTATGATTCTTGAACCAAGTGTTAGCTATGATTAAGTTGTGCTCTGTGCAAAATTCGACCAGGCGGTTTCCTCTTTCATTTCTTACCCCCTATCCTTATTCAGCTATTACGTTTCCTACTCTCCCTTTTCCTACTACCGAATTCCAGTCACCCATGACTTTTAAATTTTCGCCTCCCTTCACTATTTGAATAATTTCTTTTATTTCATCATACATTTCTTCAATTTCTTCGTCATCTGCAGAGCTAGTTGGCATATAAACTTGTACTACTGTAGTAGACGTGGACTTGTGTTTGTCTTGGCCACAGTAATGCGTCACTATGCTGTTTGTAGTAGCTTACCCGCATTCCTATTGTTTTATTCATTATTAAACCTACTCCTGCATTACCCCTGTTTGATTTTGTATTTATAACCCTGTATTCACCTGACCAAAAGTCTTGTTCCTCCTGCCACCGAACTTCACTAATTCCCACTATATCCAACTTTAACCTATCCATTTACCTTTTTAAATTTTCTGACCTATCTGCTCCATTAAGGGATCTGACATTCCACGCTCCGATCCGTGGAACGCCAGTTTTCTTTCTCCTGATAACGACGTCCTCCTGAGTAGTCCCCGCCCGGATATCCGAATGGGGGACTATTTTACCTCCGGAATATTTTACCTAAGAGGACGCCATCATCATTTAACCATACAGTGAAGCTGCATGCCCTCGGGAAAAATTACGGCTGTAGTTTCCCCTTGCTTTCAATCGTTCGCAGTACCACAACAGCAAGGCCATTTTGGTTAGTGTTACAAGGCCAGATCAGTCAATCATCCAGACTGTTGCCCCTGCAACTACTGAAAAGGCTGCTGCCCCTCTTCAGGAACCACACGTTTGTCTGGCCTCTCAACAGATACCCCTCCGTTGTGGTTGCACCTACGGTACGGCTATCTGTATCGCTGAGGCACGCAAGCCTCCCCACCAACGGCAAGGTCCATGGTTCATGGGGGAGGGGGGGGGGGATTTGAAGATAATGTCTTTAGAGAGGCGAAACTTGAGCGTGGGACGTGCTGCAAACCACTTGTATCATCTGTGTAGAGTTTTACGTGAAAAATTGAAAACGGTGAAAACTGGTATTCCACACGTACTTTTTTAACGAATATCGATGTCAATGATATAACAAGTACGTTACAAAGTCAACTAAAGTGTTAATACTCATATTTGTTGCTCGTGTCTAGAGCTCAGCAAATGTCTCTTTCATTGCGATGCAAACAACACATCACTGTCGATGTTCTCTCAACCACATAAAGACGGCTTACGCGTACTGTAGGTTGTGCCAGTATATCTCAGTCGAAAAGGTGGCTTCTGGATCTCTCGGACCTGCGGCATGGAGAGAGAGAGAGAGAGAGAGAGAGAGAGAGAGAGAGAGAGATGCTTGTAACACTTTGTCTCATTATAACCCCAACAAAGAAGTGTAACGTCACTGGTCACATCAGCTCACAGGCTTCTGTTTCCGGTCTGCAAAAATCAGTCACAGATGGATAAAAGACTCAAGAACAGGACGCTTCCTGCAAACCGTTAAACGTATTTCTCGGAAACAATCGGCCCCTCCAACTGGAACAATGGCGAATTCCTGACTGTTCGTCACGGATAAGAGCTGAATGGACAGCAGCGGTGTGCTGCAAACATTCTGGATGTGCTGGCACTGTGGTCCTCCACTAAGTAAAGTCATGCTAGTGTAGGAAAAACATCTGGCTGGTCAAAGCTGCTATTTGATGCTTCTCACTGCCGATACCTAACGTTTAGCACTGAAATATCGTTTCCTGTGCATATTCCCGGTCGTCAGATCCAGTTTTTCACATTACCAAGTGTTACTTCCTGTTAAGGTTTTCCAGAGCAATTCCTCTGCATCCCTTCAGCTAAAATACCTGCCGCAAACTCTTACGGTCTGTCGTTGATTCGAATTAGCATCACGTGAGTGCTGTTCGCAACCCTTCTCGGAGCCTGCAGCAAAGAAAACTCGCACACGTCATGTCACAAGTCATTTCTTAACGACACACAAGTACTGTCGACGATACGATTATCATTCGACTACTGCTGTGAGCTGTACACACATTACACTGCACTGAGGTTTCATTAGTATGTGTTGACATCAGCAGGAGGTGGGATACTGGTTTCATTACACTTCGTATTCACTTTGTAAAAATGAGTGACCCGTTTAGTGACTCTGAAATACGAAAGTGACAACATTCAAAATAGGAACTTCTCACTCGATATCCTGCTGTTCTTCTGTTACCCCATGCCAGCCATCCTGAAGGAACAATGACGCAATGTTTGATAACAAGGTAGTACCCGTTCTTGCGCCACGTCACAGATCTCCGCCTAAGAAATGTCACGACTGGAAAAAAATGTCTTTGGGAAAAGAATTTGATAGTGTACCACCAGCCTTATCCATTACGGTTTCTTAGCGCACTTCCTGGTCTCGCACAAATTTTTAGTTTGTCACAGCAGATTCATTACATTTCATTCAATCTGATTCGGTTGACAGATCTTGTTGCTGATACATAAAACTGTAGTACAAAAAAAAAAGGAAATGATGAAAGAAATGTAAAACACGGAGAAAGAGCAAAGAGAATTTTTTTATGTGAGAACATATGGAAGATAGGATGCACGAGAGAAGTGTTATGCAGTGGTATAAAGCAAGATCCAGAGCAAAATCCGAGACAGACAAACAGACTGCGAGGTATTCTGAGTTTTCAGCGGCTGCTTCTGCAGGTAAAATTGTCACAGTGTTGAAGCTGGCTCGTGATTTGTGGGACCGATGTCTGGGGGCGACGCTGCCTGCAGTGGGATCGGAGTGCGCAACAACTGCGGGAGACGGGACGGACTGCAAAGAGGAAGCACACCACACACTCCCCCCCAAACAACTGTGGATCAGAATTAGGGGGGGAGGGGGGGGAGGCGAGCAGAGAGCATAAGCGAGGGACCAGCGGTCCCCAGCCGCTGACCGCACTGAACTTGCTGGCGCACACCCAATTTCTTACCGCTTCTTCTAGTATCGCGTTCGGACATCATTCCACAGTCCTGCGCTGTGTAAGACACAGACAGACACAGACACACACACACACACACACACACACACACACACACACACACACACAGACACACACACACACACCTTCTCCCGTGGTCGCCTAACTGGCAGTGCGTAAGAGAGGGAGTGGCAGCTTCTGCAGGACGTGGACCACCAAATGCGACAGACAGTGGCCCTGGCGGCCCGCACACAGCCAGTGCTGTAAACTCTGCTTGACGAGAATTGCCGGTCCTGTGAGCTGTCTCCCTTCTCCTCCGGCGCCGTAACACCGGTCGAGTGCGTACTATGAGAGAAGGGGGGCAAATTGGCATTTCCTGCAGCTGCAATCTTCACACGCTAATGTCGTCCCAGGCGACATCATTGCACAGTCCTGCGCTGTGTAAGACACACACACACACACACACACACACACACACACACACATACACAGATGCAAGAGTTTGCGTGCCTCGCTCCTACGTCACTCGAATCTCCCGGTGGAATGGTAGAACACGTGCAGTCTTCGAGTAAATGGAGTTTACCGTCGTTCGCTGGACCGCTCAATCAGTTTAAGATACTCACCTTCCCGTCTAACAGCCGATACATTCGTATCACTAACACATTAAACTTTTTAGGACTAATTCTTAGTAAATAATTAATATGGAACCAACACACAGCTCGTAAATAACGGAAACTGCTAAGAGGCTGCACCTGCTGTCTACACCCTTGTACCATTGCGCTCAGCTATGAATCCCTCATGTCGTCCGTCCTAGCTCGTGTCGGCAGCGACCAGGTGTCTACAGATCGTAGAGAAACGCGCGCGCCTGCCTTTCCCGACTCGCGTCTCGTAGCCACTCACCCGCTCCGGCAAACCCCGGTCCCGGCACACGGTAGCCCAGCAGCCCACCTATCCCCCTTCCGCACACTTCCGCGCCTCATTCGTCCTCTCCCGCCGGAATTTGAACCGACGCCCGTATCCGACGACGAAACCCACCCTCGGACCATCTAACCCCACCACACAATTTTCTCGCTCCAAAATCTCCCCACTGCAGAATAGCTGTTAGTTGCTTCCTGCAGTTTTACAGGGTAGAATTCGTCATTTCATTTCCATTTTGTACACGACGATTTATTATGCACCCCCTACATCACGTTTTACCACTGCAGCAGCACCATAAGCTCTGATCATATTTTTCTCTTTTCTAGAGTCGCCTAAAATTTTAAAACGTACAATTTGTCACGAGTACGTAACTTCAGTGATAACATCTATCAGATGTCGGCTGTATAGCTAAAAGTTTTATGAGACGTGTGCAAGTCGTGTCTGGAGGGTGGCTTTGGCTGCCGCCAGTCCGGCCCCCCTCGTCGACAGTGAGTCGAGTCAGCTGCTCGGCGAGGCGCGACCACGGGTCCAGTCGGGGACACACAGACAGAAGAGGACGAGGCGGCAGCTCGGCCAGCCCAGCCAGCACCCACCTGAAGGTCTCGTCGTCCGGCGTCTCGGAGTACTCCTGGGAGGCGCCGGAGCGGCTGTAGTCGAACGGGTAGTTGGCGACGAGGTCGCCGCCGTGCATGTTGGCCGACAGCACGAACGGCACCTCCATGATGAGCCGCATCACGGCCCGCGTCTCGGGCTGCACCTGCGGGCAGGCCGCCGGCCGCCGGCCGCGTCACCACGGCAACCGTCCGCCGGTCGTCGCTTGTACACGGCACGAGGCATTTGTAGTGTCGCGACCACGTTGTGGTACATCTACCTGCTAGAGCTGACAGGTGACGTAATAAGGGCAGCCGCAGCTCGCATCAAAATGCTGCGACACGAAGCGGCCATTTCTTGTTTCTCGGCCACACTTTTATTATTTCCCAAAACACCTTACCCGTTTCCACAACCCGTATTTTCCAAAGGCTACAAAATACAACACAAAAAAATGGCTCTGAGCACTATGAGACTTAACATCTGAGACCATCAGTCCCCTAGAACTTAGAACTACCTAAACATAACTAACCTAAGGACGATACACACATCCGTGCCCGAGGCAGGATTCCAACCTGCGACCCTAGCAGTCGCCCGGTTCCGGACTGAAGCGCCTAGAACCGCTTCGCCGCCACGGCCGGCAAAATACAACACAGAACTGATATCAGACGATATGAAAATCTGTTACATTTCGACAGTGGTAAGATACACAGTACAACGACTAGAAAATGGCTTTCTAACTCACCGGTGTTATATTAAAGTGATGGTTATATACACTGTATCACGTCGACATTTTCAATCGCGAGACAAGTGCAAACTGCTACCGAGAGATAGTTTTGGAAACCGACTGGACTAAACCGCTAGTTGGGGCTGGATTACTGAACTGACGTATGGGGGTTCCAAGACTGCGCCTCTCATACTGTTTGACTTTCCTGTCCGGACATTCATTTGCTCCCCTGGCGGAAGCAGCGACGCAGTGGCGCCACCTCTTCTCTCATAAGTGAATACCACATGCCTCTAGAGTTTGCAGATTCTTAAAAGAAAGTGATATTTATGAACTTTTACCCGTGCTAGTAATTTATATGCTGTAAGTTGTCAAAAAATTGTTTGTTAACAAATAGTTGGCCCCAGCGCCAATTAGCGCGTTCTTCCACTCTATTGATTTGCACTACTCAAAAGATCTGTTACACATTATTCCGTAAAGAAATATCTTTTTGTAAAACACTGCAAAGTGATTCCCATGTTTACTGACGAATTTGTTTTCTACAATGTAAAGATGAAAATTGCTGTAAACAAAACAAAACGGGCAGCGTGTATACCACGTATCCAGCGACCCTGGAAGTTTAGTCCACTCGGTAGCAGTTTGAACTTGCCTCGTGACTGAGAATGTTCACGTCATACAATCTACCTAATGATCTATTTTATAATGATTGACATATGACAGGTCTGCGCGAAAGCCACATTCTAGCCGTTGTACTGTCCCTTACCAGTGGTGAAATGTAACACATTTTCATATCTATCGGTACCAGTTTTGTGTTGTATTCTATAGCCTTTGAAAATGACCGAATGTCGAAACGCGTAAGGTGTTTTTGGAATAAGCCAGCAAATAGTTTTCGCACACTCCGACTTCTCTCTCTACTTCTATTTTGTTATTGTTATTCAAGGCAGGAAATTCATTTTTAAAGTGTTTGTTGATATTTTACTTGTAATCGCATAACGATACTCATTTTTAATACACGGTTGTTGACGTCGCTACAAGCTTACCCAGCGCCAATTTAAATCCCATAAGGACATCACCTACTCTTCTCAGTTAGCTCCACTTCGCTTTGTACTCACGAATGTTCGATGCACTATTAATGACAGAACAGATATGATTCACATTTATGGTGAAGCACGTAAGAACGCGAACTTATTCTCTGAATCGGAAGGGCGCCAAGGAAACATAATGCAAGAAGAACTGGTACTGGGGAAAATTCGGAAGTCGCTGTATTTGCTGCAGATGTCACCAATCCTTACGTTTTGTTCGCGTCAGTTGGAACATCATTCGGGAATTTCACAATGTAGTCTTCTTCGAATACTTAATCGTAATAAATTCCATCCACATCACATTAGTCTACGTCAAGCCATTCATGGGGACGATTTCCAGGAACATGTTGAATTTTGCCAATGGGCTCTAGTGCAAATTGAAAATGGTACGTTTTCAAACATTTTATTTTTTGATGAGGCGATATTCTCCAACCACGCTCAAGCGAACCGACGTAATATGCATTATTGGTCAGTGGAAAATCCGGGATGCTTACGGGAACTTGAAAATTGAGCATCAAAGGCAGTGGAATTCTGGAATTACGTGTGTTTGTACCATACTTCATTGAAGGTACACTAAATGTCCGGAAACACGGACATTTTTGGGACCAAGAACTTCCAGTGCTGCTTGAGGATGTGCCTCTTGTGGAACGGCGCGCCATTCGGTATCAATGCCACGGTTGCCCACCTCATTACTTGGCTGCACCTCGAGAAGTCCTGAAGAGAGACCGACCTGACAGGCGGATACGTCGCAGGGCCCCGCCCCCGGACGTCCCCTCCCCAGACTTTTTTCTTACGGTGATACTACCAGGACAAAGGTTATCACGAAATGCCGACCATACCCGAAAACCTACGTCAACAAATTAGGAACGTCTGTGCAGGAATCAGAAAAGAAATGTCGAGGTGAATTCATATCTATTTTGAAGCGCGTTTTCGGAAATGCATCCAAGTTTAGTCGTAACTCTGAGCATTTACTGCACTTAAATTGATTTTAGCGTTAGCATGCAGTGTACGAGTATTGTACGTATTGTATGTAAATGGATACCAGTAAAATTAAAGTGCGTGAAAACCATTTGCTGACTTATTTGTCCAGTTTACATCACCTCTCACCCCTAGGGGGTAAATGAACTGCAGCTTTTATATTCAAAACTGAATGGCCTTTCATTTTCGTAGAAGAAAATACACCATCCCATTTAAAAAAAAAAAAGGAATTTGACCTCGAAAAAAACACGGAGAATGGCGTTTTAAGGACCAGTTACGATCACTACCTTATGTCCCCTAACCAGTACTGCGAATTTTGTAGAAAACATCGTCGATTTTCCTCTTCGTTTAGGAGCAAAATCGCTAATACACTATAAATTACTGTCATTCTCTGTGAGCGATAGAATTAAGGACTTTACGTTACTACTTACTATTTGTTATTAATATTATTATTTTACAAACATAGAATGTCAACAAGAGCTGACCAGCGTAAAGCATCATGCTGTAGCTATAAATATTTAAACTTCTGCTTGCCTCATCCAAAGGTGACCCTGAAAAAGTTCGACAATTTGTTCCTTACAGTAAATAAATAGTTCATACGTGACTTATTATTTCATGTTTTTATTTATCCATTCTACTACACTTAATTGATACAATAATTGACCGTTGCACATCAAATTACCTTTACGCGAATTTTCATGGCAATCTTTTTGTTTTTTCTGTTCTGGAAATTGAACTACTTGAACCGTGCTTAGCGCACTATGTTCCCTTAGCTCCATTGTTCCTGCTACTATTGGTCTAACGTTTAGATGGCTACCTATACGCCACTCTACATGTAGTTATCCTGTGGTACCTTTTCCAGTGTGTCCCTTTACTGTGACAGAATTCATTTTGATTCTTCAGTTTCTCCCGGCGTATTTGTTGCTCTAACAGTCCACGGGTGTACTGCCGGTTCATAGTGTCCAAGGGGCACAATATTTCGGCGATCAGCCATGTCGCCATCGTCAGGTGCGCTGACGGACTGAGCTCCTGAGGGCGGCCGGCCGCCCCCCCCCCCCCCCCCCCCCCCCGCGGGCCGCGCTCTTCGCGGTCGCGAAGACGTGGGCGTCGGAATCTGCCGTAGCGTCGATGTGCTCGCTACCCCGCCACGAATTCCTTTCCCGTGCTAACCTCTTCATCTCAGAGTAGCACTTGCAACCTACGTCCTCAATTATTTGCTTGACGTATTCCAATCTCTGTCTTCCTCTACAGTTTTTGCCCTCTACAGCTCCCTCTAGTACCATGGAAGTCATTCCCTCATGTCTTAGCAGATGTGCTATCATCCTGTCCCTTCTCCTTATCAGTGTTTTCCACATATTCCTTTCCTCTCCGATTCTGCGTAGAACCCCCTCATTCCTTACCTTATCAGTCCACCTAATTTTCAACATTCGTCTATAGCACCACATATCAAATGCTTCGATTCTCTTCTGTTCCGGTTTTCCCACAGTCCATGTTTCACTGCTTACAATGCTGTACTCCAGACGCACATCCTCAGAAATTTCTTCCTCAAATTAAGGCCGGTATTTGATATTAGTAGACTTCTCTTGGCCAGAAATGCCTTTTTTGCCATAGCGAGTCTGCTTTTGATGTCCTCCTTGCTCCGTCCGTCATTGGTTATTTTACTGCCTAGGTAGCAGAATTCATTAACTTCATTGACTTCGTGACCATCAATGCTGATGTTAAGTTTCTCGCTGTTCTCATTTCCACTACTTCTCATTACCTTCGTCTTTCTCCGATTTACTCTCAAACCATACTGTGTACTCATTAGACTGTTCATTCTGTTCAGCAGATCATTTAATTCTTCTTCACTTTCACTCAGGATAGCAATGTCATCAGCGAATCGTATCATTGATATCCTTTCACCTTGTATTTTAATTCCACTCCTGAACCTTTCTTTTATTTCCGTCATTGCTTCCTCGATGTACAGATTGAAGAGTAGGGGCGAAAGGCTACAGCCTTGCCTTACACCCTTGTTAATACGAGCACTTCGTTCTTGATCGTCCACTCTTATTATTCCCTCTTGGTTGTTGTACATATTGTATATGACCCGTCTCTCCCTATAGCTTACCCCTACTTTTTTCAGAATCTCGAACAGCTTGCACCATTTTATATTGTCGAACGCTTTTTCCAGGTCGACAAATCCTATGAAAGTGTCTTGATTTCTCTTTAGCCTTGCTTCCATTATTAGACGTAACGTCAGAATTGCCTCTCTCGTCCCTTTACTTTTCCTAAAGCCAAACTGATCGTCACCTAGCCCATTCTCAATTTTCTTTTCCATTCTTCTGCATATTATTCTTGTAAGCAGCTTCGATGCATGAGCTGTTAAGCTGATTGTGCGATAATTCTCGCACTTGTCAGCTCTTGCCGTCTTCGGAAATGTGTGGATGATGCTTTTCCGAAAGTCAGATGGTATATCGCCAGACTCATATATTCTACACACCAACGTGAATAGTCGTTTTGTTGCCACTTCCCCCAATGATTTTAGAAATTCTGATGGAATGTTATCTATCCCTTCTGCCTTATTTGACCGTAAGTCCTCCAAAGCTCTTTTAAATTCCGATTCTAATACTGGATCCCCTATCTCTTCTAAATCGACTCCTGTTTCTTCTTGTATCACATCAGACAAATCTTCACCCTCATAGAGGCTTTCAATGTATTCTTTCCACCTATCTGCTCTCTCCTCTGCATTTAACAGTGGAATTCCCGTTGCACTCTTAATGTTACCACCGTTGCTTTTAATGTCACCAACGATTGTTTTGACTTTCCTGTATGCTGAGTCTGTCCTTCCGACAATCATATCTTTTTCGATGTCTTCACATTTTTCCTGCAGCCATTTCGTCTTTGCTTCCCTGCACTTCCTATTTATTTCATTCCTCAGCGACTTGTATATCTGTATTCCTGATTTTCCCGGAACATGTTTGTACTTCCTCCTTTCATCAATCAACTGAAGTATTTCTTCTGTTACCCATGGTTTCTTCGCAGCTACCTTCTTTGTACCTATGTTTTCCTTCCCAAGTTCTGTGATGGCCCTTTTTAGAGATGTCCATTCCTCTTCAACTGTACTGCCTACTGCGCTATTCCTTATTGCTGTATCTATAGCGTTAGAGAACTTCAAACGTATCTCGTCATTCCTTAGTACTTCCGTATCCCACTTCTTTGCGTATTGATTCCTCCTGACTAATGTCTTGAACTTCAGCCTACTCTACATCACTACTATATTGTGATCTGAGTCTATATCTACTCCTGGGTACGCCTTACAATCCAGTATCTGATTTCGGAATCTCTGTCTGACCATGATGTAATCTAATTGAAATTTTCCCGTATCTCCCGGTCTTTTCCAAGTATACCTCCTCCTCTTGTGATTCTTGAACAGGGTATTCGCTATTACTAGCTGAAACTTGTTACAGAACTCAATTAGTCTTTCTCGTCTTTCATTTCTTGTCCCAAGCCCATATTCTCCTGTAACCTTTTCTTCTACTCCTTCCCCTACAACTGCATTCCAGTCGCCCACGACTATTAGATTTTCGTCCCCCTTTACATACTGCATTACCCTTTCAATATCCTCATACACTTTCTCTATCTGTTCATCTTCAGCTTGCGACGTCGGCATGTATACCTGAACTATCGTTGTCGGTGTTGGTCTGCTGTCGATTCTGATTAGAACAACCCGGTCACTGAACTGTTCACAGTAACACACCCTCTGCCCTACCTTCCTATTCATAACGAATCCTACACCTGTTATACCATTTTCTGCTGCTGTTGATATTACCCGATACTCATCTGACCAGAAATCCTTGTCTTCCTTCCACTTCACTTCACTGACACC
This sequence comes from Schistocerca cancellata, assembly GCF_023864275.1. Lineage (NCBI taxonomy): Eukaryota > Metazoa > Arthropoda > Insecta > Orthoptera > Acrididae > Schistocerca > Schistocerca cancellata. Next base: position 12,332,668 of record NC_064626.1, read on the forward strand.
TACTATATCTAGATTGAGCCTTTGCATTTCCGTTTTCAGATTTTCTAGTTTCCCTACCACGTTCAAGCTTCTGACATTCCACGCCCCGACTCGTAGAACGTTATCCTTTCGTTGATTATTCAATCTTTTTCTCATGGCAACCTCCCCGTTGGCAGTCCCCTCCCGGAGATCCGAATGGGGGACTATTCCGGAATCTTTTGCCAATGGAGAGATCATCATGACACTTCCTCAAATACAGGCCACATGTCCTGTGGATACACGTTACGTGTCTTTAATGCAGTGGTCTCCTTAATTACATTAAATGCCGGGTTGGACACTATGAACCGGCAATATACACGTGGACTGTTCGAGAATTCATTTTGTTTTAACACATTTTGCAACTGTCCTTAACGTCTGCTGATGTTTGTGCTATTACGACTGCATATACTACTACTACTGCTGCTACTATTATTACTATAATCATTACTATTGCTGCTAGTACGAGAACAAGGCAAGTATTAGAAACGAAAGAACGGCCTGTTACTAATGCCACCACCGCTACTGAGGCTTCCGTCGACTGGTACTGGTACCACTGCGACCACTTAGGACAGTGTCGACTCCTGAGCTGGTCACGCAGACTTAACCATTACCTGCACGTAGCTGGGCTCCTCTTCAAATTCCGCACCAGATCAGCTACGCTGTCGTGCCCGGCAGTCTCTCGCTGCCTCCAGACCGCAGAGCGCACGCTCGCCTCTGCCTGGGTCTTCTCGTTGTTCTCGGGCAGGTTTGCACGCACAGCGCTCCCGTAGAGCCATCGTAGAGCTGTCGTTTGCTGTTGCATTTCCAGTCGCGGAGGGTCCGCGCGAACGACGACTGGCGGTGCGCCTCTGTGTGGACTCGAACCTCTCTGGTCCCTACCTTCGTGCTCATTTAACGGGAAGGAATATGTCCGCAGCTCGTGGTCTGGTTGCTAGCATTGCTGCCTCCGGATCACGGAGTCGCAGGTTCGATTCCCAGCCGGCTTGGGGATTTTCTCTGCCCGGAGACTGGGTGTTGGTGTTGTCCTCATCACTTCAATCTCTTCACCATCACCATTCGTGGGTGGCGACAGGAGGGCCATCCGGCCACCGCTTAAACTAACAACGCCAAATCCTTTTCTAACACTGCCGACCCTGCGCTGATGCAGGATATGGGCACAAGGGAAAGAAAAGGAGAACATGACACGAGGAAGCAATTTATCGGTTGACTCTTCCAGGTAAATGCGATCTCGGAACTTTAACAGTGAACCGTAACGTGATGCAGACTGCCTCTTTCCAGCCTCTGCCAGTGGAGCTGGCTGAACATCTCCGTGACGTTTCCGTGTTCCGTAAGTGAGCGTGTAACGAAACGCGCTGCTATCCTTTGGATCTTCTCCGTTTTTTCTATCAATCCTAAGTGTATCGGTCCGAAATTGACGAGTATTTTGAGGTATTCGTCCGTCGAGTGTTTTGTAAACCACCTCTTTTGTTGATGGACTACATTTCCTGAGAATTCTTCCAATGAAACTGAGTATCGTTGGAGACTGTCTTCGCTGCGATTAGTTTAACGTGATTGTTTCTTTCAAATGGTTCTGTAGACACGCTCATAAATGTTTTGTGGAAATAAGTTCTTTCCAGTGATTTTCCTGCAATCGTGTAATCATACAATAACTAACATTTCTTTTAACGTACACGAGAAACGCCACGTTTGTTTAAGCTGAGGCTCACTCCACCGAGGTCAGGCCCCCAGCAGTTCTTCCTGCATTTTCCCACAATTTCCTAGCTTTGCGGTACCTCTGTGTACAGCAGCAATATCCGCGAAAAGCCTCGTGCAACTTCTGATGGTAGGCACTATGAGATTTACATATACAATGAGGTGACAAAGGTCACGGTACAGGGATATGCACACATACAGATGGCAGTAGTATCGCGTATGGCGTATACAAAGTACAAAAGGGCAGTGTGTTGGTGGAGCTGTCGTTTGTACTCGAGTGACTCGTATGAAAAGACATCTGACAGCACGAGGCCAACCAGGAGACGAGGACAGTTCGGTAGTGCGGGCTGGCTACATTAAGGGGCAAACCTATTGTTCTCTTTTGATTGCCACGTTAAGACCCCTGGGCATAATCCATCCTTTTGGTTGACAGGTAATGACCCCCTGAGGAAAACCCATCCTTTTGATGGACAGGTCCTTAGCCTATTGTTCTACCCTTCCCCCTTGCCCTCTCAAACTGTCGGGAAACCTCCAACCCTCACCTTCCCCTCACATGTATAGGTGCACTGTCATGTATGAGCGCCCTCCCATTCTATCAATTTCTTTGGCTACATAATTAAATTGATGTATTAATTAACTCCTCCCCACCTGGCAATTCCCCAACCACCACACCTCCCCTACCTAGAAATTGGCGGCTCTCTGCTGGAGACGAAGAATCTCAGGACAGGAAATTGAATTACAAAGCCGAAGGTATATTGTTTGTTTATAAAAAATACAGTTTGCAGAGGGTCATCATTCTCAAGTGTGTGGGAATATGCAGGTGTTGTGAAATGCATCAAAAAGAAGTAATTAAATCGATCGCTTTTCTTTTTATTTGATCGCGCTAGTAACACCGTAATGAAAGAGCCATCACAAGTAATTAGACGGTTAAAAATCTTTGGATGATAAAGCACGCGGCGTCCGCCGACCGCCGCCCACTGCAGTGCAGCCAGTGCCGGCTCCGCCACTGCACTGCACCGCACCCGTAGCTCAGCCGGCGCTCTGCGCAGCGACGCGCCACGCGCCTCTCCAGCATCCGATAAATGCCACTGCCAGGTCTGCACGTGCCGTGGGTCGCAGTCGGACCGAACTGCAAACAACCCGGTAAACCCCTGCACAATACCCACGCACGCGTGATGCCTTTCTGTCGAGGGAAATTTTCTTACTCAAAATGGATCGCGCCACGGGCTCTACGCTGCCGTGCGTACTGGAGACAAAAGAATCTCGCGCCAACAAATTCAATTATGTAGGACAGGATACACGGTTTATTTATGAAATTCGATTTGCAGGAGCTGGATCTCACTTTTCATTCGTTGGAAAAGTTCACATAGCCCGCATCTCGTGGTCGTGCGGTAGCGTTCTCGCTTGCCACGCCCGGGTTCCCGGGTTCGATTCCCGGCGGGGTCAGGGATTTTCTCTGCCTCGTGATGGCTGGGTGTTGTGTGCTGTCCTTAGGTTAGTTAGGTTGAAGTAGTTCTAAGTTCTAGGGGACTTATGACCACAGCAGTTGAGTCCCATAGTGCTCAGAGCCATTTGAACCAAAAGTTCACATCCAGAAACTACGTGTCGTAATTACGTAATTACACTGTTGCAGGTCGAAGGTCTGGTCTTATTGGAAAATATTTGTGTGTGGCCTGTCACGCCAGATACGGAAGACAGGTGGGAACACCGGCAAAGGCAGGCACTCGCGCCCCAGACCTGCGACAAAGTACAGCCGCGGCCTCAGTAGTGATACGTAGTGTAGAACCTATATTTAAAACTTGTCTGTGCTGTTACCTTAAGAGGTTTCGTATGTGGCGAGACATTTGGTTACCTCAAGAGAGAGTTCGAAAGTGAGGAGGCGTCCCCTGACAGTGGCGGAACTCAGCCCTCCATCATGCCCTGTGATGCAGACCGTGACAATTGAGGAAAGATACTTTTCTACCTGACGAAAGAATATTCAGAGGGAACACATCCTATGGCATAGCCCTGTAGAGGATTTTCGCAACAATTAACGATACTTTGACGATGTGCAAAACTCGCATCAGCGGGAGAAATCTACATTTTGCGTGAGGAATTCGATGTGAATGGTCAACGACATCTTTCTCTCGGATTGGGTAAAGTGTTACTTTTTCCTGCTTTTAACCGGGTGGACTATGCCAGGGTGGAACTGTTTCGAACTAGTGTACAGGTCCGAGCTGCAGCTGCTCGTCTCGCAGTGCACCGCGGCTGCCTGCAAGGGCGGTCTCGAGGAGTCTGCGACCGGAAGACCCGGATTTCCTCAGCAACTGACGCGTACAGAGAGTGCGCCTGCCTGGCTGACCTCCCAGGCGACAGCGGGGGCTGTGGGTGGGCGCTGTGTGTTCCGTCAGGGTTGGACGCCTGCACCGGACGTGCTGACGATACCTGGACTCCCGCCACTGCAGCCCTGGCGTGCACGCGCGCCCGCCACTGCGGCCGCGGCTGTACTTTGTCGCAGGTCTGGGGCGCGAGTGCCTGCCTTTGCCGGTGTTCCCACCTGTCTTCCGTATCTGGCGTGACAGGCCACACACAAATATTTTCCAATAAGACCAGACCTTCGACCTGCAACAGTGTAATTACGTAATTACGACACGTAGTTTCTGGATGTGAACTTTTGGTTCAAATGGCTCTGAGCACTATGGGACTCAACTGCTGTGGTCATAAGTCCCCTAGAACTTAGAACTACTTCAACCTAACTAACCTAAGGACAGCACACAACACCCAGCCATCACGAGGCAGAGAAAATCCCTGACCCCGCCGGGAATCGAACCCGGGAACCCGGGCGTGGCAAGCGAGAACGCTACCGCACGACCACGAGATGCGGGCTATGTGAACTTTTCCAACGAATGAAAAGTGAGATCCAGCTCCTGCAAATCGAATTTCATAAATAAACCGTGTATCCTGTCCTACATAATTGAATTTGTTGGCGCGAGATTCTTTTGTCTCCAGTACGCACGGCAGCGTAGAGCCCGTGGCGCGATCCATTTTGAGTAAGAAAATTTCCCTCGACAGAAAGGCATCACGCGTGCGTGGGTATTGTGCAGGGGTTTACCGGGTTGTTTGCAGTTCGGTCCGACTGCGACCCACGGCACGTGCAGACCTGGCAGTGGCATTTATCGGATGCTGGAGAGGCGCGTGGCGCGTCGCTGCGCAGAGCGCCGGCTGAGCTACGGGTGCGGTGCAGTGCAGTGGCGGAGCCGGCACTGGCTGCACTGCAGTGGGCGGCGGTCGGCGGACGCCGCGTGCTTTATCATCCAAAGATTTTTAACCGTCTAATTACTTGTGATGGCTCTTTCATTACGGTGTTACTAGCGCGATCAAATAAAAAGAAAAGCGATCGATTTAATTACTTCTTTTTGATGCATTTCACAACACCTGCATATTCCCACACACTTGAGAATGATGAGCAAGAGACATTCAATTCAGCCTCTGCAAACTGAATTTTTCATAAATAAACAATATACCTTCAGCTCTGTAATTGAATTCCTGTCGTGAGATTCTTCCTCTCCACCACAGAGCCGCCATTTTCCAGATAGAATAAGGGGAGAGACCAGGGAAAGGTTGGGAGGTCTACCACAGGTGGAAGACTTAAGTTAGTGATCAAGTCAATTAAGTAGTCAATCAAATGATAGAGTGACAGGGGGCTATTCGAATAACTCAGACCTGAAGTTGTACCTGTATCAGCGAGGCAGAGGGGGGAAGGTTGCAGGTTCTCTGATGGTTTGGGAGGAGGAGGTGGTGGGGGAGGGGTGGGGGAATAATAGGTTAAGGATGTATCAATGAAAAGGATAGGTTGTCCCCAGGGGTTCAATACCTAGCAATCAAAAGGATGAATTAACCACTAAGGGGTCTTAAAGTGTCAATCAAAAGAGAACAATAGCTTTGTCCCTGAATGTACTCTTGCCCTTGAATGTAGGCAACCTGCACTAGCAAACTGTCCTCATCTCTTGTTGCCCTACTGCTTCCGAAGTGAATATTGATGCACAGTGGGATTAACAAAATTTGAATGCGGAGCGGCACTTAGAATTAGACACGTCGGACATTCCATTTCGGAAATTAAAAGGGAATTCAATATTCCGAGATCCACAGTGTCGAAAAGGTGCCGACAATACCAGATGTCAGGCATTACCTCTCAGCACTGACAACGCAGTGGCCCACGGCCTCCACTTAGTGGCTGAGACCGTCAGCGACTGCGCAGAGTTGTCAGTGCTAGGAGAGGAGCAACACTGAGTGAAGTAGCCACAAAAATGTGGGATGTACGACGAGCGTATTTGTTTGGTAAGTGCGGCGAAATCTGGCGTTATTGGGCTGCGGCAGCAGACGACCGACACGAGCGCCTTTGCTGACAGCACGGCGTCGCCTGCAGCGCCTTCCTCGTCCTTATCACCACATCGATTGGGCTGTAGACGGCTGGAAAACCGTGGCCCGATCACATTAGTGCCGATTTCAGTTGGTAAAAGGTAATCATAGGGGTCGAATACGGCGCAGACCCTGCCAACCCCTGGACGCAAATTGTCAACAAGACCCTGTCCAAGCTTTTGGTGGCTCGATAATGGTGTGGGCTGTGTCCACACGGAATGGACTGCGTCCTCTGGACCAACTGAACTGACCGTTGACTCGAATTCGTTGTGTTCGGCTGGCTGCAGCCCGTTTACAGCTATTCGTGGACTTGATGTTGAAAAACAATGATGGAATTTTTATGGATGACAATGTGCCATGTCACTGGGCTAAAAGCGATCGCGATTGGTTTGAAGAGCATTCTGGACAATATCAGCGAATGATTTGGTCGCCCAGATCGCCAGACACGAATCCCATGGAACATGAACGTAATCGAGAGGTCAGTTTACGCAGAACATCGTTCACCGCAACAGTTGCGCAATTATGGACGGCTGTAGAGGCATTATGAGATGTTCCAAGACTTTTCTCATATCAATGTACTGTGAGAGATAATGGACCTATATCTTTACGCTGGTGTATACCCGAAGTTTCTTGTGGTTCTGAAGGCTTCTCTCTGTTTAGAATGGCGTTCCGTGTGCTGTTTGCTAGAAACTCTTCAGTCCAGTCACGCAGTTCGTATGATATTCCGCACGGTCGTATTTCGTTCGTCGGGCGGCAGTACGGAACTGTGGCGAACGCGACCTGGAAGTCGAGGAAGACGGTACCCACCAGGCCGTGTCTGTCTGGTGCTTTCTTTGTCTCGAGGGCGAACAGAACGAGCCGGGTTCTACACGGTTTCCTGTCTCCAGCAATGTCGCGATAAGCGAGCGTAAAACGTGTTCCGAAATTGTACAACAGACCGAAATGAGAGGTACAGGCCTACAGTCCTGTGTGTCTGTTGGGAACGCTTCTCGAAAACGAGAAAGACTTCCGCTCTTTCCAGCCATTAGGAACAGTGCTGCAACCATAGGATCGAATTGCTATCCCATTAGGCTGAGCGACTTTTCATCTGTCTAGCGATTTCAGTTGCATTTCTGTTCCGTTATTTCGATATCTATGATTGTGTCGTCCGTGCGACGATTTAAAGGAGGGACCAAAATGCTATCATCCTACGTGAAACAGTTTTGGAAAAAGACGTTTATTATTTCGACCATTTCTATGTCATCTTGTGTTTCACTGCCATTACGGCCACAGAATCTCTCGATACACGGCTCGGGACCTGTTTACTGATCTAACATACGGCCAAAACTTTCTGGGTTTTTTTGTCAAGTCGGTAGACACAACTAGGTGGTTTAGTTTCTCTTTCTTCGGATCTAGAACTTCAGAGAAGTTTCTCTAACTTCCTTGCTACCTTACTGTTTTTTTCTGTTTCATAAAACCCGTCGTGTCTCGCTTACGTTTCTGTACGTTCCATCAGAGTCTGATATGTCACTCGTATGCCACGCCATTTTAAATAAACGGTTAGTTCTAATTAGAATGATTTAACCAGTTTTATAAAGCAAGCTACCAACACCAAAAACGGAGAACATGTATTTAAAGAGTTTATTTAATTTTAGAAAGTGACGTTCCCACACCATTAGCAGAAGAGGCTTACGTCAAGCACGCAAAGCACTGCGGGCCAACCAACCAGTGCAACCCAAGGAAAGTCTGGACAGCCAAAGACGTGAAACCCGACACAGCACAGCACAGCAGAGCAGCGCGGCTGCCCCCAACGACCAGCCAGGCACCACCCACACCCGAGACACAGAAGGACGCGCGCGGCTGCCGCTGCTGGAGCTGGAGCTGGAGAGGAAGGGCGGCGGCGGCGCGTCTGCAGAGGAGTCAGTCACACACCAGAGCTCCGCACGCACTCGGTGAACGACACGCCTCAAAGCGCACGGTGACGTCAGCTGCGCAGTGTGTCACCATACTGGGGGTGTCTGACGTAGGGCTCGACACCGCTTTTGTTGCAATACGGTTGTAGATGTCGAAACAAGATTGTCGGCAAATGATAGTACTCACGAGGGGCGCATAGTTTTGTTAAGCTGTTGATACATCCAACTCTTATATCGAGCGAGTTAAGTTACTCGGGCGTTTGAGGTTCCTCGGTATACTGTTCAACAGGATTCCATACCTACAGACAAGTACACTCGTACAATCGTTGTTAATGTTGGCACTGAAGCGTTTGGCAAAACTATCTGAGGAATACACACGAAATACTGAATTTAGGTAACGAAAGAGGAAAATATGAAAACGCAACAAATGAAGTAGTGAAAGGGCAATACAGATGTCTAAAGAAGTGCCTGACGGAAAGTATAAAATGGCAAAATAGGAATGGCTAAACGACAGAGACAAAGATATAGATGCACGCATTAGTAGGGCGAAAGATAGATGCGGCTTATAGGAAAATTAAAGATACACTATGTGATCAAAAGTATCCGGACACCCCCGAAAACATACGTTTCTCATATTAGGTGCATTGTGCTGCCACCTACTGTCAGGTACTCCATACCAGTGACTTCAGTAGTGATCAGACATCGTGAGAGAGCAGAATGGGGCGCTCCGCGGAACTCACGGATTTCGAACGTGGTCAGGTGATTGGGTGGTCACTTGTGTCATACGTCTGTACGCGAGAATTCCACACTCCTAAACGTCCTGTTTCCGACTTAATGGTGAATCGGAAACGTGAACGGACACGTGCAGCACACTGGCAGAGGGAGCCGACAGTTGAAGAGGGTCGTAATGTGTAACAGGCAGACATCCATCCAGACCATCACACAGCAATTTCAAACTGCATCAGGATCCACGGCAAGTACTATGACAGTTAGGCGGGAGGTGAGAAAGCTTGGATTTCGTGGTCGAGCGGCTGCTCATAAGCCACACATCAAGCCGGTAAATGCCAAACGACGCCTCGCTTGTAAGGAGTGTAAACATTGGACTATTGAACAGTGAAAAAACGTTGTGTGGAGTGACGAATCACGGTACACAGTGTGGCGATCCGATGACGGGGTGTGGGTATGGCGAATGCACGGTGAACGTCGTCTGCCAGCGTGTGTAGGGCCATCAGTAAAATTCGGAGGCGGTAGTGTTAAGGTGTGGTCGTGTTTCTCATGGAGGGGGCTTGCATCCATTGTTGTTTTGCGTGGCACTATCACAGCACAGGCCTACATTGATGTTTTAAGCACTTTCTCGCTTTCCACTGTTGAAGAGCAAGTCGGGGATGGCGATTGCATCTTTCAACACGATCGAGCACCTGTTCATAATGCACGGCCTTTGGTGGAGTGCTTACACGACAATAACATCGCTGTAATGGACTGGCCTGCACAGAGTCCTCACCTGAATCCTACAGAACACCTTTGGGATGTTTTGCAACGCCGACTTCGTGCCAGGCCTCACCGACCGACATCGATACCTCTCGTCAGTGCAACATTCCGTGAAGTATGGGCTGCCGCTCCCCAAGAAACTTTGCAGCACCTGATTGACCGTATGCCTGCGAGAGTGGAAGCTGTCATCAAGGCTAAGGGTGGGCCAACACCATACTCAATACCAGCATTACCGGTGGAGGGCGCCACGAACTTTTAAGTCATTTTCAGGCAGGTGTCCAGATACTTTTGATCACATAGTGTACATCTGGAGAAAAAAGAAGGAGTTGTACGAATATGAAGAGGTCAGATGGCAAACCCGTATTGAGCGAAGGAGGGAAAGCGGGAAGAAGGAAGCAACGCACGGCACGGCTACGCGAGGGAGATTAACTCGAGGAGAATATTGTAGAAACGGACGAGTAACAGAATGAAGACGAGGTGAGAGATATGATACTGTGATGAAAACTTGACAGAGCACTGAAACATAAAAGTCGGAGAAAGCATGGCACTGCCTAATAATTATTGAGATCTTTGGGAAACGTAATATAAATACATATTTTAAAACGGAAAAGACAAAATAGAGAGCAATGAGAAGACGTTAAATTTCTGAACATTTATTTGTAATGGGTGGAAACTGTTTAAGAGTGCACGTCGTCCAATATTAATCGGAAAAAAATTATAGCAAGTGGAACAGTCTAAGAACGATGGGAAAAGTGTTCAAGTAGAAGATCTAACAAATTATATTTTTAGAATTTAGTTGTTAAAAAAATGAACATTTATGGAGTACAGAGAGTGAAAATGGAAGTACAAACAGCAAAACGGCTCACTGCAGCTAAAACGTCACACTTGTTCTTTGTAGAAGAATTTGCTGTCTGTGAAAATATTCTGCTTCAGGGCATCCGCACGTTGAACGGCGCTTTTTCTATACGATTTGTCGTAATGAAGTGTTCATAAATGTCTGGAAATGCTACGGCAGCGCGAACGTGAAATTGCGGGCGGGACACATCTCTGCAGATGCTCCACTCGACGAAGGCGTGAGAGTGTGTGTCTCTACTGTCTGTCTCCGAAACTGGAACGGAAGCATAATTTTAGCTCCTCGCTAGTATACGAAATTCGGTTCGTTCGCTCGAATTTGTTTTCGACGACATGTTGCCTACGAGTTGTCCGTAGCGCGTTAAGCAGCCTCGAGTGCATCGGTGCCTTCACACTGCTCTTCGGGGCTTTCTCCGTGCGTTTTTGGGAGTCGGTAATCGCGTGGACGCCGCCCTGCGAAGGGAAAGCCCTCTGTCTGCAGCACTGTGCACACGCGTCAGTAGCTGCTACAGGACGAGTAATCAAAGTTAAAGGATATGACAGAGACTATCATTCCTAGCAGAAAAGTTTAGGAGACGTGGGTCCTGAACCCCGTACCGTTTTTAAGAGCACTTGTCGGAGCAGAAGAGACGTGCTGAGCAGCAGCGCATGTGAACAAGTGCTCTTATGATGCGCACTTGGCAACCCAGGTTTACTGGACAATTTCTTCTCGTTTCGGTGGGTACTTGCACCTCTGAAAGTACGGAAAACAGAGAGGTTGCAGTAGTAGAGGTTTATTTCACGGCATCGAAGACGAACAAGTGCTCGTAGCTGTTACGTTCGTTATACTCTTTTGCTTGGAATGACGGTTCCTGCCGTCCCTCCGTCAGCAGGGGGTGGGAGTGGGGGGTGGGGGTGGGGGGGACCAGTAGCGGCAGCCGGGCGGCGTGCTGCGCTCTCCTCTCCTCTTACCTTCTTGCAGCGCGAGTCGAAGCCGTAGTAGATGTCCCGCGGCTGGCCCTTCAGCTTGGAGCACTAGAAACGAAACGACACAAACACAGCTGGTTACGGCACACACCTCGGCCGCCAGGTTCGCTCGTCGCCCTCACAACTCACGGAGGCCGATCGTGCCGCCACCTGCGACACGACTTTCCACTGTCTTGTTGTACTCTATGCTTGGAGAACATATCACGTAAATGGCTGACGTTTGACACCGGAAGATGTGAAAAGGAGTCTTTTAAAGGCGCCTACACACTAGGCCAACGAGGCCGACGATCGACAGCCAACCGCTGCGTGGGCCGAGATTTGCTCTGGAACTTAAAGCACATTAGTTGGCTGCTGAATTAAAGGGCGGTCGCAGTCAATGAAACGTACCGAGTGCGACGCGTCGTTGTACGAAAATTCCATCATCTGCCGCTTGCGCCTGCTCTGGCTAACGGCCTGCATTTACTGCGTTTTAAAATACCGTAGTATAGCGTGGAATATGGAGAGAGCATTGAAGCTGATACGGTTTTGTCGTGAACGGGGATGGTAATGAGACCCTACGGACTGCGATTATAAAAGTAAACCAAAGAGACTAGACGCTTGGAAAGTGACGTGCACGATGTGAAAAAGGAAAAGGTGTCTTTACCGACATCTTTTCGTCACGAACGACAAAGAGAAACAAATAAAACTGAGGGCAGCTATTAACTTTGTGCTTCAGGTAGAGCTCTCCAAAAAGACGTCTAATCTTTAGAAATTTCAGAGTGTATACAATTCAATAGCAATTTCAAATCTGTAGCGTCAACTGGGAGAGCATTAGGAAGTAGTCCACATTCCAATTCATCTTTAAGTTCTGACATCAATTTTGTCTCAGCACACTGCTTCCTACTTTTTAAATGAGAGATCGTCCACCAGCGTCGTTTCTTCTTCTCCTTCTTTTTCTGATGATGAGCTTCTTGCAGTAAAATAAATACTGCAAATGCGACGACCGCTAAATCCTCTTCTCCGCTCACAATATCGGCTGGCGAAACTCTCGTTAAAACTTACAACTTTATAACAGTAATAGAACGGCAGCAGCGTCTACGAGAAGCCGAGCGTGCATGCCGTGTCGTCGCCGTGTCGTCGCCGGCTCGTGTGGGCGCGCCTTAAAGAACGCCGCACTCTCAGCTTCTGTATTGTGTTTCCTGGTGCACAAACCGTCTTTTTCTGAAGATATAGCGAGCGAGGTGGCGCAGTGGCTAGCACACTGGACTCGCATTCGCGAGGACGACGGTTCAATTACGCGTCCGGCCATCCTAATTTAGTTTTTCCGTGATTTCCCTAAATCGGTTCAGGCAAATGTCGAGACGGTTGCCTCGAAAGGCCACGGCCGACTTCCTTCACTTATCCTATGAGACTGATCACCTCGCAGTTTGGTCTCCTCCACCCAAATCAATCCATTCGGGTTCCACCATCAGTGCGTGATACCCAAACAGTTTTACCGTTTATGTAAATATGAAAGGATTCGATTTTTAGCGATGCAGCTGATGCAGAAATGAAACAGTTTGTAAGAAGAGTGCTACACTTCCGTGACTTTAAATTGGCCGACGTCGATAGCGCATGCTTGCGCTACGGCGCTCGACCTGGCGCTAAGCTGGTGGTGGCCTAAAAAAATGTTCGCTCCATTATTTGGTCGGCAAGGGGAGGAGAGGTGGTGGCCAGAGTCCCGGACTGAAGTCCCAGCCTCTGCGCAGCGCCTCGCCAGCTGAGGGCGCGCGACCCGCCTATCGGACGGGCAGGCACCCTTCTGCCACCCTCTCCCTGCTGTCATCATCATCATCATCATCATCATACGACGCAATCACTACGCTACACTCTCCACCCACACAATACATACCTCTAGTGCTACAAACGTTTAATGGAGCATGTTGCAAATCAATAAAAAAAGTCAATATTGCATGTAACGGTAGCGCCTACATTTCAAGTTCCCATTTTAGTTGAATGACGTTCAGTGATTCATTTCTCGCCTTATAAATATAAAAATTTGGTTAAAATCTTTTGTGGAATGATTTCACAATATGCTCAAGTTCTGCGAACCGGAGTAATTTTCACGCCTGAGTTAAAGACTCGAAATTCAGTTACTGGCGAGCAGACTTCTTTCCGGGCAGTTGAAATGTCGCTTCCTCTCGAAACACACGCACTGACGATATTATTCCTGCAGACTGGCGTGTTAAAATTGTGTAAAAACCGTTTCGATACTTTTTGGCACAGTTGATATAACGTTATCCTTAACAAGGTCAAATACAGCGAGTCGAGTGCAAGGTGGGTCACGAAAGAGTTAACGCGACAACATAAGCTAGCAATATTCAAAGTGTGGACAAACTTGAGAAAAGGCTACGAAAGACAAGGTGGCGCTTTCCTAAAAAAAGATTTAAATATGTGATGGAACTCGGAGTGAACTTTTCAACCGGCGTTCAGCAACAACAAGGAGGTCAGAGAATTTGTGGAAAAGTGGCTCACACAACAAGACGAAGACTTCTTTGCATCGACATCCATATAGTTCATCCCGAGTACAAGTGTAGACATATACCGGATGATCAAAAACTCAGTATAAATTTGAAAGCTGAATAAATCACGGAATAATGAAGATAGAGAGGTACAAATTGAACTTAGAATGACATGGCGTTTTATTAGAACCAAAAAAATACAAAAGTTCGAAAAATGTCCGGCAGATGGCGCTTCATCTGATCAGAATAGCAATTATTAGCATAACAAAGTAAGACAAAGCAAAGATGATGTTCTTTAGACGAAATGCTCAATATGACGACCATCATTCCTCAACAAAAGCTCTAGTCGAGGAATAATGTTGTGAACAGCACTGTAAAGCATGTCCGGAGTTACGGTGAGGCATTGGCGTCGGATGTTGTCTTCCAGCATCCCTAGAGATGTCGGTCGATCACGATACACTTGCGACTTCAGGTAACCCCAAAGCCAATAATCGCACGGACTGAGGTCTGGGGACCTGGGAGGCCAAGCATGACGAAAGTGGCGGCTGAGCACACGATCATCACCAAACGACGCGCGCAAGAGATCTTTCACTCGTCTAGCAATATGGGGTGGTTCTAATAAAAGCCCATCTCATTCCAAGCATGTGTGTCAATTGTTACCTCTCTATCTACATTATTCCGTGGTTCATTAAGTTTTCAAATTGATACTGACTTTTTGATCACCCAGTACGTGGGCATTATGTTAACAAGTAGAAAGAGTCTCATCTTGTAAAAATACACTTTTTTCAGCATCTATCTGTGTCTTTAATTATCGAATGTCCGTACAAGAAGTAAAACATTCTTTAGTCATTGTTAAAGCTAAGGTAATTTGAAAGAGGACAGTACGCAAAGGGCGCTTAACAGGTTACACAGGATACTAGCGGCAGCAAGTGACAGAGAGACCGAGTCACCTGGCTGTACTCACCGGCTCCGCGAGGCGCTGCAGCTGCGCCAGCAGGTGGTTGTTGTAGTCGATGTGCGCCTTCTCGTAGCTGAACATGACGCGGTCCAGGTCAGGGAAGTTGCGGTTAAGGTCCACGCTGTTGTTGTTGTAGCGGCCGATCAGGTAGTCGGTGCCGCCCTGTGACAAAGAACGAACAGCTGACGGCCGGGAAACTCTTCTCGCAACCTGAGCTCCCGGAATTTTAACGCTAATGCTATACTGCACAACGTCTGCGTTCTGGGAGAGTTAACGGGCGCACCTGGTTCGTACTTTCTCGTCTAAAGTTTCTACGACAGATTTTTGAGGGAAAGTACGACTCGTTCTGAAAACGGTAGCGGATCTTAAAAGAAAGCCATTCTCTAATGCAACGCCAAGAGCTGCTAATAAACAACAAAAAATGGCTCTAAGCACTATGGGACCTAAGTTCTGTGGAACTTAGAACTACTTAAATCTAACTAACCTAAGGACATCACACACATCCATACCCGAGGCAGGATTCGAACCTGCGACCGTAGCGGTCGCAAGATCCAGACTGTAGCGCCTAGAACCGCTCGGTCACCACGGCCGGCAATAAGCAACACCTTTAAGAAATTTTTACAGCAGCGTCGTTAAGGATCCAATGAACTTGTATCACTGTTACTCAGTGTTGTAACTCACTCGTATGAGGAGTGGAGCGGGCTGGCCGAGATGTCGTACACACAGGAATTGCAACAGTGAGGAACAGCATTTTTGATTCTCCGTTTCTAGGGGTGGAGTGCTACTAACCGCACTACAGCGTCCGTTTCTGCATTCGCTGGTGTCGCGCTATTATGATGCCACAGACCTTGCCGTAACAATTTTATGTTGCCCGATGACGAGCTCTCGCAAGAGAATGCTTGTTTTCTCAGCAGCTGTCTCTGTTACGTAAGAATGATCTTCTTTACGTATTGGCGCGCGATGTTGAAACACCTAGTGTCAAATCTGTCATTAATTGGATCATCTGCTTTCGTTTTTCATAAGTGGCGTAGTGCACAAGCAGTGCTTTGCAAAACAGGCAGTGAGAATTCGGGAAGGAAGTCTACATTGTTCCGGTCTTTCATTTACTCTCGGGACACTCGACGACCCTTTCCTATTGTCGCACCTGAAGCGCAATGTCGTCTACGTGATCGAGAAACCGACGGAACTGCATCATATTTATACAAAAAAAGGAACAGCATAAACCTAAGAGTGAGGTCGCAAACACAACTTAAAAAAATTGAATGGACTGCACTTCAAAAAAAATGGTTCAAGTGGCTCTGAGCACTATGGGACTTAACTTCTGAGGTCGTCAGTCCCCTATAACTTAGAACTACTTAAACCTAAGTAACCTAAGGACATCACACACATCCATGCCCGAGGCAGGATTCGAACCTGCGACCATAGTGGTCGCGCGGTTCCAGACTGAAGCGCCTTGAACCGCTCGGCCACAGCGGCCGGCGACTGCACTCCCAAAATGTAGCAAACCTGTGTGGGATGTGACTGTCAACTATCCGTAAAAGCAAGGGTGAAGAAGAGGCGCCAGAAGGAGACGGCGCTGGAAAGCGTTGCAGCCAGCTGCTAGGATGGGACGCGCCACTGCTGGGCAGAATGACGAAACTACAGCTCCAAGGAGGGGTAGGGTGGGGGGTGTTCCGGCGTCGCGACGCTGCTTCTGTACGGGAGGCTGACTCCTCCTAGCTCCTGTCGTATGAGGCAGGTGGAGTCTCGTTTCGTGCTGCAGCATTCCTGACGAGTCTTCGTACGTTTTGAGAAAGACGACTTCAGCAAATCTCCTGTCTGCCGCGTTGCTCGTTCAGTAAGCACCTCTGCTCCCCCCCCCCCCCCCTCGCCGCCCCTGCTTCCCTACGACGCCAGGTGCCCCTCCTCACCGCCGTACACCGCGTGTGGTCCTCTGGTGCTGGCTGCCGACTCGAATCGTGAAATCTGGCACGAAGAAAGGTTCCACAGTACAAGTAGAGCAAAGATATCGGATAACTGTTAGCCTATATCCGACGGAAAAATTCTTCTCTTCTCATCCGTTATCTATCTGACTTTAAAACTGAAATTAAAACATTCTGGAAAGTGTTGGAATTCGCGGGATCGCTACATTGCCGGTTTTAGTGCCGAAGACAGGCAAAACTCGTCGAGTAAAATATGGAGTTTCAGTCTTCGATCGCTATTCTTTATTTTCAATTACCGGTTTCGGGCTAGCTGCCCATCTTCAGATCATATGTTGTAGTTACAGAGTAACTTGTCCGTACAGAACACACAGTTCACTGTCATAAGTAAAGTAAATTTCAATCTGTTAAAACATTATATCGCAGTATTTAAGAGTAACCTGATTGGTAACAGTAAAAAGTGCCCTCCTGCTTCCCAGCCCCCGGCGCACTGATACCCTTTATCATTGAGCATCAACTGCTTTGGGAGTTACTACATCTGCTGTTGTGCAACACTGTCACATACATAACTTGAAGAGTGCACAGGAGCTACATGTACCACTGCACAAAGAGAGAGAGAGAGAGAGAGAGAGATGGCTTTGGAGATGATGCGAGAATATTTAAACAGTCACACGTTTTATTCCATGGAATTGTACCACCGTCACAACTGAACACAGACCCAAAAGAAAAGACCGCGGTACACTTCTAAAACCGTCCCTGAGACACTTGACGTGTTTTTGTGGGAAATACCCCTACCTCGATCACGTGTTGCTTCAGGAGTTACTAAATCCAACTGAATATGTCTCTCAATACACTTTCAAAAAGATCAGTGCACAGTAGTTTGCGTCAATTTTGCGATGTATATCGCCAGTGACTCTTAAGAAAAGGTCGCTGCAGACTTGTGAAACCTCCCTGACACACTTCACACACCTTCCCGGGAACAGATCACAAAACCGGTATCAGCTCCAATATCTGTTTTCACATGCCAGAATGACGATATTTGGAAGTCGAATTAAATATCTCTGTAACTCTGAAAACAGCACGCTTTCCTCTTTTCGAGTTTTAGCTGCTTGTTTGAAGGCACTGCCAGAGACAGAAAAATGTCTGCATCCTACAGCTGCTGTGGTTTTGAACACTGGTGAGTGGGGTAAGTTTATATTTGCTGCTCCTGGAATCAGGGACGTTATTTTTCTCACTTCTCGAAGCACACACGGATGTCCAAGCACAGACGGAAAAATCAGAACAAGCACACAAACAGAATTCGAAGCACTGTCCTATAAAAGAGGAAAGTGGCTGGAATTCGACGTAAACTTTCGGTGTCCTACAGCTGCTGGTCTGGAGATGCTCTAAAGCCAGAATGGCTGGTGGAGGACAGCATTCCGCCTCACCAAACAGGACGAGGATGGTCCGCTTCGACTTGCCTCTCAACACTCAAACAAAGAAGACAGCACATGACTCTCAGATACCTTGCCCCTGACTTGTCTGAACCAGTCTCTGGAGGTTGCTAAGCCCTGCACAAAGCATGTTTTGTAAATGGAGAATTCTCGTCGGTACTTATTGAATTTACCCGCCGAACTGCTGCTGCTGCTGCTGCCGGTGTGGTTAGCACTATCCACCGTGCCGTTTTCTGCAGATGAGACTTTCAGCCGCAAAAGTATTTTGTACAGACCGAAAAAAAACTGCAGTCATATTGCACTGACAGTTAAACAGTGCAAAAGTGGTGTACAGAGCATGAAAAATGAAAAATAATGCCAAAGACACTTCCTCATTTACGCTGATCTCATGCTGTCGAGGAAAGTTTGAATTTTTCGGTGCGAAACCCGCCAAACTGCCGCTGCTAGCTGTACTATTTTGAACAGATCAAAAAAAGAAAAAACAGCAGTCTTATTGCACTGGCTGTTAAACCCTGCAAAAGTGATCTACAGATAATGAAATGCAGAAACTATTGGCAAAGACACTTCCACAATTACATTGCTCCGGTACTGTCGAGGAAAGCTCGAATTTTTCAGCGTGAAACCCCTCTCCAACTGGGCTATATCACAACATACCATATCGATGTAGTAAACACATTTCGTATCCTGCACCAAACAAAATCATCACGTCTGCATCCTGCATATAGTTATCGGTATAAAGTTACAGTACTCGGGCGTACATACGATGCAAAGACGGAGTCCAAAAAAACCACAACCACATGCTCCGTACACATAGTCACAGCTGTAGAGATTCCGTGTGAGGCTGGTCAGAAATCGACCGCGGCCAACGGCCACGAGTCAGCCGCCATCAGCAGACCGCAGCCACTCTCCAAACGGGTGTGCCAAAGCTGGGCTGTTTCCCCTCGGCACAAAGGCGTCACTGTTTGCCGCCGCGACCTGCACGCTTGCTAGCTGCCGTGCTTTCTGCAGCCATCTCCAGACTCTGGGATTACAAGAACGTATGTATTTTCACATAGTTTTCCACAACTTTGACAATTTACGCGATAGTTCTCGATATGAAGTATAAAGCAGTATGCTACCCATCGCTTGCACAGTACAATTTCGAAGGTAAAGACTAGAAACTATA
Source organism: Schistocerca cancellata (assembly GCF_023864275.1). Classification (NCBI taxonomy): domain Eukaryota; kingdom Metazoa; phylum Arthropoda; class Insecta; order Orthoptera; family Acrididae; genus Schistocerca; species Schistocerca cancellata. Next base: position 12,351,929 of record NC_064626.1, read on the forward strand.
GGGAAACCCGAAACTTTAGAAGGTGCAGCGAGATGGGACGTGCTGCTAACCAGTGAGTAAGCAAAACTCTCGTCTCGTAGTAAAGTGACGCAGGGCCGGCAGAGCGGAGTGCCAGCCACACGCGGCTCCATACCCGCATCCAGTGACGCCTCTGGGGATGAGGAGGGCACGGCGGCTGGTCGTTACCTTGGGGCCTTCGTGGCCTGTTCGGACAGAGATAAGTTAACTAGAAACTTATCTCGTCTGCGAAGATCTTTACGTCAAAACTCGAAAATAGAGGAGACTGATTGCTCCACTTGCGAATACCGATGTCAATGACTTAATAAGAATCCAAATCATCCTTCTACTTCACTAGGTGTTTCTCGTGTCTTAGAGAACTACCAAACATCTCTTCCACTTCTCTTTCACCATCTAGATGCACACAACAAATGGTTCAAATGGCTCTGAGCACTATGGGAATCAACATCTTAGGTCATAAGTCCCCTAGAACTTAGAACTACTTAAACCTAACTAACCTAAGGACATCACACACATCCATGCCTGAAGCAGGATTCGAACCTGCGACCGTAGCAGTCCCGCGGTTCCGGACTGCAGCGCCAGAACCGCACGGCCACCGCGGCCGGCGAGAGAGAGAGAGAGAGAGAGAGAGAGAGAGAGACAGCTTTGCAGATGGTGCGAGAATATTGCAACAATTACACATTTTATTCTGAGAAATACCACCACCGCCACAATTGAACACAGACCCAAAAAAAAAAAAAAAATGCCCTTCTGTTCGAGCATGGGTTGCTTCAGGAGCTACTAAATACAACTGAGGATCTCCACAAATACACTTTCAAGCTCGATCGCTGCACAGTAGTTTGCGTCAATTTTGAGATGTATACCGCCACTGACTCCAAAGAGAAGACGGCTGTATTCTTGTAAAACCTCCTTGAGACATTTCACACGTTTTTGCGGGAAACAGAGCCCGTAACAGATATCAGATGCAGTATTTGAATGTACACGCCAAAAGAACGATATTTGCACGTGGAAATAAGTATCTCTGTAACTCTAAAATCAGAACGCTTACCACTTTCCGAGTCTAGTTGCTTGTTTAAAGGCACTGCCAGAGAGAGAAGAATGTCTGAATCCTACAACTGGTGTCGCGTTCGTCACTTTTCTGCAACGGTAGTGTGTGTGTGTGTGTGTGTGTGTGTGTGTGTGTGTCTGCTGCTGCTGCTGCTGGAGCCAGCCACGTTATTTTCCTCACTTCTTGAAACACACACTGGTGTGTAAGCCCAGATGGGAAAACCATATAGGGAGTTGCAAATACCGGCGTCATATCACATTCCACTCCTCAGCTGAATCGCTTTGCTAATTCGGTCGTTCCATTACGATCATACACCGCCGGCGACGCCCACCTCCCGCTTTCAGACTGTTATCACACATCTCAATGATCACCGTCTATATTTAGTCTGCGGTATTTGTGTGGAAACCACTTCATTCGGGAGCAATACCATACCACGATTTCTAAAGGTTGTATATAATTTTTAACACGGATATTTGTGTGCGTCGTCAGAACCGAGACCTTTGTGATAGTAACGCATCCGCTGCAGTAGTGCTTTCTTAATAGCTGGTCGCTTATAAAATGATTACGCGTCTCTTCCTAAGACACACTGGAACCACTAACAGGAAACACGAATGAGACAGACCTATCCATCGCGTATCTCTGCTCACTAGTGTTTGGTGTCATCAGCATTCAGTTATTGGCGAAGTATTATTCGTAGTAGTGGGGGATGTACGGTAGATTCGCTGTGATCAGCGGGCTTATAAAGTAGCTGTGTATTCCGACATGTGCAAATAAAATGGCTTTGTCCTGTCGTATGGATTTGACGTGGAAAATAGTGATAACCGTAAGGGGAATGAAAGATTTTTTTATGTGGAAAATTATGTCCAGTCATAAGAATGGTACACATGTTTATGTTTCCAGAGCCACAGCCGTCAGGAGGGAGTATTGCCGCTACTTCGCTCATTGTCGAATGTCGTCAGATTGAGACTACGATCGTAATATTTAGTTGTAACTTGAGTGATAAAATATAGTGGCTGGTTTTCTACGGCAATTCTGCCTGGGTGGAGGGAGGGGGTGGCAGCGGTGGCCTGTGCCCGGAACGATTGACATTTCCGACTTGCGGAGGGAGGCATCCGAACTGGAGAAGGCAGCTGGGCTACGGGAACGTAGCTGACCTAACCGTGCCGCCCTCTAGGCGGGCGAATAGCGAACTCATTGTGTGCTGGGCAGCTTTCGTGATCGCGTTTGTTCTCCGTGGGAATTTCAGATGATTCAGTATGGGCGAATGTTTGCGCTGGACAGTTACTCCCTCCCATATAAACTGTCTGATACACTGCTTCTGCACATTTCCTGTTTTTATTTGGTTGAGAGAACGTCGATGGGTTGTGTGCATCGCCGGCCGCGGTGGCCGTGCGGTTCTGGCGCTGCAGTCCGGAACCGCGGGACTGCTACGGTCGCAGGTTCGAATCCTGTTTCAGGCATGGATGTGTGTGATGTCCTTAGGTTAGTTAGGTTTAAGTAGTTCTGAGTTCTAGGGGACTTATGGCCTAAGATGTTGAGTCCCATAGTGCTCAGAGCCATTTGAACCATTTCTCTCTCTCTCTCTCTCTCTCTGTTTGTGCGGTGGTACATGTAGCTCCTGTGCCATCTTCAAGTTCTGTAACTGACAATGTTTTTATTTTATTTATTTATTTATTGTTCCGTGGGACCAAATTAAGGAGAAGTCTCCAAGGTCATGGAACGAGTCAATACATGAAATTATAACACGATATTAGAAACAAGATAAAATGAAATATAAAAAAAAAACATATTCAGGTGACAAGTCGTAAATTTAAATAACGAAAATCAACAATGTAACACTGGAATTTGCTTAATTTTTTAGCTCTTCCAGGAGCTCCTCGACAGAATAGAAGGAGTGAGCCATGAGGAAACTCTTCAGTTTAGACTTAAAAGAGTTTGGGCTACTGCTAAGATTTTTGAGTTCTTGTGGTAGCTTATTGAAAATGGATGCAGCAGAATACTGCACTCCTTTCTGCACAAGAGTCAAGGAAGTGCATTCCACATGTAGATTGGATTTCTGCCTAGTATTAACTGAGTGAAAGCTGCTAACTCTTGGGAATAGGCTAATATTGCTAACAACAAACGACATTAAACAAAATATATACTGTGAGGGCAATGTCAGAATTCCCAGACTATTGAATAGAGGTCGACAAGAGGTTCTCGAACTTACACCACATATAGCTCGAACAGCCTGTTTTTGAGCCAAAAATACCCTTTTTGAATCAGAAGAATTACCACAAAAAATAATACCATACGACATAAGCGTATGAAAATATGCGAAGTAGACTACTTTTTGTGTTGAAGTGTCACTTATTTCAGATCCTGTTCTCATGGTAAATAAAGCAGCATTTAGTTTCTGAACATGATCCTGGACATGGGCTTTCCACAACAGCTTACTATCTATCCGAACGCCTAGGAACTTGAGCTGTTCCGTCTCGCTTATAACATGCCCATTCTGTCTGATCAAAATATCGGTTCTTGTTGAATTGTGAGTTAGAAACTGTAAAAACTGAGTCTTACTGTGATTTAGCATCAAATTATTTTCCACAAGCCACGAACTTATTTCATGAACCACATTATTTGATACTGTTTCAATATTACACACAAGATCCTACACTACCAAGCTGGTGTCATCAGCAAACAGAAATATTTTTGAATCACCTGTAATACTAGAAGGCATATCATTTATATAAATAAGAAACAGCAGTGGCCCCAGCACCGACCCTTGGGGAACGCCCCACTTAACAGTGCCCCATTGGGACTGAACATCACTACCACTCTCAATATTGCGGGGAATTACCTTCTGCTTTCTGTTCTTAAAGTAAGAGGCGAACCAATTGTAAGCTACTCCCCTTACTCCATAATGGTCTAACTTCTGCAGTAATATTTTGTGGTCAACACAGTCAAAAGCCTTCGTTAAATCAAAAAACCCCTAGCGTTTGCAACCTTTCATTTAATCCGTCCAAAACCTCACAGAGAAAAGAGAATATAGCATTTTCAGTTGGTAAACCATTTCTAAAACCAAATTGAACATTTGACAGCAAATTATGTGAATTTAAATGCTCCAGTAACCTTGTATATACAACCTTCTCGACAACTTTAGCAAACACCGATGGCATAGAAATAGGTCTAAAATTGTCAACATTATCAATGTCTCCCTTTTTATTAAGTGGCTTCACTACCGAGTACTTTAATCGGTCAGGAAACCGACCACTCCTTAAGGAAAAGTTACAGATATGGCTAAGTACTGGGCTAACATAGATAGAACAATACTTCAGTAATCTGCTAGATACTCCGTCATATCCATGAGAGTTCTTGGTCTTTAGTGATTTAATTATTAACTCAATCTCCCTCTTGTCAGTATCATGGAGGAGCATTTTAGGTAACAGTCTTGGAACAGTTTTTTCTAAGAGCGCTATATGATTCCCTGTTGGGACTAGGTTTCTATTTAGTTCACCTGCTATATTCAGAAAGTGATTATTAAATACTGTACATATATGCGACTTATCAGTAACACGGACATTCCCACTACGCACTGATTCTATATCCTCGACCTGTCTCTGCAGACCAGCCACTTCCTTTACGACTGACCATATGGTTTTAATTTTATTCTGAGACTTAGCTATTCTATCTGCATACCACATACTTTTTGCCTTCCTAATAACATATTTAAGCACCTTACAATACTGTTTGTAATGGGCTGCTGCATTTAGATTTTGACTATTTCTCACATTTTGATATAACTGCCACTTTGTTGTACAAGATATTCTTATCCCTCTAGTCAGCCACCCAGGTTGCCTGTTTGTGCTAGTACCCTGTTTTGAACGTTCTAACGGAAAGCAACTTTCAAAGAGCACGAGAAAAGTCTTGAGAAAAGCATTATATTTATCGTCTACTGTATCAGCGCTATAAACATCTTGCCACTCTTGTTCCTTGATAAGGTTTACAAAGGTCTCTACAGCAACTGGATCAGCTTTCCTAAACAGCTGATGACTATATTTAACACGTGTTGCAGCACAAAAATCTTTTAGAGTTAAAATTTGTGCATCATGATCTGAAAGGCCATTCACCTTTTTGCTAACAGAATGCCCTTCTAGTAATGAGGAATGAACAAAAATGTTGCCTATGGTTGTTCTACTGTTCCCTTGCACTCTCGTTGGAAAGAATACAGTTTGCATAAGATTATATGAATTAAAGAGGTCTACGAGCATCCTCTTCCTTGCACAATCACTTATACAATTAATATTGAAGTCACCACATATAGCTAACTTTTTGTATTTCCTATAAAGTGAACCAAGAACCTGCTCCAGCTTTAGCAAAAATGTTGTGAAATCGGAGATCTATAAATAACAACAGTTAGAAATTTAGCTCCATTGAATTTAACCAGACCTGCACAACATTCAAACACCATTTCAGTGCAGTAGTTTGAAACATCAATTGACTCAAATGGGATGCCGTTTTTCACATACATGGCTACTCCCCCACACCGCAAAGAGCTCCTCGAAAAGCTGCCAGCCAACCTGTATCCTGCTAAAGGAAGCCTCTGAATTATTTCCTTATTTAAGAAGTGTTCAGATATACCAATAATTTCAGAGTCAACATCTATAAGCAGTTCACTAACTTTATCTCTAATACCTTGTATATTTTGATGAAATATACTAATTCCCTCATTACTCGGATACCTAAGCTTTGTCAAAAGTGGTTCCTTTGTTAGAGAGACTTCCCTTAAGCAGGAATACCTATCAGCTGACTTCAATCTAAAAAAGGTGCAGTTCTAACACCCACTACTGCAGGAATTTTCCCATAAGTGATCCCACCAACCCCACCTATGCTGTCACCTATAAGCTTTGCCAACCTCCCCTTCCCATACCTTTTGAGGTGCAGGCCATGTCTAGTGAAACCAACAACACACAACAGCAGATGTAATAACTCCCAAAGCAGTTGATGCTCAATGATAAAGGGTGTCAGTGCGCCGGGGCTGGGAAGTAGGAGGAGGGCCGCGGGTACTTCCAACGTGACAGGAAGACCTTAGCCCTGAGGCTGCCGCGTGGCCGTGCCGTGCCGCGCCGTAAGCCGGCCAGTGGCCCCCCTTGCAGCGGGCAGCTGAGGCGCTGGGGTGGACGCGTTGCCTCTTGCGCTTCGGAAGACTCGACTTTTATCGAATTTTGGATTACGTCACGCGAGTGGAGAGGCAGAGGGACGACACAGTCGAGTGGTGGTGGCACTGTGAACTAGGTCGGCTGCACTCCGGACCTCGGCACGGTGAACACACCGACCGAACCTAGCTGCCTACGACGCCACGAATTGTTTAAATAAGCAATGCACACTGACGTCCATTCTACTCGTGTCTGGCAGCCCAGCAGACACTGAGTCCTTTTCCTGCAAGGAGGGGAGCGGAAGAGGGGTTTAGAGGAGGACGGTGGAGGTAGCCCAACTGACGTAGTTTCCGGCCGAAATCTGAAGTTCTCACCGTGACGTCACTCCGACGTTGCCAGATCTATGCCCGACATTTTAAATACATTTGGCGATAATGCAACGTGGGGTGACGCCCGCTTTGTCCCCTACTAACGACTCCCTCAGATTAAGCCTTACGTTTCATGCTAGCAGACTTCTGTTAGCGACAAATGGCCTGTCTGCACATGCTGCTCTGCTTCGTATATCCGTCTCGCTTCCTAAAATGGTACAAATGGCTCTGAGCAGTATGGGACTTACCTACTGAGGTCATCACTCCCCACCTAGAACTTAGAACGACTTAAACCTAACTAACCCAAGGACATGGCCAGCCGCGGTGGCCGTGCGGTTCTGGCGCTGCAGTCCGGAACCGCGGGGCTGCTACGGTCGCAGGTTCGAATCCTGCCTCGGGCATGGGTGTGTGTGATGTCCCTAGGTTAGTTAGGTTTAAGTAGTTGTAAGTTCTAAGGGACTTATGACCTAAGATGTTGAGTCCCATAGTGCTCAGAGCCATTTGAACCATTTTTGAACCTAAGGACATGATACACATCCGTGCCCGAGGCAGGATTCGAACCTGCGACCGTAGCGGTGGCGCGGTTCCAGACTGTAGCGCCACAGCGGCCGGCTCTCGCTTCCTCCGCCGTGCACTCTCTTCCTTCCGAGGCAGCACAGATCGTGCACTTGGCCTACTTCGATGCTGAGCTCGCTACGAGACGAAAAGGTTGGTAGGATATTAAACGGCGATATGGTGCCGACAAAGCAGAAAGACGAGGCATACATATCTACAACTGTGTCGTTACCTTCACCGTAGAAAACAAGACATTCAGTAAAATTATCACAAACCATATTGAAAAAAATATTTTTTGATCGACTGAAGAAACAATCCGGCTTGAGAACTGGACCGTTTGCAACTGCTGCACGAAATTAAAAAAAACTCAACAGAGAGTATGAACCAGCACCGTCTCTGAAAACACATTTTTCGCGAAGGCTTCTACCTCAGTTCCAATAAAATCTCTACGCATTCCTTGACAAATAAGATATCGATTCAGACTGCGTTGACCCACTGAGAGAGTATATAGGTTCCTGCTATAGCTCACATCAGACTCGGTCAGTGTACTGAGAAACGTGCAACTGGAAGATGAGTCAAGACATCGAGGGTCTGTACCACGGAAACTATTCTTGGGATCCTCTTTCTGATCTTTAAAAAGCGAATGCGAAGAAGGAACACTTTTTGGTGGAATACATACGCACGTTCTCCGTTTTGCTGATGATATTGTAACGCTTACCTCCAGTGCAGACCAGTTTCAACAGCGAATGAAGAAAGTTTAATAGAGAGTGTTCGAAAGCAAGCTTTATAATTCCTTACAGTAACTTCAATATTGTGTACAAGTTATATACTGAAAAGAAGGCAGCGCACGTTAACAATGAAGTTACGCAAGCAGCCGTTGAGGTAATTTTTTTTTTATTTTTAGAGCAGTTAAAGACAGTGAGTCAACGAACAGCAAAAGAAGTTACGGAAGAGTGAAACCGGCCTCAGGTGCCTCGCTAAAACTAAGCCCGAGCTGCCCCTCACAGCGAACTTGCGCGCCTTCAGCCGATGTGCCGTCTCCACCTTCTGCACAGTATTTCGACGGCCGATCCACTCGTCTTCCTCAGGTGCTGCGAGTTTTGCCGTTATGTCTACTCGCTGCCTATACTAGGGCTGTAGATAAAAAATCGATATATCCTTATAACAACATTTTTCTCCACAACATATCGATATACGTCGGCGATATTTTCTCCGATACATCGATATCAAAACGGCAATATGAAGTGCAATATATTTTTGCTTTACATTTTTTTTTTCACAATCTTCGGTACATATTTGAAGTTGTTGTTTTGAAATTTGGTAGAGCATAATTTTATTTTTTACAGTGTGAAGGAGTGTTACTACTTTTTGAGCTTTCAACACGCCGAATCTTTCTCTTTGACTGTGTGAAGCAAGTATAGGTGGCACAAAAGCAGAAGTCAGTTTGCAATTGGGAGGGGGAGGGGTGCTCGTGGTGGTAGCGGAGTGAGTGGGAATAACAAGATTTCCAATGTGAAGAATTTATAACGCAACTAGTGTGCTATTTCTTCACATCGGCATTCTTCAAAAACAATTTCTGAAAACGATGAACGAAAATCTAAATGACAAGCAATGGGCGGAAACGTGTGAGGGGAACTGCAACATTTAGCTTCGCCACGCAATTTTTACACTACGACTGCTAGGTCGCTGGTGTTGACAGAAATGAGAAAAACAGGGATGTCAAAGTGTTCCGGGCAAATTCGATATGTGACGAAACCGAGCAACCGACCCATCGTAGGCCTTCCGTTGTGCGTTACCTGCAGTTACCTTTGTTAGCAAAGTGGTTGTCGCGAAGTGTGAACGTGCACCGTTTTCCTTTCACTTCTTCAGAATAGGGGGGGGGGGGGGGCTGCTAGTTTGTTGGCGTACAGAATATCTAATAATATATCAATACTTAAATATACAGCTCTGAAACCGGCAGTATATTTACAATGTGAAGCCGATGTTGTTATGGGTGGGAAAGTCGATATTTTCTCTGTCAATACATCGATAGTTTTTCTTGATATATATATAGAGATCCGATATTGATAATTTTATAAATATCGATATATCGGATTCCCGGTATTTTTAAAAATATGAACAGTCTTAGCCTGGACTCCAACCAGACTGTCAGCTGTTGACTGATCGCAATGCGAGGGGTTCTAGATTCAATGTGTCAAAAGGCTGGAATAGCAGGGTTGCATTCGTTATGTCGGAGTCTTGGATTACGGAATGAGAGGAAGACATCGGAGAATATTCTTTAGAAGTGAACGAAGTAAGACGTCGAATGTGAAGGAGGGTTAGAAGTCGAATTGGCAGTTCCGGACGGACCTGCGGAATTCAGGTGGGGAATCGGGTGGCATGTGACCTAATGAGTTGATGAAATGGTGGGCTGAAGACTGAGCTTCTTCATAAAATGTTTGTGCTTGTTCGTGAATGACAGTATGAATTTTCGGAATTTGGAGGTCGGTTGAACGATTAAATTTGGTAAGTAAAGGGGAGCATCTATTGCAATGTGGAGAAATTTATTCTCTTTAATTTGAAGTTTCTTGAAATTGGTGTCAGCTGCTTAGAACCAGATTGCAGAGCTATAAGTGATTGCGGACAGAAGAAAGACTTTGTAGATACGAAGTTTTGTTCTGACGGTGAGTGACCGTCTTTTGACTAGAGGATGCATTTGATAAAGAAGGAGATTGTGTTTATTGCACACGTGATCGACATGGTGTTTAAAATCTAAGAGCAGTCGAGCAGGACGGAATCGGAGTAGAGTGTGAGTTTTGTGTGTGTGTGTGTGTGTGTGTGTGTGTGTGTGTGTGTGTGTGTGTGTTGGAACTAGTGTCGGTCTGACGGCGCTATTTATAGCCAAGTTCGATTCCCGACGTCCACTGCTCCCTTTGATGCTCTCCTGTCGCACAGAGCACGGACTGATATTCCTTGAAACGCAATTTCCTCATCGTTTCCCAGTGACGGTAGGCGAGCTTTAAATACATTGAGTCTTGGACCCCAGGCGTCATTTGAACTGAAAAAGCATCCCCGTGTGTCACGGTTCCTGAGAGACTGGGCACTTCCGCCGCGCCCGTCGCCTCCGCCGCCCCCGCCGCCGCCCCCGCCATGCCCCACTTCACGACAGCTGCTCTGCTCGACTGTTCCTCTCTGCTGTTGTCACGGACTGCCTTACGCAAGGCATGCCACATTCACACCGAATGCGACACGCACCGAGCTTTACGAGACCCAGATCGTCTTCAACATTACAAATAATACTTTTTATCTTTGTCGGAGGGAGCGAAATAAACAGCACGGGACACACAAGCGACTCTCGGTCCCTCTTGCTCGGCCTCTCTCCCGTCCTCTTTGTCAGGCGTTCTTCGTTGTGGCTGCCGCGCCGGTTCAGTCTGATGTTCTGGGCAGTCATTCCTTCGGAACGCCAGTCGCAGGCGTTGCAATTCTCCGACGCGGCTCTCCCTGTCTGGAAGTGTTCGAGGTCTTAAACACACAAGTTCTTTGCGACGGATGTCGATATCTCGAAGCGAGGGTCCTGGGGTCAGCGTGTGTAGGTTTTCTGTATGCACGGTGACCTGGGGATCTTTCCGGTCTTCTCTTAATTAACAGGCCAAGGACAGGTGTTGGGCCTTTCGTTTGGAGCTCCATCGTGAATTTTATGGTACGACGGACAGGATAGAAATGTTCCAATAACTCCTGAAGCTTTTCCGCTCCATGTGGTTGCACCACAAAAGTGTCGTCCAAGTACCAATAGAAACACATCGGTCTCGACACGGAACACAGCACATTCTAGGGCCTTTGCTTCAAAGTGTTCCGTGTACAGGTTCGCCACGACCAACGATAAAGGAGTGCCTATCGCCAATCCCCCGCTTTGCTCTAATATTTTCAGTGGAACAGGATATAAGCTGATGTCAGAATGTGCCTAAAAAGTTCCGCGAAACAATCATCGAACTTTTCCGCGACGAGTTCCGAACAATCAGAAAGCATAACTCCCGTAAAGAGAGAGAGAGAGTATCAAAATATCGCCGACTATCACGTCTCTCACGGCTGGAAGACTCTGGGGGAATTTGAGTTTCTTGGAGTACCGGTGTGGATCCTGTGGCGGGTGTGCACGTGCTGTGCTCATGTGTGTACGTGCATATCCGTATCCACAAGTACAGGCCATTTTTATTTGCCCCACCCTACGTCTACGGTGACGCACGTGAAAAGGTTTCAGATGTCATAATGGCCACACGACGGGAATTAACAGACAACGAACGCAGACTGAAAATTGGAGCTAGATGCGTGGGTTTTTCCATTTTGGATTCAGTATTTGATGATCCTCAGTGTCAAGACTGCGCCGAGAGTACCAAACCTCGGGCACTGCCCCTCGCCACAGGCGACGCAGTCAGCGCCGGCCTCCACTTAACGACCGAGAGCAGAGGCCTTCGACCAGAGCTGTCGGCGTTAACAGGCAAGTAGCGGCGCGTGAAATAACCGCATAGATCAATGTGGGACATACGATGGACGTAGCCGCCAGCACATTGCGGCGAAATTTGGCATTAATTGGGTGTCACCACCACGGACTAAGCGCGCCGCCCTTCCTCGGACCTCCTCTCTCTCTTCTATTGATCCAACTTGTAAGGGGCCCCATCAGATCAACAATACTCAATAATCGGCCGAGCGAGAGTTACGTGAGGCACTTCTTTCCTCAACGACTACGTTTCCTCGAGTTCCTTCAACGAATCTCAGCCTGGCATCGGCTTCTCCTGTTATTTGTTTGACGTGGCCATTCCACAGTAGGACTCTCCGAGGTCACCGAGGTCACTGCAACTGTCTCCAGTAATCCGCCGACTGTACAGCACAGCACTTGTTGTTCTGTGTGTAACAGCTACGGTTGTGGTCGATTTGCAGCCACTACACACTCACTGACCCCCTGCAGTTCATCAGACTTCGGCGTTGTTACTTTGTAACAGAGTGCAACTGCGCCATCTGCAGATCTGGCCTCACGAGGCTTCCAACGTCACCTACTGCTTTGTTTATGCACAGGTTGTATCAGATTAATGGCACAAAAGCATGCAGTTGAAAATACACAATATTAGAAGCAACAGAGTCTCAGTAAAGATAGGTCGCAAACGAACCATTTGCAAGAGAGTTGCGACTTTGTGGCAAGCAGTCAGCACTGACCTGGTACTGTTTAAATACCACACACTGGTCCGTGGTGTATTCTTTGTTTATATTTTCGAGAGGTGGAGCCGTCAACAGAACAGAAATGTCAGTACAGTACAGTACAGTCTCAGAGTGCCCACTCACGTCAGTTGTTTACAGAGAGTCAGTTTTCCTGTACGGCTCTCAGTGCTAACACGGAACATAACAGTAATGAGGAGTATGTGGATACAGATTTCACATACTGCAGGGCAAACGGCAGTGCGCAGGAGACTGAACGCTTGTGCCGAGAAGGCTAACGTATACGAAGGCACGACCAAAGTCCACTGTTTACGGGGGCAAATCAGTAGCGGGCAATGCATTTTCTGATACAATCTGTTAGTGCGGGCTGCATACATTCAGGGGCAAATTTGACTGCTTTATGACCCCCTCCCTTTAATCTACTGTTCTGCAAAGTGGTTTATGACCCTTCAGTGATCGATTTACGACCCTCTGGGGACAGTCCATCTCTCTCCCTCCACCTTACCACATCTCCCCTTCCTCTTCTCCTCTGGAAACCTCCCACCTTCATCAATCATGCAAGCATAGCATAATTTCGCAACCATAACTGGATGTCAGAACTGGGTACCACACACCTCCGGAAATATATTGTGCGTATATCACAGAGAATCTATGTTTTTCTTTCGTGTAGAAGGAAGTAGTTGTATCATCTTACAGCTTGTCACGGTAGGGAGTGGGACAGAAAACTTGCACGGTGGTCAGACCATCCACATATATGCTCCGCATTAGAGCATCGGGAGCGTTGCACTCCCCGAACGTCTAATATTTCGGAAACCGCGTGGGTTTAACGATGTAGCACGTTTAAGTGCACAACTGTGTACTCTTAGTAGTGCATGTGTTCATGTTCCTCTCTTGCCCATACTTTCTTGGTACCGACCCAAGACACTGGAACAATAATTTAGAATCGATAGCACAACTAATTTATGTAAAATGCTTCAAACTCCATCTGTCTGGAGCTCCATCATGCTAAACTACACATTCTTCTTAACTGTCTGCTATATCACAGCAACACCCTCATATGTACCACACACCGACAATGGGTACTAACATCCTCAGCATGCACACATCTGCAGAGAGCTTGTGCACTTCGATAGGCGCTCTACAGTTGGTGTGGAGAGTCTTTGCTGCACAGCAATCATGGACTCAGCTTGCACTGTTCCTTCACGAGACACGGAACGTAGCAGGTATAGTGCCCTCCTACTTCTGGTCAGTTGCAGTGTTGTGGGGAAGGTTGGTCAGAGGCAATGTGGTGACATCTCTCAATCTCCAACTTCATGCTATGAATGCGAGAATACACTGTGACTCCCATTCACATAGGAAAAGATGGGCCATCATAATCGTAAAGTACCCAATGTGATCAAAGTGCTAGAAATATGTAGATAACCTAACTGCATCAGTATAGGACGCTGTCAGGTATACTTTGGTGTATATATAAAAGAAATTATTCAGATAGTGAAGCGAGACGAAAATTTAATAGTCATGGGTGACTGGAATTCGAGTGTAGGAAAAGGGACAGAAGGAAACGTAGTAGGTGAATATGGATTGGGGCTAAGTAAGGAAAGAGGAAGCCGCCTGGTAGAATTTTGCACAGAGCATAACTTAATCATAGCTAACACTTGGTTCACGAATCACGATAGAAGGTTCTATACATGGAAGAACCCTGGAGATACTAAAAGGTATCAGATAGATTATATAATGGTAAGACAGAGATTTAGGAACCAGGTTTTAAATTGTAAGACATTTCCAGGAGCAGATGTGGACTCTGGCCACAATCTATTGGTTATGACCTGTAGATTAAAACTGAAGAAACTGCAAAAAGGTGGGAATTTAAGGAGATGAGACCTGGATAAACTGAAAGAACCAGAGGTTGTACAGAGTTTCAGGGAGAGCATAAGGGAACAATTGACAGGAATGGGGGAAAGAAATACAGTGGAAGAAGAATGGGTAGCTTTGAGGGATGAAGTAGTGAAGGCAGCAGAGGATCAAGTAGGTAAAAAGACGAGGGCTAGTAGAAATCCTTGGATAACAGAAGAAATATTGAATTTCATTGATGAAAGGAGAAAATATAAAAATGTAGTAAATGAAGCAGGCAAAAAGGAATACAAATGTCTCAAAAATGAGATCAACAGGAAGTGCAAAATGGCTAAGCAGGGATGGCTAGAGGACAAATGTAAGGATGTAGAGGCTTATCTCACTAGGGGTAAGATAGATACTGCCTACAGGAAAATTAAAGAGACCTTTGGAGATAAGAGAACCACTTGTATGAACATCAAGAGCTCAGATGGAAACCCAGTTCTAAGCAAAGAAGGGAAAGCAGAAAAGTGGAAGGAGTATATAGAGGGTATATACAAGGGCGATGTACTTCAGGACAATATTATCGAAATGGAAGAGGATGTAGATGAAGATGAAATGGGAGATACGACACTGCGTGAAGAGTTTGAGAGAGCACTGAAAGACCTAAGTCGAAACAAGGCCCCTGGAGTAGACAACATTCCATTAAAACTACTGACAGCCTTGGGAGAGCCAGTCCTGACAAAACTCTACCACCTGGTGAGCAAGATGTATGAAACAGGCGAAATACCCTCAGACTTCAAGAAGAATATAATAATTCCAATCCCAAAAAAAGCAGGTGTTGACAGATGTGAAAATTACCGAACAATCAGTTTAATAAGCCACAGCTGCAAAATACTAACACGAATTCTTTACAGACGAATGGAAAAACTAGTAGAAGCCGACCTCGGGGAAGATCAGTTTGGATTCCGTAGAAATACTGGAACACGTGAGGCAATACTTACCTTACGACTTATCTTAGTAGAAAGATTAAGGAAAGGCAAACCTACGTTTCTAGCATTTGTAGACTTAGAGAAAGCTTTTGACAATGTTGACTGGAATATTCTCTTTCAAATTCTAAAGGTGGCAGGCGTAAAATACAGGGAGCGAAAGGCTATTTACAATTTGTACAGAAACCAGATGGCAGTTATAAGAGTTGAGGGGCAAGAAAGGGAAGCAGTGGTTGGGAAGGGAGTAAGACAGGGTTGTAGCCTCTCCCCGATGTTATTCAATCTGTATGTTGAGCAAGCAGTAAAGGAAACAAAAGAAAAATTCGGAGTAGGTATTAAAATCCATGGAGAAGAAATAAAAACTTTGAGGTTCGCTGATTAGATTGTAATTCGGTCAGAGACAGCAAAGGACTTGGAAGAGCAGTTGAACGGAATGGATGGTGTCTTGAAGGGAGGATATAAGATGAACATCAACAAAAGCAAAACGAGGATAATGGAATGTAGTCGAATTAAGTCGGGTGATGTTGAAGGTATTACATTAGGAAATGAGACACTTAAAGTAGTAAAGGAGTTTTGCTATTTGGGGAGCAAAATAACTGATGATGGTCGAAGTAGAGAGGATATAAAATGTAGACTGGCAATGGCAAGGAAAGCGTTTCTGAAGAAGAGAAATTTGTTAACCTCGAGTATAGATTTAAGTGTCAGGAAGTTATTTCTGAAAGTATTTGTATGGAGTGTAGCCATGTATGGAAGTGAAACATGGACTGTAAATAGTTTGGACAAGAAGAGAATAGAAGCTTTCGAAATGTGGTGCTACAGAAGAAACACCGCCTCCGTCTATTATTCCAACCATCCTGTGTGTTGTGGGAGTAGCATAGTTTACACCAAGCAGTGTCCAGCTGTCTGTGATGGATCGAAGTGTGTTAATGTCAGTTAGGACCTGACACATATCTCGAAGTCATGGTAGAAAAACAAAATGTATGGCTGTGTCCTTCACTGCTTCGACGTGTTACAGCAAAAAAATCTGTTTATGAAACAACACAAGAACACTCTCCCTGTGACTGATAGTCGATACGGTCTTCCTCCAGCACAGGAGACAAAAGTTTACACAGGCCCGTGGAAGCAACTTCGATCACTGGTCGCCTGCTCCAATGGACCAATACAAATATATTTAATGGGATCACCACATACAGTCGATATCAACACGCAGATATATCAAAAGAGAGAGATACAGTAAAATCTTATTGAGCTCTCTATCAGATGACGTTAGCAAAGTTATTATGGTTAATCCACTGGATGTTACAAAAAATAATGAGGGGAACGGGGGGGAGAGAGAGGGAGAGAGACAGTGTGCTGTCAATGAAGACTCGGTCACCATTACTCTGTCATATTTGCAGCTGGTATTCACAGGAATACGATAAAGGAGCTTATGTCATGTACAGAGCGATATTTATAGCCCGTCATTTGATATTAGTGAATTTTAGGTGTTATGCTTCTGAATTTCTTAGTGCAGTCTGCGTTTACTCTAGATGGTTGTGAATTTCCTTTCAGGCTTCTAACAAATGGACACAATGCTGTTGGAACGTGATGGGATTTCGAGAGAACTAGCAGGTGTCTGTAATTTGGCAGGGGACATCTCTTACTTGTCAAAATCAGCTGGATTCAAATGCTATGCATCGAAGACTGGAAAATTCGTGACAATTCGACACGTAAGCGATACTCTGACGGAAGAGGAGTTGAGAAGTGAACTCTATACCGTTTCTTGTAAGTACTGTGGGGAAACATATTACAACTTCATACTTGTCTTGCAAAGTGACTGCAATGAGAAAATTAGGGGCTAATAGGAAGGTTTCTACAGAGAGACAATCAGCAGCAGAAGTTCTGTCTTTTGTTTTCTAGATAAATGACAGACTACATTCTTCTGTGACTTTGTGTGCATAGAGGTAAATGGGTCGAATAACATCTTAATAGGTAGACTACATTTACGTTCTATATGCTTCCTTTGCAAGCCAGCATACAGTGTGGTGAAGGGTGTCCTGTACCAATGCTAGTCATTCCCTTTCCTGTTCTACTCGAAATTAGCGCGGGGGAAAATGACTGCGGATGTGCCTCCCTACGAGCCCTAATTTCTTGTATCTTATCATCACGGTCCTTATGCGAAATAAACGTTGGCGGCAGTAGCAGCCTCTTGCAGTCAGCTTCAAATGCCAGTTGACAATAGTGTTCCTCGAAAAGAACATCACGGCTAGTCCCGGCGGAGGTTCGAGTCCTCCCTCGGGCATGGGTGTGTGTGTGTTTGTCCTTAGGATAATTTAGGTTAAGTAGTGTGTAAGCAGAGGGACTGATGAGCTTAGCTGTTAAGTCCCATAAGATTTCACACACATTTGATTTTTGAAAAGAACATCATCTTCCCTCCAGGGATTCCCATTTGTATTCTCGAAGTAACCGCCAACTAATTTGGTGGGAGTCATTAGGAGCGCTTTGAAAGGACTGTATTCTGAGGGAAACCTAGGTCTGCAGACTGACATACGTTTGGGATGTGGGAGTAAGTAGAGAGGTATTTTGTTATTGCTCACTGCATCAGCCTTTCTGGTATATTTCGAAAACACATCTGAGAACGTTTCGGTTTGCAGGAGGGGTGAAGGAAGCATATCGTTCAACATCTCAGCGACATTTAAGCGTCCAGTTCTTCTGTGAAGGATGGAAAAACTTTTGTGACTGTGGAATCATTAACAGCTGTCCAGCACAGTGAGCGGTGGGTTGCTGGCCAGGAGCGGCAAAGCCCTGAGACGTGGGTGGAGGTTCACGATTCGGTAGCAGCTGTTCACATTCAGTCCGGTAGTGGAGGCATCGTGGGGGTGGAGAAGAGAGTGAACATCCTAGAACTCCCCGTAGACTGACGATTAGTTCGGGTGAACTATACCAGAATTCTAAGTGACAGTTCTATGAGCACAACAGGACAACTGAGAGACAGAACTCAATTAGCGTGGGACGTCTTCAGCTATTTGACGAAGGATACCACTGTTTTTGGTATCAGAGCAAATGCCTACCTAGCCTGCGGCAGGTCTACTGGGACTTGACGGAAGCACCTGTAGCCGTTGCTCCAGTAATACCCACTGTTCGTGCCAGGCGCGCTGGAGCGGGCACCTCCAGTGCCGGCTCACTCTGTGGCCATCTGGCCACTGGCAGACGCATCAGTTCGCAGGTTCAGGGTTGCAAAGGTGCCTCGTGTAGCAAACGTATGCACTAGTGTATTTAAGAATGTTTTTAGCTGATGTAGGGTCGTCTTTAGAGTTTTAACGCGATGTATTTGCGCTCATTTTTTATTTTCAATTTATGAGCAATATTCCTTCACAATTTATTTTCGAGTGTATTTGCGTTCATTTATTTTTGCACTATGTACTTCTGTTCCGTGTGCACCTGAGAATATGGCTTTGCTCGCGAGCGGCGACAGGAAGTGGGTACCGGAACTAAACCCTCGAAAGGGCTGCCATGCATTCTGAGATGCCACAGGATGCCTGCAGCCCGGTGTGCTGTGAATTCCAGCAACAGTGCAGCGTCTTATGTGCGAGTGTATTTCAAACAAATTGTTTAAAGCAACATTTGCAAGTTTACTGAGGCATCGAACACTTTACCTAATTTGTTAATCGCGTAAATGCGACAGCCGGTTGTGTGGCAGTTGACAGGGGCGGCTGCCGCGACCGCAACAGTGGTGAGTTGTGTCGACGATGTTCCTTGCGCGATTGGAATAAAAAGTGATGTATTTACCTGCTCCTTTTCGATGTATTGTACAGTACAGAATGATGAGCAAGAGAGATCCAACCTTCGGAATTTGAATTTTATAATTAAACAAAATACTCTCTGCTATGTAATTGAATTTCCTGTTGTGAGATCTCTCCAGCACAGGCCTGCCAATTTCCAGGGGGGGGGGCAGGGGGTTTGTGGGGAGGGTTAGGAGGTTTCCGAGACGGAGAAGGGTTAATTAATTGATTGATTTAATTAATCAGTGAATCAAATTGATGAAGATCGAAAGTATACTTGAATTGGTGTGGGGGAGAGTTCGAAGTTTCCAGAGGGATGGCAGAAGGGGACGGGGTGGGGAGTGGGAGGTTTGTCAGAAGGGAGTATCATCCCCAGAGGGTCATAAATCGCCCCCCCCCCCCCCAGTGGGTCACAATCCACTTAGAAGAACAATAGGTTAAGAGGAAGGGGTCATTAATCAGTCAAGTTTCCCACGAATGTATGCAACCTGCACTAACAAAATGCACCGAAAGATACATTGCCCTATTACTTATATGAATGTCTCCGGGAAACTGGAAGCCTTCGACACGACGTGGCAGCCGGTAGGTCTGCACGAACGAGTATCATCCCCAGAGGGTCATAAATCGCCCCCCCCCCCCCCCCAGTGGGTCACAATCCACTTAGAAGAACAATAGGTTAAGAGGAGGGGGTCATTAATCAGTCAAGTTTCCCACGAATGTATGCAACCTGCACTAACAAAATGCACCGAAAGATACATTGCCCTATTACTTATATGAATGTCTCCGGGAAACTGGAAGCCTTCGACACGACGTGGCAGCCGGTAGGTCTGCACGAACTACACCTGTGTTTGAACGTGTGGTGCTGGAAACAGTCGAACACTCACTGACAGAGAGACTTGCCACACAAATTCCTCAACTGACCTGCAGTAGTTTTTGGGCAATAATGCATCACGAGGCAATGTACCTGTACCACCTCCAATGAGTTCAATGTCTTAGTGAGGTGCCGGCCGGAGTGGCCGACCGGTTAAAGGCGCTACAGTCTGGAACCGCACGACCGCTACGGTCGCAGGTTCGAATCCTGCCTCGGGCATGGATGTGTGTGATATCCTTAGGTTAGTTAGGTTTAACTAGTTCTAAGTTCTAGGGGACTTACGACCACAGCAGTTGAGTCCCATAGTGCTCAGAGCCATTTTTCTTAGTGAGGCAGACTTTGTTCCTAGAGTAACGTTCTGTAAGTGGATGCAGCAATAAGTTGTAGGCAACCATACATTTGAGAACATTTTATTTACAGGTGAAACACGGATAGCTTGTGATGGTACGTTTAATTACTATATTATGACAGTTCTCATGTTGGGAGTCATCTAGGCTCCTACCCACATGCTGCGCACGACGTTCACATCAGTTACGTTTCTCATCGAATGTGTGGTTGAGGATAATAGATTATCAACTTATTAAGCCACATATGTTACCAAACAAACTCAGTGCACGCAGAATTATCGTCGGTTTCTGTGGCATCGTGCTTTACGATGTTCCCTCAGAGTAACGCCACAGGATGTCGTACGTGCACGACAGAGCACTGGCAAGTGCTGTTGCTGCGGTGAGATGACGTCTTATGCACTGGATGGCAAAAGACGGATTGTGCGCGGGGGACGTGTGCCGTGGCGTCCGAGGCCGCCTGACGTGAACTCCAGGGACTTGTGTGTCTGGGACCGTCCTAAAAGTGTCGTGTGTGCCACTCCGGGCAGAGGCTTGTCATTAATTTCGAAATGATACAGGCGTGCTTGAAAGGATTGGAAACTCATTGCGGGGATGGGAACAGGCCTGCATTCCGGTACAAGGACGACACTTTCAACACCTCGTTTAAGTACGAGTACAGCCACGTAACTGCTGTCGTGTTCACTTATACCGAAGTACATCTAATAACGTTGCTTAACGTTGTACACTAATGTCTTCTTAACGTTGTTCCAGGCTGGTATTAGTTTTACACAGAGTCGAGCCAGTGGTGGCTGGTAACCGCAAAGTCGCAGTCAGCTAGCAAACGGTTCGTTTGCGGACTTGTGTCTACTGAGACTTTCAACTGTGTACGTTTACGCCATTAATTATGACAATGACGCACTCTGTGTGTTACAAACAGTTACTATCCCATCACACTTCCCTGGGGCGCTCATGAACGACTTGTACATCTGTCGATTTTGTTCCGTGTCCGTCTGCTTAGCTGAGTGCTAACGTGTTTGCGCACTGTGCAGCGGGCGCAGGTTCTATTCGTGCCCGGGTTGGAGACTTTCTGCGGCCGTGGGTCGGGTGTTGTGTTCTCGTCACCGCCGACGCGCAAACTGGCGTCGCAGCCCGGCGGGCCAACCCCCCCCCCCCCCCCCCCCCCCGCTTGCGGCCTCCCGGTCAACAATGCCACACCACCTCCCCCGTTAACAGCCAAGTGTCGAGTTCTGATCGCAACGAAGTCCTAAGTCCAGTCACAAATCTGGTCCAATACTCGCTGAGTTCGTACGTCTTTCGCTGACGACAGCACGGAATCGTGCCAAATGCCTTCCTGTCAACCTGAGCGCCGTCGTCCAGAGCGCGACGGATCTCGTCGACGAACAGAGCGCGGCGAGTCTCACAGCGTCCACGTTCCTTTTTGTAGACCAGTTCTGCGTTCTCTAACAACGTCATAATGCGCAAGCATAAAACGTTTTCTATAATTCTACAAAAGATTGACATCACTCATATGGGCCTATAATTATGTGCGTATGTCGTACGATCCTTGTTGGAAATGCGAATAAACAGGATTTTTTTTCCAGTCGCTAAGTACACCTCGTTACTCCAGAGAACTACAATAAACTGCTGCTAGAAGGGGAGCACGTTCTTTCGTACAACCTCTGTAGGATCTTACAGTTGTCTGAGATAGTCCGGATGCCTTTCCAGTACCATGTAATTGCAGTTCTTTTGCTATTCTGCAATCACTTATCACTGTGTGTGCCATTTCGGCGTTAATGCGATGACTATGTAAGGCGGCGGTATTGTACCTCCTTACACGATTAATCATAATGGAAGAAGTAAAGTCTGCCGTAGCTGCAATGAAAAATGGCAAAGCGGTAGCTAGATACAGATACAATACCGGGAGAAATATTAAAATGCTTGAACCAAGATGCAATAAGAGAAATATTGAGATTATGTAATAAAATATATGACAGTGGTGAATGGCCTGAGGACTTTCTGACAACACTAATGATTCCATTACCGAAAAAACAAGGAACCAAGAAATGCAGCGAGCACAGGATAATCAGCCTCATTTCACATGCAGCCAAAGTGATGTTACGAATAATTAATAAAAGACTTAAAAAAGTAATGGAGGAGAACCTTGGCGAGGAGCAGTTTGGCTTTAGATGGAATACGGGCACCACAGATGCAACAGGTCTCCTACGATTCTTGGGAGAAAGGTTTACTGGAAAAGGAAGAGACCTATATATGTGCTTCATCGATCTAGAAAACGCATTTGACAACGTCGTTTGGAACAAGCTGGCGACTATAATCAGGGAAAAGAGAGTGGACTGGAAAACCAGAACACTTGTAAACTCATTATATCTTAATCAAAAAGTTTCAATTAAAGTGAGAGGAGAAAGTACAAACTGGATCAGATAAGGAAAACTCTTTTCAACCTCTACTTGGAAAATGTCATTGACCAATGCTCATTAGATGACAATGGCGTAGAAATTAGACCAAGAAGAGTAGGGTGTTTGAGGTTTGCTGATCACATGGTCCTTTCAGCCACAGGGCAAAAAGAATTGCAGGATTTGGTGGACACCATTGAAACTAACGGAAAAAAGTATGGAATAAAAATTAACACAAATAAAACAAAAGTATTGGCACTAGGAGGAAATAAGGATATACAAATTATGCTGAATGGAGAAATACTAAACAGGTGCAAAATTTTCAGTATCTTGGAAGCACGATCGATACCGACTGGAAGTGCACCACAGAAATTAAAACAAGGATAGCAAAGGCAAAAGAGGCGTTTCATAAGAAAAGGAGAATTTTCTGCAGCGGTCTGGACAGAGAACTCAGGAAGAGACTCATAAAATGTCTTGTATGGAGTGTTCTTCTATATGGCGCTGAAACATGGACTATGAGGAAGAAAGACAGAGAAAGGCTGGAGGCTTTTGAGATCTGGACAAGGTGGAGGATGGAAAGAATAAGTTGGATGGACAGAGTAAAAAATGAAGTGGTACTGAGAAGAGTGGGAGAGGAAAGACAGTTACTAGATGTAATAAAGAGAAGAAAAAGAAATTGGATTGGGCATATATTAAGAAAGAATGTCGGACTGATAAAAACAGTTTTAGAAGGTTATGTAGAAGGGAAAAGGAAGCGATGAAGGAAGAGATTCCAGATACTGGATGACATGATGGACGGTTCGACATAACAGCAGCCTTAAGAAGGAAGCAATAGATCGCAGAAAATGGAGAGGCAAAGGACCTGCTAATATGGAAGATAACTGATGAATGACGATTAATAAACACAATCACTTTGGTCTATTAGATTAAAATATTTATATCATGTTCGATCGAAGATTAAGTGGGATTATCAGTTTATTTATCATACTGGTTGACACTGGACAGTTTCACAGTAACAACTGTAGCACTGCATGGTTTAGAAAAGTGATTTTTTGCGTTGGCTGGTGCAGAGAGAGGTGCTGAGGAAGCAACGCAACAGACTTTGGGCAGGTCAGGAGCGAACTGAGAGTTTGTAAGCGGCTGAAGAGCAGACCGCTGGTGGCCGCCACAAGGCCGTCCTGTGCAGTGGCTCGGCGAGTGCGGCGTCAGGGGTGTTGTCAGGGGTGTGGGCGGAACTTGACTTGCAGTGGGGCAGTAAAGGCAGCCGTCCGGCGACAATCACCTGCGGTTTCCTCAGCCCCGTCGCGATGCGTCTGCTGTCGCCACACCTGGGCACCTGGCAGTCGACGGTTAAGAACTACTCCCACGCAGAACGCGTAACACATTCCCACCGCTGTATGCGGGGGCCTTGTGATAGGCTAAGCTGACAGGCGGATACTGCTTTAAGGGGCTCCGGAAAGGCTCAAAATCATGAAAAGTTCAATTTTTACTTTTTTGCGTTTTCTGAATCTGCAGACTATTACCTTTTAATAGATATATAATTTATTCAATTCCGAAGACTACAACTATTTTTAAATTTTTTTTGAAATGTGTTCTACATGGGCTTGACCCACTGTGGCGCTGTTAAACTGCTGTCAAATGGTGTTATTATTAACGTCCGTGTTCATCAGGTACATTTTAGTGATGTGAGATAAAGTATGTGTTGTGGCTAACGTGTGATGGTTCAATATATATCGCTGGTGTGATTGTCGATTGTTTCAGTTTATTTACTCTGTCGTTATCTCGAAAATATTCGTAATTAATTCTGTTTCTTGAGTCTCTTATTCTCACACATATCTCTGATACTTGACAAAAGTGTCTATACATCTATCTTGATGGCTATGTACAGGAATATGGTAATCTTATTGGGCGCAGATAGGTTCTAACATGGTACGAGCGATGCTTGCTTTAGACAAGGAACGCCTTCGGGCTGCAGACAGGGCTGTAAAGAGTCTAGAAATATAAGCAAGAGTAAACAGGAGGAGGAACAAGAGGAAGCTGGAGGAGGAGTTTGCAGTGGAAGAAGATAATCCATCCTTTGGACCTGGATTGCACTAAAAAGTTAATCCAATCTTTGTCACTCGATTCCCAAAACTTTTATTTTCTCATACTAATTACATGTTTTCTAAGGATCTTCCAAACATATTTGTTTCAAACTTTCAGTAAATGTTACACAGTACCTTCTGCATAATTTAACACAGCCTTTTTCCAAAAAAACTGTATATTTTTGAATATATAAATAAAAAATTGCAAAAAAATGTTGTGAATTTTCATTACAATTGAAAAAAAATCATCTTTAATAACTGAACTAAAATTTTGTAAAATCCCTGTGTTACGTTGTAGCCCATATTCCAATAAATAATCTGTAAAAAGTTCAACTTCCTACCTCAAATACTTTGTGAGGAAAGATGTAATTTATAAGCGTTATTTTAACATTGCAAGTATAGGGCGTTCCGGAGCCCCTTAAACTGCTCGAGCAGCTTCTTCAAAATTTTATATGAAGTGCTCGGGTTTGGCCAGTGGTTTCGTGCCTGGAAAGAGCGGGCTGAGATCAAGTTGTCGTGAAAACCGTCACTGGCTGAGTCCAGAGTCCACATTAGTGAACTGCGGGAGTGTCTGGAGGGTGTCCAGCTCACTCACATCGCTGGAGAGCATACAATTTGTTTGAGACATTGCTGGCAAAGCGTCCAGTGATTCCCCTCAAACCCTGCCCGAGAAAGTGCCGACTGTGACACCTGAAGCAGAATGCAAGCACAGGAACAAACTGGTGCTTCTCCGTGCAGCTTTAGGCATTCCGAAGTGCTCATTTAACGAATGTGCACTTGAGTCGAGCGTCTGCTCCTGGCAGGTTTACAACCAGACTCTCTCGACATTCTATTTTATTTTTTATTTTTTTTATTTTTCATTTTGCTCATTGTTGATCGACGTGTTTGGTCGTTGCGGACGTCCGGTCAAGTTCATTCTGTTGCTCCCTGCACTCAGGTTTTTTTTTATTAGAGAGGCCAACCAGCTCTCTGAGCGAGCACGCTGAGCTGCCGCGCCGGCTGCTCTCGGACGGCCTCTCTACTCGAGTAACTCATACGCACGATTCTGGGGACGCAACCGCGAGTACTCTGTGTAGTTAAATTCACATTTCCACATCACATCTCATTCCGCCCCCACGACGACCGCAGCCTTTCACGGGCGACAAAGCACACGTGTTTTCCAGTCGAGTAGTCGAGGTGACATACGCGCCACGGCTCGACAAATAGGGAACCGTAATAATACATGTATTCAGTTCCACTAGATTGCTGTCTGAGCCCTCTGTTGTCAGCGCTAGTCAGGGTGGAGGTTTTTACTAACAAAGAAGCTAGACAATGTCAGCCGTTTAAGCGTTCCTGTCGTGAAAATGGGGAGCATAATTTTCACGTAGAAGATTGGCGTTGTGCCAATATTAAAGTTAGTCTGACCAGTAGGAGTAACTGAATGTCGACTGACCGTGTCGGTGGCGAGCTGCCAGCCGTCGGGGTTCATGCTGGGCAGCAGGTGGATGCGCGTCGAGCTGATGAGGCGCGTGACGTCGGCGTCGCCGGCCAGCCACTGGTCGCACAGGTGGTGGGCCAGCTTGAGCAGCAGCTCGCGGCCCAGCACCTCGTTCCCGTGCATGTTGGCGATGTACTTGAACTCCGGCTTCACTGCAACACACCGACCACAACTCCGTCTGGGTTACTGCGGCGGTAAATCCTCACGCTGAGACGGGCAGTGGCGGATAGCGCGCAGGGTGGTCTATCGTTCCTGCCACCAGGTTAACCTGTGAACCTGCAATGCTTCACTCGTATAAACAACGTTCGTATAGGACCGAAGAAATACAACAGGTGTTGTGACTGCCCTCTTCCCTGACAGATGAGCTGTCATTTATTTTCAGGTCGGTCTCATTTGTTTTCAACTTCATAATCTGCATATAATTTACTTTAGCAAATATTGACACTTTTGCTATCACGCATCTCGTTAATGCTCGAGCATCTTATACCAGATCGTATGAGTCCATTTTACCTAGCGTGCTTGCAGCGGTGTAAGCTGAGTTTCTTAATTTACCAGTAGTCAGAGTGGTCCGAAGCTAATTCGCTGACCTACTCAGGCCGTCACATGATCATATAGGATGCTGCGAAAACCTATGGCAGTGGGAAGGCATTGGGGTTTCTCGATACAATTTGACCTCGAAGGTAGCCACTGACCTCAAAATGATGATGTCATCGCTGACCTCGAACTGTTGGCTCGACCTGGATTGAGTGCCATCGTTGATAACCCATAACTGCCAACTTGACCTTCATCACACGATATACGTGTTCCAGCTCGAGCCGACGGTTCAAGGTCATCACCGAAGTCGAGCATCTACAGTCAGTGATTATCTTCACGCAGGTAAGAAATGCTACATGCAGATAAGAAACGAGGTTATTATACTGTCGACTACCCCATTTCGAATACTTTAAACATCACCTTCGGTGGTGATGTTTAAAGTATTAGAAGACTCTTTAAATTTTTTGTATGGTAACGAATAAGAAAACAAATATTCTTGTACAAAATATTAATTTATGTACATGCATATCCACAAAGATAAACTCTTTACTTATTTTTGTTTGATGTGATTTTAATAACATCCAGCTTGAAACTTCCTGGCAGATTGAAACTGAGCGCCCGACCGAGACTGGAACACGGGACCTTTGTCTTTCGCGGGCAAGTGCTGCCAGTATCTCGTCTCCTACTTCTGTACAGTTTGGAAGGTAGGAGACGAGATACTGGCAAGCACTTGCCCGCGAAAGGCAAAGGTCCCGAGTTCAAGTCTCGGTCGGGCACACAGTTTTAATCTGCCAGGAAGTTTCATATCAGCGCACACTCCGCTGCAGAGTGAAAATCTCATTCTGGAAACATCCAGCTTGATTTTTAACTTGCAATTTAAAGCTATATCTAAATCATCTAATTCTCTCTCTAACCAGTAAATTGACAGAAAAACGTATATTCTCAGATTCTTACACACATCTAACTTTTTCCCTATAAAGTATCTCTGTTATGGCTTCAACAATTAGCACCATGCCTTCCTGCAATTCTTTTAACCAAAAGCCAACAGGGATTTTATGTCCCCTATTATGTTGTCATTAAAGAATTCCATCTCTTCTTGGGTGCACGTTTCCTTAAATATTCGTCCAGAATTGCTGCATAGAATAGTAACTTTATACCCGCAAACAGGTTTTCAATTCCAGAATGAGATTTTCACTCTGCAGAGGAGTGTGCGCTGATATGAAAGTTCCTGGCAGATTAAAACTGTGTGCCGGGCCGAGACTCGAACTCGGTACCTTTGCCTTGCGGAAAGTGCTCTACCATCTGAGCTACCCGAGCACGACTCACGCGCCGCCCTCACAGCTTTACTTCTGCCAATATCTCGTCTCCTACCTTCCAGACTTCACAGAAGCTCTCCTGCGAACCATGCAGATCTAGCACTCCTGGAAGAAAGGATATTGCGGAGACATGGCTTAGCCACAGCCTGGGGGATGTTTCCAGAATGAGATTTTCACTCTGCAGCGGAGTGTGCGCTGATATGAAACTTCCTGGCAGATTAAAACTGTGTGCCCGACCGAGACTCGAACTCGGGACCTTTGCCTTTCGCTGGCAAGTGCTCTACCATCTGAGCTACCCGAGCACGACTCACGCCCGGTCTCACAGCTTCACTTCTGCCAGTATCTCGTCTCCTACCTTCCAAACTTCCCAGAAGCTCTCCTGCGAACCTTGCAGAACTAACACTCCTGAAAGAAAGGATATTGTGGAGACATGGCTTAGCCACAGCCTGGGGGATGTTTCCAGAATGAGATTTTCACTCTGCAGCGCGAGTCTGCGCTGTTTTAATCTGCCAGGAAGTTTCAGGTTTTCAGTTGCTAAATGCACGATGTCCAATCCATCACATTTAGATACAATGTAACCTCCTTTTAAGCTGAATGGATGTTTCTCAACACAGTGTTCATCAGTCGTTTAATATCGTAAACAACCTCACATCCATTACTTTCTGCGAATACTCCAAGTTATGACAACACTGCAGTACTATTTGCAGTAAATGCTGGTATTTTGCATCCCTCATTCCATATTTACTCATATAATGCATTAAAAGCAATTGGTAAGCCTTGCCTGGCTCGTTCTTTTCACAATAGCAGTTTATATTCTTCCTTTCTGACAATTGTTTTTGCCAATACTTCTGTTTTCTTTTTTACGTTTTGGTCTCTTCCATATCTAATTTTCCATTGCTCATGTGTAACCCCCCGTCCCCATGAACCATGGACCTTGCCGTTGGTGGGGAGGCTTGCGTGCCTCAGCGATACAGATAGCCGCACGGTAGGTACAACCAGAACGGAGGGGTATCTGTTGAGAGGCCAGACGAACCTGTGGTTCCTGAAGAGGTGCAGCAGCCTTTTCAGTAGTTGCAAGGGCAACAGTCTGGATGATTGACTGATCTGGCCTTGTAACAATAACCAAAACGGCCTTGCTGTGCTGGTACTGCGAACGGCTGAAAGCAAGGGGAAACTACGGCCGTAATTTTTCCCTAGGATATGCAGCTTTACTGTATGGTTAAACGACGATGGCGTCCTCTTGGGTAAAATATTCCGGAGGTAAAACAGTCCCCCATTCGGATCTCCGGGCGGGGACTACTCAAGAGGATGTCGTTATCAGGAGAAAGAAAACTGGCGTTCTACGGATCGGAGCGTGGAATGTCAGATCCCTTAATCGGGCAGGTAGGATAGAAAATTTAAAAAGGGAAATGGATAGGTTAAAGTTAGATATGGTGGGAATTAGTAAAGTTCGGTGGCAGGAGGAACAAGACTTCTGGTCAGGTGACTACAGGGTTATAAATACAGAATCAAATAGGGGTAATGCAGGAGTAGGTTTAATAATGAATAGGAAAATAGGAATGCGGGTAAGCTACTACAACAGCATAGTGAACGCATTATTGTGGCCAAGATAGATACGAAGCCCACACCTACTACAGTAGTACAAGTTTATATGCCAACTAGCTCTGCAGATGACGAAGAAATTGAAGAAATGTATGATGAAATAAAAGAAATTATTCAGATAGTGAAGGGAGACGAAAATTTAATAGTCATGGGTGACTGGAATTCGAGTGTAGGAAAAGGGAGAGAAGGAAACGTAGTAGGTGAATATGGATTGGGGCTAAGAAATGAAAGAGGTAGAATTTTGCACAGAGCACAACTTAATCATAGCTAACACTTGGTTTAAGAATCATGACAGAAGGTTGTATACATGGAAGACCCCTGGAGATACTAAAAGGTATCAGATAGATTATATAATGGTAAGACAGAGATTTAGGAACCAGGTTTTAAATTGTAAGACATTTCCAGGGGCAGATGTGGACTCTGACCACAATCTATTGGTTATGGCCTGTGGATTAAAACTGAAGAAACTGCAAAACGGTGGAAATTTAAGGAGATGGGACCTAGATAAACTGAAAGAACCAGAGGTTGTACAGAGTTTCAGGGAGAGCATAAGGGAACAATTGACAGGAATGGGGGAAAGAAATACAGTAGAAGAAGAATGGGTAGCTTTGAGGGATGAAGTAGTGAAGGCAGCAGAGGATGAAGTAGGTAAAAAGACGAGGGCTAGTAGAAATCCTTGGGTAACAGAAGAAATATTGAATTTAATTGATGAAAGGAGAAAATATAAAAATGCAGTAAATGAAGCAGGCAAAAAGATATACAAACGTCTCAAAAATAAGATCGACAGGAAGTGCAAAATGGCTAAGCAAGGATGTCTAGAGGACAAATGTAAGGATGTAGAGACTTATCTCACTAGGGGTAAGATAGATACTGCCTACAGGAAAATTAAAGAGACCTTTGGAGATAAGAGAACCACTTGTATGAACATCAAGAGCTCAGATGGAAACCCAGTTCTAAGCAAAGAAGGGAAAGCAGAAAGGTGGAAGGAGTATATAGAGGGTCTATACAAGGGCGATGCACTTGAGGACAATATTATGGGAATGGAAGAGGATGTAGATGAAGATGAAATGGGAGATACGATACTGAGTGAAGAGTTTGACAGAGCACTGAAAGACCTGAGTCGGAACAAGGCCCCCGGAGTAGACAACATTCCATTGGAACTACTGACGGCCTTGGGGGAGCCAGTCCTGACAAAACTCTACCATCTGGTGAGCAAGATGTATGAAACAGGCGAAATACCCTCAGACTTCAAGAAGAATATAATAATTCCAATCCCAAAGAAAGCAGGAGTTGACAGATGTGAAAATTACCGAACAATCAGTTTAATAAGCCACAGCTGCAAAATACTAACACGAATTCTTTACAGACGAATGGAAAAACTCGACCTCGGGGAAGATCAGATTGGATTCCGTAGAAATACTGGAACACGTGAGGCAATACTGACCTTACGACTTATCTTGGAAGAAAGATTAAGAAAAGGCAAACCTACGTTTCTAGCATTTGTAGACTTAGAGAAAGCTTTTGACAATGTTGACTGGAATACTCTCTTTCAAATTCTATAGGTGGCAGGGGTAAAATACAGGGAGCGAAGGGCTATTTACAATTTGTACAGAAACCAGATGGCAGTTATAAGAGTCGAGGGACATGAAAGGGAAGCAGTGGTTGGGAAGGGAGTAAGACAGGGTTGTAGCCTCTCCCCGATGTTATTCAATCTATATATTGAGCAAGCAGTAAAGGAAACAACAATTCTGAATAGGTATTAAAATCCATGGAGAAGAAATAAAAACTTTGAGGTTCGCCGATGACATTGTAATTCTGTCAGAGACAGCAAAGGACTTGGAAGAGCAGTTGAACAGAATGGACAGTGTCTTGAAAGGAGGATATAAGATGAACATCAACAAAAGCAAAACGAAGATAATGGAATGTAGTCGAATTAAGTCGGGTGCTGTTGAGGGTATTAGATTAGGAAATGAGACACTTAAAGTAGTAAAGGAATTTTGCTATTTGGGGAGCAAAATAACTGATGATGGTCGAAGTAGGGAGGATATAAAATGTAGACTGGCATTGGCAAGGAAAGCGTTTCTGAAGAAGAGAAATTTGTTAACCTCGAGTATAGATTTAAGTGTCAGGAAGTTATTTCTGAAAGTATTTGTGTGGAGTGTAGCCACGTATGGAAGTGAAACATGGACGGTAAATAGTTTGGACAGGAAGAGAAGAGAAGCTTTCGAAATGTGGTGCTACAGAAGAATGCTGAAGATTAGATGGGTAGATCACATAACTAATGAGGAAGTATTGAATAGGATTGGGGAGAAGAGAAGTTTGTGGCACAACTTGACCAGAAGAAGGGATCGGTTGGTAGGACATGTTCTGAGGCATCAAGGGATCACCAATTTAGTATTGGAGGGCAGCGTGGAGGATTAAAATCGTAGAGGGAGACCAAGAGATGAATACACTAAACAGATTCAGAAGGATGTAGGTTGCAGTAGGTACTGGGAGATGAAGAAGCTTGAACAGGATAGAGTAGCATGGAGAGCTGCATCAAACCAGTCTCAGGACTGAAGACGACAACAACAACAACAAATGTGTAACACATTAATTGCACTTAGGGAACTAATTTCTTTAATGGGAAATGGCTTAATTGTGTTCAATGAATTTATTCTGTTTCTTAACATCTGCAGCATAACATTTTTCGTCCTCGCATGGACGTCCACATAGTGCACTATTTCACGTCCAGGTATTTAACATAAGTGGATGTCGTACACAGTAGATTCTACTTGCTCTTGGGGAAAAAATAGCTGCGCTGGTTTCCCTTTGCTTTCAGCCGTTTGCAGCACCAGCACAACAAGGCCATGTTGGCTGATGTTACAAGGTCAAATCACGCAATCATCCAGACTGTTGCTTCTGCAACAATTGGAGAGGCCGCTGTCCCTCTTCAGGAACCACAGTTGGTATGCCTTCTTCACATACAACCTTCCACTGTGAATGCAACTACGGTATGCCTGTTTGTATCATTGAGGTACACTAGCCTCCCACCTCAGGCAGGTCAATGGTTCAGGGGGGTGTCCCATTTGTTACCTATCAAAAATCCTGAAAAGTCTCCTATTTAGATGATCTACAAGTGTTTTTTTTTTTCAAGGGTATGGTGAAATTACTTGACAGTGGGTAGTTTAGTAATCCTGAACAGCTTTTAAAACTAGGTAATAGTAGGTATGTATACATGGACACCAAAGAACGCCTCTCTATCGCTGTCTGATGACATTAGTAAATAGAATTTAACTTATCTTACAGACCGATAATTAAAAAAACTCGAAACTTTCCAAACTCAAGATTCTGATTGGCTGTTAGAAAAGATCATGAAATTATGTGTTAAGATTTTATAGGGGAAATCACAGAAATTTAGAAAGAAATGATTGTAAAGAAAAAAAAGTCGTGATAAATGCTGAGTCAAAGAATAGTATTTGATTGCTTCAAATGGTAAATCATAGCTGGATTGCACAAAGAAAATTATACTCTCAGCCTCATCTCTTATTATCATACGTCATTACTTTACAAATATTTCGTTTCCTATTGAACTGAAGCATGTTGTAATATTTCAGAAGAACAACAAAAATGTGTCTGTCAGTGTGAATGATATTCAGTACTCTGAGCATAAGTGGATGGTTATGGGATGGACAGAAGAACTTAAAGGAAAAGAGTTAATGTAACTCCACTGTACGTCTCAAAATTTAATAAACGTAAGCTACATGTGAATCTGTTAATACTGCAGGTCGAAACTGTGGAAACTTTCCATTTATGTTACAAAAAGATCTTTCGAGGGTCGCACATAGTGGCATAGTTATGTAAGTGCTGCTTGTGTTTTTTCATTCTAAAGAGAAGTTGATTGTTTTCATTTTACACCAGTTACCAGTATCATGCCCAAAGCAGAGAAAAAATACATGAAATTCGACGCATATAAGAAACGACTAGACATTTAAACACCGAATGCTTGCTGCAGCTGTATGTTAGTGACAAAATTCACAGTTAGCTATATTTAGGTTTTGAACTCTACAGAGGTACTAACTGTGTGAAATCGGTTAGCAGACTACTGTATCTGATTGCTGACTACATAAAAAATTCTTGTAGCAAAACATGCACATGATTGCAAGCATCGATGAGGAAAAAGTGTTATAAACAGCAGAAATTTGCCACATCTGCAAGGAATGGTTCAAGCAAACTAATGTGAAACATAAACGTCATTGTCATATTGCAGGCAAAATTCGGGGAGCTGCAGATGATGGCTGTAATTGAAATTTACGACCTAATTCTAGAAAACCTATTATATTTCACAATGATGCTCATTTTATAGTTAAGAACCTATGTGAATGAGAGAAAGAAACTGACGATAATGAAATGATAAAATTACATCTAGGCCTCGTTTGTGAGATAGTGGAAAACACGGGAAAGTATAAAACATTCAGTACATCTATTACAAAATTTTGGTTTACATATTCCTTCAAATTTCTGGTATGCTCTGTAGAAAAGTGTGCCTCACATTTACAACCCGGAGAGCTGAAAATGACGCGGAAGTATTTCCCTGACAGTACGAAATTTAATTTTATCAGTAACAAAGGCGTATTCGCGTACGAGAATGTAACTGACAAATTCGTTTTGCTGGATGAACACTGTCGCCAACTGAAACATTCAAAAGCTTGCTGAGCTGTGAAACACAGCCAAAGAAATACTTCGTGTAGGTGCTGCTGGACAGCTTTTAGGAGGGCTGTGAACTGCGTCGTAATCAACACAGCTGTGCCACTACTTTTATTTAAGATATTTCAATGCAAGCCATTAGGGGATCACTCTGACTTATATCTAAAAACTTACGTCTTGTTTTTCTCCGAAGCGTCTGAAAACGTCTTTGCACTCTGTCTTAAAATATGCAAACTGGAGCAGCCCCTCAAGTGACTTCATTTCGGTTAGCACGAGATGTTGTAGTTGTGGTTGTGGTTTTCAGTCCTGAGACTGGTTTGATGCAGCTCTCCATGCTACTCTACCCTGCGCAAGCTTCTTCATCTCCCAGTACTTACTACAACCTACATCCTTCTGAATCTGCTTAGTGTATTCATCTCTTGGTCTCCCTCTACGATTTTTACCCTCCACGCTGCCCTCCAATACTAAATTGGTGATCTCTTGATACCTCAGTACATGTCCTACCAACCAGTCCCTTCTTCTAGTCAAATTGCTCTGTAGAAAAATGTGCCTCACATTTACAACCCGGAGAGCTGAAAATGACGCGGAAGTATTTCCCTGACAGTACGAAATTTAATTTTATCAGTAACAAAGGCGTATTGCTATTCAATACCTCCTCATTAGTTATGTGATCTACCCATCTAATCTTCAGCATTCTTCTGTAGCACCACATTTCGAAAGCTTCTATTCTCTTCTTGTCCAAACTATTTATCGTCCATGTTTCACTTCCATACATGGCTACACTCCATACAAATATTTTCAGAAACGACTTACAGACACTTAAATCTATACTCGATGTTAATAAATTTCTCTCCTTCACAAACGCTTTCCTTGCCATTGCCAGTCTACATTTTGTATCATCTCTACTTTGACCATCATCAGTTATTTTGTCCCCAAATAGCAAAACTCCTTTACTACTTTAAGTGTCTCATTTCCTAATCTAATATCCTCAACATCACCCGACTTAATTCGACTACATTCCATTATCCTCGTTTTGCTTTTGTTGATGTTCATCTTATATCCTCCTTCCAAGGCACTGTCCATTCCGTTCAACTGCTTTTCCAAGTTCTTTGCTGTCTCTGACAGAATTACAATGTCATCAGCGAACCTCAAAGTTTTTATTTCTCCTCCATGGATTTTAATACCTATTCAGAATTGTTGTTTCCTTTACTGCTTGCTCAATATATAGATTGAATAACATCGGGGAGAGGCTACAACCACGTCTCACTCCCTTCCCAACCACTCCTTCCCTTTCATGCCCCTCTACTCTTATAACTGCCATCTGGTTTCTGTACAAATTATAAATAGCCTTTCGCTCCCTGCATTTTACCCCTGCCACCTTTAGAATTTGAAAAAGAGTATTCCAGTCAACATTGTCAAAAGCTTTCTCTAAGACTACAAATGCTAGAAAAATAGGTTTGCCTTTCCTTAATCTTTCTTCTAAGATAAATCGTAAGGTCAGTATTGCCTCACGTGTTCCAATATTTCTAAGGAATCCAAACTGATCTTTCCTGAGGTCGGCTTCTACCAGTTTTTCCATTCGTCTGTAAAGAATTCGCGTTAGTATTTTGCAGCTGTGGCTTATTAAACTGATAGTTCGGTAATTTTCACATCTGTCAACACCTGCTTTCTTTGGGATTGGAATTATTATATTCTTCTTGAAGTCTGAGGGTATTTCGCCTGTCTCATACATCTTGCTCACCACATGGTGGAGTTTTGTCAGGACTGGCTCTCCCAAGGCCGTCAGTAGTTCTAATGGAATGTTGTCTACTCTCGGGGCCTTGTTTCGACTCAGGGCTTTCAGTGCTCTGTCAAACTCTTCACGCAGTATCGTATCTCCCATTTCATCTTCAACTACATCCTCTTCCATTTCCATAATATTGTCCTCATGTATATCGCCCTTGTATAGACCCTCTATATACTCCTTCCACCTTTCTGCTTTCCCTTCTTTGCTTAGAACTGGGTTTCCATGGGATACTTCAGTGAAAAAATTAATGCGTGAGTAGTGGAGCAAGGAGGCTGTCGCCCCAAATCCAAGATGGCGGCCGATGCACCCCAACATCGGTCCTGATGAAACGTGCGGCGGGTCCACACTCGAACGCTAACTCTGCTCTACCGCAGGTCCTGGGGGGGGGTCTTCTGCGACACATACATATATAATATCATACAGAAAACAGGGCAAACGCTCTCCAAATGTGTGGGTGACTGGATAAAATCGAGTACTGTGCTATACTATGCCTCCCGATCAGTGCATTTGGGCTAGGTGTTGGCGGCTGTACTACATTTAAAAACAAATCTAGAAAACAGAACGAGAGGTTATTACACGATCGCATGGATAAAACTGCCATAATGTAGATAGAATTGCGAAAAGTGATGGGGTAATAGGTATAAATTGACCAAATATAAATGCCACGAAATTGAGCAAGTACCTAGGTATCTTCTGGTTGGTGCAGAACAATGTGTACATGGAATCAAGTATGCTGAAGCAAGAGGAATCCGAGAAAACGTCGACATGGAAGCAAACGGAAACAGTCAATTTTTGTCCGTTGAGACAGTATTATACTGTATGTCTACTGAGGTATCAGGGATAATCACGAGTTGACTACTGTATTTGACGCTTTTCACGAAGACAGAGAACCATTCATCTCTACACTTAAATGCATTTGGAGTCACGTGACATAGCCTGCGTTCGACTCACATACAGCCATGTGTTCTGTACATGATTTAAAGCACTGTCTATTTGCGATCGTTAACTGTAAACCTCTCCTGCATCAGATGAAATGTGACACATTCCTCTATACGAACTACGATTCAGCTCCATAACTAAGTTAGCGATAGGTGCGTGTGAGGTACTGCAACCCCCTGTGTATACATTTGTCTGACAGAATGACTTGTAATTTTCACATGTAGGGCGCTGTTGCTATGCCTTTATCTGTTTCCTTGTAAGAGACTTTCTCTGTTAGTAACGGTCATTTTATATGTAGGGTTGATAAACGCATAGTATAATTTCTGAACTGTGATCGCATGTGAACAGTGGTCACTATACATCACTGGAAAGCTACACTACTGGCCATTAAAATTGCTGCACCACGAAGATGACGTGCTACAGACGCGAAATTTAACCGACAGGAAGAATATGCTGTCATATGCAAATGATTAGCTTTTCAGAGGATTCACACAAGGTTGGCGCCGGTGGCGACACCTACAACGTGCTGACATGAGGAAAGTTTCCAACTGATTTCTCATACACAAACAGCATTTGACCGGCGTTTCCTGGTGAAAGGTTGTTGTGATGCCTCGTGTAAGGAGGAGAAATGCGTACCATCACGTTTCCGACTTTGATAAAGGTCGGATTGTAGCCTATCGCGATTGCGGTTTACCGTATCTTGACATTGCTGCTCGCGTTGGTCGAGATCCAGTGACTGTTAGCAAAATATGGAATCGGTGGGTTCAGGAGGTTAATACGGAACCCCGTGCTGGATCCCAACGGCCAAGTATCACTAGCAGTCGAGATGACAGGCATCTTATCCGCGTGGTTGTAACAGATCGTGCAGCCACGTCTCGATGCCTGAGTCAACAGATGGGGACGGTTGCAAGACAACAACCATCTGCACGAACAGTTCCACGACGTTTGCAGCAGCATGGACTATCAGCTCGGAGACCATGGCTGCGGTTACCATTGACGTACCATCACAGACAGGCGCGCCTGCGGTGGTGTACTCAACGACGACCATGGGTGCACGAATGGCAGAACGTTATTTTTTCGGATGAATGCAGGTTCTGTTTACAGCATCATGATGATCGCATCCGTTTTTGGTGACATCGCGGTGAACGCACATTGGAAGCGTGTATTTCAGTTACTGTGGACGCTAGTGAAGACGGTGTGCTCTGGAAGGTCACTGGCGATGATGCAGGAAGTGCCTCTTTTTTCTGGTGTAGACTCTTTCGAGGGTACCAGTAATGATGACATTAGTGAATAATGATGAGTAATGCCTGTAATGTACGATACGTTTGTTTGATGTCATGTAGGTTATGACGGTAGGCGTTTTTTTTTTTTTTTTATAATAAGTAACTCACTTAGCAATCGGTCAGTTAAAAATTGGTTTTGTTTTGAAAGTTCATGTATACGTCCATTCCTGTGTCAAATAAATTAAGTCTACCAGTGATGCGGCCAAAGAACTGTGTTTTTATTATTTTTATTTTTAAAATTGGGATGCGCATTACATACGATGGCGCATTACCGTCACGTAAATACGGTAACCTGTAAACTCAGTAGTTCCACATCATCTGAAAGAAATAATCGTTGAAATGGTCAGTCTCCCAATCAGTAACATTAGTTTTTTCCCTCGACACGGGTAAATCGGCTAGACAGGCCAGCAGACCGCCCACGGCCTCGAGATGGAACCACTGTGGCACGCAGATCGAGCTAATCGGGAAAACCTCGACCGACTCAGAATTAGAGCAGTCGCGTTATCCTGTTGGGAGGGAAGGTGGGAGGGTGGGAGGGTTTGCACACGCACGTGGCGTGCTCCGAGTTGGCGGTGACGTCGGTGGCTGCGGCGTGTGTGGGCGTTTGGTGGGCGCTTCGTGGGCGGCACCGGAGAAGCCCCGCCAAGCGCGTCACAGCCAGCCAACTCTCCAGAAGTGAGAGTAATTTGAGGCGAAACCCGAGGCAGTACAACGTGACCGCGATTCTTCAAAATATATGTATACAGACTGCGTCACTACGATACATATAAGCGAAACGGGCTGGTAGACAACAAACAGACCCGAACTTTTCGACTCTGTAAGTGCAGAACAGGGAATCAATAATCATAACGCCGTCGCAGCATCCCTGAATATGGAAGTTAATAGAAATATAAAAAAAAGGGAGGAAGGTTTATCTGTTTAGCAAGAGTAATAGAAGGCAGATTTCAGACTACCTAACAGATCAAAACGAAAATTTCTGTTCCGACACTGACAATGTTGAGTGTTTATGGAAAACGTTCAAGGCGATCGTAAAATGCGTTTTAGACACGTACGTGCCGAGTAAAACTGTGAGGGACGGGAAAAACCCACCGTGGTTCAACAACAAAGTTAGGAAACTACTGCGAAAGCAAAGAGAGCTTCACTGCAAATTTAAACGCAGCCAAAACCTCTCAGACAAACAGAAGCTAGACGATGTCAAAGTTAGCGTAAGGAGGGCTATGCGTGAAGCGTTCAGTGAATTCGAAAGTAAAATTCTATGTACCGACTTGACAGAAAATCCTAGGAAGTTCTGGTCTTACGTTAAGTCAGTAAGTGGCTCGAAACAGCATATCCAGACACTCCGGGATGATGAAGGCATTGAAACAGAGGATGACACGCATAAAGCTGAAATACTAAACACCTTTTTCCAAAGCTGTTTCACAGAGGAAGACCGCACTGCAGTTCCTTCTCTAAATCCTCGCACAAACGAAAAAATGGCTGACATCGAAATAAGTGTCCAAGGAATAGAAAAGCAACTGGAATCACTCAACAGAGGAAAGTCCACTGGACCTGACGGGATACCAATTCGATTGTACACAGAATACGCGAAAGAACTTGCCCCCCTTCCAACAGCCGTGTACCGCAAGTCTCTAGAGGAACGGAAGGTTCCAAATGATTCGAAAAGAGCACAGGTAGTCCCAGTCTTCAAGAAGGGTCGTCGAGCAGATGCGCAAAACTATAGATGCTATTTTTCTTG
Organism: Schistocerca cancellata; assembly: GCF_023864275.1. Classification (NCBI taxonomy): domain Eukaryota; kingdom Metazoa; phylum Arthropoda; class Insecta; order Orthoptera; family Acrididae; genus Schistocerca; species Schistocerca cancellata. The sequence continues at coordinate 12,391,867 of NC_064626.1, forward strand.
ACTTCCGGAAGGCGTTCGATACAGTTCCGCACTGTCGCCTGATAAACAAAGTAAGAGCCTGCGGAATATCAGACCAGCTGTGTGGCTGGATTGAAGAGTTTTTAGCAAACAGAACACAGAATGTTGTTCTCAATGCAGAGACGTCTACAGACCTTAAAGTAACCTCTGGCGTGCCACAGGGGAGTGTTATGGGACCATTGCTTTTCACAATATATATAAATGACCTAGTAGATAGTGTCGGAAGTTCCATGTGGCTTTTCACGGATGATGCTGTAGTATACAGAGAAGTTGTAGCATTAGAAAAGTAGGAAGATCTGCAGCAGATAGGCACTTGGTGCAGGGAGTGGCAAATGACCCTTAACATAGGCAAATGTAATGTATTGCAAATACATAGAAAGAAGGATCCTTTATTGTATGATTATATGATAGCGGAACAAATACTCGTAGCAGTTACTTCTGTAAAATATCTGGGAGTATGCGTGCGGAACGATTTGAAGTGGAATGATCATATAAAATTAACTGTTGGTAAGGCGGGTACCAGGTTGAGATTCAGAGATTCATTGGGAGATTCCTTAGAAAATGTAGCCCATCAAGAAAGGAGGTGGCTACAAAACACTCGTTCGACCTATACTTGAGTATTGCTCATCAGTGTGGGATCCTTACCAGATCGGGTTGACGGAGGAGATAGAGAAGATCCAAAGAAGAGCGGCGCGTTTCGTGACAGGGTTATTTGGTAACCGTGATAGCGTTACGGAAATGTTTAACAAACTCAAGTGGCAGACTCTGCAAGAGAGGCGCTCTGCATCGCGGTGAAGCTTGCTCGCTAGGTTTCGAGAGGGTGCGTTTCTGGATGAGGTATCGAATATATTGCTTCCGCCTACTTATACCTCCCGAGGAGATCACGAATGTAAAATTAGAGAAATTAGAGCGCGCACGGAGGCTTTCAGACAGTCGTTCTTCGCGCGAACCATACGCGACTGGAACAGGAAAGGGAGGTAATTACAGTGGCACGTAAAGCGCGCTCCGGCACACGCCGTTGGGTGGCTCGCGGGGTACAAATGTAGATGTAGATGTAGATGTAATACGGAACGCCTTGCTGGATCCCAACAGGCTCGTATCACTAGCAGTCGAGATGACAGGCATCTTATCCGCACGGCTGTAACGGATCGTGCAGCCACGTCTCGATCCCTGAGTCAACAGATGGGGACGTTTGCAAGACAACAACGATCTACACGAACAGTTCGACGACGTTTCCAGCAGCATGGACGATCAGCTCGGAGACCATGGCTGCGGTTACTCTTGACGCTGCATCACAGACAGGATCGCCTGCGATGGTGTACTCAATGACGAACCTGGGTGCACGAATGGCAAAACATCATTTTTTCGGATGAATCCAGGTTCTGTTTACAGCATCATGATGGTCACATCCAGGTTTGGCGACATCGCGGTGAACGCACATTGGAAGCGTGTATTCGTCATCGCCATACTGGCGTATCACCCGGGTGTGATGGTATGGGGTGGCGTTTGTTACACGTCTCGGTCTCCTCTTGTTCGCGTTGACGGCACTTTGAGCAGTGGACGTTACATTTAAGATGTGTTACGACCCGTGGCTTTACCGTTCATTCGATCCCTGCGATACCCTACATTTCAGCACGATAATGCACGACCGCATGTTGCAGGTCGAGTACGGGCCACAGAAAATGTTGGACTGCTGCCCTGGCCAAAACATTCTCCAGATCTCTCACCAATTGAAAACGTCTGGTGAATGGTGGCCGAGCAACTGGCTCGTCACAATACGCCACTCACTACTCTTGACGAACTGTGGTATGGTGTTGAAGCTGTATGGGCAGCTGTACCTGTACACGCCATCCAAGCTCTGTTTGACTCAATGCCCAGGTGTATCAAGGCCGTTACTACGGCCAGAGGTGGTTGTTACGGGTACTGATTTCTCAGGATCTGTGCACCCAAATTGCGTGAAAATGTAATCACATGTGAGTTCTAGTATAATATATTTGTCCAATGAATAGTCGTTTGTGATCTGCATTTCTTCTTGGTGTAGCAATTTTAATGGCCAGTAGTGTACAGAATGGTGACTGTGCACCAGTAGCCTTGCGCAAGTTGCAGGCATTCGTGTGATGCTTGCTAATGGTCTGTAGAGAATAATTACAAAATTAGAAAAGACTTGTTAAAGTGCAGTGTGGCAGATGGAGGAGGGCAGATGATCTAACGCCTGTCAAAGATGTGGCCACAGCACTGCACGAGCGGGCGAGCAAACGTGCGGTGTGCGGAGAATTGCCCGAACGCTGGACAGGGCTGCGGGCACGGTGAACGAAACACTGCACTGCTGTCCACGGAAAACCACCCGCGTGCAGCAGTTGCTTCCTGTTGACTTGCCAGCAAGACAAACGTTCACCCTGGAATTTCTTGCTTGTGTGGAAGTGGACAACGAATGACCACGGAACATAATGTGGACAGTCGAGACCCATTTTCATCTCCAGCGACACGCAAATACGCAGAAATGCAGAATATGGGAAACAGAAAGACCGTACGCACGTGCTGTTTCTCTATTTGAACTTGTGGCAGAAAATGGTAGACAGAATATTGAACAAGTCTTGCGCCAGTCATTTTGCTTTATATGCGGTTTTTGGTGACAGGTTCATCAAAAATTGATGTCATTTTGCTTTTTATGTCGTTGTGACCTCAGGAAAGTTAAAAACAGATTTTTTTTCCATGTGGTACGGCGCTGCCATGGTGGATGGACTTACCTAATTAACTGTGCTATAACTCTTGACTGCCGAACTTGTGCAATGACGCACACAGAACTTGACGCACATTGAGCAATGAGGATGAAGATGTGATGTGCAACTCAAACTGTAGCCGTCGTATCGCAAGTCATCCGTCAATTGTAACAGACCACATTTAGGTTAAGATTCTTACGGCGCCATCGACTGGGAAAATTTTCGTTAATTTTTTTTTTTTTTGTTTTTTGTTCTACGAGACGCTATTCAAATTTTTCGTCATTATGAGCGATGGTTCTTTTCTACAGCGTTATGAAAGTGGAGTTTTAACTATGGACACCGTATTTGTCGGCATCTAAAGTAAATTTAAGTCTTAGGAGTTCTTTGATGAGTTATTGATTTTTAGTAGAACCAAATCAGGAAGTGAAACATATTCGATAAATAGCACAGACAACAAAACGACGCAAGGTTTTGAAATGTGGTGCTACAGAAAAATGTTGTTTCTAGGAATGGTAGATCACATAACGTTAACAAAGTACTGAATGAGAACGAAAACAGATTATACACTCCTGGAAATGGAAAAAAGAACACATTGACACCGGTGTGTCAGACCCACCATACTTGCTCCGGACACTGCGAGAGGGCTGTACAAGCAATGATCACACGCACGGCACAGCGGACACACCAGGAACCGCGGTGTTGGCCGTCGAATGGCGCTAGCTGCGCAGCATTTGTGCACCGCCGCCGTCAGTGTCAGCCAGTTTGCCGTGGCATACGGAGCTCCATTGCAGTCTTTAACACTGGTAGCATGCCGCGACAGCGTGGACGTGAACCGTATGTGCAGTTGACGGACTTTGAGCGAGGGCGTATAGTGGGCATGCGGGAGGCCGGGTGGACGTACCGCCGAATTGCTCAACACATGGGGCGTGAGGTCTCCACAGTACATCGATGTTGTCGCCAGTGGTCGGCGGAAGGTGCACGTGCCCGTCGACCTGGGACCGGACCGCAGCGACGCACGGATGCACGCCAAGACCGTAGGATCCTACGCAGTGCCGTAGGGGACCGCACCGCCACTTCCCAGCAAATTAGGGACACTGTTGCTCCTGGGGTATCGGCGAGGACCATTCGCAACCGTCTCCATGAAGCTGGGCTACGGTCCCGCACACCGTTAGGCCGTCTTCCGCTCACGCCCCAACATCGTGCAGCCCACCTCCAGTGGTGTCGCGACAGGCGTGAATGGAGGGACGAATGGAGACGTGTCGTCTTCAGCGATGAGAGTCGCTTCTGCCTTGGTGCCAATGATGGTCGTATGCGTGTTTGGCGCCGTGCAGGTGAGCGCCACAATCAGGACTGCATACGACCGAGGCACACAGGGCCAACACCCGGCATCATGGTGTGGGGAGCGATCTCCTACACTGGCCGTACACCACTGGTGATCGTCGAGGGGACACTGAATAGTGCACGGTACATCCAAACCGTCATCGAACCCATCGTTCTACCATTCCTAGACCGGCAAGGGAACTTGCTGTTCCAACAGGGCAATGCACGTCCGCATGTATCCCGTGTCACCCAACGTGCTCTAGAAGGTGTAAGTCAACTACCCTGGCCAGCAAGATCGCCGGATCTGTCCCCCATTGAGCATGTTTGGGACTGGATGAAGCGTCGTCTTACGCGGTCTGCACGTCCAGCACGAACGCTGGTCCAACTGAGGCGCCAGGTGGAAATGGCATGGCAAGCCGTTCCACAGGACTACATCCAGCATCTCTACGATCGTCTCCATGGGAGAATAGCAGCCTGCATTGCTGCGAAAGGTGGATATACACTGTACTAGTGCCGACATTGTGCATGCTCTGTTGCCTGTGTCTATGTGCCTGTGGTTCTGTCAGTGTGATCATGTGATGTATCTGACCCCAGGAATGTGTCAATAAAGTTTCCCCTTCCTGGGACAATGAATTCACGGTGTTCTTATTTCAATTTCCAGGAGTGTATTATGGGCAAGGTTTACTAAATGAGACATGCACCATGCCGCAACGTTGCTGTGTTCACCGCCCTATGCTGGACGTCGACGCGCAGTAACCTCTCACAGGCGGGAGGTGGCAACACTGGCAGTGGAGTGTAGATGAAGTGTGACAGGGGGGACGCGGAAAACAGTGCAGACGTTGTCATTGTTCTGAAATGGAGCGATTTCTCTGACGTCTGAAAGGGCACCATCATTGGCTTTCGGGCCAATAGTGGAAGCGTTTCCAAAACGGCTGTGTTTGTAGAGTGTTCGCCTGCTGCTGTAGTCAAAGTACAGGGTTATTACAAATGATTGAAGCGATTTCACAGCTCTACAATAACTTTATTATTTGAGATATTTTCACAATGCTTTGCACACACATACAAAAACTCAAAAAGTTTTTTTAGGCATTCACAAACGTTTGATATGTGCCCCTTTAGTGATTCGGCAGACATCAAGCCGATAATCAAGTTCCTCCCACACTCGGCGCAGCATGTCCCCATTAACGCGTTCGAAAGCATCGTTGATGGGAGCTCGCAGTTCTGGCACGTTTCTTGGTAGAGGAGGTTTAAACACTGACTCTTTCACATAACCCCACGGAAAGAAATCGCATGTGGTTAAGTCGGGAGAGCGTGCAGGCCATGACACAAATCGCTGATTATGATCTCCACCACGACCGATCCATCGGTTTTCCAATCTCCTGTTTAAGAAATGCCGAACATCATGATGGAAGTGCAGTGGAGCACCATCCTGTTGACCGTCGGCTGTGGTACGTTTAGCTCCATGCTTGCTTTATTCGTCGACTTCCGCGGGCTACGCGTGAAACTTGCCCGCACGCGTTCAACCGTTTCTTCGCTCACTGCAGGCCGACCCGTTGATTTCCCCTTACAGAGGCATCCAGAAGCTTTAAACTGCGCATACCATCGCCGATTGGAGTTAGCAGTTGGTGGATCATTGTTGAACTTCGTCCTGAAGTGTCGTTGCACTGTTATGACTGACTGATGTGAGTGCATTTCAAGCACGACATACGCTTTCTCGGCTCCTGTCGCCATTTTGTCTCTGCGCTCTCGAGCGCTCTGGCGGCAGAAACCTGAAGTGCCGCTTCAGCCGAACAAAACTTTATGAGTTTTTCTACGTATCTGTTGTGTGTCGTGACCATATGTCAATGAATGGAGCTACAGTGAATTTATGAAATCGCTTCAATCATTTGTAATAGCCCTGTATATCGTGCACGGCAAAATGGCGCCATCCGGAACAGCCACCGATACATCTGTGGTGTGCAACGCCCGCAGATGACGGGGCACAACGATAGCTGCGGGGGCGTATAGACTACGGACCGGCTGACCGGCCAGATGAGCCGACACGCACAGTGCCTCTTCGGCGGCCGATCGACGAAAGTTTCTGCTCACGGGCTTGCACATGGGGCGCCTGGTTCTCGCACCCTTCCTCACCGCCGTTCGTCGGCGGCGAAGACTGGAGCGCGGCACGCCGAAGCCGCGACTGCGCGTCCACCGAGTGCCGGCAGCTGGTCTTCCCAGGCGAATCGCGTCGCACAGACGTGGCTGGCGTGAACGGCGCGAGGCGTCCGAAAGCGAACGCCCTGTGCTACGGCCTCGTCTGGGAAACGTTTTCGTCACATTCCGTGTGCGATTGCCTCACTGTGGAAGGCTGCTTTCGTCAGCACGACGGCACCTACGGTACTAGCAGCACGGCGTAATACGTCACACAACTCGCGTGTACGTGAGTGGACGGAAGAGCACCAGAGTGGTTCTACCCCACCAAACTCCCTGGCCTGGCGCCACGTATGCTCAGCGCAGCTGGCCACGGCCTGGCGGTATCTCGGAGAACCTCGTTTACTCTCTTCCTGCACGTCCGCACTGCCGAAGCTTTTGACAACTGCTGGCATTAATATCACTGGTCAGTGTAGTTTGGCGGGACTGACGCTCCTTAACAACAGGAAACACGCGACTAAAAAGGACAGCTCAGTTTCGGCGGCAAAGCGAGTCCACAATCCACAACGTCTGTAAATATCTAAGACACCTCGTAGACAATTACGGTCAAGTGTTGGCGTCTACACGCACGCTCGTTGGGGAAGATTTCCTGAAGATGGACGTAATCAGTGGCGGCGATATCAAGAAATGGGGTGCTGTGTTACCGAAGAAGACAACCTCTGTAAGAATAAGATCTTGCAAACTTACACGCACTTTGTGCTCCAACTTGTGGACTTGGTTTAAGAACTACCCACCGCATTCGTCGTGAGGACCCCACTTGGATAGAGTAAAAAAAAAAAATTGTCAGCCTGATAGTCTACGAATATTACAATGTCGAGTATCCAGCATCAGAAGAAAAAACAAGAGAAAAAAGTTAATTGCAAAAATATATTTTATCGGATTTGCTACACCTGTGAGACGCAATTAATGGTATAGAATTTAAACACGAGTACAAGCGTCACAAATGTAGTAGGCAATTTTTAGTTCAACGCAGGAACATAGTGGCCTTGTGGCGTTTGCGCCACATCCCTGCCCACGTTTACTACATTTTTGTTGCCATGTTTCAGAGGACTGTACAGGAAGTTTTGTTACGAGAGGCTGGGAGGTAGGTGGGATCACGAGGCAGGCTCGTGTCATGTAAGGACGCGCCAGGCGGCCGCACAGGCCGAGCGAGAGCTGGAACAGAGCGACACATTTTCTCAGCATGTTATAGTCTTAGGTGGAGATTTCAATTTACCAGATATAGACTGGGACACTCAGATGTTCAGGACGGGTGGTAGGGACAGAGCATCGAGTGAAATTATACTGAGTGCACTATCCGAAAATTACCTCGAGCAATTAAACAGAGAACCGACTCGTGGAGATAACATCTTGGACCTACTGGTAACAAACAGACGCGAACTTTTCGACTCTATAAGCGCAGAACAGGGAATCAGTGATCATAAGGCCGTCGCAGCATTCCTGGATATGGAAGTTAATAGAAATATAAAAAAAAGGGAGGAAGGTTTATCTGTTTAGCAAGAGTAATAGAAGGCAGATTTCAGACTACCTAACAGATCAAAACGAAAATTTCTGTTCCGACACTGACAATGTTGAGTGTTTATGGAAAAAGTTCAAGGCAATCGTAAAATGCGTTTTAGACAGGTATGTGCCGAGTAAAACTGTGAGGGACGGGAAAAACCCACCGTGGTACAACAACAAAGTTAGGAAACTACTGCGAAAGCAAAGAGAGCTTCACTGCAAATTTAAACGCAGCCAAAACCTCTCAGACAAACAGAAGCTAGACGATGTCAAAGTTAGCGTAAGGAGGGCTATGCGTGAAGCGTTCAGTGAATTCGAAAGTAAAATTCTATGTACCGACTTGACAGAAAATCCTAGGAAGTTCTGGTCTTACGTTAAGTCAGTAAGTGGCTCGAAACAGCATATCCAGACACTCCGGGATGATGAAGGCATTGAAACAGAGGATGACACGCATAAAGCTGAAATACTAAACACCTTTTTCCAAAGCTGTTTCACAGAGGAAGACCGCACTGCAGTTCCTTCTCTAAATCCTCGCACAAACGAAAAAATGGCTGACATCGAAATAAGTGTCCAAGGAATAGAAAAGCAACTGGAATCACTCAACAGAGGAAAGTCCACTGGACCTGACGGGATACCAATTCGATTCTACACAGAGTACGCGAAAGAACTTGCCCCCCTTCTAACAGCCGTGTACCGCAAGTCTCTAGAGGAACGGAAGGTTCGAAATGATTGGAAAAGAGCACAGGTAGTTCCAGTCTTCAAGAAGGGTCGTCGAGCAGATGCGCAAAACTATAGACCTATATCTCTGACGTCGATCTGTTGTAGAATTTTAGAACATGTTTTTTGCTCGAGTATCATGTCGTTTTTGGAAGCCCAGAATCTACTATGTAGGAATCAACATGGATTCCGGAAACAGCGATCGTGTGAGACCCAACTCGCTTTATTTGTTCATGAGACCCAGAAAATATTAGATACAGGCTCCCAGGTAGATGCTATTTTCCTTGACTTCCGGAAGGCGTTCGATACAGTTCCGCACTGTCGCCTGATAAACAAAGTAAGAGCCTACGGAATATGAGAGCAGCTGTGTGGCTGGATTGAAGAGTTTTTAGCAAACAGAACACAGCATGATGTTCTCAATGGAGAGACGTCTACAGACGTTAAAGTAACCTCTGGCGTGCCACAGGGGAGTGTTATGGGACCATTGCTTTTCACAATATATATAAATGACCTAGTAGATAGTGTCGGTAGTTCCATACGGCTTTTCGCGGATGATGCTGTAGTATACAGAGAAGTTGCAGCATTAGAAAATTGTAGCGAAATGCAGGAAGATCTGCACAGTGCGTGTGGGAGGGCAGTCAGTGATGCTACGTGCGATTTATAGACGAGAGTCTATTGCCTCCCGTGCGGTTCTAGCCGGTGCAGTCTGGAACCGCGAGACCGCTACGATCGCAGGTTCTAATCCTGGCTCGGGCATGGATGTGTGTGATGTCCTTAGGTTAGTTAGGTTTAAGTAGTTCTAAGTTCTAGGGGACTGACGACCTCAGAAGTTGAGTCCCTATAGTGCTCAGACCCATTTGAACCATTTTCTACTGCCTCTGTCCCCACTTCTTTTTCTCTCAGTTGTTCTGCCACTAATGCTGCTGAGTCGGGAGGTCGGTAAAAGGAGCCAATTATTAACCTACCTCGGTTGTTGAGTGTAACCTCGACCCATAATAATTCACGGGAACTATCCACTTCTACTTCACTACAGGATAAACTACTACTAACAGCGACGAACACGCCACCACTGGTTGCATGCAATCTATCCTTTCTAAACACCGTCTGTGCCTTTGTAAAAATTTCGGCAGAATTTATCTCTGGCTTCAGCCTGCTTTCTGTACCTATAACGATTTCAGCTTCGGTGCTTTCTATCAGCGCTTGAAGTTCCGGTACTTTACCAACGCAGCTTCGACAGTTCACCGCGTTACCGCTGCCAGTACGGTCCGACTGATCTCATGTCAGCCCATGTCAAGGGAGAAGCAGCAGCGAAAAACAACACGGTTAAGATGGCATATGTTGAGTGCTTGCTTCTTGAGGTTTTGGAAAACGTTAGAAAATCGGACAGTGGCAGAAATGTGTTGAATGTGCAGATAGTCTACAGAAAGAAGAGTTAGAAACAGAAGTCGTTCGAGACACCGCAATCGAGCGTAGAGTCCTCAACTGCAATGATGAGTCTAGAGCCACAGACGGTGAGATTATAGGAGAAAAATGGGGGTAAGAAAAACGTGATGAGGAAGATGACACAAGTGAAGAAAACTGAGATGGGACATCTGGAACATTTCGCACTCTTTTCTCAATTTACTGTGCATGAACATTTCGTACCTAATAAAATGTTTTATTGTAAATAAATTGCATTGCTAATGTTTTGTATTGATTCGCAGCCAAAACCCATATGCACGAACAAGTCAGAGAGGATTCCATAGCGTACTGCTATGTTCAGTGTCTATGTAATTATTTAGAAAACGAGGTAGGTATTTACCGCAGTCGGTCATGTAGTAATCGGGTTTTACTGCATATCCAGAATTCAGCTCTCTTACAGCGAACAGTAGAGCTTTTACATGTACGACAGAGGAAGGTTGGGGTACATTCCGCAAAGGCGCGTTGCCCCAGCCAGGAAGGCAGCGTGGCTTCCGGTCTGCCGGCAGCTCCGCGCGGCACGGTCGGTGTGCCGCAGAGAGGGAAGACGTGCCAGGCAGAGGGCTGGCGGCCACGGGGCCAGCGAGCGCACAACTCCGGGCACGCAGCGTGTGCGAGAATTTCTCAGATACGGTTAGCACAATCTGTGACAGTGTAATTATGTGGTTCCTTTCATTATGGGGATAAAGAATAGTAGTGCAATTGTTTATCATTGTCTAAATTGTTTAGGCAGTATTGTAAACTGTGAATAAACCACTGCAGTATTCCAACAGCAGCTCCAGTTTCAGGGTGTACGGTGATATTATAAATAAATAAACAGTATTCCACACATCATTTCATTTGTTTAAACACCAGAGTCAATTTCGAGGTGTACTGTAATTTCAGAAATGAATGTACAATAAATATAAATAAACTGCTTAAGCAATGCCTTATGCACGTCATATTAGCCTACAGTCACGAGGTCCTCCCAGTCCAAGACCCCAGCGAACACTGAGCGAGTTTTCCTGCCGTTTCCAGGGGCAGGACGGGGTGGTGTCACAGGTGTAGGGGGAAGGAAGGAAGGAAGGAAGGGCTGGGGAAAACCCGTGACGTCACCAGCGAGTGGGCGTAATTAATGGATCAGTTTGATTACTTTGCATAATTATATTGACATCAAAAGTGTGCTTAGTTTGCATAATTATATTGACATCCAAATTGTCGTCCCACCACTACAGCTTCGTTTGCCGCCCAGTCCCCGCGACGCCTTCCCGCGCACGCGCCCGCTGTTTAGGCAGAGACAAGTGTGCTACTGCAGTCCTATAATCAATCGTTCCTGTCGCTGCATTCTCGGTGTTTCAAACTGCGCAGGTGTCTATTTCGTGAGGCTCGAAGTAATGTAGAAGTACCCCAGAAGTTGGTGAGCACGCCGTACGTGTTCCTCAATAATCAGCTCCAGAGCAAAATGATACCGTTCTGAGCGTTACTGCCGAGGAAAGTTCCTGCGCTAGCCGACGAACTGCAGGGAGCGGAAATTGTGGCGGCGTTACCGCCCCATTAGGTCACGGCTAACGGTGACGCCTCGCCGCGGTCGGCAGCTATCTGGTGATTGGGCGGCGTCGTTAGTCGGCCGAGGACAGATAAGCCCTTATCTGTAGGACTGCGCAACGCCCGTGCGGCCGTGACGTCAGGGGGGAGGGGGAAGTGGTGTGCCAGGTGTAGCAGCTCTACGACTCCCTCTGCACGGACACGCGCCGCTGACCACAGCTGACTCACCTTTGCAGTACACGAGCTCCCTCGGAATTAACAGTGTCTTCAAGCTATCGGACTCGTGACGTACACCGCCGGTTCTCTACACGTCAGCGATACACAGGGGCAACGGGGTCCATCGTATGAATACAATACGGGCGTTTTTAAAGAATCAGTAATTGTTCACAGCGAGAGTCATACACTGAAGTGACAAAAGCCACTGCACAACGACGTGCCCACGTATACAGATGGCGCTAATATCTCGTGCACAAGACATATAGGGGCAGTGCATTGGCGGAGGTGTCATTTGTACTCAGGTGCTCCGACGTCACGATGGCCGCAAGAGGGGGATTAACAGACTCTGAACACGGAATCGTAGTTGGCGCTACACGCACAGGACACTCCGTGTCGGATATCGTCAGAGGCTTCAGTGTTCCGACACCGACAGTGTGGAGAGTGCGCCGAGAACAGCACACGCCGGGCGCCGCCTGCCACCCCCCACCTCCCACCACCACACGACCGCCGTCACTCGGCGGCCGACGGCAGCGGCGTTTGCGTAGGGTCGTCAGTGGTAAGAGACAAGCAACACTGCGTCGAACAGCCCCACAAATCAGTGTGGGAAGTACGACGGACGTGTACGAGAGGACTGTGCGGCGAGCTTTGTCCTTCGTGGGTTACGGCGGCAGACGACGGATGCGAGTAGCTTTGCTAACAGCGCGACATCGTCTGCGACGCCTGTGCTGGGCTCGTTTGGACTGCACACCGTGGCTGGCCCCTACTTCAGCTGGTCACAGTTGACGGTGAGGTTCGAGTGCGGCGTGTACCGCACGAGGCCAGGTTGTCGACAAGGCGCTGCGCGAGCTCGTCGTGCCTCCACACTGCTGTGGGCTGTGTTTACACGGAGTGGACTGGTAATCATTACCTGCAAATGGTTGTGTTCGGCTGCTGCAGCATCGTTTGCAGCCATCCGTAGACTTTACGTTCCCGCAGAAAGACGAAATGTCTATGGATGTTGCCGGCTGCAGTTGTTCGAACATTAATGGGGGATAATCGAAAGGTCGGTTCGTGCACAAAATCCTGCACCGGCAATACTTCCGCAGTTATGAACGGCTATACACGGAGCACGGCTCAATGTTTCTGCAGCAGACGTCCAACCACCTGTGGACTGTACGCCACGTCTGGCTCCTGCAGCACGCCGGCCAAAAGCAGGTCCGACACGGTATCAGCAGGTGTCCCACCACTTTTGTCAGCTAACTCTGTATTCTATGAATGCAGTACGATTTAGAAGGTGTGTGACACGGCAGCGATTCGAGACTAGGGTAGAGTTTGTCAGGCCTTTACTACTACAACTTGCAGGTGCACTTTGCGGGAGATTTTGCCTACGGATTGGACAAGCAGCACTTGCTAAGAGATATTAACCTACACACGCATTTATCAGCTACTGTTTGCTTCCTATGCGATAATGTAAGTTCGATGTAACCGTGACACGTACTACTGGTGTAATATAAACGTGATGTACTCCTGACACGCAGCACTGACGCAATATTGTGTTCGTGGTACGGTGTGCACGCCAAAATGCTAGTAAAATAAAGTCAGTTACAGGAAAGGGAATAAAGCTAACCTGTGGCAGTCGTCGTAAGCTGCACTCCGTGGGTTCTCGCAGACGATTCAGTGAAGTCGTGCTCACAAAGCACGTGAAAGCGCTCGTTGGAGAGGAAGTGGAGAAAGTCGAAATTTGGAATTTCACCTTACACAGAATTTCGCTGCGCGGAATTCTGAATAGAAGATAGTCAGACTCTTCATTTCTGATAAGGAGAATGGTCAGTGAGATATGAGATGTCCTTCTACACCAGAAACAGAAGTCGGCAGACCCCATATTCGATTTGGTGTTCTCTCAGTTGAAAGTCAGGTATGGTAATTTTATATTATAACTTATGTCCTGTCAGTATACAGTGGTGTGCAAAACGTAATGGCGAAAGTATACGGGGCAGTGAAATTAAAACGGAAAGCCTGCCACAACGGCTCCATTCAAGACACGCGTCCGCAGCTCGTGGTCGTGCGGTAGCGTTCTCGCTTCCCACGCCCGGGTTCGATTCCCGGCGGGGTCAGGGATTTTCTCTGCCTCGTGATGACTGGGTGTTGTGTGATGTCCTTAAGTTAGTTAGGTTTAAGTAGGTCTTAAGTTCTAGGGGACTGATGACCATAGATGTTAAGTCCCATAGTGCTCAGAGCCATTTGAACCATTTTTTCAAGACACGCGCTGAGACGCGTGTCCCACTGGGGGGGCGGGGCGGTCGCTTCCCGCTTCGCAGAGCGCGACGGCCCTCTGCCGGTGGTGCACGGCCGCACCCACTCTCGCACGACCTCGTCTCAGTCAAACCGACGTCCTCGCACGTCTCTCTCAAAGCAGCTACAGAACAGCAAATCGCACGGTGGAAGATGAGGGCGGCGCGGAGCATGTTCCAGCGCAGCCTTCGTCCAGCTGGCAGGATTGCTGTATCCGGCAGCATTCCTCTGCGTTTTGACATGCGGCGCGTTGCAGTTTCTGCAAAGTGTGTTCGTGGCGCCGTGGTTCCACACTCGAGCAGCGGAGGAGGAGCTAACGGTGACGGTACAAAATCATTAAGAAACCAACCACGTACCGGACGCCCTCCCACTTTGACTGATGCAGACGTGAGATTTGTTACGAGGGAAATGAAGAAGAAACCTGACATCGGCGCTCCTAAGTTGGCCGGGGAGTTAGAGTCTAGGGGAAAGAAATACCTTCAAAACATATGGGTATCACAGCCGGGTAGTGCGCAAGAAATTTTGGGTCAGTGAACAGAATCGAAAGAAACGTCTTCATTTTTCGGTGGAACACAGATTCAAAATCAATATCCCAAAACAAGTTAACACCCTTCCTCAGGGCCCAGACATTAATCCTATTGCACACCTTTGGAAAGTACTGGAAGATAGCATCATGAGAAGACGCATTTCTAACAAGAAAGACCTAAAAGAAACACTTCAAGACGAATGGGACAAAATTCCAGCCTATCTGACGGCAAACTTGGGCAAGCCGATGCCCAGACGACTACAAGCAGTAGTAGCTGCAAAGGGAAACCCCACTAAACATTAATTTTTGTAATTGAAGTCACACTTTCATATTGTAAATTACGAAAGTATGAGTGGGCGTAGGGACCACGAAGATGAGGTACGAGGATTGAGGGCCCGTACGGTGGCGTACAGACAGCTGGCTGGCCCTGTCTGCGAGTGGAACTTCGCACCACCGATTCGATCCTTGTTGACAGGGTGTGTAGGCCACCAGTAGGGCTTCCACATACAGTGTGTGAACGGGAAGACGCAACTCTCAACCGTTTTCGAGAACATCGAGTTTCAAAATTTTAGGGTTCTTGTATACTTTCTACGGTCGCAACTGTTGAACGTCTTCAGGGTCACCGCAGCCGAGAGTCTAAGCACTTTGTTCCACAAGCGCGACGCCTCTGAATCGAATCTCGGTGCTGGTATTTCTTTTCATACCGACGTAATTCTGTAAACAGATTTATTATTACGGTGCAAATTATCAGTCTCTAATGAAGCATTTATCACTTTATAATTTTTACCCTGAAAACTCGGACTTTTCTCAAAAATTTTGGAAATATGTTCACACTAAACGTGCAGCATGAAGCAACAGGTGTTATTTTCTATGTTTCCGTACTCAATTTCTTCCCGATTCGCGCAGTCCTCCGTAGGTTACACATTACACTTGTCACTAAAGCAGATACAGTGTGTAACGGAACTGAAATGATGGTGGGCTGACAGTAATTTGGAGCCCGCGCGTCCGAAACGGGCGCGCTTGTGTGAGACTGCCAGGGAGTGCACCCTGATGCCATCTATTGGCGAAACTGGGAATTAGCGCTGTCAGACAATGCACTAAGCTCTCAGAGTCAAATGTATTCTTTTTCTTGGTAATTATAAGTTATTACTGTATAATTTAATGTTGTAAAACGCTAGTAGTAAATTATTATGACTGGTATGGACTCCAGGGTAGTAAATATAAATATTCTTAAATACTAAATGATTTCGGTAAAAAGGTGGTAGGGGAACGCCCCCACTCTTGGTGATACGAGCGTAGCTAGAGGTAGCTGGAGACACAGGGACTGAACAATGCAATGGCCTGGGGAGTGTTGACGTGATCGGACGTGCGTAACTGTGCTCACGCAAAAGTGATTGTGCAACAGCGAAGAGGCGAATATCGTCGCCGTTTGTGGAGTAAAACGCGACGAAAGGTTGTTGAAGCCGCCTCTATGCCACTGGGGCTGATTGTAAGAGTTCCTGTGCCCAGATTTTATGGCGGACGTGCAGTAGCTTATACGAGTGCTACAGCTCATAGTTCCAGCCGCCATTAAGGGCATGAGGCGTGAAGAGCTGCGTTAGCCACGTGCATCTCACCACCAGCACCGACACGTCTACCCAAGGCAAGACTGCTTGCAATTGTTAAGTCGAACTTTGTATACATGTAAAAGGAGAATACCAGTTTTCTTTTATGCAAGTGCAGAGGACAGAATATAGTAATGAGTAAAATTACGACACATGTTGTTCATTGTAAAGTGTAGTAACCTCAAACATAGTATAGTGAAATCAGACTGAGGCCACCATCGCCTCTTTCATTTACAATTCTTTTGGTTGTAGAATACTTTAGCGTATAAGAATGTTGAAAAGAGCAATGGTCACACCAGAATGAGTCGCCTATTTATAGTTACTTAAATTTTTCTGAGCAACCTTTCAAGTAAAGTCACTTAACTAGTTCTGTATCAATGGTCCAAAGAGTAATATCCAAAATCATTAAATAAGTTGAAGGATAGAATTTTGTTAACTGAAGTTGCATAACCTGTCTTGGTAGTAATTACCAAGCCAACTCACAGAAATTGAGAGAGTATTTGCTTTGTAGAATCATCTAGAATGATCAGAAATAGTAATATTCAGAATTAAGTTTAAATTCAACTCAAGCCATTTCACTTTGAAACGAGCCCAAAAATTGATTTATTCTTTTGCTCCTTCAGAGCTGGCGACCGTAGTTATAAGTATTTTCAGGAGGATTCGACGGTAAGTCTGCTGCTCTCGTCGTGCTGATAGGATTATCCACTGCTGCTAGCAGTGGTGATTGGATACATAACCTCACTACCAAGTTAAGTGGGTCAGGTAGGCAGTGTTACCGTGTGAACTGTAGGGCACTGTAGGCCGTGGATCGAACCCGTTCAATCATCACAGCTCTTAGGGAAATAGTCCTGTTAGGAGTGTACTAATCATTAGGTAAATACTGGCGAGTAACGGTCAAAAATGTATACGCAAGTGAATTTAGCAAGGTCCACGTAGCACCTAGTTAATGTGGTGCAATGGCGAGGGTAGGAGTGGAGTAGAAGTGAGCTGAGCTTGTGGCAGCTGTGCTGGATTCAAATATTAACTACGTGAATTCACTACTGCCTCTTACCATTGGGACTGAGCTATTTACAGTTAAAATACGTAGCAGTAAGCGCAAAGGCGTGACAGCTACAAGTCCGTATTGGTTTTATACATACGGAATTGGGAAGTGGGTCATTCCGTCAGTGGAGGGGGTTAATACAACCGAGTCAGTGGAGAACATATCCCATTTACTGATGGAAAGATTCAGAGGTTCGGTCGCAAGTGACATAAATACAATGGGTATGCTGCTTAGATTGCAAGTTCTCGGTCTATCTTTTTTTCCCAGTCTCCTTATGGTAATCTTTTTTCTCCTTTCTCCAGAATAAATTTTATGAAAATAGTAAATGAACCATCAGATACTAATGACTTTCACAATTGTAATAAATCTGTTGTTAGAACTAAGTGACAAAAAAAAAAAAAATACACCAGCAGCGAGATGCGACGCAGCGACCTTGCGGATACGAAACCACGTGCATACTCGTTCGGCAGCGGACACCTTGAATACCAGCGACCGTACATAGTATGTAAGCACGCCTAAAATTTCGAAACGCGATCGCCTCGAAAACAGTTGAGAGTTGCGTCTTCCTGTTTACACAATATGTCAAAATCCTAGTTGCAGCGTACACTTACTATCGATAGGAATCAAATCGGCGAGGGGAAGTCCGTACGGCCCTCAGTGAAGCGCCATCAGGGAACCGCATCCAAGGGCTTCCGTCGAGCCGGCGTCAAGCCGGGCGTTCACTGCGTCGCTCTCGGCCGCGTGTCCTGGTGCTGGCGTGGGGCGCGGCCGCTGGCGACAGCACACGTCACTGCCTCCAACTGACTGAGACTTCCGCAGCTGACAGAAAGACTTTGAACCAACTTCAGTTTCCTTGCTTATTCTTTTTGCAAGAGATCTTCTACGCTTTTGTACTGTGAGCTAACCAGTGTGTTCAAACGTGTGTGAATTCCTAAGGGTCCCAACTGCTCAGGTCTCGAAGCTGCGCGCAATCCGTGACATTGCGCCTCAATCAGCGCTGCCACTCCGCGCGGCTAACCAGTGTCGTTCAACTACGTCACACACAACACGTCGTGCGAGTTTCGTGAATGGGACGAGGCGTGCGACTTGAAAATGTGGTACTGAGAGTATGCGAATAAACAATAGTGTCTTTCGCACGTTGGAGATGACTGTACGTGTGAATAAACAAAAATAAGACAATAATTTCAAAAAATATGCTTATGAAGGGCGATTTTCGTAGCTACGTCACTGATTAATCTTCCTCCCTTCATCTAAAGTAGTCTAGCGGTTTTATGAATGTGATGTTCGGAAAGGGCGGGGGGATTATGGTGAGCAGGGCAGTTACGCGACCGTTTCTTCTCTTCACATGTACCTGTACAGTGTCGCCAGAGAGTAAGGACTCCGATGAAATCAGTCTGGGCCACTTCTTCTCTTCCTCTATCTTCATCGTAATCGAATTCAGTTATGTGTACAACATTAAACACCTGCGCGTTATTATTTCCCTGCGGTTGACATTCTTCTTTCTTCGTTATCAGTATTTCGTCGTATTTTCAGCCTGTGGTTTTTCTATCTTCCAATGCGACATTACTTCTTCGTTTTGATTTTAGGGATTGTGCTTTTCGCTGAAACAACCGACTTTGGGTTATATAGGTTTTTCAACGCCACATCAACATAAGTATTACACCTGACTAGTTTCTGAAATAACCGGTTGACGCCGGCCGGAGTGGCCGTGCGGTTCTAGGCGCTACAGTCTGGAGCCGAGCGACCGCTACGGTCGCAGGTTCGAATCCTGCCTCGGGCGTGGCTGTGTGTGATGTCCCTAGGTTAGTTAGGTTTAATTAGTTCTAAGTTCGGCCGGCCGCGGTGGTCTCGTGGTTCTAGGCGCGCAGTCCGGAACCGTGTGACTGCTACGGTCGCAGGTTCGAATCCTGCCTCGGGCATGGATGTGTGTGATGTCCTTAGGTTAGTTAGGTTTAAGTAGTTCTAAGTTCTAGGGGACTGATGACCACAGCTGTTAAGTCCCATAGTGCTCAGAGCCATTTGCACCAAGTTCTAAGTTCTAGGCGACTGATGACCTCAGAAGTTAAGTCGCATAGTGCTCAGAGCCATTTGAACCATTTTAACCGGTTGACGGTGAATTATTCCTATTACTTTCTGTATTAAATACAGAAACCGAACAAAGATGGAAAATTTTGACTCCCTCAGTTTTATGAAAGACAGAATCAAAATATTACATTAATTGGCAAATAAAACAATAGTCTCTGTTTTTCTCGAAAACTTATAAGTGCTTGATTACTACATTCTTAAACTGATTCTAATATCATGACGTAATCGGGGATCACGCCAGTATTGGGACATTATGAATAGTCGGTGCTAAATGCTAAAGAGTGAAACTCAGGTTCAAGAACTCTATTTTTCGTGTTAATTTGTCCGTTTTCATGGGCTACAAGCAGATAACGGCATATTGTGTACATACAGGCACCAAATCAGCAATGTTCCATTTTTATCGTAAACTGTAAATTAATTCTTAAGTTTCACGTTTTCTCCTCACGTAATTAACGCAAGTGAGTTGTGCCTCCTCCCGTTGTTAAACTTTTAAAGCAAAGGGAGCATTGCACTTCACTGATTTCACACTTCCTAAAATACTTCCAGACTAGGGATAAGGGCAGGGCCATTATATAGTCACGTAGAAGGTGTAATTGGATGAAAAACACTAACTTCAATTGTTGTTGTTGTCGTCTTCAAATGGGTCAAATGGCTCTGAGCACTATGGGACTCAACATCTTAGGTCATAAGTCCCCTAGAACTTAGAACTACTTAAACCTAACTAACCTAAGGACAGCACACACACCCATGCCCGAGGCAGGATTCGAACCTGCGACCGTAGCAGTCCCGCGATTCCGGACTGCAGCGCCAGAACCGCTAGACCACCGCGGCCGGCTGTCGTCTTCAGTCCTGAGACTGGTTCGATGCAGCTCTCCATGCTACTCTATCCTGTGCAAGCTTCTTCATCTCCCAATACTTATTAAAACTTACATCCTTCTGAATCTGCGTAGTGTATTCATCTCTTGGTCTCCCTCGCGGTAGCGTTCTCGCTTCCCGCGCCCGGGTTCCCGGGTTCGATTCCCAGCGGGGTCAGGGATTTTCTCTGCCTCGTGATGACTGGGTGTTGTGTGATGTCCTTAGGTTAGTTAGGTTTAAGTAGTTCTAAGTTCTAGGGGACTGATGACCATAGATTCTAAGTCCCATAGTTCTCAGAGGCGTTTTTTTGGTCTCCCTCTACGATTTTTACCCTCCACGCTGCCCTCCAATACTAAATTGGTGATCCCTTGATGCCTCAGAACACGTCCTACAGACCGGTCCCCTCTACTTGTCAAGTTGTGCCACAAACTCCTCTTCTCCCCAGTTCTTTTCAATACCTCCTCATTAGTTATGTGATCTACCCATCTAATCTTCAGCATCCTTCTGTAGCACCACATTTCGAAAGCTTCTATTCTCTTCTTGTCCAAACTATTTATCGTCCATGTTTCACTTCCATACATGCCTACACTCCATACAAATGCTTTCAGAAACGACTTCCTGACACTTAGATCAATACTCGATGTTAACAAATTTCTCTTCTTCAGAAACGCTTTCCTTGGCATTGGCAGTCTCCATTTTATATCCTCCCTACTTCGACCATCATCAGTTATTTTGCTCCCCAAATAGCAAAACTCCTTTACTACTTTAATTTACTACTTCACTTAACGAAGGTTTATTCAGCATTTGCACATACAAGAGCGCGGAGCGGACTGCCTCCGGCCAGAACACATCCAGTATATATACAGTTACAGAATATTCCAGTATAATGATTTCTGACATTTGTGGATACTTATAGAATGTACTCGAACCGAAAACAGAAATTAAAATTTTACAGTAAGACCCTCAATGCAACAGTCTAGTATCATAAGTACTACACCACGGTGCTACTCAGCTTCTTGCGCGACATTGCTCCTTCCTTAAGAGAACAGTGTCCGGGAACGCGGGAACGAGTCATCGGTCCTGCATACTCCGACTCCCGATGACTGATGTTCCCCCTGGCGGTGATCTTCTTAGAACTTCTTTCCCCGCTACGCTCGTCACCACCTTTCCGCTTGTTGCCTGTCGCTGGAGCTTCGACTTTACCCTGGGTTGCAGGATCCTTATAGGGCTTCATTCGGATGTGGAGCGTCTCTCTGATCTTTCGTCATCTTGTGTTGTGGTCGGAATCTTCAACTTCTTGAGTAACATCAGACAACTGTCTTACAACCTTACAAGGTCCAAAGTAGCACCTGAGGAGCTACTCAGAGAGACCGACCTTCCGAACGGGAGTGAAGATCCAGACGAGGTCACCAGGCTGGTAGACAACAGGGCGGTGGCTCGCGTCGTACCTTCGGCGATCGTTTTCTTGAGCCTGCAGCGTGCGGAGTCGAGCTAACTGCGGAGCTTCCTCAGCTCTGGTTAACACCTGGCCGATGTAGTCGTCGTCCACGTCATCAGGATGTAACGGAAACACGGTGTCCATCGTCGTAGTCACCTCACGCCCATGCACCACGAAAAATGGCATAAATCCTGAGGTGTCTTGCTTGGCGGTGTTGTAGGCAAACGTCACGAAAGGTAGCACCTCATCCCAGATGCTCTGCTTAACATTGACGAACATTGACAGCATGTCGGCCAAGGTCTTATTAAGGCGTTCAGTAAGACCGTTAGTTTGCGGATGGTAGGCAGTCGTCATCTGATGAGTAATGTTGCACTGACAGTTTATCGCAAAATTCGATGGAAAAACTTTCGCTCGATCCGTAATTAACGACCTTGGGACAAAGTGATTTAATAAAATGTCTTCCACGATGAATTTGGTTATCTCGGATGCTTTGGCTGTTTTCACGGCTTTTGTAATGCATAGTGTGTCAGACAATCAGTGCAAACAATAATCGATCTATTGCCACTAGCAGACGTTGGAAATCGTCCGTGGAGGTCAATCCCAACACGCTGGAAAGGCGTTTCGGCTGCTGGAATTGGTGTGAATTGGCCAGGTGGTTTCTGAGGAACTGCCTTTCTCCTGTGGCACTCTCGACAGTGCGACACATAGTGGCGGACACTCCTAAATAAATCTGTCCAGAAAAATCTCTTGCGGATTCTATCGTATGTCTTAATAAATCCTAAATGTCCGGCGTGGTGTGTCATGGAATTTCTGTGGAATATCTAAGCGCATGTGTTTAGGAATCACTGGTAGCCACGTCTTTCCAAACGGATCAAAGTTTTTCTTGCAATATAATCGATTAACTACCTTAAATTGTCCTTTCACATCCTCTCGCCGATTTAAGGCAAGCATAACTTTAGATATCTTGACGTCCCTCTTCTGCTCATTAGAGAGATCCTGAGTGCATGGAGACAGTCACTGTCTTCATCAAAGTCTTGATGGTCTTGCACATGGTGTCTTGAGAGGCAGTCGGCATCTTCCTGTTTTCTTCAACTTTTGTAGACTATGCTAATGTCATACTCTTGAACACGTAGTGGCCACCTGGTGAGTCGTCCTGTTGGATCCTTGAGACCTGTCAACTAACAAACTGAATGATGGCCTGTAACAACTGTGAATGGCCTTCCATAGAGATACTGTTTAAATTTGCACATGGCCAAGATCACAGCAAGACATTCTCGTTCTGTAGTTGAGTACTTTCTCTCGGTTTTTGTAAGTGTCCTAGAAGCAGAAGCTATAACCTTCTCTTTTCCATCCGAAATCTGCACCAGAACAGCACCGATCCCATACCCACTGGCATCTGTCTGTAGCTCTGTAGGTGCTCTCTCACCATACAGACCAAGTACAGGGCCAGTCGTCAGAGCTTTTCGCAACACATCGAAAGAATCTTGTTGAGCACCACTCCAGATAGATTTTGCATCGGCTTTTAACAGCTCTTCGAGTGGCCTGGCTTTGATACAAAAGTTTTTGATAAAACGAGGGTAATAAGAACATAATCCCAGGAAGCTTCTTACATCTCTAATACTTTTAGGAATAGGAAATTCCGTTATAGATCTCACCTTTTCTGGGTCTGGCCGTACACCTTCGTTTGACACAAGGTGCCCAAGTATTTTGATTTCTTTTGCTCCAAGGAGACAATTTCTTGAATTAAGTTTCAGTCCGCCTTGTTGGAGACACATAAGAATGGCCCTCAGTCTTTTTACGTATTCATCAAATGTCTCTGAGAACACTACAATGTCATCTAAATAAGACACATCGTCCACTTCAGGTGACTTAGAAGATTATCCATCGTCCGTTCAAAAGTTGCTGCATTACACAGACCAAACGGCATTACCTTAAAGTCATACACGCCCTCAGGGGTGATGAATGCAGTTTTCTTACGATCAGTCTCATCTACTTCGATTTGCCAGTATCCCGATACATGTCCATGGTTGAGAAAAACTTAGTACCCTTCAGACAGTGTATCGTCAATTCGTGGAAGAGGGTAAACGTCCTTTTTAGTATCTTATTAAGCTTCCTGTAATCAATACAAAAGCGCCAAGTGCCATCCTTCTTCCTGACGAGAACCACTGGTGACGACAATCGGCTCCACAAAGGCTGAATGATGTCATTCTTCATCATTTCCTCTACCTCGTCGCGAATTATTCGACGTTCCTTTGATGACACACGGTATGCTCTCTGGCTTATTGGTTGATGGTCCCTAGTGCTAATCCGGTGCTTCACCGTCAATTTCTCTAATTTGCTCTTCACCTGTGGATTGAAGCATTCAGAGGTCTCTTAGTGAGATGTGGTGATAGTCGAGCTAGAAGATATTGTGTCATAGCACCAATTTCGCCCACAGATTCGGCATGGGAGGTTTCTATGACGCTAAGCTCTTCGGCAATTAACGGCTCAGCGTTTGCTACGCACATGCGTCTTGGAAGGATCTACGGTTCTCGGCGACAGTTAACTATCCACAGTTCACCAAATCCATTCTTAAACGAGACGACAAGAGCCTGGGATAACCAAGTTATTCTTCAGTGGTATGGCTCTGAGCACTATGGGACTCAACTGCTGAGATCATTAGTCCCCTAGAACTTAGAACTAGTTAAACCTAGCTAACCTAAGGACATCACAAACATCCATGCCCGAGGCAGGATTCGAACCTGCGACCGCAGCGGTCTTGCGGTTCCAGACTGAAGCGCCTTTAACCGCACGGCCACTTCGGCCGGCGTTCAGTGGTATGCTTCTCTTGCATACCACTACAATATCGATGGGTTACCTTTCTAGTGCTAACTGCAGGAATGATCACATCATCCAGCACACGCAGTCTCCACACACTCGCATGTGCATCTTCCTTTCCATAGTATCTCAGCTCGTCTACCATAATCTTCGAGCGACCACACTCTATAATTGCATGGGAAGCTTTCAAGAAGTCCCATCCGAGAATGACGTCATGACTACACTCTTGTAAGACAATGAATTCTAAGGGCTGTGTATGGCCACTTATACCCACAATATTGATACATCTTCCTGAAGGTTTTACATATTTAACATTAGCCTCCGTCAGCAGAGATAATTTGTTGTCAACGAACACGGTTTTCTGCAACTGACGACGGTACTTCTCCGAAATGACTGAATATGATGCTCCAGAGCCCAGAAGAGCTTGGGCTGGTCGGCCATCCATGAGGATATCGACGTAGTTTCCTGTCATTTTTGTAGTGATCGACGGCGGAGGATTTTTCTTTTCGGCAGAATCACCAAGGAAGGTCGCACCCTTTAGTTTTGCAGGTTGCGGCGGCTGGGTGATCGGCTGGAGCTTCCAAACGGCGATGGAGACCTTGATCGGCGTGTTGGGGAGCGCCCTCTCCAGTGGCTGGCTCGCAGTGATGGTCACCTACGTCGTCCTGCACCCACGTCTTCTTGTTCATCTTCGTCGTCCCGGAGTTGGCGTCGGCTAAGATCGGTCTGCTGTCTTCTGGCGCGGGCGTCATCAAATATCCGCCGCCTTTCTCTACAATAGCGCACCACACGTCACTGTCGTCCGCAGTGGAAACACACTGGTTGGTTATCCTGGGTCCTCCAGACATCAGTCTTCCTTGGTGTCCAAACACGTTCCGCATGAGGCATTGTAGGAACGTATCTCCGCCTGGGTCTCGACTTTTTCACCGTTTTAAACGGAAATGATGGACGAGAGATTGGGTTCAATGTCTGTTCCACTTCCTCCCTTATGACCTCTTGAAGCGTCTCGGTTTTTTGCTCGCCGTGCAATCCAAGTGGCTTCTGAACTTCCTCTCTCATTATCTGGCGAAGAACACTTGTGAAATCAGTTTTTTCCTCCATCACAGACATCGATACGACGTTTGGAAGCCGATCAAACTTCTTGCGTGTAATTCCTTTTTGATGCATCGATACTGGCATCATTTTATAAAGTCGTCTGCTGTCGAAACCTCCTTCAAGAGTAGGGCTTGATACATGTCTTCAGCAACACCCTTCATGAGATGTGCAACCTTATCTTCCTCCTCCATCCTAGGATCCACTATTTTACACACCTCCAAAACGTCCTGAATGTGGGTGCTGTCGTTTCTCCTGGACGCTGTGCGCTGCACTTTAATTTATCTTCAGCCTTGCACTTCTGTCGTCGTGTGTCGCCGAAATACTTGCGTAGTTCCGCCTGGAATACTTCCCAGCATGTGAACTTCTCCTCGTTGTTCTCATAACATTGCTTCCAAGTAGAAAAACACATTAGCCAAACACACGGTGCCATCCCATTTGTTAAATTTGGCTATACGCTCATATACCTTCAGGCACTTGTTTGGATCTTGGCCATCGTCACCAGAGGACATGGAAGGATGTCTTACGTGGTGGCACACAGTTGCTGTTATCGTAACGTCCTCTTCTTCTTCTTCTGTCTCCGATAGATTGCTATCTGTTCAATATGGCTGGAACTCGGGTTTCTCGCCACGTAAACGGCGGCTCTGTCGTGGCCCGATGGGAGCCACTGTGTCGTCGATAATGCGCGCTGTCACAAGTTCCAATACCCGGCGTCTCCACCAGAATAATGTCACGTAGAAGGAAGTGTAATTAGATGAATGACTAACACTAACTTCACTTAACGAAGCTTTATTCAGCACTTGCACATACAAGGGCGGGGAGGTAACTGCCTCCGGCCCGAACACATACGGTATACATACAACTACAGAACATTCCAGTAGAATAATTCTTGACATTTGAGGATACTTCTAGAATGTACTCGAACCGAATATAGAAATTAAAATTTTACAGTTGACGTGAGTGCTGAACTCACGACCCCCCATGCAACAGTCTGGTATCGGAACCACTGCCCCACTGTGATGTGCCAGTGAGCTGCTTCTGCGACTACAACTCGCGTCCGACGACTGCGCCGTGAAACCGGACGAGATGAGGCGAGCCGCGCACTGCACGCGCACGCACACCACCCTGAGGAGCAGAACATGCTGCGCGATAACAGGCTCATCACTGCCGCAGTTCTTGTAACACGTGTCTGCTGCTCGTCTCTGTCGACATTGCTTTTACAAGTAGCACCGATCGCTTTCCCCATTATCTACAATAACGCAATAGTTTTTCTATAATAACGCAATATTTCGAAGCAATGAGAATTTTAGATACACAAATTAACCGTTCTTTAAAAACGGTTTATTTAAAAACAAAACAAAAAAAATAGCAATTCTCCTTTTGCCAGTTGATATGCCGTTTTTTTTATCCGTTTATTAGGAAAAGTTAAAACACCTGTTATGATCGAGAGCAAATACCGAAAAATATCGGTTATTCTGAATTACAATACCGGTATCGGTTTTAAGCGGTACGCTTTGCCCGTCCCTATTGGATTTCGACAGACACGGGTGGACTCGGTCTCTCCTCCGGCTCCTAACGACGCGACGCCCGTGTTTCGGGAAGTACCGTAGCGCGTGACGTCAGGCGGCCGCTTCCTGGAACTCCAGCTGACCCCTCCGACTTTCGTCACTGGCTGCGCGGGACGGCGGCGACTGTGGACCACTGCTGCTCTTCTGTGCTCAGCTCCCACAATCCACGGCGTGGTATCCACATTTTTCGTTTGCTACGTCTGGATGCTTTACTTATCCGCTAAGTTGGAAACGACTGTGCCAATCGCAACTGAAATGGATGAACGTGTAAATGTCGATTTCGAGAACATCGTAAACTATTCTGACTGAAGCGCTATAAAAAATCTGAACTATAGACAGGTGGGATAAAAGTTACAAAACACACGAAACAAATAAAACACGTGACCATCCTCCATACAGCAGTGAAGAGCAGAAACCTGCATTTATCAGTGAAGCTGAAAATAATTTTTTTCTTCAGTGTATTTACATAAATTTTAAGGAGCCACCAAAATTGGTTAGTGAGAAGAAAGAGTACAGCCACGACTTTTTCAACAGCTCTGCAAATGCACTTCTGCTAAGTGGCCGATCGGTTCTAGACGCTACAGTCTGGAACCGCGCGACCGCTACGGTCGCAGGTTCGAATCCTGCCTCGGGCATGGATGTGTGTGATCTCCTTAGGTTAGTTACGTTTAAGTAGTTCTAAGTTGTAGCGGACTTACGACCTCAGATGTTGAGTCCCATTGTGCTCAGAGCAATTTTTTTACACTGACCGAAAAAAATTCCTGCACCAAAAAATAATTAATGTAGTGTAATGAAATTTCGGGAATGCATTTCTCTTGGTAATATATTTAAGCGATTAACATTGCAAGATCACAGTTTAATGTAAGCGCCACATAAGCCATTGCAAATGTGAAATGCTAGCATCGAAACGTGCACGCACTGTGTTGTACAGGGATGGAATGTCAGTTTGTGCCATAGAGTTCCACGCTGTTGCACTTGAGTTTGTGCGATGGAGTTGTATGACTGTTACACCCGGTCGCTCAATACAGAAACGGTTAATGCTGTTTGTCGATGATAGCCGAGTTGTCGCGTATGTGGTCGACTGGCGGCACGACTGGTGGTCGAGCAGGCCGAGGCAACGCGTCGACACTCTGCAGAGCGTGCTCAGCTACGATAGCGGCATGTGGGCGAGCGTTATCCTGTTGAATTGATGTAAACGGAAACAGTGGATGGTTGCATAACTTCAAACAGTGCTACGGAATTGGAAGACGTCAGATGACGACGTTTGAAAGAAAACGCCAAGTTGAGAATGCGCAGCAAATTGCGGAATCGGCCCCAAAATTTGTAGATCGGATAAGCAAATATATCCCGTCGTCCAGTAAGGAATTTCTTTTCAACTTAGAGCAGTCGGAATTCGAAGAGGAAACGTATATGAAAGGCACTCAGGAAATTAGAGGTACCGAGACAGTTGTTTCGAGATCAACTAACATCAATGTATCAACGCATTGTATACAATGACGCCGACTTTACGTGTGGAGTGTAAATTGGCTGGAAAGTTATTTATTGTGCAGCGAGAATTTGGAGATGTCCTGCCCCGTACGATTGTTTCCCGTGTGCGTGATGTTGCAAGGACAGTAAGGAATGTTTACGTCACAGCAGACAAGCTATGGTATGAGCAGTGCTTTTGCCCACTATCTGCTCAAAATAACTTGCTTTTGCTCGATTCCTCGTCTGGGTATAAAATTCAAGCAAACTATCCTTCCTGAAAAGTGTGTGACATTGGAACTCCGGACACATTCAGCCCCCGGATATTTGTACTTCCGTGCCTATAAAACATACTATCACACCATCTGCAGCTACTTCTTAAAGGATAGCCACTTACACGAGAATAGCCACGACAGACTATTTCCCATTCGGTTGCATGCCATCACATTCGATCAGTTCTCGTAAACCCGTTACATCAATATGACTCTATATGCGTTTTAAAGAGTGGATAGCTAGCTGAACATCCTGCACAGTTTGTAATTCGCAAGGAGTTCTCCTTCGATCTCGATGGCGCGAAATT
Organism: Schistocerca cancellata; assembly: GCF_023864275.1. NCBI lineage: Eukaryota > Metazoa > Arthropoda > Insecta > Orthoptera > Acrididae > Schistocerca > Schistocerca cancellata. The sequence continues at coordinate 12,420,872 of NC_064626.1, forward strand.
TAGATCACTGTGGTATGCCACTTTTCATTCGGTGTACGTGGTGCACTTTAATGGTTTGCTTGGAACATTTCTTCAGTATCGACAGTGTGCTTTTTGTGAAGTGCAATAGATACACCCCATAGAAGTTCGATCTCTGCACTTCCCGTACAGTGATTCTGTGTCGACTTCCCGATGCAGGAAAGTAAATCAGGTGGAAGACATGCGGTTCACTGGTAGGAGTTTGCGGAAATGCAGTGAGTCCACAAAGAGATCGGTTACAAAACACTCGCGCGACACACTCTCGGACATTTCTCGAGTGTGTGAGAGGGTTCTGGAGCGACACAAAGAACGGCCACCGGCTGACCGACCAGTGGGAGGGCGTGGCGGAGGTGGCTGCCGCGCTGCCCTGCACGCTTTGGAGGAGGAGTCCGGGACTGAGCACGGGCCCTCGCGTGTCGCGGGAGACCAGACTGGGGCAGTCGACAGCTCTTCCCGCAGCTCCGGAAGCCAGTAGTGCAACACGATGCGGCCCTGACCAGTGCTACAATGGCAACTACCCAGTGCCGTAGAGTACAGTTATAAACGCAGGCGAGTAGATCAGCTTCTGAACGAGATTTGTAATAGTGGGTCTGGTGTTTGCTGTTGTAAGAAAATACAGGTGGTACGGAATATGGTAAGCCGCTGTAAGGGGTATGAAGACCAATCCTCCAGTATGGCTTCTTACATATGCTTCTAGCAAACCTTGGACCACATTGGGTGCTTAAGGCGTACAAGTCTTTCTTGCACTAAAGCCCACTTGTTCTGAGATCACGAATAGCTCTGTTTTTCCCCCTCAGTCATTGGAGGATACAGCACAGCTACAAGGAAAAGGGCCGATCGTCTTTGCTCTCCAACAGTGTCTTACACGGGCGGACACAACTACTCGCCAACTGCAGCAGCCAGTTACTTGTTATGGGTCAAGAATGTTACTAACTTGCCTATACAAGTCCTCCTCCAGCACCAATTCCAATTCGTATAAAGTGAGACGTTTGGAAAACGGCTGTCTTTTGTTCTCCGTGTTGCCTTGTGGCTTTCTTATCTGTTTTGATGAAAGAAACTGATTTGTCGTTCAGTAAAAATTTTGCCCACCTGGCTGGGTAGTGAGGGCCGCTGCTGCTCGCGTCGCCTTCGTCGATCGTCCCTTCCTTCGACTGATCCTTCTGTATACAGAACTCGGTACGTACCGTTCTGTTTGCGGCATTCTCTCGCTAAAAGGATTCTCTGATGCTGACTTTGTAACATCATTTTAACATGGCAGACGTTGTTTCACACGTTAAACCTTATAGGAAGATTGTTATGCAGCGTCTTGCAATAGCTGTCCTCGAGCAGTATCTGGTAATGTCCACAACTCTAGTACAAAACTAGAAAATCCAGAGTCGGCGTTATATTTATCGGGACATTCTGCCCTAAAATCCATACTATCTATTTTAAATAAATATGTGCGGTGTCCATATATTTCCGTTTAAGACTTGTAGGATTTATAACAGGGGAGTGAATACATAATATTTTGAATAGAAAACCATCTCCGGAAACTTACTACAATGGTTTCAGTTCAGATGTGTAACGCACCCAGTCTGCTGAGGAGAAAGAAGTCATACGTGTTTGTCCTGGTACACAGTAGGACAGACAGGATGACGTGTGCTACGTCAGACGTTGACGTCACGGCAAATAGCGTCTGCCTCGCTGCGAGCCCTATGCAGTGCGACACAGTAAACGCGGTCCCGTACACTTTTCCGGAATGCACAGACACGCTTCTTGTGTAGGGGGAAGCTCTAGGGAACGGAAGAGCTGCACCACGAACGTTTTGCGCAACGCGGCACGCCATCGCACTAACTTTTTTCCCGAGCTACGCAGCGGCTCCGACAAGTAGGTAGCTACTGGAATAGAAGGGGGAACCGATAGAGGTGCTCGAGGTACCCTCCGCCACACACCGCCAGGTGGCTTGCGGAGTATGGATGTGGATGTAGATGTAGACACACCGTAACAAGGCGCGACTGCGGTGCTGCACGAGAGCGCCGCACGCCCGCAACTTGTCGGAGACGCACTGCGTCGCGCATCACAGACTCGGTCGACGAGTTCTCCAACAGTTGCGCGTCCGACCGGTGTTGGTCGCAGTATCGTCTGGGACGTTCTGCGTGAGCAACCCTTACATCCGTACCACTTCCCAAGGGTACACGCTACGGGTCCAGTCGATTTTTCACGACGCGTTGCCTCACACACTAATACTGTGTAAGTTCACCATGGACTGCGTTCTGAATTCGCGTAATAGCCATGTCTGGCCAAACGAAAACACCTGTCCTACACATACTGATCGATTTCGGCACCGGTTTGGTATTTCCGTGTGAGCAGGTATCCGGGCAGTCGCGCGCCTCCTAACTGCCGCTGTGTCCTCCGTGTGGACCCGTTCTCGGAGGCTGTGCCAGCAGGTGTGGTTCCAGCGCGACGGCGGCCGCCCCACTCCTCTCGTGTCCTCACCTCAGTGGCCGAGGTGGTCCAACCGCGTGGCCGCCGCCATCGCCCGGTTTAACTTCGATCGACTACTTCTCGTGGGATGGTATGTAAAGACAATCTACGAGACTCCTTTCTACATCTACATCTACATGATTACTCTGCAATTCACATTTAAGTGCTTGGCAGAGGGTTCAACGAACCACAATCATACTATCTCTCTACCATTCCACTCCCGAACAGCGCGCGGGAAAAACGAACACCTAAACCTTTCTGTTCGAGCTCTGATTTCTCTTATTTTATTTTGATGATCATTCCTACCTATGTAGGTTGGGCTCAACAAAATATTTTCGCATTCGGAAGAGAAAGCTGTTGACTGACATTTCGTAAATAGATCTCGCCGCGACGAAAAACGTCTTTGCTTCAATGACTTCCATCCCAACTCACGTATCATACCTGCCACACACTCTCCCCTATTACGTGATAATACAAAACGAGCTGCCCTTTTTTGCACCCTTTCGATATCCTCCGGCAATGCCACCTGGTAAGGATCCCACACCGCGCAGCAATATTCTAAGAGAGGACGAACGAGTGTAGTGTAAGCCGTCTCTTTAGTGGACTTGTTGCATCTTCTAAGTGTCCTGCCAATGAAACGCAACCTTCGGCTCGTCTTCCCCACAATATTATCTATGTGGTCTTTCCAACTGAAGTTGTTCGTAAGTTTAACACCCAGGTACTTAGTTGAATTGACAGCCTCGAGAATTGTACTATTTATCGAGTAATCGAATTACAACGGATTTTTTTGGAACTCATGTAGATCACCTTACACTTTTCGTTATTTAACGTCAACTGCCACCTGCCACACCATACAGCAATCTTTTCCATACTCCTGGAAATTGAAATAAGAACACCGTAAATTCATTGTCCCAGGAAGGGGAAACTTTATTGACACATTCCTGGGGTCAGATACATCACATGATCACACTGACAGAACCACAGGCACATAGACACAGGCAACAGAGCATGCACAATGTCGGCACTAGTACAGTGTATACCCACCTTTCGCAGCAATGCAGGCTGCTATTCTCCCATGGAGACGATCGTAGAGATGCTGGATGTAGTCCTGTGGAACGGCTTGCCATGCCATTTCCACCTGGCGCCTCAGTTGGACCAGCGTTCGTGCTGGACGTGCAGACCGCGTGAGACGACGCTTCATCCAGTCCCAAACATGCTCAATGGGGGACAGATCCGGAGATCTTGCTGGCCAGAGTAGTTGACTTACACCTTCTAGAGCACGTTGGGTGGCACGGGATACATGCGGACGTGCATTGTCCTGTTGGAACAGCAAGTTCCCTTGCCGGTCTAGGAATGGTAGAACGATGGGTTCGATGACGGTTTGGATGTACCGTGCACTATTCAGTGTCCCCTCGACGATCACCAGTGGTGTACGGCCAGTGTAGGAGATCGCTCCCCACACCATGATGCCGGGTGTTGGCCCTGTGTGCATCGGTCGTATGCAGTCCTGATTGTGGCGCTCACCTGCACGGCGCCAAACACGCATACGACCATCATTGGCACCAAGGCAGAAGCGACTCTCATCGCTGAAGACGACACGTCTCCATTCGTCCCTCCATTCACGCCTGTCGCGACACCACTGGAGGCGGGCTGCACGATGTTGGGGCGTGAGCGGAAGACGGCCTAACGGTGTGCGGGACCGTAGCCCAGCTTCATGGAGACGGTTGCGAATGGTCCTCGCCGATACCCCAGGAGCAACAGTGTCCTTAATTTGCTGGGAAGTGGCGGTGCGGTCCCCTACGGCACTGCGTAGGATCCTACGGTCTTGGCGTGCATCCGTGCGTCGCTGCGGTCCGGTCCCAGGTCGACGGGCACGTGCACCTTCCGCCGACCACTGGCGACAACATCGATGTACTGTGGAGACCTCACGCCCCACGTGTTGAGCAATTCGGCGGTACGTCCACCCGGCCTCCTGCATGCCCACTATACGCCCTCGCTCAAAGTCCGTCAACTGCACATACGGTTCACGTCCACGCTGTTGCGGCATGCTACCAGTGTTAAAGACTGCGATGGAGCTCCGTATGCCACGGCAAACTGGCTGACACTGACGGCGGCGGTGCACAAATGCTGCGCAGCTAGCGCCATTCGACGGCCAACACCGCGGTTCCTGGTGTGTCCGCTGTGCCGTGCGTGTGATCATTGCTTGTACAGCCCTCTCGCAGTGTCCGGAGCAAGTATGGTGGGTCTGAAACACCGGTGTCAATGTGTTCTTTTTTCCATTTCCAGGAGTGTAAATGGCTTTGCAACTGATACTGGTCTTCGGATGACCTTACTAGACGGTAAATTACAGCATCATCTGCGAACAACCTAAGAGAACTGCTCAGATTGTCACCCAGGTCATTTATATAGGTCAGGTACAGCAGAGGTCCCAGGACGCTTCCCTGGGGAACACCTGATATCACTTCAGTTTTACTTGATGATTTGCCGTCTATTACTACGAACTGCGACGTTCCTGACAGGAAATCACGAATTCAGTCGCACAACTGAGACGATACCCCATAGGCCCACACTGCTGGCGCGAGCTGTAGCAGCTGCGCTGCAAACCGAGCAGACACCAGGTGTCTTGCAGAGTGTGTTCCAGAACACGCTTCGTAGGTACTGCGTAACGACGTTGGAGCCGTCAGTACCGTTCTGTACGTACAGTACGCTCGATCCTTTTTTGTTTCGGAATAATGTAAACACGTGAATACAAACAATTGTGCTTAAGTTATAAATGGATGTTTCCTTAAGTTTCCTTTCGAATTATTACCTAATAATTATACTGCGTCACACCTACGAGGAGAAGTCTACTGCTTAAACATCTGAACTCAAACCGTCGTAGAACGGAAACGGTACGTTTCTGGAGATGGGTTGCTTTTCAGAATATTGTGTACTCACTCCCCACCCTGCTAGACCTAGAAGTTCGTAACCGGAATCTACGAACATCCTGTAGAGTCAGTTGGCTATTTTCAAACATTTATCAGTAACCACCAGACACTGTCAGTTTTTTGAGACCAGCCTCAAATGTGTTTGCAGTAAATAAAATACGATTTCGAAGCCTATCCTAGCGGCGGTGCGGCGCAGACTGCCGGTCGGGACTGAGGCGCGAGTACTCCACTTGCACCGCCCTCTCTACGCTCCTCGCATTCCGTTCGTTCCGCCTACGGAGAAAAACAGAATACAGATGTAAAAATAGCATCGGTTGGTGTACCTCTATATTCGTGCAGTATACTTCCTTAATCTCCTTTATACTGAATGAGATTTTCACTCTGCAGCGGAGTGTGCGCTGATATGAAACTTCCTGGCAGATTAAAACTGTGTGCCGGACCGAGACTCGAACTCGGGACCTTTGCCTTTCGCGGGAAAGTGCTCTACCAACTGAGCTATCCAAGCACGACTCACGCCCTGTCCTCAAAGCTATACTTCTGCCAGTACCTCGTCTCCTACCTTCCAAACTTCACAGAAGCTGTCCTGCGAACCTTGCAGAACTAGCCCTCCTGAAATGGCAAAGGTCCCGAGTTCGAGTCTCGGTCCAGCACACAGTTTTAATCTGCCAGGAAGCTTCATATCAGCGCACACTCCGCTGCAGAGTCAAAATCTCATTCTGGAAACATCCCCCAGGTTGTGGCTAAGCCATGTCTCCGCAATATCCTTTCTTTCAGGAGTGCTAGTTCTGCAAGGTTCGCAGGAGAGCTTGTGTGAAGTTTGGAAGGTAGGAGACGAGATACTGGCAGAAGTAAAGCTGTGAGGGCGGGGCGTGAGTCGTGCTTGGGTAGCTCAGTTGGTAGAGCACTTGTCCAGGCGAAGGTCCCGAGTTCGAGTCTCGGTCCGGCACACAGTTTTAATCTGCCAGCAAGTTTCTCCTTTATACTTATTCCTCGCACTTAGGTGATTAACTTGGAGCGGGCCTCGGTTGTGCCCTCTCTACTAACAAATGCCTGACAGGCCGGACTCGTGCACATTCGGCCGAACAAGACGGCAAAATGCCGCTCTTTGGCAACCCTACCACTGAGCCACGTACGGCGCGTAGTCGAGGGTACCTCGTACCGGTACTAGTCGTCTCCTTCCCTTTCCTGCTTGCAAACAGAGCCGTGGAAAAACGACCGTCTGTAAGCCTCTGTACGAACCCGTGACAGGACCGCCTATAATACTGAGATCTTCCTGAAGTCGTTCCACCGCATTTACGAGGTAAGGATGGTACCTGTAGAACGGCTGAAGCTTATCTCGATAAACCTAGTAAAGAAGCCTAATGCCATTACAGTCAATACACAGCAGTCGGCTTAATGAAGCGTCAGAATCTGAAACCGCCCACGCCCGCCGGGATAGTGCGGAGACTGGGGCAACTACCGGCGAAGCACGGCCTGGCTTCGGGAGAGGTCTCTCAGCAGAGGACGCCTCGTCTCCACCAGCGAGAAGATACAACGGCAACCCACTTGGCAGTGTCGAACACCACATACTTACTGATCAGCAGCCGACACAAGTCTGTACTAAATGCAGACGACTCGTATGAATGTTCGAGACATCATAACTCTAAAAGGTGTCAGACAACGACGTATAAATTGTCACCGACGCTTCTGAACTGATATCGTGAAGCTGTTTTTCAAAAAAACACTGGATTACATGGAGACAGGAATCGAGATCAATGGTGCGTAGTTAAACACGAGCCACTGAGCAGATGCCTCACAGACCTCCTTCAGCTGCTGATGAACAGAATTAGCGTCTCGGGAAAAGATATTCGTCTTAAGGCGAAAAGTCAGTTTTTTCAGTCCCAGTTTCCTTCGATAACATATATTTTCCGAGAAGAATCTGCTTCGATCAAAGCACAGATTGTTCTTTTAACAGCTGCACAAGTTTCAGTGGGCTCTGTTTTTCCGGTAGTAAAGAGTTTGGCCGGCCGGAATGGCCGACCGATTCTAGGCGCTTCAGTCTGGAAGCGCGCGACCGTTACGGTCGGAGGTTCGAATCCTGCCTCGGGCATGGATGTGTGTGATGTTCTTGGGTTGGTTAGGTTTAAGTAGTTCTAAGTTCCAGAGGACTGATGACCACAGCAGTTAAGTCCCATAGTGCTCAGAGCCATTTGAACCAATTTTGAAAGAGTTTGAACTTCCAAAAAACAGAAATTATTTGCATTCGTACCATGGGACTAGATATGAGATTGATGAACTTGAATGGAAACGTACTCGAGGGTGTTAGAATCAGATATTAACTACATTGGGGCCGGCCGGAGTGGCCGAGCGGTTAAAGGCGCTACAGTCTGCAACCGCACGACCGCTACGGTCGCGGGTTCGAATCCTGCCTCGGGCATGGGTGTGTGTCATGTCCTTAGGTTAGTTAGGTTCAAGTAGTTCTAAGTTCTAGGGGACTTATGACCACAGCAGTTGAGTCCCATAGTGGTCAGAGCCATTTGAACCATTTGAACTACATTGGGTATTCACGATAAAGGTATATAATAGATAGAAACGGCGACATTACAGTAAGTCAGACAAGCCACATTCAGTCGTCTTTTTCAGTGAAACACTTTGCCGAGCTGTCACATGCTGTGTATTATTGGTGCTACTACACTGGGCGGAATCTCTGACATTTCAAACCGCACTGGTAAGCACGCCGAAGGCTTTTTTCGTATCGTGTATTGCTGCGCGCTAAAGATCCGGCGAGTACGTCACGTTGGCGTCGAACAGGTACTTAATTGTGTCGACGAAAGTCTTAAAAGTCGTGTCGTTTGTTGTTAACTTGCTCGATGCATCGCTTGACGCCGGTGTATCCTGCACAAGTCTCTGAATCTCTGCACAACTACTGCGGCATTCGTCCAGCTGAACAGCCAACCTCACACTGCACGGAGTGCTTTTTTTTTCCACTCTTCCCTCAATCAGTGAATTGCCAATTTCTCGATGCTTCGGAATGGGTCTTCCTAAACTGTCCGTTCTTTCGGCCAAATTGAGTCTCGACTTTCTTTTCTCCCAATTTCGATTCACTTTATGTAATATTCAGCACCGACGTGTAGCACCAGAGTTCAAATGTTCTATTCGCTCCATCTCAGTATGGTTGTGGTCCAGGTTTCACTGCCTTACAAGCCCGCAATCTGGACAAACAGCTTCAGAAACGGCTGGAAGTCACCAAAAGCAGGAAAGCACCGCGTTTTGGGTACACCCTTCGAAACGAGAAGTACAGTTTCGTGAACTCGTGACCAAAGGCCAGGCATAAAATCAACGTTGAGCTGGCGCGGGGAAAGTTTGACGGTGGCAGTGAATGGGAGGGGGCCTCAGGCGGACGTGTGCCACACTGTACATCTACATCTACATCTACATGTACATCCATACTCCGGAAGCCACCTAACGGTGTGTGGCGGAGGGTACCTTGAGTACCTCTATCGGTTCTCCCTTCTATTCCAGTCTCGTATTGTTCGTGGAAAGAAAGAGTGTCGTCATGCCTGTGTGTGGGCTCTAATCTCTCTGATTTTATCCTCACGGTCTCTTCGCGAGATATACGCAGGAGGGAGCAATATACTGTTTGACTCCTCGGTGAAGGTATGTTCTCCAAACTTCAACAAAAGCCCGTACCGAGCTACTGAGCGTCTCTCCTGGAGGGTCTTCCACTGGCGTGTATCTGTCATCTCCGTAACGCTTTCGCGATTACTAAATGATCCTGTAACGAAGCGCGCTGGTCTCCGTTGGATCTTCTCTATCTCTTCTATCGACCCTATCTGGTACGGATCCCATGCTGGTGAGCAATACTCAAGCAGTGGGCGAACAAGTGTACTGTAACCTACTTCCTTTGTTTTCGGATTGCATTTCCTTAGGATTCTTCCAATGAAACTGAATGTGGCATCTGCTTTACCGACGATCAACTTTATATGATCATTCCATTTTAAATCACTCCTAATGGTTACTCCGAGCTAATTTATGGAATTAACTGCTTCCAGTTGCTGACCTGCTGTATTGTAGCTAAATGATAAGGGATCTTTCTATGTATTCCCAGCACATTACACTTGTCTACATTGTAATTCCATTCCCATTCCCTGCACCATGTGTCAATTCGCTGCAGATCCTCTTGCATTTCGGTACAATTTTCCATTGTTACAACCTCTCGATATAGTACAGCAAATAGCCTCAGTGAATATCCGATGTTATCCAGAACGTCATTTATATATATTGTGAATAGCAACGGTCCTACGACACTCCCCTGCGGCACACCTGAAATCACTCTTACTTCGGAAGACTTCTCTCCATTGAGAATGACATGCTGCGTTCTGTTATCTAGGAACTCTTCAATCCAATCACACAATTGGTCTGATAGTCCATATGCTCTTACTTTGTTCATTAAACGACTGTGGGGAACTGTATTGAACGCCTTGCGGAAGTCAAGAAACACGGCATCCACCTGGGGACCCGTGTCTATGGCCCTGTGAGTCTCGTGGACGAATAGCGCGAGCTGGGTTTCACACGACCGTGTTTTTCGAAACCCATGCCGATTCCTACAGAGTAGATTTCTAGTCTCCAGAAATGTCATTATACTCGAACATAATACGTGTTCCAAAATTCTACAACTGATCGACGTCAGAGATATAGGTCTATAGTTCTGCACATCTGTTCGACGACCCTTCTGGAAAACGGGGACGATCTGTGCCCTTTTTCCAATCCTTTGGAACGCTACGCTCTTCTAGAGACCTACGGTACACCGCTGCAAGGGGGAGGGGGGGGCAAGTTCCTCCGGGTACTCTGTGTAAAATCGAACTGGTATGCCACCAGGTCCAGCGGCCTTTCCTCAGTGTAAGGCAGGCGGCTCAATCAGGCGGCAGGTGCGGCGCCAGCTGTCGCTTGTTTGCGCAGCTCGTGCGCGCAGGGCTGCCGCAGTGACGCACGAGCACCAGCTGCCGGCGGCCAGCAGCGCTGGTCCGTCTCACCGCGGCAACGCTATACAAAACAGGCCGACACCTGAAGTTCAAGTAGGCACGTCGGGACAGACTGCGGCGTGCCGCGTCACTTCCCACACGTTGCCACATCCTCTGCTGCTCCTCATCTGCCGCCATCTTTATATGTGCCTATCTCTGCCGCCACAGTGTGTACTCTAGACAGTACACGCTAAGGTGACTAAAATGGTGCGGCAGAGGTAGGCACGTACAGGGTTATTACAAATAATTGAAGCGATTTCGCATCTCTACAATAACTTTATTATTTGAGATATTTTCACAGTGCTTTGCACACACATACAAAAACTCAAAAAGTTTTTTTAGGCATTCTCAAATGTTCGATTTGTGCCCCTTTAGTGATTCGGCATACATCAAGCCGATAATCAAGTTCCTCCCACACTCGGCGCAGCATGTCCCCATCAATGAGTTCGAAAGCATCGTTGATGCGAGCTCGCAGTCCTGGCACGTTTCTTGGTAGAGGAGGTTTAAACACTGAATCTTTCACATAACCCCGCAGAAAGAAATCGCATGGGGTTAAGTCGGGAAAGCGCGGAGGCCATGACATGAATTGCTGATCATTATCTCCACCACGACCGATCCATCGGTTTTCCAATCTCCTGTTTAAGAAATGCCGAACATCATGATGGAAGTGCGGTGGAGCACCATCCTGTTGAAAGATGAAGTCGGCGCTGTCGGTCTCCAGTTGTGGCATGAGCCAATTTTCCCCGGCGTGCGCGTGAAACATGCCCGCACGCGTTCAACCGTTTCTTCGCTCAGTGCAGGCCGACCCGTTGATTTCCCCTTACAGAGGCATCCAGAAGCTTTAAACTGCGCATACCAATTGCCGAATGGAGTTAGCAGTTGGTGGATCTTTGTTGAACTTCGTCCTGAAGTGTCGTTGCACTGTTATGACTCACTGATGTGAGTGCATTTCAAGCACGACATACGCTTTCTCGGCTCCTGTCGCCATTTTGTCTCACTGCGCGCTCGAGCGCTCTGGCGGCAGAAACGTGAAGTGCGGCTTCAGCCGAACAAAACTTTATGAGTTTTTCTACGTATCTGTAGTGTGTCGTGACCTTATGTCAATGAATGGAGCTACAGTGAATTTATGAAATCGCTTCAATCTTTTGTAATAGCCCTGTATGAAGATGCCGGCAGAGTGGCGTGCACGAGGCACAAGTGGGGAGTGCACTGGCGGAGCTCTCATTTCTACTCAGGTGGTTCACGTGAGAAGGCGTCCGACGCAATTATGGCCGCACGACGAGAATTAACCAACTTTCAACGCGGTACGGTAGTTCGAGCTAGATGCGTGGGACATTCCATTTCGGAAATCGTTTCGGCAATTCAATACTCTGATGTCCGCACTGTGTCGAAGATACCACATTTCAGGCGTTACCTCTGTCACGGACAAGCCGGCGGCCGACGGCCTTCACTTAACGACCGAGAGCGGCGGCGTTTGCGTACAGTTGTCAGTGCTAACAGACAAGCAACACCGCGCCAAGTAACCGCAAAAATCAATGCGGGGCGTACGACGACCGCATCCGACAGGACAGTGAGGCGAAATTTGGCGTCAGTGGACTGTGCCAGCACGGCGTCGCCTGCGGCGCCTCTCCTACCGTGGCCTGGCCTGGTCGGACGAGTCTGCTTCTGGCGGTACCAGCTGACGGTGGGACTCGACTGTGGCGCTGACCGCACGAAGCCGTGGTCCCGAGGTCTCGGCAAGGCACTCTGCATGCTGCCCGTGGCTCCATAATGGCGTGAGCTGACTGCTCGTGGAATGGACCGGCGATCATTGACCGGAAATGTTATGTTCGCATAGTCGGACATCATTCGCAAGTTGCCGGCCGCGGTGGCCGTGCGGTTCTAGGCGCTTCAGTCCTGAACCGTGGGACTGCTACCGTCGCAGGTTCGAATCCTGCCTGGGGCATGGATGTGTGTGATGTCCTTAGCTTAGTTAGGTTTAAGTGGTTCTAAGTTCTAGGGGACTGATGACCTAAGGTGTTGAGTCCCATAGTGCTCAGAGCCATTTGAGCCATTTGAACCATTCGCATGCTCCCAAACAAAGATGTTCATCTTCCCAAAGAACGATGGAATTTTTATCACGCCTGGAAAGCAAATATTGCGCGTAGCACGAGCCATATTTTCAGATGCGTGCCGATTTCCATACACGAGTTTATCTTGTTCCACGTAGTTCATATTGAGTAAGCGACATCTATTTTTTTGTGCTCCAAACTGATGTTCGTCGTACAGGATAACAGTTTCACAAGACATTTCTATTTTCAGCGGTACGCAGCTTTCCCTGCACTCGACGGATCTGCGTAAAATGACGGTTTAGACCAGTGGATGTCCAACGTTTTTCCTGAAGACCCAACACGTATTGACGGGCGGCACCTAGCACTACATATCTACACACTTCATTATTACTTCGTAACCTACGTAAGTTAGCGTGTTGTGAACTCCCAAGAGGCTCCATAGCTGTAGTAAGTTTCCCGCCGGCCCCCGACTGCTGACCGTCAGAATTCGGTAAGTCAGCTGCTCTCTGTGTCAGACTGCTACCGCCCTCAGCGACACCAAACTCCCGCGCCCCACTCGCCTGACACAGTCTTGCTGTGTTGCCTGTGTGAACGAATGGTTAACTGACTAGAAGCTGCAGCTGCACTCACTCTCCTGCCCGCGACTGCAGACTTCCTCGGCCAAGTCTACTCGAGTCATCGGCCGAGCGGCGTCGTCGCCTTGCCGCGCAACGTCTCAGTGGCTTGCACATCCGTCATCTTTAGGCGTAGTGCCGGGATGACGCTGACGCTCCCCAGCTTTCCTTCCTCGGCACGTTTGGAAGTATTGTAAGTAGGCTGCTTAGGTTTTTATGTCGGTAACGCCATGTAGCGCTCTGTATGGAAATCACTGACTGTGCTCTGTGCAGTCTGTGGCTGGTTTGCATTGTTGCAATTTGCTATTGTAGTGTTGGGCAGTTGGCTGTTAACAGCGCGTAGCGTTGCGCAGTTCGAGGTGAGCCTCCAGCAGTGGTGGATGTGGGGAAGCGAGATGGCGGATTTTTGAGAGCGGACGATCTGGACGTGTGTCCATCAGAAAGAGTAAATTTGTAATATTCGATATCATGAACTAATATATATATATATATTATGACTTTTGAACACTATTAAGGTAAATACATTGTTTGTTCTCTATCAAAATCTTTCATTTGCTAACTATGCCTATCAGTAGTTAGTGCCTTCGTTAGTTGAATCTTTTATTTAGCTGGCACTATTGCCGCTCGCTGTATTGCAGTAGTTTGAGTAACGAAGATTTTTGTGAGGTAAGTGATTCGTGAAAGGTATAGGTTATTGTTAGTCAGGGCCATTCTTTTGTAGGGATTTTCGAAAGTCAGATTGCGTTGCGCTAAAAATATTGTGTGTCAGTTTAGTGTTGATCTGAATAGGTAAAGAGCGAAATGTCTGAGTACGTTCAGTTCTGCTCAGCTATTGCAAAAATCAAATAACGTAAGGGGTTTATCAGCACAGTCATTCATAAATTTTTCTAAGGGGACGTTTCAGTATAAGCATAAAAACGCTGTTCCAGTGGAGAAGAGAAGATAAACCTTAGGTATACGAATTGTCGTTGGGTGATGCGACGCTGATACCCTGTGTCTTCTCCGAGAAAATTACTTTCGCAGCAGCTCACACTAAAGTGTGAGTAGCGAGCGGGTTGGCTGGCGATAATCCTTGCTGTTGACTGACATGTCCTTAACCTATTGTTCCTCCACTCCTGCCCCTCCACCTCCTCCTCCTAAAGTCTATTCACCGAGAGCTGGGACGAAACATAAACAGTGTCACGTGAGCGACTACGCTCGTTTCCAGAGAAAGCATTCGGTGTTCACGTGATACGTAGGGGTGTGGAAAATCCTTGGCGCACGCTTTGCAGCTGGCGGCGTTCGGCTGGCTGCCGAGCTGTCACAGCGGACTGTGAGAAACCTGGGCAACAATGTACGAAATAAATTTAACAATAATGTTAAAATAATGTTAAACTGAGTTCATTCTGTCGAAGCAGCTTTCTTTCATTCAGGTTGCTAACAAAACGCTCCATTCAAACATAATTAATTGTTAATTTTAACAATAATACCAGTAATAATAATAATGATAAAGGACGAAACAAGGTTCACTCTGTCGAACTTGAACTGTTTTCATTGAGGTTTATAACAAACCGCTCCTCTCTCTCCTCTGTAATGCAGTCTAATTTCCACATTTGAGTTTCCACTTTTTCTACGCCGTGGAGGATGCACTTGTTCCAATCCTCTGCTTCTTCTAGCAGTACTTCCGGCATTTTGTATGTTTTGTTTTTCGCTGCAACATAGCCTTTGATTCTGGCCCACACTAACTCGATGGCGTTTAATTTACAGTGGTACAGAGGAATTCTGAGAACAGTTTTCCCTGCATTCTTCGCCATTACATCTATTGCGTATTCGTTGTGCGCTGTTCTGTGATTTTTAACTATATCTTAAAGTTCTTTCTTCGACATACCGTCTTCGAAATCAATGTTTTTAAATTTTAGCCACTCTGATATTTCGTGCTTATTGGAATTCGCATTGGGAACTTTTTCTTTTCTCGAGAATGGTACGGCGCGTTATCAAGAACAATAACTGCATTTTCCTGAAGCCGAGGAAGAACATCTTGAAACCACTTCTCGAAGGTTTCGGCGCCCATCTCCTCATGATAATCTCCACTTTTCTTGGATTCGAAAGTCCACAAACATCCTTCAACGAACCCTGCTTTGCTGCCAATGTGTGCGATAATCAGACGTTTCCCTTTACGTGATGGGCCCTTGCTTCCGGTGGATAATCCGTACAGAAACGCTTGTTTTGAGGAATTTATAGTCATTTACCCAGACGTAACTTCGGGTATGTCCTGCGTTCACCCACGTCTCGTCCAGATAGTAAATGGGTCTGCCTTTATCTCTCAACCGTTTAATGGTTCGAAGATAACGCCACCTTCATAAAATGATGTCATCCCTGTCTATTAGCATGCTATCGCGCCCACGCCGGACATATTTGAAATTCATTTCTCTCAATAACTTATAAAATGTAGTTCTCCGAAAATTGCCCAGATCTGCATCTACGTTCACGACTGTAAGCACTTTGTCAATTGTTGGCAATTCCTTACGAAAAAAAAAATCGTGTACTTTCCTTCGTATCGCATTTCTATCGAAGTCATCAACACTTTCAGAAAGTTTCTGTCGTAATATTCCTTTCTTGGGAGACTTCAAAGAGTGTGTGGCCTTGTACTCACTTATCACACGATACAATGAAGAGCGTCCAACACCTGTAGCTGCAGCTGTTTTCGAAAGAATGTCACTCATTGACTGCTCTGGATGTAACAGTTCCGTTTTATACACATCAAGCACCATGTGCTTCTCAGAAGAACTTAATGATTTCTTCTTTGCTCGCTTCTTTGGTTGAATCAGAACTGACACGTGGACCTCGCTCGCTGCATCCGTGGCTGACATAATGAGGACAGCCGTATGTGATGCTAATGAAGTAAGTGAATATATAAAATAAGAAACCATGCGATGCTATTGGATACGCACATAAACAGTGAATGCTCAGCGTGACTACAAACACATATACTTACTCTAATAATCAACAACTAGTCTTTCAAGCGTCTTTACAGATGAACTTAAGATATCCTGAAATCGCCGCTGAACAACACCCACTGACGAGCTCGCACCTGCAACTGAGGCGGCCACATTGACTGAGCGCCGCGCCTGCGAACCGCACAATGCATCGCTCATAAAGGACAAACGGTTGCACCCATCGCATTCGAACAAACTACAAAATTAAATTCAAACCTTTCTGAAACTTTTCTCGCGTGCACCCCCACAAAAAAATTTAAAGGGGAAAAGTTTGTCGCTTACTATATTTCGGATGATGATTTGGTAAAAATTCTGCATCAGACGTGAATTTTAGTTTATTACTTCACTATTACTGACTCTATTGGGCAGAAAATTTGCAGACGTCATCAACATATAGTACTGAAGGCAATTATAAGATCATTTTGCTGTGCGACACACAGTTTAGGAGTTATGGCGTGATAAATATAGAGTAACGCGAAAAACAACTTTTCCTGAAAGCTTAAATATTTCTCTTTTTAAGTGACAATAAATTTTAATGTAATGAAAAAAAGGTGTCGGAAGATAGTTCTCGGATCACTTGTTCATGTTCAGGTGCCAAATTATCAAAAACACGACTTTCATTTTTTATTTTGTGACGCCCCTGCCTTGTACACCCCTCGACGGCAGCGCTGTGGTCACGCGCTTTGCTGTGTTTACAGTACGTCTCTTGTTTCGGTGAATGGAGTATAGTTCGAATGACCGATTAATGAAATCCGTCCTCTGCGAAACCCCAGCTCTCTCCCTCCCGGAAACTGGCGTGAAGAAGACTCAGTTGATTGGTCATTTGGAGGGAAATCACTTACAGTGTATGGAATATTGTTTAAACAATTTAAACAGTGCGTAGAATATTCTTTATTTAAACAATTTATGTAATTCAAGGTGGTATTTGGAATATAGCTCATTTATTAAGTTACAGAATTTGTCGGAAAAATTGACTGTAGTCTATTGAACACCGTTCATTGAAACAATTTACAGGATACAAGATCGTTTGCGGAATATAGTTTAAAAAAAGAGTTTGTCAGGAAATCTATCGCAGTATGGAATATTTAAATATTTGCGGCGCTTTTTTTTTATTCTGATCGCGCTTGGAAATCCTCAGGAGGCTTAGTTTATATTTCCTGCCAGAGTCAGGGATGTTAATGCTCTTATTATTTATGTTCCTCCCTTTCCAAAGCACACTTGCGTCTAACCGCGGGAAAAATCAGAACAATTACATATCTAAAAGTTCATAATATACCTCAAAACCCACCGTCACTTTCTGCAGATGGACAAATTACTGCAATCTCAGCGGGAAACTAATTTGTACAGATCGAGAAACATACAGCAGTCATATTCCCCTGACAGTTAAATCCTACAAAAGTGGTCCACAGATCGTAAATGGAATGAAGTGCAGCACAGTAGCCGCCATTTGGGGTCTCCCGTGCACGTCTCTATCGTCAGGGCACCGCAACGAACGTAAAACTGCCCACTGTCCTAAGTGGAGATCACGTTGCTGAATACCACCGACCACATGTCGGCCTCCTTTGATCTCGCGGCCCCCTAACAAGGTACCAAGTGGCGGCATTCTGTTGGTCGGGAAATTCCGGACTTGCTTCCCCTCTGTCTCTCTCAATTTCGATATTAAAAACCTTTCAAATTAAGTGTTTAACCATTTACAGCAGCCAAATAATATTGCGTATCAGGAAAAAACTACTAGGCCAAGTCAAGTAATTAAATTTCCACCACAAATGGATCGCATCGCTAAATACATCCGAGGTCTTGTAGGCACGAACGTTTGAGAGCACAAACACCGACCTCCACCACAACGTTCCACTAAACATATCTGATTAAAAAGAAAAGCCTAGCGACCACCACGCAAACAAACGAGCGGGCACGAGGCGCGCGCCGTTCGCCGTGTACAGGGCAGCCCGTGTGCGCACCTCCCGGGAGGGAGGGAGGGAGAGAGAGAGAGAGAGAGAGAGAGGGAGGGAGAGACCCACACCCGAACGCACGGGCGGGCGCAGTACAACTGTCGGAAACAGTGAACTCATCAATCGGCGATTTCACATCGGGATTGGGTTTTTCAAAATAAAATAAATTCCTAAATTGGTTCTGTCCGCTGCATTCGGAACGAGGGAGGAAGTTCCGTGATAGAACAGAAACATCAAATACCACTGCAATATAGAGTCCACTGCGATGTATTGAGAAGCACTAAACGCGACTCAGTTAAACCAGAATCCTGTCTGTAGTAGTATTAGTCGTCGTGGCTAGATGTTAGAGATCGTTATTAATCGTAAAAATCTGAGGTCGCGACTGATTATTTTCAAGCACTGTAGAATTCCTAAATTGGTTCTCTTCGCCTCATTCAGAAGGAGGAAGGACTACTGCTCGATAGAACAGAGACAACTGAGAAGCACTAAACACGACACGCTTAAACCGCGACCCAGTGCGTTGCAATAAGCTCTCGTGGCCAGATGTCGGAGACAGCTGTAAACAGTCGCATGCCCACACGGAGCGCACCGTCGCGTCGGCGTCGGCGACCGCGGGCCGGCGACGACTGCAACCGTGGAAGCGGCCGCGGCCGGCTGCCACAGCGCACCGCCGCGCCGCCAGCCGTGGAGTGGTAGGAGCACGGCCGGCACAAACAAACACCTCACACTTTAAGCCTTCTCTCACGCCACGCACACAGCACACTGGTCACTCCGCTGCCGTGGCACAGATCACACAGACAGGTGCGCTCCTCGAACAAGTCAAAGGCTGAGCTGATCTGCTACTTCGGGTGACCGCCCTTGCAGGCAGCCGCGTTGCACTGCGAGACAAGCAGCTGCAGCTCGGACGTACACAGTAGTTCTCACCAGTGCCACACCGATATAGACCCACCAGTTTAAAAAAATATACTTTACCCAATCCGAGGCAATGATGTCAGTTGACCATACACCTCGAATTTCTCACACGAAATGTAGCTTACTGCAGTTCATACGAGTTATTTTCGAAGGTAGAAGCAACCGGACAATACACACGTTTTCACGTCGGTACTGTATCGTTACTTCTTGTGTAAATCCTGCACAGGACTATGGCGTAGGCTACATTCCCTCTAAGCATTCTTTCATCACGTAGGAAAATATATTTTCTTATCTGTCACCTCATGCATCACAGGACTAGAATATTAAACTCATTTTTGGTTCGTGACGGACGCTTCCTGACTTTCTAACTCTCTCTTAACGTGTCCAAATGTCTCGGCACGTACGCACTCTCATAAGCTAACAGCACTGAGAAAGTTTTGTGCGACATATCACTTAATAACTTCAGTGGCACATCTGATTTCATCACGATGGTTGTCTCTGCCTGTATAGGTTGACGGTTGAAGTATAGTTGAAAGATATCGCCGCAACGAAAAAAACACCAAGCGTGGAATCGTGTCCGCGGTGCCCTGGCCGCCGCCTGCACCCGCCACGCGGCAACGCAGATTCATCACGAGACTCACTTTGCACGACGAGTAATTTTTCTTTTCAGTAGTCGGATTACACTCACCCGGTACTTCAAAGGGGAATCCCTGCAGGGGAGACGATGTTCTTTTCGAGGAACACGACTGAGAACCGACATTTGAAGCTGATCACAGAAGGTTTCTACCGCCAGCAACATACATTACGCGTAAGGACCGCGCTATTAAAAACACGTCCACAACAACTATTTTACCGTCACCCAGCATAAAAAAACGGTCTCGGCTCTACAGGTACACGCTGACATTGTTACGGTTCGTGGCAAAAATGCTCTATGTGATTTGGAATCAAATCTTTCCATTCAGCCACATACCTGCATTGCGTCTTATGGATATATCTTTCAATCATAACAGCCACTAGTGAATCATATTCGTTGCACTCTGATATCTCGAAACGAGTCACCTTTTCCGAACCTATCATATGTCGAAACGACTCATTTTTTTCGACCCTATCTTCTACGCAGAGTTAATGTGAGAGGCCAGTGTTTTCACTACTCGGTGGAAATAAGGACA
The DNA here is from genome assembly GCF_023864275.1 of Schistocerca cancellata. Lineage (NCBI taxonomy): Eukaryota > Metazoa > Arthropoda > Insecta > Orthoptera > Acrididae > Schistocerca > Schistocerca cancellata. Next base: position 12,440,950 of record NC_064626.1, read on the forward strand.
TGTTGTCGTAGTTCCGCCAACGTAGTTCAGCACCAAAACGAAGCTTTCCCCTTCAACAAAGGTAGTATAATCGACACTACGAACTGTTACGGTGGTGTTTCTTATCGGGAAAATTAGGAAGCCTCCACATCATACGGAAACTGGAAGAAGGACTTTCGAGGTTCAGTTTTATTGACGTTCTAATATGTATACCACAAAGGTCTGTGCCCAGCTTCTCTAATATCATAACAACTAATACCACATGTTATATTATTAGGCATAAACACGAATTCTCTGTACACTTCACTAAATTGTCCAATCAACTCTTACATGTTAGGTTTATAGTACCACAATTCTTCCACGACAATAACAGCTGCTGACGCATTAATTTTGTTTCCATAAAATTTCCTTGCAAGAATATCAATTCGTGCATCCGTATCAGGCGATGCATTCACAAACTACATACAGGTAGAAGAATCCGAAGCAGATCTGTGTCCCTCAGAACGCATTCAGTCTGTCACTCAAACATTCTTTCATCGTTATTTTGTACCATCCCGACAGAGAAAAACTACGAATTATAAGAGCTACGCTAACGTCAACCGACAGAGAACTCGAGAAGATTTTCACCACATCTCTCTCTCCAGATACATCGAAAACAAATACCGTCTGCGTTCCAGCATCGAGCACCCGTGGTGATCCTATTAAATATAGAGGTATTAATCCACTGAAGCAAGTGGCCAGTGATGAATGCCGCTTGCACGGACCAGTGTGAAGATTCATCCCCTGCACCGCAGGAGGGCTCTATCCCACAGACTGTGTGTCGCAACAGAGGGTCTCTGTTTTGCTGTCTGATACAATGACTTTTCCTGCTGTAACACGTTTTGTACATTGCCATGCATTTTGATTTTTCCGCCACAACTTCCAAGTCTGTGTCAGGTTCTAAGCTGACATTAACACGTTCCGATCCATTTGCAATCACAAACAGCTGGACATCGCATCTCACAGACAAAATCGTGTTGCTGCTGCTCCAAATCACACACACTGGACCACTGAAATAAAAGACAGTCACAACGTAAGGAAACTGGAAAACTTTTGCGCCATTGTGGAGCGTTTACAAACTGCTGTCCGAAGGTGACTGACGACCTCTACATGTTAACTCATCTTTCACGCTGACGGGATAGCTGATGGTTCAGTGTTCTGTTTCGATTGATTCTTCATATGGCAGTTTTCACTGAATGCGATCCGTACGGCGCTTAAGACTGTAAGTACGTTCACAATGCTACGGCTCAACTCCGCTATCATTCCATCGTGTGAGATTTGGAAAATGTCAGCAAAATCAGAACAAGAGCTCGATGCTTTCTTGAATGTTTAACATCCGTTATCCCGACCACGTTTCAAATGCCGAATTGCTGAGAAGATGTGGTCTACGCAACCTGCAGAAAGTCATTGCTGATAGAAGACTCCAAATTCCGGGGCATGCTCTCGACACGGAAGATGAAAGAATCCACAAGTCAGCACTGTCGTGTACGAACAGTAGTTGGATACACAAGTTGAAATCTACCCGCAAATAATCTTTTGCAAAGGATCTTCAGTGCTTGGACACGAACACGAAGTGAATTCTCGAACACATTCTCATTTCGCATACAATAAAATCCTTCAGAGTCAGCGCGGATTTAGAAAGCACCGGTCGTGGCAGACCCAGCTTGCCCTCTTCTCGCACGATATCCTGGAAACCACGGAAGAAGGACAAGAGGCAGATTCCATATTTCTAGGGTGCCGAAGAGCGTGTGACACGGCGTCCCACTGCAGACTCATAATGAAGATATGAGCACACGAAACAGGTTGTCAGACCTGGAAGATTTCTAATAGAAACCGGTGCGGCATGTTCGACGGCGACGGTAACGTCAGGAATGCCGTGGGGAGTGTGATGTACGACCGCTGTTGTTTGTCTGCGTGAATGACGTGACTGAGCGACCTGCGGCTGTTTGCTGACGACGACGCTGTGGTGTACGTGAAGGAGGACACAGTACAACTTGAACAAAATGTCGCTAGTTGGTGTGGAGAATGGCACCTCGCTGCAAATATAGAAAAATTTAGGTTAATGCAGATGAGTTGGAAAAACAATGGTATAATGTTCAAATAAAGCAACCGTATTGTGCTGCTTGACACAGTTACGTCGATTAGATATTTATGCAAAACACTGCAAAGTCATACGAAATGGAATGAGTATGTAAGGACTGTAGCAGGGAACGTGGATGGTCGACTCGGGTTTACTGGGAGAGTTTTTGGAAAGTGCGGTTCATCTGTAAAGGAGACCGCTTACAGGGCACGACTGAAACCCATTTTTGAGCACTGCTCGAGTGTTTGCGACCCGTAACAGATCTTTCAGAAGGAAGACATAGGAGCAATTTGTTGCCGGCAGCTTCGAACATAATGCGTTACGGAGGTGCTTCGGAATCCCTGGAGGGAGTGTGACGTTTCGAGGTAGACTATTGAGCAAATTTAGAGAACCGGGATTCGAAGCCGACCGCACGTCAGTATTACTGCCGTGAATGCACAGTTCAGATAAGGAACAGCATATATAGACACTCGTTTTTCCCCCGCTCTGTTTGCGAGACGGCTACTGGGCTGCAGCCAGTGTGGCGTGGCGCGAGACACGACCCGGGCAGCGCAGGGTCGCTGCACAGATGTCGACAGCGATTGTTTTCACTTGGCACCGTTTGTTTTTCTTCAGCATCCTGTACGGAAGCGTCGAAACCAGTACCGTCACAACTCATTCATTTTGCACAAGGTATCTGATGAGATGGCGGCAGTATGATAAACTACAAGTACAGAATACATTTCCTTAATCTCTAATTTCGTTCGTTGTCATGAAACGGTAGGCGATATTAAGGCTGAAATAGCATAGCTGACGAACACATAACAATCGTGTTCTATTTTGTGAAAGACTGTTTTCAAAACGGTCTCATTTGGACAGCATTATTTGAAGCTCTGTTAAAGTCTCGTCCCGTCTGCCTCCTATACAACGCTCCATTTCTGCTGTACGTTGCTCGTCGACACTCGGGGTGCCCTCTAGGCTAGCGACAGTATTGTGCAGAACGGACATTTCATAATATTGCCAGCAGATTCTGGTCAAGTGTGTATTGGCTTCCAAAATATGCTCCACTTAGCGCTCATTATTCCCAAATCACATTCAATTAATCGTCATAGTCTGGAAAAGAGTTCGTAAAAATATTCTTACCCCCGATCTAAAGCCTATTTACTGTAATAGTTGATAAAATGGATATGCCTCATCTCCAATTAACACAGAAGGCAACACACCGCATGTTTTTGGTAGTGGAGAGGCTGGCGGTATAGTAAGATCCCCTTCTTACGTCGGGCGAGATTTACTAGATTCTAATTACTAGAAGAACTAAATGTATGACCTCTTTCCTTCCCATATCACCCAACATCGATTGTAATGAATTTCCTATAAGGATCAGCATCTGCTTGTGGGATGATTGACGAAAATGTGTCATAATATTAAACACTGTACGAGAATTTTCTGCGAGTTTTAGATGAATGTGTTTTCTGTCAATATCACTCACTGCGTGTGAAAAGTTCCGTAGTTGTATAAATCATTAACAGTATTTACAAAGTCATCTTCACAACGCACTCGTGAATTGCGGCTGGAGGCAATCCCACAATACTCTGGTAGTTGACCGCCCAATTCTCACAACGGCCACGAATCACTTTGTGAATGTCGGGGCCATGTCTTCTGGGTTCTAACAACCCGTGACAATTCTTCTTTCACTACCTGCCGACGGCCCTTAAAAAATTACATTATTCCACTGAAAAAAATCTGTACTTACTTCAATATGCCACTAGATAAGGAAGTTACTCACAGTAACCTACTCCCCTCTTTGTGTGCCACGATTTGCCAAAGTCTTGTTTCCATATCTCAAACTGTTTTAGAGATACGCGGTTCTTACGAGTATTTCATTCTCGCTTTATCATCTGGGAGTGCTAGCGGAACAGGGCGCACTACATACGGTCCATTTTCTCGAGAATGCAGTATGCTACATATCCCATCCAAGGTGTAAAGAACATTTCAAGATATTTCCTACATTTCGTACGTACCAAATTTGACCTAACCGTGCATCAAACCCAGGATCATGATGGCCTTTACTTTTCGTTTCAATCTATTCGCTTTGCAGTATCTCGTTTAATTTTGAAATATCACATAACTACGACGCTTAACGGAATGATAAGCAGTTGATGACAGAGGTGCCGAGGTACATGGGGCGTCTTGCGCGCACCTCCGGCCTGCTCCACTACAGTCCGGGACCACACCCCTGTCACGCAGGCCTCTGCCAGCAACTGTCGACAGTGCACCAGCTCTTCCGCACAACCTGACTACAATCTACTCATTTAAAGTGCACTTGCATCGGCTGAACTTTGGCTTGCCTCTCCAGATTCCTACAGCAACAGATTCCTTTGACCACTCTCCTCGCACTTATCATTAGCAGCGAGGAAGTAACAGCAGTTACCGACTCGCAACACAACACTGCGTATGTACATGTAGATGCAGAAGCAGAAAACATGGCGATTAATCGAGTTCTCTGTAGGAAACTTGTTGTCCGACGTGCTATCCAGCACTGCAGGAACAATGTCACATTTATTATTTCTTTACTCCTGACTCTATTCGCAATACATTTTGCACACAGTATCTACAATGAAGAGCCAAAGAAACTGGTGCACCTGCCTGATATCGTGCAGGGCCCCCGCGAGCAGCCAGCAGCGCCGCAACACGACGTGGCACGGACTCGACTGATGTCTCAAGTAGTGCTGGAGGGAACTGACGTCGTGAATTCTGCAGCGCTGTCCATAAATCCGTAAGAGTACGAGGGGGCGGAGATCTCTTCTGAACAGCACGTTGAGAGGCATCCCAGATACGCTCAGTAATGTTCGTGTCTGGGGAGTTTGGTGGCCAGCGGAAGTGTGTTCCTGGAGCCACTCTGTAGCGATTCTGTACGTGTGGGGTGTCGCATTGTCCTGCTGGAACTGCCCAAGACCGTCGGAATGGACAATGGACATAAATGGGTGCAGGTGATCAGACAGAATGCCACCTGTCAGTCATATCTAGACGTATCAGGGGTCCCGTATCACTCCAACTGCACACGCCACTCACCATTACAGAGCCTCCACCAGCTCCAACAGTTGCCTACTGACATGCAGGGTCCATGGCTTCATGAGGTTGTCTCCATACCCGTACACATCCATCCGCTCGAAACAATTTGAAACGAGACTCGTCCAACGAGGCAACATGTTTCCAGTCCAATGTCGGTGTTGACAGACGCAGACGAGACGTAAAGCTTTGTGTCGTGCAGTCATCAAGGGTACACGAGTGGGTCTTCGGCTCTGAAAGCCCATATCGATGACGTTTCGTTCAATGGTTCGAATGCTGGCACTTACCGATGGTCGAGCATTGAAATCTGTAGCATTTTGCGGAAGGGTTGCACTTCTGTCAGTCTTCGTTGGTCCCGTTCTTGCAGGGTCTTTTTCCAGCCGCAGTAATGTCGGAGATTCGATTTATTGCCGAATTCCTGATATTCACGGTATACTCGAGAAATGATCGTGCTGGAAAATCCCCACTTCGTGGAAGATGCTGTGACCCATCGCTCGTCCAACGACTATAACAGCACGTTCAAACTCATTTATATCTTGTAACCTGCCATTGTGACAGAAGTAACCGATCCAGCAACTGCGTCAGACACTTGTTGTCTTATACAGGCGTTCCCCATCGCAGTGCCGTATTCTGCCTGTTTACATATCTTTGTATTTGAATACGCATGCCTACACCAGTCTCTTTGGCGGTTCAGTGGATAGAAATCACTTAACAGACGTGTAAAATTATACCATTGTACGACACAAAGTTCAGGAGATACGATGTTAGCGACATGTAACAAATTTCAAGCGTTATCGGGAAAAGTGATACTCACTGTGAATTCTAACCTCACTTGTATACGTTTGACTAGCGCAACCTGCGAGCGTTAACAGTTAACCAAACGTAAAACACGTGGTAAATTAATGTTACATTACAATATCTGAGTAAATCAGTGTTATAATAGAACTTCTGAGCCATTCTTACATACGGTTTACTTAGCAGAAAGCTAAAACTCACCTCGCCGTCTGCTTAAATTCCTTAGCTTGTTAGCTTATTAGTGATCGTGTTCTGTAAGCCCATCGGTTCCTATAAAGTAGAGTTGTGCTGTACAGTCTAAACACTTATTGAAATCTAGATGTTTTGTTTTTTACGTGCGTATGTCAGTGTACAATACTCAGTATTTACGTTTATTAGTGTCATTTAGACTCGATACATTTAAAGTAGCACTTTTTATCGTTTTATTAGATCACTTTCGCGTGTACGTAAACGTATGTTTACGTTATAAACACCAGGGATAATCAGTAGGTGTAGCTTACCGTAGGTTACTGTTAAATTCGTTAATAATGTGCTCTAGATAGCCCTTACCAGTTTAATGTAGGTCGCTGTTTCTTAATTTAGTATTCAGTGGATAGCCCCTAGCAGGAAAATAAGCACCAGATCTAGCTTCTACCATACATTTTTATTGTTTTTCCATTGCTGATTGTTCTTTCTGCCAACTAGAGTGTAGCTGTTAACCTCGTGTGGCAGTAGGTTTCCTTAAGTTTCTTATAGTAGATCAGTTCTTAGCTGGATGGATAGGAACTGTGTCTGTTGTGTGTGGATGCAGGAGGAGCTGGCCACAGTCCAAACGCAGCTGGAAGCTTTGTTGGCAACAGTCAACAGGCTCCAGAGTGCCACCTTGAGGTGTGGTGTGGATGGGGTGCCTGGGGCAGCCTCTGCTGCACTAGTGTGCAGGGGGAGGGGGAGGTCACAGCTCTCTGTCACTGAGCCGACCTCAGGTGCGACTGAGCGGGCCGGCCCACTCTCACCCCAGTGTGGGTGGCGGACTGTGTCGAGGTCTCGATCCTCAAGGTGAAGGCTGCATGGGGGATGCAGGCTCATACCAAATCCCATGCACTTTGCTAATAAATTCAGTGTGCTATCTGATGCTGGGGGGAGGCTGAGCCGGATCAGACTGCACCTTCTGCCAGGATAGTGGCCGCTCCTTCAGCAAGGTCCAGGCAGGCACCTGGGGGTAGAGGTTTGTGAGTCATTGGGAGCTCCAATGTTAGGCGGGTCATGGAGCCCCTCAAAAACACAGCGGCTAGGGCGGGGAAGAAGTCCGACGTTTACTCGGTGTGCCTGCCAGGGGGCCTTGTCCAGGATGTGGAAGAGGCTCTTCCAGCGGTCATCGAGCGTGCGAGGTGCAGCCACCTGCAGATTGCTGCACATGTCGGCATCAACGATGCCTGTCGTCGGGGTTCCGAGGAAATCTTGCGTCCTTTCGATGGCTCTCGAGGAGTGGAAGCCAAGCTGACGATTTGCAGCATCGTACCTGGGGTCGACCGGGGTCCTTTGCTTTGGAGTCGAGTGGAGAGGCTACGTCGACTCGGTGACGAAAATGGTTATAGATTCCTCGACCTACACTGTGGGGTGGAAGGTTGTAGGACGCCCCTCGATAGATCAGGGGTGCACTACACACAGAAAGCAGCTACATGGGTAGCACAGTACTTGTGGCGTGCACATGGTTTTTTTTTTTTTAGATTATATTCCTCCCCACATAGCACAGTACTTGTGGCGTGCACATGAGATTCTTTTACATTAGATCCCTCCCCACGAGAAACAAACTGTTGGCCTGAAAAATTACCAGTTCATGACACTGTTGTTGCTGTGCCAACTATAAAAATTATTAGTTCGCCTAAACAGGTCATTCCAAAGGATTTAAATATGCTAAATCTCTTGTTAGTAAATTCTCGAAGTGTCTGTAGCAAGATCCCCGAGTTACTCTCCGAAATAAACAGTAGCAATGACAATATTGTATTAGGTACCGAAAGCTGGTTGAAACCAGACATAAACAGCAGTGAAATTTTGAACTCGCGCTGGATAATGTTTAGGAAGGATAGGGCTGGTGCTATAGGAGGTGGTGTGTTCATTGCAGTTACAAGCTGTTTAAATGCAGTTGAGATCGATACAGTATCGGACTGTGAAATAGTCTGGATAAAGCTGTCAATCAGACAAGGAGTTACCATTGTATTAGGATGTTTTTATAGACCACCAGCATCCGCAACAAACGTCGCAGAAGGTTTCAGGGAAAGTCTTGAGTACATAGGAAATAAATATCCAAATTATCCATTAGTTATAGATGGAGACTTTGTTCTGGCGTCATTAACGGGGAAAATTACATGTTTACCACAGGGGGCAGAAGTAGAGACTCGTGTGGAGTTATTCTAGGAGCGCTCTCAACATGCAACTTCCAGCAACTGGTTAGAAAACCAGCTCGAGATGGGAAAACATTAGACATCTTGCCGACAAACAGACCTGATCTTTTTGAGGTAGTTAATCTAGAAGAAGGTATTAGCGATCATAATGTCTTTATGGCTTCTATGTCAGTGGAAGTTGCAAAAAAAAAAAAAAAAAAAAAAAAAAAAAAAAAAAAAAAAAAAAAAAAAAAAAAAAGCTGAAACTTCCCCTTTGAATGAAAAGAAAGACTGTGCTGGTAAACTTCTACGTTATTTGATACAGAAACAGATGAGTAAAACTCAACGTACTCAGACAGTTTTCTCTTTACTTATTCTGATCATTTCTGAACTGACACACAATATCTTAGCGCAACGCAATCTGACTTTCAATAATCCCTACAAAAGAATAGCCCTGACTAACAGTAACCTATACCTTTCATGAATCACTTACCTCACGAAAATCTTCGTTACTCGAACTACTGCAATACAGCGAGCGCCAGTACTGCCAGCTAAATAAAAGACTCTAACTAGTGAAGGCATTAACTACTGATAGGCATAGTTAGTAAATGAAAGAGTTTGATAGAGAACAAACAATGTATTTACCTTAATAGTGTTCAAAAATAAAAGTGTCATTAATGAATATCTTCATAGTCAGCTCCAAGCATTCACGGCGGGACACAAAGATATTGAGCATCTTTGGTCGGAATTTAAAGGTATTGTCCACCACGTGCTAGAGAAATATGTGCCTAGCAAAAATATAGGGGAGGGGAAAGGATCTACCTTAGTTCAACAAACATGTTAGGAAGTTGCTGAGAAAGCAGAGAATTTTGCACAGTCGTTTTAAACGTAGTCACTGCCCCGCTGACAAACAGAAATTATGCGAAATGAAAGCAACTGTCCAAAGGTCAATGAGAGATTCTTTTAACGAATTTAAAAGCAATATTTTATCTGCAGATTCTAAAAATAACCCCAAAAAATTTTGGTCGTACGTAAAATCTATGAACGCTGCAAATAATTCAATACCTTCTCTTGCTGACAGTACGAGTAATGTAACAGATGATGATAAACAGAAGGCCGAAATTCTAAACCTAGCTTTCAAAAACTCGTTTACGGTGGAGGACTGCAGCACCATTCCTCCTTTCAATTATCGAACAAACGCAAGGGTGGCTGACATAGTGTTTAGTGTATCTGGGATTGATCCTTAGACGCCAGAAAGGCATCTGGCCCAGACGGTATCCCCGTATGCTACAAATATAGTACCATTCTTATCCGTCATCTATCAGAGATCATTGGAGCAGCGGAAAGTTGCACGGGACTGGAAGAAGGTCCAGGTCACAGCAATCATAAAACGGGTAGAAAATCGGATGCACAAAACTACCGGCCAATTTCACTGATATCCATTTGTAGTACAATCATGGAACATATTTTGTATTCGGACATAATGACCTTTCTAGACTCGGAGAAGCTGATCTGCAGAAACCAGCACGGTTTTAGGAAACAGAGGGTATGCGAGACACAGCTGGCCCTCTTTGTGCATGATATACAACAGGCTCTAGATACCGGCTCCCAGGTTGATGCCATATTCGTCGACTTTCGAAAGGCATTCCACGCAGCTCCGCACTGTCGCTTGCTGCAAAAAGTGCGCGCTTATGGTCTATCCGATGATATATGCCGTTAAATAGAAAGTTTAATAACAGACAGAGAGCAGTATGTCGTCCAGAATGTGGAGACTTCAACAGAAACAAGCGTAACATCAGGTGTGCTCCAGGGCAGCGTAATAGGTCGCTGCTTTTTACGGTTTGCATAAACGATTTGGTTGATGGTACTGACAACGACATTAGACTGTTTACAGATGGTGCTGTAGTCTACAGAAAAGTTGTGTCAAACGAAAGTTGTGAACAAATCAAATTGGATTTGCACAAAATAAATGCATAGTGTAATGGTTGGCAGTTATCTCTCAATATAACAAAACGAAAATCCCCATTAATGTACGAGTACAAAATATATGCCCAGTCTTTGTAAGTGGTAGCATCTGTCAAGTATCTGGGTGTGACTATTCGAAACGATCTCAAATGGAACGATCAGATTACACAAGTAATGGGTAAAGCAAACTCTAGATTGCAGTTTATTGGTAGAATCCTGGAGTGATGCAGTCCTTCTACAAAGGAAATTGCTTACAATACGTTAGTTCACCAAGTCTTGGAGTATTGTTCGTCTGTATAGGAGTATTGGGGCAAAGAGGTTTCTACCCCACACTCCATTGTTGCCAGATGTAGCCAAGATAGCAGCGATGACGTCATACAAGATGGCTGTGTGTAGACTTGGCAACAGTGAATGACATCATCCAAGATGGCAGCCATGACATCATTCAATATGGCTCATTTTGGCGGGAAGTTTGAATTTTGGCGGGGAGATAGATCAATCTGGCTACCTCCACTAACCTGACAACCTCCCCTCCCCCAGAAAATGGCACAAAGTTCAAATTCCATCAAGGTAATGCATCACACCACGGTTACCTCTACAAACCTAAGAAAATTGCGGTAAAGAAAGGTCACTTGGGTTACCTCCACAAGCCTAAGTCATCCGACTGCCACCTCTTCCTGGGGATTGGCGCAATTTTGAATTTTGGCGGTAAAGAAAGGTCACTTGTGGTGTCTCTACTAATCTAAGAAAATGTCAGGAAAGAAAGGGTGCTTGGGCTACCTCCACTAACCTAAATCACCTGACCGCCACCTCTTCATAGGGATTGGCGGTAAAAGGACTTGGCCTTGGCCTGGCAGTGGTACTGATTACTAGGTCAGTTGGAGTCTGGAGCTCTAGGTGACCACACTGGAAGGTGGTACTGCCTCCGATTGTTTAAATAAAGACTGGTGCATGCAATAAAATAAAGACTTATGTCCAGCACAGGCCAAGTCCTTTTACCACCAACCCTTAGGAAGAGGTGGCAGTCGGGTTACTTAGCCCAAGCACCCTTTCTTTCCTGCCATTTTCTTAGGTTAGTAGAGATAGCCCATGTGACCTCTCTTTACCGCCAAAATTCAAAGTTTGTGTGGTCAGATGACTTAGGTTAGATGAGGTAACACAAGTGACATTTCGTCCCACCATTTTCTTAGATTAGTAGAGGTAACTGTGGTGTGATACATTATCCTGTTGGAATTTGAACTTCACGCCATTTTCTGGAGGAGGGGAGGGGGTTAGCTTAGTGGAGGTAGCCCATTTTACCTACCTTCCCGCCAAAATTCAAACCTTACGGAATATTAATTTGGCGCGAATAGTGCTTTACGCCACACACCGCATGGTGGCTAGCGGAGTATATATGTAGATGAAGATTTAAAACCTTTCCTAAACGTCTTCTCACTTACATACTTAAAGGGAAATAATAAACAAATTATTTCATTTATAAAGGATAGTTGCTACTCACCATATAGTGGACATTCAGAGTCGCCGATAAGCACAACAAAAAGACTGTCAGAACGTAAACACACACACTCTCAAACACATGAGCACAGTCTCTGCCTGTTGAGACCAGATTGTGTGCTCAAGCAGCAGCAGCACATGATGGGAGAGACAAGTGGGTGGTGGAGGTAAGAATGAGGCTGGGGCAGGGAGAGGGAGAGATAGCAAGATAGGGGGCGGGACAGTAAAGTTCTGCTTCTGAATGAGGTGGAGAGAGGGTAGCAGCTATGTGCACTCCAGAGGCTAGACAGAGGGCAGATGGGGGAATTGCAGGTGGGGAGAGGGGTAGCAGAAAAGGAGACAAGTAAAAGGACTGAGGGTGCATTGGTGGAACAGAAGGCAGTGTAGTGCTTGTATGGGAACAGCGAAGGGGCTAGATGGGTAAGTACCATAACTAACAAAGGCTGAGGCCAGGGGGGTTTTGGGAACATAGGATAGATATGCTGCAGGGAGAGTTCCCACCTAAGAAATTCAGAAAAGCTGGTGTTGGTGGGAAGGGCCCAGATCGCACAGGCTGTGAAGCAGTCACTGAAATGAAGAGCGTTGTGTTGGGCAGCGTGTTCACCAACAGGACGGTCCAGCTGTTTCTCAGTCACAGTTTGTCGGTGCTCATTCATGTGGATACACAGCTTATTGGTTGATGTGCACATGTAGAATTCAGCACAGTGATTGAAGCTCAGCTTGTACATAACATGACTGGTTTCACAGGTAGCCCTGCCTTTGATGGGATAGGTGATGGTTGGTTGGGTTGTTTAGGGGAAAAGACCAAACAGCGAGGTTATCGGTCTCATTGGATTAGGCAAGGACGGGGAAGGAAATTGGCCATGCCCTTTCAAAGGAACCATCCCGGAATTTTCCTCGAGAGAATTAGGGAAGTCACAGAAAACCTAAATCAGGATGGACGGACGTGGGATTGACCGTCGTCCTCCTGAATACGAGTCTAGTGGGTGATGCTTGTGACTGACAGGAGTGGGTCTGTTGCAGGGATATGGGCCATGAGACAAGTGGTTGGGATCTCCTCAGTATGAGTTCACTGAATACAATGGAAGAGTGGCACAATGGTTCTATGCCTTTTTCTACAGCGACATCAACCATACCACAATATCCTCATCCATACCTATTCAACCTCTGCTGCTGTCCTGGGTCATACTGAGACATGAGAGGAACGCTCCTCTGTGGCCAGATGGTGAGATTTTGGGAGTTAGTGGGTGATTGGGTGATGGGAAAGGTAAGGCACAGGAGATCTGTTTTCGTACAAGGTTGGAAGGGTAATTACAGTCTGTGGAGGTCTCAGTGATACCCTCAGTATATTTCGAGAGAGACCGCTCGTCACTACAGATGCGATGGCCACGGGCAGCTAGGCTGTATGGAATGGACATCATGGTATGGAATGGGTGACAGCTGTTGAAGTGAAAGTGTTGCTGGTAGTTAGTAGGTTTAATATGGAAAGAGGCACTGATGTAGCCATCTTTGAGGTGGAGGTCAACATCTAGGAAGGTGGATTATTTAATTGAGCAGCACAAGGTGAAGCGAATGGGGTTCTGGAGGAATGTGGATAGGGTGTCCTCATCCTTGATCCAGACCACAAAGATGTCATCAACGAATCTGAACCATGTGAGGGGTTTAGAATTCTGAGTGTTTACGAAGGATTCCTCTAGATGGCCCATGAATAGATTAGCAAAGTATGGTGCCATGTAGGTGCCTGTAACTGTATCCCAGATTTAATTGTAGGTAATGTCTTTAGAGGAGAAGTAACTGTGGGTGAGGATATAGTTGGTCATGGCGACTAGGAAAGAGACTGTTGGTTTGTAAACTGTCAGGCACTGGGATAGGTACTGTTCAGTAGTGGTAAGGCCATGGCCGTTAAGGAAGTGGCATCAATGGTGACGAGCAGAGCATTATGTGGTGAAGAAACAGGAACTGTGGAGAGTCAGAGGAGGAAATGGTCGGCACCTTTAATACAGGAGGGAGGCCAGCTGGCGGGGTCCTTCTGCCGGGTTATTCTTGCAGTTCGAAACAACAGCCTTTGTCAGCAGGTAGGACCGTAACGTCGGTGTTGTGCTATTCTGCGACTCAGCACCTCCGCCATATGGCGAGTAAAAAAATGGTTCAAATGGCTCTGAGCACTATGGGACTTAACATCTATGGTCATCAGTCCCGTAGAACTTAGAACTACTTAAACCTAACTAACCTAAGGACATCACACAACACCCAGTCATCACGAGGCAGAGAAAATCCCTAATCCCGCCGGGAATCGAACCCGGGAACCCGGGCGTGTATGGCGAGTAGTAACTATTCTTTTCATAATATTGTTATATTCCATCCTGGATTTATCATTGTTTAAATCATTTGTAGAGTAGAGCCACACATTTGAATCTGTCTCATACACGGGAGTTAGATTCTTTAAAGAATCGGGGTTTACTGTTGATCAAGAGTGGGGGAAATGAGTGTTTTGTAAGGGATTTATGTCGTGGATGAATTAAACATGTGCTTCACGTTCTTCCAATGCCTCTCAGTTTTTCCTGCACTTACCACCTTTACCTCAGTCTATATCGCTTCGGACGTTAACTGCTGGGTATTGTACTGTTATTAATGGGTGCAGTGACTTATTACCAACAGAGGAACCGAACAGCAGTGGACTTCTCCGTTCGCTGACGCGCAGCACGCTACACGCACTCGCGTTAGACGGCCGAGGCCCTGCTCCTGCTGCTCGTCCCATACTTCGCCGCAGCCGCCTGGTCTGGCGTCGTAACTCTGCTACGGGCATCGGCGACGTCCACGAAAATCCTCGCGGAGCTTCCCGCCTTATCAGTACATCGAGTATAACTGTACGCAGAAAACGGTAGCTGTGCTGCAAGTCTCATCTGGGGTATCCTCGAAATTACGTTTGCAATCTGTCTGCAAGCGAGGCTCGAATCGACCTCAGGATGGTGAAGAAAGTCTGGTTCGACGCAGAACAGCTCACCGAAATACGACGGACGCCGGATTAATGTGATAGCCAACGGTGAATGACCTGTCGGAGGATCGAGACACTGTACAGAGTAACTGTGAAATGTTAACTGAAACGCTTCCGACTAGTCGACTGACATTGCGTGAAGCCTTCAGTAGCTCGCGTACTGTGATAGTGTTGTCAAATTATTTACTATGAGGACGAAAGCGCGCATTACAGCCAGAGGATCAAAGCACACATTAAAAGTAACAATTAAATAATATATAGATCCCACATTGTTCCGAGTACATCGTTAGGTGGGCACCCGTTGTTGTGTTTAAAACTGTGTGTATCGGTCGAGTATATTCCCCTCCGAAAGAATTTTTAAAAGGCTCTATCAGTGAAGTTTAGACAGCGAGACGGTGCATCAGAGCGACAGTGGGAAAGAATAGCATGTGTTGAGAATTAATTTGTTCGTTTTCGAGACAACTGATCAGCGCCTTCCTGTAGACGCGCCACGGCTCCTGCGACAGTCAGCCGCACGCCTCAGGCGAGCGAGTCGGCACACTTTTCCGGTGGCAACCATTATTCTCGACACGCCAGTGACTGTTTACATCGAAACCAGACATTACGGTGCAGCTTTCGTGTAAAGATATATGACAGTAAAGAACGTTCAAACTGAAGCAGTTACATCAGAGCAATAACAATAAACTGAAGTTTATATTCTAGTTCCCACTCAAACGCACAGCTCTCTCACGTCGCTTAACCCCATCAACGGCTGGACATTTGTAGCTTCATTTTCCTCCACGCCTGCTTCAGACACACACTACTTTACTTATCTTTACTGACTGCCACAATAAATCGCCTTGCGAAACACGTGTGGGAACGAGCCCATAATCGGCGAGACAACCTTTGTAAAGTCGCCAATGAATCAAGTCGGTCGTGAATGCGTAGTGGCAGAGAAACGGCCCCCTACCCGCCAAACGCTTGCCGTACCTCGTTCTACACAAACCGCCCGCCACGGCGCGGCACCAGCCACCCGGCAGCCGCTGCTGCTCGAGCGCCCGCCAGTGTCTCCGCCAGTGACGTCCACCCGCCGTGAGCCGCGTGCTCGTCCGGAACTCCTTTGTCTCCTGAAATCCGGCACAGAATTTGTTTGCGCCGGAGCCGCTACCGGCACTGGGCGGGATGGAGCAGTGGACAACACGCAGTATTCGCGTGCGTGAGGTCGTCGGTTCGAATCCCCATCCAGCCATCCAGATTTCGGTTTCCTGTGACTTCCGGAAATCTATATTAAGGCTGTTGCAGCTGAAAGGAGACGGACGATTTCTCCGTCCTTCGCTGCCCCCTGCGCACTCGGGTCTCCGTCTCTAAGGAGCGTGGCGGCGACACGGCTTGAAGTTCTAAATTTACTTCCTCTCAAGTCGGCTACACGAGCTAGTTTCCGCTAAGACGAAGGCACTTATAACCACTATCGGCTTCAAATGGTCACCTTCCTCCGCAGTACGTTACGCTCGTTGTACGGTCTAATACATACTTGACCTGGGAACGTAGAGCTTTCGACGACATTCTTCTATAACACACTTTCAGTATACTTCCCGAGACGATCAGAACAAAATTTGGAATTTCTCCGACACTCTACCTCGTCTTGTTGCACATTCTGACCTCTACAGCATCTTTGCAAGACACATACTTCAGCAGATGTGAGGTCATAAACGCTGAGATGCGTAAAAAACTGCTGCATCGTGTATGACGTTTATATTTGTTGTTTCTCTCTTACTACCTCGATTTGCAGTACATTTCGCAGACAGTATCCACACACACTGCTGAACGTATCTACAAAATTATATCGTTTTAATAGCCTTAGATCAGGAGATACAGGTATGACGCCATAAACACTGAGATGCATGAAAATTGCCGCACCCCGCATGACGTTTAAATTTATTACGTCATTGTTATTAGCTCTAATTGCAAAATATTTCGCAGACAGTATCCACATATGACGCTGAATGCAGATACAAAATTATATCGTTTACGATACATACTTCACGAAATATGATTTCTTAAGCACAGGGCTGCGTGAAAACTGCATGGCGAAATTCGGCAAAGATGCACGTGAATCGTAGGAATAAATGTGTGTGAAATATGTTAAACATATGTGAAATATGTGCGACACATACATACGACGAAAAAGTCACAGGTAAAAACCTCCTCATAAACCCATGTATCGATTTGAACTAAACTTCGTACACATACACACAGCTGACTAAAGTCACGGGACAGGGATATGCACATATACGTACAGATGGCGGTATTGGCGGAGGGTCACTTGTACTCAGGTGATTCACGTGAAAAGATTTCCGACCTGATTATCGTCTCACGACTGGAATTAATGCACTTTCAGTACATAATGGTAGTGGAGCTAATCGCATGGGAAATTCCATTTCTGATATCATTAGGGAATTCAGTATACCGCGATCCAGGCTGTCAAGAGCGTGTCGCGAATAACAAATTTTAGGAATTACCGCTCACCACAGACAACGCCTTCACTTAACGACCGAGAGCAGCGGGGTTTGTGTAGAGTTGTCAGTGGTTACAGACGCTCAACGCTGCGTGAAATAGCCGCACAAATCAATTTGGGTCGTACGACGAACGTCTCCGTCTGGACGGTGGAGCGAAATTCGGCGTTAGTGGGCCACGGCAGCAGACGGACAAGGCGAGTGCCTCTGCTGACAGCGCGACATCGCCTGCGCTCGTGGCCACATCGGTCGCACCTGGACGACTGGGCAACCGTGGCCTGGTCAGGCGAGTCCCGACTTCAGTCGGTAAGAGCCGATGGTGGAGTTGGAGTGTGTCGTGGACCCCACGAAGCCACGGACCCACGTGCCCCCCTTCTTGCAGCGGTGTACCGTAGGTCCCTAGAAGAGCGTAGCGTTCCAAAGGATTGGAAAAGGGCACAGGTCGTCCCCGTTTTCAAGAAGGGACGTCGAACAGATGAGCAGAACTATAGACCTATATCTCTAACGTCGATCACTTGTAGAATTTTGGAACACCTATTATGTTTGAGTATAATGACATTTCTGGAGACTAGAAATCTATTCTGTAGGAATCAGCATGGGTTTCGAAAAACACGGTCGTGTGAAACCCAGCTCGCGCTATTCATCCACGAGACTCAGAGGGCCATAGACACGGGTCCCCAGGTGGATGCCGTGTTTCTTGACTTCCGCAAGGCGTTCAATACAGTTCGCCACAGTCGTTTAATGAACAAAGTAAGAGCATATGGACTATCAGACCAATTGTGTGATTGGATTGAAGAGTTCCTAGATAACAGAACGCAGCATGTCATTCTCAATGGAGAGAAGTCTTCCGAAGTAAGAGTGATTTCAGATGTGCCGCAGGGGAGTGTCGTAGGACCGTTGCTATTCACAATATGTATAAATGACGTTCTGGATAACATTGGATGTTCACTGAGGCTATTTGCGGATGACGCTGTACTATATCGAGAGGTTGTAACAATGGAAAATTGTACTGAAATGCAAGAGGATCTGCAGCGAATTGACACATGGTGCAGGGAATGGGAATTGAATCAGAATGTAGACAAGTGTAATGTGCTGCGAATACATCGAAACAAAGATCCTCTATCATTTACCTACAATACAGCAGGTCAGCAACCGGAAGCAGTTAATTCCATAAATTATCTCGGTGTAGCCATAAGGAGTGATTTAAAATGGAATGATCATATAAAGTTGATCGTCGGTAAAGCAGATGCCAGACTGAGATGCATTGGAAGAATCCTAAGGAAATGTAATCCGAAAACAAAGGAAGTAGGTTACAGTACACTTGTTCGCCCACTGCTTGAATATTGCTCATCAGTGTGGGATCCGTACCACATAGAGTTGATAGAAGAGATAGAGAAGATCCAACGAAGAGCAGCGCGCTTCGTTACAGGATCATCTAGTAATCGTCAAAGCGTTACGGATATGACAGATAAACGCCAGTGGAAGACTCTGCAGGAGAGACGCTCAGCAGCTCGGTACGGGCTTTTGTTGAAGTTT
Source organism: Schistocerca cancellata (assembly GCF_023864275.1). Classification (NCBI taxonomy): domain Eukaryota; kingdom Metazoa; phylum Arthropoda; class Insecta; order Orthoptera; family Acrididae; genus Schistocerca; species Schistocerca cancellata. Next base: position 12,459,733 of record NC_064626.1, read on the forward strand.
CGAGAACATACCTTCACCGAGGAGTCAAGCAGTATATTGCTCCTTCCTACGTTCATCTCGCGAAGACACCATGACGATAAAATCAGAGAGATTAGAGCCCACACAAAGGCATACCGACAATCCTTCTTTCCACGAACAATACGAGACCGGAATAGAAGGGAGAACCGATAGGGGTACTCAAGGTACCCTCCGCCACACACCGTCAGGTGGCTTGCGGAGTATGGATGTAGATGTATGGAAGGCACTGTGCGAGCTGGTGACGGCTCCGTAATGGTGTGGGCTGTGTTTGTGTGGGAGGGACTGGCTCCTCTGGTGTACCTGAATCGGTCACTAACTAAAAATGTTCATGTTTGGTTACTCTGAGACCATTTGCAGCCATTCGCGGACTTCGTGTTCCTACATAATGTTGGAATTTTTATGGATGACAAGGCGCCATGTCACTGGGCCACAACTGCTCGCGATTAGTTTCAAGAGCAATCTGGACAGTTCGAGCAAATGATTTGGCTAGCCATCCAACATTTACGGGACAGTTAGTTCGTGCATAAAGTCCTACATTGTCAACGCGTTCGCAATTATGGACGGCTAAAGAAAGAGGCGGCGCGGTTCAGTATCCAGGCAGAGGGTTTGCGGCGACTTCCTGAGTCCGTGCCACGTCTAGTTGCTGCACTGTTCCGGGCAGAAGGAGTCCGGCACGGTAGTAGGGAGAATCCCGTGACTTCTGACATCTCATTGTGTAGCGGGAGCGAGGATCGGCGACATCGTATTGGGATAGGGGTGATAACGTGGACAGAGACGGGGAGAGGAGGAAGAAATGGACAGAGGGGGGGGGGAAGAGGAGTGGGACAGAGAGGGGTGGGGGGGGGGGGTAGGAGACCAAATTGACAGAAAGAGTGGAGGAGGAAATAGACAGAGAAAGGGAAGTGTATGGACAGAGTGAGGCGAGAGGAAGAGATGGGGCAAAGAGAAGGGGAGCAGGAGATTGGCTTAGAGGCGTGAGTGGGAGAGAGGGGAGGGGCGAGAGACGGGCAGAGAGAGAGAAGGAGCACAGGAGCAACAGACGGATGGTGGGGGGGGGGGGGGAGCAGGAGAGCACTAATAGAAGGTCGGAATAAGCACATACCCGGGGAACGTCGGGTTCTCATCTGATGCGAAATGAAAAACAAACACATCAGAGCAGTTGCCGCAGGCAGCTGACGCTTTGAGCGTGTCCCCGACGTGCTGCACCTCGCATTTCGTAGGAACAGGGGAGGCTGGTCTTGAAAACCAGGCAAGACTCCTGTGCTGCTGCGATTCACTCCAGATCGTGCGCCTCAGTCACGTCTTGGAGGCGACAGGGCTGCCGAGCGTGCTACGGGGAAGGCAGGCGAGTACCGAGAACCTGGCAACCGCACGGAGCTGTTCAGGGCCCTAACACTGTGTCAGCTCGCCCGGTAATCAAGTAGAGATGTCGAGAGGCAGCCGCGTCGTGCCGGATACAACAAGCACAGTCCTTAGAGGTGTGAGCTTTAACAGTTTTACGGTTTACATTTCGCTATTTCCGCCGACTGTCTTAAGCAGGCTTTCTCGGTAGCACACAAAGAAGGGAACGCCGAACGGCGCTTCACGCCTAGCACGCTAACAGGTCACTCCCAAACTTCCACGAACATTGTGGGACTTGGTATCTGCAGATAAAGTCGAACATCATTCATTTCCCAGTCATATGATCCCGCAGTACTAATGAGTTCTTTGAACGATAACCATTATTAGCGCCACGTGTGGGACGTTACGTGTAAATGACATGCGCTGTGGCGCTCTAACTGTCCACTCGATAATGGCTTTGTTAGCGGCGAAATTAGTCTGTCGCGCAAATAAAGCTAGTCCTCGCAAATGGCAAAAATGAATTAGTACAGATGTAGTTACGATTCCTTCGGGTAAGTAAAACTTAATTTTGTGAGTATACCAGTATTCGATTGTCAGTGAAGAAACTGACTCTCATGCACAATTAGAAACCTAATAAATAATAAAATAAAGGCGAAACGCCTATGGCACTAAAATTGTGTTTTATTCAGTTGCTGTCAGACGGTCCATAAGTAAAAATTATTAATATACCGTAATATTACACGCAACTGAGGAAGACAGGCCTATAAAAGTTCAAGATGTCAATACAGCTATGTCAAGCATTCCCTGTCAACGTGTACAACAGGTTCAAGAAAATACATCTGAGACTCCGTAAGACGATACAGCATATAAAATTCAACAAAACATGCAAAAAGAACGATTTAATTCCAAGTTACATTAATGTAAAGGTTAAAAACAGTTCTACAGTGGCACAAAAGTCGAAATCATTTGCAGAACGATATTGGTTACTACATGAAATTAAGATGCTCTATTCGAAAAAACAGCACCTAAACATGATGCTCTATGAGACTCATCTAGAATTGGCAAAAAACGTAGGAAACGCCGCAGTTTTCGTGGCACTAGTAGAAAGAACGGAACACAACACATAAACAGCAATGAAACATTTACAAACCAAACATAAACCGAAGATAATGAAACTAACACTAAAAAAGACGCAAAAACACATTTACATTTTAAATGTGAAACCACATGAACACCAACACACATTCCATCCACGCTTAGTTAACCTAACAGAGACAGAACTACACGAAAATGAAAAAATGCTCTTGGAAAAAGGTTTGAAACACTGCACCAATAGCAAAGTGAACAACCAATACATACAAAATCTCATAGTAGAAACCGAACACATCCTTACACGTGAAGAACAACAAAATAATTGTGAAATAAACGTAGGACTGACAAGAGAACTAGTAAAAGAAGAAATAAAAGGCATAATAAAACAAACACAGCAGACACACAATAAGAACAACCAAACAGAAGCAGCTACTATGAAAAGGATAAAACAAAAGTTAACAGACAATAACGTATTAATAACAAGAGCAGACAAGGGAAATGTAACAGTACTCATGGATAAAGAGCAATACATCACAAAAACCAAGGAATACATAAACACCAACGCCATACAAAAACTGAAGTCAGATCCAACTACACGATTCCAGGCAAATGTGAAACGAACACTGAAAAACATTGAACACACACTCACAGACAAACAGAAATACTACTTAACACAGAAAAACCCACAAGCACCAACATTCCGCAGTCAACCGAAAGTACATAAAAACGGAATGCCAATGAGAGCTATTATCAACTTCAAGCAAGCCCCAACATACCGCATAGCGAAACACCTCCAAAAGTTAGTTACAAAACACTATAAAGTAGAAAACAACAGAACAGTGATAAACACAGGAAACCTAATAGAAAACATACAGAACATACAGGTACCACGCACAGCATCACTGATTTCATTCGATATAGAAAATATGTATACCTCCATTCCTATCACAGAAACAATAGAAATCATAGAACAAAATCTCTCATCCCACAGCAACCTCACCACAGACGCAATAAAAGAAATAACAGATATGCTCAGACTGACAACTGAACAAAACTATTTTCAGTTTGAGAAAGAATATTATCTACAAACTGATGGACTGCCCATGGGATTCCCAATATCAGGAACACTAGAAAACATTTTCATCAGTCACCTAGAAAATCAGATATTTGATAAGATAACCACAAATGAAAGTTTCAAAATCATATATTGGTACAGATACGTGGATGACATTATTTGTCTGGTAGATGAGCCACGTGAAAAAATAGATGAACTCCATTCAGAAATAAACAAAGCTCATCAGAACATAAAATTCACACTTGAAAAAGAAACTCAGATAAATTTTCTTGACATTACAATTAAAAAAGAAAATGGTAAACATACATTTAACATCTTTAGAAAACCAACAGCCACAGACACAATAATACATTCCACATCCAACCACCCCCACAGCCAGAAACTTGCAGCACTAAGACACATGTTACATAGATTAAACAGAATCCCACTCAGCAAGAGAAACTATGAACAAGAAATGAGTACAATCATACAAATAGCTAGGAACAACGGGTATGACACACATGTGGTACACAAGCTCAATCAAAAAATAAAAACACAAATAAAAAACAAACACAACAGTTCCACAATACAAGAGAACTCACAAGCTGAAAACTTACAAACACACTCAACAAACACACCCAATGACAACACCACACAGAAAAGAACCAGATGGTACACCATGACCTACACACATAAACTAACACACAGAGTTGCAAACATCCTAAAGAGACAGGGCTTCAAAATAGCATATAAGCCTGGGCAAACCCTTCAATCACTCCTAAGCCAGCCAGCTACCAAGAGAGACAAATTCCAACAATCAGGAATATATAAACTTGAATGTCAAACTTGTGATGCAGTATACATAGGCATGACATGCAGGAATTTTCAAACAAGATACAAAGAACATATCAGATGTTGGAAGTATGAAACAAACCATTCCACATTTGCAGAGCATTTAAAACACTACAACCATCATCCTACAAACATGGAACAAGAAATGAAAATAATGAGAATAAGCAACCATGACAAACATCTTATACAAATGCAAGAAAACTTCCACATCCAGAAAGCCATAGCAGAAAACAAACATGTGATAAATGAACAAACACACATCAGCACAGGCTCCCTACTACACTTAGTAAAGGAAATGATAACATAAAACAAAAAATAATAAAAAAACAAAAAAAGAAAGAGAATTCTCCCCACATCATCTGGAGACACACACACATACACACACACACACATACACACACACACACACACACACACACACACACACTCACACAGGGAAAAAAACATACACACACACATACACAGCACAAAAAAAATATATATCACACCAAAAAAAAACCACACACACATACACACACACACACACACACACACACACACACACACACACACACACGCAAACGCACACACAAATGCATACACGAACAGACCACAGATACTTCAATAGTTACACTCATAAGTTTGGCAATAACATTCGATCTTTGGCAAAAACATTTGACAGTGGTCAACAGAAACCAAAACATTGCTTTAAAACAAGCGTTCTGTGCATAGTGTTGTGGAATGGCGAAAAAAACCGCAAATTGGCGTTCATAAGAAGAAGAAAAACACCAAAAATGCAACAGGAGCGTAATATGTAGGAAATTGTCCACGCAACCTGTAAGTACAGTTCAAAACATTACTACTTAATAGGAAATACCAACCACCAGAACTGTTTATAACCTATAGGCACAATGACAAAAATGTAAATTAAATAGCTAACATACGTACATATTCCAGGCCACTGATGGTGCCTTGCAGAAAATAAAGGCGAAAAGCGTATGGCACTAAAATTGTGTTTTATTCAGTTGCTGTCAGGCGGTCCATAAGTAAAAATTATTAATATACCGTAATATTACACGCAACTCAGGAAGACAGGACTATAAAAGTTGAAGATGACAATGAGAAACCTTTTTTTGTCTGCCTGGAGCGCACGGACAACCAGCCGTACCACAGCTGCAACCACAATGGAGGGGTTTCTGAGGAGAAGCCAGGCAGACGATGGGCAGCAGCCTTTTCAGTGGCTGAAAAGGCTGCTGTCTGGACGACTGACAGATCTGGACTTGTAAAGTTAGCCACCGTCGCCTTGCTTGGCTGATACTGCGAACGGCTGAAAACAATAGCCAACTATCGCCGTTATTTTTTTTTCCTCACGACATGCAAAAAATGGTTCAAACGGCTCTAAGCACTATGGGACTTCTAACTAACCTAAGGACATCACACATCCATGCCCGAGGCAGGATTCGAACCTGCGACCGTAGCAGTCGCGCGGTTCCGAACTGAAGCGCCTACAACCGCTCGGTCACCGCGGCCGGCTCACGACATGCAGCTCTACAGTATGGTTTAATGAAGACGCCATCATCTCCGGCAAAATATTCTGCAGGTACAACACTTCCCCATTCGTATCTCTGCGGGGACTACCCGGGAGCATGTCACCATCAGGAAAAACAGAACTCTATAAAACTGGAAGTAGAATGTTGGATCCATGAATCGAGTAGGCAGGTTAGAGAGTGAGAAACGAAAATAGATAAGTTAAAGTTATGGTGGAAGTTCGGTGACAGGCGGAACAGAATATCTGGTCAGGTGGGTTTACGGTTATCAACACAAAAACAAATAAGGGTAGTGCAGCAACACAATTAACAATGAAAGACAAGAATGTGGGTAAGTTTCTATGATCAGCATAGTCAACACATTAACGTAGCCAAGATAGACTAAGCCAGCACCCATCAAAGCAGCACAAGTTTATATGGTGACTAGTTTCACTGATGAAGAGACTGAAAGAATACATAAGGCGAGGAAAGAAATTATTCGAGTGGTTATGAGAGACGGGAAGACATTAGCAATTAGTAGGAAAGAATAGGAGGAAAACGTGGACTGCGGGACGGGAATGGAGAGACATTCCGCCTACTAGAATTTTGCACCGAGCACAATTTAATCATTGCTAATAAAAGTTCAAAAAACAATTTATCTATGTCAGACACTTTTTATTTACTCCCACAACGCGTTTCCAGAGTTTATACCCTCATCTTCGGTGGAAAACAGCAAAATCTTCTTACGTGTGTACCAGCTGGATGCTGCAACTTATTTGTATTGCTTTCATTTTGCAACAAAAAGTATAACAGACATTTGTTATCATCATATGGCACTACGATTATACAGTTGAGATAGTGATGGAGTTACCTAGAATGTGTTCCAGTGTACAAAACTCTGCAGTTTGTCATAAATGAACATTTTATACTTGATTTTTCGCACAAACTACTAATATAAACACACCAAAGATTGTACCGATGTAAAGATATGATACCTTGCCTCAGAGATCATTCATAGCTAATGAACATTGTGGATCCGAAGTACAATAGTAATTATAAAATTATTTCTTTCCTTAAAGCATCTGGTTACATTGCAAAATATACACTGAAGCGCCAAAGAAACTGGTACAGGCATGCCTATTGAAACACAGATAAATGTAAACAGGCAGAATACGGCGCTGCGGTTGGCAACGACTATATAAGACAACAAGTGTGTGGCGCAGTTGTTAGATCGGTTACTGCTGCTACAATGGCAGGTTACCAAGAGTTAAATGACTTTTAACGTGGTGCTCTAGCCGAACGATGGCACGCAGCATATCCGAGGCAGAGATGAAGTGGGGATTTCCCCGTACGAACATTTCAGTATGAGTGTACCGTGAATATCAGGCATCCGATAAAAATTCAAATCTCCGACATCTCTGCGTCCGGAAAAAAATTCTGCAAGAACGGGACCAACGACGGCTGAAGAGAATCGATCAACTTGACAGAAGTGCAACCCTTCCGCAAATTGCTCCAGATTTCAATACTGCGTCATCAACAAGTGTTAGCGTGCGAACCATTCAACGAAACATCATCGATATGGGCTTTCGGAGCCGAATACTCACTCATGTACCCTTGATGACTGCACGATACAAAGCTTTACGCCTCGCCTGGGCCCGTCAACACCGACATTGGACTCTTGATGACTAGCAACATGTTGTCTGAAATACTCACTAACCACCTTGACATAAATTATTTAATAACAACAGCCCATGTACACAAGACATTAAGTTTTACAAAATATATGTTGATGATATTCTAATAACAACAGAAGGGGGAAGCAGACAAAATGTCAGTCAATTTACCGGCATGAACAAGACCATTCATTTCACTTGTGAACATGGAAGCTAGAACTAAATAAACTTTTTGGACCTCCCCATCACTAGAAAAAGCAATGAACACATGTTTAATATTTACAGAAAATCCACAACTACAGACGTAAATATCCGTGCTTCTCCATGCCACACACACACACACAAATTAACATGCACAGAGCATATAAAATGCCACTTAGTAAGGAAACACACCAAAATGAAATTGATGTCATCAACCAGATAGCATCCGCAAATGGTTTTGAACTTACACTCATAGAAAATGTCTAAGAAAGTCAGGAAAGGAACAGACGGATACATAAATAAGAACAAAACAAACAGACAGACACCAGGACAGTGCGCCTTCTCTACTTTGGTACCATTTCACAAAAAATTGTTAATGTACTGATCCTATGCAACGTAAGAGTTGCTTTCCCCACAAACAATAAATTAGGTAATAGACTGCCACACACCACAAAAACCAGTAAAGATAAATTCTCCAACTCAGGTGTATACAAAATAAAATGCAATCAAAGTACTGTACAATATGTAGGCCACAGTAGATGAAGCTTTCGAAATAGATTCAAAGAGCACATTAATGCATTTACATGCAACATACTCAATAAATCTGCCATAGCTACACACATTCAGGACACAGGACATTCCTTTGATAACACAGAGCACTATCTAATGATATTTCACGGAATAAACAAAGGCCACAAAAAAATGGTTGAAATGGCTCTGAGTACTATGGGACTTAACTTCTAAGGTCATCAGTCCCCTAGAACTTAGAACTACTTAAACCTAACTAACCTAAGGACATCACACACATCCATGCCCGAGGCAGGATTCGAACCTGCGACCGCAGCGGTCGCGCGGTTCCAGACTGTAGCGCCTAAAACCGCTCGGCCACTTCGGCCGGCCAAAGGCCACAAACTCAGGCTTCATGAAGAGCTGGAAATTTTCATTCACAGCAGAATACAAGGACAAAACACACTAAATGAAAAAACTGAGATGGGGGCAATGGACTTCTTTAAAAGCTTTGTAGGTATACTTGATGATGCACTATAACTCTTTCTGCCTTCCACTTCCTGAATCAGAGAGAGAGAGAGAGAGAGAGAGAGAGAGAGAGAGAGAGAAATATTATGTTCATACTAAATCCGCAAGTTTTATGTAAATAGATACTTAGTTTATCCACTGTATTTTATGTTACTGTCAAATATTTTGCAATGTAACACTTTTAACAAGATGTTCTAAAGAAAGAAATAATTTTATAATTACTATATGTATCTCTGATCCACAATGAAAACTAGCTATGAATGACCTCAGAGCCAAAGTAGCATATCTTTACATCGCTACAATGTCTGGTGTATTTATATTAATGGTTCGTGTTTATGTGTGAAAAATCGAGTAAAAAATGTTCATTTATGACGAATTGCAGAGTTCTGTACACTGGAACATATTGTAACCCGTCACCACTTCAAATGTATAATCTTAGTGCCATATGACGACAACAAATGCCTGTTATACTATTCGCAGTTACACGTGTAATAAGTTATTGCTATTTTCCCCTGAAGATAAGAGTATAAACTCTCGAAACGCGTTGTGGGAGACCTGTTGATTGAAATTTCATGAGAAGAACCCGTCGCAACGAAAATCGCCTTCTTTTTTAATGATTGCCACTCCAATTCACGTATCATGTCTGTGACACTATCTCCCCTATTTCGCGATAATACAAAACGAGCTGCCCTTCTTTGTACTTTTTCGATGTATCCATCAGCCCCACCTGATGCGGATCCCACACCGCACAGCAGTACTCCAGAATAGGGCGGACAAGGGTGGTGTAAGCAGTCTCTTTAGTAGACTTGTTACGCCTTGTGACAGCGAGAGCGAGAGCACCAGCAGCAGCACAGTACTGTTTGTATAAAGCGTTTTTGTACTTATTTGCTGCGCTTAGCTTTTAAATAGTTTTTCTGGTAAAACCTAGCGTAGTTTTCGCGTCTCGTATTTCAGTGAGTGTTTCTTGATTATCAGAGTAGCTCATCAGAAGATTATCTTGGGAATTTGTCACCGTATAGGGTAGGGTAAACATAGTCATGTGTAGGGACTGTGGTTGTTGTGAGCGGACGCAAGGAGAATTGGCCACTATTCGGGGGCAGGTGGAGGCTTTGTCTGTTAGGCTCATCGAGCTCGAGGCGCAGGTGTCGGCTCGTAGTGGCGTTGGGGCAACTGTGGTGAGACCTATGCCTACTTCGGTGGCCTTGGAATCGCATGGAACCCCTGATGTCGCTGCGTCTTCCGGCAGTGAGCATCTTACCGGTCAGCCATCACTCCAGGGTGAATGGCGGACAGTGGTGGGCTCTCGCGTGCCTGGCCGAAAGGCGAAGGTGGGATCTGGCCGCGTGGCAGCTGCCTTACCCCTTTCCAACAGGTACGGGGTGCTTCCTAGTGGTGATGACATCGTTTCCGAGCCACCACAGGATGCCTCGCCTGTTGGGCCAGTGGCCGATTCTCCGGCAAGGTCCCGACAGTCACAGAGGGCGGGCCTATTAGTTATAGGGAGCTCCAACGTTAGGCGGGTTATGGAGCCCCTCAGGAAAATAGCGGGTAGGTCGGGGAAGAATGCCAGTGTGCACTCGGTGTGCTTGCCGGGGGGTCTCGTCCGTAATGTGGAGGAGGCCCTTCCGGCAGCTATTGAACGCACTGGGTGTGACCGGCTGCAGATAGTAGCACATGTCGGAACGAATGACGCCTGCCGCTTGGGTTCTGAGGCCATCCTTGGTTCCTTCCGGCGGCTGGCTGATTTGGTGAAGACAACCAGCATCGCACGCGGAGTGCAAGCTGAGCTTAATATCTGCAGCATAGTGCCCAGAGTCGATCGCGGTCCTCTGGTTTGGAGCCGTGTGGAGGGTCTAAACCAGAGGCTCAGACGACTCTGCGACTATAATGGTTGCAAATTCATCGACCTCCGATATTGGGTGGAGAACTGTAGGGCCCCCCTAGACAGGTCAGGCGTGCACTACACACCGGAAGCAGCTACTAGGGTAGCAGAGTACGTGTGGCGTGCACACGGGGGTTTTTTAGGTTAGAGGGACCCCCCCTTGGGCGAAACGATAAAATACCTGACGGCTTACCAGAGAGGACATTATCATCGTTGATAAAGAACGTCCGTCCTCAGAGACCAAAAACAGGAAAAGTTAACGTAATATTGGTAAACTGCAGGAGTATCCAGGGCAAGGTTCCTGAATTAGTATCTCTTATTGAAGGAAATAGTGCGCATATAGTATTAGGAACGGAAAGTTGGTTAAAACCGGAAGTGAACAGTAACGAAATCCTAGACACAGAATGGAATATATACCGCAAGGATAGGATAAACGCCAAGGGTGGAGGAGTATTTATAGCAGTAAAGAATTCAATAATATCCAGTGAAGTTATTAGCGAATGCGAATGTGAAATAATCTGGGTTAAGCTAAGTATCAAAGGTGGGTCAGATATGATAGTCGGATGCTTCTATAGACCACCTGCATCAGCAACCGTAGTAGTTGAGCGCCTCAGAGAGAACCTGCAGAACGTCGTGAAGAAGTTTCGTGATCATACTATTGTAATAGGGGGAGACTTCAATCTACCAGGTATAGAATGGGATAGTCACACAATCAGAACTGGAGCCAGGGACAGAGACTCTTGTGACATTATCCTGACTGCCTTGTCCGAGAATTACTTCGAGCAGATAGTTAGAGAACCAACTCGTGAAGCTAACGTTTTAGACCTCATAGCAACAAATAGACCGGAACTTTTCGACTCCGTGAATGTAGAAGAGGGTATCAGTGATCATAAGTCAGTGGTTGCATCAATGACTACAAGTGTAATAAGAAATGCCAAGAAAGGAAGGAAAATATATTTGCTTAACAAGAGTGATAGGGCACAAATCGCAGAATATCTGAGTGACCACCATCAAACGTTCATTTCTGAGGAAGAGGATGTGGAACAAAAATGGAAAAAATTCAGAAACATCGTCCAGTACGCCTTAGATAAGTTCGTACCGACTAAGGTCCAAAGCGAGGGGAAAGATCCACCGTGGTATAACAATCATGTACGAAAGGTACTACGGAAACAAAGAAAGCTTCATCATAGGTTTAAGAGTAGTCGAATCATAGCTGATAAGGAAAAGCTGAACGAAGCGAAAAAGAGCGTAAAGAGAGCAATGAGAGAAGCATTCAACGAATTCGAACATAAAACATTGGCAAACAATCTAAACAAGAACCCTAAAAAGTTTTGGTCATATGTAAAATCGGTAAGCGGATCTAAATCCCCTATTCAGTCACTCGTTGACCACGATGGCACCGAAACAGAGGACGACCGAAGAAAGGCAGAAATACTGAATTCAGTGTTCCGAAACTGTTTCACTGCGGAAAATCGTAACACGGTCCCTGACTTCAGCCGTCGCACGGACGCCAAAATGGAAAATATTGAAATAAACGATATCGGAATTGAAAAACAACTGCTATCACTTAGTAGCGGAAAAGCATCCGGACCAGACGAGATACCCTTAAGATTCTACAGTGATTATGCTAAAGAACTTGCCCCCTTTCTATCAGCAATTTATCGTAGATCGCTGGAAGAACGTAAAGTACCTAGCGACTGGAAGAAAGCGCAGGTCGTTCCCATTTTCAAGAAGGGTCATAAATCAGATGCGAATAATTATAGGCCTATTTCGCTTACGTCAATCTGTTGTAGAATAATGGAACATGTTTTGTGTTCTCGTATTATGACGTTCTTAGATAATACAAATCTCCTTCATCATAACCAACATGGATTCCGCAAACAGAGATCATGTGAAACTCAGCTCGCCCTATTTGCCCAAGAAATTCACAGTGCCGTAGACACTGGCGAGCAGATTGATGCCGTATTCCTGGACTTCAGGAAGGCATTTGATACGGTTCCGCACTTACGTTTAATGAAAAAAATACGAGCTTACGGAATATCGGACCAGGTTTGTGATTGGATTCAGGATTTCCTAGAAGAAAGAACTCAACATGTCATTCTTAACGGTTCAAAATCTGCAGATGTAGAGGTAATTTCGGGAGTACCGCAAGGAAGCGTGATAGGACCTTTATTGTTTACAATATACATAAATGACTTAGTTGACAACATCGGTAGCTCCGTGAGGCTATTTGCAGATGACACGGTTGTCTACAAGAAAGTAGCAACATCAGAAGACTCGTACGTACTCCAGGAAGACCTGCAGAGGATTAATGCATGGTGCGACAGCTGGCAGCTTTCCCTAAACGTAGATAAATGTAATATAATGCGCATACATAGGGGCAGAAATCCATTCCAGTACGATTATGCCATAGGTGGTAAATCATTGGAAGCGGTAACGACCGTAAATTACTTAGGAGTTACTATCCGGAGCGATCTGAAGTGGAATGATCACATAAAACAAATAGTGGGAAAAGCAGGCGCCAGGTTGAGATTCATAGGAAGAATTCTAAGAAAATGTGACTCATCGACGAAAGAAGTAGCTTACAAAACGCTTGTTCGTCCGATTCTTGAGTATTGCTCATCAGTATGGGACCCTTACCAGGTTGGATTAATAGAAGAGATAGACATGATCCAGCGAAAAGCAGCGCGATTCGTCATGGGGACATTTAGTCAGCGCGAGAGCGTTACGGAGATGCTGAACAAGCTCCAGTGGCGGACACTTCAAGAAAGGCGTTACGCAATACGGAGAGGTTTATTATCGAAATTACGAGAGAGCACATTCCGGGAAGAGATGGGCAACATATTACTACCGCCCACATATATCTCGCGTAATGATCACAACGAAAAGATCCGAGAAATTAGAGCAAATACGGAGACTTACAAGCAGTCGTTCTTCCCACGCACAATTCGTGAATGGAACAGGGAAGGGGGGATCAGATAGTGGTACAATAAGTACCCTCCGCCACACACCGTAAGGTGGCTCGCGGAGTATAGATGTAGATGTAGATGTAAGTGTTCAGCCAATGAATCGCAGTCTTTGGTTTACTCTACGCGCAACAATATCTATGTGACCGTTCCAATTTAGAGTATTTGTTTTTGAAATCCCAAAGTATTTAGTTGAATTTGCAGCCTTCAGATTTGTGTGACTTACCACGTAATCGAAATTTAGCAGATTTCTTTTAGTACTCATGTGAATAACTTCACACTTTTCTATATTCAGGGTTAATTGCCACTTTTCGCAGCTTATAGACATCTTATCTGAATCATTTTGCGATTCATTTTGATCATCTGATTACTTTGCAACATGGCAAATGACAGCATCGTCTGGAAACAATCTTAGACGGCTACTCAGATTTTCTCCTATGTCGTTAATATAGATCAGGAACAATAGAGGGCCTATAACACTTCCTTGCGGAACACCGGTTATTAATTCTGTTTTTCTCGACGATTTTCCGTCTGTTACTACGAACTGTGACCTTTCTGACAGGAAATCACGAATGCAGTCGCACAACTGAGGCGATATTCCATAGGCACGCAGTGAGGAACGGTGTCGAAAGCCTTCTGGAAATCTTAAAATATAGGATCAATTTGACATCCCCTGTCGATAGCAGCCATTACTTCGTGAGTATAAAGAGCCAGTTGTGTTTCGCAAGAACGATATTTTCTGAATTCGTGCTGCCTATATGTGAATAAGTCGTTTTCTTCGAGGTACCTCTTAATGTTTGAATACAGTACATGTTCTAAAACCCTACTTCAAATCGACGTTAGTGATATCGGCCTGAAATTTAACGAATTACTCCTACTTTCCTTTTTTGGTATTGGTGTGACTTGAGCAATTTTCCAGTCTTTACGTACGGACCTTTCTGTGAGCGAGCGGTTGTATATAATTGCTAAATATGGAGCTACTGTATCAGTATACTCTGAGAGGAACCTGACTGGTATACGATGTGGACCGGAAGCCTTGCCTTTGTTAAGTGATTTAAGCTGGTTTGCGCCACCGAGGATATCTACTTCTATGTTGCTCATCTTGGCAGTAGTTCTTGTTTGGAATTCTGGAATATTTATTTCACCTTCTGTGGTGAAGGAGTTTATAAAAGCCATTTCCAATAACTCTACTTTCGTGGCACTGTCATCAGTGACTTCACCGACGTTATCGCGCTGTGACGGTATTGATTGCGTCTTGCCACTGGTGTGCTTTATGTGTGACCAGAACCTCTTTGGGTTTTCTGCCAGATTTCGAGACAGAATTTCGTTGTGGAAATTATTAAAAGAATCTCGCATTGAAGTACGCTCTGTATTTCGAACTTCTGCAAAACTTTGCAACTATAGGGGATTTTGCGTTCTTTTAAATTTGGCTTGGTTTTTTCGCTGCTCTGCAAAAGCGATCTGACCCGTCGTTGGGTTGTTTTGAAAATCAGTCTTATGGAAACACAATTTGTTGATTTTTGTATTTACCCAGACTTTTTTCGATACCCGTGGGTCATCTTCTGTGGGTCAAATTTTTATTTCTGTTTTTCGTCTTTTTTTTCTTTTGTAGAGCATGTGATCTGCAAACTAGCCATGAAGAAATTGACTGCGTATTTGTCAAGAATTGTTTCGTGGGTAGAGAGTAGAGGTTATGGACGTTTCTGTACTTACATTTTTCGTCCTGTTGCGTGTCGGGTTGGTGTCTAACGCCAATAGGAAAAGCAGAGGGACCGTTGACGAGAAGCAACTGTACGAATATCCAAAACTAAGCAAGAAAAGGGAAGGATCAAAGGTGTAAAATATATATACTGTATAAGTGTGTGACTAAAAAGGCGAAGAGCCGAGAAGGCGAGTAAGAAACGTAATGAAACTTGACGGCCTGTGAGTGTACTGGTGTTACTTCAGTGATTCAAAATAGAGACAATGTTCCCAAGGACTCGACAGTAGGAGCGCACTTAGCAGTACGGTGCCGGGACGCGTGCAGTGGTTCGCCTGGGAAGCAGCTGCGTCCTCTGCTGAGGAACGCTGGACCCCCACATACTGGACAGCGGCACCGCGGCAAGGTCCACGTGCTGCCACGCGTGTTGCAGTGCACAGGGGCGGTGCTGGCCACGGGAGTACCTCAAAGTTTGTAGTGTCACGTGCCACGTGTGGGGGAGTACTGTTCTGTTGAAAAATGGCACCACAATGCTACTGCACGCGAGGTAACGCACGACGCGCAGGAGGTAGCCGCAGAGCTCCCTCGGCCGCTACACAGTCCCAATCTGACGTCACATCCGACGGCTGGGGGTAGTGCACGACTACGATCCATCGCTGAACACAACGCGATCCCATTTATCAGCAGTCTACGCTTCCCGACTGTGGCACCGTTTCAGATGTAGGCGTTTGTGTTGGGGTGGTAATGGCAGCCTACGCACGAGAAGGTATTTCACAGTCCGGCCGGAACAACACGTAATGTTGCAGTTGCAGTGAATCCCCTTACTCGCTCTCGTACTGGCAGAGGCGGGTACGAAGCGGTTACAATGTGCTCGGTACACAATACGGCGTTTCTCCCTCGTGAAGATCACACGCGATTGACCGTAACCTTGATTGTAAGTAGGCCGTTTAGGTTTTTATGTTGGTAACACCACATAGCGCTCTGTATGAAAATCACTGACTGTGCTGTGTGCAGTCTGTGGCTGGTTGGCATTGTCGGAATATTCGCTATCGTAGTGTTGGGCAGTTGGATGTGAACAGCGCGTAGCGTTGTGCAGTTGGAGGTGAGCCGCCAGCAGTGTTTGATGTGGCGAGAGAGATGGCAGAATTTTAAGAGCGGGACTTATATATATAATGACTTTTGAACATTATTAAGGTAAATACTTTGTTTGTTCTCTATCAACATCTTTCATTTGATAACTATGCCTATCAGTAGTTAGTGCCTTCAGTAGTTTGAATCTTTTATTTAGCTGGCAGTAGTGGCGCTCGCTGTATTGCAGTAGTTCGAGTAACGAAGATTTTTGTGAGGTAAGACATTCATGAAAGGTATAGGTTATTGTTAGTCAGGGCCATTCTTTTGTAAGGATTTTTGAAAGTCAGATTGCGTTGCGCTAAAAATATTGTGTGTCAGTTTAGTGTTGATCTGAATAGGTAAAGAGCGAAATGTCTGAGTACGTTCAGTTCTGCTCAGCTGTTGGAAAAATCAAATAACGTAAGGGGTTTATTGTGTTGGCGGAAGAGCACGCGTTTTAGCTCACGCAGGCTGGCATGAGGTCTGGAACATGACGAGGAATTAGAATTCAGAAAGCGGACGTAATTAGTTTGATACTTAACTTTAATCCATTAATGATGAACGTCGCTCTTGACGGTACATGATTCACAATATTATGTGTTCAGAAGACATAGTAGCTGAATATGGCGCCTTGCTAGGTCGTAGCAAATGACGTAGCTGAAGGCTATGCTAAACTGTCGTCTCGGCAAATGAGAGCGTATGTAGCCAGTGAACCATCGCTAACCAAGTCGGCTGTAGAATTGGGGCGAGTGCTAGGGAGTCTCTCTAGACTAGACCTGCCGTGTGGCGGCGCTCGGCCTGCAATCACTGATAGTGGCGACACGCGAGTCCGACGTATAGTAACGGACCGCGGCCGATTTAGAGGCTACCACCTAGCAAGTGTGGTGTCTGGCGGTGACACCACAGGGTTTATCAGCACAGTCATTCATAAATTTATCTAAGGGGATGTTTCAACATCATGTTCCCATACAGTTCGATACGGGGCACTGCCAGATCTGAATTACTCACAGATATGGATATTGCGAGGTTCGACCATCTGGTGAAGCAGAGACCCACAGTGGGACACCTTTTAAATCCTGAGGACTGCTGATAAGGCTGTCTTACACGGCACTTGCGCGTGCTAGCCACATGCGAATTCTGACGGGTACCGAAAGCGTCGCGTGTCCCATAAGCACGTAGGAACGGGTGGACGGGTTTCTCTGTAGAGAGACATTTTTAAAGTACCCAACAAAGGCGTGCGGGTGGCCCAGAGAGTGTTGCCGAACTGCGGGGGTGGGTCTCGGAGGGGTGCGTCGCAGGGCGCTACGTTGTTGCACCTTTAGAATGGAAGGCTGCTGGCACGTTGGAGACAGATGTCAAACTTGTGCATCGGAATGGGAGCAATGAGTGGCCGTCTAATTTTGTTGCGCAGTACAGGTACGTGTGACCTCCACAACCGCCTAGCACTTCTGACAACCCTACCACAACAAACGTCAAAAATTAATTATGATTTGTAGTGTTGCTCACGCTGCTAAATATTGCATTTTCGGGCAACAACAAAGTTATATTATGAGGCAGGTGTCATTAGAGCACAGTTAATAAAGTCATTTCTTGAAATAATGGGTAAACTAGGCACTCATCTTTTCGTGTTTCCCACGCTGGTCTCGTTGTGAACTCATGGGTCAATCGTCGAAAATCTAGGTAGTGATGATTCCAAGCTCGGATGCAAAGAGGCCTAGGTGTTATTCTGCGATATTCAAAAGTTTTATAGATGTGTTTCATAAACCATTCTCGAAGAATAAATTTTTGCAAGTTAGGACAATGGAGTAAAAAAGTAATCAGCACTCCGAATTTAAGTTACACTTCTTTTTTATTACTTTTGTTGCAATATCACGTAACTCGTTCCAAAACATCACTTCACAATATAAAACATACTTGAAAATATCTTCCTCACTGTTAAAGTTCACATTTCATAAACTGACTACAATTTGCGTCTTTTTAACATGACGTCCAAGACTTGACTCTCTAATAACCGCTTACGCGCCCAAAAATCAGAGTTACAAGTACGTCAAAGATCATAGTGACAAAAGAAAGAATACACGTAAGAATGATATCATTGCAATATATACAGGGTTATTACAAAAGATTGAAGCGATTTCAGAGCTCTACAATAACTTTATTACTTGAGATATTTTCAAAATGCTTTGCACACACATACAAAAACTCAAAAAGTTTTTTTACGCATTCACAAATGTTCGATATGTGCCCCTTTAGTGATTCGGCAGACATCAAGCCGATAATCAAGTTCCTCCCACACTCGGCGCAGCATGTCCCCATCAATGAGTTTGAAAGCATCGTTGATGCGAGCTCGCAGTTCTGGCACGTTTCTTGGTAGAGGAAGTTTAAACACTGAATCTTTCACATAACCCCACAGAAAGAAATCGCGTGGGGTTAAGTCGGGAGAGCGTGGAGGCCATGACATGAATTGCTGATCATGATCTCCACCACGACCGATCCATCGGTTTTCCAATCTCCTGTTTAAGAAATGCCGAACATCATGATGGAAGTGCGGTGGAGCACCATCCTGTTGAAAGATGAAGTCGGTGCTGTCGGTCTCCAGTTGTGGCATGAGCCAATTTTCCGCGGGCTACGCGTGAAACTTGCCCGCACGCTTTCAACCGTTTCTTCGCTCACTGCAGGCCGACCCGTTGATTTCCCCTTACAGAGGCATCCAGAAGCTTTAAACTGCGCATACCATCGCCGAATGGAGTTAGCAGTTGGTGGATCTTTGTTGAACTTCGTCCTGAAGTGTCGTTGCACTGTTATGACTGACTGATGTGAGTGCATTTCAAGCACGACATACGCTTTCTCGGCTGCTGTCGCCGTTTTGTCTCACTGCGCTCTCGAGCGCTCTGGCGGCAGAAACCTGAAGTGCGGCTTCAGCTGAACAAAACTTTATGTGTTTTTCTACGTATCTGTAGTGTGTCGTGACCATATGTCAATGAATGGAGCTACAGTGAATTTATGAAATCGCTTCAATCATTTGTAATAGCCCTGTACATATCGATGTATCGAAGTACGTCTACATTAATGAAATCAAATCTGAATGTTGTGACAGAAATATGTTAACTACTTTACAGAAACACAGTAGAACATTGCTGGTATCGAGAGGTTGAGGTGAGGTGCCGGTAATTCAAGTACGATTACACTCTGCTGTAGAGAGAAGAGGCGGCTCGGTGTACAGCGGGGTCAGCGGCGGTCCCCGTCCACTGGGGTTGCGCGCGCCGCCGGCACGTGCAAGTTCTGCCCAGCTGGGCCACTACGAACTCTTTCACAATGCCATACCGGCCCTTCCCAACTGCGCCTTTAAAATCAGCGGTGATGCACCGCGATCACGCACACGACGAGTGTTTGTTGTCCACCAAATGCTTTAACAGCGTGTGGAATACGGACATCTACATTGAAGAAAAATCGCGAGACCCAGAAGGAGTTGCGCGACATAAACGAAACTCGGTAGGGGTGTTCCTACGTCTGGAAGGCTGCGTGTGCCCGCTCAGATCTCGCGCCAGCCGCACACGAGTGACGCTAGTACCGCCTCCGTGAGGATGTAAATCAAATTTGCTTCAAATACAACCTGTAACGGCCGTGACAGCTAATTACCTTTGAGACTGGCCGTGGTGAGTTGGTGTTAGACAAAAATGTCTTTGCGACGACAAGCAAGCCATATCAGCACCTCCTTGAGCGGAAACAGTTGGCACGACTGCTGGCAGCGGTGGTCACGACAATGTACGATCGCAAGAGGGCCGGTCTCGTGGCGGCCACGTGTCATTACCATCGTGTCCACTGTACAGCTGGGGCGTATCGTACGTCTGTAGGAGCAACGTGAGCAGCAGGTGGCACCACAGACACACGGCGAACTGCTTACACGGCGATTAGTTGGAGGACAGCTCCGAGCCACAGGCCGTGTAGTATGCGTTCCAGCGATCCCTGTCCACCGCCGACTCCCACTTCAGTCTTCACTGGAGGGAGGTCTGTCGCGATTTGTGATGAAAACCGGCTCCGCGTTGGAGCCGCCGATGACCTGTCTGCTGGTCAGACGGAGGCCGGTTGAGGGCCTGACACCGTCCTGTCTCCGTGCTGGACACGCTGGACCCACGCCTGGTGACCCGATCGGTCACGAAGGTCGCAGTTTGTAGTAATAGACGGCAAATCGTCGAGTAAAACTGAAGTGGTATCAGGTGTTCCCCACGGAAGCGTCCTGGGACCTCTGCTGTTCCTGATATATATAAATGACCTGGGTGATAATCTGAGCAGTTCTCTTAGGTTGTTCGCAGATGATGCTGTAATTTACCGTCTAGTAAGGTCATCCGAAGACCAGTATCAGTTGCAAAGCGATTTAGAAAAGATTGCTGTATGGTGTGGCAGGTGGAAGTTGACGATAAGTAACGAAAAGTGTGAGGTGATCCACATGAGTTCCAAAAGAAATCCGTTGGAATTCGATTACTCGATAAATAGTACAATTCTCGAGGCTGTCAATTCAACTAAGTACCTGGGTGTTAAAATTACGAACAACTTCAGTTGGAAAGACCACGTAGATAATATTGTGGGGAAGGCGAGTCATTGGCAGGACACTTAGAAGATGCAACAAGTCCACTAAAGAGACGGCTTACACTACACTCGTTCGTCCTCTCTTAGAATATTGCTGCGCGGTGTGGGATCCTTACCAGGTGGGATTGACGGAGGACATCGAAAGGGTGCAAAAAAGGGCAGCTCGTTTTGTATTATCACGTAATAGGGGAGAGAGTGTGGCAGATATGATACGCGAGTTGGGATGGAAGTCATTAAAGCAATGACGTTTTTCGTCGCGGCGAGATCTATTTACGAAATTTCAAACTTTCTCTTCCGAATGCGAAAATATTGTGTTGAGCCCAACCTACATAGGTACGAATGATCATCAAAATAAAGTAAGAGATATCAGAGCTCGAACAGAAAGGTTTAGGTGTTCGTTTTTCCCGCGCGCTGTTCGGGAGTGGAATGGTAGAGAGATAGTATGATTGTGGTTCGTTGAATCCTCTGCCAAGCACTTAAATGTGAATTGCAGAGTAATCCTGTAGATGTAGATGTAGATGTGCTGCTGCCATTCATGAATAGCATTCCAGGAGGTGTTTTCCAACTGGACAACGCTCGCTCACATACCGTTGTTGTAACCCAATATGCTCTACAGAGTGTCACAGGTTGCCCCGGCCTGCTCGATCACCAGACTGCACATACGGGAAATCATCGGACAGTAACGTCAGCATCATCCGCAAACAGCGTCGTTAAGCCTCCTTGTACTCACCGACCGACTTGAACAAAACTGGCATCGGGCATCTGTGCAACACAATGAATGCACGTCTGCATGCTTGCATTCGACATTCTGGCGGTTTCACCGATCGTTAATGTACCAGCTTTTCACATTTGCGATGCCTTATCTCGTGCATGCATTAACATGGCATCTTGGAATGTTAGTCACTAAAATATACTAGCCAGACAAATGTATTTCCCACAGTTAATCACTCTAGATTAGTTGTTTTTTGGTGTTACAATTTTTTTGAGTCAGTGTATATTAAAAGGTTCACTCATGCCACCTGCAGGTTGCCTTTGGAACGGCTTCCACGGGCGACAATAGCCTGATTTTCACAATTTTATATAATTATTGAGCGAATTAAAGTTAAAAACTGTGTCTTGACGCAGCGCAACTTATGACGTATGCAAGTGGCCGAGCGGTTCTAGGCGCTTCAGTCTGGAAACGCGCGACCGCTACGGTCGCAGGTTCGAATCCTGCCTCGGGCATGGATGTGTGTGATGTCTTTAGGTTAGTTAGGTTTAAGTAGTTATAAGTTCTAGGGGACTGATGATCTCAGATGTTAAGTCCCATAGTGATCAGAGCCATTTAGACCATTTTTAAACGTGTGCAATTTATCCAGACAATTATTCATCCATCATTTGACACTGAGAGCACTTGGTGACTCCCAACAAACTTTACACAAAATTTCAAACATTTTCCCATCTTTTTGGCGGATACATACCCCACAAAATAGTGAAAGGAAAGAAGTTTAACGTTTACTATACTTTCGTGGTGTAATCCTTCACCATCAGAGACGACGTTTTAATTTATTACTTCGTTATACTAACTCCGCTCGCAACTCATCTGAAACATTATCTAAAGTTTTTGCCGCACGCTGTTCCACAACAGTTTGTCGCTTGATACGTGTTCATCGTTCGTGCAGCGAACTTGAGCGTGGAGCGGGAGGTTTTCGTTTATTACCAGTTTTTTATTTGAGCTTTTCATTAGTCTACGGGCGAATAATGCGAAACTAATAAGACCAACATAATTAGAGTTTTGCGTATTCTTTTGAAGAAACTGGGGAGGGAGGGCGGGTATAGTTAATGGTTAATGTCTGACAGTTTCCACAGTGGAAGCTTAGCGTTTTTGTTTTTTTGTTTTTTTACATTAAACTGTAAACACTTTTGTTTAAACAGATTATCAGTGGAAGCTGCTGGGAGCTAGTCGTAGGTGGTGCATGAATTGTAGTGGTGCACATATTCCAGTCCAGTGCAGTCTTTCTGAATGTGGGGACATAGTTACGTGGCACGAATCTTTAGTTTTGTAGAAATTCCTGGAAATTTGTTTGCCACCTCAGAAGATAAGTTTGGATTCCGTAGAAATGTTGGAACACGTGAGGCAATACTGACCTTACGCATTATCTTAGAAGAAAGATTAAGGAAAGGCAAACCTACATTTCTAGCATTTGTAGACTTAGAGAAAGCTTTTGACAATGTTGACTGGAATACTCTCTTTCAAAATCTAAAGGTGGCAGGGGTAAAACACAGGGAGCGAAAGACTATTTACAATTTGTACAGGAAACAAGATGGCAGTTATAAGAGTCGAGGGGCATGAGAGGGAAGCAGCGGTTGGGAAGGGAGTGAGACAGGGTTGTAGCCTCTCCCCAATGTTATTCAATCTGTATATTGAGCAAGCAGTAAAGGAAACAAAAGAAAAATTTGGAGTAGGTATTAAAATCCACGGAGAAGAAATAAAAACTTTGAGGTTCGCCAATGACGTTGTAATTCTGTCAGAGACAGCAAAGGACTTGGAAGAGCAGTTGAACGGAATGGACAGTGTCTTGAAAGGAGGATATAAGATGAACGAACATCAACAAAAGAAAAACGAGGATAATGGAATGTAGTCGAATTAAATCGGGTGATGCTGCCGGAATTAGATTAGGAAACGAGACACTTAAAGTTGTAAAGGAGTTTTGGTATTTGGGGAGCAAAATAACTGATGATGGTCGAAATAGAGAGGATATAACATGTAGACTGCCAATGGCAAGGAAAGCGTTTCTGAAAAAGAGAAATTTGTTAACATCGAGTATAGATTTAAGTGTCTGGAAGTCGTTTCTGAAAGTATTTGTATGGAGTGTAGCCGTGTATGGAAGTGAAACATGGACGGTAAATAGTTTGGACAAGAAGAGAATAGAAGCTTTTGA
The DNA here is from genome assembly GCF_023864275.1 of Schistocerca cancellata. Lineage (NCBI taxonomy): Eukaryota > Metazoa > Arthropoda > Insecta > Orthoptera > Acrididae > Schistocerca > Schistocerca cancellata. The sequence goes on from NC_064626.1 coordinate 12,483,669, forward strand.
AATGTCGTGCTACAGAAGAATGCTGAAGATTAGATGGGTAGATCACATAAGTAATGAGGAGGTACTGAATAGAATTGGGGAGGAGAGAAGTTTATGACACAACTTGACTAGAAGAAGGGATCGGTTGGTAGGACATGTTCTGAGACATCGAGCGATCACCAATTTAGTATTGGAGGGCAGCGTGGAGGGTAAAAATCGTAGAGGAAGACCAAGAGATGAATACACTAAACAGATTCAGGAGGATGTAGGTTGCAGTAGGTGCTGGGAGATGAAGAAGCTTGCACAGGATAGAGTAGCATGGAGAGCTGCATCAAACCAGTCTGAGGACTGAAGACCACAACAACGACAACAACCACCTCAGATTATCCTTTGCCTTTCCTTTCCATCCCTTTTATGAAAATATTGGTAAAGAGAATATACTGATCATTATTCCTAGTCATTTGCAGTGTAAGTAACGTAAAAATTGGAATTAAAAAAAAAGATATCTGCACCAGGACTCGACCCCGCGACGCTGGGATTGTCGTTCCGTGGTGTGTTCGCTGCGCCGAGCGCCGCCTGGGAGCTGTATGACAACACGGACGGCTCGTGCCTCGCCCGAACCGCGCCGACAGCGCCCCCCTCCTCCTCTACTGCAAACACTCGGCCACCTCAGGCTCCCACATTTAGAGACAGATTCAATTGGATTTAGTAACTCCTGAAGCAGCCCGTGCTCAAAGACATCTGCATTTGACACAAAAGTGCGCGAAGTGTCTCTGGGAGGTTTCCACAAGTGTGCAGCGATCTTTTCAGAGAGCACGGTAGAGTGGGGGGCGGTATACGTCGCACAATTGAAACAAACTACTGTGCAGCGATGTTTGAAAGTGTACGAGTGTTGCCCAGAAAGTAACGCACCGATTTTTTTCTTGAATTCTTTATTGAACATAATGAGAATTACACAGACACGAAAGAATGGAGCTTTATGTACACACTATTTTTCCACGTAAATTCCATGCCGTTCTATGGCCTTCCTCCAGCGCAAAACAATGGTGGGTATGCCCTGTCGGCACCAGTGCTTATCCTGGTGGCGGAGCCAGTGCTTCACTGCGTGGATCACCTCCTCGTCGTCCTCAAAATGTCTTCTACGAATGGCATCCTTCAGTCGCCCAAACTAGTGGAAGTCTCAGGGCGCTAGGCCACGGCTGTAGTGCGTATTGGTTAACACTGTCCATCCCTGTTTTGCAATGTGTTCAGCAGTCCTCAGACTTGTGTGGCAGCTGACTCTCGTCGTGTTGCAGCGAAACATCTCCTGGGTCGCTGCAGCGCGGAAGTCGCCGGAAGCGCGTCCTCAGTTTTGTTAGTGTGTTGACACAGGCTTCTGAATTAGTGGTACCGCCTCTTGGCATCACATCAATGAGGATCACACCTTCACAGTGCCAGAACACAGTGATCATGACCTTACCGGCGGAAGCAGCTGCTCTGAATGTTTTCTTCTGTGGGGAGTGGAAACGGCGACATTCCATCGACTCCCGTTTTGTTTCGGGCCCAAAACGGTGAACTCAGCTCTCATCATCTGTCACAATCCGGGACAGGAAGGCCTCCCTCTCAGCTTCAAACTGTTGCAACAAATGTTTCTTGTGTGCGATTTGTGATCCACCGGCAGACACCGCGGGACGCACCTTGCAGACACCTTTGCATATCTAAGAGTGCGGATAATTGCGTCCACACTTGCTTTTCTGATTGACAGATTCGGCACCAATTGCCGAGTCGTAAAGCGTCTGTCCTCGCGAATGACATCAGCGGCTCGCTGCAACATGTCAGGTGTGGCAGCCGTGGATGGCGTCCCCGACCGCTGCGAATCGTGGAGCTCCGCCGAACCGCCCTCTGATGAGCTGACCCTCCGTGCCCAGCGACTAGCTGTATTTCTGTCAACAGCGGATGTTCCGTAGACTTTGCACAAGCGCCGGCCGGGGTGGCCGAGCGGTTCTAGGCGCTTCAGTCCGGAACCGCGCGACCGCTACGGTCGCAGGTTCGAATCCTGCCTCGGCCACGGATGTGTGTGATGTCCTCAGGTTAGTTACGTTTAAGTACTTCTAAGTTATAGGGGACTGATGACCTCAGAAGTTAAGTCCCATAGTGCTCAGAGCCATTTGAACCATTATTTGAACTTTGCACAAGCGTTTGTGAATATTCCCCACAGTTTCCTCCTCTTCAGTTAGAAATTCGATGACGGCCCGTTGCTAATAACGTACATCACCTACAGACGCCATTTTGAAAGTGTCCTGCAGCTAGGCTATCTGTCGAAAGGGAAGAAAGCGTTGCATTACTTTCTGAGAACCCTAGTATTCTAAATACTGAATTGGATTTAGTGACTCCTGAAGCAGCCTTTACTCAAACACAATGGTGTTTCCCACAAAAGCGCGCAAAGTGCCACTGGAATGGTTTCACAAGTTTGCCGCAATCGTTTCAGAGTGTGTGTTCCAATGTGGCGTTGGCGGAACTCCTCGGAATAAAACGCGTCAGTGTTTAAATATTCTGACGTCATCTGCTAAGCGCTCTCTCCCTCTCTTTCTCTGTTCAGAGGTGCAGTTAGTTCACGTGACATCTTCAAGTGACGTGTGTGACAATATTCCGCAACAGCTGATGTAATGACTCCTGAAGCAGTTCGTGTTCAGCGACACCGGGGTTGGGTAGGAGGAGGAAAGGGGGGGGGGTGGCGGGACGTCGTCACTGGGCCCTGGAGGCTGCAGCGTGGCCGCGCCGTGCCGTGAGCCGGGGCCACGCTCCCACGCGGCGGGCTGGGGGAACGCCTCGCCTCTTGCGCATCGGAAGACTGACTACACTCCTATCGAATGATCTGCAGTTGCAGTACACGCAATTACCATCATTAGTTGCGAAGCGTAACTCGGCCTAATCCTGCCGCATATTCATCATTTGGTGGAACGTAATATTATTGCTATCGACACAGTGCTCACACGCATGGCCACCGCTGTATACTCCTCCGTCTCCAGCACAGACATCTCGCCTGTTGAACACAGTAAACAACGACACGTGTTCTCGCAGTCCCAGACTGAGCCCTTTTCCCCAGACTGCCGTCACGCAGGGGGAGGGCCGGCAGCGTCCTCTGGTGGAGGTGTGGCGGTGTCGTCAACTAGGTCAGTTGGGCTCCTGACCTCACGGTGAACATGCAGCTTGGAGCTACCGTCTACGGCAAGTCAAATTGTTTAAATATCCAATGCATACTTTACGGCAAGAAAAAGGAATACAAGTGAGATAGTGTTAATACTTTCATCCTTCTTTACCTCCTCTCCATTACTGCAGGTGACGTGTCACTGAGCACATCTGTACTGTGCATGCAGTACACGTGAGGTGCCTAGTTGTTCCCACTGCCCTGTGTGGAATACGTAAGTTCTTGTACACTTCACTAACCTGCTGTCTTCGTGATGATGATGTCCCCAGCGCAGAAAACAGCACGCAGGTCGTGGATTCTCTTTCTTGAGTCTGAAATTAACTTCGCAAGGAACTGCTGCTACGAATAAACTATAACTCATTTGGGAATGCCACTCGCGTTTTTACTGATATAGACACGAGAAACTATTCTCGATCACAACGTACTGAACATATCTTTCCACAGTCATTATATCTGGCTAAAATTACACGAATCAAATACTACTATTACAGACAACATGTCTGTACCTAGCGACGGTCGCAACTGTAGTAAATATAATTGCATGAAACAAATACTGCTATAACAGACAACGTGTCTGTCTACTGGAACCGTCAGAACTGGAGAGCCGGACTGCCCGAGACACTTCGCGAGCCAAGCCAGCAAGGCGTGACCCGAACGCCACCGAAGTGCATCGGCAGTAATATTGTTTTAGTAATACTTTGATTTTAATAATTGTGAAATGACTGATTGATAGCTCGCTGTTGAGAGAATGCAGGCGGTCTTTCTCACTGGAATGGTACCGAATCTAACATCTGTCACCGGTACCTCATCCCACATTGCGTCATCTTTATTCTTCTTGCATCTCCACTGCCCTGGGAATAGATTCCTGGACCCTAATATGATGGCTGAATAAGCCAGAAATATTACAACTTGCAGCCCAACACTGACTGAGTCCTTTCTCCGCCAATTGTAAGATGAATGACGGGGAGGGGGGGGGGGGTTAGTTTGACCTATTTTCCCGCCAACATTTGAACTTCCCGCCATGATGGCACTATGGCCGCCACATTCCATCCGCCATCTTGAATAAATGTCTGTAAAAAATCTTTGTCAAATATGTCGTTTAACTTCTTTCATCGAGCTATTCCACTGGAGCTATTACATGATGGAAAATTTTTTCATCATAGTTGTTCGAGAACAGAAGTTGAACAGTCAATCACCTGTCCAACAGTATATGTTAGTCCTGAGCGCCCTGCGTGAAAAGAACGAGAAATGAAACAATTGAGGGTAAAACGGTGGATAGCGAGAAGAGTAGGTCGAAGTGTTCATCAGAATTTGCTTCGTGACCTACAGCGCGAAGACATGAAAAACAACGAAAATTATTAGAGAATGGGCGAACGCCCTCGCCGCAATGGTAATACCCGTTACCGTCAGATCACCGTAGTTAAGCGCTATCGGTCTGGGCCAGCACACACAGATGGGTCTCAGACGGGTGACCATCCGGTCTGCCGAGCGCTGTTGGCAAGCGGGGTGCTCTCAGCCCTTGTGAGGCAAACTGAGGAGCTACTCGACTGAGAAGTAGCGGCTCCGGTCTCGTAAACTGACATTCGGCCTGGGGAGCGGTGTGCTGACCACGTGCTCCACCACACCCGCATCCAGTGGGCTGAGGGTAGCTCGGGGGGCCGGTCGGCGCTATTAGGCCTTCGTGGCCTGTGCGGGCACACACAGTGTACTTTTTAGTTTAGAACAAACATTTCAGTTTTCCCTCATGAAACTCGCCCGGAATATTTGCATATATGATACTTATTTAAGAAACGCCAATTCCTAATTTCGGTTATCACAACGGACGTTTCTGGAAAGCTTGCAAATGTGTCAATAAGGACGTATTTTTTCGTGCTTAATATGATGCATATCGAGAATATATTCTCATTATCGAGGGGAAATATTTACATAGGTCAATTAAGTGGTGTTTTTGTGTGTTTTTATGCCTCTTTTGCCCAGAAGTTGTGTTTTTATGGTTTACTGCGGTCGGACATATTTCTTTTCTCCGACTTTCCGAAACCTCACGAAAATGTAAACATTTGTACTTGATCATGAGAGAAATTCTTGCAAAACATCGAGCAAAACGTGAAAAAATATATAACTGGTCCACTGCTTCATTATTTAAATCACGGATGCTATTTCTGCTAAATATCGTCTCACAGTTAGGTTAAGATCTTTAGCAGTTGGCGAAAGCTATTCCAGCTTGCAATATGAAACTGGGATCCCACAGTCTACAATTTTACGTGTTATTCCAGAAACATGTGAGCCGATATACAAATCACCTAAAGAGGAAGTTATAAGGTTAAGTGATATTATTTAGAGTATATACATTTGTTGCACGCTTTGACACACACTTGGCTTTTCACGTTTCCAACTTCTTCCATATCCTTTCGTTCAAATGGCTCTGAGCACTATGGGAGTTAACATCTGAGGTCATCAGTCCCCTAGAACTTAGAACTACTTAAACGTAACTAACCTAAGGGCCTCACGCACATCCATGCCCGAGGCAGGATTCGAACCTGCGACCGTAGCAGCCGCGTGGTTCCGGACTGAAGCGCCTAGAACCGCTCGGCTCCACATCCTTTATTTCTATGTCTAAGCTTAACACAATCAACAGTGCAGCCACGTGGAGGGCAGCCGACTGCTGCAGCTGGTACTTCTTTGTTCGATTCCAACCGCTTATTATTCTTTTCGTAGACAACGTTCTTTGGGTTATGAAGAATTTCGTATTATTCATTCTTTGCAACTATCAGTGTGATGGTAGACATGCGCCACATATACACACATCAAAAAAAGTTTTCCATCACCTCAGTTCCGAGAGTTGCGGAACCTGTAAAAAAAATTGGAATAGAGAGCAATATAAACGTCGTTTCCGTCTTTTTTATTGCTCATGAAAACGACACATTGCATGTTGTACCGCCATACAGCGAGACCTTCAGAGGTGGTGGTCCAGACTGCTGTACACACCGGTACCTCTAATACCCAGTAGCACGTCCTCTTGCAGTGAAGCGTACCTGTTTTTGTCGTGGTATACTATCCACAAGTTCATCAAGGCACTGTTGGTCCAGACTGTCCCACTCCTCAACAGCGATGTGGCATAGGTCCCTCAGAGTGGTTGGTGGGTCACGTCGTCCATAAACAGCCCTTTTTAATGTATCCCAGGCATGTTCGATAGGGTTCATGTCTGGAGAACATGCTGGCCACTCTAGTCGAGCGATGTCGTTATCCTGAAGGAAGTCAGTCACAAGATGTGCATAATGGGGGCGAATTGTCGTCCAAGAAGACGTATTTAGAATGACATATTAATACGTCCAGCTGCTGACGGGCGTTGATACACATCAAAGGGGAAGGTGAAAATGTGTGCCCCGACCGGCACTCGAAGCCGGGGTCTCTTGCTTACATGGCAGACGCTCTATCCATCTGAGCAAACCGCGGCCACGGGGGATAGTGCGACTGCCGTGACTGTCTCGCACACGCCTCCCGCGAGACCCACATTCTCACCCTGTATGTCCACAAACTACATTCGTAGCGTCCCTACCCAACACACTCATTACTCGTGGAAGACATTCTTACCATGTTCCTTAAGAGTTCGGCTAATATGTGAGCATCCGCACAGGAGAAGAAGGTCATGGCCGGTATTGCCAGAACTATATACTTATACGGATATGGTGTCTGTTCTTTCGACATGTCCGAAAGTCAGTAGCGGTAAAAATACACGAAGAAGTGTACATATCCATGAAAATTGTAACAGTTATCATATGTAGGAGAAACATTTGAGGAAATTAACTGATTCACTATCTAGTTTGTCTTTGAGAATTTTTTCTCCTTGCTTTTTGCGGTGTACAAAAATGTGAAGCTCCTGCATTAAATGAATTGTGTCTGATTTTTGGAATGGTGGAGTACCTTTAGATCGTCTTTTATGTTTTCGAATGTGTGCCCAGTGTTTTCCGTGTGTGCTGGTGTGTATTCCGCACTGGATGCACTGGACACGCCAGCTGCGCACACTGACCCTCGCGGCCAGTACGGCCCAGGAGCGGCTGACCGGGTGGCTCACACCTCACCTCACCTCACCTCACCTCACCTCACCTCACAGTCGTCATGTGTTTGATTCAGCGGAGACTGGGGCAGTCACCAGATTCCTTAGTAATACCGGCGACACTTAGAAATCTGTAATGTCAGAGGAACTATAAAACATTCTTGGTATTCTTGCCGCGTCAGCGCTAGATAAAATCTCGAGCTTTCGACTATTACCTCCATCGTCATCGTCAGGAGCTGACTGTCTCCGTTGCTGCTATGGTAGCCTCTATATAGCCCGAAGACAGCTTCTGATCGGTCCAGAACACCAACGCCATATTAAAAATAGAGAAGTGGAGAAATCAGCAATTGCGGAGCACAGTCTCACGAACAAACATAAAATATTGTTCGATGAAAGTAAAATTCTGTCCCATGCATCCACGTACTGGGATTCTGTTATTAAGGAGGCTGTTGAAATAAGAATGAGCCAAAAGAACTTTAACCGCGATAGCGGATACCATCTGAGCTGTGCGTGGAATCGAGCGCTTGATGCAGAGAAGCAGCAGAGGCGTTCCTTCCAAGGCTTACGTTCCAACGGAAGCGGTGGCGCCACCGGCGCACACAGTGGCACCGTCTGAGATAGCAGCACGTAATCGCCGACCAATCAGAAGCCGGCTATATAGAGGCTACCACAGCAGCAGTGGAGACAGTCAGCTCCTGACGATGACGATGGAGGTAATCGTCGAAAGCTCGAGATTTTATCTAGAACTGAGGCGGCAAGAATGCCGAGAATGTATTATACATAACTGCCGCCGCGAAAAACTTCGTTCCCAATGTCAGAGGAAATTAGAAACAAATAACAATCGTGGTTGACGCACATCGATATCTCGTAAACTGCCAAGATCTAGCATTCAAAAGAATTCGCCAGGACAGATCCAGTACATGCATGGTATTTAACTTAAGAATGGAAGACGTTTACACAGGCTCGCACTTCGATATTAGAGGCATCAATATAGACGGGTTGTCCCCAAACCGTTTTCGATATGCTGACATCATCGTGTTGATAAATGCAAAAGAGGTGACGCAACAATTCCAGAACAGGAAATTGCCTGTGGAAACGTCGTTGGACGTAAATATAAAATAAAACCAAGTTCTAAATCTATTTACCGAACCAGTTAAGTATGACTATGGAAATCGCCTCTGAATACAACTACGTTGGGCATCTCAAATTGCAAAAATTCCACAGTCAGATAGGTTATACTCATTCCGGGCAACAAACCCTGTGACACCTGTGTAGTAGCACTAACAGCTCACGCAGTAGAGACGTGAGCGCTCAGAAACTAGAGTGTCTACGAAGAGCAGTGCAGACCAGGATGCTCGCGTCCAGCCCCGCGGACAACAACTTTGTCTCAAGAACAACACGGGAAACAAACGTGCCCAAAACAGTTGCAAGTTGAATTGGCGAGAGGACCCTACTATGAGATGGAGCAATAAAATGCTGCATTTGGGACCTCGGAGACGCAAAAGAGGCGTTGAAAGACCACAGAGGTGATGCCGTGTGGCTACGGCCTCCCGTCGGGTAGACCGTTCGCCTAGTGCAAGTCTTTCGAGTTGACGCCACTTCGGCGACTTGCGTGTCGATGGGGATGAAATAATGATGATAAAGACAACACGACACCCAGTCCCTGAGCAGAGAAAACCTCAGATCCGGGCCTTCAGGTATGACATTCCGTCGAGCTGACCACTCAGCTACCAGGGGCGGACACAGAGGTGATTAATCGACGACAGAAAGACTGCTGAGACACAGTGGTGGCTCATATCATAGAATCAAGTCAAGTGGAAGAGTGCAAAAGACACCTCCATTCAGCTTTGGACGGATAATGGCTGGGCTACAGAAGAACAGGGCTGTCAGTGTTTGACTTGCTGCCAGGCGGAGAAAAGCAGCGGCAACTGAACTGTTATTAGGTCTTTTATTGATATGGCAACTGGATTGTTATGAAGTCTTTTCCTGCCCTATACTGCGAAACTCATTTGCAGAAGGATCACCGGTTGTTCACAAGATGGAAACCCTTCAGATCGACCGTAGTTGTAGGGCTGCCAGTAAGTCACACCGCACTGTAGGCGTCCAGCCGAGAACTACGGCGCTTGTGAGCTCTGTCCGACAAGTGACACAGTTTCTTTGCAAACATGGACGCGCGTAGAATTTCTTCGTTATCTCTATTAAAACGGACATCCCTTCTCTTGTTCTCATACTAACCACTTTGTTATCTCTGTAATACAGGTAAATACAAATTTTCATGCACAGCAAAATATAATATACGATATATGTCCATTAAGTTAATAAGAAAGAGTCAGAATTTTTTTTAGAAAGTGACGAGTTGAATATAGGAATATTTACAGATAGCAGGACATAAACCAACTGAATTTGACTTGACAACTGCAAGTGTCGATCCACTCGAATGTGGAAAACTGGTGTCACGTATGACTGTTTATGACGTTACTTCATCCGCCGATAATACATCAACTGGCATTTATAACTTACACTACAGTGAATGACGCCTTCTAATACACTCTGTCGTGCTGTTGCCTCGAAATGGCACACTGCTGTACCAGGGACGTTGTAATACGAAAGAAACCCAATACCAAAGATCTTTTAATCACCATTACGGACGTATCTCGTCATCTTGTTACACAAAATCGTACCGAAAGCGACTGGTTCTCGTGAGATTTTCAGTCTACAGCATATATTCATAGTACACAAGTTATAATGATATAACAGAAACTGAATATGGGCTCGAAATGAAAACGACGATTCCATTATGGCGTCTACCGAGTTCCGGTTCGTAGAACGGGATTTTGCGTCTCATTCGCGACGTTTCCCTCCGCGAGGCAGGAATCCGACTCGGCACCCCAGCCGGCTGTGAGGGCGGCCACAGCCGACCCACTGGACCCCGCGTGGACGAGAGCAGGCTGCGTGGGGTTTCCTACAACGGTACAGCAGGTAGCAAGGCTGTACCGAGCAACCGGTTCCCTAACGAGGTGTTTGCGACCTGAGCCTCCCCCACTGCTTGTCTGCCCCAGTCGCTCACCCTCAGTGCAGGTGTTGTCACCGTTCCTCAGACAGTGTCGTGCTGAGGAAGGCGGAATGAGGACTCAGACAGCTGGTTGCGCACTTTTCTATCAGAGTCTTTTAAACACGATCATATTTGCCTTTATTGAGCTCCAACAGGAGCATTTTTCAGTTGATTATTATGTAGTTCATTTTATAAATATGAAATTCCTACTAGATGAACTTCGGTGGAGTCATCTATATTAAGCAATGAATTTTATCATCTGTAGACATCAAGAACAACACTCAAGTTATCGAGACTTTATACGCCGCATCTAACCGTAGGAAAATATTCTGTAAATTCTTTCAGGTGAACACTCCCATTGTCGCGTAAATCTTTATCTAAATACTAACAGTAAACGGGCGTTGCCCGGATATTTATTCATCCAAGTTTTAAGTCAGTTCATCCCCTTTTCCCTCATCTCTCTTGTCCATTTAATCCTATCTCGTCTCTCTGTCCACCTCCTCCTTCCGCCCATTTGTCTCTCTTTCCATCTCCATCTGCGCCCCCCCCCCCCCCCCCTCTCTCACAAAACTTCCTCCTCCGCTTTTTCTAATAGTACATCAAATTCACAATAACACTCCTAATTTATGTATTTATTACAGTGTACCATTAGTCATTCACCACCTTCCCCCTTTCTCTGTGTACCTGGTCCTCCCTCTCTCTTTTAATCTGCTTCTCGCACTTCTCTGGATGCACCTCCTCCCCCTCCCCGCCCCCATCACGTTCTCCTCTCTCCGTATATCTCCTCCTCCGCCTGCGTCATGCCATCTCCTCTTTCCCCGTCTATGAAAAAATACGTAGATCTGTCAGCTTTCATGCTGATTGACGAAACGATGTTGAATTTATTTAAAGGTAGGCCAACACTTCGCCATCCAGCATACGTTGGCTTGTATAAATGCCTTCACCACGAAAACATACATGAGCCAACTCCCAAGCTGATCAGTCAAATGGTGTGTAATTCTGTTGTAAGGTACCCTCCGCCATACACCGTATGAAATTTCACGTAACGGTGATGTTCCCCTTGTTTTGACGATCAAATGTACAAAATTTCATCAAGATCAGAGCAACACTGTGGCTTTTGTTGAAATCTGTACGTAAAGTACCCTCTACCATGCACTGAACGCAGTGTTATGTAGACAGTGACCTTCCTCTCGGTTTGGGAAATAGGGATTCATTTGTATACACCCCGTTTGCTCTATGTCGACTTAGTTGCGAAACATAAATAGTAGAGTCGAACAGAAATCATGTAATGACTTCTGTCGTATAAGGGGCAACATAGCTATTAAATAGTAACGAGATTACGAGAGCAGTCACCTTCAGTGTTACGTAAAATAACGTTATACCTTGTAAATTATCCCGACACAAAATGAACATGATAAGCAATGTGGGACTTGCTTCCGTTTGCGTTTGAAACTCTCGGAGAACTGCTGTGTGACGAGGAGGGTGGGAGGGGGTAGCAAGTGGAGCCTCCATTTGTTTTGCCGGCCCGGGCCTCTGACAGGTGTAGTGTGCCACTGCTCGTAGGAAACCCCACGGTAAGCCGTCGGCACACGGACCGTGCTGTCGAACGTTAACGTTGAGCGTGCCAAATTCAACGTGCTGCGCCGGCGTGGCCGTGCGGTTAAAGGCGCTTCAGTCTGGAACCGCGTGAGCGCTGCGGTCGCAGGTTCGAATCCTGCCTCGGGCATGGATGTGTGTGATGTCCTTAGGTTAGTTATGTTTAATTAGTTCTGAGTTCTAGGCGACTGATGACCTCAGAAGTTAAGTCGCATAGTGCTCAGAGCCATTTGAACCAATTTTCAACGTGCTGCTGAACGCTCAGGAACGATGCGATTTGTGCATACGGTACGTGGGCCCCAACGTGGTGTACGCGATCGCAACGCACTCCAGCGACAGTTGAGGGATGTCTCTAGTTGGTAAATCACTGTTACTCAACGGGTGCGCGTAATTCCCACGTTAGCTCTATTAAAACGCACATTTCTTCCATCGTCCACGAAAAGGAAAGTACCATGTCCAATCAGTAAGGACACAGGCTTATAAAAGTTCCGTTACAGACAGTGCGTTACAAATTTGGAATACTTCTCCGCGTAAGATAAACGTTATTTCGTGATTCCCACATTTTAGTAAAACTCCAAGGTCAGTCTTACTTGATCACTGTTGCTACCCAGTAGCAGAATCTTTGCAACATGTGAATTACGAAGCGTAAAAGAAGGAGGAGTAAAATATCTTTAAACAAGTAGCGCAAGCTGTCCTTTAGATTAAGCCAATCGAACAAAGTCACCCCCAAGAAAAGGTGAACTTGCATTTACATAACATCAAATATTATAGTCTACACTTGTATTAAACTAATAATAAAGTATCAGAACCTAATAAAAACGTGAATGTTAAGAAAAAAAATTGGTTGTGTCAGGACGCGAACCACCGCCCCAACAAAAAACTCTTTACAGAACGCTAAACCAACATCTCCCATATTGGTACTAATCATAGTACCTTAGCGCATGCTAAAAACATTAATCGTAGATATGTTGCTAACTGAAATTTAATTATAACAAATTGTACCAAGAACAATGCGTTTTGGGTGGATCTTCAGTGCGTCGCTGCCTTCAAATAGCCTGCTCTCATTATACGCAAGTTAGAATAATTCTTTTGCCGCGAATATGATGTTTCTCATTATTTTATTGGAACGAATAACACAGTTAACAACGGGTTTTGAAGTGATTCTCAATTTGCTGGTGCTCGGAACGGCATATATACGTATAGACTTGAAATGAATGCCAATATGGCGCCTCACAACTCTGTACTGAAGGGAGACGGCGTGCTTGTGACGTAGGTGGCGTTGGGCCATCTCATTGGTCAACGCTCAGACGCACGCTCAGGATATCTGACATGCCAAATATTCCTCTGCACGTTCGGAAAGACTCCCGAGCGTTCTATTCCATGACGTCAGAAACTCGGCACGCTCAACGCTCAACGTTCGGATGCACGGTCCGTGTGCCGACAGCTGTAGGAACCCCCACGGCACGGCACAGGCAGGTAGGCAGGCAGGCAGGTGGGCGGGTAGGCAGGTACTCACGCAGCTGGTGGTAGCCGGGGCGCGTGGAGAACTCGATGAGGTGCAGCGGCAGGCCGCGCACCGAGCGCTCGCTCAGCGTGTAGAGGCGCGTGACGCGCGGGCAGCGGGCGTGCACGGCGCGCAGCTCGGCGGCCAGCTGCGCGTTGTCGTGGTGGCCGAACTCGAAGCAGCGGCCGCCGCCCTGCAACACGGCAGCTCCTCAGTGCCTGCCACTCCAGTCTCCTATAGCGCGCTCAAACAACCGACACCTGTATCCTTCCGTGCGCGCTCTCATTTCCATTATTTTATCACGCCGATCGTTTCTCCCTATGTACGTCAGCGTTAACAAAATATTTTCGGAATCGGAGGAGAAAGTTCGTGATTGGAATTTCGTGAGAACATTCCTCCGCAACGAAAAATGCGTTTCTTTTAATCGTGTCCATCCCAAATCCTGCATCATTTCGGTGACACTCTCTCCCCTAATTCGCGATATTACAAATGTGCTGCTCTTCTTTGAACTTTTCCGATGTACTCCGTCACTGCTGTCCGGTAAGAATCCCAGACCGCGCAGCGGCATACTAAAAGAGGACAGACAAGCGTAGTGTAGGCACTCTGCTTAGTACGTCTGTTACATTTTCCAAGTGTCTTGCCAATAAAACCCAGTCTTTGCTTAGCCTTCCCCACAAAATTTCCTGTGTGTTCCTTCCAACTTAAGTTGTTCGTAATTCTTATTCCTAGGTGTGTAGTCGAATTTACGGCCTTTAGACTTTACTGCTTTATCGTGTAATCCAAGTCTAACGCATTCCTTTTAGCACTCGTGTGGATGACTTCACACTTTTCGTTATTTAGGGTCAACTGCCAATTTTTGCACCATATAGATATCTTTTCTAAATCGTTTTGCAATTTGTTTCGATCTTCTGATGACTTGACTAGTCGATAAACGACAGCATCATCTGCAAACAACATAAGGCGCTGCTCAAATCGTTTCAATGGCTCCGAGCACTATGGGACTTAACATCTGAGGTCATCAGTCCCCTAGAGCTTAGAACTGCTGAAACCTAACTAACCTAAGGACATCACACACATCCATGCCCGAGGCAGGTTGCGAACCTGCGACCGTTCCAGATCGAAGCGCCTTGAACCGCTCGGCAACTCCGCCCGCCGACGCTGCTCAAGTTGTCTCCTAAATCGTTTATACGGATGAGCAACAGCAAAAGCACTGTAACACTACCTTGCGGAACGCAAGAAATCACTTCTGTTTTAGTCGATGGCTTTCCCTCAATTACTACGAACTGTGACCTCTCTGACGGTAAATAATATCGACGTTAATGATGTGGGCCTGTAATTTAGTGGATTACACCTACTACCTTTCTCGAATACTGGTGTGACCTGTGCAACTTCCAGTCTTTGGGTACAGATCTTTCGTCGCGCGAACGGTTTTATATGATTGTTAATTATGGAGTTATTGCACCTGCACACTCTAAAAGGAACCTAACTGGTGTACACTCTGACCCAGAAGACTTGGTTTTATTAAGTGATTTAAGTTAGTTCACTACTCGGACATTATCTACTTCTACGTTAATCGTGTTGGCAACTCGTCTTGATTCGAATTCTGGAATATATACTTCGTCTTCTTTGGTGAACGAATTTGGAAAGCGGTGTTTAGTAACTGTGCTTTGGCAGCACTGTCGTCCATGATATATCTTTCCTTTGTCATCTCGCAGAGAAGGCATCGATTGTGTCCTGCCGCTAGCATACTCCACATACGACCAGAATCTCTTTAGATTTTCTGCCAGATTTCGGGACAAAGTTTCGTTGTGGAAACTATTATAAGCATTTCGCATTGAAGTCCGCGCTAAATTTCGAGCTCTGTAAGACATCGCCAAACTTGGAGATTTTGCGTCTTTTTGAATTTGGTATGTTTTATTCTTTTCTTCTGCAACAGTGTTGTGACCCGTTTCGTGAACGACGCAGGATCAGCTCTGTCGGTTTTTAATTTATTTGATATAAATCTCTTAACTGCTGCCGATGTTATTTCTTTGGATTTAAGCCACATCTAGTCCACACTTACATTATTAATTTGGAAGGAGTGTCTCTCAGGAAGGTGTCAAGTGAATTTTATCTGCTTTTCTCGACTACGTATATTTCTCGTTTATTTTTGGAGGTGTTCACTAACACCTGTTTCCCTTCTCATGTTCGTTATTAGCTCAGGTTATTTGTTGCCACGAGGTCAAGTGTGTTTTCACAACCGTTTACTATTCGCGTGGGCTCATGAACTAACTGCTCGCAATAATTTTGAGAGAATGCATTTAGCACAATTTTGGATGACGTTTTTGGTACCTCCGGATTTAAACATGTATTTTCGCCAACATATCGAGGACAAATTACAGTCACCACTAACTATAATTGTATGAGGCGGGTACGCCTTTGAAATTAAAGTGAAGTTTTCTTTGCATGTTTGAGCAATTGTATCATCTGAATTGGGAGGTTGGTAAAAGGATCCAATTATTATTTTATTCGGGTTGCCAAGAACGAACTCTGGCAATACTATCGCACAGGAACTGTAACTAATTCAATTTCGCGACTGGTAACTGCAACAAACACGCCACCGCCAAGTGTGTTCAGCCTGTCCTTGGAGTTGCGCCGTTTTCAAAGTGAAAGCGAGGCAACTTTACTGCGCGGAGTGCGGCACGCAGTCGTGCGTCGCGGTGGTCGTCCCGAGGATGCGGCCAGGGGACGGAACTCGCACAGCGGCGAGAGCGCTGCCGACTGGCCGGCGCTGGTCGTGGCCGCGAGGGACGAACGACACGCGTGCCTCGACAAACGCGACTGAAACTTGACAGGTGTGGGCGGTGTGTGACGTTCTACATCTGCATCTACATTTATACTCCGTAAGCCACCCAACGGTGTGTGGCGGAGGGCACTTTACGTGCCACTGTCATTACCTCACTTTCCTGTTCCAGTCGCGTGTGGTTCGCGGGAAGAACGACTGCCGGAAAGCCTCCGTGCGCGCTCGAATCTCTCTAATTTTACATTCGTGATCTCCTCGGGAGGTATAAGTAGGGGGAAGCAATATAATCGATAGCTCGTCCAGAAACGCACCCTCTCGGAACCTGGACAGCAAGCTACACCGCGATGCAGAGCGCCTCTCTTGCAGAGTCTGCCACTTGAGTTTGCTAAACATCTCCGTAACGCTATCACGGTTACCGAATAACCCTGTGACGAAACGCGTCACTCTTCTTTGGATCTTCGTAAGGATCCCACACTGATGAGCAATACTCAAGTATAGGTCGAACGAGTGTTTTGTAAGCCACCTCCTTTGTTGATGGACTACATTTTCTAAGGAGTCTCCTAATGAATATCAACCTAGCACCCGCCTTACCAACAATTAATTTTATATGATCATTCCACTTCAAATCGTTCCGCACGCATACTCCCAGATATTTTACAGAAGTAACTGCTACCAGTGTTTGTTCCGCTATCATACAATCATACAATAAAGGATCCTTCTTTCTTTGTATTCGCAATACATTACATTTGTCTATGTTAAGGGTGAGTTGCCACTCCCTGCACCAAGTGCCTATCCGCTGCAGATCTTCCTGCATTTCGCTACAATTTTCTAATGCTGCAACTTCTCTGTATACTACAGCATCATCCGCGAAAAGCCGCGTGGAACTTCCGACACTATCTACCGTGATTACAAAATCGAGTCAAATTTACGACGATTTCGGCAGTACGACGTCGCAGCCCCTCCGACCCGAGTGGCTGGAGACTCCCATCGCTGGGGAATGGCGTGACGTGGCCGCCGTGCCCTTCGCCGAGGCACACTGTCCCGCAGCTGTCGCAAAGGGGCCTCGACGCCCCGGGTACTGGTGCAGGGGTGCTCTTGACGGCGACGTGTTCTGCCGGCCCCGTGTATGGGCGGGCGGTGTCTGCTCTCGGACTGCGTTCGCTCGGTCACCGCCCCACGGGTCCCCCACACACCGTCACGCCGTAACACTGAAGAAAGGTGCCCACCTTACTCACAACGATGTCCTTCAGGGACACTGCAGAACAACTGTTCATTAGCGAAAACGATGTGACGCCATTTGTGAGCAGCCGTGCGTCCCGGTCGCTGCACTACTCGAGATGCGCCCACTCGCGCAGCCCGCGCGGCACAGTTGCGACCGCCTGCTCCGGCTGCTGCCCACCTCGAACCGGAGGCGCGGGATGACACAGCTGTGCAGTGCAGAGGTCCCCGCAGACGTTCGGCCGGAACTTTCGCGACGCGCGCGCCTGCCGCCACGTTCCCGTGCACTCCGACGCTCGGCCTCTTTCACTTCCGAACGCTCTTCAAATCCCGATACTGCCCAAACTCGGACCGGCCGGCGAAATGGAGAAACACGACGGGGCGCCCTTCCAACTCTCTCGACTGCTAATAAAGCCGTCTCACACCCGTACGTAGCACCTTCGTGTCGTCACAGTGATCTGACGCCGTCCGCGCCCCCTTGTTTACCCTACCGCGCCTGGGAACCACACTAATACGGACGAGACTAACGCACTCTGCTGGCCGTTCTGTCACGGAGAATTGAAATATCGACAATTTACACACTCGGCAACGCTGCGCAGCTGTACAAAGCTACGTCCCACGTACGAATGTGTGTTCTGGCTGCTTCATTTCTTTTGTCGTGCACTGTATTTTGTCAACACGATACGCAGTCTTGCAGGTATCGCCAAAATTACTATTACTCGAGATTATGCATTCTCGATGAGTTAGAGATCGAGTTAATGTGGGAAAAAACGGCGAATGTTGCGAACGAATAATTCGAGTGGCGAGACAATGATTCCGAGCTGGTCAATCACTGGAATGCGGAAACAGGAGCAGAGCGAGGTACCGGAGAACACGGAGGAGCGCGCTCCGGGCGGCGGCCGCCCGCAGACTGCGCCACCTGCCGCCGAGAGAGGCCAGTGTGCCGCAGACATCAGCGCCACTCGGATATCACTGTCTCACAAGTCGTCATACGCAAGTTTCGACGACAATCCGTGGCCACTATGAAGGCTACTCCTATACAGTGAACAACACGAAGGAAGATGGGACTGCGATTTGGCGCTGTTCACAACAGAAAGAGAACCGTTACCGAGGAAAGCTTAAAACCAGGGATTCTAAAGTGGTCTTTTCGCACGAGCGTCAATGTGGAGCTCCGGATGACGCAAGGTTGGAAGAACAGAGGACTCTGAACCAGGCAGAGAAGAGGGCACGAGAGGAAATACGTACATTTCCAAAATCCATTCAGAGGATCTAAGTAGCTTGCATAATCGAGGGTACGACTTTGTGACAGAATTGCCAGACCAGCGAACAACGGAGAAGACATTATACAAGCAAAGGGCAAAGTCGCAGGGAAGTGAGTGGGATCCAGAGACAAGAGAAGAAATTGAACTTAAAGCAGAGCTATTAACTATAAATGATGGCAGCAGTTTCCTCTTAAGCGACTATAAATCAGGAGACAAGAGAACAATTTTTTTGTGGAACAGAACAGAGAGAGTCTCTAAGAAGTAAACGACACTTTTTTATGGATCGTACATTCAAGTGGTGTAGCAAACAGTTTTCACAGATATATACAATTCACGCAGTTTTTGGAAATAATAAAAATGAGAATAATATCTACCCATTTGCATTTGCATCATTACCAAATAAAAGGAAAGAGACATACATCTGACTTTTCAGAAATGTGCTGGAAAATATTCCAGAATCGAACCCTGAAAGTATGACTGTAGATTTTGAATCAGCAGCGATTTCTGCAATTATAGATATGTTACCAACTTCCTCAGTGCATGGATGCTATTTCCACATGACAAAGTCTCTCTGGAGGAAAGAACAGGATCTTGGACTCATTCGCGAATATAAAGAAAATGAAGAAGTGAGACAACAAATCCGCATGTGTGCTGCGCTGGCGTTCCTACGGCCTGAAGAAGTACGCGACGGCTGGCTGGACATACATTCACAGGCACCGGATGTTTCTAGCCTTTTTGACTTTTTCGACTATTTTGTAGAGAGACGGTTGGAAAATGAAGAAAACCCTATCACCCTTTGGAGCTGCTACAAACGGCTCTATCGAGCAACTAACTCCGTAGAGGGCTTCCGTAGCAAAATTATTAATATGCTTTCCAAACCAAATCCTAAAATTAGTGATGTAATTACTTGCATGAAAACAAAAGCAGAAAATTCAGCGTGCGCGTTAATGGGAACAGAGCTGAGTATGGAAGCTAAAAGAAAGAAAACAGTGTACATGAAACGGGACGAAAGGTTGGAGAAAATATTGAAAAAGTATGAGGAGGATGGTGAGATAAAGGCTTGCTTGAACGCTATCTCCTACCTTCAAAAACTAGAGTAAATAATGTATCAGAACATGTATATACATAAAAAATATACGAAATGTTAATAGCAATCTTAAAAAAATTAAAAAACAAAAAAAAGTTTGACGAAGTTTATAAACTGATTTTAAACACGCCTAAATGAGAATAAAATTACTTTGGCGTTTAGCCAGTCCAAAGCTTGGATAAAGTGTGATGGGAATCAGATTACTTTTAAAAGTGTAGGTATGTGGTTTCTAACGCATCTAAACCCAAAGCGCCAACAGTCCCATGCCTCAGCAGTGTTAACAAATTAACAGTTAAAATTAAGCTAACTACACATGTGTGAACATAATACCACTTAATATTTCCGTGTATTTAATAAGTGCACTTTTATGAAAATATATCTATTGACAATGACTGCTGTCTTGTGCTGTAAAAGAACCGATCTGCATTGGAATATTCTAAAGTCTCTGTGAAGTCTTATTTTGTTCTGTCTACTGTCTACTTGTTGTTTATCGTACCAAGCGATGTTAGCACGGTGGCTAACCAGGGCTCAATCATTTGGCCGTCCATAGTCTACTGTATTTGGATCTCCTTGTTTAAGCAAATGCTGTGAAGGTTCCTTAAAGAGATCATGGTAGCCCCCCCCTCCATAACCAACAATCCGAGCAAAATCTAAATCTCTAATTACCACACCAAACGAAAAATTGGTTTTCTCTAGGTTGTATTGATGAATGATCTGAGCTAAAATTCAGCATATCTCTGGAATGTAAACTTGCTTTTTGTGAGTTCCCATTCACTTTAAAAAAGATGCCCACTAATGATGCAAAGATGAGACTCCTGTGCTATTTAAATATTAAGTTATTCAATGATTTGACGATATTTGCCGTGATTAATTTCGAGTTGACACAGAACTGTATTAATTTCTTATTTTGTTACCTACATGTCGAATATTTTGTTCTGCTTCAGAGTGACGTTTACTCAGTGGTTTAGCTATGTATTTTGGAACCCAACCCTGAATTCTGTCATCCTCACCAATTACCGTCCTCACAAAATCATTTATTTATTTATTAATTGCGATAGGACCATTCTTCAGTCTGAGGTGCTGTTTAGGTAAGGTTTCTGTTTACAGATAGACTTGTTCCTAAGGTTTTAAGGTCTAAAAATTCAACCACGCTTGAAAACTTTTAACAAATTTATATGTGTTGTTCAAACTCGTGCCTGTGGTAAAGAGACTACAACAAGAATAGTACAAACTGTGATTCTTAGTTGAATGTGCCATCAAAGTTCTAAAAACATTCTCACGCTGTGGCTGATATAGGAGGAGTCAGACGTTAACTGTTAGTTAACAAAAGTGAATGAGTAATGTTTGTTTTTAAATTTTTTGTCACTATTTTGATAATTCAACTGTTAGATTTCCAAGACAGTCAAAGGTCACTGACAGATGTCAGAAAAGAAAATATTACAACTACTTTCATTGGGGAAAAAATGGCGGGAAAAGGACTCAGCCTGTGTTCAGCTACAGGGCTGGCAGGAAAGACGTAACTGTTTGCTGTGTTTAGCCATGCATGTGAGGACTATATCAATAGCAATGATTTTTGGTAAAGACGAATACGCTTTATGAAATAAAGAATATGCAGCAGGACGGGGCTAAGTTGCCCTTCACAACTTATGCTGATAAATGTGTGTGCTGTAACTGTAGATCACTGGATAAAGTCCAGTGAGTCAGTCTTCCTGATCACAACTCCAGCGCGTGGCGGAGGCTCGGGCACGGCCATGCGGTAGTTGCAGGGCCGCGCGCTGCGCACGCACTCCCTGTGGACACCCTTTGTCGCTGAACTAACTGGTGTTGTGCAATGTTGTCACATACATAACCTGAAAATGTCACAGGAACTACATGTACCACTGAACAAAGAGAGAGAGAGAGAGAGAGAGAGAGAGAGAGAGAGAGAGAGAGAGAGACAGAGAGAGAGAGAGAGAGAGAGAGAGAGAGAGAGAAATTTGCAGATGACGCGAATATATTTAAAAAATTACATGTTTTATTCCGAGGAATGCCTCCAATGCCTCAATCTCTAAAAAGATCGCGACACGCTTGTAAAACCGTCCCTGAGACACTTCATACGCTTTTGTGGGAAATACCCTCGTGTTTGAGCACAAAGTGCTTCAGGAGGTACTAAATCCAATTGAATATCTCTCTAAGTGCACTTTCAAAAAGATCGCTGCATAGTGGTCTGCTTCAAATTTACGGTGTATACCGCCACACTTGAACACAGACTCTAAAAAAAGATCGTGACACACTTGTGAAACCTCACAGAGACACTTCGCGTGCTTATGTGGGAAATACCGTAGCTTTCCCATGTCTTCGAGCACGACCTGCTTCATGAGTTACTAAATTCAACTGAATATGTCTTTAAATACTAAATTCAACTGAATATGTCTCAAAAAAGATCGCTTTACAGTAGTTTGCGTCAGTCTTGCGATATATACCACTACACTCCAACACAGAATCCAAAAAAAAAGATCGCTGCGTATTGTGAAAACTTCCCTGAGACACTCCACATGCTTTCGTGGGAAACAGATCCTGAATTCTGTATCAGCTGCAATATCTCAGCTTACACGCCAAAGCACCTATATTTGGAAGTCGAAATAAACATTTCTCTAACTCTAAACGGGTCGTGCACTATTTTTCGAGTTTTAGCTGCTTGTTTGAAGGCACTGATACAAAGAGAAAAATTTCTGAGCTCTACAGCTGCTGTGGTGTTCCGTCACTTTTCTGAACAGTGAGTGGGCTAAGTTTATATTTGCTGCTGCTGCTGGAGTCAGAGACGTCATTTTCCTCAATTCTTGAAGCGCACACTGAGGTCCAAGCACAGACGGGGAAATCACAACAATTCGAAGCACTCCAGCGAGCAAAATGGTTGGAATTTTCGGTGTCCTATAGCTGCTGGTCTGGAGATGCTCTAAAGCCACAATGGCGGATGGGGAACAGCATCTCGCCAGAGGTGGGTGGTCTGATTGGACGTGTCTCTGAACACTACAACACAAGAGACATCACATGCCTCTCAGAACTTTCCGCAGACACCATGCCCTAGTCTTGTTCGAACCGGTCTGTAGAGGCTTCTAAACCCTGCATAACGGATGTCTCGTGAATGGAGCATTTCTGCTTGGTTCTTGCTGGGAGCTGGTGTGGGAGCACTATCCACCATTTTGTACAAACAGACAAATTACGAGACTTTCAGCAGAAAACTATCTTGTACAGATAAAAAAAAATACAGCAGCCATCTTCTACTGACAATTAAACCATGCAATAATGGCGTATCAGTGTAGAGGGCTCTTACAAAACTCTTGCCTACATCACGGCCCGAAGACGTTCCCTCTGAGACATTAGTTAGTGCGTTACATAAATACCATGAAGACCGTAGCAACACTGCGGCTGCCGGGTTTAAAGAAGCAGCCAGGACAAACGTACCCTCAGTGCGTGACCTAATTGCAAGGGTTAACGCGGAAATGCAAGTTCCGTCGTGAATGTGGACAATATTACAGAGATTATATGGTCGGGAACACAATCACACAGAATGTGTCAGACAATAGGATCAGACAACAGACTCTGAAATATTCCGATCCTACTCTCGAGGAGGATGATTGATTATCGAGACTCTTGTGATTTTGCTGTAGACAGTTTTCGACAGTCTGGTAACATTCGTGCTGTCGAACAGGAGGTCCCGGAACCAGCCACACTTACCGCCACACAAACAGCCTCGCGGACAGAACGTCGTAACACGTCAACAGCTTAAGCGCAGGATACGGGCGTATCAGTGTCCTAGTTAAACTATGAAACTTATCAACTTTTAGGCAAACCAAAACTGTGTCAATCTACATATACGCTTACAGCGTACAATGGCCAGGACATTCCAGTGGTGGGAACACTTAACAATGCGGCCACGTATCAGAGTCTTGTCAAGTGCTACGAAGCAAACAATCAGTTAATATTGGACTAAAAATTATGGCCAGTGTGCTAGCTGAGTCTCATTTCAATTGAAGAGACACTGTTGCTAAGCTCTGTGGCGAATTTCAAGAAGTGTTTGCTACTGGCGTAGGTAAAGCCAATAACTTTGCAGCGCACGTTATGCTTAAAGACAGCGCGCAGCCGCGCTCTTTCGAAACAGGTGCAGCGCCTGTCTTCAGACAGCTGTTAATACCTGTCCATTGCCTCGCCCTGGCGAACACTCACGGATCGCTTAGGCGCAGGTCGCTACTTTTCAAAAATTGTCTTCGCGATCCCTACCTTCAGATTCCTCTTGCTGAATCTTCGCAAAATGTGTTTGTCGTCCATACAAATTTAGGCCTTTTCAAGTTCCTTCGTTTGCCCTTCGGTAGCGCATCAGCACCTACCACTTTCCAACGCTACCTAGAAGAGCTGAAACTTCCGTACCCTCATGTAGCATTACCTGGACGATATTGTAGTTTCTGTCCGCACAGCAAAACAACATCTCGCCAACTTGCGCACTTTATTTTAAGTTTTGTCTCAGGCCGGACTCAAGTGCAATAAAGAAAAGTGTGTCTTTTCCAGACGGAAATACAATATTTAGAGCATGTTACAAGTTCTTGAGGTGTTCACCCGAGATAGGTACACTTGCAAGCAATACGTGATCTCAAACGCCTCATAATGTCCAAGAATTGCAATCTGTCTTACGGAAGCTCAGTTATTACATTCGCTTCATTCTTAACGCGGGTGAAACAGCGGCTCCCTTGCATCGCCTTCGCCGAAAAATGTTCCTTTTGTTTGTTCCTTAGATTGCGACATAGCCTTTCAGAAACTGAAATCATTTGGTTCGAGCGAAACAAACCGATCCAAACAAAGCTGTCATTTTGGTCACGGACGCATCGTCCTATGGAACTGCTGCTGTTTTGTCACGCCGGATTGGTTCGTCAGACAGACGTATTGCCTTCCCTTCCAAGCTTCTGAACAATGCTCGGTAGAACTACTCCCAAATCCTTTTATGAAGTGACTAAATTTCACCAGTACTTATATGGTCGAAAATTCTATTTGGTCACGCATCACAAGCCTTTGCAGTGACTCTTCAATACGTCCAAACCGATTCCTATTCGTACTGCTCAGAAACTGCAACGTTGGGCTCTTCTCCTCTCCCACCACCACTACGAGATCTTTTATCGGCCCTCTTCTAAGCATGCGAATCCAGACGCTCTTTCGTGTCCACCTATGGGACCCGATGCTGACTTCGACACTTCCAAAGCAGCACGTTTTCACGTTGATGGGCAAGAAACTGACATTGTCGAACAGTTTCCCCTGGATTATCGCAAAGTAGCGCAACCTACGTCTTCCGATCCCCTTTTGCAAATTTTGTTCCGATACATTCGTGCCGGATGGCCATCTTCCATCGAGTTCTTTGTTAGCCCCATTGTTCGTAGATATTTTGCGCTCTCACACGATCTTTCTGTTGTTAATGGTGTCATTTTGCTTCACACAGTCAGGACATTCGCGTATGGTGATACCGAAAGTTCTTCGAAAACATGTACCCAGCTCACTGCATCGAGGTCATTGGGCTGCTGTCCGCAGCAAACGATTAGCGGGCAGACATTGCACACCGTTTGGCACGGACGCGAAAATCGAAAGGATGTCTGCACGGTGTCAAGTGCGTGCGGAACATCAGGCCGCCCCTGCACAACGGTTTTTTTTTTTTTTTTAGTGTCCCGAGGCAGAGGCGCCTTGGCAACGTGTGCACGTAGACTTTGCTGGCCCTTACTGGAACACACGCTGGCTCGTTGTCCACGCACATAGGAAATTCCCCTTTGCTGTTTCCATATCATCAACATGTCGCTCCACTTTGCAAGCACTTCACTCCGTAATCTGCCTGAATCGCTCGTCACGGACAATGGACCTCAACTTGTCTCTGCAGAATTTGAAGATTTCTCTACGGCGAAAGGCATTCGCCTTCTCACCAGCACCGTCCCACCCACAATAGAATGGTGAGGCTGAAGGTTTTGTTCGCACGTTCAAACAGCAAACGGACAAACTTGCCTTACATCGCCCACGCGAACGAGCCTCGCTTCGCTTCTTCTCCACTTACGGCTCCCAGCCCCGCAACGGCCCCTCGCTCGTCGAATTGCTACGCCGGCGACGCCAACGCACGCTCTTCCATTTGCTCCATCCCCCGCTGCAGTCGGCGCCTATGGATTCCAGTCAGCCAACATATCATTTGTCGCAAATCTCTTGCCCAACGTAAAGTCCCGAGCGACTGGAAAAAAACGCAGGTGACGCCTGTATATAAGAAGGGTAGAAGGACGGATGCTCAAAATTATAGACCAATATCCTTAACATCGGTTTGTTGCAGGATTCTCGAACATAGTCTCAGTTCGAATATAATAAATTTCCTTGAGACAGAGAAGTTGCTGTCTATGCATCAGCACGGCTTTAGAAAGCATCGCTCCTACGAAACGCATCTCGCCCTTTTTTCACATGATATCTTGCGAACCGTGGATGAAGGGTATCAGACGGATGCCATATTCCTTGACTTCCGGAACGCGTTTGACTCGGTGCCCCACTGCAGACTCCTAACTAAGGTACGAGCATATGGGATTGGTTCCCAAGTATGTGAGTGGCTCGAAGACTTCTTAAGTAATAGAACCCAGTACGTTGTCCTCGATGGTGAGTGTTCATCGGAGGTGAGGGTATCATCTGGAGTGCCCCAGGGAAGTGTGGTAGGTCCGCTGTTGTTTTCGATCTCCATAAATGATCTTTTGGTTAGGGTGGATAGCAATGTGCGGCTGTTTGCCGACGATGCTGTGGTGTACGGGAAGGTGTCGTCGTTGAGTGGCTGTAGGAGGATACAAGATGACTTGGACAGGATTTGTGATTGGTGTAAAGAATGGCAGCTAACTCTAAATATAGGTAAATGTAAATTAATGGAGATGAATAGGTAAAAGAATCTCGTAACGTTTGAATACTCAATTAGTAGTGTAGCGCTTGATACAGTCAAGTCGATTAAATATTTGGGCGTGACATTGCAGAGTGGCATGAAGTGGGACAAGCATGTAATGGCAGTTGTGGGGGAGGCGGATAGTCGTCTTCGGTTTATTGGTAGAATTTTGGGAAGATGTGGTTCATCTGTAAAGGAGACCGTTTATAAAACACTAATACGACCTATTCTTGAGTACTGCTCGAGCGTTTGGGATCCCTATGAGGTCGGATTGAGGGAGGAGAGAGAAGCAATTCAGAGGCGGTCAGCTAGATTTGTTACTGGTAGGTTTGATCGTCACGCGAGTGTTACGGGAATGCTTCAGGAACTGGGGTGGCAGTCTCTGGAGGAAGGGAGACTTCTTTTCGTGAATCGGTACTGAGGGAATTTAGAGAACCAGCATTTGAGGCTGACCGCAGAACAATTTTACTGCCGCCAACTATATATTTCGCGGGAAGACCACAAATATAAGATAAGAGGGATTAGAGCTGGTATACAGGCGTATAGGCAGTCATTTTTCCCTCGTTCTGTTTGGGAGTGGAACAGGGAGAGAAGATGCTAGTTGTGGTACGAGGTACCCTCCGCCACGCACCGTATGGTGGATTGCGCAGTATGTATGTAGATGTAGATATCAGATTAGGCAACGTGTGTTTTACAGAATTTAAGGCAGAGAACAGTCGTGGGAGCGCGGCGTCATTACTAATTCCACTGGTTCGTGTACGTTTCGGATTCGAAGTCCCGCTGGACTGCAGAAATTCGCCCTTGTCGTTTGCGAAGTTCTGCCGCTTCTCGTATGTTCTTCCCGGTCGACGCACCCCGAGCACCGTCCATCAGACGCTTTTTCCGGACCTCGAGCCGACGGACACGGACCCTGCGCCGCATCCGCCCGCCAGCCCGGCACGCCACAGCCCCGCACCGGGGCCTCCCGTCACAAGGGCGCCGTTGCGGGTTCGCGCCATCCAGACGGTGCCTCCCTGCCGACGGATACTGTGCCGGTGTCCCCCCGCAGTCTCAGGGTGGATGTGGGGGTGCGAGCAGCGACTCGCAATCGGCTGCAGCAACGGCCGCCGTTCCGGCACTGGTTCCGACATGCGCGTCTGCCCCTCACCACCGGTGTGGCAGTCTGGGTGGGGAGGAGTGGCGTGTCGTCCGAACAGGACCAGCCACAGTAGAAGCGGGCTGGTGCCGGTGCCATAGAGGCATCCACGAGCGGCGAGTAAAATGAGCCAACGACTGAGCGACAACGGACAGAAACCTACTCGGAAGACACAAGAGCAGCTCCCGACCACTCGGTTATGGATCATCGTCCAGGGTTGACTTAGACTGGGAACGTCGTTTCGTGAACTCTCAGAACGGAACAGTTACTGTAATTGTGAAGTTTACCAACCATTATTTGCACTTAGCCATTGAGAGCCATTTTTTGTGTTGCAGACTTTAATATTCCACTATGCGCAAAGATAAATAAACCTTTTTAACTCATTTGTGTGACTGTTACTAATTTGTTGGAGACTTGTAGAACCTTCGTTCTCCTATTCTGTTAACTGACCCTGGGCATAGCTGTGTAATAGTGGCAGAGAGAAATTGTCTTAGCGGTGTACTGCACCAGAAGCCGTTCCAGCAACTCACAAACTCGTCCTGGCATAACAACAGTGGCAACTCGGCCTCCGTAGCAGTAGCGACGAGGCCTTTACGACACTGGCAACGAGAGTTTTTAAAAAACAGACCGAAAGTGCGAGTGCACGTCGCGAGCAGTGTAAGGTCGCAATAAAATCACCGAATTTACAAAGTTATTCGCCTAAGGAGCGTGGCTTGAAGCCGTTACTTGCAACTCCCTCAAGACGCGGCTAGATATTTCTCCACTGTTAGTAACGCCTTCTATCTCGCTGCCATCTCATGGGTTCTGCTGATGATCACATACAGTAGACGGTGTACTATGCGACGAATCACTTGAAAAATACAACGCTAGATCCAGGTCGTAAGAAAAGTACCCTAGCTTTTTACATCCATAATTTTACGCTTTGTGGTAGAAATTCTATCTGCGATTTGGAATCACGTCTTCCCATTCAACCACATACCTACATAGGATCCAGTGAATCGTATCCGTGCCACTCTCATATCTCAAAACGACTTACCTACCTTCTTCGAAACTATCTGCTACAGTAAAATTCCAACGTGGTTTCAGACAGTCCCTACGCGTCTTCTAAATGTTCCTCACACTCCCCCCCCCCCCCCCAAATCCCTGCAGCTTTGTGCATGTCATCGTTCATCGTTCCAAATTAAGTCGGAACTGAGCAGAAGTTGGAGAGCGCTATACCTACCACCTTCTGCAGCCCACATAGAAACAGGGTGAGCTAAATTAAAGCGACAGAACCGTGTTTTGAGCACTCAGTGGAAATGGGAACATTTTGTCGTAGCTCTACCAACCGTGTTCGATGTGTAAGCTCAGCGCCAGACGAAGCTTTCTTCTGCAACGCCAGACAGTAGTACCAAAGACACTACGGGAACTGGGAAAAGGACGAGGATTTTTTTGCTGCATTGTGGTACGTTTCCAAACTACATACAGGTACTGCAGTCCGAAGATGATCTGCATTTCTCAGGGTGCATTCACGTCTGTCACCCAAACATTCTCTCTTGTCATCGTTATTTTGTTCCATACAACAGAGAATGAAAAACTACGAAATATAAAAGCTCCACTAACGTCATCCAGTTGAGCACTTGATAAGATATTACTGCGTCCCTGTCTTCCGATATATATATTTCGAAACCAAATACTATCTGTGTGCTGCCATCGAGCATATGCACCGATCCCATTAAATATACAGCTATTCATCCCCCAGTGATCGAATTAGCGTGCACAAACCACTGTTAAAGTGTCATTGCCCGTACTGTAGGCAGGCAGTATCTCACAGACTACCAGTCGCAAGACAGGGCTCCTGTGTCGTTGTTTGATACATTGCCTTTTAACACATCCGAGGATCGTGTGAGATAGCTTTGTACACAACCATACATTTTGATTTTTCCACCACGACTTCGAGGTCTGTGTCAGGTTCCAAACTGACATTAATGTGTTTTGATCGTTAGGCTCTACCTGAAAGCTAGACATCTCATGGTATAAATCATGTTGCAGCTCCTCCCACAACACAAACACACTAGATGATTGAAATAAAAGACAGTCACAACACAACGAAACTGGAAGAGTTTTGTGACATTCTGGAATATTTCCAACAGCTGTCCAAAAGTGATTGACGACCTCTGCTTCAACTCATCTTTCACAGTGATGGGACAGCTGATGGCTCCGTGTGCCGTTTCAACTGATTCCTCATATTGCAGTCATGTATGCAGTTACTGTCTTGGTCCTAGCCATCCCCATAGGCGTTTCCCCTCCACCAAGACTCAAACAATTGATGTCACTCAATGATTATGTAGTTATCAACAGCGTACGAGTGGACGGATGCGATAGAAAAGACACCATCAATCTACTTGTAATAAGCATCAAAGTTGACATTGCGATCAATTTTACCTGTTTTTCAACGCTGACCAATGACGCGGCAGCATGGTTCCCCGTTTCTATATCATCTCTAAAGCCGCCCCTCCTCTATTTTGCGAATACCATTGTGAATGTAGATAGATGACTGTGCAGTATGTCCAGTCACATAAGCCAAAGTACACCAGACAGAGTCCTATATGTTTCTAGCACATCGATCATCGGGAGTAATTTACGATCTTGCTCTATGGAGATGGAAGTCACAGAGCAGTCTTGCATTCTAACAATAAAGTTAGAAATTAAAAGATCTCCTCACGTTGTCCTTGACCAACTCTCCCTGCAACACTGTCACCAATTCAACCTGCAGCTGACCAGAAGCAGACTGCTACATTCCACGTCTCATGAAGCAGCAGACCGAGCTGAGTCTGTAACTGCTTTTCCGCACCAACCTCATTCATGGCACCCATCCAAGAGCACAAAATCTGTCCAAATGGGCGCATGTCGAGGATGTTAGCACCCTTTATCGGTGTATAGTAGATATGAAAGTGCTGCGATGATTCACTCCTAAGGCAACATGGTTTTGCACTTAAAAACGGATATAATGTTAGAGCGGTGCGACCTGTTAGTGGTGTGGAATGCAACGCTTTTAATATTCCAATGTAAGAAATATATTTCCAGCGCATGGCATACGTTCTTCTTCCAGGTTTCTCTAAGATAAACTGTGGTGGCAAACTGTAAAATGATAAAACTACTACCTCGCACACCAAAGAAAACATCGACTCTCTGTGATACAAGCTCAATATAGCTTTCCAGATATGTGTGGCGCCCACTGTTAACATCCGATCACAGGTCAGAAATTATACTATGCTCGCATCTGGCCTATAAAAAAATGATCGTTAGTAACGGAGAATGCCTCTTACAACGAAACAAAATCATAGCAGCAGTCATGCTGCCATTAACTCTGTAAACAGCTCATCTATCAAGCGTATGTATACATGGGGATTGTAGTACCTCACAAACACCTGTCGCTAACTCGCCATCGTTGGCCACTGTGGATGACCGTACGACCTTGCGGAAAATATCTACTACTGGGAGGGCTATAAATGGTGCATGTGCTTATGTTGTTTGGTGGCTAGCGGAGTGTATATGTAGATGTAGATCTGTCTGTCTTTGTGGTATATCTACGAGAATCTGGAGGTCGATAGCCGTATGCAAGATGCAGAAGTGATGATTTTGTATGGTGCAAGAAGGAATTGTGTGTAACACGTCGATATGGTATGTGGTGATATAGCCCAGTTGCAGATCGTTTTCACGATGAAAAATTCAAGTTTTTCTCGACAGTAGCAGAGCAGTGTAACTGAGGAAGTGCCTTTGGTGATAGTTTCCGTATTACACGATCTGTAGAGCAGTTTTGCAGGGTGTGTCAGTGCAATATGATTGCTGTACGTTCTTTTCAGATCTGTTCAAAATAGTTTTGCTGTCAAAATTCTCGTCTGCAGAAAATGGCGGGCAGTGGTCCCACACTGGCAGCAGCAGCAGCAGCAGCTGGGTGGGTAGATTCAGTGCGGAGCGCTCAGAATGCTCCACTCACAAGACATCCTCTGTGTGGGATAAAGGAGCCACTACAGACCGGTCCGAACAAGACTAGGGCCCAGTATCTGCAGAAAGCTGTGTGACACATTGAAACAGACCACCCACCTCTGGCAAGACGCTGTTCCCCATCCGCCATTGTGGCTTTAGAGCATCACTGGACCATCAGCTACAGGACACCGAAAATTCGAGCCATTTTTTCCGTGTGTAAGACAGTGCTTCAGATTGTTCATATTTTCCCATCTGTGCTTGGACATCGGAGTGCACTTCGAGAAGTGAGGAAAATGATGTCCCTGACTCCAGCAGCAGGAAACATAAACTGAGCCCACTCACTGTTCAGAAAAGTGACGGACACCACAGCAGCTGTAGAGCTCAGAAATTTTTCCCTCTCTGGTAGTTCGTTCAAACAAGTAGTTAAAATTTGAAAAGTTGTGCACGTCCCGTTTCGATTTAGAAAGATATTTCTTTCGACTTCCAAATATAGTCGTTTTGGCGTGTAAACTCAGATATTGCAGTTGATATCGGATTCAGGATCTGTTTCCCAGAAAAGCGTGTGAGGTGTCTCATGAACGTTTCACAATGTGTAGCGATATTTTTTCTTTTTCTTTTTTTTTGTGGGTCTGTGTAATGGTATACATCGCAAAATTGATGCAAACTACCGTAAAGCAATCTTTTTTTAAACGTTATTTGGAGACACATTCAGTCGAGTTTAGGGGAGGCGTCCCTGGGAGGTTTCACAGGTGTGCCACCATCTTTATTCAGAATCTGTGTTCAACTGTGGCGGTGGTGGTTTTCCTCGGAATAAAACGTGTAATTGTTTAAAGAGTCTCACGTCATCAGCAAAGCTGTGTCTCCCTTTGTGCAGTGGTACACGTAGTTCCTGTGACATTTTCAGGTGTATGTTCGTGACAACATTCCGCGACACCAGTTGTAATAACTTCCAGAGCAGTTAGTGTTCAGCGACAACGGGTATGCATGTGCTGGGGCTGGGAAGGAGGAGGGAGGGCCGCGACAGTGACCCGCCCCACGCCTACGCGCCCGCCCCCTGCCACGCGCCGCACTGCGTGGACGTCTCGCCTCTTGCGCTTCGGAAGACCGACTGACTCGACTTCTGTCTAATAACCTGCGGTCACTGCACGCGCATTTGTGATTGTGAGTTGCGAAGCGTAACTTAGACTCATCCTGCTGCCTCTTCGTTATTTCATGAAGCGTATTCGTCTTCACGAAATATCATTGCTATCGACGCAGTCCTTAGATGCACGGTTACAGCTAGTATATTCCTACTTCTCCAGCAGAGACATCTCATCCACTGAACACAGTAAACAATTAATGTCCGCCCTCCCAGTGCAGCAGCTAAACACAGATTGAGTCCTTTTCCCGCCATTTTCCCCAGACCGCCGTCTAGGATTACATCGTGGGAGGGGAGAATGGGAGGGCCGACTACAGTCTCTGACAACTCAAAGTGTTTATTTAAACAATGCATACAAAATAAACATTTACGTCCATTCTATCCGGCATCCCAGCACATACTGAGTCCGTTTGCTGCCAATTTCCTGATGGGGGAGAGAAGGGGGGGGGGAGGCTTATGTTAGTGGAGGTAGTAGCTAGATTGACCTATTTTCCAGCGAAAACTTGAACTTCCCACTATGATGTCACTACAACATTGCTACATCTCTGGCCGCCATCTTGAGTAAATTTGGCAACAGTGTAGAGTGGGGTGACGCCACCCTTGCCGTACCACTTCATTGTACCACGTTTCCTCCCACCCTTGCGAAGGAATACTAAAAGATATAGGAAACTGTGTAAACTTTATTGCCACAAACAACACACTTAACTTGACATATATATTTTTCTGGAGACCTATAATTTAAGTCCTAATGTTTCAACTTTGCCTTCGCCACGTTTGTTTTAAAAAAATATAAATCCGCCAGACCAAATGAAAGAACTTGTTTCTTTCCTAAAATCACAGTGTTTACCTCATTCTGAACTGATTAACATTGCAATTACTAACATAAAAAGGGCAGCTGAGAAGAGGGAAATGCTACAAAA
This sequence comes from Schistocerca cancellata, assembly GCF_023864275.1. Taxonomy (NCBI): domain Eukaryota; kingdom Metazoa; phylum Arthropoda; class Insecta; order Orthoptera; family Acrididae; genus Schistocerca; species Schistocerca cancellata. Next base: position 12,517,465 of record NC_064626.1, read on the forward strand.
GACGGTAACCCATACCAGGACATTCGAAATTGGCCGAAAAGTTTAGTTCGTGCACACCCATTCTCTTGTAAAGCAAAGAGCAAGTGTCAGAAATTTGTAATACTTTATAACGGACATTTACGGATGTGACGAATTGCACATCCCAAACATAGTACATCTTAGAACACCCAGAATTAAAGCATCGACAGCTTTTCATCACATCACCAATATAAAACCGCTCACTGAATAATTATTTGACTTTCTTTTTCTAATGATGACAACAACGCACCTATAGTCACGTTGTAACAACACTTAATTTATTTTTTTTTGACATGAACAATTTCTGCATAGTTAGCAGTTAAGATTTTTCTACAGGTTTTCTTTCGCTCACATGTGTGTGTACATAACAATATTTTTTTGTCTCATCAATTCTATAATTATGAGGCACTTCGTATGTTTATTTTCACTGTGTCATGACTCTTATGTAAAAGATACAGTGCTTGTTACAGAGCATACACAACGCCATGTTCTAAGATAACTGACCCCGATCTTTACAGTCCATCATTTTGCAAGTAAAGCTTATGTAAAAGAAGACAGCAACAGTTTTTGGTTAAAGACAGAGGTTGTCACAGAAGATAAAAACAACATGAAAAACAATAACATGCAATTTTCTACGTCGTAATGGATTCTCTCCCACAGGCGGTACGCAATAATGGATTCCAGATAGTAATGATATAACAGGCACAGCTCTAACACGACTGTCAATAATCGCAGGAGATATCTAATTTCAGCGTCTAGCACTGAGATCCTGTTAACATTGAGCTATAACCAGTGTTTCTTCCACGACTGTAAAGATTTTGCTATAGGTGTCGTATGTAAAGTGAAGACTTAAGGATTTATAATAGATGACGTATGTGAAGCGATGATTTATGGGTTTTTGTAATGAGGATATGATGAGATAATAAGGAGTTAGGATCGCGAATCTTTTATGATTGTTATGCAGACACTTATGATTTATGACAGAAGGATCGAATATTGATTTTAGGAATTGTTAGGGATTACGTGATGATTTTACCCTTGCCGCATGCTTTGTCAATTGTGTTTTGGTGCGTTTCTCTGATTTCTAATGGTTTGCGATAAGGTGGTATAAAACGACAATACAAGTGTATGAATTTACAGGAGGATAAAGACTTTGTTTCAACAAAATGCGTTTTTTCTCTCTGTGAATAGCAACGTGAAGGAATGAAGACGCTTTACTGCCATGTACTTCCTTTGATGAATTTGCTTACGCTAATGAATTTTTTCTCATTCACAGGATAATACCATTTCTCATAATTTGTCAGCTATAGTTAACCGGTTTCATCGGAAAGAAATAATTTCTTAATTATTTTTATTTTGTTTGTTTACTTTGGTTGTTCGCAGATATTAAGTAATCTTCTAGATACCATTTAAATTTTGTATTTTGGATAATTATAAGTAATTGGCACGTTTATGGGTTAAGGTTGTGAGATCACATTTTCATTTGGTTTATGTTTTGTGGCTGACACACGATAGTCAGATGTAACAATTTCTTTTTTCTACAGCAGCAAAATACTGTGCACATTTCTTTCTTTTCCTTCCCTTTCCTTATGTGCATTTACCCAAGTGTACAAAAAAAAAGACATTCCGCAGGAATCATGATTGTACACTTGCGTAACAACACGAGTACACTATGTGATCAAAAGTACCTGGTCACATGACTTAAAACGACTTACAAGTTCGTGGCGCCCTCCATCGGTAATGCTGGTATTCAGTATGGTGTTAGCCCACCCTTAGCCTTGATGACAGCTTCCACTCTCGCAGGCATACGTCCAACCAGGTGCTGGAAACTTTCTTGGGGACGGCGGCCCATTCTTCACGGAGTGCCGAACTGACGAGAGGTATCGATGTCGGTCGGTGAGGCTTGGCACGAAGTCGGCGTTCCAAAACATCCCAAAGCTGATCTATAGGATTCAGGTCAGGACTGTGTGCAGGCCAGTCCATTACAGCGATGTTACTGTCGTGTAACCACTCCTGCACAGACCGTGCGTTATGAACAGGTGTTCGATCGTGTTTAAAGATGCAATCGCCATCCCCGAATTACACTTCAACAGTGGGAAGCAAGAAGATGTTTAAAACATTAATGTAGGCCTGTGCTGTGATAGTGCCACGCAAAACAACAAGGGGTGTAAGCCCCCCTCCATGAAAAACACGACCACACCGTAACACGACCGCCTCCGAATTTTACTGTTGGCACTACACACGCTGGCACATGACGTTTCACCGGGCATTCGCCATACCCACACCCTACCATCGGATCGCCACACTGTGTACCGTGATTCGCCACTCCACACAACGCTTTTCCACTGTTCAATCTTCCAATGAACACCAAGAGCGGCGTCGTTTGGCGTTTATGTGTGACTTATGAACAGCCGCTCGACGATGAAATCCAAGTTTTCTCACCTCCCGCCTAACTGTCGTAGTACTTGCAGTGGGTCCTGATGCAGTTTGGAATTCCTGTTTGATGGTCTGGATAGATGTCTGCATATTACACATTACGACCCTCTTCAACTGTCGGCTGTCTCTGTCAGTCAACAGACGAGGTCGGCCTGTACGCTTTTGTGCTGTACGTGTCCCTTCACGTTTCCACTTCACTATCACATCGGAATCAGTGGACCTAGGAATCTTTAGGAGAGTGGAAATCTCGCGTGAAGACGTATGACACAAGTGACACCCAATCACCTAACCACGTTCAAAGTCCGTGAGTTTCGCTGAGCGCCCCATTCTACTCTCTCACGATGTCTAATCACTACTGAGGTAGCTGATATGGAGAACCTGACAGCAGGTGGCAGCACAATGCACCTAATATGAAAAACGTGTGTTTTGGGGGTGTACGGATACTTTTGATCCGCGCGGGATTAGCCGAGCGCTCTGAGGCGCTGCGGTCGTGGACTGTGCGGCTGGTTCCGGCGAAGGTTCGAGTCCTCCCTCGGGCATGGGTGCGTGTGTTTGTCCTTAGGGTAAATTAGATTAAGTAGTGTGTAAGCTTAGGGACTGATGGCCTTAGCAGTTAAGTCCGATAAGATTTCACACACATTTGAACATTTGATACTTTTGATCACATAGTGTAGTCTACTCATACTCTTGTAAAAAGTAAGAACACTGATAACCCCGTTTGCCTATTGATATTTCCACATGTAACGATTACTGTAGTTTAATGTTTCCTTCCTCTCAGAGCGCAAAACAGATTTCGTTTACGATTATTCTGTTTGAGATGTCACTACGGACACATCCGTATAAAATTTAATTTCCACGTTTCTTACTCTTTGACAAGTAGTTTTAGAGTGAAACAAACGTAGCTTTATATAAATGCGTTAGCTTTATTTTCTTTCACTGTAATGTAACAGACTATTCGTACTTTGCAAAAACAGCACATTAATGGACTCTCTGCACTGTGAGAAAGTTCTACGTATTACGAACGTTTTCTTCACCACGACATGCTACATCGATTATCATGGTTTTTGATGACTTCACAGACGTTTGGTGAAAAAGAAGTGGCAATACTTTTTGTGGGGTGTCACTGGATTTCTTATGGATAAATACTGCATCCATTGAGTCTGCTCGTAGCCAGCTCACAGACAGTTATCAGCGCTTTCGCTTTATGGCCGGCCGCGGTGGTCGTGCTTTCTAGGCGCTCCAGTCCGGAACCCCGCGACTGCTATGGTCGCAGGTTCGAACCCTGCCTCGGACATGGATGTGTGTGATGTCCTTAGGTTAGTTATGTTTAAGTAGTTCTAAGTTCTAGGGGACGGATGACCTCAGACGTTAAGTCCCATACTGCTCAGAGCCATTTGAACCATTTTCACTTCATGAGTTATTACAACGTTATAAGTGCTAAAAGGCACTTCAAAATATGCTAGGTAATGTTCTGTGTACACTCATGTCAACAGCTTCGTGTACAGCAATCACGGAGAGACTTTGCTTCGATGAATATTTGCTACGACTAAAAGACAATGTACGAGGGTCGTTCAATGCCCCACATTAAAAAAAAAAGCCATTAATATACATAGAAAAACGTCCTTGTTGGTGCCTCATATTTGATGTTAGTTCTGTGCGCCAGTGAAGTTTCGAACCGTTCTGGCAGATGGCACAGCCGTAGTACAGCGTTAAAGTGGCGTCTACATACGACTCACGTTATAAGCAGTGTGCTGTTACTGAATTCTTGTGTGCAGAAATTGAAACCGTGGTGAACATTCATAGACGTTTGTGTGCAATGTATGGCGATGCTGCAGTTGATAGGAGTACAGTTGGGCGACAGTTAAGGACAGTCACAGCCTCGGGAAAGGCAGAAACAGAGCTCCATGATCAGCCACGCTCGTGACGTCATGTCACAGCCGCTGGTCCACCGTGCGGATGCCGTTATTCGTGCCGACCGGCGCATCACAGCTCGACAACTGGCTCTACAGTTGTCGGTCAGCACTGGAAGTGCGTCTGGAATGATTGAGACTCGGATGTTCAAAGAGGGTCCACCAATGCTCACAGCGGACCAAGAGATTCAAAGACAGGCCATTTCATCTCAAGTCTTGGAGCGTTTTGCGACCGACGGAGAGGCCTTTCTGTCACGGGTCGTTACGGGGGACGTAAGCTGGGTGCACCACTTTGCGCCGGAAACAAAAAGGCAATCGATGGAGTGGCATCATCCTCGTTCACCACAAAAGAAGGAATTCACGACAATCCCTTATGCCGGAAATATCGTGGTAACAGTCTTGTGGGATGGTGATGGCGTCGTTCTCGTGCATGTGATGCGTAGAGGGTCAACCATCAATTCAGATGCATACGTTAAGACTCTGAATAAACTCAAGAACCGCTACCGACGTGTTCGATCGGACAAGAATCCAGCACCCAGAACGATAATGCACGCCCACACACATGTCTGAGAAGCCGGGAACACGTCGCCTCATCCACCCTGTAGCCCACACCTGGCACTCGCAGACTTCCACCTCTTCGGAACGCTTGAAGATTTTCTACACTTTGAAGATGACGAGAGTGTCAGTCGTACAGTGAAGACATGGCTACGCCTACAGGCCAAGCGCTGCTACCAGCAGGGAATACGAGCTCTTCCACAACGTTGGCGCACGGCCGTAGAACGTGATGGAGACTACGTAGAAAAATAGGACATGGACAAGACATGTTGATGTATATTGTCACCAAATTCTGATTCTTAACAATAAATACGTTCTGAGAAAAAAAACGTGGGGCATTACTTACTGGACGACCCTCGTAATCACAATCTCACGAGCTTTTGTGCAGAATGCCCGCATCTCGTGGTCGTGCGGTAGCGTTCTCGCTTCCCACGCCCGGGTTCCCGGGTTCGATTCCCGGCGGGGTCAGGGATTTTCTCTGCCTCGTGATGGCTGGGTGTTGTGTGCTGTCCTTAGGTTAGTTAGGTTTAAGTAGTTCTAAGTTCTAGGGGACTGATGACCATGGATGTTAAGTCCCATAGTGCTCAGAGCCATTTGAACCATTTTTTTTGTGCAGAATAAGTACAAAAAATAATAACGCCATGAATATCTTTTTTTTCCACAATTAATGACTTCGTAACCAGTGCTCGCTAATGTGACGGACAATTAACTTTAACTTGTGCACATTTCTTTCAGACGAAATGTAACATATTCTGAGTGCAGCTGAGTACCAATGTAAGCAACATTTGTAACTTCACTTGGAGTGCACCTGAGCACGAAATATACAAAGCTCTTTGCTAATTAATTTATATACGACTGAACACCGTTACTTACAAAATAAAAAAAGTTTTTCATGACTTCTTTACAGTGCATATATGCACGTCCCATGTATATAGCGTATATTCTGTATCTTTTACGTTTCTCTATGGTATATTGTACTACTTCCTACTTAAGTGTAATATTGTATAGACGAGTTTTTCAGTATAATCTTTGCCATACGCAAAAATCACCCAGCGAAAGTCTGGCCGGAGAGGCCATAGGGTAGTGGAACAAGTCTACTTCAAAGAAAACTTTCAAGGACTTCCCAAGCACTGCTTCCATTTTATGCCCCTCGACTCTTAAAAGTGCCGTCTAGTTTTTATACAAGCTGCAAACAGCCTTCGCTCCCTGTATTTTACCCCTGCAACATTTAAAATTTCAATGAGAGTATTACAGTGTTCAACACTGTCGAAAGCGTTCTCTAGGTCTACAAATGCTATAAACGTAAGCTTACCTTTCCTCAACCTAGTCGTAGGGTCAGAATCGCTTCGCGTGTTCCTACATTCTCCGGAAACAAACTGATTTCCGTTGAGGATGGCTTCTACCAGTTTTTACTTTCTTCTGTATAGAATTAGTGTTAGCATTTTGCAACCATGGCTTATTAAACAGATATTTCGGTAAAATTCGCCCCTGTTAGCACCTACTTTCTTGGAGATTGTTATTATTATATCGCTCTTGAAGTCAAGGGTATATCATCTGTCTCATGCATCTTGCACAGCAGGTGAAAGAGTGCTGTCATGGCTGGCTCCCACAAGGCTATCCGTAGTTCTAATGGAATGTTGTCTACTCCTGGGGCCTGTTTCGACGTAGATCTTTCAGTGCCCTGTCAAAATCTTTCTCGCAGTTTCATATCTGCCATCTCATCTTCATCGACGTTCTCTTCCATTTCTACAATATTGCCTTCAAGTACATCTCCCTTGTACAGACCCTCCATATACTCCTTCGACCTTTCAGATTTCCCTTTTTTGCTTAGGACTGGTTTTCCGCCTGAGCTCTTGACATACATCTGCTTCACATTCCTGCAAAGGCCTCTTTAGTTTTCCTGCAGGCGGTATCTGTCTTTCCCCTTGTGATATAAGCTTCTAAATCCTTACATTTGTCCTCTAGCTATTTCTGCTTGGTCACTGTGCACTTCCTGTCAATCTCATTTTTTAGACATTCGTATTCCCTTTTGCCTGCTTCATTTAGTGAATTTTTATAAACATCAGTTAAAGTGAATATATCCTGGGTTATGGAAGAGTCTCTACTAGCTCTCGTCTTTTTTACCTATTTGATCACCTGCTACCTTCACTATTTCATCCCTCAAAGCTACCCTTCCATCTTCTACTGTATTCCTTCCGCCTGTTCTTGTCAATCGTTGCCTAATGGTCCCTCAGAAACTCTGAACAACCTCTGGTTCTTTCACCTTATCCAGGTCCCACCTCTTTAATCTGCTATATATTTGCAATATCTCCAGTTTTAATGTACAGTTCATTATTAATAAATTCTGATCAGAGTCGACATATGCCCCTGGAAATATCTTAGAATTTAAAATGTTGTTTCGAAATCTCTGTCTTACCATTATATAATCAATCTTAAATCTTCTGGTGTCTGCAGATCTCTTCCAAGTATACGACCTTCTTTCATAATCCCTAAACCAAGTGTTAGCGATCATTAATTTATGCTCTGGCGGCTTCATCTTTTATATCTGTCCCCCAGTGCATATCCGCCTGCCACTTTTCGTTCACTTCTTTTTCCAACCATCGAATTTCAGTGCGCCATCACCATTAACTTTTCGTCTCCCTTAATTATCTGAATAATTTATTTCATCTCATCATACATTTCTTCAATTCCGTCATCATCTGCGGCGATAGTTGACGTATACACTGATAACCCAAAAATTGTGACCACTGCAAACGACGACGTTGGATGCCGCGTGATGGCGTTACGGGCACGTGACGCGGCGACAAAAGTATGTGAGGGGGGGGGCAGACGCTGACGGGGGATCACCCCAGCGAATACGTAGGGCGGAAATGGGGAAGTCCGTTGAAAGAAGCGACGTTGACGAACGACAGATCACTGTTACACAGAGACTGTGAACGAGTGTCTCGTAAACAGCGAAGCCATTCGAATGTTCACGTGCTACTGTCGTGAGCATCTACGGATAGAGGTAGAGGGGCAGTGGAACTACCGCTAAGCGCTAAGCGACTAGACGTCCACGACTCTTCACATAACGTGGCATTCGGAGTATGCCGAAAGAGCACAATGCTCGTGCACGTGCAAGTGCTTCGAAGCGCACCGTTCATCTCACATTGTTGAACATGCACACAACGGCTGTGTTCACATATTGACCTGACGACAATGCAGTAGGCATGGGACCACCGTCGAGCAATGGGACAACGTGTCGGCTGTTCGGGTGAATCACATTTGAGCTACACCAGGTCGTCGGTCGTCTCCACAAACGCCGTCATCGAGGCGAACGGCAACTCGAAACGTGCAGCGCGCCGCGGACACAGGCAAGTGGCAGCAGTATTACGCTATGGAAGACGTTCTCCTGCGCTTGCATGGGACCTGTGGTAGTAATCGAGGACGCGCTGACAACTACGAACCATCTGCGACCCTCCGTGCTCGGTGTCTTCCCCGACGGCGATGTCGTCTTTCTGCAGTACGGCTGTTCGTGTCTCGGAACCAGAATCGTGCTGCAATGGTTTGAGGAGCATTGTAAGGAACTGACGTCGACGTCTCGGTGGCCAGATCCGCCCGATGTAAATCTGGGTCGCTATCGGTCGCCATCACCGCGTTGGCAAATCAGCGGTCCGTCACTCACGCGAATTAATGGACCTTGAGAGGTGGCAGGAGCCCCCTCTCATATTTCCATCTTACTCTCAATAATTCGATTTTCCTCTCTAATTGCATGCGGTGAAAAGTTGCTATTCCTTCCACGCGGACTTCCCACGCAGCATCTCTCGTCACCCGGGTGGTCCGCTGACAGGCGGGTTCTGCTGAACTTGAAAGGTTTACGCCGACGGGTGTGAGGGAGTCGAGTGGATGCTTTCCAGACGCCTACATTGTCATAAGAGCGGCGGCGACACGCCCACAGGGGCCTGAAGGAGTGGCTGGGCTAGAGATTCCGTTACTTCGCAGAAACTTACTGAAAACACTTTCTGGCGGGCTACCAGCGAGGCGTGGGAATGACTTGCGTTCCCAGGCAGTCTTGCCGGCCAAATTCCCGCGTTTTCTGCAAAATCGTAACGCCGCTTTCACACTATACGGTTTTGACCGTACGGCAAAAAGCCGTACGAGTTTTAGCCGTGCCTGTGTTGCTTTCACATTACACGGCTTTTTGACGTGACCAGTTGTTGGTGTCTATTCAGTTTGCTTAATGTGTGTATCAAGATGAACCGTAAACGAGTTGTTGCTTTGTGGTTGCTTCATCGTCGCCGCAAAAGAAAAGGTCGTCTTTTGTGGGTACACCCCATTAACCAGAGAAGAGACGAAGTGGGTTTATTTTATACACTCTTTGAAGATTTGAGGAACGACGGAAATAAATTCTTTAACTATTTCCGAATGTCTATTACCTCGTTTGACGAATTACATAGAAAACTAAAGGATGTGTTACAACGACAAAACACACAATTCCGCAATTGCATCCAACCTGTTCAAATGCTGGCTATCACGTTAAGGTAATTTAATACATAAAAACTAGTTCTGTTTATTTACTTATTTATTTGTGTTTTACATTTTTATTACGCTCAGATTATGAAGTAGAAAAGTCAATATCAATATCAGCAGTTGAAACCAAAGAGTTTGTAGCAGGACTGACTGTACTGTCACTTTGTGGCGACAGGCTCTCTGCAAAAACGTTGTAGAACTGCGTTGTTGATGGTGGGCCTTCATGGCTACTTGTGGAAGGCGAAGGGTATGGTGGTGGCACTTTATTAATTCGTTGATAAGAACTGCGACCTTGAGAAGTCTGTAATGGTTGTTCGAGAAAAGTAGTTGGGTTTGGTGCAGCTGGAGGAGGACGAATCTGATGCGTATGGTAAGAGGATATTGGAGCAGCATTTTCCATAGGTGAATAAGAATAAGCTTGAAATCTATTATTATAGGGCATGGGAGGTGTGTAATGGGTAAATGGAGGAGGTTGAGCTGTCAATATATTTCTCCTTTCATATATATTTTCTATAACTTTGAGGACTCCCATCTGAAACTGAAGATAATCCTGTTCATCAAATTTTTCCAGATGAGGCTTCAGACTAAGTAAAAATGACATTTTGCTGCAAGGTTTGTCTTCTTCCAGAGCTCGTAATATTTTCATTTCGATTGCATCAGGTTTTCTATGTTTTCTGTTTGTATGGCACTCGCTTTTGGATGTTTGTTGTGTGGGTGCTGTATCAAATGGCCCAGAAACATTCTCAGTATTTTCGACGGAGCCCTGCGTTTCTATATCTTCTTCCAGTCTGGCGGTGCGTTCCGATTGAAAACTGTCCTCCGTCTCTCGAGCATCATACAGCTTTTTTAGAAACTGCAGCTGATCAGAATATACATACTTTTTCTTTTTCTTTGCTGCTGAGCCACTTTTTTTCGCAGCTTGAATTTTTATGTTTGACTTCACAAAGGAGTCTCGTAGATTGGTCCACCTCCGTATTACTTCTATACCTACATCAAAAGGAAACAAAACTGTATGAAAACATTTTAATTTTGTATAGAAAAAAGCAAAACTGTAACAAAAAATGTCCACTGCAAACTAAATGTCACTGATTTTTTTTCGTTTTGTTCAGGTATCTGGCAAGCGGTTGTTCCTTCACTGACTTACATTTCCAGTACAGAATTGGGATTTCTACAGCAAGTAAAGTGGTTAATGATGTATGCACAGCAATTTGGTCATCACTGCGGGAAGAATGTATACAAAGACCGACCAAAGAGGTATGGGAATCAATAGCGGCTGGATTTGAACGTACTGCTAATTTCCCCCACTGCTTAGGAGCGGTGGATGGAAAACATATCCGTCTTACTGCCCCATTTAATAGCGGATCAATGTACTTCAATTACAAAGAATACTTTTCTGTGGTTCTGATGGCTGTAGCGGATTCCAACTACAGGTTCATTTATGTCGACGTAGGAAGTTATGGCAAAGACTGTGACTCTTCAGTGTTCAGACGGTCCAGTTTATGGAAGTCAATAGAAAGTAATTCCCTGGAATTTCCAGACGTCCAATGTCTGCCTGGTACGGAAGGTCCAAAAGTACCCTACTTCTTCGTGGGAGACGCAGCATTTGGCCTACACACGCATTTGCTCCGGCCTTTTGGGGGAACAAACTTGACAGTTGAGAAACGTGTATTTAATTACCGTTTGTGCAGAGCAAGGAGGTATGTGGAATGTGCTTTTGGCATCCTCACCAATAAGTGGCGGTTGTTTCACCGACCTTTAAATGTTCATCCAGATTTTGCAGTAAAAATGGTTAAAGCTTGCATTGTTTTACACAATTTTGTACGTCAGAGAGATGGATTTATAATTGAAGACACCACATCCTTCACTGGTTTGGAAGACTTAGCCCAAGATGCCAACATAAGAGGAGGACTGACAGCCAACGCCATAAGGAACACTCTTTGTAAATATTTTATGACAAATGCTGGAAGCGTGTCATGGCAGATGTCAAAGATATAAATTAACAAGCCTTTTCCTTTTTGTAGATTGTTTGTGAAAGCCTGCGACTGTATAGTAAATAGTTTTCTTTATAAATAAATTACTGCTACCACTCACGTTTTTAATCGTTTTGTTTATATTTTGTACGACGCGTTTCGGGAAATAATTCCGATCTTCAAGTGCGTTTTTTTCTCTAAGTTTTCATTATGTGTAGTGTTTTTTTATTTGTGAGGTCTTGTGCGTGTTTCTCTTATAAATTACAGTAAAGAAAACAGAATGCAAGACCTGACACATAAAAAGACACCACACATGATGAAAACTTAGAGAAAAACGCACTTAAGGATGGGAATTATTTCCCGAAACGCGTCGTGCAAAATATAAACAAAACAAAAAAAACGTGACTGGTAGCAGTAATTTACTTATAAACAAACGATTTACTTTTAGAATAAAATTTATAACGTTAAATAAAAACTGTTTAAAACGTATTAAATGTAATATTAATATATTAAATAAATACTTACCAAACGCATTTTTATCTTTGTCTTCCATCTCATCAAAATCTTGCTTCAGTGCTACGCAAACTTCCCGCCAAGCATTCTTTGTAGCAATACGATCTCTATACGCATCTAGAGTTTTGTCCCACAGAACAGGTCTTACTTCCACCAAGGTTATCAAAAGTTCAGTATCAATTTCATCCATTCTTCTACACTTTTCAGTAAACAAGAATAAACACAAATGAATAAAACGACACTACAACGAACTAGTCGACGCCGTACGGCTCAAAACCGTCCAGTGTGAAAGCATGCACTTAGTCACGTAGGCCACTGTTGTCGAACTTGCCGTACGGCGACCGTCTGTTGTAGTGGCAAGACACGGCTGCAGCACGGCACGGCAGCGGCATTTTGCCGTCGCCGTATAATGTGAAAGGCGCCATACATTTCTTCACACCTACAGCCGTACGGCTTTTTGCCGTACGGTCAAAACCGTATAGTGTGAAAGCGGCGTAACTGTGATTGGCTCGCTCAGGGAATAGCTCCGTGACGTAGCAAAATCGGCGCAGAAATTTGCGCCAAGTACCTCCATTGGTGGAATAGTACTGCATCGGCAATAGAGGGGAATTTTCCGCCGGTTTTTCGAGTTGCTGATTGGAACGTTTAACCACGACCACTGTCGTGGGGGCGGGAATGTTGTGTGTTCGGTTTGTACGGGTGCTCTTGAGGGGAGTCGTCTCTCGCCTTTCGGTCGGGGTAGGTTACAAGACTGAGCTCTCGCTGCTCTGGACAGGCTGCCTTCTGTTGGCTGTCTAATATACTTTTATTTAATTCCAACTGTTTTACGAAGTTGCTGAAGTTTCGACTTCAACGTAACTTTCCGAGTACAGTTGGCAATCGAGCGTTCTGCGTACAAGCGGCCTATGTTGTCCGTCTTGAGCAGTTTTGGCTAAAGTTGACTGTATCGGAGTTACTGTGTGACTTCGCTTGTTAAAATCAATCACTGTACCGTCAGTGATTGTGTGGCGAGCCTTCTTCGTCTCCCTCAGAGGCGCATTTGTATTGATAGGAAGTCTGGAACAACCAAAACAAGGTAATTTGTTTCGGGCTATACTCGAGACATTATCATCACCACGACTGGACGTCGAAGCAACCAGCCATCGCTTCCGGTACGCCAGATCGCGCCCTTGCAGTTAAGAACACAGGTTGGTAATGTATGTCCGCAGCATCGGCAGAGCACGGAATTGTGCTCTGTGATAATCAGAGCTCAGCAGAGCGCGCCTGTTCCCGTCTTTTCTTACGTGGCTCTGTCTTGGGTGTTCATTGTCTGAGTTCTCACTACTGTAACAGCAATTAATGTTGGGTTGCCTGGGTGTTTCTCTTAAGATTTGAGTTGCAAGTAATTGGCTCCGCATATCACTTGGTCACAAACGTCACAAGCTAGTTTACGGACAACTTCACCTTCACAGAATTTATCTGAGTATCCAATTTGATGTATTGTAAATGTTTCATGTGTTGTGTTTATTATTTTGAGTTTAGTCATAATAAATCAACCTGTTATTTTGGACAGAACTTTCATTCTGTAGCTCGGTAGAGCAACCCTTTCATTTTGCACCACGTTAATGAAACTTATTTATCAAATTAAATTATTGCAGGTGCCAAACTCTTTTCTACTCCACTTGCATGGTCGATTAGAGTCAGTTCGCGTTTCTTCTTAATCCGTGTGCAACAGCAAAAGTCGGAGTTAGAAAAGGAGGGGGGGGGCTTGGAGCATCATTTCCTTATGAAGATTCTAGAAGACTTTAGTGTTAGATTGCTAGCCCCCCTGTGTCCAGACATCTAGTGCCAGATACTTCCACACACCTACCAACGAAGTGTAGGATCCCTGATATGCAGAATCAGTGATGTATTTCGTTCCAAAGTGTTACAAACTAGCTATTAAGCATGTCGTCATAATGTTCTGGCTCGTCAGTGTAAACTTGCGACGTAGCCACAGCGGATTAATCGCTGACGTTTGGAGTAGTGACAAGTGTAGCCCGGTGTGGTGGCGAAAGAGGGGTGGTGGCGGGCGATGGCTGGGCTGGCTGGGCTCTCCTTCACAGTAAAAATCAATCGTCCGAAACGTGGTTCTCACACACACACACACACACACACACACACACACACACACACAAAATAATTTTTCCTATAGGTTCCGCCTACACGTATTCGGGCACTCGTAGAAATCGTCTGATTACAAAGGCTTAAGGACTGAAAACAGTCGCTGCTTACACAGCAGAGCTGAGAAAAAGTGACGATGAAAACCGATACCGGTACTTTTGATCTGAAAAACCGGTGTTCTTCCGTATTCGTTTGCGACAGGTCTTTATTTTTTACCGTCTCTACACACTATGCCTCTACCCGCTTGTAGCCCTCGGAAGCGGACAATATAACACGAACAAAAGAGTTCTCCAATCTCACTCTTCGTCCTTAAGCACCGAGTATTCGTAAAACCAGAACACCTCTACGATTTTCGATTACAACATGATTTTCGAGCAGAGTTTAAAAAATTACCATTAATATGAGAACACTGGTGATTTTTTGTACTGTTCAACGCCTGATTATTTATCGAGAAAAGCAGCGAACAATAAAGGGACTAAGTTCCCCTTTTTTCACCTATTTTAGTTCGTATTTTGATTCTAAGTATACTGAAACTTATAATGAAAAAGTCTGAGGGAGTCTTAAAATTTTCTAGTCCTCGTTTATTACTGGAAGTAACAAAACCTGGAACTGAACTAAACTCCGTCCACGCAGGCCACGAAGGCCCAACGGCGCCGACCGGCCGCCGTGTCATCCTCAGCCCACTGACGTCACCGGATGCAGGTGTGGTGCAGCACGTGGTCAGCACACCGCTCTCCCGGCCGTATCTCAGACTGCGAGACCGCAGCCGCTACTTCTCAGTCGAGTACCTCCTCAGTTTGCCTCACTAGGGCCGAGTGCACCCCGCTTGCCAACAGCGCTCGGCAGACCGGATGGTCACCCATCCAAGTGCTAGCCCAGACCGACAGCGCTTAACTTCGGTGATCTGACGGCAACCGCTGTTACCACTGCGGCAAGGCCGTTGGCCTACTGGAAGTAATAGCAACAAGAAATCGGAAAACAGTTATTTCAGAAACCGGTTATTTTGAGCAGATTGGAGACGAAAGAAAACGGTACAACCCAAAAAAGCAGTTTTTTCAGCGACAACGGCCATCCGTATTACACAGCAAGCAATAGCACACGCTGCAAAACTGCATGACTGAAAAAAAAACGCATTGTAAACGGGTCCCTATTGTTACAAAAATAGAGAAATACCAGAACAATCAGGTAAATAGTAAGCCACCAGTTGGGATAAGCAATTGAGCAACCAAGACTCCACTTAGCTGGCGCAGCCACTAGTAGTATTTGAACGGTACAGCGAGAGTTTAATAAGTTTTTAAAGGCTTCCTCGTCTTTTAGTCCGCCTCCGTAGCTGGGTGATCAGCGCTGCTGACCACCTTGCCGAATGCCGGGGTTCGTTTCACCAGTACTGCCAGAGGACTGGAACGGGTCCGATTCAGCCTCGAGATGACAGCTGAGGAGAAGTAGCGGCGCCACGTCTGCCAACCCGACAGCGGCCGGGAGACCGGTGTGCCCATCCCGTCCGTATCCACACGACGCCACTAGCCAGATTGCAGTCGTTCCATAACTCACCTCAGAAGCTACACTAGTAAATTCGGATGGGAAGTTTGCAGAACACGGAGTACTAATCAACAGAAACGTCGACACCAAAATGCTGACAACTTAGCAAGGCGCGGTGGAGCCTCGGTTGCCATGGAAACGCCGTCACCGGCGCGGCACAGCTGAGTCGCGGTTTGGCGCTCGCTCAGCGTGACGTCAGACCAGACCAGGTTGTACGAACTGTGGCCGAAGCGCTGGCTCGGGCGCTGCGACAGCTACGTATGAAATACTTACCATCCGATTTCGGGGAAACTATTAGGTGGAAAAAGTTGATCCTTCTACATCTTACAGCCTGATATCTTCGCTCGATAAAGGACTAAATTTCTTTTCGTTATTCGTCATGGTTACCTGCCGTATTACTTCTAAGTGAACCAGTACACGAAATTTTATTGGGTGTGCAGAGATAAAAATGCATTGCGTAGACTTTGCGTATAGTTAATTTTAGGTAATACATTATTGCGTATGAAATTTAGCCAACATATCGAAATTTGAGTTACGGTTGAGAGCAGAACGATAGCTGTCACCGTCGGCGAGGTGCAACCGACACTTCGCCCTGCTCGCCCTAAACATGTGGTCGTATCAGCCCCAAATTTCGTAAACAGTTCAACAAATAGATTTTTCATTTTTGGCAAATGATACCTCAAAAATGGTCACATATTATGTCTCGTGGTAAGTATGCTGATATCTCATTAAGTTGCTAAGTCTCTTCCGTGTTGTAAGTAACAAACGCTTTTTTCTTTGTGCAACGTATGTTAATTTTTCCAGATGCGTTCCGCCTGTTACTTTGAGATATCTTCAGTGGAGTCTAGAATAATTCAGTTTTCTTTTGATATGCGATATTTGTAGTTACCTAAA
Source organism: Schistocerca cancellata (assembly GCF_023864275.1). Taxonomy (NCBI): domain Eukaryota; kingdom Metazoa; phylum Arthropoda; class Insecta; order Orthoptera; family Acrididae; genus Schistocerca; species Schistocerca cancellata. Next base: position 12,533,951 of record NC_064626.1, read on the forward strand.
AGAGTTCACATCTTATTTTTTTACGTAAATAAGTGACTACTTACAGTTAATCGAGTTTTTGGCTGACATCAGCGTTTCTTCTCATCTGGTCACATGCTGGAGGTCGTACTAAAACTTAACTGACGGAACATAAGCATATTTTCAAGTTCGCTCTTTTTCCTTCACAATTTCCATCTTTTTTGTGCTAATTGGTACGGCGTCCTATTATTCTTCTGTCACTAGCTGTAAACATTTTTTCCGAAAACTGTGGTTTAAAGCCGTAACTGCAGTGCGTTCAATTCTCGCACTCCTTATTTGCTTTGTTTATGTGCATGTTGCCAAACAAACGAATTATATACTGGAAATTAACGTCTGTTCATTTCAGTTCTCCTTATATCTGTATGTGTGCGTAGATACTCAGGGCGAGTTGTAGAAAGTCGAGTGTGAATATAATAGCTGTCAGAGAGTGGTTGAAAGTTTTGGTGTTCAGTTGATTTGACTTTTGGTTTAAATGTTTTGTGGAGGGGTTCATGTAAGAGTAAAGTCACTGCTTACTTTATATGAAATAGTGGAATAACAGCCCAAAAGATGATTATTATCAGAATATTATCACCGAAGTCCTTTGTCCTCACTTTTACACGAATCACTCCACTAAACATTTAAACCAAAAGTCGAATCAACTCAACACGAAAAATTTCAGCCTCTCTCTGAGAGCTATTACATTCACACTCAGCTTACAATAACTCGCCCTGACTAACTAACACACACATCTACATCTACATCCATACTCCGCAAGCCACCTGACGGTGTGTGGCGGAGGGTACCTTGAGTACCTCTATCGGTTCTCCCTTCTATTCCAGTCTCCTATTGTTCGTGGAAAGAAGGATTGTCGGTATGCCTCTGTGTGGGCTCTAATCTCTCTGACTTTATCCTCATGGTCTCCTCGCGAGATATACGTAGGAGGGAGCAATATACTGCTTGACTCTTCGGTGAAGGTATGTTCTCGAAACTTTAACAAAAGCCCGTACCGAGCTACTGAGCGTCTCTCCTGCAGTCTTCCACTGGAGTTTATCTATCATCTCCGTAACGCTTTCGCGATTACTAAATGATCCTGTAACGAAGCGCGCTGATCTCCGTTGGATCTTCTCTATCTCTTCTATCAACCCTATCTGGTACGGATCCCACACTGCTGATCAGTATTCAAGCAGTGGGCGAACAAGCGTACTGTAACCTACTTCCTTTGTTTTCGGATTGCATTTCCTTAGGATTCTTCCAAGGAATCTCAGTCTGGCATCTGCTTTACCAACGATGAACTTTATATGATCATTCCATTTTAAATCACTCCTAATGCGTACTCCCAGATAATTTATGGAATTAACTGCTTCCAGTTGCTGACCCGCTATTTTGTAGCTAAATGATAAAGGATCTATCTTTCTATGTATTCGCAGCACATTACACTTTTCTACATTAAGATTCAATTGCCATTCCCTGCATCATGCGTCAATTCGCTGCATATTCTCCTGCACTGCAGTACAATGTTCCATTGTTACAACCTCTCGACATACCACAGCATCATCCGCAAAAAGCCTCAGTGAACTTCCGATGTCATCCACCAGGTCATTTATGTATATTGTGAACAGCAACGGTCCTACGACATTCCCCTGCGGCACACCTGAAATCACTCTTACTTCGGAGGACTTCTCTCCATTGAGAATGACATGCTGCGTTCTGTTATCTAGGAACTCTTCAATCCAATCACACAATTGGTCAGATATTCCATATGCTCTTACTTTGTTCATTAAACGACTGTGGGGAACTGTATCGAACGCCTTGTGAAAGTCAAGAAACACGGCATCTACCTGGGAACCCGTGTCTATGGCCCTCTGAGTCTCGTGGACGAAAAGCGCGAGCAGGGTTTCACAGGACCTTGTTTTTCGAAACCCATGCTGATTCCTACAGAGTACATTTCTAGTCTCCAGAAAAGTCATTATCCTCGAACATAATACGTGTTCCAAAATTCTACAACTGATCGACGTCAGAGAGGGTTGGGTTGTTTGGGGAAGGAGACCACACAGCGAGGTCATCGGTCTCATCGGATTAGGGAAGGACAGGGAAGGAAGTCGGCCGTGCCCTTTCAATGGAACTATCCCGGCATTTGCCTGGAGCGATTTTGGGAAATCACGGAAAACCTAAATCAGGATGGCTGGACGCGGGATTGAACCGTCGTCCTCCCGAATGCGAGTCCAGTGTGACGTTAGAGATATAGGTCTATAGTTCTGCACATCTGTTCGACGTCCCTTCTTGAAAACGGGGATGACCTGTGCCCTTTTCCAATCCTTTGGAACGCTACGCTCTTCTAGAGACCTACGGTACACCGCTGCAAGAAGGGGGGGGGGGGGGGGGCAAGTTCCTCCGGGTACTCTGTGTAAGATCGAACTGGTATCCCATCAGGTCCAGCGGCCTTTCCTCTTTTGAGCGATTTTAATTTTTTCTCTATCCCTCTGTCGTCTATTTCGATATCTACCATTTTGTCATCTGTGCGATAATCTAGAGAAGGAACTACAGTGCAGTCTTCCTCTATGAAACAATCTTGGAAAAAGACATTTAGTATTTCGGCCTTTAGTCTGTCATCCTATGTTTCAGTACCATTTTGGTCACAGAGTGTCTGGACATTTTGTTTTGATCCACCTACCGCTTTGACATAAGACCAAAATTTCTTAGGATTTTCTGCCAAGTCAGTACATAGAACTTTACTTTCGAATTCATTGAACGCCTGTCGCATAGCCCTCCTCACACTACATTTCGCTTCGCGTAATTTTTGTTTGTCTGCAAGGCTTTTTCTATGTTTATGTTTGCTGTGAAGTTCTCTTTGCTTCCGCAGCAGTTTTTTAACTCGGTTGTTGTACGACGGTGGCTCTTTTCCATATCTTACGATCTTGCTTGGCACATACTCATCTAACGCATATTGTACGATGGTTTTGAACTTTGTCCACTGGTCCTCAACACTATCTGTACTTGAGACAAAATTTTTGTGTTGAGCCATCAGGTACTCTGTAATCTGATTTTTGTCACTTTTGCTAAACTGAAAACTTTTCCTACCTTTCTTAATATCGCTATTTACGGATGAAATCATCGATGCAGTAACCGCTTTATGATCGCTGATTCCCTGTTCTGCGTTAACTGTTTCAAACAGTTCGGGTCTGTTTGTCACCAGGTGGTCTAATATGTTATAGCCACGACTCGGTTCTCTGTTTAACTGCTCAAGATAGTTTTCAGATAAGCCACTTTAAAAAATTTCGCTAGATTCTTTGTCCCTGCCACCCGTTATGAAAGTCTGAGTCTCCTAGTCTATATCCGGCAAATTAAAATCTCCACCCAGAACTATAACATGGTGGGGAAATCTACTCGAAATATTTTCCAAATTATCCTTCAGGTGCTCACCCACAACAGCTGCTGAGCCAGGGGGCCTATAGAGACATACACAAAGAGAACAGAAATGAACAGATTTTTCAGCATAATACTCCGTTAGATTGGCGACATGTACAAACACAAAACCAAATAAGAAGCGACATAAATTGAACACACAGTAGTTACGACTTTAAATAATTTTTTGGTAAAATATCCGCAGCTAGTGACAGAAGAATAACAGTGCTCTATACCAATCGGCGCGAACAACACGAAAATTGTGAAGAAAAAAGTCTGTAACTTCAAACTGCGCTTACGTCTCGTTAGTGAAGTTACGGTGCGCCCGACAGCCTGCAGTAGACGCAGACGCCAGCCAAAATCTTGATTAACTGTAAGCAATCACTTAGTCACATAAAAAGTACCAGATGAACTGTGTTCTAATATACAAACTTCGCAATGATTCCACTGGAAATGTCTTAAAGTAAAACTAGAAACACGACTGGAACAAATTAAATACATCACAGGAAGAAAAGGGCGTTTTGCTATTTACGATACGAATATTTCTGTGCTTGCTGCTGGTGATGGCCATGTAAAAAACTTGTTATCAATTATTTCGTTTTGCCTTAAGACATTTTGTTTATTTTCAGTGTCTGGAATACTTTATAGTTATATCTAATAATACCAGATTGCCATTACTCTTTCCAGCATCGCCAAAATAGTCTTCACAGGCGAGATATTTAGCCTCTGATAAGTCGATTTCTTTTAAAGAAAGATTTTACATCTCTGATCAAATCTTTGTGTCAAATACCTTGGCATAAAGTACCGTATGTAATATTATGTGAATCGCTTTCAATATCCATAAAGTCTCACTGACCCTAGTCTTCCAAGTAGTTATGAAGTACCAGTCATAATAATTGGTTTCACAGTTACCACTTTAGGTGTTGTGATCCAATTGCCGATTCGATATGCAATTGCCAAAATGCCCTATTTATTTTTTGATTGACTTGCTTTTCCGACACAAACAGTAATTAAAAATAGTTTCATACAATGTTAGTAAATCCTTTAATAAGTCTGAGAATTGTCACGTGATATTTGAAGTCAGTGGAAAAGCCTCCACTGCACAAAAAACGTGTGGCAGCATATGCAGAACTCCATTGCAATACATTTGCCCCTGATGTCTTCTACACAGTTTGCGAATTGCCAGTGCATTCGAAAGTCGTGGTCACTAGTTGGCTGATGAAAGAATACACGTTCTGTGGAAAATGCCACGGGCAAAACAGTAGTTCAGCTTTATCATTTGCTAATAGTCGCCATAAGAAAACTGCATTCAAGTTGTAATTTTTCGCTAACATAAGGCTGTCTGCAGTGAGTAAGACAGATGCTTACACAAATACATTACAAGTGATATGTGCTACAGGCTATATTAAACAAATATTCTGGCTATAAATACGCAACTGACCTATCTAATCAAAGGTAATGTTATTGGCTGCTGGGCTGCATGAACAAGAAATACAATTCGTCTCACTATTTTTTTGTTGTAGTCTCCAACCTGAAGACTGTGCTCCACATTAGTCTGTCCTATGTCGGCCTCTTCATCTCTACGGAACTATTGCAAGCCTTGGTCTCTCTATCTCTCTCTCTCTACAATTTAACCTCTATTACCAAACTGACGATTCCCTGATGCCTCAAACTACGTCCTGTTAACTAATCCCCTGTTTTAGACAAATTGTGCCATAATTTCCTTTTCGTCCTCAGTTTAATTCAGTATCTGCTCTTTAGTTATACGATCTACATATCTAGTCTTCAGCATTATTTTTAGCACCACATTTGGAAAGCGTCCGTTGCCATCTTGGTGATCGTCCACGTTTTCTTATATACACACAGTCCACACAAATACCTTTATAAAATACTACCTAACCATTTAAATTTATATTCTACGAGGGTTGTACCAAAAGTAAGGTTTCCATATTTTTTACAAATAGGAAACATTGTTTATTGTTATTAATTTATACACCGTTGAAAAGATTACACTTTTGTCTATTTTTCAACGCAGTCTCCATCTTTTTCGACAGACTTTTGAAGACGGAGCTCCAGCTTTTGTATTCCTAAGTCGAAGAAGTCCCCCGCCAACCACTTGAGGAAGCGAGTGGCCTCTGCTCGGACTTGATCGTCGCTCTCGAAGCGTCTGCCACCTAAGTGTTCCTTTAGCTTGGGGAAGGGTTGATAGTCGCTGGGGGCTAAGTCCGGGCTGTATGGGGGATGAGGCATAGCAGTCGACCCAAGTTTCTTCAAAAGCTCCTGTGTTTGACGAGGGACGTGGGATCGAGCATTCTCGTGAAGAAGCACTACTCCCTCCTTCAGTCGTCCTCTCCGGCGATTCTGGATTGCTCGCCGGAGTTTGGTCTACGTTTCACATTATCTGAGTTTACTGTCGTCCCAGGTTGCACGAAATCGATGAGGAGTACCGCTTTCCGATCCCAAAACACAGTCGCCATAACCTTTGCTGCCGAATGCGTTTGTTTGAATATCTTTGGTGGCGGTAAACCTGAGTGACACCACTGACGAGATTGTTTTTTTGTTTCGGGGGTGTAATGAAACGCCCGCATCTCGTGGTCGTGCGGTAGCGTTCTCGCTTCCCACGCCCGAGTTCCCGGGTTCGATTCCCGGCGGGGTCAGGGATTTTCTCTGCCTCGTGATGGCTGGGTGTTGTGTGCTGTCCTTAGGTTAGTTAGGTTTAAGTAGTTCTAAGTTCTAGGGGACTGATGACCATAGATTTTAAGTCCCATAGTGCTCAGAGCCATTTGAGCCATTTGTAATGAAACACCCACGTTTCATCTCCCGTGACGATAGAGTCCAACAACTTCTCCTTGTTGCCTCCCCTCTCATATTGTTGAAGAAACTTAAGAGCACCGTCGAGGCGTTGCTCCTTGTGTCGGTCAGTCAGTATCCGGTGGACCCAGCGAGAACACACCTTGCGATAACCCAATATTTCTGTTAAAGTTCTTTCAATTGTGCCGTGGGAAGCTTCAGGAATGCGTGCAACATGTTCACGGACAGTGACCCTCCGATATTTGAGCAGCTCACTGTTGACCTTCTGGACAATCGCATCCGAAACCGGCGGTCTTCCACTTCGTTCTTCATCGTGAACTTCCGTGCGACCCTCAGCAAAAGCCCTGCACCATTTGCGGACGTGGCTGAACGTTCCTTGTATGGAGAAGCCGGATTACCGCTCGATCCTCGCACTTGCCGGCAGCGGCGATCGACACTTTCGTCTCTGACGGCGGCTGCCAACGCTGAGCGACGTAGCGAATCGCGGAAGGGCGGGCTCGGGACGAGAGTGGGGGAACCGCTACGCACGGGACTGTCGTCGGATTTAGTCCAGCATCTTCCCTCGAGGGTGCAGCTCATTGGGAACTTTACCTTTGGTACAACCCTCGTATGTCAATAAATTTTCTTTTCCAGACGATTTTCTTGCTATTGGCGGTTTGCATTTTATACCCTCGCTGCCTCTGCCTTCTGAATTACTGTTTCCCTTTCATATCATTAACGTCTTACAACTGCAGTTTAGGTTCTGGACAAGTTGTTTATCATCACGTGTCCCTGTGTTTTTCCCTGATACCTCCAGAGGTTCAAAGAGTGTCTTTCAGTCAAGATTGTCAAAGCCTTTCTCTAAATATACAAATAATATAAACACAGGTTTGCCTTCCTTCAGTCAGTCTACAAAGTTAATTGGCAGGATCATTGCCTTGCATGTTCAAACATTTCACAGGAATCTAAAATTGCCCTCATGTTACTTTATATAGCCCCTCCGCCTCTCCTTTCTACATATTCATTCCACCTTCTAGGCTTCCGTTCTTTGCTTTGATTTGGCTTGCCAAATGAGCTCTTGACAGTTGCTTCTCTTCCGAGCAAAGTTTTCTTTCCTCTTTTTCTTATTTGGTTTCGGCACCTATGTTTCCTAAGTGCAGAATCGTAGCTCCAATTTTGGATTCTGTCAACGTCACTTTTTAGACATCTCTATTCCCTATGGCATACTTTATTTGCTGCATTTTTATATTTCCCCTGTTGTCAATTAAATTCGATTCATCGTGTTTCATCCTTTTTCCCATTTACATCGTCTGCTGGCTTGACCACTTGTTCTCTCAATGATTTCCCTTCGTATTGTAATGGATTTCTTCCTCTAGTTCGGCCAGATGTTGCCTAATGGTCCCTTTAAGATTATCGATCCTAACTTATTCATGCTCTATCTTGTTAATTTGCTACCGTTTACTACCTGTTTAGTCGTGAACTGCAGTTCATAACCAATAAATTATCTTCAGTCTGCGTCTGCACCGGGAAATGCCTTACAAGTTAAAATCTGGTTTGGAAAACTGTGTTCCAAATATGCATCGTTCTTTCGCGATTCTTAAGCACACTTTTGGGAATGATTAAATTATAATCTCTGCAAAAATTCTTTCAGTTGGCTTGTCCTTTCATTCCTTCCCCCAAGCCTATTTTTTCCTACTAGTTTCGTTTCCTATACCTGCTATCGAATCGCAGTCTCTCATCAGATTTTAAATTTTTGTCTTTCTTAAATATCTGAATAATCTCTTTTCTCGTACATTGTTTCAATCTGTTCATCACCTGAGGTGTAGGCAGACACGTAAATTTGCATCACTGTGGTGTGGGTGTTAGCTTTATGTCTATCTTGGTAATGATACTATTAATGGCAGTTTAGAGACGGAGTTGAGTTTGCTGGCACTATTTCATTAGTAGTTTCAATAACTAACACTCACAGAGTGGTTAAAATGCTGAGGGTCAACTACCAGATGTTTTCAGTTATGAGTAAATGACTACCACGTAACAGGTAATGTACTGTCGTTACAGTAAACTGCATTTAGGTACTGTAATTTGCAATATTAAATGGTGTTACGAAAGTAACAATAAGTTTGTTCTGGGGCGATCGGTTTTCTAAATGAGACAGTAAACAGTTACGAATAGTAATCATCAAATGTGTTTATGATGAAATAAGAAAACACGAGTAACGAAATATGTAAAAGAGCACATGTAAAGAAAATAAAAAATTGCTACGTCATCATCCAACTCGGTCTTTGTTTGATACAGGTTGACGAAAAGCAGCCGGCGGCCGGCGGCCGGCGGCCGGCCCACAGCCCCACCAGTGGCGGCCCCTCGCTGCTCGCTGCTCGCTGGCTGCCGCTTCCACACGGGGGACGCCCGACAGTCGCGAGAGCCGCCGCCGCGCAGTGTGGCGGGAATCCGCCTCGACAGATACTGCGCCGTCACGAAATGTCAGTACAGATTAGTATGTATCGACTCCAATCTTTTGCTACGTATATCAACCACATTCTGTTTAATTTTTTGACCTTTTTACAATTGTTATTATTCTCGAATCAGAAACATACAAAGTTACAGTAGCCATATATATGGTGTCACCGCCAGACACCACACTTGCTAGGTGGTAGCCTTTAAATCGGCCGCGGTCCGCTAGTATACGACGGACCCGCGTGTCGCCACTGTCAGTGATTGCAGACCGAGCGCCGCCACACGGCAGGTCTAGAGACACGTCCTAGCACTCGTCCCAGTTCTACAGCCGACTTTGCTAGCGAAGCTACACTGACAAATACGCTCTCATTTGCCGAGACGATAGTTAGCATAGCCTTCAGCTACGTCATTTGCTACGACCTAGCAAGGCGCCATTACCAGTTAATATTGAGATATTGAAGCATGTACAGTCAAGAGAGATTTACACCAATTATGGAATAAAGTTAAGTATTACTTCAACTACGTACTTCATTTGCTACTATAATTTCCCTTAACTGTTGCAGACCTCACGCCAGTCTGCGTGAGCTTTAACGCGTGCCTTTCGGCTACCCGGCACTGTGGATTGGCTGTCTTGCCAGTCCACAACAATACACATCAATAAATATGTACACATATATACACAAATTGTATTTATATTACATGTGCCCAGTACTTTGCAACCTCCAAGGCGCTTGGAGTGGCTTGCAGGAGATCAATCTTGGTGCAGGATGTAGGGCACAAAAGGCACTGGAGCATGTGGCTTGTGGTTTGTTCTTGTCCACAGTCACAGGACGTATCTACTGTTATGAAGCCCCATCTCTTCATGCTGTCTCTGGATCGTCCAACTCCTGATCGTAATCTGTTAAAAGATTTCCGCACCAGCCAGCTCTCGTTGTGTCCAAGTGGTAGTTCTTCAGCTTCTGGCGTCTGCAGGTGAGGCGTCGACTTCTTCCATAACTGCAGCCTCGCCTTCTCTGGTGAAATGGTGAGCTTCTCGGATGTTCTCAGGAAGCTCTTTCGCCATCTCAGCCGTTGCTGTGGTGGACTATGTCCGGGCAGTGGATGGGCACTGTCCTGTTCCACTTTTAGTCTCTCCTTGTTGGCAGCCACTGTTCTGCGTACCCGTGGTGGCGCTATTCCAGCCAGGCAGTAGAGCTTGTCAGTTGGGGTAGGTCTTAACCAATCTGTGATCAACCTGCAGGTTTCGTTGAGAGCAATGTCTACTTGTCTGGCATGAGATGACCTGTACCAGACTGGAGAAGCGTATTCGGCAGTAGAAAAGCACAGTGCCATTGCAGAACAGCGAATAGTTTGTGGATGTGATCCCCACTGTGTCCTCGCTACTTTGCGAATTAGGTTGTTTCGAGCGGAGATTTTCATTTTGCTGTTCTTGCAGTGAGTTTTGAATGTCAGAGTTCTATCGAGAGTGACTCCCAAGTATTTAGGTGCCTGATGATGCTGGAGTTGGATGCCTGACCGTGCAATATGTAGCTCACGATTAGCTTCCCAGTTCCTTAAATGAAAGGCGCACACTTGTGTCTTCGAAGGGTTTGGTCTGAGTTGGTTCCGACTGTAGTAGCTTGACAGTGTTCTAAGCGCTGTTGTCAGGTTTCTTTCCACTCTTTCAAAGCATGAACTCTGCGTAGCAAGGGCTAGGACATATGCACATAAGAATCTCCTTGTGCCTGGGGTCAATGGCTGGTCGTTGGTATAGAAAGGTACATGAAAGGAGCCTCCACGAAGATTGCAATGATTTCCGACCAAGATAAGACTTGCAACCGGGCGTACCCTGGGCGTCAGGTTTCTCTGGCGGCTGATCCTTTCGCACCAGAAACATCATCTTGGTCCTTTTCAGGACCACAGTTGACCTTTTTACAATGAGTTTTATTGTATTTTTTTTGTCCACACGACAATTAGGGTCCATTAGTACGTTATAAACATTTTTATTTTTTATTTATTGATTAACCGATTTGATTAGGGCCACAAGGCCTTCGCTTACATCGAACCAAGGTTTCCCACGTACAGAATAGATTACATAATAGTTACCTAAGAAAAGAATAGTTTTAGTATGACATCTAGTATTAAAACGATCTGAGCGTCTGCAGTGGCGATGTGACTAAACTATTCTGATTATGAACTAACAAAGTTAGTACTCTTGTTATTTGCAATGCTGCAGCTGCAGTCACTAATAGTAATAACGATAGTAATAGTAATAACCTAGTATAATAATAATAATAATAATAATGACAATAGTCGCGACATTAATAGCAATAATGATATTGTAAAGAAAAAAATATGTCTACAAAATACATGTTTTCTGATCTAACGAGTTCTGGGAAGAGGAAATTTCTGGAGATTACGTCGGCTAAGAATACTGGGAAGTGAGGAAGATCAAGTTGGAAATAGGGATTTACAAGGGCAGTGAGTGCGTACAGGGACAATGGTAACCTTATTGTTGCTCTAGTAGATGTGCCATTACCTGTCTTCTGAAGCCGACGATGTTACTTAGTTCTGTGACGTAACGCGGGAGGTTATTCCGGTGTCGGGTTGCTGCTACTGACAAGGGAAGCTCCCCGTCCCACGCCCCTCAGTTTAGTGGTCACATGCTCCGGCGGACAGCCCGTCAAACACTGGGTACAAGTCGAGCACGAAAGCAGGAATAAGGTGTACTCAACTGCGAAAAGGTGCAAAATACAAACAGCGAACGATCCAAGTACGAGATGTGTAACATCGAGCGAACTGCAAGAAGCACGGCGTCGTGGTTGTGTGCTCACACGGTGTTGGACTGGAAAACACAAGATCCTTGCTCAAATCTCGCTGATGCCCCACTCTTTTTTTTTCACAAAATTATGAAAATTCGATCCGGTCACTGACATGCCTGTTGTCCTTCTGTAGTCTTGGCAAGTGTCACACTACAGACCTCGCATAAACGTCTCACAGAAATGAAAAAAAAGACAATTAAAAAGGTGTGAACAATGTTACAACAAAGGAATTCGAGAGCCAAAACTTCCAAAACGGAATGCAGGAATCATAACATGTGGTACTTCTGTGGAACAAATAGCAAGTACGTACGTCTGGAGGACCCTTCCCTTCATAACACGTTGTTGTTGCAAACGGAGGTTACACCACGACACAGACACAAATTTGAATAAAACGAATAGACACGTCAGTGACCGGACGGACAACAACAACAACAACAACAACGGTTCACGAGGGAGGTTAGAACACGGCTGGCTCTGCCCCTACGCTGTTCCACACCGCGACGCCGTGGCTCCTGAAATGCTGCCGATGTGGCACGCCTGGAACTCGGACAGTTCAGTATTTCTATTTCGCTACTTTTTTCGCAGTTCAGTACACCTTCTTCCTGTTTCGAGGCTTGGCCTGTGTTCAGTTTTTGACGCACTACAAATGGCCAACTTACCACTAAATTTGAGGGGGGTTGCGATGGGGAGCTTCCCTTGTGAGAAGGACTACCATTAGGTGGCTGAACGATGGAGTGGGATAGAGGGTTTCGCTCTGATAGGATCCAGCGCTTCTTCCGTGTTGTTCAGACAGGAACGTTAAGGTCGAGGAGGATACGACAGGCAGTGCTCTTTGATAAGACAGTAGAGAGGACACGGTCTGCGTGCGAACACATTGGGCACTCTGTGAGTCTCCCTGAATTCTACTTCAGCAAAAGCAGTACACCTCGAACGACTAGAGACAGGGACTTCATATTTTCAGGACATGTACATTGGTATGTTCAGCAGAAATGATTAGCATTTCAGTCGCCTCGGTTCAGTGTGTGTCCTGTTGCCTAGCAGGCACGGGGTCCGCCACGGACCCTGACAACTCGTCCGGTGTGTGACGGCACCGACGCGTGTAAGTCCTGTGGTGTAGCCATTCGTGCTGCGTTCACCTGGTTCAGAAGTTCGTCTATGGTGGTCGGCACTGCACCTGCCGTTTAACCACATCCCTCCCACACATTTTAGATTGGCGACAAGTCTGGTGAGCCGTCGGGCCGGGGCACCTGTGGTCGTGCACTGTCTTGCTGAAAACTGGAGTTTGGGGTGTCGTGCAGAGAGGGGCGTGGCTGCATGGCGCAGCACCTCATTCACGTGCAGGTCACGCTGGTCGCAGTGCCCCGGACTGTGATCTGTGGCTGCACCAAACAGCACTCCACACCAGAAAGCCTCGAGCTGGTGCCGTATGTCTTATGCGAATGCAGTCACTGTGATGCCGCTCCCCTATCGCCATCATTTTCAAATCGACAGAACTTGGATTCTCCCTAAACCACTGTCTGATGCCATTCCTGCCTACAGTGCCGTCGTTCTGTGCACCACTGTCACCCAGCACGTTTCTGCACATTCGGCAGTGGACGACGTGTACGTAACCCATACCCTAGTAAACGGCGAGGGGTTGTCAGCCCTGATGCTGTGCAATGTGTTACACTCTCCCACTGTTGCGCCAGAGACGAGCAGTACACAGATCTGTCCTGCAGTGCCATTCTGACGAGGCGTCCATCTTCTCGGAGGCGGAGGATGGTCTGGGTGTTGCGACATGACCCAACTCCTCGTGTTGTACAGTCTTCCGTGAACAGTCTGCACACACTCGTTGCACTGCTAAAACAATTCGTTCCACGCGAGCAGCAATTTCCCAGACGAATGCATCACATTCTTGGGCGCTGATGACCACGCTGTTTAGCACCCGTAAACCTCAAACACACACACACAAATGGTTCTAATGGCTCTGAGCACTATGGGACTTAACTTCTAAGGTCATCAGTCCCCTAGAACTTAGAACTACTTAAACCTAACTAACCTAAGGACATCACACACATCCATGCCCGAGGCAGGATTCGAACCTGCGACCGTAGCGGTCACGCGGCACACACACACACACACACACACACACACACACATCACATTCTCTTATGCGAATAATGTGCCGTCTTTCAAACTCACTGATTTGGCGGTACGGTTCGGGCATATCTGCCTGGCAACTATCACGTGTGCTCGAGTCACACTGGTTTGTAGCGACAACGAAAGCTGCTGGCACATTTTACCGGTACATAGTGTTGTGCCACATTATCGACGTTGACCTCGAACCGACACGGTTCAAATACTAATCATTTGTGCCAAACATACTAATGTACATGTCCTGACAATATGAACGTCCTATCTCTAGTCGTTAAGGTGTTCTGTTTTTTTTTTTTCTGAAGAGTATTTTAGTCCACCGAATAATACTGAAAAGTCAACTTCAGCGTCATCTGAGATTGTGCCTGGTATTTCCGATGAATGGTTAGGCTGACACTATGAGAAATACTTGACAGGCCGTGATGATAAAAGCCGAAATGTGTCGTCGACATAGAGCGGACTGGTGGCACCAGGGACTGCGGCACTGTTTTGGAGCGACAGAGTCGTATTTTTACTCTGTGCTGGCAAATAATGAACAAACGTCGCGCAAAGTTTCTGTTTGTTGTACGCAATTTCAAGTCCACCCCAGTTATTAAGGGAGGCACTGGCCTGCAAGCTTGGAGGAATCGACGACCACGACACAACAGTATCCGTGCAAGTTCTGGGTTTCAGAATATACTGGTAGGAGCCCGTCTATTGGTCTAAAATAATTTAGCCGCGCGGGATTAGCCGATCGGTCTGAGGCGCTGCAGTGATGGACTGTGTGGCTGGTTCCAGCGGAGGTTCGAGTCCTCCCTCTGGCATGGGTGTGTGTATTTGCCCTTAGCATAATCTAGGTTAAGTAGTGTGTAAGCTTAGGGACTAATGACCTTAGCAGTTTAGTCCCATAAGACTTCACACACATTTGAACATTTTCTAAAATAAATTACATATGTAGGTGTCACGGTGACTACAGTCGAGATACTCTTGTCGAGAGTACTTACACTGAAGATGAAACAAAGAGAGCGACACGGTGGCTGGTTAATAGCGGAGTGTGGCAATATGGCAGCGACTAGCTTCTCTAATTATTAAGCGCGTTATTGTGTAGTTTTGTCTCTTTTCGTTTTCTTCAACGTTCCGTAAGAATTTCACGTTATAATTTATAGTTGTTCAGGGACCACGAAATACTCTGAGAAGTGAAGTGGGGCGCGTAGTTGCCATTCATAAGGTCATTTCAACGAAAATGAGACTGGTGGGAAAAAGGTACGTGAATTGTTTATTACTTCAAAGGTTATCGCCATACGTTTTAACACATGTAACCCGCTGTGAGACAATAGGGTCGATGCCATCATCATGCAAATATATTTGCGATTGCCTACGGAAGCAGGATTCTAGCGAGGCGTGTATCTCTTCGCCCGAAGCAAACTGACGGCAGCGAATGTCTCCCTCCACGGCTTCTGAAAGTGGAAGTCGCCCGGCGGCAGGTCGCCACTGTGTGGAGGACGTGTAGCAACTTGCCAGCGAAACTTCTGCACCGCACTGGAAACAACCTCGGCAACATGTGGGCCCGAAGACTTACGGCGGTTTTTTGCTTACGTACTTATTTTTTCCCATCTTAATACCTCTCATATATTAAGAAATAATACAAAATACATCCTCCGATTCAGCATTGATTAGCATCTCTAAGATTGTGTTCTACAAGTAGAGCTGATGGGAAGTTGACAGAGATGGGCACTACACATTGGTTCAAATGGCTCAAATGGCTCTAAGCACTATGGGACTTAACATCTGAGGTCATCAGTCCCCTAGACTTAGAAATACTTAAACCTAACTAACATAAGAACATCACACACATCTGTGCCCGAGGTAGGATTCGAACCTCCGATCGTAGCAGCAGCGCGGTTCCGGACTGAAGCGCCTAGAACCGCTCGGCCACAGCGGCCGGCCTACAGACTGGGCTCCATCTGATCGTACTGAGTTATTCATTAAACAACAAATTTAAATGTTCTCTTCAAATCTATTATACAGGTTATAATGTATTAATGTAAGGAGAATAGAGATGCTGAATCATGAATGCATGCAGCTTGCCGCTAACCTTGTGTAATGTCTTGTCTGTATAGACGTGTATCTGTTGCCTTTAAGATCCCTTCACTTTCACACATAAATCTATACAGTAAAGTAAGGGCCTCCCGTTTTGTTTTTAGGCTGATCCGTGATAAGACAGGCGAAAAATTAGACTAATGGAGGATTATTAGTATTTTCTCTATTTTCATTCGCTCTCTCTCTCTCTCTCTCTCTCTCTCTCTCTCTCTCTCTCTCTCTCTCTCTCTCTCCTTTTTCTATGTACAGTTTTTAAATATAATATTTCATTACGTGAAATCAGCCCAATAGAATCTCTGGTGGAGCCCTTCGTCTTAGTATTCCGCGGCTGGCTTGCTGTAAGAGATCTTTACATTTATTATTATTGTTAAGCGCTGCATTCAGTTGGGAAAATCAATCGTTTGAACAATTCGTTCCTTTTACGAAAGATTTCGAATTCCAGATGTGTACGAAGCCTTTTTGGACGATTTAACAAAGACTCGGTGATTGCAGGCTCTCTTCGACACAGCTGAAACTTCCCCACTAATTACAGGGCCAACGCGATCATCAATGATTCAGACAAAGAACTCATTCGTTCATTCACTCCAGAATAAAAGGGGTCACAAACCTTATTTATGAAGGAAATTGTATATTCATTCCATCTCCATTACATGTCCAGATTTCTTTTGGTTCCAAGTCTTAATTATTTTCCGTTACAATTTCTTTCTCTTCAAACAACCCGCTAGTGGCACAAATGTTAATAGCTCGCTTTAGCGAGAAGAAAAGCAAATATGTCTCTTTTAGAAACCCGTCAATCTTTCAACAGATACTTCCGAAGCTGTCCTAGTTACCCGTCTAACAACCATGGAGAATCCATACATGTATCTCTGTTTTTCCAAAGAATAAACGTAGTAAAAAATACTTTGGCGTCGACAAGCTGTCGGCGCATATATTACTAGAAAATCAGATCAGATACTTTTCCAAAGTAAATAAATGTGGATGGTTTGATTGACAATGATTAATTGTTGCGTGGTAGAGGATATTTTTCCGTGGGGACATTACAAGGTATACTCAAGTCCCTTGCCATTTCGTATAACCAAACTGCCGCCCATACGATTCATAACAAGAGTTTTGGTAATCAGCAGTGGTTCTATTGGCAACATTTCTATAGACACGACGAGATTTCAAAAGAAATTCTGTAAGTACTTGCAGTCAAACATAAGACCAACGAGTGAAACCGGCATAGAGGACTTATAAACGGAAAACAAATGATGTTTAACACAGTGAAAAGATGTATACAACCCACTCGGCGTCAGTGAAAAATTAAACACAATCTGTAAACTACGCTACAATTGCCAAGAAAAGCGTTTCGAAACAACTTTAATAAATCACGGTCGCCATTTTTTTTAAGTTATTTGGCGCAGAGATCAGCTGCGACGGCAGTGAAGCTTCCCCGCAGTGCCGGTGGAAGCCGCTCGTGTGCGGCGGGGTCGAGGCGCCAACAGCTAAGGGGGCCGCAGCCAGGCAGAGAGAGCCACGCGGGATTAGCCGAGCGGTCTGAGGCGCTGCAGTCACGGGCTGTGCGGCTGGTCCCGGCGGAGGTTCGAGTCCTCCCTCGGGCATGCGTGTCCTTAGGATAATTTAGGTTGCGTAGTGTGTAAGCTTAGGGACTGACGACCTTAGCAGTTAAGTCCGATAAGATTTCACACACGCATTTTGACATCGACCGCCTCCTGCCCACGGCGGAAAGTTGCGAAAGCGCGGAAAAGGGGTCGCCGAGGCCGCTACTCCAGCTCCGTCGCGTGCAGTTATCGCAGCAACGAAACGAGAATGACACTGAGTAAAGAGGTCGAGGCTGGACGTGCGAGTAAACCAGTTTACGAGGGAACACCAGTCCGAGGTGTGCCTCAGTGCTGAGACGGTAGCTGGTGTCGCGGTCCTTCAATTTTTTTTCCGGTGCATACGTTAACTGTACGTTACTGACAGATTAAAACTGAAGAATTTCCAGAAAGGTAGGAAACCGAGGAGATGCAGTCGGATAAATTGAAAGGACCGTCGACCATTGAATGTTTTTAAGGCAGTATTACGTAGCGGTTAGCTGAAAGTAGAGAAAAGAATGCAATAAAAGAAAAATGGGTAGCTTTTAAGATGAGATGGAACCTAGACAAATTGGAAGAACCACTGATTACCGAAAGTTTGTAAGGCAGCATTAGGCACGGTAGATTGTAACGAGAGAAAGGAATGCAATAGCACGAAAACGGGTAGCTTTGACGAATAAAACAGAGAGAACAATGTAGGAGATACTATATTGTATCGAGGAAAGGAGAAAATTTAAAAGTGCGACAAACTAAGCAAACAAAAGGGAACGGAGACTTCCGAGAAATGACGACGGAGGTATGGCGAGAGAAGAAATCGAAACCTGTAAACGTATAGATATTATCGGGAAAGTAAGTATTGGAAACTTAAAGTTCTGGAGAAAAAGGAAGGAGGTGCGCGAACACCAAAAATTCAGAACGCAGCCTAGTAGTAAGTAGTGAGGGCCGAATGGTGGAAGGACTGTGCCGAAGACCTATACAAATGAAAAGAACAAGAATACGAAATTAATGATAGGGAAGAGTAAGGAGACGAACAAGTTTTGGGCAATAAAGCGAACGAGGTGGTGTGGCGCGAGTAGCTGGGCGACAGCAGGGGGTGGGTCCGGCCGCCCGATGGGAAAGGTTTCCGGTAGCCTTCGCGGCCGCAGGCATTGTTGCGCCGCCAGGTATCAGCTGTGTAACGGCACGTGGCGGGTGCGTGTGTGTCCAGCGTGGCGCCGTGCTGGGAGGAGGGAGAGGGGGGGGGGCTGCCCGTCCCACACACACGTCACCATCAACAGTGCCGATCTACCGAGACGGTAATGGCGCAGAGTGTGGTGACCGGGCACTTCACGCCACCGCGCCTTCTCCACTTGCCGATCAAATACGGGCAGTGTAAACTTCATCCGCACCAGCATTCGGAGTGCCTACCCCAGAGTCGAGCACCAGCGCACAGGCACGCTTTCGCGATCCGTGTCGTGGTGACGGGGAGTGGTGGGAGGGACGATACTGCGAGAAGTATTTCACAGAGCACCGGAAGACATCGAGAAGTCGAAATGGGGCACACAGAGCAAATGTCTTTCATTCAAAATTACTGACATCCTCGGGAAAACATATCGCGAAGAACCTGTTCCACGGTTCTAGGCGCTACAGACTGGAACAGCGCGAGCGGTACGGTCGCAGTTTCGAATCCTGCCTCGGACATGGATGTGTGTGATGTCCTTAGGGTAGTTAGTTTTAATTAGTTCTAAGTTCTAGGGGACTGATGACCTCAGAAGTTAAGTCCCAAAGTGCTCAGAGCCATTTGAATCATATATTTTTTTTTTATTATAAAGGCACACGTTTCCAGTTACAATTGAGATACGGTTATTGTCGTTTCGTTAATGGTCGGGAAACATCCACTCGTGCAAAATGGGAAGCATAACAGTATACACACAAGATACAGCCTATTAGTTTTATAATGCAGCTTTAACTAAAGAGATCCATGTAGGATGTTTCCGTGATGATGTTACAATCTCCCACGTACAATGGAGAAGGCCGAATGTATCAATTTGACGTAAGCGACCCTGTCCGGGAACGACCGAGTGGAAGGTTATAAAATGGTTCAAATGGCTCTGAGCACTATGCGACTCAACATCTTAGGTCATAAGTCCCCTAGAACTTAGAACTACTTAAACTTAACTAACCTAAGGACACCACATACCACATACACCCATGCCCGAGGCAGGATTCGAACCTGCGACCGTAGCAGTCCCGCGGTTCCGGACTGCAGCGCCAGAACCGCACGGCCACGGCGGCCGGCGTGGAAAGTTATAAGCAAAACTTGGCCTGATAACTCTGACATTCGACCTCTTCTGCTGCAAGCGCCTTCCTTTCCATATTTTGCATGGAATCAGTACGGTCCAAAACAAGAAAAAGATGTTGAGTAAACTCGGGTTCTTTAAAGTGCATACCTTAAGAGCCAAGAGCGCTTGTTCAGTACGAGAGACGCCTTTCACAATAACAAAGGTGGACGAGTGCTCGTAGTTCTTACAGTATGCCCTTTAGAGCCCACGTTTACTCTCAACATTTTCTTCTTACTTTGGTAATTACTACCTTCTTCACAAAGACGGAAAACGAGGAGATTGCAGTTCGAGAGCCGCACTGCCAAATGTACCAGAATGATCTCCGCTCACAACTTTCGACTCAGTCGTTTCCGGACCAGAGTCGCTTACATCGAATTGATACTTTCGGAATTCTCCAAAATACCTGAAAGTTTGTAACATCATCACGGAATCACCCTCTACAACGAATTCATTGAGAATACAAACAGCATTGCTAACTTAGAGAAGTTTGCCACACGAATCAAGCAAAGTCGCTGTGTTTACTGCGAGACCATTCATCTGAGTGTGGCATAAAATGCGGTGTCACCTGCTCTCAGTGACGAATTACGCGTGCGATCGAAAATTGTGTAGGAGAGCACGAGGACCACTGCCACGGCGCGCCGGCGCCTTGTCCGGCGCGCCGATATCGTCTGCAAGTTACCCAACACTACTGTGGACAACGTGTCAAACATGTGTTTGAAAATTTTGTGCACGATTATTTAACAAAGTAGAAGTTGATGTGCTGCAGTTCCTTCCAGCGAGAAAAGAGCATCGAGGAGGTCGAGTGTACTACGTCCGCATCCGGGGCAACAGAAAAATAAACTAAGAAGAAAGGCAGAACAATCGCTCAAGTCTCCACTGAAACAAGTAAGTACAATCCACCCGATACACTGCAAATCCTGAGCCAGGCGTTCTTCGTTAGTGGGATACTGGTGGCCTCCAACCTGTCTGGTCTGGCACGACGTCCTAGAGGAGGCATAACAACGTCAGGCATCTGTCGATTAGTTGGACACTGGCCGACTGGAAGTTGTCCGGTGGAGTGCGTTAACTGCGTCTGTACTGGGAACACTGTCGAAGCGGAAGGAGCTGGTGCAAGGAAGCCCCAAAACCGGCGCGGCACAGGTACTAGAAGGGCAGTGAGAAGAGTCCCCTGTTGGTGTAATTCGATGTGTCCAGGAACAATGGAAATCTGAAGTAGGTCGCGTAGTTAATGTTTGGATGGCAAAAAAATCCGATACTTTCGCAAACGCTGCGCGTTCTCTTCGAGGAGCGGTAGGTTCTGTTTATGAGACCTAGATATTTTTGCATTTCCGATGGTGCCGACTGGTTCATTTCAGCCACAAACGAATATGAGGACTCGTTCTAAAAATGAAAGCATGTGTCACGTGAGTGACCGTACAGCAGAATTTACTAACAACGTGTGTGGTAGTGATCTGCAGAACTAACTTACGGCTCCAACCACACCCACGTGTGCTGCTGCTGTTGCCGGTGTCTCCAGCTCTTGACACTCGTCTGCTCGTGAAGCCCCTCGGTTCCTGCCCTGCACATATCACAACATCAACTTGACCTCCTTACTGTAGCCAAGTCTCGGACTCCTACAAATTTTACCCTCCACACTTCTTTCTATCACCAAACTGACAACTCATCGATGCCGTAGATTTCTGGTCTCCCCAATTCGATTTGGTACCTCTTCATTAGTGATTTGATCTTACCGTCTAAAGTTCGAGGGTTCTCCTGTTGCGCCAAAGCAGAAAAGCTCCCGTGCCCTTCTTGTAGCGGACACCAGACGAATGCTTTCACACGAGACTACCCAAGATTTAAATTTATGTTCGATGTTAGCATATCTCTGTTTTCAGGAGACATTTTGTTGTTGTCCGCACTCTGAATTTTTCGACTGTTTCGGTATCTGATTTTCCACTTTAATTTCCTCACGAGGGCACCGCACGGACGGACTTGTCCTCTCCGACCTCCAGGCCACGACCAGGGCAGCGAGAAATGTTAACAGCAAGAAACGACTCGCAACTACTTTCGCGAAGATTGAGTTCGAACATTTTAGTCGTGCTTACATTCTTTATACGGCCGCAAATATTCGAGCACTGTGCAGCTGAGCGAGTAAGCGCGTAGTCTCTGGACCGAATCTCGCTACAAGTACTCTTTTTTCATTTCCGCGTAATTCTGACTACAAATTTATTACGGTTGTGCAAATAATCGATATTTAATGATGAATTTATTATTTACACCATACTGATCCTGAGAAATGGAGAAAAAGCTTTTATCTCGAAGACATTGGAATTAAAAAAAAAAAAAAAAGCAACAGGACAGACGAGAACCTCAATCAAACCACTATAGTCATTTCATTTGTATTATTGTGTGTACGTTTGCTAGAAGTGTAATGTGAAATCTACGGAGCACTGTGCGAATCGGGATGACATTGATAATAGAAACGTGGAAAACAATAATTACTGCGACACGCGGCACGTGTGATGAACCCCGAATGTTCAGTGTGTCTGTTGTAAAACAAAACTCGGTTTACATTCACAAAGGATTCTGGGTCATCACACAAGTTAACGGCCTGTCACGGCTACTGAAGCATATCGCCGAATACTGGTGTGCACGGGGCTGCCGGTAGACGAGTGACTGAATGTTTGTGCAGTATTCTCTAGAAGCGCTCTCTCTCTCTCTCTCTCTCTCCTCTGCTGGACGACGCGCTCCATTTACGAGGTTCTCCAGCCGCCTGCACGGACGGACGGAGGTCTGCATTTCAGTGCTGCACGGCGCCAGAATGGCGAGGGAATCGAAAAACAAGTCTCCGTATCCAGTTTTGATCCACTGATCTTGCGCTTATAAAACAGCTTATTCGGTCAGCTGCAGACTCCTGGAATGCTAGCGGCCATAGAAAGTACGGTCTGAAATTTTCAAAACCGTTGTCTTGCTCTTTAGATATGTTCAAGTCCGAGGAATGCCCTACACACCTTACCAATACGAATCGACTAGGCGAGGAGAAGTTGGTACGGTCTCCTTTTCACTATCGTCCGACTTGGTTCGACTGCGCGGTGTTATCCTTCTTTCAATTTTGTCGACGTCTGTCGTGTAATTTGTTTTACGCCTCTTAATCCGAACTAGAAACGTAGGAAAGCCTTCTAAGGTACAGAATAACTTGGTGTTAGGGCGTCGCTGCAAAACCTCGCCGCGTCGAGAATGAAGAATGCCGACGTCATCGCAGGCCAGAGAGAGAGAGAAAAAAAAAGAGAGAGAGAGAGAGAGAGAGAGAGAGAGAGAGAGAGAGAGGGTGTGCTCCCAGGTGAGGGAGCGGCGCGGCTCGGCGGCAGGATCTCGTTGCTGCCACGGCCGGCTTTGCGCCTGGAAGAGCATGCCCTGTGCCCACTTTCCATCCGAAGCGAGGGCGCGAAATGCTGGAGTTTAACGTCAAAAAGGTGAATTTTCCAAATAATAGGCCTAGTCTATAAACAAGGATAGAACATTGTTTGGCCTCAGTATACGACTGAAATAGACCGAGGTGACGAAAAGACACGGCGTAGCGACGTGCACGTAATCTACAGACGCCGGTACCGTCGCGTACACAAGGCACAGAAGGACAGTGCATAGCCGGGGCTGTCGCGTCTACTCAGGTGATTCGCGGCCAAAGGCTTCCGACGTGATCATGGTCGCACTTCGGGAATTAACGGACTTGGAACGTGGAATGGTAGTTCGTGCTAGACGCGTGCAACATTCCATTTCGGAAGTCGTTCGGGAATTCAAAATTACGGGATCCGCAGTGTCGAGAGTGTGCCGAGAGTACCAAATTTCACGCCATCACCTCCCACCACGGACAACGCAGTGCCCGACGACCTCCACCTGACGAACGGCAGCAACGGCGTTCGCGTAGGAGTTGTCAGTGGTAACAGACAAGCAACAGTTCGTGAAATAACCGCATAGATCAAATTGGGAAGTGCGAAGAACGTATCCGATAGGACAGTCCTGCGAAATTTGACGATAAAACGCGCAATGGCGGCAAACGTCCGAGGGAAGTGCCTCACCTAACAAAAAAAAAAAAAAAAAGCTGAAATGTGTGTGAAATCTTATGGGACTTAACTGGTAAGGTCATCAGTCCCTAAGCTTAGACACTACTTAACCTAAATTATCCTAAGGACAGACACACACACACCCATGCCGGAGGGAGGACTCGAACCTCCGCCGGGACCGGCCGCACAGTCCGTGACTGCAGCGCCCTAGACCTGTCAGCGAAGCCCGCGCGGCCTTACCTAACAGTACGACACTGTCTGCGGCGACTCCCCTGGGCTGGTGACCGTATCTGTTGGAACCTGGACGACCTCGTGAGATAAGTCCCTACTCCAGTTGTTAAGAGCTGGCGGTGAGGTTCGAGTGAGACGCAGACACGACGAAGCCGTGGACCCCAGTTGTCAACAAGGCGCTGTGCGAGCTGCTGGTGGCTGCATAACGGTGTGGGCTGCGTTCACACGGACTGGGCTGGCCATCATAGAATGGAAACGGTTGTTTTCGGCTACTCGCAGGCCATCTGCGCCCATTCGTGTACTTCGTGTCCCCAAATAATGATGGAATTTTTATGGATGCAAATGCGCCGTATCACCGGGCGACAGCTGTTCGCGATTGGTTCGAAGAACCGTCTGGACATTTCTGGCGAAGGATTTGGCCGATGAGATGGTCCGGCACGAATCCGTCGAACACTTACGGGACATAACGGAGAGGTCAGTTGGTGCACAGCACGCTGCGCTGGCAACACTCCCCCGACCACGAACGGCTGTGTAGAGACAGCACGGCTCAGTACTGCTGCAGCGGACTTGCAACGGCTCGTCGAGTCCGTGCCACCTCCAGCTATTTCACTATCCCGGACAAAAAGACTTCAGACACTTTCGTCAGCCCACCGTAAAACTATGTCATCTCGTCCATGTTTTTGTATTATATATTTAAAACAAAACAAAAATCGAGTTCCTCAAACAGTATTTTAATAATGCAGTCAGGAAAACTGAGAACGGCCAGTACAGGCCAGTGCTGAGAACGTGCCCCTCTTATCCGCGCCGGCCGCTGTGGCCGAGCGGTTCTAATCGCTACAGTCTGGAGCCGCGCGACCGCTACGATCGCAGGTTCGAATCCTGCCTCGGCCATGGATGTGTGTGATGTTCTTAGGTTAGTTAGGTATAAGTAGTTCTAAGTTCTAGCGGACTGATGACCTCAGCAGTTAAGTCCCATAGGTCTCAGAGATATTTGAACCATTTTTCTTATCCGCATCCGGTGACGATGACACGGCGGCCGGTCGGTAGGTGTTTTTTTCAGTATGTGGTTCATAAAAGATTCTGTAGGGCACTGCTTTCATTCTAAATATCAAAACACTGATTCTCGACGGACTCGCGTGTGGAGGGAACGTGGAACACGATTTCGGGACCCAAACATTGCGGAAAGGGACCGAAATGGAGGAGGACCCCTAACACTGTGGGTAGGGACTGTGTTGACCACTGCAACATCTCTTCGTGAAATTGTACGAATGAAGCGGCAAGGAGTAACAGTTGTCAGGTATCGCAACGTGATCTCCGGACCACCTGCGCGGTTGTTGCGAGGTGCCACCGGCCCAGACTTTGTACTCGAGGACGATAATGCCCGACCTCATAGAGCGTGGGCGGTTGATGTTTTCTTGAAAACGTAGCCTGCTCGCTTTCACACAACACGTCTGGGATGCACTGGGAAAACGGGTTGCGTCGCGTCAGTATCCACCGACCACTCTCCGCGACTGCGAGCTGCTCGGCAGGAAGAATGGGCGTTACTGCCTCAACATGAGACTGATGACGTCATTCACAGCATTCCCCGTCGTTGTCAGACCTGCATAACCAGTTGTCGGAATGTGTGCCCAAATTTCTTTAGTTGGAAAAAACAAAGAACTGTCTACGGCCATGCACTGTTTCTACCTCACTACCGTCTTTTTACATTGTTTTGTGGCAAAATACACGCAACCTTCCAAACTTTCCGTTTGTTGCAGATACTACAATACTACAGTTATGCCTAACCTCTTCTCAAATGTAGTTTCTTTCCGAACTTGCACGTTTTCTTCTTTCCCACGATACCATTCATAATTTTTCGTTGAGTCGCAAGAGACATTGGATATCAGTGTGAAATTCACACGTACTGTCTTTTCTCAGCGGTTGACGTATCTACCTTTTTCCTTTTGTTACTGTTCCTCTTCACGGTGGCTTCAGTATACTGAAGGCCTGACGACAGAGTATTGTTAATAAGGACTGGAAACGGGGAGCTCCCTGACATACCGGCGGCGTCGGCAAAGCTGCGGGCGCGCCGGTCCGGACGCACAGCACAGCACAGCACCGCCGCCGGCGCCCACGCTCGCTGCCCGCCCCCGCCGCCTGCACACTCCCGCCTCGGATGTACGGCGACGGCACCTGAGTGAGCCTTCCGCACCTACACAGCAGGTGTCACGGAGCCGCCCTCCACTGCCCGTTTACGCCAGTCGGAGCTACTAGTCCCGGCTCTATATCGGAGATTGACCTGAGCGAAGACGTTTTGAAATTGACTGAACGTAATAGTTTTTTGATAATTGACGATGGGTCTTTCGCGACAAAAGAATCAGTTGTGAAGAAGCGTAGCCAACCCTACGCGAAAATGGAACTGTTGTTACGGACGGCACATTTGGCAGTCGCCGGCCGGAGTGGCCGTGCGGTTCTAGGCGCTACAGTCTGGAGCCGAGCGACCGCTACGGTCGCAGGCTCAAATCCTGCCTTAGGTTAGTTAGGCTTGATTAGTTCTAAGTTCTAGGGGACTGATGACCTCGTAAGTTAAGTCGCATAGTGCTCAGAGCCATTTGAACCAGCCATTTGGCAGTCGTTCGACACAATTGAAACTAGTGTACGCAATACGTGGCGACATCGGAAGCACCAGGGAGCAGACGAACATTTTTTTCGTGCTTTATTTGCTTTGCTTCCAGACAATATTCGAGTTATATATATGAAACATTTTTTTCCGTATTGAAAAATAGGATGCCTGGATGATCACCGAAAATTGCAGTGCCAGACATTGAAATGGCTACAATTAAAGCTATGAAAACAGTGTCCTCAGTAACACGCCATTCCGGTTGCAATTTTCACGTCAACGCATGTGTGTGGACGAAAATACAACAACAGGGATTAACAGAGGAATACAAGGACAGAGAACAATTCCTGTCGTTCTGCCGCATGTGGACTAAACAGTGATGGCCAAACGTGAATGGTAATAATCGCGAAAATCCCCAGCGGAGAAAAGGTCACGAAATTCTTAGACTACCCGGTGAATCAACTGAGCTACAATTCCTGTATACCAGTTGAAATGTGGAATGTCGTTAACCAGCGTCACAGAGTCACGAAAGCCGCCCAAGTCTGCCACAGTTAACTTGGCAAACCGATACACCAGACACATCCCAACTCAAACTTTGAGATAAATAAGCTCGAGGAGCAAGCAGTAACTGCCTGTGCCCTCAACAAACAAGAAGTAGGACGTATAAATCTTGACGAAAGATTAAAATACACCACAGAAATACGTAACGACTCACAAGGCGACCGTATCTACTCGCCAACACCGCTTTCGTCCACATTCCTGGTATATGCAGGGTTTGGCCGCAAATAGAAGTGACGGAAGTGGAAGCTCTAACCGGCAAAGAGTTCAGGAAAAAATAGCGTTTGTGCTGCGGATCTGGCGGGACACGAACGGCAGTGCGCAGCAGGCAGCGAAGGAAGCACCTGCCCGTAGGTAACCCGACGCTCGTGAGGTCGAGTTCCCACGCGCAAACACTTTTTTTTTTTACTTTCGAGTTTCAAGTTATTTCCACTGCAAATAAACAGAAATATTGCTCAATGTACTGCTATATAAATCAAAAGCTAAACGTTCGCTATCTTGTCTCTCCAAAAGTTCTTGACCTATTGCTTTGAAATTTTGACACAACGTTCCATTCTTATACAGACGAGTTTTTAGGTACGAATTTCTTTAATACGTAATTATACATATACAACTTCTTGAAATGTTTGTAACAACGTTATCTTGTTATTAAATTTATAAAATATTCCATATTACATATATTAAAAGACAGATATATGACATACGTGGTCTGTGCAACGAAAACTAGCCCATTCGTTGCGTATGAAGGAATACCGGGCGAAAAGGAAGGCCAATAAATGTTGATTCCTTGTGGTCCTAAGTGATCCATCCGCGAAGAAAAAGAGATACATTTATAAAATCACAATTGTATTCCAATGGAAGTGTCAAAATTTCAAAGCATTCGGTCAAAAAAAATTCGGAGATTTGCGATTAGCAACATTTACAGTTTCTAGTTAAGTACAAACGCAGATGTTCCCTTCTTCAAAAACTCAAATCTCCGGAAGTTATCCACCGACTTCTATTCAATACATATAATACATAAATATTTATGTTGTAATATATACAGCGAAAACATTCTTACCAAAAATCACAAAATGTCAATTTCCGATTTACTTCAAGTTTTATACGTTCTGTGGCGCTCGTAAACGTTTAGACATTCATATACTATAGACTTTTTAATATACGAATGTGTACATAAGATATACAATAGCGGAACGTTGTTAGAAAACAGGAGAGTTGTGCTTACAGCTTATTTAATTATGATTAGACTACTGCTACAGAATCTGAATTTCCAATAACAATGAACAACCGTCAAGGTGAGAGACAGAGGAGGAGAATAGATGGACTGAGGAGTGGGCGGAAATGGAAGGAGGAGAACGACAGAGAGAGAAGGTAGGCAGAGTTGGAGTGAGAGGGCAGAGGAGGAAATGGACTGGCCAGTGAGAGAGGGAGCAACGGCAGCTGGAGTGAGAGGGTGGTGGTGAGATGGACTGATGGAGGGGACAGATCGAGTTGGAGAGAGAGGGGGAGAGGAGGGATGGACAGAGAGGGGTCCAGGGAGAGCTGTAGTGAGGAATGGAGAAGGAGATGGACGGAGAACGGGCGAGGAGGAGGAGGTCGTGGTGGTGGTGGTGGTGGTGGATTGAGAGAGGGGGAGAGAGAGGGGCAGACCGAGATGGAGAGAGAGGGGGACAAAGGAGGAGATGGGGAGAAAGTGATGGACAGATAGAGGGAACGCGGTGGAGAGGGACAAAGAAATGGGAAGCGTGTATGCCCTGTCGGTACCAATCTTCATCCTGGTGGCGGAGCCAGTGTTTCACTGCGTGAATCACCTCCTCATCGTCCTCAAAATGTCTTCTACGAATGGCATCCTTCAGTCGCCCAAACTAGTGGAAGTCTCAGGGCGCTAGGTCACGGCTGTAGTGCGTATTGGTTAACGCTGTCCATCCCTGTTTTGCAATGTGTTCAGCAGTCCTCAGACTTGTGGGGAGCAGACTGTTGTCGTGTTGCAGCGAAACATCTCCTGGGTTGCTGCAGCGCGGAAGTCGCCGGAAGCGCGTCTTGAGTTTTGTTAGTGTGTTGACACATGCTTCTGAATTAATGGTACCGCCTCTTGGCATCACATCAATGAGGATCACACCTTCACAGTCCCAGAACACGGTGATCATGACCTTACCGACGGAAGCAGCTGCTCTGAATGTTTTCTTCTGTGGGGAGTGGAAACGGCGACATTCCATGGACTGCCGTTTTGTTTCGGGCTCAAAGTGGTGAACCCAGGTTTCATCACCTGTCACAATCCGGGACAAGAAGGCCTCCCCCTCAGCTTCAAAATGTTGCAACAAATGTTTCTTCTGTGCGATTTGTGATCCACCGGCAGACACCGCGGGACCCACCTTGCAGACACCTTTGAATATCCGAGAGTGCGGATAACTGCGTCCACGCCTCCTTTTCTGACTGACAGATTCAGCACCAACTGACGAGTCGTGATGCGTCTGTCCTCGCGAGTGACACCAGCAGGCCGCTGCAACATGCAGTCCACTCCCCGACCGCTGCAAATCGTGGAGCTCCGCCGAACCGCCTTCTGATGACCTCGCCCTCACTCACCGACGGACTGTGTTTCTGCCGACGGCAGATTTTCCATAGACTTTGCACAGGCGTTTCTGAATACTCCCCATAGTTTCCTCCTCTTCAGTGAGAAATTCGATGACGGCCCGTTGCTAATAACGTACACCACCTACAGACGCCATTTTGAAAGTGTCCTGCAGCTGCGCTGTGTGTCGGAAGTGACGGAAACTTGGCGCGCTCACTCAGGAGACATCAAATAATTCATGCGTAAACGTTTCGCATCCGTAGCATTGTTTTCGGCCGAGAAAAAAAAATGCGGTGCATTACTTTCTGGGCAACCCTCGTATATACGAAGTTCGCGTGTACACTTCACAACGCCTTTCTGGAAATTTATTTGCCATCCCAAATTTTCCTTTGGCTTTACTCTTCACGCATTTTTCAAAACACTAATAAATACAATATACATAAAATGGCTCTGAGCACTATGGGACTTAACATCTGTGGTCATCAGTCCCCTAGAACTTAGAACTACTTAAATCTAACCAACCTAAGGACATCACACACATCCATGCCCGAGGCAGGATTCGAACCTGCGACCGTAGCAGTCGCGCGGTTCAGGACTGGAGCGCCTAGAACCGCTCGGCCACCGCGGCCGGCTCAATATACATACTGAGCATCATTTCAGTTTATTTGCAGAGCATGTAAGGTAAAAACTGAAAACGAAAAAGATGTTAGCGCATAGGGACTCGACCCTGCGTCCGACGCATAATCGTCGTGCACTATTCCCTGTGTGCCAACCGCTAGCTGGAAGCCAGCCTGACATAAACGCGGCACGCCTCTCCCCACTCGCACCACAGACGCTGTTTTTTCAAGGTGCTTGGCAGTGTGGAGCTACCGTTTCCGTCACTTTCCTTTCTGGCGAAGCCCTACATATACCAAAAATTTAAACGAAATCCGTAATGACGAACAGACGTGGTCGGTCCCCTTGTCAGGTGACTTGAGAAGAGATTTAAAACTATAAATCATACAATGGTACAAAAAATTTATTCATTTGGCGCAGTGATGCTGTAGAAACAAAAATTCAATTCACAGGAGAACTCTTGACCCTTTTGAGATGAAAACTGGTGTACGACAATGGGATGGATTCTCTCCACAGCTGTGTAACTGCGCCCAAGAAAAAGTAGTGAGAGAGTGGAATACCAAGATCCATAGTGGAATTCAACCAGGAACAAAAAACAAAGGCATCAAAGTCAGTTGCCTAGCGTTTGCAGGTGGAGTGGCCCCTACAAGCCTAGACCTGCGAAGAAGCCATAGAACAGACCCTCGAACTAGAAGAACAAGCTGAAGAAATACGTCTCAAAATCTCCTTTCAAAAGATAGCGATAAAGACAAACATAAGAAACCTGCCAAACCAAACTAAAGTGGAAGAACGAAAAAAATTGGGAGCGTCAAAGAAATCAAATATCTTGGGGGAAAAATCAGCTGCAATGCTTTCGATAAAAAAACAATGGAATTTAGAAGAAGTAAAGTTGAACTGGCCTTCCATCTCACAAAAATACACATAACAAGTAGTCCCTCTCGTAGAATTTCAAAATAACGTATTAGAATACGGTAATCAACTGGGGAGTCCTTTGTGAAGCCTAAGTACTGTCGGTCACCAACGATGCCCCAGCTGCATGGCTGGATATCAAAGAAAGTTCCCAGATTCCACAACAACAAAGTAGTTCAGAGCAAACATGAAACCCTTTACCAAACTGCCGAAAAACTCTCGGGCACGATGAGGAGCTGAAGAATTGATTTTTATGGACACATGGATACATCCACACAATGAACCCAAATACATCAACAAAAAAAATTGTTTTGACTACTTACGCAACAAAAAAATCAACCAAAGTGGTTTAAGGAAACGTAGAAGGACTTAAAAAGAACTCAAAATCGCACAAAATATGTTCACAGATAAAACTGAAAAAAAAGAGACAAGAAATAAAGGTTACAAGACGAAATGAAAACCAAAAGAACAACGCACATCTCTGAAAAACAAAGGAAACCAAGATCAGAAAGAATTAAACAATACTGGGCTAACAGAACGGACAGATGTTGAACATCAGCACCTGATAAAAGGTAGTTGGAATTTTTAATTAATTTCTTAAGCTGAGCTTGACAGTTAGGTGTGGGGTAGGTCTTCAGTTCTTTTATGTTGTTTTGAAGAAAGAATTTTAGGTCTTTTTTATGCAGTCTCTCCTTCACACATAACTACCGTAGTGTTACTTTTATCTGCCTTAGCAACAAGGGCTTTGTTGTCGTAAGTTTTTTATCAACGCTAGTGAATATCTTTGAATTGGTTTTCCCAGAACTGTTGTTGGATGTAGATTTCTCGCAATAATTTGTTTGGTTTTCGGATCTACAGTATTTTGTTCACTTGGCCTTAACCTGCGAACATCACATGGAATTTTTGTGCTGACAACTAATTCTTTGATGTTTTTGTCATTAAGTATTAGTACAGTCTTACGGTTGAGACCTTTGTTTAATAAACCAAGCTCAGCTTCATCAAGTAAGAAGCCGGTGAAGTTTACTACTCTATAACAAAATTCAAATTCCGAGGTGTTAGGGGTGTCAGTAGGATAATATGTTGATTTTCAAGTAAGTGATTGAATTTTCTTTTTGTTTTTCATGGAGATAATTTGGTGTTCTTTGCTTATCTGTCTATCGATGTTATCTAAGACGTGCACGAAGTCTGTAGGAGGCATCTGTGGGAATCGCCACAGAAAGAATAGATCGCACTCTAAAATGATGAACATGCAGAATCGCTACAAACTGGTGTCCCTGAAAACGCAGAAAAACTCCCAGGCAGCAGAGACTATACAGAGTCATGCGATATCGTCATATCAAGAAGTCTATCGAGCTCAAGAAGCGCTGCAGCTGTTAAAGGTGCAAGGCGGTTCGCATAAGCAGATTAACGATCTTGAAGGCGTAACAGGAACGAAGCAAGCCGGCCAGAGTGGCCGAGCGGTTCTAGGCGCTTCAGTTGGGAACCGCGCGACCGATACGGTCGCAGGTTCGAATCCTGCCTCGGGCACAGGTGTGTGTGATGTCCTTAGGTTAGTTAGGTTTCAGTAGTTCTAAGTTCTAGGGGACTGATGACTTCAGATGTTAAGTCCCATAGTGCTCAGAGCCATTTGAACCATTTTGAGGAACGAAGCAAGATAGAGCAGAGACGTACCGCTGAGAGAAGACAAGATTCCGTACACAGACAGGTCGACAAATACGAGTTGCGAGTCAGGCCTACAATGAAAGTGCAAACTCTGAGGTTCTTGCCCGAAAAACCGGAATTATGGTTTGCAATGTTAGTCCTAGCATTCATTTGTCCAGAACGAAGTGACTGACGATGATGTAAAATCCGCGCTAGCAATAAACAGTTTGGACGCTAGAGCTGCCGTTATGGTCGCCGGCATGATATTGGAACCATTGGAAAAACAACAGTATACACAGGTAAGGAAAACGCTAATTTATCGGTTGTATACGTCAGTGGAGCAACGAGTGCAGCAGGCATTGCGCAGCGACAGCCGACAGAACGTCAGCAGAATTCTGGCGACGTTTACGACGTGCCGCCAGTGGAGGGGAGTTTTCAGCCGCCACGTTGCGACACGTGTGGACGGCACAGCTGCCACTTACGGTGCAATCGGCTGTTGTTACCTGCAGCACTACTGACATCGACGCGATAATTCCGGTTGCAGACAAAGTGTCTGCAACGTTAGACAAGGCTAACGCACCGAGCGCGATTAAATTACACGAGGGAAGCATCACGCAAGAAACTGTGGCTACACGAAAAGGGCGACACACAGGCGTTATTAGGCAGTCCGAGCACTTGAAAGAGCAGACAGTAGCGTAGCGGAAACAGGCGGCGGCACTCGTAGAAGACACACCGACGAGACAATTTCAAGAATAGGCAGGTTGGTAGCATTGGTGTTTTGTGGAGCGGGCCACGAAGTGAAGTGTTCATGCCCAAACCGGTGCCAGCGGTCGGCAAGAGGCGCGCCAGGCAGCCGAGCTCACAAGAAGCACCCTACTGAGACAATCGACGACCTAAGAGAACAGCAACGAGTGAGTAACCAAACCAGCCTCCTGGCATCGTCACGCAGATCGTATGTAAGAGATGTTAGGGCGGATCGCTACTATCCCGTCGATTCGGTCTCCGTCGTTAGCATTAGGCACAGAAAAAGGAACGTCACGGCTGCAAACAAGTCGCCCATACCGACGTATGGACGTCGGCAAATAGAAGTGGATCTCGGATTCAGGAAAAATTTATGTGGAATTTCGTGATGGCAGATGTCTCAGAGCGTATCCTGGGAGCGGATTTTATTTCTCAACAGAGTGTAGACATAAACCTCAGTGCAGCACAGATAAAAATGGACGGCGAGGTAGTCACGGGATCTCAGGGTCGAAGTGCTGTGAGCACCTTGGGTGGTCGAGAACAAGTAGTAAACGCAGTGTTGCACAGCACAGTAAGACCACACGAGGATAATCGGTCTGCCGACGGCCGAGAATACTGGCTCCCGATCGTTTCGCGGCAGCATAGGCGGAGTTGGAAGACATGCCACAAACAAGCAGATACCCCGTGGGCGTCCCCACTACACCTAGTAAAGAACAAGGGTGGCACTTGGAGGCCCTGCAGGGATTACCGGGCCCTGAACAAACGCTCAATCCCAGACCAGTACTCCGTTCCAGGCGTTCACAAACGTATTAGCGGGATCAGCAACATTCTACATCTACATCTACATCTACATCCATACTCCGCAAGCCACCTGACGGTGTGTGGCGGAGGGTACCCTGAGTACCTCTATCGGATCTCCCTTCTATTCCAGTCTCGTATTGTTCGTGGAAAGAAGGAGTGTCTGTATGCTTCTGTGTGGGCTCTAATCTCTCTGATTTTATCCTCATGGTCTCTTCGCGAGATATACGTACGAGGGAGCAATATACTGCTGGACTCTTCGGTGAAGGTATGTTCTGGAAACTTTAACAAAAGCCCGTACCGAGCTACTGAGCGTCTCTCCTGTAGAGTGTTCCACTGGAGTTTATCTATCATCTCCGTAACGCTTTCGCGATTACTAAATGATCCTGTAACGAAGCGCGCTGCTCTCCGTTGGATCTTCTCTATCTCTTCTATCAACCCTATCTGGTACGGATCCCACACCGCAGAGCAGTATTCAAGCAGTGGGCGAACGAGTGTACTGTAACCTACTTCCTTTGTTTTCGAATTGCAAGGTAAATTCGAGGTAATCGACTGCAATAAGGCATAGAACCCAATAAAAGTGGCACATGAAGACACACCAATGACTGCTGTGATAACTAAATTCGGGTGTTCGAGTTTTTACGAATGCCCTTCGGATTAAAAGAGTGCTGCACAGACATGGCAACGTTTTGTGGATGAAGTCCTCAGAAAGCTGAATTTCTGCTTTGCGTGCCTGGACGATATCTTGGTATTTTCCAGAACTACCGCAGAGCACGAACAACACCTGAGAGCAGTTCTTGACTGAATACGAAACTCCTGCGCTGAGGTAACGACGCAGATAAATTTCCTTGGCTACTTCGTTTCAGCGTCTGGCATCCGACCTTTGAAAGACAAGATTGAAATCATAAAGGACATTCGTCTCCCGACATACTTCCATCAGCTCAGATGATTCCTAGGAGTCGTAAATTTCTACTGGCGGCAGCCACCAGGAGCAGCTCCGGCAGGTGAACGCGGCACAGTGGCGGAGAGCCTTCGACCAGGTAGAAGCCAGCTCGGAGAAAGCAATTTTGTTAGAACATGCTGTACACGACGCACCTCTAGCAGTTAATTGTAGACGCCACCCACCAGTATGTTGACTATTGTTGGCAGCCCTTGAGTTTCTTCTCCCGCAAGCTCACGACAATGCAGCGCTCTTGATCGCCAGCTGTTAGCCGCATGTGAAGCAGTGAGGCACTTTCGGCTGTACATCGAAGCCAGACCATTCATCACATATACAGACCACAAACCTATAACTTTCGCCTCCAGCACACATAAGGACAACTAGCCCTCAAGACAATTGCGGCAACTTGAAATTATTCGGCAGTTCAGTACAGACACAAGGCACACTAGAGGTGCCGCAAATGTCTTGGCTGATTTTTTATTCGCGGGTCGCAGCCTCCTGCTGTGTGGTAGATTACGCGCAACGCAGCAAATTTATCTGCGTCGTTACCTCAGCGCACGAGTTTCGTATTCAGTCAAGAACTGCTTTCAGGTGTTCTTCGTGCTCTGCGGTAGTTCTCGAAAATACCAAGATATCGTCCAGGCACGCAGCAAAAGTAGGGGCTAACGTAAAGATCTGGTGTGATATGTCTCAAGGCAAACCCAGACCTTTCGTATCAAAACGACTATGCAAAGCTGTTCTTGATGGAATTCATGGTCTACCTCATTCTAGTGCAAACACGAGCATTAGGTTGCTGACAGAACGGTTCATAAGGCCCGGCATTGATAAGGATTGCCGCAAGTGGCCAAAACGGTGTGAGGCATGTCAACAGTACAAGGTGGGCAGGCACATCCATAAAAAAGTGGGAGAGTTTCCAGAAACGACAAACTGCTTCTCCCATGTTCACTTGGATAACGCAGGACCGCTGCCAGAGTCAGAAGGGTGGAGACACTAGCCGACAGCAATCGACCGTTACACTCTGTGGGCAGAGCCAGTACCCATCACTGGCATCTCGACGGAGACAGTAGTAAAAGGATTTTGTAGCACATCTTGGCTGCCCGTCACGCGTTACCACAGACCAGGGGCGGCAGTTCGAATCGACGTCGTTCCCGCAGCTGGCTAAGCTGTGTGGATTCCGCCACTGTCATACGACCAGTTACCATCCAGCGAGTAAAGGGGTGGTGGAACGCCGGCACAGGACCTTGAAAGCTACTATCGTGTTTAACGAAGACAACTGGACCTCCGCATTGCCGCTAGTACTGTTAGGGCCACGCACCTCACAGAAGCTTCAACGGCAGAGATGGTATACGGGGAGACCCTGCGTCTGCCATCGGAATCTATTTCGGCACTATCAGAACCGACAGGAAATAATCTGCATACTTGCTGCAACAAGCCATCATCAGCAACACAAACATACGGTCCAGATACAATATGACGACAGACAACAGACCGTGTCCCTAGGAAGAGTGAATCCTGCGTATATATATCGGCATCAGACAACGAACTGTTTCCAGAAAAGGAAGAGGAAACTACGCTCGCAAGTGCAGAAAAGACAGAACAAGGGGAGCAACTGGAGAAAATGAAACCCTCAAGACGGCAAGCAGACCCAGGAAAAACGCCAGAAAAGCCAGAAGTTCGCACCAGCGCCGGTCGGCGCGTGCAGTACAAACACCCATACACTCCGGTAGCCCCGCTCCACCGCGATGGGGGCTGTGCGGGAGCCGCCGCAGTGTATTTAAGGTGTTTGAAACGAACGATGTTGGCAGTATGTTTACACTTTGCAACTCGACAGTACTCTTAGCCTTGTTAAGTCAACTTTTGACAGTTTGGAAGAGCGAGTAACATAAAAACTTCCAATGTGGCATTCCCAACAGTGTTTTCATTGTCTAAAATGATGAACATGCGGGATTGCTAGACATCTGATTACTGAGTTCAATATGTAGTTTGTAAATTTGCTTATTTGTTATGTCTTTTTCCTTGTGGGCGGATCTGATTTCATTTTTTAACCACATTATTTAACACTAAGATTTGGCCATCTGTACAGATTTACTCTGGCTCTTACAGTTAACGTTAATGTAGTTAGGCATTACATTAAAAGCTAGACAAGCCTTCTTAAACTTTAGAGCTTGTACTATTTTCATAATATTCACTTTCTACTTTTAAATGTATTAATAGTTCAGAATGACTAGCTTGTCAATTTCAGTGTTATCTTATCCATGTTAGGTAGCTCGTTGCTAAAGATAAAACTAACATTGCAGTAGTTATGTATGAAGCAGATTACATAGAAAAAACCTTAAAATGCATTCTTCAAAGCAACATAAAAGAACTGAAGACTGACCCCACACATAACTGTCAAACTCAGCTTATGGAATTAATTAAAAATTCCAACTACCTTTTATCACATGCTGATGTTCAACATTGCATAATCATGAAACCTGTTCCTCCTGAACTAAGATCTCAGCCAAAAATACATACACCTCAGTGTCCATTACATCCAGTTGTTAACTCAAGGAATAGTTCTGCATATCACATCTTTGAAAAGCTCAAACATTTCCTTAGCAACTTTTACGCATTTGAAGGCTACGTCTCTATTAGACATCCCAAACAATTCATTAATGATGTAAGTCATGTGCACATACCTGACAGTGCAAGATTTGCACCCCTGGACATTGTAAATCTGTATACAAGTATACCAGTTCATGAAACTATTAAAATAATTAAGCGCAATTTAATAAAAAAACAAACAGCTTTGCAAGACAGAGATGTATGAACTCATAGAGATGTTACAATTAATTCTGGCACAGAACTACTACTCATTCAACAAAAAAATCTACGTGCAGCCAGATGGCCCAGCAGTGGGATGCAGTCTTGCAGGCTTTTTAGCTAAAATTAACATTAACAATTTGGAAATTAAATTCCTCAGAGCCAATACCCACTTAAAACAAAACTGTTTTACTACAAGAGGTAGGCTGATGAAACAATCATCTTGTTCAATGGTGTAGTAGATTAAATAGAATCATTTACAAAAGCCATGAATAACATGCACCCCGACATCAAATTCACTGTTGAGCATCAGACAAAAGAGGTATCAATTTACTTGATCTTAGAATAAAAGAGCTGAATCGAAAGCATAACATCAAATTCAATGTTGAGCATCAGACAAAGAGGGTATCAATTTTCTTGACCTTACAATAAAAGAGCTGAATTGAAAACATAGCTTCTAAATTCATTGAAAACCCTTGTAATTACAAATAATTCTTATGCCATCCTACACAGCACAAACTGGCCTATTTCAGATCCATGTTAAACCATACAAATAAAATTCCCCTTAGATCATCTGCCACAGAGAAAGAAATCAACACTACCAGAACTGTAGCTAAAAATAATGGATATAATAATAATTAATCACCTATACAATAAAATTAAAGATAGCAAATCACCTGCAGTACAGCCACAACCAGCAGCAGGAAAGAAACGACCTGCAAGTATTCCCTTCCTAGGCACAGTGTCGTTACAAATTGCCAAGGACAGGAGTTTAAATAAGTTTCCGCAACAATAACACTGTGCAACAAAACATTACCCACAGTAGCAAAACCACCAGCCTAGGTCTAGGAAAATCAGGAGTTTACAATGTTATTCGTGACAATTGCCCCTTCTTTCATATTGGAGAGCCCAACAGAAGTTTCAGTATAAAATATCGAGAACACATCGATGCCTTTAAACTAAAAAATTTAAATAAATCTGCAGTAGCCACCCGCAAGAACCAATATGAGCACTGTGCTTCTAACATGAATGACAACTCAGGGATATTACATATCACTAACAACAACAAGAAAATGGACCTCTTACATGAACCACAAATATATATTCACACGCTCAGCTCACCCAAACACATTGTAAATGAAAGCTTGAGAGCTGCAGATAGCCAATAAGCATTTTGTGAATAATTTCCTTGGGCTGTTCATAGCCATCAAACACAAATTGCATCCCTAATAGTCACACGAATGCAGTCTGAGATACTAGTACGTAACTGTGTAAATATAAACTAGCATGATTTACAAATGTGTCGCTCTCATCCAACCTCCCAATTTTTCATTTTGTACGCCTGCAATTAACTTATGAACTGTAGTGATATCCAAATATCTGTAAATATAAATTTGTGTACATATGTATATATACTTTATAACAAACACTCGGTTGTCTTTCAAGTATTGCGTTAATAATTACTGCTGACAGTACAAAAAAATCCAGGTCAAAACAATTTATCCTACCTTCTTTTAATAATAAGTTTTCGCTTAAGGTGCAAATATTTTTCTGTTATTAACATGTTACATTTTGCACATCCAGCATCATCTTTGTATCTTTGTTTAATGATAATCCTTGCACTGTAAAGAAAAACATCAAGTGTATAACAAACGCACGATGCGCAACAGGCGTTATAACAATATTATGAAGTGTGCACAGTAACTTTTGTACAATTTGTGTGTTGTGGTGGAATTCACGAACATATACCTCGAGCTAGAAAAAAACATTGACCACAACAAAACGTACCGCCATTTCCTATAATGTATGTAAGGGAAGACAACTATATTGCCTCACACACACACACACACACACACACACACACACACACACACACACACACACACACACAGATATATAATTATTATTATTATGATTATTATTATTACTAGTATCATGTGCGATTAGACCCTGTTGGATCACGCAAAGCTTCTTGATCCTTTTTCCTTTTTTTCCACACTGCTTCCATTTTTTCTGCATGGGCTCTCTTTCTTTCCTCTATCCATTTTGTTCCTGTTTTCTTCGGAGCTTCGTTCCCTGACTTAACTTCCCATCTGTCAACTTCCTGCTTAAGTACTTTTCTCTTCAAAATATCTGATTAATTTATCTGAGCTTTTTGTAGGTCCTTTTTGACCTCTTGTGACCGTGGTATAGTTGTAAGTCCTATGCATTTAAGAATTTTGTGCGTAAGTCTCGTTTCGGGAGGCCTAGAGACTCGCCCATAAAATTTTAATCGTAATGTCTGCTGCAAGGTTGGACAATTTCGCAGCCGTTTGACGAGATTGTAGTCTATAGTACTCCTCTGTTTTCTTTGGCTATCTTTCTGATGATTCTACGTTCTTCCTTTAATAAGTTTTCTAGGCCACCTTTTATGTGGACTGTCTGGGCATCACTGGCATACAGGACTTCAGTTTTTAATACTGTATTATAGCGTCTAATTTTAGTGCTTTTAGAAAATTATTTTTTACTGTACACCTTGTAGGTTCTTCCATAGGCTCTCTTTAGTTTTAGGAGGTGAACTTCTTGTGCTATTTTCTCTCGCCCCGTACGTTCAAGGACTTCATCTAAGTATTTAAAATATGGGACTATACTGACAATTTTGTAAACAAGTTTTGGGTGTCAGGGAAAATATCATGCTAATGCTAATAATGAACTTAAGAACTAGGAAAGGAGTTTTTGAGTCTGTTCATCACCTTCTCCAAATCAAAGCAAAATTTATACCCAACAGACAAACCAAGAGAACCAGCAGACCTTTCAGAACAGATCCAAGTACCTGCAACTAAACAAGAAAGAAATAATACAATAAATTACGAAAATCAACAGCAACAACTGGCCCGAACTGTTAGAAAAAATGAGAGAACTGATAAAATTGGGGCAACCACCGAGAAAAAGGAAACATCGATGCTGGAACATGACATGCGACAGAAGCATAGAACACTAATACAAGCTTGGGAAAATTTAACAGCCATAGAACACAAGAAAAATGGGAAGAATTCAACAGGATACAGAAAAACTCTTCAAAAATAGTCCTCAGAGAAAACACTGGAGAAAAGTCCAAAGGAAAACTGTGAAATATTAGCTCGATACTTTGACACATTACTCAACTGCGATGAACCAAAGCTGAGATTACAGTTTACAAAACCAGAACCTAACCAGGTCTCCGAACCCCCAACACACGAAGAAATAGTAAAAGTAATAAAATCATTGAAAAATAACAGAGCATCAGGAGAAGATGAATTGATTGCAAAAACATGGAAATTAGACCATGAAAACATTACACCCAAAATATACAGAATAATCAAAAACATCTGGGAAACAGAAAGAGTGCCAGAAGAATGGAAGTCAGGCGTAATACACCTGTTCCACAAGAAAGGAGACAAAACAGGTCCTAATAACTGTAGAGGAATTTCGTTACTGCCTGTGACATCCAAAACTCTATCCAAAGCTCTGTTAAATCGCCTAGATCCTCAGATGGATCCACATATCGGAGAGTACCAAGCATGGTTCAGGAAGGGAATATCGTGCAGTGAACAGATCTGGTGTCTGAGAACAATATTAACAACGAGAAAGTCGAGAAACACGACAATGACATTTGTTGATTTCAAGAAGGCCTACGATTCCGCAAACAGAGAAACACTTTTGAATACACTGGAAAAATGAAGGTAGGTAACAAGAGCAGGAAATTAATCCAGGAAACATTAACAAATCCAAAATCCAAAGTGAAGTTCATGGGAGAGAGAGACAGGGAGATGGCCTGTCACCCACTTTATTTAACGGAGTTTTAGAGAAAATAATCAGGACATGGGACAAAGGAGTCAATGGGGTAATGACGGGGAGACTGAAAAATATAACCATCAACATAAAATGTCTGGCCTTTGCCGATGATATAGCCATCATAACAAATAACAGAAAAGAAGCCAAAGCAGCCCTAGA
Source organism: Schistocerca cancellata (assembly GCF_023864275.1). Lineage (NCBI taxonomy): Eukaryota > Metazoa > Arthropoda > Insecta > Orthoptera > Acrididae > Schistocerca > Schistocerca cancellata. Next base: position 12,575,923 of record NC_064626.1, read on the forward strand.
GATACTATGTGAAATCGCAGCGAGAGCAGGACTACAAATTTGGTATGAGAAAATCCAGCACATGGACACAAAATCCGCAGACAGAAACACATTGGTAGCAAAGCATGGAAAGATAGCACAAGTAGAAAGTTTCAAATACCTGGGAGAGATTATACAGAAAACAGGACTAAACTCGACAGCCAATAAAGAAAGAGTTGCAAAACTACAAAAAGCTTACAGACTTACATGGAACCATTACAACAAAAGTAGTATTTCCGTTAGTGCCACATTAAGACATTGCAAAGCAGCAGTCTTACCAGAAGCGTTGTATGCCTCAGAAACGAAAATCAAGGAAATGGAAAAGCAAGACAGGAAAATTCTGAGTAAGATTTGTGGGCTAATTCAGAGACAGGGGATCTGGATAAAAAGACCGACAAAAGAGCTGTATAAACAGGCAGAGACAATTACAGACAACATCAGAAAAAGAAAGCGTAAAATCTATGGGCACATTTATAGGATGAACGAAAATAGGCTGATCAAGAAGATTTTTAACATAGTGATGAGTAATACGATGAAAACTAAGTGGGCAAAGGAAACCACGGGAGACCTCAAGAAACTAAATATCTTCACAGAAGAAATAACAAACAGATAAAAATACAGAGAAAAAACATCAGGAAACAGAAATTGGAGGAAATACGAAATGAGAAGAAACGAGGAAAAAAGTGGAACAGAAGAGAGGAAGAAGAAACACAGTGAATATATGAGAGGTTTTAGGAAGAGAAAAGAAAGAGAAAAAAAAGTGCAGTGAAAATTTATTGTATTTTAAAAGGTCTCTTAAACGCGGAATTAACAATAATTATAATAATAGTATAATGCAAACTCTTTAGCGCATTTTTATAAATGAAACAACTGATACGGTGGCCTAAATACTGAAATGTTTTTGTGCAGTGTGGAGCAGACTACATCCTGTTAACCGAACCAACTACACTCCTGGAAACTGAAATAAGAACACCGTGAATTCATTGTCCCAGGAAGGGGAAACTTTATTGACACATTCCTGGGGTCAGATACATCACATGATCACACTGACAGAACCACAGGCACATAGACACAGGCAACAGAGCATGCACAATGTCGGCACTAGTACAGTGTATATCCACCTTTCGCAGCAATGCAGGCTGCTATTCTCCCATGGAGACGATCGTAGAGATGCTGGATGTAGTCCTGTGGAACGGCTTGCCATGCCATTTCCACCTGGCGCCTCAGTTGGACCAGCGTTCGTGCTGGACGTGCAGACCGCGTGAGACGACGCTTCATCCAGTCCCAAACATGCTCAATGGGGGACAGATCCGGAGATCTTGCTGGCCAGGGTAGTTGACTTACACATTCTAGAGCACGTTGGGTGGTACGGGATACATGCGGACGTGCATTGTCCTGTTGGAACAGCAAGTTCCCTTGCCGGTCTAGGAATGGTAGAACGATGGGTTCGATGACGGTTTGGATGTACCGTGCACTATTCAGTGTCCCCTCGACGATCACCAGTGGTGTACGGCCAGTGTAGGAGATCGCTCCCCACACCATGATGCCGGGTGTTGGCCCTGTGTGCCTCGGTCGTATGCAGTCCTGATTGTGGCGCTCACCTGCACGGCGCCAAACACGCATACGACCATCATTGGCACCAAGGCAGAAGCGACTCTCATCGCTGAAGACGACACGTCTCCATTCGCCCCTCCATTCACGCCTGTCGCGACACCACTGGAGGCGGGCTGCACGATGTTGGGGCGTGAGCGGAAGACGGCCTAAAGGTGTGCGGAACCGTAGCCCAGCTTCATGGAGACGGTTGCGAATGGTCCTCGCCGATACCCCAGGAGCAACAGTGTCCCTAATTTGCTGGGAAGTGGCGGTGCGGTCCCCTACGGCACTGCGTAGGATCCTACGGTCTTGGCGTGCATCCGTGCGTCGCTGCGATCCGGTCCCAGGTCGACGGGCACGTGCACCTTCCGCCGACCACTGGCGACAACATCGATGTACTGTGGAGACATCACGCCGCACGTGTTGAGCAATTCGGCGGTACGTCCACCCGGCCTCCCGCATGCCCACTATACGCCCTCGCTCAAAGTCCGTCAACTGCAAATACGGTTCACGTCCACGCTGTCGCGGCATGCTACCAGTGTTAAAGACTGCGATGGAGCTCCGTATGCCACGGCAAACTGGCTGACACTGACGGCGGCGGTGCACAAATGCTGCGCAGCTAGCGCCATTCGACGGCCAACACCGCGGTTCCAGGTGTGTCCGCTGTGCCGTGCGTGTGATCATTGCTTGTACAGCCCTCTCGCAGTGTCCGGAGCAAGTATGGTGGGTCTGACACACCGGTGTCAATGTGTTCTTTTTTCCATTTCCAGGAGTGTATATAACGAAAAATGTCAGCCATCTGAATGTGGGCACGGTAGCCCCAAACCGGTTATGGCAGTAAAATAAGATATTCGGAAAGTATTTGTGGCTGATTACGTCATTCGCCAATTAAAACAAAAGGCGTGTAGAGCACGAGCACTTGCGGTCTTTCGTCGAGGAGGCGAATGATTGAGTACAGTTTGTGGGAGACTTGTGAGGAGAGTATGGCGCGGCGGTAAAGCAGTGTGCCACCCATTCCTGAGTACTGCTCAAATATCTGGGGTCCCCACCGGGCCGGTTTAAGAGGTGACGACGAATCATAAGGCGTGCTGCTAGATTTGTTGACGGTTGGTTCCGTTAGTGGGAGGGTGCTGGGAAAATGACGCGTGAGCTGATACGGGCATGGAAGACGACCCACCCGGTTAAAGGCTACGGAGGAAGTCGGAGGGAGGAGAATTTGCGGCAGACTGCACCGCGGCTCTGCCGCCTGCGAGTAGTGATCGACCGTAGGGGGGGGCGGGCAGAGGGGTGGGGCAGGGCCCGCACAGAGGTGGGCGTCCCCCGCACCGTTTTGCGACGGTGCACACTGCCCTCCATCACGTGTTGAACGGCGGTTTGTGGAGCGTGTCGATGTCGATGCGGATGTGCGGGCATCGTGTCGGGCCTACGTGGGCAGATTGTCGGTGCTC